>NC_071417.1:10687500-11921250 GCF_017976375.1 Cuculus canorus
GTACCCACAAAAAGATATTTCAGGCTGAAAACATCATTTACATACCATGACTGTGGACATCTACACTCCCTTTTTTACAGGACTGGTCTGAAGAGCAGATAGATTTGGCAGAGGGATACTGGGAAAAAAAATTCATTAAAAAGTAATATAAATATCTCCCTCTTCACACCTATGTAAGAATTCTTACTCAGCTTCAATGTGAAAGTACTAACAGAAAATAACAATAAGGAGCAGGTATAACCCTTAGTTATTATTTGGCTTATACGAGATAAGGCCCAGCTACCTGCAAAACCAGAAAAAACCCAAACCTTTCCTTGCTTACAATAACATTTTCCTTTATTATGTATGTCTTTTCCTGGTTTTCACACTCTCTCCTATACTATTAAGCACAAGAAATTTAATAGTGGACTGTGTAATTCTTTGTTCACTAACAGTCCCATATACTTTTGCCAATGAAAGTCAAGTTGCATTCAGGAACTGCTCTGCCAGGTCCCGCTTCTAGGCCAGAGAAAAGAGGAGACCTGCAGCTGATGACCAGGTTTGGACTACAGAGAGGAAGGAAGGGAACGTGTAGGAACGAGCAGCAGTAATAGTAAGTAAGAGCAGAGAAGCTGATAGCAACCCCATCATTCCTTCAGGATTTCCTCAAGAGCAGGAGCAACGTCAGAGCAGCTGGAGAGTAATCTCTGACCTGAAAGTCATCACCTCTTGAAAGTGATGCAGATAGATTTGGCTGCAAGGCAGTCACAACTGCCAGCTGACACCCCAAGAAAGAAAAGGAGCAATTAAAATAGATCTTGCATGTTCTCTGCTGAGATGCATATAGAGCGAGCAACAGTATTTGCTTGTACCAGCCCACTCTTACATCAACATGCATTCAATAAATTAAGTATAAATCACAAAATATATTTACCTCAGGGCACTCTTGCTCAAGCTGATTCTCTGTCTTAATCATGTTGGTCATCACAAAAAAAGAGTTCACCGCCTACATGGAGGAAAGAATACGTATCGAGCTGAAATTTAACATACATGATTCAGACCTCTGTCATTGCAGAAGATCACCTGGAAAGACAACAAGAGCTGCTTCTTCCTGACAGATATTCGGATTCTACCCAGCTCAAAGAGAAAAAGTCAGGGACATCATCAGAGCAGGAATGAGCAGCCAGAAGTAAAGTGGCAGTGATTTTTTTTTTTTTTTTAAATGGCATTACTACTGAGCAAGATTCCATGGCATTAATTGGTAATGACACTACTGTGTTTACTACAGCTATACTGGAGTGAATTTGTCCCTAGGTTTGCTATTACTAAAATTCTAAATTGATTATGTAAAAATTGTGTAACAAACAGCAACACAAAAATCTCATAAGAGGATTTTTTTTCCATATATGAAGGGATGAAGGGAAGATTTGGCTTCAAACATCGCTGTCTCCAATGCATTCACACTGAATAGCAGGGTAGAGACATGTCAGGAAAGCAACCAGATCACAGAATCATAGAATCATGGAATAGTTTGGGTTGGAAGGGACCTTAAAGATCATCTGTGTAGCAATGGAAGTCGATTATTGGACTGACATTGAGACTTGCCTGCATTGATATAGTGTATTCTGCTGTATCCCAGATCCTGTTGCTTGCGTCAACCACTCCCTTCACACTAGTGCGAATTGAGCTGTTAACTTCATCTACCTCCTGATGGAGTCTGTATTTGATGACTATACAACTGGCCAGATAGAACAGAAAGGACAAATAAGCCCATAAGAATAAAACAGGTCATCTTCTTTGTATCATTCTTGGACAAAACGCACTGCAATAAAAGTTAGATGAACCTTTTCAAGTAACGAAGAGTGGTTTTGTGTGAGTCACATGCATCTGCGGGACCAAAGTCTGCCTTTGTTTTACTTTCACTTCTGCCTTTGTCAGAAATTAATTGACACATGCTAGAAGAGAATTTCTATCATTTAGAATGGGAAAATAGAAAATATGAGGTGACATCCTGGCCCTTTCCCTGCCATTTGTGAAACATCAGTTGCAACAGTGCTTGATGTCATTCAAAAACTTCCACTCATGCTGTGTTTCTGTGCACCACTTTGACTTTTTCCTGTCACAGATGGTAGTGCCCTCTCTATGTTTTTTCTCTTTAAGAGAGCTTAAAATACTTAGTCCTTAACTTTCCAGAGTGACTATGTTTGTGCCTCATGCTGGTTGCTTCAAAAACCTTGGCCTAATGTTTTGACTTCCTCATGAATCGAATGTGTTAATAAAAGGAGGAAGGATGCCTCTATTTTTAAGCTGACGGGAAAGCCACCAACTCATCTAACTCATAAAAGCACTGTCAACTTTGAAAAACTATTGTATGTTCAGAAGATACTTTCCACACTACATAAAAGTGATAAAAAGATTTGCTTTGAAAAGCAAGCTGCAAGAGCTATCACCATTTCAGTTTAATAACAGACTATTCTGGGGTGGATAAAATAGTATTGGAAGAACAGAAATACAAAGCAAGTGATCAGTGTTCCTTTATTTATACTGTTGATTGCAATAGCATTCAGCCTTATCCTGAAAACAGTGCTTTGGGGTAACCGTGCTGTTGGAAAGTGGCAGTGGGAACCCAGTTCTGAGCAGAAGTAGGTGGGCATAGAACCTTAACAAGGCAACTTGAATTTCCTGCTTGATTCTTTGTGAGATTGAGATCCATGTGCTCAATGTCCTGGCTTGCTGCCCTCCCATGAGAATGAAACCAACTTTATGAACTTCGTCAATCTTTGTTCAGCAAACACTTATCACTGAGAACAGCCGTAGTTTGGCAGCAAAGAGGAAAATTTGCCCTTTAGAGGCAATCGGTTATTGTGTATTCCTAAAA
This sequence comes from Cuculus canorus, assembly GCF_017976375.1. NCBI lineage: Eukaryota > Metazoa > Chordata > Aves > Cuculiformes > Cuculidae > Cuculus > Cuculus canorus. The sequence goes on from NC_071417.1 coordinate 10,690,358, forward strand.
TATTTTATTGTTCATGAAATCTGCTGCAAGGGATAACTCACCATTTCATCTCAGCCTGAATAGAAGACTTTACAGAGCAGGGTCTAATCTCAGAAACACTGGTGTAAATCGGAGATTATTCAGTGGACTTATTTTGGATTTTTTTAAAAAAAACAACAAAAACCAACATCATGGCAAGAAATGAAACTGGAAGTGTTTCTTACAGGAAGCTTAGCTAACTCTGTCCAAGAAACCCCACCTTGTCCAACAACATCCTATGCCACACTCCCACCATAAAGTTCCCACAACCACATCCATCTTCCAGGAACGGCCTCACGCCGGATCAATGATGTTGTTGGCTGCCACAAAACTCAAAGCACTGAAAGTCAAGTTGTAACCAGGCAACCTCCAATACAACACAGCTGCAGTACAAAACAGCATCCCATCACCATGCACTTACCAAATAGCCAGAGCAATGGTTGCATAGAGGAAAGATTGCAAACATCCACATGTAACGCTCTGAATGCGTATTTGTTTCGGAGTATCATAGTCAGTCATGCTCTTCAGCCAGCCACCTACACCCATTGCTAACACTGGGCTTTTGAAAACTGAAACTGCCTAGTACTGTCCTCTTCCACCCCAGGCCACCCCCCTTAAAGGCACAGCCAGAAATCTGTATGAGGTACCACAGGGCTTGGAAAGAATGGTATTTGGTGGAACCAAGAGCTGCCTGAAGAACCAAGTCCTTTGGTTTGTTCACAGAAGCAGCACCAAACTTCACCCCAGAGCTCCACAGCCGATTGCTCAGCAATGTTCTTGTCACTTTCTGTTGATGGTACCACCTGTCCTCAGTATTACCAGATTTTGCCAATCTGAAGTAACGATGAGACAACTGTAGAGATGAGGCTAAATGAATGGAAGCCAGAGTCACGCTGACCTCTTTCTGGGCCTGACTCCACCACCCACCACTCTGCACCATTGCAAAGACGATGTAATGCACTCCTGGACTGGGCAGATGCATGCAACATCCACTTTGCAGGACTGGCAACAGCTGTGCAAGACACAGGGCAAAGGTAAAGCAAGCTTTTAGGTCATCAGTGGCTACCTAGACCTCCAGCTTCTTATGTCACATTGCATGAGACACCATCCTATTTGGTCTTAGATTCATTTTGTATCAGGTCATGGGATTACAAGGGAGCGACGGCCACTACAGCTGTCCGCAGACTCAGTAGATGGCACATACTTTGACTGCAGCCTCTCCTGCTCCACAGAACCACGCACGAGCCAGACCTGGTCAGTTTGCTGCAAGCCAACTATTTGCATCTAGACCAGGGCATCAAGGAGCAGTTGTGAGGCCACCATCTGACACTCTAAACACAGGAGGTGGAGCTATAAAGATGCAGAGCTGTCAAGGTGGGACTTGTAAATCTCAGGCTGAGAGTCTGAAAGACAAGAAGTTTAGATCAGAATCCATTAACACAGACTAAAATCACCAGAGTCCTCTCTTGCAAAAGAATAATCACATAGAGGTACAAAATATACAAACCCTACAGCACAGATCTAATGTTTTTCTTCCAGTCCTTTAGTATTCTAAATCATCTAGGATGCTACCTATGGCTGTACTCATGATAAAACACTCAGAACCAGACAGGCTTCCTGACCGTTGATATTGTCTTAAATGCTTTAGCACACAGGAACAAATTACACTCTGCACAAACAGACTTCATTTTTGAGACGTCAGCGATCACTCCTTAGGCTTTCACTGACCACAGTCAGTGCTGTTGTCCTCGGTATTAGTGACACTTCTGCAAACAAAGTCCTGATGCATAATAAAAACTGAAAAAGCTGCAAGCAGGAACCAGAAACAGACCTGGGATGCATTTAGGTGCTAGAATAGCCACAAAGAAATTAATTCTTAATATAACACAGTCAGACTTATGTGTACACATGCATAACACAGTATTTATAATAAGAGAGACCATGAGGAGGACTCAGATTGCATAAGTGAAGCAAAGTAAGTGTTGCTTTCTCTTCCTAAACGCTCTTGTTTTCACATCTTCCATCTGTTTGGGATCTGACCTCAGCAGCTCAGCCGGACGTATTCATCTTCTTGCCCATGATGTTCCCATATAAGGTGATCTCTCTTTGCCCGTGGAGCACGATTTTGATTTGCTCAGGTTTCGTTTCACTCTGATTTGCTGGCCTCTGTGGCTGAGCGCTCTCACAGTTTTGCAAGGCAGACATTCACACGGCAGTAGCTATAAAGGGAGAAGAAAGTCAGGAGGGAGTAATGAAGCCGTGCCTACAGATCTGAAGAGCTCCTGGTAGGTTTTTTGCAGGTTCCATTGTCTTTCTTCCACACGTTGCCTCTGCATGATGCCTTTTCAATAAGCAGCTCCCACAAGCCTTTCTCAAGCAAGGTAAAACATAAACCCTATCTAGAGAACTGGATGGAACTATGGGGCCGCACTCCTACAATTCTTGTATCATTAGAAAACTTTGTTTGAAACCCTGTATCCCTCTCCATGCAAACTAACATGGGAATTTGGAAAATGCCCCTAGAATTACACAACAACACTGACTTTCAATTCTGTAAGACTTGATCCAGATACCATATCACTCAAACTAAGATAACTTAAGACAAGTTAAGTGTCAAACAAACATCTCAGCTGCTTCCTGTAATATTTACCCATGGCTTCATGAAAGTCATCGTCTCTTCTATGACTGCAAAGTTTCTGTTGTAATAAAGAGGTCAAGACACTGAGCTAAACTTTAATTTTTTTAAAGCAGTAAGTTTGAAAATTCAAGCAACCCAGCAGACTGTAAATATCGCGCAGCAGGCACACAGCCTGGGGTAGCAGTGAGGCTGCTTTGGGCTGCACGTGCAAATAGCACAAAACTGTTGGAAGAATGTATCATGAAAACGTAAAACTTTAAAGACAACACAGGATCCCCCATGCTTTCCCCAAGTTGGAAAGTCCCATAGAACTGGGTTCTGATGTATGATTTTGCTCCTGCCTTCAATCAATTGAGCTTTCAAACAGGCCATCAAGCTGGACCTCAGCCAGCCAAGTTCTAATGACGTCTGGTCATGAAAGTCTCCGAAGACTCCCTTACTCCCAAGAGTAAGAACAATCAGCCTTCATGGCTTTCCACCACAACAGAGTGAAACAATCTCATTGTGTTTTTTTCTTCTTATCTTGGTGTTTTCTAAAGTTTTCACACATCCTTCCTCTTCATCTATTACCTCTTTAATGTTACAGAGACATGAGAAGCGGGGAATGGTCCTTTGCATCTCGGAGGGTGTAGAGACGGAAGCAATCCAATGTATAGAATCATAGAATAGTTAGGGTTGGAAGGGACCTTAAAGATCATCTAGTTCCAGCCCTGCTGCCATGGGCAAGGACATACCACTAAATCAAGCTGCCCAAGGCCCCAGTCCAACCTGCCCTTGAACACCTCCAGAGATGGGGCAGCCACAACTGTAAAGGAGAATCTCAGAGCAGAACCCTCCCACTGTGCACAGATTCCTCTCCATCCTCAGCCCTGTGAGCCCAATCGCTCTCTCCTCTGCACCAAGGTCTGTATCAGTATTTACAGAACAGTGTTTCTTTAGCATTAAGTGGTGGACCCACATCCACCACTTCCTATCACCTATTACTGTGGTTTGCAGGGAGCAGACCCAACCCCAGCTCTCTACAGGAGTTACCGATTTCATTTGCTCTCTCTGTGTATTCTATATGCTCAAAATACTCATCAGAATAAAAGTGTAATTAATACCAGGAAAGCATGTCGAGAGAAAGTCAACCTCTTCTGAGAACTTGTATGTAAATACAACTCCGAAAGGTCAGTATACAGAGTGAAAGCACAAAGGAAACATGATCTGATTTTAAAGTTCAAATCCAGGAGTCAGGAGACTTGGATTATGTTCCTGGCTCTGCCACAGCTTTCATGCACAATCACAAGCAACCCATCCATTCCTTCTTTAACTTAGTTTACCCAGTTAAAAGCTAGGACACCAATGCACTGTCACTTTTCAGGCTTCCTGTGAAGACCAGTAAATTAGTGTTTTATGAAGCCTTTTCTGTTTCCTCAGAAAGAAAAAAAAGGAGCTAACCTAAGATAGACGCAGTGCTTAGAATTGCAAAGTATTGCATTTATGATTGCTATTTACTGAGTCAAATTCTGCAGTGATTTACAACCTGTGCATTTCAATTGGCATCAATTTAATATGACTCACTGCATATTTTAATCCATCATCTGTGGACTCACATGAGATTCTAAGACTATCCAAGAAACTAATTGCAAAAGCAGAGGCTTCAAAATCCACCTATTTAAGGTCTAAGCATGGGTTTTGAAGGGTCTGCAAGAAAAAAGTGTGTAGATTGAGAGATACTTGTTCCATTAACAAGTTTCACTTTAATATATAGTCTATTTTTGACTGGTATTTTTGAAGCTCCTATCCCTGTTGCAGATTTAGCGTAGCCAGCACTACGTATTTATTGCTACTTTGAGGTATGCAGACAACTGATGTTCAGCCCTGAGGACATAAACTTGCCATTTGCTGCTAATGAAGCCTGGGCACAGGACTGGCATTCTTGTTTCACAAGGAATTTTTCCATTTCAAAGAAATGAAGTAACCATTCACCTGATATGTGCATCAGCCACACTTGACATCTCTTTATGCTGTCAGACTGCCAGAAATCTTAATTGGGTAACTGCATCAATCTGTTTGTACATCACCTACACATGCGACAACATCCTCCCTCTTAAAAAACCACAAAGCTAAGTTTATACCTCAAAGGGTGACTCTCAAACCTACGAGGTCCGACACAAAAAAACCGCGACAAACCCTATAGCTCAGGAACCACGAAGTGGGAGGGGAGAGACAAAGAGATGGGTCTAGAACATCTAACCTGCCGCAGTGAGACAAAGCTCAGCTCAATCGCTTCACTCAGTACAGGTGGACGCGTGTTCAAATGCAGATATTTCCTTATCCTCGGTTGGAAAAAAGTCAGTGTGCAAGAGGGAATAGTGAGTTCACATCAAAACACCACACCTGCCCTCAAGCTTTGTTTATGAAGCAGCTTTTAGCTCATAACAGCATCATTGTGCTCGAGCACCCATTCTGTTGGCCAGACCTGGCTCCCTCCTCCTGAAGATCAAATCAGTGCTCAAAGGAGCCCTTTTTCAGTTGGTAGACGATGTGAAATCAGCTCCTTCCTCTCCACAAGCTTCCCGCAAGGATAATGAGTAAACCTGCTGGATCCAGTCGGCAAGAGAAGGGCAACGAAGCTGGTGAAGGGGCTGGAGAATAAGGCTTATGAGGCTGAGGGAACTGGGATTGTTTAGCCTGGAGAATAGGAAGATGAAAGGAGACCTTATCACTGTCTCCAACTGCCTGGAAGGTGGGTGTAGCAAGGCAGGTGCTGGTCTGTTCTCCCCAGTGACAAGTGATAGGATGAGAGGAAGTGGCCTCAAGTTGTGCCAGGGGCATTAGATTGGATAGTAGGAAAAATTTCTTCACCAAAAGGGCACTGGCTGAGGCTTCCCAGGGAGGTGATGGGAGTCCCCATCCCTGGAGGTGTTTAAAAGATGGACAGAGAAGGTGCTCAGGGATATGGCTCAGTAGTGGGCAGGCACGGTTGGACTCGATGACCTCAAAGGTATTTTCTAACCAAACGATTCTCCATGCACCGCATCCAAGACGCTGCGGCCAGCTGCGAGGGGACAAAACAGGTGACAGGAGACAAGGATCCACCAGCAGAGCCAGTCCAATCTAGTCCAGTCCAGTCCAGTCCAGTCCAGTCCAGTCCAGTCCAGTCCCGCCACACCCTCACCCCGCCTCTTTATCATGCCCTGCCCACTCCCTTATATTATACCCGCCCTGTGTTATGCCCCGCCCACTCCACCCATTCACACCCCGCCCTTCTTCGTGCTCCGCCCCCTGCGCGCTGCCCCGCCACTCAGTCCCTTCAAGCCCCGCCCCTTCCAATCGCCCCGCCCCTTATGCTCTTTCCCGCCCAGTCCGCCTCTTCATGTCCCCGGCCGCTCCTTCACGCCCCCCGCGCTCTGCCCCGCCCACCCCGCCCCTTCCCGCCCCTTCCCTCTTTGCGCATGCGCATGCCACTCCCCGCGAGGCGCCATTCTCGGCCATTCCCGTGGCGCCGGAAGTGACGTCACACCCCGGCAACCGTAGTTAGGGTAACTAGAAGGCGCAGCGCCGGGGTGGAGGCCGCCTCCGTCGCCTCAAGGTGCTGCGGGCCTTGTGCCTCCTCCCGCGGTCTCTCTGCGCGACCGGGCCGCCCCTTCCACCTCCGACCCCGGCGCTAAGGGGCGGCCGGGCCGGGCCGGGCCGGGCCGGGCCAGGCCAGGCCAGGGCAGGGCAGGGCAGGGCAGGCCAGGGCAGGCCAGGGCCCGCTCACCGCCCCGGGCCTCGCTGAGGCGCTTCCTCTGCCGCCCTCCCGCAGTCGCCGAGGTCTCCTGACGTCTCTCCTGCCTGTTCTGCAGAGTTGTTTTTTTTTTCCCAGGACACAATCATGAGTGATCAAATACAGTTCATTGTTGAGAAGCTCAATCAGGAGCCCTTCAGGAAGAACTACAATTTAATAACCTTTGACTCCTTAGAGGCAGTGCAGCTATTGCAGCTGCTCAGTGATGTTCTGGGGGAGATTGACCCGAAGGTAAGGAAGGCAATCAGAGGTGCTCACACCTACGTCATTGCAGACGTCTTCAATGGGCTCAATGCAGAAATTTCCCTTTACTGAGGTCTGGCTGTATAATATTTAGCCTGGAGAAAAGGAGGTTGAGGGAGAACCTTGTCACTGTCTACAACTTTCTGAAAAAGAGATTGTAGCGAGGTGGGTGTTGGTCTCTTCTCCCAAGTAACAAGTGACAGAACAAGAGGGAATGGCCTCAAGTTGTGCCAGGGGAGGTTTAGTTGGGATATGAGGAAAAAATTCTTCACTGAGAGGTTTATTAGGCACGGGAATGGCTGCTCAGGGATGTGGTGGAGTCTGTCCCTGGAAGTGTTTAAAAGATGGGTAGATGTGGTGCTCAGGGACATGGTTTATTACTGAACAGGCACGGTCGGACTCGATAAACTCAAAGGTCTTTTCCAACCAAACGATTCTGTGATTCTATAATCATGTGGTGTGTTTGGTTTGCTAAAATGGGTTGTATGAATCTTCCTAGAAATAAATGTGCCTGGCAGGAATCTTTTTTGTATATACACCTGTGTAGCTTTGGCAGGCCAGGAAGGATACTGGATCCCTGTACCCTAGAGAGTGATGACTATGTATTTTTCCTTGTGATACCGATGTTAACTTGGTTCATACTGACAGCTGCTGTGTTCTTCACTCAAAAGTCAGGCTGTCTTGCACATGCACACACATGGCAGGGACCAAACCTCATGACTTAGCTGTTGCAATAGATATTGAATCCCTCTCCTTTAAGGCTAATAAAAATGCCTGTAAGATCAGAAGGGGTCGTTTATGCATATGGGGTGCAGATCCTTGTGCCTTTGTGTGTTCAGGCGTCTGACTTCCTTGATGGAAGTGATAAGTTTGTCTGCATAGGTGAGGTCCCATGAGCAGGGAAAATGTGTAACTAGAATAAATTTACCTGAATAAACATGTTGGAGAAAATCCGTTAGAAGATAATTGAAGTTTAGTGATAAAAATTATGTTCTTGATGGAGCATCTTGCTTCATTGAGATACCATGTGATAAACAGAAAAAGTCAATTTTTTCAGTGTTGCTAGTTAATTAACACAACTTGTGCAAACAGTAGATTATTAATTTATTTATTTTTTCACTGTGTAGCATGCTGTTGACATTAGAGAGGAGCTCCCGGAACAAACAGCTAAAAGAATGTTGAGTCTCCTTGGTATCCTTAAATACAAACCTCCAGGAAGTATATCCGACTTGTAAGTGTCTTTTGTCTACACGTCACGGTGCAACGTCTTTCCCAGCTTATACTGCAACGACCTGGTGTGGGTTTTTTGACCTGAACCATCCCGGTGGCACTGTGTAACGCCCGGAGGCAGCTGCTGCCTGGTCCCTGTGGATGTGGTCAGGGATGCCCGTGGGAGGCTCCAGGGCTCTTGCGGAGTCGGCCGGGAGAGGGCGCCGGGTGACTGGCAGGGTCAAGCCCTTCCCCGTCCCTTCGGACCGGCTGCCCCAGGCTGGCTCGCACTCTCCTGCACCAGGTTATAACACAGAAAACCCGCACTCTTTCCACGTAGCCCCGTATTCCCTAAGAATATCGCAGAGAAGGACGAGTGATTGTTGCTGGTTTTAGTCTTTTGATATGTTGGGGTTGTTTTTTTCTCTGTCTCAAGGTAGCAGAATTGGCATCATAAATAGTAAGCGGGCATCATGAGTGCTTTCTTGCTTAGTAGCATTAAGAAAATCATTAGGCAAGTGGAGAGGACATATCAAAATATTCCAAGTTGTTTATTCCAAGTCAGTGCTCTTTAGTTGGAGACTTACTGGCCTTTTCTTCTTGCTGTTTTGGTATAGGAGTGCATTTCGCCAAGGGTTAGTTACTGGAAGCAAACCTGTAATTCATCCTGTCTTATATTGGCTGCTTCAGAGGACCAATGAACTCAAGAAAAGAGCGTACCTGGCACGTTTCTTAGTAAAACTGGAAGTGCCAGCAGAGTTTCTACAGGATGATACTGTGGCTGACATCAACAAACAGGTACCATTTTTCATGAATGCCAAAATTGTCCATTAATTAATTGAAGTGCCAATAGGAGGAGGGATAAATGAATCAAGCAGTTACTCTTGAGATACGTGTTCAAGTGAGTTATGTTAAGAGCGTGTTGGAATCAGGAGTGGGCGAAGATTCACAATGAGAAGTATATTTCTTGACTACCTTTTTTCCAATAACCCTGAAATTGTATATTGATATGTAGCATTGAATTAAGAGATTTTAAGCCCGTTAAGAACGGGCGCTAAATAATATTCAGAGCCATGTTGGCCAAGACAGAAAGACAGATTTTTATTGCTTAATTTTTAAATACTTTTTTTACCCGTTATGAACTATGACATGGATATTATTAACTTTATAAATTACCACATCACAGTAGTCCAGAAAATGTTATGACTAAAAGCCACTATCTCCTAATTGTTGGTTTATAGTTTAGTGTTTAGCTCCTAATATTTATATTAGTCTTATCCCACTTCTGCTTTGACCATTTGTATATTTGTGAATAAGAAGAAATTTTCTTTTTTTCTGGGCTGACATTGCTACTCATTAAGTTTTCGCTTCTCTTGTGAGCAATAAGTGTTGATTTTAGATAGTCAGAGTGGGTGGGTTTGGAATGTAAAGCTTCACGTAGCCAAAGTTATGTTTTTAGATCTGTATTATCTGAGGTACATATTTACCTAATTTTTATCCAGTTTTCTGTGCTGTTTGTTATGTATAGTGACTTGCAAAATCACAGTGGGTTTGAATGTTTGTGAGAGGTAACTCGATTTATTAACTCTGTACCAGCAAAGCTGTATGGTCTGACCAAAACTTGACTAAGCCTTTTGGTTTTTACCTTTAACAGCGTTGCATTTGTAACTTGGAATAACTAAGCAGAAGTAGCAAAGAGAGAAAGGAATGCAGATTGTGTGTTTTTTCAGTATGGCACAGTCTTAATAAGTATAAATATCCAGCTCCATTATTTCCATTACGTAAGATGGGTTGCTTTTTGAGATTACAGCAGTATAACCATGTTATTAAACTGATACCCTGCTGATTAATCCAAAACAGAAGCTGAGGTAGTATAGTGCCTTAATGTAATTTAACAATAACATGCAAATATTTAGATACTAATGAATTAAAGAACTTAGCCTAAAGTATTTATATAGATAGGCTTACAATAGTGTATTTTAAGAGGAACATTTCCAATATGAGAGTTTGGAAATCTTAGGACATGGTCAAGTTTTATGCGTGTATAGGATCAAGCTCAAATGCACTTATGTAAATTATGTTTAAAAGGTACTCAGAGTACTTGCCGCCTCCTCAGCTGTGCTGTGATTTGGACATCAGATTGGCTGTAGTATGTAATTTAAAAAATAAGCAATTTCAGGCATAAATTTAGTTGCCCAGTCTTCAGTGAGTTGTCCCTAGATGCCAGTAATTTTTCTTTCCACTGCAGGAACCTGAGTGTTCTTCAGTCCTTTGAATGTGTCACTTTACTTTGGGTACACATGGAGGACCTGCAGCTTTTATTCATTGAAAATGAGAAACCTGCCCTTCATTATGATCTGGCAAACTGTGCTGTGCCTATGTCTGAATCTTGCCATTGGTCTTGAATTTTTGTGTCACAATAAGGAAAAGATTTACTAAACTCCTGTTTTGAAAGAGGATCCGCACAAAGGGGAACTGTTGGACATCAGCAATTGTGAATACAGTTGCTCAGAGACTACCTACTGTTTCTTTATTTGTTGAAGTACTTAACTTCTATAATGCCTAAGTGGTATATTGCAGGCCTGTTGTGGTTTTACTCCTACTTTTTTGTAACTCATTCTTGTTGTCCGGCATTTGCATACCTCATCATACCTTTAGGTGCCATTTAATCCAGCTCTTTCTCTTTCCTTCTCAGTAGCAATTTTATTGGTATTTGAATTAATTCTGTATTGTGTGTGGCTGATATTGAAACAACCAGAAATGAACAGAGCTTTCTAGATGCTGGTTCCCCAGTGTTTTATAGAACAGAATTGCTGCTTCGCTGCTCAGGGATGTGATGCTTTTGTTTGAAGTGGCCTTTGCTGTTGCCATTTTGTGTTCAACAGTCGTATGAACTGCTCTTCCCAGGAAGTAAAAAATGACTTGATAATCTCTTTTTAGATTTTCCCATCTTATTGAATGGCTGTTTCTGTGGAGATTAACTTTCCTTGTATCTCAGCTTGCATTTCTCCAAGATGTATCTAAATTTATTTCCTATCCATATTTCTAAACTCTTTCTGTCCCCTGTTATTTCTCTACCCACACAGACTTTCACACTGCCTCTCAGTTTAAGATTACTGGTGGGCAATGTACTGGTGTGGAAGTAGCACACTGTACTTCTTTCTAACCACCGAGCTACATCAATCAGTCTCCGCAATATACCGCGGGCATGATTATGCAACGTGTCAGAACTATTTCTCACATGTCAGGTGTGCTCTTGGACTGCTTTGCTGGATTGAAGCTCAGTGCTCTATGAATTAAAGCCCCACTGCTTTGATCAAGCCTGCTGTTAGGTCAAGCTCTTCTTTTTGGGGCTGATAAATAACGTATGTGATATACACAGATTTATAGTAAGAGAGAATAATTTGTTAATATAGCATTGCCCCTTTCAGATAACATCTTATCTTCCTGTTTTGAAAAGACACTCTATTGCAAGGGAAGAAGTGAAAATACTGCAGAAATTGTGAAACTACTGAGTGCACCTTCAAATGGAAGATATTTCACTGCAATTTTTTATTTTTGCTTTATAGATTGACAGGCTTTTTTAATGAAAAAATGCCTTTAGTTCTTGTTCTCACTATATTTCTATTTCTATATTTCTTGTCTTAGTAGTAAATCAACATGGTGATCTGAAAATCCACAGAACTCATTCTGCATGTTTTTTTGTTTCATTTTATAGTACGAAGAACTAATGGAAGCATTTAAAAACCTGCATAAGGAGTGCGAGCAGCTCAAAACATCTGGTTTATCTACCGCAGAAATAAGAAGGGTAAAAAAAACCTGACAAAATCTCATAACTTTTAAAATTTTTTTAACGTCAATTCTATTTTTGTTGGTTTTGTGGACTCACTGTGGTGTGTTAGTTGCACAGGTCAGAGTTAGTAGGCACTGCAGCTGCCTTTTTGAAACTGTTCTCTGTTGGCAAATGGATTAGAAAGGCCTTGCTTGTGCTAGGAATTGAGTTTTCTAAAGCAGATTGGGAAAGAAGGCTGCCAGGACTCTGTTCAGCATGATTTTCAAATATTAGAACTCCCTTTCCTCTGAATTCAAACTGATATGAAGCTTTTTGCTTTACTGAGCAATAGATTAATAATTTCAGAGGATGTTGAATGAATTAAGATCTTATGTCAACAAAAGTGATGATTCTGTGTGGCTAAGGTATTAATTAAAGATATTTATGCTGTTTCAGCAAAATATTTAAGCTTTAAAAATTATATTAAATATAAAAAATATTTAATATTTTCTAGTACAGCTTTCCAGATATATGGACAAGTTAAGCAAATGTTGAGATAAGGCCTAGAAGTGGAGAATTGATTTCCCTTTATCCAATAACTATTAATCTCTGCAATCCTGCTGCTGTCAGGTAGGATTAAAGGAGACTAATAATTGCATATATGTTTTAGGACTCTTAAGTGTTTCTTTTAACACAATTTTAATACAAAAAGTGACAGCAAACATCACTTGTGTGCAACTTCATGCAAAATTGTCTGCCAGGAAGTAGGTAATGATGGTAACATCAAGAACATTGTGTGACTGCATCAGATGTTGAATTTGTGCTTGATTGTTTCTGTTTGTTTGTTTTTATTTTAGAAAAATCCACTTGTTTTTCTTTTAAATGCTCACACTAGTATTCAAGGATGCAGATGAAGGATGTTAGCATAAAGAGAGTGGGAACTGTGGGGGAAGTAAGAGAGAAGAGAGAGATTGGAATCCTGGGTGTTCTAATCAAAATCAATAAAATTATAACTGCCTCAGCGTTATAATCAGAAGAATTCTGATTTTTATATTAATTTGAACAGAATTTAGTTGAATCCATATTATATAGTAGATAAATTAACATTTCTTTATCTATTTTTTTCTGCTTTTTAGGACATTAGTGCAATGGAAGAGGAGAAAGATCAACTCATCAAAAGAGTAGAGCGTCTTAAGAAGAGGGTAATAAGAGAAGTAACGCTGTTACATTTCAGTGTCATAATCCTTGGCTTGCAACTCTAATTTTGGAATGCAAACAAGGATTAAGATAAACATACTGTATGTCTAGGAAGGAATCGAATAACTAATTGACCTACAGGGAATCTCCCCAGGCGTTAGTCCAGAGCTTTTAAGAATCTTGGGTCCAGTACTTTGCTGTCATTTCTGAGTAGTAACATGTATGGAAAGGAAGTGCTAAGTGGGCTTGTGAGACATATGATCCCTTTAATGTATTTCTCAACTATCTGACAGTAACATGCACTATTTATCTACTTGCTGTAGGTGGAGACAGTACAAAATCATCCACGAATGCTTGAACTAGCAAGACAGCTTCGCTTAGAAAAAGAGAGAGAAGAATCTTTGGCTCAACAGAAACAAGAACAAAAAAATCAGGTATTGACACAAAAGCGTACTTATTAAAATAAGTACTTAGTGACATTTGTTTGGGAATCGTGCATTTTAAAAGTACATCAGAAACAACAGTAAAGAGTTTCCCCCAACATCATAAAATTAAATACCATTTAAAATAGAAATATTTACGTACATTTCAAGGAAAGAGGCTTGACTCTGCAAGTTTTGAACACCTCATTCAAGATACTTGGCTGCCTCTGCTGCCACTGACACCATCATTTAGCAGTCCCAGGAAATGTTCCCTGACTTACTGTTACAGCACCCAAAGATCTTTTCTTTATATTTATGGTAGTGAGCAAGTGTTTCCTTAGTTTGATTTGTATCTCTCTGCATCTGCACTAAGACTTCAAGGACTGAGTAACACAGCAAGTACCTCAGCTTTTCACTGGGTGTAGGGGAAGACATGTTCAGGAGTGACCTTGGGATTTCAATCCCTGAGCTTGACAAAGATGATGTCCTGGAAAGCACTGGAAGCAGCTGATATCTGAACTTAAGGGAAGGTTTTATTCCTGAGCTACATTGTCAAAACAAGATACTTTAATAAAATCCAGTGCTATATTGTTATGTTATCCCTTCACATTCTGTAAGGTGAACTTCAACACTGTATTAAACGGGCAGAACCCCAGATTTCTAGTATTGCAGTCCGTATCTGGATGTGGTATCAATGTGAATTAGTAGGCTTTCAAGCTGTTGGGTTTTTGCTTGAACCTGAGTGAGATCACAAGTAAAATGTATGTGATGTCCAGCTAATTCCAGTTCTCTGTACACATCTCTCTAAATCACAGAAGTGCTAATCAACTGGATGCTGTCTGGCAACAAGCTTTCCAGTGTGCTTTCAAGTTGGACAGTGGATTGCTGTGACAATTCAGCTGCTTTGAAGAACTGCAGTATAAGGAGAGTTATCTGCTGCAATCCCGATTCTTGCTGTCTTTTTTTTTTGTTCTACTATTCAAGCCACTCATATTTTTGATTGAAAATCGTTTAATTAATTTCTGCCATAGAAAATACAAGAATACTTTCTTTAATTAACAGTGGAGAATATCAAGTAAACCCAGGCCAATTGTTGAAAATTTGATTTGGCACATTCTCTTGTGAAACAGATAATCACCAGATGCTTATAGCTACCATCTTTTATATTTGGGCTTCTTTTTGATACTCTTTCGTTTTAGTTATTCGAATATGCATTTCAAAGGAATGAGCTTACACGTGTCGAATTCTCTCTCAAAAGTTATTCCATGCAGAGCAGAGACTGCAAAGAGCCCAGCTCCAGCTGAAAGAGATGCATCATGCAGTAGCGGATTCAAAACCTGAAAGTAAGTAATCTTTAATCTTTTAAAATGTTCAAGTAATCTTTAAACTTCTGGGAGGTTACACTTCTCCATTAGAAATTAAATCAAAACTGGGTGGCTGTCAGTACTGTGGTGATGCCAGAAAAGCATATAGGAACTTGAGAGAGTCTAAAGAAAGAAATAACTTGTGTTGTAGAGGCACATGCTGGAGATCCTAAGCCTGAATATGCCTTCACACAAAAAGCCAGGGGGACAATCACAAGGGGGTGTCAGTTGCATTTTTGAGGTCTGCTTTTTAAAAATCTTTGAACGATTAAATTCTGGATACTAACCATAATACTCTGCAAGAAAATAACAGCTGGAATGACAAAGGAGTGGAAAAATCAGAACTCCCTAGAAAAGACACTTCTGATTTAGGAAGGTTTTGTGTCCTTCACGTTTGTAATTATCTCAGTGGATGTATAAATACATTCAATACTAGGTTTTATTCGGTATAAACTTATTTTTCTAGTTACCTTCTATAAAATATTTATTCGAAAAGCTTTAAGGCCTGTTTGATATTGTAATACAATTTTGTTTTGTACTTTTGTATGAAATATTTATGTACCTTTCAAGGAAAGAGGCTTGACTCTGCAAGTTTTGAACACCTCATTCAAGATACTTGGTTGCCTCAGCTGCCACTGACATAATTAAAATCATATCAAAAATAAATCTACTTCTCAGTTAAGCTCTTTTGTAGATCATGAGTTACACGCACACGAACTTTTACATATGATTATGTTTATCAATACTAGATATGGCTATATATTAATGCCTATATGTTTAGATATGAATGTACGTTGTTCACATAGGAAAATACTTGGTTCTTATGATACGACTGTAGCTGATGGTGTGTTGCTGTGTTACGTTAGTAATAGCAAGTTTGCTTCTTGTTTTCAGTGATATCTCAGTCTGCAAATAACCTAAGTAAAATAAGTTACACCACTTGAGGAGTGAGTACTCTGATCATTTATAAAGATAGCAGGTGGAAAGGAATTGCAGTTTTTATGTAAATGCATAAATAACTATGTCCGAAGGCTACAATTTTTACAAACCTCTAGGTTTCTGATGATTTAATCACTTTGAAGGAAATATAACAATGATTAGCCTGGTAGTTTGACAATTAAACTGGGAGTCAGTTGTGTGTTCGGTGTTTTCGATGTGCTTGATCTTTAACGAATCGCTCAACCCCTTCCAGTTTCTCTTGCACTTGGTTATTAATAACACATCACAGGTCTGATAGAGGTTTGGTTTACTGTATGTAAATTAACATGAACATATAAGACTTAGAATTGTCCTTTTCACAGGGCTTTTCCGGTTGCATTCTAAATTGCTGTGGTAAAAAATATGCAATGGAATTATTTTTATTATATGTATAAATCACTTACAAAATAGTAAAAACTGACTATTTATTGATTTAAACTTAGTAAAGTAAATACTTGTCCTATTCTTTCAAGTACATTTAGTATTCTAATTGCAGCACATAACTGCTTTGGCAGCTGTTTTGAGTTAGAGAACATTTTTCAGTCACCACCACGTTGCATTGTTATTACTTCATAATTTTACTTTAATTTTTTTACGATGCTCATCAGCCACTGAACCACAAATGGAACTAAAAGAGTATCTGAACTATCTTCTTTATTCAGAGGGACCTGCAGTGGATTTTATAACTATTCCATTTTGGCAGTACCTATCAGAGAGTTTATACAGCAAAGCTGTGTCAACATTTCTATTTTGGTTCCTGGGGTTCTTTTAAGGCCAGTGGAAACTTGATGGGTTCAGGACACAGAAGCAAAGGTAACATAATAAAAAGCCAGTAAAGATGTCATTTAATCGTTGAGATGAAAATAAAGATAAAGTTAACATAGTTAATTTCCTTATCTTAAGTCCCACTTGCAGGGGGGAAAAAAGTGTTTAGATGTTCCAAAGGAAAAGTTGGGAGTCATTACTTAAGAACACTTGTGTTGAAATTTTGCCCAAAGACTTCGGGACTTAGCTTTGTAATTGCTTTTCCCTATAGTAGTTACAAAGACACTGCCTGTAGTCACAACTGCAGAATGCCAACTGTGTTTTTTAAATAATTGAAATTAGGTGACCACAGTACACTGAATAGGATTCCATTTATTTTAAAAGCTTTGTTGGTCTACAGTTAGCACAAATTATTTCATTTTAAAAATTCCTTTTGGCTGCAGTTCAGTACCGTGGCTGCCTACTTGGAACAGTGTAGCTTGTGTGCTGACAATTCTACAGCTGGTTGGTAGGTGTGGAAGTCAGATACTTTCCTTTAAAATAATTCTCTTCCATTTTTAATACTTCAGGTGGTTTTACTTCCAAAGCAAGATAAAATGCTGGAAGTTGTTAACGTGCTTTTTGGTTTGTCTTATGGATGCATGTTGCTTTGACTACTTCATCTTATAATTAATTTAGATTTAATTTAAAGAAATGTAAAGTAACTCTTTAAGGAATGCAACTAGCACATATTCATGAGTATCATTGACATGCAATTAGCATCGGTCTGCCTTAGCTGTGCCAGAAAATACAGCTTATGGTTAGAAGGTTCTTAACTCTTAGACATAATTAGAAGACATTGTATTGTATAATGAAAAAACAGCTGATTGTTATGAGATGTTTTGTTGACTAAAATTGATCACACTAGTTTCCACACTACACTCCTTCCCTGTTTATTAACTACTCAGTAGCTGTTGCTTGACTACAAAGTGGCTGTTGCTGCTGGTAGCACTAAGTAACATGAATTTTCAGTTTCTGTTGTTGTTGCTGTGGATATGAAAGTGTTTTTATTAATATTGACCACTAGTTTGAATAACCTAGCTTATGCTTTCTCAGCAAGATTACCATCTTTTTGCTTTGAATATCCCTGTTGGCACAAACGCAATTGTTAATGCCAAGAAGCAAACTGAATTACTGAAAATCTCCTTCCATTTTACAGAACGTTATTGTTCACTTTATTGGCAGAAATGCGAAGAAGTGGATAACTAGCTTAAATACTAATTAAAAGAATGTGTTAAGGTGATTGTTGTTGATAAACAGTGATATGTGTAATATACTTCATTAAGTCAATATACAGTAATAGATTTAGAGCACAGAAAACTTCAAGACTCTTCAGTCAAAGAGGAATTGCTATGTCTATTCTGCATCTTTCTGAATGCTTGACGTACAATAAAAATTTAGGATGCTGTTATTCAACATGACCTCTGTTAAAAGGCCTAAAAGGAAATTGAAAATTTTAGAAAGGAAATTAATCAAGGAATCCTTACCGAGTAGATGTGTAGATGTATTTTGAATTGGGACATGCAGAAATCGGTGTGTGGCTTTCTTTTTGTTTAGTATTTAAATGATACCTGAAAGAAAATAGCAAAAGATCAAAGGTAAAATTGTCAGGTGAAAGATGGGGGAAATGACTGAATAAGGAGGAAGGAAGAGTGTTTGCATGCCCAGGCCTCTGTTTAATACAGAGAAATTGGAAGTGCTATTATTGGAAGCTGTGGATGCAGTAGTTTCAGTGCTCTCTTATTGAAGATGATTGCAGAAAGGAAAGTAAAGGCTGTGATGTAAGTGAATGCCACGTGGAAATCTGTTCTAAACTTGCTTTTGTCATGGCCATCCTATGTGATATATAACAAATTGTTGGCAGATAGTCTAGAAAATGTGGGCTCCTTTTTTCACCTCATTTTTAAAAAAATCAGTTATTGCTGCAAATGGTTTTGGTGTTGGATGCGCAGTTGTTAGCCTGTAGAGGGGAAAGAAGTAGGAGAAGTAGAAGAAATCTGAGCACAATCTGAATCAAGTTTTAGCTCCATTAACAGAATTATGCAGGGAAACTTGCCTCTTCCCTACATGACTGAGCAAGCAGTAAGAAAATCTTTCTCCCATACCTCACTTTGTAATAATAATAATAAAAAAATCTGAATGGAAAACATGAGGAGTTGCTCTTAATAGCTCTTCACATGCAAATACGTGGTTGGCAGAACCTTGTTAAAATAACCTTAGGGCACAGAGCCAGACTCTGTGCAGCTTACGTATGTAGATTTTGTAACCATAAGTCAATGTTAAAACATTAAAAACAGAATTTATATGTGTAATGGAAAGATTTAAAGTATGCTTGCTTTTCTTTCCTCTAGCCTGGGAATTTGAAAAAACAACATTTTTCACTGGAAAAAAGAATGTATAAGAGCTGCCCTATTTGGTGTGTTTGAAGGGTTTGTTATGTGGCAAGAATAGCTCTTCAGTAGTTACTTCTCCATATGTTGAATTGTATAGGAGGAAAAATATATCCAAAGTACTTAGGAAAGAAACTACATTAGTCATGAGGGATGTTGACCTCATCATGTCTTTACCCATCAAGTTTTAACTCCTTTCATGGCTTGTTGCTCCATCCAGCGTGCACACGATGCAGAACTGGTCAATGTTTAAAAGAAGCTGGTAGTAGCTCAGAGGTTATCCGGGAAATAAGTCTCAGTAGTGACCAAGGTTGTACCCTGTGAAGCCAATGAAAGCAATTGTGTAGACATAATTATTCCCTGAGTTTAGTGTACCTACAACAAATTATTTAGGCATGAACATTTTTATAAGAAAACTGGAGTAGTACAAGGAATAAAATGTAGACTATAGATGCAGATTTTTTTGCTGCTAAGAGCAAAACAAGAAATTAGTTTGATTAAATTGAATGATGCTGATATTCAATATTTATATTTTAATTGCTATCACTTTGATTTCCACATCAAAGAACTTGGTTATCAATATCAAACCCTGAGTTGTGTTTCTAGTCACTTCTGAGGTGATAATGGAGCTCACAGTGTACATGGGAAGCTTTGTGGCATTTGCAGAGGTGGCAGATTCCTGGTGAGACATTAACATGTCGTCCCTCCTGCCCAGCTCTGTCCTGGGCTAAGAAGGACTGGAATCAAGTTCTTCTGGAACATAGAAGTGGGGATTTTCTCTCAGTAAGTTGAAGCGTGTTTCTCAAGGTGTAGCTATAGTGCCAAGTACATAGTAGCTATTGAATCCCTAGAATAACTCTGCTTAGCATTCCAAACCCAGTATTGATGCCGTTTGTTTTGCACAAGATAAATGACATATCCACAAAGGCAAAAAGGTCATGTGGTAGTGTTACTTTTCATAAACACAGAAATCAAACTAAACTACTGGAAAAGAGGAATTCCCACTCGTTTTTAGGTTTTGTTGACTTGACTCTTAGCAACATTGCTTTCCCTAGCATCTGTTTTCTTTCTTGTAGTTCTTGAGGCTTTCTCAAGAACTTGTGGCTTATTTCCTCTCTGGCAGTTAAGTCAAGTAGCTTTCCTTTTGGTCTGAGCTGGGAGCAGAGAGTGAGGAAGATCTACCAGTATGGCATTTCTAGGGGTAAACAGTGGCGGAATCATGGGGGCCCCTTTTCTTAGGCTTATATTTCACTTCATTCTGACTCTCTCCTTTGCTCAGTCAGTGATCTGGTCAGAGGATTCTTAGCCTGAGAACCGAAAACTCTGCTTTCACCTAAATGCTTTCCCATCTCTGTTTCAGCAGCAGCAGCTGTGCTATTTTTCTCTGTACTCCAGCATTTCTCGGCTCGTACAGTATGTGAAAGAGACACAGACAGTGATTTTCTTATTTTTCCTGGCATTTCATGGCAATTCCATATTCTCCCAGATACAGAGACAACGCTCCTCTCCCCTCGAAAACCCAACTCTAGCAAGTAGCTTAAAAAGTTCCTAGAATACTTACTTTTCATTTTCTAGATGACTAAAAAATATTCTGAAATCCCTGTTCCCACCTGACATGTAGCTACCAAATCTTAACTGTAGTCCTTGGCACCGCTGTTTCAGAGGAGTAATTGCACTAAACTGCCTGTTGTCAGCAGGTGTAATGCTATGTAAATAGCTGCTTGATTTTATTCTGCTGCATTTTTCTAGCTGTGTAATGTTCTTATCTGAACGTACCTGAGTTTATAAATTGTCTGTTAAGGAGGCTAAATTACTATTCCTAACAAGAGCCAAGTCATCATAAGCACAGTAACGCAAAGTGTGCATCAGGCTTGTGTAGAGCAAAACTTATAAATGTGGTTTCTTTTCCCAACAGAATTTATGATGTTACTCAGCAATTTGTTCCTGTTTTTTCTATTTTATTATTTTTTTCAGCGCTCTCAGTTTATATACTGTCCCGAGATTAAACACTTGTTCTTAAAAGAAAAATAGTCTGCTAGTTACAGAGAGGCAATTTGTAAGCGTTCCAGGGATGTAAAAGACCCTCAAAGTAGGCATACATTCAATTCTGCTCATTTTAAAGCCTTTTCAGATGCTAGGTTAAAGTTTTATTTTAAGGGAGCATTTCCAAGAATATAACAAATCTACGCATGAGATAATTTCTCTCTATGGATGAAGTAATTCACATGAAAAAATGATTTAAGCAGTTTGTGAGTAGGACCAGCTTCAGGATACTTGCTCCTCTGCTCCAGCCAGGGGAGTCCCAAGCTTCCAGAAATCTCTGAACAAGGCAGCACAGCTGTGTCATGCTTTGCTGCTCCTCACCTTGCACGTGCATAACCAACCAAAGTCTGGCTCTTAACTTGAACATTTCAGAAGAATGTAATTCATAACACAAAAGAAGTAACATAGAATCCAATATCTTGATATTATGTGGGATTAGTGGCATTCTGTATCAGTGCTGCATGGTGAATTTTGCATCTGATTCTGCTAGAGCCCCAGGTAATGGTTTTACTTGTTTATTGGTAAAAAGAATCTATCATGGAGTTAATGGTTGTGTGTTAGAGATGCAGGTGAACAATGATGCATATTGTATTGTTTAACATCCAGGTTAAAAATCTTAATCAAGTAACTACCTGTTTCTTCGAGTGTTGAAAAGAAGACTCAAATGTTATGCTGTGGTTATTGTAATCTGATGCTAAATACCTTAATGTGTTGGTGAAATCCAACTTAATTATCTGCTACATTATTTTTTGTAGAGACACACTGATTTAATTTGTTTTTAAGGTTTAATGAAGAAACTAGAAGAGGAGATAAATTTCAATTCGTACCTGGCTACTGAAAAAATACCTAGAGAGCTTGAAAGTAAGAAGAATTCAGTATATTTCTTGCAGAAGGTGGTTGCAGAGCCAGCTATGAGTCAGTCTGATCTCAGCGTACTTGAAATCAAGGTAAAGTGACCAAGGTCACGCTTGTGTTCATAGCATAGGCAAAGGTTCTTGTATATTGTAGTTTTTTTATCCTTACTTTATAACTTTCAGAAAATATTGCATTTCCAAAGGAACATCCCTTCAGTTGTGCATGAGAAGAAAATGTATGGCCAGCACCGGACCTGCATTATGTTTTGACTTCATTGGATTTCAGCACATATTTACACTGCTCGCTTATCAGCACTCATCTCATTAGCAGAGAATTAAAGGAAGGGTGCTAGGGCTGTGGTTCCCGTGGCTGACGAGAGTCCTAGCATTAAGTCAGGACTGGAAAAGCTGGAATCAGTATGCTGGTGTAGATGCAGTAAAGCTTCAGCTAGAATGAAGATCAATTATTTGAGACTATAGACAAACAAATGCATTGTGTGGCAGTAATGAGAAGGTTCCATAAAGCAGGAATATGATGGTCTATGAGTCTTCCAGGTAGTGATGAAACTTGATATCACTTAGTCTTCACTTGCTCCCCTTGAAACTTCTGGTAAATGGTTGGAAGAAAAGGAATTTTAGTTAATACTTATAAAATTACATTTTTCACACAGTATGTGACAACATCAGTCTTTCTGTCTGTAGCGATTCCCATGCATTTTCTCTCCACATACACCAATTTACCGCATTTTCAGGGCCAATGTTGTGCTTCTGTCTTATCATAAAGGCACAGAACTGGAAATCCAAAAACATAGCCTCTTCCTGGCCAATACTTAATGACTCATTGAGTTTTTTGGGTCTGTTTCTGTTTTAAAAATGGAACTAGCTGGATTGTAAATCTGATTTGCAAAGCATTTAATTCTTGGAGAAGATGAAGAAATAAAACTCCCTTTCCTTAGTTTTCTTCTTTGTCTTGCAGATAAATGAAGTAAACGCACAAATCAATCAGCTTATTGAGAAAAGAATGATGAAGTATGAGCCAATTGATAGTAAATTTTCCATGTATCGCCAACAGGTAAGAAGCAGCAAACATCTTTTAAGCAGAAGCAGTAGAGCAATTTCAATCCCTGTTCTACATACAGCGTTTTTTTCTTTTATTTGTTTAACATAAGTCAGTAGAAATACATAATAATGGAGGGCAAAAAGAAAATAAATAGCTTTGGAACTTATGTATGTTTAGGGCTGAGTCAAACAATCGCTCTAGGTCATGCTAGTGTGTTTGTACTGACTACTGTTCTTAGGCTGTTAGGTGTTGCCCTTCAGCTATATCAGCAATTCTGGAAGGATGGTTTTGGAGGAGCTGTTTTGGTAAAGCTCCAGCTGTGGACAGATTCTTAAAAGGCAGCGTGTGGGCTGGCTGCTGCAGTCAGACCTGTAAGCAAGGCTTGCTTTGAGTTATATCCCTTGCTGGTGTGTGACCACATGCTATTTTTCCTGTTAGACCTGTTAAGAGGGTATTTTTTGATTTTTTTTTTTTTTCATCCTGAGGCTGTGAAATAGCCTCACTATATAATAAGCTGTCTGTTCTAGTCTTAGTAAATTCACAAATTATCAGAAGGATTTATGAACTCTGAGATTTTCAGAGCTTATGCAGAAATGTGACTGGTTTCTTTTCTGGGCAACCTGTACCACTGCTAAATTTATTGAAGATTTTCACGATGATGCTTACGGTGACGGTTTCAAAAATAAAAAGGCTTAAGTCAAATCTATCAGTGGGAGGAAAAATATTGTGATAAAATGTATACTGCAGTTCAATCACACAGGCAATATGAAGCGCACTGTTTTGTTTTGTGAGAGATGCTCTTCCTCCCCAAAGAAGAGCCTGCTGCAAAGTACACTGGTACCAAAAGCCAACTGGCTTGGGATGTAATTATGTTCCAGGGAGGACCCACTCCAAGAGTTCAGGTTGCTGCTGTGAGATCAAAGCATGTAGCGGTCTTCGCTTTGTTCTGCTAGGGCCTGGCTTCTGTTTCATAAAATAATCGTATGTATTGTACCACAGTTTGTCACTGCAGATGTCTCACAAAGCAAAGAGTGGAGATTCTACCCCAGCAGAGTTCTGTTAGATAGATATGTTTAGAAATAAACCTGATCTTTTTAACCTAGTGTGAGAAACCCAGCATGTATTTTGCTTCATTTTTTCTGAAATTTTCCCTTTCATGTGAAGAAACCAATGGTGCCTCCAATTTCATGTGCCTGCATCTAAATTAATGTGCTGTGTTATTTTAAAATGTTTTTAAATAGTATACTTTGGTGAGATAAAAATCCTTTTATTCTCCCTGAACTAATGTACTTATGTTCCCAAATCTGTTAACTTCTGGTCAGATGTTAGGTGCTAAAAAATAATGTTTTAGACAAATAAGAATATTTAATAAGTGCTTTATCTTCTAGACTAAAAAAAAATATCTGTAATCTATACTATTTCTGTACTATATTGCTTTATTCATCGTCTTGTAGCTATTTGCCAAGATTTAGTGGCTTGGTTCTGCTGTTAGTATAACATATTTCTGTAGGTTGGAGTAGGCTGGAGTTATAAAAATCTGTATTATGACATTTGTGAAGTCTTGGATAACTTTCCAATTGAGCCATGTTGGTGTATCTTACATAGGCACAAAAAGAGGCTGAATAGAAGAAGTAGAGCAGGTAAAATGCTAACCTTTTTCTTCAATGAAAACGAAAAAAATGAGGTGAAGAAATGTAAATCTAAAATGTGAAATATATCAACATGAATTTGGGGAAGAAGGGTATGGTTGAAATCTCAGCCACACTGATGAAAGTTAGGAGTCTGCAATCAGCCTCAATGAGGCTGTGGTTTAACCCACTGCATATAATGCGTAATCGATGCTTTTTTTTCCTTTGCAAAGAGATATACTCGCATTTCCTAATGAAAATCAGTTTGACAGTTGAAATGTGGTTTCAGTGGTGCAAAGCCTGAAATTTGATGGATTACATTTTACTAATGATTAAATGAGGCAATTTTCACTTTACTTATCTGTATACATTTTTAATAATTGTGCAGGCATCTATAATTTCCCGGAAAAAGGAAGCCAAGGCAGAAGAGCTCCAGGCTGCAAAGGAAGAGATGTCCAGCACTGAGAGGCAGATGCTGCAGAAGACCAGCCAGGCCCAGGAGCTGGAAGGCTCTGAAGTCCTGAAGGGAGATGAGGTATGCAATGTAGCAGTGGAAATAAGGAAGGGGAAATTTGTAGGAGGTGGATCAATTCTTGTTAACTCACAATTTCCTTTTGACTTTAGATTGCAGGAACTGCTTCTACAGTATCTTATCCATTTTCATAGCATGTTGTCAAACTACTTGGCCTCAGCAGTGCAATAGATTGGCCTCTGTTTTTTTATGCACATTTTTTGTCATCAAATTAGAAAATGAACGTATTTGAAGACTTCTTTTATTAAAATGTGCAGATAGTACAGTAGTGTCCAGTGTCTTCAGATGCTTTCCAATATTGTAGCTATTGTCAAGTTATTAATATCAGTTATTCACATTGTACCTAATAGATTCCAAGGTATATGAGCACTTAATGTTGGGCTGTCTTAATGTTCCAAACTCAGACAAAACAATGTCGGTATCATCACAGTGGTGTGTGATGCTAAATAGCTAGAAAAGCCAGCAAGATTAATGAAGGAATTAGGAGTTCAAGTGATAAGTCATGTGGATTGATTTTATTATTTGATGTATAATAAAAATCTGCGTTACTGTGTTCTCTATGTGATCATAAAACAGTGCCAGCAGATTTCAGAAATGCAGCTAGACCTGTTGTATTTATTACCCATAAAAATTCTTACTTAAAAAAGTTCCCAGCACCTCCTGAAGTTTATCTGCCATCCAGACTTCCAGTAGCACAACCAGCATAGCTCTGGCACAGTTATATTTGAGGCTGTACTTATGAAAGCAGCTTTTTCTTCAAAAGTTTGCGAAGGATAAGGCTGCTGCAGCTGGGTGGGGGTTTGTCAGCAAAATGAATAGACTTTTCTTAAGAAGATCATTTTTCTCAGTTTAGAAAAGCTGTATAATTCTATGACTTCGTATATCTTTTCATTCCTTTACGTGTTGTCTTCATTTGCACTGCCATCACTTATCAAGAGTAACACTCTTTGCTTTCTTTTTCTTTGTTTCTGTGCTTTTTTTTACATACTACTCAATACAAGGAACGCCCTTTGTAGAAGAAACTCCCTTCCTGATCCCACAGGAGATGCCTGCTTCACAATCAGTTTTCTTTTAAAGGGGTCTTAAAGAGTAAAGCAAGTATGGAAACATGTATATGTGCATCCAGGCATAAAGGCTGTGAAACATGGAATCCATGCAGATTTCACTTGTGCCTTCTTCCCTTTCTCCTCTTCTGTAAATCAGAATGAAAACTATGGGTGGAAACAATGGCACAGAGGCTTTGAAAATGAGAATGTTGATTGCTTTTACCATTGCGTACCATACACTTCCCATAGGTGTTCCATAGGTAGCAGCACTAAGAAGACCACTGCTTTAGTTTTCTCTCTGCTACAAGGTTTTCAGCCCCAGCGGGCATGTTGCTAGAGTCTTTGACAACTTTGTAAGTGAAAATAAAAACAGAAAGCAGACAGTCTGTGTTTCGTGACATGTGATGGGAAAGAAGTGTTTAATTAATCAACAAGAATGCGTTACCAAGACAGTGACATATGTTTTATATTATCTACAAGTGCACTGTAAGGTAAGAAATAATTCATGTTTTGCGTATTCTTGCGAGGGACAACATGCTCTCATCCATGGTAATGCAAGGACAGCAGGGTAGGAGGAAGACCTTTGTCAGGAGGAACCACGCAAGAGCCTTAATAATGAAAGATACAAGTTGATTGATACAATGAAGAGGACAGGAAAAAGACAAGACCTGTTTTGAACAGAAGCTGTATTCCTTTTGTTCAAATCTGTTCTGCTTTGGACTTCTTGAATCCTTTCTAGTCTTCATTTTGAGGAGAGAAGAATGAATGACTTAGTGTTTTGGACCAAACCATCAGCTTAAAGTAAGAAATATTAGTCTTTTCATAAGAAGCATTTCTTGTTTTGTGAAATACTTTCTGCACATCAGCCTAAGGAAGCCAGTGCTCCTGGTTTTTACTGCATTGGCTTTGCTGTAGTGCTATGCATCGGTACCAATGTAAAGGAGTAAAGAGTGTTTCCTGTGGCCAAAAACTAGTAAAGGATTTCAATTGTTGATGATTTTCATCACTTCTGTTTTGAAGGTTGCAGTTTCCTCATCTAGGAAATGGAGGTAGTGATATTTAATTGTTTTGTAAATGTCTGCTGCCAAAAATACTGCGTAGGACCTTGGTACTGCGTATCAGGTTTTATATCTCCTTCAAGTACGTTGTAAATGCCTCTTAGAGGAACAGTCCTGCCTTAGAGTTTAGGTTGTGAGAGGACAGGACTGATAGATGAGAGAAATAAGTTGGCAGGGAAGAGATGGTGAAGCAGAAGAGAAGTGAACAGGTTCTCTTGTCAGTAAAAGCCTCGGTTCATCACTCACCAGACAACCTCTTGCTTTTATGTTATGCTTTTAAATTTGTGTTTTCTGGCTCAGTGCTCTGTTACTCCAGCTTTGAGCCAATACCTAAGGGACTGTTGATTAATGTAGTGGTGCATCACTGTTGCAATACCCGTGTTCAGTGGAGACAGGAGGAGGTTGGACAGTCGACCTTCACTTTGCACTCTGACAACCAAGAGCTTCCTCATGAGTTCTTGTTGCAGTCACGTACCTTTTATATTTAGTTCCTCAGTTCTAAAATAGGGTTCCTCAGTTCTAAAATAGGAACAGAAAGGGTTTTTTAACTAATAGGTTTGCTGTTTTAAGTTGAAAACGAGCTTATAATCCTGCCATGTTTAACCTATTTAAATGCTACAGTTAAGTCAAGGAATTATTTTCCTCCTATAACCTATACTTTTTGTTTTCTTCTGTCTCGCTTTGCTATATCCTCTTATATCATGGCACTCACAAGGACTGGCAATCAAAGAATCAGCGTCTTTGTAGCTTGTGCTCCCATACCAGTATTTGGATCTCCAGTTGAGGCCTTCTTAGGACTTTATTCACCAAAAGGTCAATCCTGGTTTACGCTTCTAGGTGCTAGTGTTTTGCTTTCTTCTGTAATCATAAAAAGGAATGTTACAGCATTCCACTTGGTTCGAGAGGTTGCATAGTTAGATGCAACTCAGGAGAAACAGCAGGGAATACCCAGTTCATTTATGTCAAACACACAAAAAAGTAGGAATAAATTGTCTGCTTTGGGGATTATGAAATCTTTTTAAGTACTTCAAACAAAGTACAATGAGCATGAGGCAAAGTTGGCAGACTCCTCGCTGCAGCTGTCAGATCCTGAAAATTAGGGAATCAAATGTTGACACTTGGAAAGCTAGATGGTTCAATTACAAGTGATCCTAGGTAAAGCTGTGATTATTTTTAGCTCTTTACACAACGCATTGTACTTTTCAGAGTTCAGCGTAGGGCCCCAAAAACCTCGACTTTCCCAAGGTATCGGGATAGGACGGTGTCATAGCTGTGCTTAGTTACAGTAGTTGAAATTAATATGGCTTTGAGAATATGGCAGAGCAAGTCCTGTCTGTTTGTTAACAGATATGCAAGTCAGTCAGTCTTGGACCATAGAACTTGTAACTTTTCCTCTGAAACTGCTGGGCCCACCTAAATTCACCAGAACCAGTTCTCTAGCTCCAGACTAGGTTCATGGATTTTTAAGAGAGTAGCTATAAAGGAGCTCACAACTCTCACATTAAATGGCTTAAGCCAGGACCCAGATTATATTATCCTTTCGGTTTGCTACCTTTTTCTTAACTTTTCACTAAGGTTGCAGGTACAGTTATGCTTCTGTCTGTCAAAGGCTTCTTATGTATAAAAATAGGAGGATGGCTGGTAGTCAGGTTGTGAGAATAAAAATGGCAGATCTGTAGGATTCTTAGAGGAGCCGGAAGCTTTTTTGCTGTAAGTTAACTATCGTTTTAGCCAAATGTATGCAATGATTCAGACAAATCTGCACTGAACTGAATGCTCTTTCAGCACCCACTGGCAAGAATAAATCATCAGTTTTATTGATCTGTGCATTTTCAGTGATAACTGAAAATGGTTTTTCATTAAAATACTCTGATTGATCCAAATGATTAGTAATGGCTGCTTTAATACTTCTTTCCTGATCAGAAGCGAGCATGCCTAAAAAAGAATGCTAATAAAGAACTTGCCTGATTGATCAGTCTAATGAGCAGGCTGTAGGGTCCTTTCCTTTTAACAGGTTGAAGTGAAACTGCTCGTATATTTTAGAAGTTTGTCCTTCCGCATATGGGATATTAACTGTATCCAACAGTGGCTGCACTAGCTTAAATTTAGAGCCTCTGAGGAAGAAATACTGGAAATCTGTCATAATCGGGAACTTTTCTTAACAGAATGTTAATACTTTGGACAGCCTGTATCCCATTAATTGGTAGAGTTAGAAAATTAAAACATCTGTTCCTTAATGTCTAATAAAAACAGTCAGCTAAGATTTTCCTGCAATTATCGTGCTTATGTAAATGAATTTGTTAACAGAAGTGTTTATTTGTTTAGATTACCATTTCAGAAAGACAATTAATACTTTATTTGCTGCAGTAGTTTTGTGTGAAGGATATTTTGTTTACTGTAACACTATCAAATTGATACAGTAATCCAGAAAAATACTGGTTTTAAAAGTGAGGGATTAATCTGGGATTTGTTCTTTTCTGCAAACAAGCTTCTCCATTTTGTCCTTCAATGATAATCTTGGAATAAGAACCTTGTGAAAACTTCACATGGGACAAATGTTAGTTTAAAGGAGATGAAGTGACAGGCTTATAGTGAAAGCGTGAGACTGAGCATTAGCAGAGCTGTGCTTTGATCCCAGCTCAGCAATGCACTGAAGCGTGTGGTCAACATGCTTATGTCTTTCCTGGAAGGAGTAACTTATCCCTGGAGAAACCGTTTAATAGCTGTGGTTTAATTTTGTCGCATTTAGAATTGTCATAATACTTAATTATTCCACAAAAGTGTGGTAAGACTTTAATCTGGTGACAGAAATCTCTTTTGGATTGCATGAAGTGGAGAAGCAGCATTGCTGGATCCTCTCAAAAGTGGGACATCATACAGGAAATCTTCCCAGGCTCCAGGGGATGATATGGGATATGAGAGTCCTGTTTTCATTCAGTCTATTTCATAATCTAGATTCCACGGCTGTTATGTTACAGTCACCCATAAAAATAGCCAAGTGAAAAAGTGTACTCTTTGCTTGCTCTCATTTGGATAGTTTTTGTATCTCAGGGGGCTCTGACTCGGCCAGCAGGCATGGGTCTCCAGGCTTGTTTACTTTAACTCAGTGCCAGCATTTGGTTCTTGTCCAGTCATTTAATCTTTGAAGCTTAAATAACTATTTGAGTTAAGTTGCTTGAGAAAGAAAAGCTTACAAGTGGACATGGCCTTGAATGGTACCTCACTGTGGGCACTGATGGATCCATGGGAATCCTGTAGGTTGCGCCTGCTGAGGTTTTACGCAGGGAGCAGTTGACCTGGGCTATGGGGAAAATGCTGCTGCTCAGGAATGGATTCCTTTTGATTAGTTAACTTTAAAGTGATGTGGCTGGACAACGTTATTCTTTTGTGAGCTCTTCAAATCACTTACACTGTAGCATTTTAAGGACTTGATTTTTCATCTACTTATACATCTCATGCTCACATCTATAAAGCTTCAGGAGTAATGCTTACACAAATGGAAGTACTGGTATGTTACAGGAAGTTTATATATAATTTTTGGAAACCTACAGAATGATTCTCAGCTTTGAGGCTGAAGAAACCTGATTTTGCTCTAAGATCACTACAAGCTGCTGATTTGAGTGGAGTCAAACCTAATAACTCCAGCTCTGAATTTGGCCTTGGATCTCAAGAAGTCTTCAGTGAGTGAGATTTTGAGGGGCTGCTCTCTGCTGCATTTGGACTAGATGCAGTCACTCAAAAATTCTGCCAAGCTATTCATTGATTTTTCTACAGATATTATCATTTTGCTACTATTGTTTATATCTTGATTTACCTTGTTTGCAGCAGTAAAAGATTTCTGAAAGGTTAAGTTTGCTCTTAAAAAGCCAGAGATTGCAATGGAAGATAGACATGAATGTCCTATAATGAGCAGGTTTCACTTGCCAATGTGAGCAACTGGTAGTTAGTTTTAGATTCAGTTTTTATTATATAGTCCTAACTTAATCAACTAATAATAGAACACTGGTGAAATCAGTTCTTTAATCAACAAAATCCTTTGACTTCCATTGTGAAATACATTATGCTTTTAGTACTGAATATGCAAATATTCCACCTCCCACTTGAGCTATTTTCAAGACCTTCAAAGTAGCTATAGAAGTGAAGAGAATAATAGTTTGCTTTTCATCCTGGGATAAGCTGACAGAAAATTGTTCAGATTTGATAGCTGCATGTGGTCACATATTAAGTAAGTTTAATCTACATCATTCTTTACTGTATTCCACTGGTCAAGTGGAATATCTTGGGAAGTACTCGATCCAGACAGATGACTGTGCTTCTCTTAAATTTTCCTTAGTTATTTGGAGAGATTGCATTTACACTTTTATAACCTTTTGAAAATCAGAAAACTTGGTATTGTCTAAGTGATTAAAAAAATATATATTCTGTATTAACTAAGAGGATCTTACTTGAATTTGCTATGAAAAAGAATTAGTTCTGGTAATACTGTATGAAGTGTGCCAGTAACATAACAAAGAGTGCGACTGTAACAGAGCTGCCTCCGTTGCGCAGAGCTGTGTCTTGGGTGACCTTGTCTACCCTTGTCCTAGGTAGCATGCACAATGTAAAATGGTTTTCCAAAGCCACACATAGTCCAATCTGCATAGAGCACATTGAGTAATTTGTGGGTTTGTTCTTTCACCAAAAACGTTTATAGCTTTTGGCTTTAAAAATAGTTCTGGAGCATAGCAAGAGAGAAGCAGCTTTGGCCTAGATATTGCTCAGGATGGCAGATGAACAGGGTTGATTTCATTTTGGGCATTTAGCCCAGGACACTTTTTATAGAACATAGTTACTCTGGGGGTTCTTAGGCTGTGGTCACATTGAGTTTGGGGATTTATTCTTTAGAAAGGAGAGGCATATTTTTACAAAAAGAAACATTAATGTAAATTTCAAAATTTAAGTTCTGCGTTTGAGTTTCACACTTGTTTCAGTGGTAGTGGGACTCTTATTTTTCTTTGTGGGGCTGCCTGTTTTATGCTCGCACTGCACATGCTGAACCCCTCCTCATTCAGTGACATTCTGAAGCCTGTCCTTACATAATTTACTGTAATAAATTTTATTTGCTTTCCATCTCTGGATCTGAATGCATTTTTGAGCTGTGACCGGCATTTGCCTCAGCTCTCACGTAAAATATAAGAATAAGAGCTAAGCTGGTTCGACAGCTGGAAAACATTAAGGCGAAGAAAAATACTACATGTATACTACAGATTCAGATGTAAATTAACCAAGGCTGCTGTTGTAAGGATATATATTATTTTGCTTAGTCTTAATGAAAATATAAATTTTCCATTACTTCAGTTTTTGAGTGAAATATATATTGCATTTCTCTGCTTCTATGCAAGTATTCTGCTTTTATTTTTTCTGTTTTTAAAAACTTAGCCAGTGATATCATTTAGATCTGCAGGAGTCAAGAAAAGAGAACAACAAATTTTAACTATTGAGACATAGCATTTTTAAAAGAAGATGTCTTTTCCCATGCCCTCTTCCAGTTTTTCTGCACTTTCTTATCACATTCCAAGGTCTGCGGAGCTCTTTGGGGCTACGCACTGCTCATCTGCTGCTCTGTTACAAGTGCAAATGACTATTACATTTTTTACTCTCTCTGATTCTCAGAACATTTACAGAGAGTAATTACTTTCCCAACTGTCAAACGGTGGTGAGCAGAACCAAATGATCTTACTATTACAAATGAGTGAGCTGGGACAGAAAGCAACAGAGCTGGTTTTCCTGATCTCACCCAGTGAACAAATGCAGAGCTGAAAATAAATATGCCCCGGGAACCCGGAATTCCAGTCCTCTCTTCTAAACACTTAATCTCCAATATGCAGTCTAAATAGCATAATTATATTTTATATAGCAACAGTCTGTGATAAGGCCCTTTTTTGCTTTAAGTTAAATGGTATTTCTGTTCTCTCTCATTCCAGTTCAAACTCTATGTTAATAAGCTCCGGAGCAAGAGCACATTTTATAAAAAGAAGCGCCTGGAAATAGCAGAAATTACAGCTGAGTATGGTATCCTCCAGAGGACCGAAGAACTTCTAAAACAGCGCCATGAGGCTATTCAGCAGCAGTTGGTAATACAAGCATTTACCGCTCCCATAGTCCATCACCTCTCCTTCCCTGGTAACAGCTACATAATAAGACGGATGTTGTTTTCTTAGATTCTAATGTATATCATCCTCAGCTCTTCTGCTGTCATTGGTAGAAGAGTCATTAGGGTATAAAGTTTATTTTTGTCTGTGACTGTGCCAAGCTGCTGTACTTCATGTTCACCAACTGATTCCTGCAGGCAGTCACGGCTGCTCTGCAATTTCTTTTTAGACTGAGGGGCTTGGCCCTGCTTTTTAAAGTCAATGCTAAATCTTCACAGCCAGAGCAAGGCTGACTCTTAAATTAGTTTTTTTGGTATCCATGTACTTAGTAAGGGCTTTGAAAATTATTAACAGCAAGTGGGCTTCAAGTTACTGCTGTAAAACGTATAGGAATTTCAAAAAAAGAGTGAGCAGGAAGGAAGGATTTGAACCTCAGAATATTTAGAAGAAAAAACATTTCACTGTAAAGTGAAAGATTTAAAACTCCATGAATTCTTCTGCTAAAGCAGAACAGCAGAAGGATTTCTGCTATGCATAACTGTAAGCGTTTAAGGAATATATGTGCATCCCAAATGGAAAGAGATTCCCTTTTCAGTTCAGCAGTATTACTGCTGTAGTATTTTCTTCTCATACCAGTATTTTTGCTATCAGAATATTTTGGTTTTACTTATATCTGTTTTATTACATGCACGTATTTTGCATTTGTAAACATGAAAGTATTTGCCTTATTAAAAGCAAATGGAAAGTGTGAAATGACATGGGGCAGACTTTGGAAAGATACTCTGGTAGCTGCAGTGGGTGATGCTGTTTCAGTGGGGCATTCTTTGTTTAGTTAAAGATAAAACCAGAACTGCTACCTAAGTAGAAAGAAGCACCCAGGCAGTAGGATCAGAGCTTTTCCTTGTGGTTGCTACTCCGCCAGAACGAAGGAGCGTGGCTGTGTTTTTTCACTTACGTCGTGTTTATTTACAGCAGGAGAACTGATGCACAGTTGTCATCTCACAGGAAAAGCACAGCAGAGACAAAGTGCCAGAAGTTTCTTTGTGAAGTGGCTACACGTGGTAGACAGTAGATTCTCATTCAAGTCTGACCTTTTCTAAGCTATCTCATAGTATAACTACAGAGCTTTGACTTCATCAAGTTCTTGCTGCCAGATGACTGGTTCACACTCTTCCCCCTTAAAATCGAATGTACTTTTTCTAGCTCTGGGCCCATCGCTCTGTCAGGCCGCACGCTTCTGTTACCAGCTACGGAGTGCTCCCATCATGGGCGTGGTAGCTGTGAGAAAAGATAAATCTTTTCTTAAACATATGGTTGTAAAAGGTTTTTGAGGATAACAGACTTGGAATTCATAGATAGGTGGTGCTTTTAAGAATGAATGTTTTATTTGTAACAAATTATGGCTACGTTAATCAACGCTTGGCTATCAGATTGCAGAAAACGCCCTCCTTGCATACTTAATGAGCAAGCATTGCTAAAGACCATTGCATCAATGTTAAACTAAATCTAAAGTTTACATAATGTAATGCTAGAATTTGGTAAGATGGCTTTAGTGTTACTATAGTTGATACAATGCTTCGTTTTGCTTGACAGTTGTTTTAAAAAATAATTAGCTATATCTTCAGTTAAAGCATCTGGATTTTACGCATCGTATCTCACAGCCTGACCTGCAGTGCAGGCTCACTTTGTGGAAGTTTTCTGTTCATTCCATTGGGCATTGGATGACCAAGGGATTCTGTGTATTCACAGAGAGTTATTACCCTACTACAGAGGCACTGGAGATAAATTTAGCTGTTGTCGCTGCTAGATTATTAATCACTTTTAAAATAAATGGATTACAGTACTGACCCTTTCCATTTTCTTACAGTGGCTCTATGAGGGAGTTTGCTGTGTTACTTGATGAATGGACTCACGTTCAGCACTTATTTTTTGTGTCTGCAGCAAGCGATTGAAGACAAGAAAGGTATTTCTGGGTACAGCTACACCCAGGAGGAGCTGGAAAGGGTATCTGCAGTAAAGAGTGAAATGGATGAAATGAAAGGCCGAACACTAGACAACATGTCTGAAATGGTGAGTTTTGTCTGTAGTTGTTGTATTTCCTCAATTTGAATATCTGGTTCCTCAGCACATAAACCTAAGTCTAATATTTTTGTGTTTTTAATTTTCTTTTCTATCTATATTTATATGCATATATTTTGTGTATTTTCAGACAGCACGTGCCTATAAAGGTAATCTTGAAAAACTTTTCTAAAATGCGCATTTCTTTTAATGTATGAAGAAGTTTATAATTTAAAATAATAATAATCCTACTTTCCTGCCCTTCAGAAACGTTAGAGATAAGTCTTATCGCCTTTGGGTTTTGATTTCTTTGTGATTTCAGAAGCGGTTTTATATTTGCATGTTTTTTGAAAGAGATGAGTGGTTTGAATCTTTAGCAGAATATTTTTCTATAATGTTTGTAAATTGCTGGAGTTAAGCATTTGATAAAAAAATACTTAAAATGCCTAAAGAGCAAAATATCTTCTCTGCAGCCTAATTTTGAATTGCCCTTAGAACTTTCATGTTTTAATTTAACTTCCCACATAGCCATAGAAGCAAGACAGAACTTGAATTTCTAATTGGAAAGTATTATAAAGGAGCAAAAAGCAAAATAGCGTTCTTTGAAATCATTAGGGCACTTTTAAAATAAAGCGGTATAATTAACACAGAATGACTCTGAAATAGAAAGTTGGATCAAATTTGAATTTTCAGCGTAATTATTTTTAAGCAACTCTGTTTTAGCATTTTCAAACTTCATTTAACCTATGCAGGCAGAGGGGTTGGTTTGTTTTCATAAGGATTTTTCCTTTCTCTTAGGCCACCTCTATTCAATTCCTTCGTTTTCCCCTACTCCTTAAGCCCTTTAGGTGTCTGGCACAGAAGTTCTCTGGACTTCACTGTAGAGCTGTAACAATGGGAGCAGAATTTGTCTCTCGTGTGGTGACCCCCAGGCAAGATGGGCCCTGTCCCGTTGTTAAATAGGCCTGAACTAATCGTTTATATCATTCAGTCATTTTCACACTTTTTTTTTGCTCTGTGTATTTTGGTTTTCTTCTCTGTTTCACATTCCTAATGATATAAATGTAGCGTTGATATCTTATCGTCAATGTATATATTATTTTGTGTCCCTTCTCAGGTAAAAAAGCTCAATGCTATGGTGGCGGAGAAGAAGGCAAGCCTCGCTCCTGTCATCAAAGAACTGAGACAGTTGCGTCAGAAGTGCCAAGTGAGTAGAAATGCTTCTCTCGTTCTGTGTAAATAAAGTCAGGATCACAAAGAAGTTCAATTTCCAGCTCTCTGTAGGGCTTACAAGGGCAGGATCAACGCTGAAGGAAAACTGGAAATAGCAGCTTGGGTCAGTGATGATTTGCAGGAACTAATGTTTTAAAGACTGGAATTCATAAAAGCTGACGGCGTAGGCACAAAATTAGGGTGAAAATTTATCCTCTATAGCAATTAAAAAATAAATACTACACTGGGGAAAATTTCAGAATTCGTGGTTCAAAACCATAGGAAGGTTAAGTTTTCAGATTGGTTTCAAAAAGCTGCATCTCGGCACTAATAATCTCGACTAATGCTCTCCTTTTGAAACGGATTGCAAATAGTATTCATCCAGAGAGTTGCATGCATTGATCTGAGTCCTATTCTAGTCTGTAGGAATGACAGATTTATCCATTTGTTTTTAGAGTTTTATAGAGAACTGGGGGGGAAAAGAAAAAGTCAGTGAGGTCCTCAGCTGCTCTGAGTTGGCTCCTTGCCGGAGGAGCAAATCGAGCCGTCCATTTATCTATCAACCAAATTTCCGGAAAACTTATGTTTAATGATTCTATTAAAAGTGTCAGCAAATGAAATCCAGCCAAGGCGTGTGTTGTGTACGTCAAACTAGAAAGCTGGCTCTCTGTAGATAGCAAGTATTTTAACCCTTTCTTAATCTCTGTTTTTATAATTGTTCTTCCTTTCTTCTTGCAACCACTGCCCTGTTAACATCCCGCATTAATGCTGCGGATGTGGCTGTAAAGAGGAGATTTGCATGCCGTGTTGTGGCGCACACGGCTGATCCCTGTATGCTTCCCTGCGTGATGATCCCCACGCGTCTGCTGGGTTTCTCTTAAGTGTTGGGATGTGCCAGTAGCTGAGGTTGGATGCAGGAGCAGCAGGAGCGCGGGCCTGCCTGAGTGTCACCTGTCAGTCAGCTGAAGGTTTTATTTGTGTACTCTTTTGCCCTTTCCACATAAGGAATTAACTCAAGAATGTGATGAAAAAAAAATCCAATACGACAGTTGTGCAGCGGGGTTAGAGAGCAACCGCTCCACGTTGGAACAGGTAAGATGGTGGCGCGTTCCTGTGTATTAATAAATGCTGTGCTACATGTTACTTACTATGGTATAATATTTTTCCTGCCTTCCCTTTGGGTGTGGAAGGTACAAATCCAGCTTGGGTGGAAGCGAGTCAGTGGTGATCCATAGCAATGCAAATCATGCCTGAAGCTGCTGTGGATTGGCTACAGTCACGCACTTCTCCTGTTCTGAATAGCAACAAATGAACTCGGGGCATATCAGTCCATCCCCTGCACCCAGCCTTGTTTAGCAAGGATATTGTAAAAGAAGATGTGTCTGCCAGAAATCCTGCTGACCTAGATGGTATCTGCTAGGAAGAAAAATGGCCGTAAAAAAAGGATCAGTCTGTGAAGACAAATCTTTATATGCATTTAGCAGATTCATTAAATTAGCAACCAATCCAATGTATAATTAATGGACTGAAATTGATGGCAAGGATACTTCATTAAATGTGACTATTTTGCGGTCTTGCATACAACAGTTTTTTTAAATACAACCATGTAGGTACAGCAAGGAGCTTGTGTGTCTATCATTTATGCATGACTTGAACTATAACACTTTGAGGACGGGGGAGGTACTTAAACCAGCGCAGTTCTTTCAGGTGGGGAGACTATGGATACGTTTATGTGAATCTGCCTTATCTCACTAAATCTCCTCCTGTGAATTTTGTCTGGACTTGATTTTTCAGGGCCTTGCCCACATAAGGAATCTATATCAAAATACAAAAGGGCGCATTTAAAGCGTGGGTGGATATGTAGATAATTCTCTGCCTGCACTAAAAGTACCTTTCTATGGCTTAATCCAAGCAAAATAAAGAATCCACCAATGAACATACTATGAAGTAGACCTTCCGTAAGAACTATCTT
This sequence comes from Cuculus canorus, assembly GCF_017976375.1. Lineage (NCBI taxonomy): Eukaryota > Metazoa > Chordata > Aves > Cuculiformes > Cuculidae > Cuculus > Cuculus canorus. The sequence goes on from NC_071417.1 coordinate 10,728,762, forward strand.
ACCATAGCAATTGAGACTTTTTTCCTTTGTAGACAAATCTTGGTCATTTTCTAACACGTGATAACAATCACATCCAGTGATGCAGTTGGACATGACTGTCACAAACTCTTGCAGCTGAGCAGTAGAATTCAGTTTTCCAGATGATAGTCTGAAAATCACATGGTGACCGAGCTTTGGAGTTTACAGCTGCTGTGCAACCTGGAATATAGGAATAACATTTGGATTATTAGGGTTTTTTGATATAGACCATTTAGAGATGGGACTAACCCCTGTCTCCATACTCCTTGACATAATTATTTATTGCTAATTAACATACTACTAAGATGCTTGTAGCTTCTAACATACATTTTGCAGATGTGTTCCCGGAAATGCTTATTCACAACTGTTGTTAGCACTTAAGATGTGCTTAGGAACAAGAGTCTTGGCAGCACTTGGAAAGTGTCTGTTAGAAGTCAGTCGTATTAATAAACACCCATTAGCATCTCTAACTGTGGCTGAAACTGCAAACGTAGAAAAATCAATTGCCTTTCACTTTATAAGCTGGGCTTTACAGAAGTCTCTCTTATAAACGTTTAAGTAATGATCAATTCAGTGTTATGCCTGTTTCACTTGGGGACTCGTGGCTTATACAGCACCACGGGGCATCTCTGGGGACTTCAGGTACAATGTCCTTTGAAATCTTATTCTTGCACTACAGGAAGTGAAAGGGCTTCTTGAGGAGTGCGCTCAGGAAGAAAGCAACTACCGTTACATTAACTGCATGAAAAGGGTAAGACCATGACTAAATTGTTCATTGTGAAATGAAATAAGAGTTAGGATGTATATTTTTTTAAAAATCATGTATTTCTTTATAGAATCTAGAGATACAGCTTCAGCGTGCTAAAGAAGAAATGAAGTTGTACATATCCTCAGACCCTCAGGAGAGGCGAAAGGCAATTCGGTAACTATATGAACATGTTTCCTTTGTGTTAACTTGAGGATATTCATAAACTGAATTTAAGTTAGGAATTTTCTCACTGGCATTTGAACTGGAGGAGTTCATTTGATAAATTTAGAAACACTATACTAACCTAAAAATAAGCATCTCGAATTCCAGTATCTGCTGCTGTAAAACCTACGAGTTCTCCCAGACATACCAGAAGATTTTCCCTTCCTGCTGGAGATTATAGGCCCCAGATAGCGGTTTTAACTTGCAGCCCCTGTTGGCACAGGCTCAGAGAAGCTGTGCTTCAGCTTGGTCCTGCAGGAAGTGTGGCTCTAGCAGACACGACACCTCTGCCAAGTTTCCTTCTGAGACTATGCTGTGCAGGGGTAGAAGGTCTACCACCTCTTGGAGAGCAACCAGATGGTGCCCTCAGATTCTGTCCATTCCTTGCAGATCTTGTACCTTTCTCTCAGGTATTGTAGCTGTTGCCATCAGTGATGCAGGGGTGGAGGACTGTGTATAGTCATGCTAAAGAGATTTTGTTTTGCTCCTGTTTGCAGCTCTTACTGGAGGTAGAACGAATACCGTTCTGCGCCATCACATGAATCTTTACCTTTGCACTCGATTTCATTTACTCCATTATAAACACAGTTGCTTTGTCCTGTGAGCTTTTTCAGGACGCTTTGCCTTTGCCTGGTAGGGAGTGAAGCAGAGAAGGTTATGAATCAAGCTGATGGGTTTTTTTGGTATTTTTCCATTTTAAATGATGCAGTCCTGCCAAAGATAGAAATCTTACCTGGGAATGAGATTGGATTAATTATCTGTGCTGAGATGTCTAAAAGTTACCATGTCATGTAGATTGGTTTTCTGCACTTTACTGCATACTAAAGATTTTTGTAAAAGTATCCAGTTTAAAATTTTGTATATGTTCAAATATTCTTTCAGTACAATAGAAGAGTTGAAAGACAATTCAGGCAATAAAGTCAATGAGCTGGTTTGGCCCCATCAAAATTAAATATCAGGAAAATCCAAACCAAAACATTTATAAGTTTCATTTGATAAAAGTGTCAACATTTTATTCTGTGTTTTATTCTTCATAATTACTTTGTCAAAATTAGAGAAATTTTCTTGAAATAGAAATTCCATTTTCCAGCTGGTTTTATCTTTGACCCCCCAAAAATTTCTTAGATCCTAGCTGTCAACAAAATAAACAAGCTTAAATTGTTGTCTCTAGTTTTACATAGTGGTCATTGGCTTTTCACACCATAGCATTTCTCAGTCATGAAAATATGTATCAAAATGATATTTTTTAAATTCATATTTGCTGGGTTTGATCAAAGGTATTTTTGTTTAATTTTGTAATGAATGGAACGAGTCAAAACCACTGACGTTTTGACAGTAGGATTAGGTCTCCTTAAAGGTGCAGTCATTACCGTACCAAGCAATCTCCATAGAGTGTAATTGTTAGTTCAGAGCAGAGGGGGCGTCAGCTCTGCCTTGTGCCTCCATCTCAAGGTCTGCATCAATCAGCCTTCCTGCAGTTTGCTTTATTTCTTCGGCTTTGAAAAGCCACAGCAATTTAGTTGCTTGATGTGAGGCCTTTTCTTAGATTCCTGCGTTTGTATTTCGGAGACGGGACAGATTGCTGCTTGACATCTGTGTAATCTGTGTGTCGGAGCGGTGGTGCGTGTGCTGTCTGCGGTGCAATGTGCCAAATGCTTCGCAGAACGGTCCCATTCACAAAACAATTTAAAAACATGACTGAGTGGGAAAGCAAAGATGGAACTGCTTAATTAGATGATTAATGATCATTCTATGTTCCATTTGAAAGATTCAGACTATCCAATGTGCTGACATCACAAGAAAAGACAGTAGTTGTCACTTCTCAAAGGAGATAGAAGAATACCTTTGTTTCTCAGGGCTTTCTACCTTTCAGAACAATTTTTGGACCTTTCTGCTGCAGTGGTGGCAACGTGGGGAGCACCGTTAGTTGGCAGTGAATGTAATCAGATGTCACTGTGTCACCAGAGGCAATTTCTTAACTCATCGTGGAGTTAAAAAAAGGCAGTAGTTGACCACTAAGATTTTATGGGCTCTGGAATGGGGCCACTGGCAGGGATAATAGTGCTGTGTCAAACCGAGTGAGAAGACTCCAGAGCTTCCCTCAGGAGACACAGAGAGATGAGGTCTTCTTCCACCATCAGATCCTTCATGAAATAGAAGATTTGGTGCTGCATGTTGCACTGGCATCAGTGGAGCTGCATCTCCTGCAGCTCTAGAACATGAGGCAGAGGTCAGTAAGAAATGCAGGGCTAGATTAATATTCATCAGAGACCTTCTGCAAGGATTTGAGGCATGAAAATGCTTAAATGCTATGTAGAAAATAATGTAAGAAAAGAATCAAAACTACTAATGTTAGGATGGGAGAAGAAAAGGATGAGGAGATGGAATGCGTGTGAAGGCTAGGATGCCTCTTATTCCATCGCACAAAATAGGAAAGATTTATCTAATGAAAGAGGATGAAACAGCAAAATGAAGCAGGAGGATAAAAAAGAGAAGTGGCTGTGAGAAAAAAAAGTCATACTGATGATGTGAATATTCATTAGTGTGAAAGGCCAGACAGCTCCGTCAAGCAGCTGAGAGGAAATGCGGGTCAGACAGCAGGCACTGTCCTTTTATGGCCTCGCAGGGAAGGGGAGGGTCGGAGTTTATCCGCAGGCACTAAGCAAAAAATGCTCCAACTGAACCACTTGGGACATCGACATCCACAATGGGAGTACTCGCACAATGATCCACTAAAGCCAAATGTTTTAGTCCAGCTACGTAATTCCAGGTATGGTGAGGAGAATGTGCATGGAGCATTACCACTCTCTCCGCTGTTCCTGTTTCACTTGCTAACTGTGGGCACAGGAGCTGAGGACATTATCCTCTCATGGTGACTTTACACATTTTTGACCTTCTGTAAGAGGTCACAGACCCGTCACATTTAAATGAATTACAGCAAAGTTCACTAGAGTGGTCTTTGTAAATTATAAAATGAAACGATAAAATCTTTTTCTAGACATCCCCTAGAATGTGAATATGTTTTTCAGCAGGCACTGGAATGTAAACGGAGTAAAAATGAACCATAAATAGAGCAGCACTCTCCTAACAACGTATCGAACAAAAAATGTCTTAATTCCGACCCTCTTTATTGAATATAAACTCTCTGTTCCATGGAGTCACTTCTTAGGAATGTGAAAAGTTAATTTTCTTATCTAAAAATAGAAGGTTGTGGGGTTTTAAGTGAAGTTATTAAGTTGCATTCTTTCCAGTCATCATTATAAATAGTAAAGAAAAACTTACAAGGAAGACATCTAATCTTCTGATGATTATTTTGAAAACTCTACTTAAAAAAAAAAAAAAAGAAGTCTGTTCTTGAGGCCAAACACGTGTGAACATGTGCCGTGTGCCAATGGAAATAAGAAGATTCAGTGTGGCTTTCCACCTCTTGGATTTGGTGAGGATTGCTAAGGATCAGCCGTGCAGCGCAGCACTTGGAGCAGCCTCAAGACGGCTCTGATTTGTTCCGCCTAGAATCGTCCAAGAGTGAGAGATCGTAAAATGGTCCCGCTTCATTCCTTGAACGTCCGTTCTGCAGGAGTGTGGCAGGCAGGACCAGGTGGCCAAGGTCCCCAGTGCTCCAGCTGAAAGCCTGCAGGACTTAGTAGAAATGGAAGGAATACAAGAAACGCAATGCCTTGGCTCTTCACGGCTGCTCACAGGGCTCTAATAAACCTTCATGGTCCGGTATCACTAAGGCTGATTAGGATTTCTCTACACAATGTTTTTCTACCCTAACCCTAAGCAATTTGGAAAAATTATTTAGATGAAGCAGATTATTTTGTGTTCCACCAGCAAACTTTCAATCTCCAAGTGTACCTGTTTCACAGGAAATATAAAAACAAATTTTTTTTTTCCCAGTGAATCAGTGAAAAGGTTTTTTTCTTCTCACATTTCAAAAAAAAATTAAAATAAGTACCTAGTAATGTATCTGAACCTGCTGTTATGCTTCACATCTTGTATTGTCAGGTTTCATGTATCAAGTTTACATATGTCAGAAAGCGATCCAGCCACTTGTTACAGACAAAGGTGTACAGCCAAGATTTTTAATAATGAATGTCAACAGTTATGCTTCTAAGCCTATATTTAGGCACCTAAATGTGACGGCTGTTTTCTGAAAGTGAGGAATGCACAGCGGTTCTGTTGCAGTCATTGGATTGGTCAGACCTGGAGTGAAATACTATTCCCCTTCATTCTTGTATTTTCCCACTTGTAATGCTACGTTCACAGCAATTAAGGGCTGTGGACTCGTAAACTCTGATGCTTGTACAAACGAGGCTACTGGCTGACCTCGGAACATCACCCGGGTAAATGCATTATTAAAAAGAGATCGAGGGTGTCTTATCCAAAATGATCTTGCTGTTGTCTTCAAGCTGGAAGGAGTGGTAATCATGCCAGCTTCAAAAATATCAGAGAACTTATCCATTCTTGCTTCCCCAGCTGTACAGCTGAGAGGGTTGGAGAGATCTGACCCTTCATGTCAAGGGGTGTGTTGTCCAATGACAAAGAGGTTTCTTCATGCTTCCTTTTCTATCTCCTTTATGAACCATAGGAACTTTCATAACTTTCCACGTTCGCATCATTATTCTGTCCTGTTACACAGAACCAAATAAAATCATAATAAAATTATTTTGTATTTCCTTCAGAGAACAGTATACACGGATGATCCTTGAACAGGAAAACCTCGGCAAGGTAAGAATGAGGTTTTTTACCTTGTAAAAATATTGCACAGTTCATATTTTTGCAGGGCTGCTTCCTAAAGAATGTGGTCGGTCTTTTATAAAAAGCATATTGCAGCCTACAAAGAAAATTCCATTACTGCTGGCGTTGGTAACTAATACCCTGAAAAGAGATCAGGCTCACTCTTCAGGGCTTGATTTCCTGCAGGGTATAGCATGAGCTCCTTGTAAAGGACAGTCAAACAGTTTAATGTGACAGCACATTCCCTGAAAACCATTTGGATAAGAAACTGAAACATGGCCATAACAAACTGTGGCAGCTCAAATTTTATGTTGTATATAAAGCAACCTGTTGAAGACAATAAATTTTGAGGCTGTCAGCTTTATCGCTGTTATTAAAGGCCAGGGGATCATCAGCACAGCAGTGTTAAACAAAAGCAGTTGTCCGGTTTTAATCTCTCGTGAAGCTCAGGTCAGCACGGACGAGGTTAGCCTTACCGACTCACACCAAACATCTTTATTTTACTTCCCTTTTAATGAGTTAGTCTGTGAGTGATTTTTAAAGGTTTGGGCTGCTGCTATGAATGCGTTTCATTGGAAAACATGAATTCCACGTCTATAATATCATGATATGAATCCATTGCAGCTTGTAGTTTGATAATGTAACAGCTCTGTAGGGAGATGAACTGAAGATTTTAGCATAACTTCTCAAATATTATTTAGACAACTGTAAAACACTGAAATAATTGTGTCAATCTGTACAAAACAGATATCAGAGCCCCAGGTGTTAATGCATTTATCACTTGTAAGGAATGTTATCAACTTGAACAAAATAATGTTTCAGTAGCGTATAAAAACCTTTGTCATTCCAAGCGGCCTATGTAAACTATTTCTGTGGCGTAGAACTGTTCAAAAAAATCTAATATTTTGTGTTTTTGACAGAAATTACGAGAGAAGCAGAAAGTTGTACGGGAAAGTCATGGGCCAAATATGAAGCAAATTAGAATGTGGCAGGATTTTGAGCAGTTAATGGAATGTAAGAGAGAATGTTTTCTGAAGCAACAAAATCAAACAGCCATTGGTCAAGTAATTCAGGAAGGAGGTAAAGACAGGCTTGTATTATGAATTCTTCCTCTTTGATCGCACCATGAAGTAGGAGGACAGTGTGGCTTCCTAAAGGTAAACTCTAGCTAAATACCGTTGCTTTCATCATTTCTGCATAAATTTGTTATACATCATTTGGTTTTGGTGGATGAGCAAAGACAGCAACTAACCACTCTGTGAAGCTTTTCCTCCCTTGTTTAAGTAACAACGTAACGTGGTTAGGAAGAGCTGTTATGAGAACTGCACTAGGGTGAACCTCATCGTAAATCTTTGGTTTACGAGGCTGGGAATGGCATGCATCTGCAGAGAGATCAAAGGAAAAGAAATCCTTCTCCAGGGTCACAGAAAACTTACATAATTGCTCTGCTCCTTATTCTATATCACTAAGGTTACATTATGTGTGGCCTGGGACTTGATATTGTATAATTGCAACCCTCCTGGCTTGGCCTTCTCCTTCCCTATTGTCTGTATTCATCCAGCGTGACTGGCAAGAATGGAGCCATTTTCACTCTGAGCTGCCCAGACCTCGCCTGCACACTCCTAGTCATATTTTCCTTGCACGCTTGAATTGAACTGATTGTGCTTCCAGGAGACAGTTCACTGCTACAGCGTCAGGAGTAGGTTCTCAGAACAATTACTTGGATTCAGAGCTTTTTCCATTATCTCTTGTTGGTTTTAACATGTGTGTTTTTCCTTCTGTTTATTCCAAGTTGCCTGTTTGAAAGTGTAAACTGTGCTCAACCAAAGGCTTCCTCCATCGAGGATATCTTGTGTTTTGTGAGGGTGTAGATGATTTGGTCTGTGCAGCGTATTCCAAAGTGATTACACGACCCAGAGAGGGTCATCCCAGGGATGGAACGGTTATCAATGGATGTAAATGTGGCACGGTGGCTCTGGCGTGTTAGGGTGTGCAGAACAGGTCGCTGGGGAAGGCTGCCTTGCCCGCTGGCTCTCACCTGTGAGCCACAGGCGACTGTCACTGCCCATAAAATCGCATCATGAGACCCAGAGCTGGCCCAGAGTAAGAGGAATGTAGGTGAGGCTTGAAACTGTCCCTCACGCTTCATCATTTTGCATGAGCGCCTCTTAGTCGCAATCAAAGATCAGAAGCAGACAGATAAGTCTGTGGGACCAGAACTGCCTCTGCTCTTCTTCGGTCTCTGGGCCTACTGAGCATCTAGATAGGTTGGTGGGTTTTTTTAGGATTCTCTCTGAAGTAAAGTGTATTTTCAGGACAAAAAATAATTTTGCTGTCTCTGGTACGTAACTTTAGGATCTTCTGCTGTTTTCTATATTGAAAGAGTATGGTAATTGTCTAGTTCTGAGTTTGTCTCTGTGTTAAATGTTAACAGAACTAAAATAAACTCTGATGGCTACATTTTGACTGTACGTCATCTTCTTTTACATTTCTCAGTTGAAAGAAGGTAAATTGTTAGTGACAGGTAGCTTGCTGGGCCACAGGCAAAAGAGGTTTGAATGGCTCATTTAATGAACTTTATTTCAGATACCGCCCAAAAGGTTCAAAACTGCAGAGTGTGTGTGTAAGGAGTGGGACTCGGATCCATAGATTCCCGGGACATCCTCCTGTAAGGCCTCCCATGCTGCTGGATAGCTGAAAATAGTCTTTCCCAACAGCTGTACGCTGATCTTTCCCAGGACAAGGAGAAGGAGCGTGTTTTCCCCTACGCGTGGAAGGAAGGCTGTGGCGTAGGGCACATGCACAGGTAGAGTTGGCCATGGGGGGAGAGCGTCCTGCGTTGCCATGGCCCACTGCTTCCGTGAGTTGGTTACAGGGCAGGAGAAGGGGCTCTACAGCACGAAAGGGAGACCAGATCGATTGGAAAGGGAGAAGCTCAGGAAGAGGGGGTGTATGCAGACTATACAGCGTGGGGACAGCTGTCACCAGAGGCAGTGGGACACCTCGCCCTGTGCCCTTCCTGCCGTACTTCACCAGCACCGCACTGCAGGGCCGGCAGAGCTGAGGGAAGTTACAGGAGTCACGTACCTGGACATTGGAAGGAGGATTTTGCTGAACGCTTGCCAGGAATAGTATAATAGCAGACTACTAGATGTGAGACATACTGAAAACGTGGGATAATCACCAAAATGGGCATTTACATTATCTAGGAATCAGCCTGTGGTTCAGTCACCAGACGGGCCAGGGAGAAAGGGGCTTTATATACTTCAAGTCAAAACTTATAACAAAACCCTAACCAGACTGTTTATGCAAAGATGTGTTATACAGATTAATTAGCCGGCTGCCCAGGAAGAGTGATGGTTTTGACGTTCATGGCAATGATGTAGGGTAAGATCAAATATAATAATTTTCTATTTTGTCTGTTCAGTTACCCTAAAAATAGTTCTTCATTCTTCCTTGTAAAAACAGTTTATTGCTAGTTACTCAAAGATGACGTGATTGTTGTTCTGGTTTGATTCGTGTTCTGCCATTTGTACTGCACCAAGAAAGGACACACAGATTATACACTACAGCAGCAGCAAAATGATTTTCTGAAAGGAAGCAGAAAATCATAATAACTGTTATGAAAAGAAAATTGGAAAAGCTCGAATGCTGTTTTTAGCTTTTTGTATAAGTGGACACGTAATAAATGCTGCTTTAATGGATTCTGTTCACCGGCTTTTCCACCTAGTCCATGAAGGGATAGTTCAAAAATTTTGACCGTATTTCAGTTCTCTTTACTTCTTGCAACAAAAAGCTTACTTCTAACTTTTTTATGTTGTTATTATTAACAGCCTAACTGGTGAACTAATAAGATGAAATGTGCAGTGTGGAAAAGTACCTGCTTTTTTCATGTGAAGGTCCCAATTAAAAAATGGCACACAACTAAATTTGTGGCCTCAGCACTTACCACACTTCTTTCAGCTGGAACACTGATCTGAGCAGTCAGTCATGAGCAGCAGCTTATTCTGTTTCAAAAGGCTTCTCCTTATCTCTACCGAGGCCTGGATGAGGAAGTAGCCCGGCTCTAGAACTACTGTGTATGCAGTTATTCGCTCAAGTTGACTTCAGCTGTCCGTAGAGCGACAGGCAAGTTCCACATGGACCTAAGAGATGGAGTAGTGATAAGCATCAGAAATGGGCATGAGAAAACAGTACATCTGCTGCGTTACACGGCCAACCATCTTACCATCTGGATATTAGATCATTTTGTTTATATTAGTGGTACCATTTTACTTCCATTTGAACTATAATAAATAAATTAAGTGTTCTTAGACTTCCTGAAGTAACCTAGATGTAAGGTTACTTATTCCTAGGTCTTTAATCACATGGATATTACTGCTAATGAAGTCATATGCATATAGTTGCTCACAATCATAAAAGTCAGGCCCTGCTGTTGCATTTATTATGTTTAAATATGCTGATTTCCAGAGCTTTTTTGGTAAGACTTTCCTACAGTAGGGTGCTGCTCACTGTTATAAAATACAGCTCAGCAGAAGTATTCAGCAGAAGTTTAGTGCCTAGAAATGAGGATATTCTGATTAATAAGCATGGGTAGTAAAGTACACAATAAGCAATGAGAAATCTGTTTGCCAAGTGACTTGTTGGTTTAGGAATTGGAAATGAGCTACAAAGCTGTTCCTCCTCAGATCCCTGTTGCACGTCTGGCCCCGATAACCAGTGACTGAACGGTCACTGCTCACTACCTGGGGGCTGCCCCCCCAGCGAGGGATCTACGCCGAGTAATTTGGCAGTATCAGTCCTGTTCCTAAATCACCCCCCTGGCAGTGTTTGGTGCCAGCGTCCGCAGGGAGGCAGACAGATGTGTGACTGAAAGACCACGGAGGCTGAAGTGCTGTCACCCAAAAAGCATCCCTTGGGAGAAAGGTCAGGACACGCTGACACGGTGGCGTGTGGGAAGCTGTTACTCTGTCATCTGGTCCGTGGATGAGAAGAGCACTGAGGCTTGCAGGTCTGGTTTCTCTCATTGGCTCTGAATTTGCCCAGACTTAAGTGAAAAAAATAAAGCGCTCCATCTGAAGGAGTGCCCTGCGTTATCCTTATCGTGGTAGCAGTGGGTTTCCTGCTGAAGGAACGCTGTTAACTCCTCTGCTGCCTTTCTCGACTGCAATCTGTAATTAAAACAGAATTGACGGGCCAGTGTTCCACTGAGGAAGTGTTACACGAATCAACAATTTTATCACAAGGTGCCACCTGTCTGGGCAACACCCACATGGGTCGTTGTTCTTTAATAATCAGAATATGACCTATCTCCACCTTGTTTAAAGAGTTCTTTAAATTCTCAGCACGGGTTTAAAATGGGTTCTCCAAACTCTGTTGCTGTAGTGTTAATTCCACAGTAGCAGTCTCCAAACTCCCAAGGCAATCCATTTTTTGCCAAGGTCATTGGGGGGTGGGAAAAGGGCAGTTTTCACAATTGCATTGCACTGATTTTCATGATTCTTGTTTACAGACAAAAAAAATGCTGTAAGCCAGTGCGCCGTGGCGATGTCGGACTCGGTGAGGAGCTCTGCTGTTAGAGTGGGGAGCAAACCTATTCCAAATAATCAGCCGGAGCTGAGAGACAAATCATGCCATCCTTACTTTCACAAAACCTTCCCTGACTTCAGTGGGAGTTTTGCCAAAATAAGGTCTGCTGGATTTAGCTCTGTATTCTTCTTCCTGACTGAACAAACAGGAATTAAAGGGCCAGCATCAGATTTATAAGACAAGGCGCATAAAAAAGGACTGTAATTATCTTTATCTAAAATAATTACTTTCATCCCACACAAAGCAATGTTCCATTAGATACAGTTTAATTTATAACAAAGATTAAATATTTGTGGAAGCTTTTCTCGGTACAAAAACCCCAAAATACACAAGTCATTGGCAATATGGTTTGATTTTCATTAGATATCTAGGAGAGGCTGTCTCACACAAATCTAGTGCTGGAGTATTTATAGCGTTTATCATTAACATACAACTTTTATGCATCACCATGTATTTAAAGGCATTATTTATATATTTTATGAAAAAGAAGTATATTTTTACCTTTTTTTGCCTTTCCATTCCTCATAGTTTTGAAGAAAGTACTGCAAATGAGGATGCACACAACCGGTATTCGCTGAGTGCCAAGAACTGGAGTTCTTTTCCTGCAAATGGATCTTTTGAAGCCAATGACTCTTAGACTCTTTAATTCAGGCTGTCATTGCAGAATAACATGGCATTTCTAAGCTTCTAAATTTTATTGCAAGTGCTCAAGTTTTAAAACCGCTCATTTGTACAACAAGCACTTAATTAGATCTGCTCTTGAAATGGGGTAAAGCCAAATCCTGCACATTTTGCTAATACTAGAGAAAAATAGTTGATAAGGGTATGGAAAATGGGATCTTACCAATTTTCAAAGATAAATTCCTTTCATTCCCTCTACTTCTTTTCCCTGAAATGGAATAGAAAATATGCCTGGTGCTCAGGGAGCAACAATAACAAAACCATAAAGGCATACATCACGTACAAGTAATAGCCATGTAAGGGAAATAATGAAGGAATTAATCTCTGATTCATATTGAAAAAAAAAAGCGCCACAAAATTCTAAAGGTTTTCTGCAATTAAAATTATGTAGGGTTTTAATGCCCTTTTTTCCTACTGGATTACTGGTTTTTAAATAGCAGTTGAAACTCTAGGGTTATAAAATATGAATAATTCAACAGTTTGCTTAGTTTACACTAGTGCAGCATTTTCTGGCGAGTAAAGCAGTGTTTAGGCATTTCTTTGCAGTTCTCACAGAAACCTCAGGGAAGAATTGCCAAAAGCAAAAAGGGCTGATGAATTTGGGATTTGAAAAATTGAAAATTCAAAAATGAAAAAATCACTTGAAAATTACACATTTTGCTTATCAACTGCTATTTAAAAATAGCAAAACTGCATTCTGTGGATTGCAGCATTCAAAAACTTTGAATTGTTTTAGGTATTTATAATACATTCTACCCATCTCCCTTATTCTGTTGCTGGAAAGCTCAACGTGTTTTTATAGCATATTAAAAAACCCAGAACTGTATCAGAATATCGAAAGTCACCCACAGACAACCTGTTCTGCTAATATTTTACATTCGCGTAGCATCTTTAGTGGTAAAGGATTTCTCTGCTTCATTTTCATTTTATGTAGGCTGATGAGGCTGCTCAGGTATCTGCACGAGCGCGCCAGGAAACAGCAAGAGCTCTAGTTAATGTTCAGAGAATGCGAAAGAAAATTGGACATTTATTATTTCATGGGGCAATGACAACATCATCTCAAAATTAACTCTGCTTAGGAAAATATCTCCCACAGCTAATAACTAGAAAGCAATCCAAGCTTTTCTAACAAAGAGGTGGAGTGTGGCATGCTTCCTTGTGCGTTCTTACTGTTGTGCTTACTATTCCTTTTGTATTCTTGATTTACTACACTGTACTGCAACCATTCGTATGTGAAATGCAGCACGTTAAAATCTATATACACTAGAGGTTCTTTTCTGCTTGTTGATTTAATTGAATGAAATGAAGGTTGATCATAAAATACAAGAGGGAAAGAGAGAAATCATGTACTGGAAAAAGCACTATAAATATTTTCCTGGGATCATTAACACAACTTTGTAACACTTCACCCCGGGTTAGTGGAAAGCATTATATAATCCTTTGATGAAATGTCTAAAAAGTGTTTACATTCCATCCCAAATTAATGTGGCTTTTTTTTCCAAGTGGGAGGAAAACACCCCATAATTCTTAATTCTGTTATCAAAGTTATTTTCAGCCTTTGAAAGGATTCACTTGCCAGTGACTTGGCAGCGTCAAACAAATGTTCGACTTTTATTCTGACACTTCTTGAAGAATTTGATTGAAACTATATATGTCCAGATAACACTCAACAAAGTGCCCCTCTTGCGTTTGTTTCGAGATATTTTTGGAAACAACAGAGGCGACCTTGGATGGAGCTGCTTTTCCAATTTAGGACTTCATTTGGTCTAAGAGAGTAAAATTATACTCTAATCCTTTTGTGTACCCACAAACAGGACGGTTTGATTTTATCCTACTGTAGAATTGCTTTTCTGTACCTTCTTCATAATGTCAATCTGTTTAGGATAAGAATTACTTTAGGTAATGAAGTTATTTTCAAATGTGCAGATAAATAGTCCTCCGATGTATCACGTGTACCTTAAAAACACTGTGTAACCTCAATGAACAGCAGTCCTTTATGCAATACCTTCGCTTCTTTCCAACTAGCGTTAATAAATGTTAGACTTTGTCTTTGCTTATAGTCATGAGGAATCTGATTTCAAGCCAGAGCTCTCACAGACTTGATGTAAAGTCTAAATGAGGAGAGTGGTAATACTGGCGAATGCTCTGTGATAGGACTGCCACCTGTCCAGGTCACAGCAGAAATATTGTTTGTCAAGCTTCAAGTTTAAAAGCCAACGTTAGGAGCCAGGTTCTCTGTACATCTAGAGTGGGGTGATTGTTTCCCTCGGACTTCAGTTTGCCAGCTGTGCATTTGTACTTGTACAATTTTATTACATCTAATCACTTAAGATGTTTTAAATAGTTTGCACTTAATTTTCTATAGAATCAATATATTTTAATTCATTTCTGTTACTCTCGGTTACAGGCACGCTGCACTCCGTAACAAAATGGAATTGGTTTGTTGCAATGAGAATGCAGTTTCACTGCTGTGAATAAAAACAGAATTGATAGAGTGCAGTGTTTTTATCCGGTACGATATTTACTCTCTTCAATAATAATGTTGTCTGTTGCAAAGTATAATATGGAAACTAAATCTAGACGTGCCAGTGGAATCTGTTTAACATGGTCTATGCAAATGCAGATGTAAATACACTATTTGGGAGTATACTGTTTATAATCATTTGATCACACTTAGTGTTAATGTATATTTTTGTAGCTCTGTGATAGACTTACTATGACTGATGGCTCAAGTTCTAGTTCTAGAATATCCAGTCATGGCGTTGTCATGTAACGGAGTTGTGGACAGTTTCAGAGAAGCAACTCTTAACTGGTCCTGTTAATGCGTATGTATGTGAGCATGACTACATTAGCATATGCACAAATCAGGTTAAAATATGCTCGGGTACAGCAACTTTCACCATAGAATCTCAAAATATTCTACAAGCAACTCTTACGGCAGCCTGTTGACCATGGAGCTAGGTAAACAAGTTGCTATTATTATTTACGGTTACATTCCATGATCGTAAAGGTCTTTTCCAACCTAAACAATTCTGTGATTTTCTAGATGAACGAGCAGTAGTATGGAAGCAAAACTAGGAATCTAGTCCTTTCCTATGGGCTGTGGTCTCCAGGCACACCCAGGGTTCACAGCCTGGTCTTCTCCCTTGGAAGGCTCCTGAGTCTTGTCCTGAGCACTTGTTCAGACCCCTCACCTTTGTCTTAGCCCGAGGTTTGGTTTATTTGCAAGTACAGGAATGGGACAGCAAACGTCACAGAATTTCCCAGGGCAGTAGTCAGTGTCCTAGCTTTGTGCAGCCTCATCTGACCCCCACCGCTCCTAAAAAGGGAGTGCGTAAGTGACATGTCTGTAGGGTTCCAATGTGTTAATGCATTGAAATGTGTGACAGAAAGGTCATAACAGATGCAGATAAACAAATGTGATACGGACAAAGGTAAAGCCCTTTCCCCAAGGAGTTTTTAATTCAATTGTAACAAGGGTTTTGAAAGCATAAAAAGCATCACAGCTACCTTCACGGAGCTAATGGAGTCCACCTAAATGTGAGATTTGCTTACCCTGAGATCTTTTTATAATCCCAGAGAGATGGGTGCTGGGAGAAGCAGTCCTAAATAGAAACACTGTATGTGTGCGCGCACATGCATGCAGAGTTTAGCTCTCAGTTATAAACCGTATAACAGCACTCTGGGGCAATTTATTTGTGTGCCTGTCCCGTGTCCATTGTCAGGTTTTTACAGGTGTCTGCTTTGTGCTGTAGCTGAAACACATCAATTATGTGCCCAAGCACGGAAATAACAGGAAATTCTATTTTTTCTTACACATCTAGAGGAAATTATTTTGAACTTATTGAACGTCGTCTTCAAAAAAATGTGAAGATGCGCAAATGCGAAAACACTACAAGAGAAAAACTGGGTGGCTTAGAACATGGTAAGGGATGAGAGAGTTTGTGGTGCTGGTTTATTGCTCCAGGCAGCTGTGGTCAAAGCTGCTGCTTCTGCTTGCCTGGTCTGCTCCTCAGAGTACTGGCATGCAGGAATTGGTTGGAATTAGGCCTCAAGAAGAAAAGCAGCAGATTTATCACTGCGGCCCTAAATTTTGGGTTTATATGTGAGAATAAATCCAGGGTAACTTCATTTAATAAGTAACCACGTCAGTGATGTCCTATTAGTCTGATAAATTTGGCCTTAAACGAGAAGCTGAACTCCTGTTGATATAAGTATATACGACAGCGGAGTAGAACTATTTTCCCCACGAAAAATTTCAGTCTCGACAGAACAAAAAAATTAAAGGTTCATATTATCTCTGGAAAAAAACCACCACAACTTTTTAATGCAAAGTTAACATTTTCAAAAGAAAACTTGTGCTTTTTGAAAAAAAAAAGGACCAAAAAAAGGTTCTGTAGTCAATAGAAAAAAATAAAGCCAACACAAATAGCTTTGATGGAAATGTTCTCCTTACTTCCAAGATGTATAGCCTGTTACTGTGTAGTTCCATTAGAATCAGATGAACTCTGCACAGCAGGCTCAGTGCTTGCAGTGTTATATTCTCCATGGAAAGGCACAGATACTGGAGCTTCATAATAAGGGAACTTTACTTTTATACAGCAGCTGCATTGGAGCCAATTTTACCTGCAAATACATAGTGCTGCTGCAATTTATCTTTATTTGAAACAATCCATACGGGTACATCCAGTTTTTATAAAAGGGCATTCAACAAACAGAGTGCTTTGCAATGTTATTGCTTCACTGGGGCATAAATATTGAATACCTAAACATAACATTAGCTAATTAAGTTGAGGGCGATTATTGGCCAGAGATAAAGCACACAGTGAGTGTCCATGGCTTAAGCCTGCCCTCTTACTGCGCTGTGGTTGCTCCCTGAATACAATGAGGATGTAGGTTTCCAGGAGATTAAATCTGGCAGTAATTTGCACCCAGAATCTAAAAGAAAGCCCCAAAAAATTAGATAGATCTTCTTAAATTGCAGGGTGCTGCCCAGGCTGTATGGGACTTAAGCCAAAGCTTTTTTGAAACCAAAATCTCTCCAGTAAAATAGCAGTGAGAACTCTGCTTTCAACTGCAATCATTACTTGGTCTATACCAATACATGCTGTACAGTTTATCTTCACGAGGCATTCACGCACGCGCCTCCCACCGTTAGACCAGCCCCAGTAGCCAATCTGCCCAAAGCAGAGCCATCAGAAAACGTGTCCACTTAAATGATGTTATTTTTTTGTTTTGTAGCCATAACAGCACTGATAGTGAGAAAAAAAAACCCAGTCCCCACACCCATGTACCTCTGTTTTTAACGACCTTGTTCTTCATCACCAAACTGCCTGTCTGACTGCCTGTGCATTAAGGGCTTTGGAGAGCTGACCCATCTGAAACCCCTTCGGAAGGCTTGTTTGCAGCCACCGGTTGTCGACTCAGCCTGCAAACGCAGTATTTGCAAGGTACCGTCTGCAGGCTCTCGCTGTTTGTATAATTTTTTAAAAATAAATGATTATTTAAAGTGCTGTCAACAAGCAGAAGGGTCTACATGAAGATGAGTGGGTTAGGTAAAGAACGGGGAAGAAGCTGAAAGGAGTTAGGTCAGAGGCAGAGCACGCTCTCACTCCTACTTACAGCCCCAGGTAGA
The DNA here is from genome assembly GCF_017976375.1 of Cuculus canorus. Taxonomy (NCBI): domain Eukaryota; kingdom Metazoa; phylum Chordata; class Aves; order Cuculiformes; family Cuculidae; genus Cuculus; species Cuculus canorus. The sequence goes on from NC_071417.1 coordinate 10,746,395, forward strand.
AAGCCTGTGAAATAGAGCAGCTTTGCATTCAAAAGAACCCCGTCCCAAATGCCTTAAAAACTTCTAGGTGAGAATATTCATTGATGGTTTACACTAGCACACAGTCATGCATATTACTGAGGAGTTAGGAAAAAAACAACTGGCAGCCGAGGAGAAGAAGTGGGACTGCCCTGCTCTCTGGTACCATCTTCTAAACCAGTTTGTAATAATTGTGAAATCGTTTTTTCAGTTGTGTTGGCACAACTCTTTGTGGAGCTGCACGGTCAGGCTTATCACAGCCTCTTGGTGAAAGATGACTATTAACCCAGTTACTCAGTTTATAGCCACACATGATTGTGAAAGTACACCCGAAGGGGCAGAGAGCAGCATGCATGGAGCAAGTGGGCAAGTACAGAGAGAACAAGGAGCTGGAGCTTCCCGAACTGTCTTTGCCATCAAAGGAAATGTTTTTGCAGAGCTGCACCTGTGTCTGCAGCTCCCGATGTTCTCGTGAGCTGCAGTGATCAACTCGAGGCAATCTGAAGACAAATTAGAAAAATAACAGCTGTTTTATTAAAAAGCTCATAAGCGAAGATGAAATCTCTCCTTCATCAAAACCTCCGCCCGTAAAGGGATGTTGAGTGATCATAGATTTAAATCACGAAAAATGAGACAGAAACTTTTTATCATTTAAGAAATGCTTACCAGGCGATCCATGTTGGAAGGCAGGAAATTAAGACTCATAACTTCTGATGAGCTTTGTCAGAGATGCCACGCTCCCCTCCATTCTGTGATTCTCAGAAATGAAATAGAAAGATGCAGAACGATCACCTGGGCTTTTGATTTTCCGGGGAATGCTTTTCCCTCCATAAACGCATTGTCCTCCCCTCACAGAACGTGGGCATCTGTAAAACTAGAACATAAAGTTATGGAAACCTCTCTGCCTACGTGAGGGTATAAATCAGGCTAAGTGTCTTTCCTGATGTGATGTCTTGGACAGATCCCTTTCGATTTCCTGAATATGATTTTGGAACAACCAAAGAGCAAACAGGCTGCCTTTGTTACTGTACCCCATCACTTACATTGAGCCTCTCTTGCTGTAAGGCAGAGCTTCATGAGTTTTACTGAGTGCTACACTGAATGCTACATTAAACACATGGAACGTTCTGTAAGGCTGATGGTTAATATGTGGTAAAATAAAGCAGCGGAAAGACTATAAAAACAATTATGCAATATATTACAGAAAACTCCGAAGTACAGGAATCAAGTAGGCAATATTTTTCAATCTCTTAAGCAATGAAAATTTAGAATCTATGTTAAACCCTACCTCGTCACGTGTCTGGTACATGGTCAGCTCAAGGTATGAGTGCATGAATGGTTCTGCACTAGGACAGCCTGGGTTTGATCTGTGCCTTTGCAAAACTGAGAGAGAGATGTTGCAAAGGAAACATTCGTAACTATTTTTCTAAGTAAAAGCTTTCATCCTGGGCTTTATTAAAATATACATTAACTAATTCAAATGTAATAATAGCATACATGACTGCCAGCAATTAATGCAATATTCTTAAGATATGCATAAAAATGTCTTATCAAATCAAAAGGTCTTATCAAATCAAAATGTCCGCTTACAGGAAATGTTAGACTCTCCTTAGGACTTAGAGGATGGCAGTTGCTAGGGGATTGGTTACTCATGCTATGACCCCTATGAACTGAATGAACTAACCTCTTTTAATTCAACCAAGTCACATCTAGCTAGAAGAAAAGAGTCTGACCCAAATATTCCATAATTAGATCATCAACTGCTAACACTATTGATCTCCTGAGATTTGGGGTGGCCTGAGCTGCCCTCATTCTCCTTCTGCAACTCAGAGAACAGGCTTCATTTTTGAAAGAGAAGAGAAATTTTTAAAAGGCACGAGGAATACTAAAATAATGATGTTGGGTATCCATCTTCTTGGAAGTACCCTGATTTGTTGATGTAAATATATAATTCGAAATCAGATTGTGACCTTGTCTAACAGAAAAGCAATAACATTATTGCATATACAATTGGGGGTCTCGTTGCTGCCTTTCATTATAGGCAGGAAAACTCAGGTGCTGTTCAAATAGTTTTAAGTTCTTCACATCAGGTTCATCCTGCCAAAATCACTACGCAAAAGTTCAGCTGTAAAGATATTCTTCACACAAATCCATTTATAGGAAGCCAAAAACTGGATCAATACTGAAATTATAAGGGAATGAATTTCCATATTATTCTCATGTTTGGGGAATTGAATGTCTACTGCCTTTTAAGAACATGATATTCTTGGAATAATTCAAATTGGTACACACTGTTTCTAGAGCTACTTTTCCAGTGGCCGGTACATAAATGGCTTACATATGGCTTTGAAATTTCACAATGATATCTCTTAAAGTAAAAATAAACATTTCCATTTTCACAGCTTATGATGTAATTAAATTTAAAATGTTCTGCGCAAAGATTTTCATTTTATTTAGAATGTCTTATTCACAGCACAGCTCTGATGACTCTTAAATTGGTTTGGAAAGGAAAACCTTCTTGGAATCAGGTACAAATAAAACTCATTCCTTTCCAAGAACATCTATATTAATCCTTTCAAGCACCAATACACTGGGACCCATAGGAGCCTTCAGAAAGATCAGAAGGTCCTCACACTAACTGCAGGTTTTTTTCCTCATTTCTATGGCATATGTTGTATCAGAAATCACAGTTAAAAGAAATTTCATGCTCAAAATTGAAATCTTTTCTCACATTTAACTCAGCCAAAATTCCCGTGATGGCAGAATTAAATTTGGGGTTGTTCTCAAACGGTGAGGAAGCTTCAAGATGGAACAATTACCATTTTTTTTTATGCTTAAGTACAAAGACTGTTACTGTCTCTGAACATTTATAATCATCTTAAAGAGTCATCGGTAGCTGTCAAATAAGTTCATTGTCTCTGCCCAGAATTTCTTGTGAGTTTTTCAGAGGAATTTGCAGATGTACTGATCTAGAAGAAATAATTAATCTTTTTTTTTTTTGTAAAATGCAATTAGTATAGCAGATGGGCAGTGACATTCACTTACAAACATTATGTGTAAGCAGCATCTTAACGTCAGCTGAGGCTCTCATTTTTCCCACGACAGGTAGAAAGGTGGACTGTGACCTTCGGGCCAGATCAGGCACCACATCCAAAATTTAGATTCCAGACTGGTCAGACTCAGACTAGGGAAAGAACAATTTTGGTGATTTCAGTGTCTTTGTCTTCTGCCAAAGTTTTTATGTTCTTCCAGTGAAAATATCCCTAGAGGAAAAGATCTCACAGCATGTAACTTTTTTTTTTCTGTTGAGTCATTTGGTTTGTTTATGTATCCTACGTAGAGGTGTAGTTTTACAAAATGCATGCAGGAAGATCTCCCCTCTGAACCGATTCTCCACCTGAGAAAGGGAAAGAAATAAATCTGTAGCTGATGACATTTCAAGGGCAAGGAAAACAACTGTTCAGAGGAGAATTATCTGATTTGGTTCATGTTTATTTTTACTTGTATCTAGCAATCTGCTCTGCAACAGAAGATGCTTATTTGCAGAAGAGAAGACTGTCTCCTTTTTGGACTGCTGCCCGATCTGGTGCCAAAGGGTCACTAAGTACAAAAGGTATGTCTTAAACATATATTAGCTAATGAAACATATACATTAACTAGTCGAGGATAAATTCGTCATTTCTTCCCATCACGCTTCTCCTCCACTAGCTAACATGAGCTAAGTCTGCCTTCCACTCAGGAGTACATATTCCAAAGCCAAATACTCCACTTGTGGAATTTTAGAATTTATTATTACCAAATAACTTGTGTAGAGAAGCTCTAGGCTAGAGCGCAATTAATTTATCTTATGCACACATTCTGCTAATTTAGAGAGCTTTACAATTTCACAAGAAATCTTTTCCTTTCAGGAACTGTTTGGAGAAACTTTTCCAATCCTAGTATCCCTGTAATGAAGGTCTGAATAACTCCAAAAGTTGCAAAAGTGAAGTAAACCAGATTGTAGCAGAATGGTGAATAGGTTAAGCAGCAGAAAAGCCCCATTATTTTGCTGCAGCTGAATCACTAAGAAAAATGCAAAAGGGAAAAATCAACTTCCATCTGCTTAAAGCGCAACCCTTATTTTCAGGTTATTTCTACTGTAGTGATTTTGTCTTGCAAACTCTTTCATGTCAGACATTAAATAACGTTGAGCTACTGTTGTGTTGGCTGTGGTACCCAGTAGTTACTCAATGTAAATGTGAATGTTTGTGTTCTCCAGGTCTTTGCCTTAGTAATATCTTTAAACACAATAGCTGCTGCCTGTTGGCTTGTTTTCTCTTGGGGAGGGTGACGGAACATTTTGTGTTCTCTTATCTTCAATAGCAATGAAACAGGAGGAGCTCCACAATGCGAAACCAAATCTACTGCTATTAATACAACATCCCAGCCACAGAGAAGAGATTTGTTTATTTACCAAAGCTAGAGATGCCTCTCTCTGACCTTTCCAGAGCTTGTGTGCTTTAGCTGGGAATAGATTCCTCAGAACTGGGTGCTCTTTTTAAAAATATACAGTAAAAAACATACACACACACCCCCGAAACAGAGCCCAGGCTGTATCCCAAATTGCATGAAACAACACACAGCTTTGAATAGTCAGAATAAGTCTAACTAGGGCACAGTCCATATTCAGTTTTGATTACTTTGCTGGTGCACACAGACCAGTCAGCTTTCCAAAGCCCACCTGCCTTTCTTGCTGCCACACAGCGACACATTTAGCTGACCATAACCATACACGGGCCCACTTTCTGTCCAAGACCTGACATGTTTCTGCAGCCTGAGAAACCTGTCAGTATATTTGCCTTCCTTGTATGATTAAAAAGTGCTTCAGACTACAAGATATTTGGTTAAAAACAAACCAACACAGAGATTATTGTCCTCTGGAATTTACCCTGCTTTACTTGTGCTTTAAACCAGTGGAAATCATTAGAGACACAAATCAAAATTTGTTTAACTGCATTTCTCAGTTTGTTGCATTTAGTGGCCTGTCTGTGCAACCTAAAATAATATCTGCAAGAGTTAGATCTTGTGTTAGCATTATGGATTTGACCTGGTTTAACCTCATAAACTTATAATCTATTTTGTTAAGCCGGTACATCTCTAGTGTAGGAAGAGCCTCCAAGTGCTTCAAGATGAGCTTTGGTGATCCTTGTTGGACAATTTTATGTTTAATTTCCCTAGCTGAGCTGTCTGCTTGCCAGACGCAGCTGCCCTGCAACACAGTTGGCAAAAATGAGTGCAGGCTAGCTTCTCAGCCAACTAGTTTTCCAAGTCAACATACTAATTCAAACCACCTCTTTTTTTGGTACGTGCTGCTTGACTTTTGATATTTTAGTCTAAGCAGACTATTAATGAGTTACAGAGGCAGGCCTGGGAGTAGGAACTGGAAACCAAGGAAAGAACTGGTCTTACATATTCTGATTTCAAAGCAACCATCAATAAATAATATATAAAAAGAAAACAATAGTTACACTATCTCCTCCTCCTCCTCCAACAGAGCTACAACAGAAGGCAGCATACAGTCCCAGGAAGACCCAGACTTATCTGCTATGAGTCGGGTGAGCTCTGGGCATGCTTGCCTAACTAAGTGCTCCAAAGACCAAGGCTACAGTTGGCGTTCTGAAAGCTCAGTCTGGGCTTAAGGTACTGCAGTCGGTTTCCCGCTTCTGCTGTCCTTCCCCTACGAAGCCATGCCACCCTTCAGTCTTGCTGGCACCAGTGCTCATGCAGCAGAACTGCAAGCCACAGCACAGAGCTCTTCACCTGAAAAGTAAGGCAGGGAAAAAAAGTCCAGACAGCCTCTCAGTTAACAGCTTGAACAGATAACTGTACTGGTAAAATTGCTTATAGGTCTGAACACTGAATCTATCTGGTTAAAATAAACTTTTTCTTCCCTGGATAACTTTCCAGTGGCTGTACCAATACAATGAGGAATGAGACAGGCATGGAAATGAGCAGCAAGGTGTAAGGTAGGAGCAAAACTTCTTTTAGCGGAAGTACCAGACCGGGGCAGCTTAAGTTGCTTGTTGCACTATCATATTACTTATTGTTTTCTAGGCTTTACATACAGGGTCCTCTGGTTTGGCAATGACAATCAACTGTGGAATTAGAAATATAAGCCATGAGTCTAAAATAACTGTCTTTTCTCTATAACCATAGGGCAATACTATCTATAAATAAAATCTTCCAAATATTTTTCTCAACCATATAGCAGCTTGGAAGGCCAAAAAACTGTCTTTCATTACTCTAGAAACTATTTCACACTTCTCAAGGAACTGGTTTAGCAGTGATGCATCCCCTCATGCTCTGACCAACTTCACACTTCATTTTTTATCCAAATTTAAGTAACAGGCTTTGGGGACCTTGTCTGTATTCCTTCCTACTCAAGTCTGCTCCCATCTGCCTGATCTCCTCAGTGACTTTATAATACTTCTTTTGTGTCACCAGAACTCCTGCTGCCTCCCAGTCAAACTTCCCACACTGGTCTCTAAAACTGTACTCCCTGCTTTTGCATGTTCAGTTTCTGTATCTGCAAGTGCATGAATAAGGGCTTGTTTGTATGCACAAAATTTACTATGACCATTTTTACAATTTGGGTTCAGGCAGAGAACTCTGTACACATAGCGAAGCTCTGCTTCCATGGAAAACTGCCAAAAAGCATCTGATCCTGGTAATTAGGGGAAGGTTTTGTGAGGAACCTGTGGAAAGAGGTCCTTCACCCCCCTCCCCGATTCACAGCTGGGGTTTCTCCCTGGCAGTTGAGACCGGTGATGTGAGAGGTGAGTCAAGAGTGGGAGCAGATTCCTGTGGGGCTTCACCAGCCAAATTCCTATCTGGCAAAAGGTTGCTACAGCAACTCTGAGCCTCCCAAGATATAGAAATTATTGTAATGGCTGCTGAAATGCCTCCCTGCTGCTCTAAGAAAAGATAAAGAAAATCCTTCTCTTTGATACAGAACGGTTACCCACGGCCACACTTTTTACACCAGTTCTGTACACGTACCAGGTTTGCTGACCTTGCTCAGGAGCTGATGGGTTACCTTTCCCTCCAAAGTAAGATGCAGTTCCTCATTTGCATGCAATGCAAACATAGAAGTAATAAACCTCAACACCACACAACAAGGACTACAGTTCCAACACTTCTTCCCCATGGCGACAGTAAGAGAAGAAACAAATCATGTGACAAAAGTTAATATACCACTAAGTGGGCTGAACAGAATATAGAAACCTGTACAAAGCCAAAATACGTATTTTCCACAGCAGAGTTTGTGGTTTTAAAAAAAACACATAGATTAAAAAAAACACATAAACAAAACAAGACAAACCCCCTCATAGCTCCTCAATGACTGCCCAGTAGTTTTTTGGCTGCCTCCAGCCTGCGCATGTTTTCCTCTGGCATTTAGCCCACTCACAGGTCGTTCAGTCCACTGGACTATGTAATAAATACCAGACAGAGATGATGCTTTAGACAGAAGAGGAACACTTGTGACCTAAACAGGCCCTGAATCTGGAGTGGGGTGGACTGAGGATAATCAGGCCTTAGAAACAGTGAGCATTAGTGCATACTAAAAGTGAAAAAACTTAATAAAAATTGTTCCCATTTCCCTCCTTTTCAATTTTGAGCAACTCCAGTTGCTTTAGAAGCCAAAGATGAAAACAGCAGAATCAATTATCTGAAATACACAGCCTGTGTTTAGCTGAAACAACTGAATGACTTTTAAAATTATTACTTCAAAGAATTCACAGCTTTTGTACAGCTGCTCGATTTATACCTGAGTGTTGATTTTGACCATAATAAAAAGAACCAATTTCCTCTGGGTATAAATCCAGTAAAATCGATACAGCTACCTCCTGGCTGAATTTGGCCCAACATGCCTCGACATCCTTTGTGATTGCTCAATTCAAAATATTACACTAACCCAATCTCCTGCAGTCACCAAATGCTGTGTTTGGTGTCAGCATGATGCACTAGAGATTTTTTGACACAAGCTTGGTCTCTTGATAATAGAGTATTTCATTCGTCTCTTACCTTTTGCCACGTCTACAAGCTTTTGGATGAACTCTGAAAAGCTTGAGAACAAACTACGCTTTCTGTGTGTCAAAATATCTCCCTCAAGTCAGAGAAAATTTTTTTTCTTCCCTCTGTTTAGTGTCTACTCTGAAAAGGATTCTGAGATCAAGAAAAGCATATAATGTTTAAAAGAAAACATTTATTAACTAAGGATTTCCTGGGGTTTTCTGCTTTCTTATTTATACTGTGTCCTGGACCTTGTGAAATCACTGTTTAACTTCGAGTATTATTTGTGGAAGGCAACCTGTTGCTGCTTCCAGATCTTACAGAGAACTTTCAGTTTGCAGCTTCAGTACCGGGCGCATAGACCTGGCTCAAATTAATCAACTAAAAAGTAACTGCAGTAAGTACTTAACCCTCTCACACCCTGTCTGAATCTTCATACGGAGGATCTTTTTCTACCTCTGAGCTATCTCGTTAGAGTCAGGTTCCTGAGTTCTGAAAGCTCCTCTGCTGTGACAGTTCAGAATCCAGGACTGCACAGCCTTTTCAGTGCAGCAGAGGTGAATACCAGTTAGGGAACCCTTCTGTTGTGCTCAGAGTTGAAATATTACCCTGCCAGTTAGCCATACGAAAGACTAAATGCCTGAGCATGGCAATAGATTTTAGGAAATTAACAATTTTTATGAGGCTTTGCATACTGCCACTATTGATCAAAACTCTTCAATCCACACTAGAAAGAAGCAGATGAGAATTAACGATTTAGTACACCGGATCCAACTTCAGTGCTGCCAGTGTGACTACTCTGACTTAACCACGGTGAAAACATCAGCTTAAAGTGTAGCTCTCCTCAGCATATGGGCCCTGGATTTGCATTCTGTAGGATTATGTGCTACCATTCACAGCTGCATCAACTAAGTGCAAAGTGGTTTAAAAATGTTAGCAAATCAGAAATCAACATTTTACATTAATTTTGCATGAGGAGAAGTGACCTCACATCTGGTACAAGGCAGTACAGAATCCATTCGATGAAGTTTACACGACTGCTGTCTAAGCGAGGTTGTTAATGGTTGCACAATATGGAGCATTAATGAATAGAAAAGGATCTGAGAGAACAATAATAAGTAACTTATTTAAAACTCAGTTCAGGTGCTCCCTTGCCTTACAGTCTTCTCATCTAACACCCATAGCTTTATGCCACATGACAGAAGACATGCAGCATCACTGCTCAGACCTCAGCATCACACCGACATCAGTTATTGCTGCTGAGGAGTCTCCTAAGAAGATAGATAAAGGTTACAACCTGATGATGACCCATCTGGATGTCAGTAGGATGGAATATCAATGTTTTCAAATGCTTTTTCAAAAACCTGGGGAAATACATCCCCAAAGTCTTTATTTAAAAGCAAAAGTATTAAGACTGCAAAATCAAGCATGCACTGAAATTAGAAAATTTCAGAGTCAGAAAAATAAGCCAGCAACCATGCAATTAAAGATTACTTTAGGGCATATACATGGAAAGGCAACCTTTTTTCTGGCATTTTCTAATTTCAGCGTGCTTGCAAATTATTCACATTTTGGCAAAGTTTTTGTATATGTAAAACGTATATATTATATATAGAAATTAATTAATCTCTGATATATTTTCGCCTCATAAATACAGTTCCCTGTTCCCATGCTAGAATCTACAGCTTTAACATATTCAGATGCCAGTTGCTAGATTTCTTCATTTCTTGATAATCCAAAGGCTAAGCCTGGACGTGCTTCAGCCTCTCCAAGTATCAGTCTTATCTAGCATTTTTTCTAAGCCACACAGATAAATTATCTCAATGTCCCGAGGCAAAGTGATTCTCTCGTCCAGCGGCTCTGGACTGCTCCAATTTTTTTTTTTTCTTCATCTGCCACACAATTATGAACTCAACTATTAAGACTGATGAACAGAATTTTTTTCTCTGTTTCACTGATTTCATTTTTCAATAGTGTAATGCTGTACCATGAATTTCTAAAAAAAAGAAATGGCTTTAAAAACATTACTTTATCAAAAGCATATTTAGCTTTTATTGCATTCACATTTTGAATTATCACATGGTTCATTTTCATTCATGTCATCTTTCTGTAATATAAATGTCCTGTAAAAGCAATGAAACCGTTCTTTGTTGCTCTATTACTGTTCATTATCTCAAAGCCCTTTAAGTGGAAGAATTTTCTCTGTATTACGCAAACACTTCAGTCCCATTTAATTCAGTGAAAACTGAGGCATAGAGTCAGGCATTGAGACTTCTGTTAAATCTGAGAGCCAAGCACAGAGCCTTCAGTATTCCATCTGCACACCCATTCCTTAGCGATCTTCCTTTTTTCCCGCAGATGTACATTTCCAGAAAAAAGGAAGGCAGGCAATGCACTAAGCATACTCTGACATGCTTAAAGTATTCAGTTTTCTGTTGTCCACAGATGACAGAAAACATATTCAAGATGCCAAGAATACGAAACACGTTAGGATCAGGAAATCCCGATTGCTTCCATTGAGAGGGTAATGGCAGATAATTGTGTACATTTGATGTTTGATCCTCAAATATCACTTCCTTATGACACTATGCATTACTTAATCTGCAAAGGTCAATGAATTACTCTTTAGTTCCTCGCAAATGCCTGTGCAATGAACTTTGCCATTTTTACTATGGAGTTCTCAGCAAAGAACTGGTGGTACAGGTTTGAGGCTTAGAATGCCTCTCAACCTGAAAATCCCTTTCATTGCAATGTATTTCTAACGCTACCCATATAGCTTTATAACTGCCAGACCTAAGCAGAGACTTATCTCTAGCATTCATACACAATTTGCACAGAACTTTGCACGAGCTCAGCACATAAGGAGTTCAATTATTGATTTTTTGAATCCTTACGCAATATAAATGATTTGCCAACGTATTGATCTTGAAATACACATGCAAAGAGATTTAGGAAAACTGAGAGATTCTTTCATATGAAGTGTCCCAGTTTGGGTGAGCAATTTACTCTGCCTTGTCAACTGCATCACTTAAAAAAAAGATGACCGAAGGTGGAAATATAGCAGGTCAACAGCTTGTCAAAACTGCATAAATGTACAGAGAATGGTATGAATGAACACAGCCCTAATCCTGTGATCTAACTACACAGCTGCCGACTCCTCTTTTCAGCCATGTGGTGCTCCACTGAAACCAGGGATGTTTGTATGGCAGCTCCACACAGCACACAGGTTTGGGGCTATATTCTGAACCAGTGTGGATAGTTTGAATAGCACTAGAAATCTCCATGCAGAATCAGGACAGCGGGGTTTAACTTAGCAGGTAGTGGAATGCGCAAGCACAGCACAGAGACAAGACTGGGGAATTAGGCTACTGGCAAGTAGCAGCTGAAAGCTGATTGAATACAACAGATTGGGCTTTCATACTGGACAGATAGGCAGCAGCTATTTAAATGTAGCATTAACAGTTTTGCTCTTAATTATTTCCAAACCTTTCAGCTAATGCAAACCCAGTATGACATGTATTCTGAGCTCAATTAATTATCTGCTGTTTCTGTATGAATCCAGTTAAAAGAAAGCTGACTGGTTTGTTGAGAATTTCTGCCTATTTAAAATCATTCTTGTAAGTGCTTGGCTTCTGTCTTCCAAGCAGCTGTCGTGTAAGTAATTGAATATATACTTCACAAAAATGTTCACTTTCTCCGTTTCAAGTGGAATTTCTTTCTGAAATGACACAGCCCTGCAAGCCAACAAATGGTCACCACTCTGGCCCAGTGGCAGGTGGAAGGCCATGAAACTTCAGAGCTAAAAGTGGAAACTTTATGCCTTCAGAAAAGGGAGATTCCTATGTTGCCACTTAGGTATCATTTACTTTTTGGTCTGGGAGGATCTGAGATTGTGGCATTTCTATGTATAGTACAGCTTTTTCTAGAATTTTCTGAAAGTTTTCTCTCTGATACTTCCAGAGTTAGTCATGCAAAAGCCACAACAGCTGGTTTACACCTCAAAGAATAAAGAATTACTAATAAAAATGTCAAACCTCTTCCAAACATCTCTGAAATAAGAGAATGACCTTCCAAAATATGTTTCAGCAGACTGTTTTAATGCAGCTACTCCCAAAAGTGAGCAGTTGAGCTTTGGTTTTTTATCTGTATACATCCTCCTTGACAGTCTCTTTGTAGAAAGTATCTGGGATCTCTCATCTATATACTAATCCAACATAGATCCAGGATAGACATACAATAGCACTTGTGACAAATGGGACAGAATGTACTATATAGCGTTTATTAAGCTTGTGAGAGAACAGACACATAAAGATTATAGCAGCGTAAAGTAAAAAAGGTTCCTGTAGACAACACATGATCAAGCATAGACTGCTGACTGGCACTAAGCCAACCCATCAAAAAATCTGATACATATTTTTACTGTCATGGTGAATTTATAGCCTGAGATTTTTATATTCCCTTCAGAAAAAAAAAAATCTTTCAATATCTGCTTTTTATTTCATCGTATTCAGGAAAGGAAGAAAATCCTTTCACAAAACTGAAGTGAGAACAAACTTAACTGAGCTTCTTTCCTAATCACAATAATTGAGTTGATTCTTCTCTGAGCCAAAAAAAATAAACTATTGGTACTACTTCAGCTTACCATGGTCTTCAGGCCTCTTTATTGCAGGATTCAGAAGGAATTAAAATGTACAGAAACTTTAACAAATGACAATATCATATGTGTCAGCCAGGATCAAATGAAAGGATTTACTAGAAGCTCAAAACTGTTTTCAGATGGCAACTACAGCTCTTCAAGCAAAAATTGTAAATGTATAGGAGATAAGGGGTTTATTCAAGAAATTGGACATAACATTTTGCTACAGTTGAGATGAGTTAGATACATCCCCAGACGCACAGAAAGAAACATAGATGCAATGGGAGATGCTAATGGCTCCCGCACTTCATATCTAGCACAAAATGGCCATGAAATGCCCAGTTTTAATATTTTGAGGTTCTATCAGTTGTTACAATGTAGAACCACCCTAAATTTGTCTCACCATACAAAGATATTGAATACTCCAAGTTTTCTCGCAGCTGATGAGCATCCACCAGCCTTGACAGAATACCTGCCAGGTTACTATGCCGTGGGGAGTGGGGACGTCTTCAAAAAAGTGGTGCTTGCTTTTAAAGGTTGATCTAAGCGTTGGAAATCTTCCAGCCTCACAGAGCAGCACAGAGTCCTGCATAGCAAATATGAATTAGCAGATCTGCTTATCCCTTCCTACAGTTGTCATAAACAGGTGCTACGTGAATACAGGCCAGAAACAATTCACGTCTTTACCATCTTCAATTAGATTTTCATTCATCTTTCTTCTTGGTCTTTTCTGTGGCATTTGAAGTGTGAAAAATCTTGTATGTGCAAGGTAATCAAGTTCACATTTGGGAATAATACATGAACTCAACATACTGCCCCGAGGCTTAGGCCTGAAGGAATTTCAACTGTGCAGAGATTAAATATGTCAAGACAGAAATATGAGGAATATAGTGACATTGTTAACTTTGAGAATAGATGGACGTTATTGGATTGATAAAAATAGCATGGGGAGGTAGAGGTGCATGTAAAATGATACGCTTTGGAATGACAGCGCTTCACACTACTTTTGCACAGGTATAAATAACTACACAAGCATTGTTCTGGTTCACTGCTGCCATAAACTCCACAGATGAAGGCAGTGCCAACCCGTAAGGCTGAGCCGATGTGGGGTAGCAACGATGTTTGCTGTATTCTTTCAGTGACTGCTGCAAAATTTCTGGCTGCCACACCTTAATTATTCCTGGAGAACCTGGTGCTCCTCCTCCACCTCCTGCATGTCAGATTAAAGCTACAACCTGGCCCTAATTTTGCAGCTAGTCTCAACAAGTACAGTAAACAGTTCGCAGCATTCCTGGCACAGTGGAGCAGACATGAGCAAGAATTGTCTCTTAGCAGTTGCTAGCCAAAAGAGACAGAATATGTTTTCCAGTTATGAATTCTGGATAAAAGTTATGAACTCCAGATAGACAGTTTGTACTGTACCTTCCATTTCAGCTACAGATGTGAAACAGATCCTTGAGTTTGCAGTCAGAACAAGGCAGGACAATGTCTGCTAATGCTTTTGCTTTCTGTTTGCAGACACTGGAAAAGAAAATCTGTTCGCTCCACAGTAGAGTGAGTCTTCATCCAAGCTTTATTTCAGTACTCCGTTGAAGGCAACATTACACAAGTGTGTCCAAAAAGCACAGTTTGGTAGTGTATGTTTTTCATGTTTTCTATGCTATACATGAGAAAAAGATTATTTAATTTTGATTTTATTTCATATCTCATATTTATCTCTTTGACTGCATATCACTATATTGTCTTTGAATGTTGCTGCTAAACGCCATTATTTTTATTGTCCAAACAGGGCAGAGAGAAGCAAAATGCTTATCCATATGGGCCAGTGTTAAGAGCTTTTTTTAATACTAAACCACTGTTCATGAACAGAAAATTCAGCATCTTCGTCTACCATGCATTTGGATTTAAAATATTATTTTGCCCAGTTCAAATATATGGTATTTTGTCTCCAGCTGGCTTTTTCTTAGTGCTATACAGCTGGAGTACGAAAGTGTTCTGAAATGTCCCAAGTGAATTTCAAATGAATATCAGAAATAGGCAATGATATACATGATACATGCAGAATATGTATCTAGGGAAATCACAGATCTAGTTTCCACTGGTTGGTTATACATAAATTATTTAGGCAATCTTAGTAAGCCTGTTGATTAGCTGGAGGCAAAGACATCTATTTTAGGGGTACTTCGGGTCAGGATTAACTCCTGAAATTTGGATGGCATTGCCAATGAAACAGCTAGAATCATTTCTGCAACCTTGTTCAAAAATTAGGTAGTTTCCTTTTTTTAATCACTTTTAAATTTTTATTTTTTACTTTTTTAGTTTTCCTTAACAAAGAGGACAAGATTTTTTAAAATCATGTGATAAATGTATTACAAAACTACACTAGAAACTATTTAGGGTGATTGAAGAAGAAACAGGACTGGGAGCCAGGAGACTATTTCTATTTCTAGTTCTGCCATAGACTGCGTGACTATGACTTTGAACCTCAGCTCCTGTTTTTGTGAAACGGGGATAATAATACTGTTCTCTCAGGGATATTGTATAATGTCATTTTCATTAAGGTTTATGAAATGCTTGAGGTCCTTGATTAGAAGTTGCAAATGCAAATTATTAATGAAGTAGTAGTAGCCACGATATCAGCACTATTATTACTACTAATAGTGTTTGATAATGTTATCAATATTAAATTATAAGCTCTATAGCATTGTTCTTATAAAAAGTCCAACCTGCACACAGCAGGATTGTAGTGCACTTCTAGGAATAAGAATTCTGCCAGCACAGTTTCAACATGGGAGTTGAAAAGAATTCTTGAAGTTCTCCATCTGAGCAATTGTAGGTGGTAAAAATGAGTATCTTTTCAGTAATGCTTTGTGACACAGGAGCAGAAGCAGCTTTAAGAGCGTAACAGTATTTTTAAAATATGACTCAGGGGAGGTTTTCTTTTTCTAACAGAACTGGGGTGGGGGGGGAAACAAACGCAACACCCAGGAGTCAAACAATCATTTCAAAACCCAGAACCTTAAAATAGAACAAGTATTGTAGGTCAGGATAATTTGAGTTCACATGCAGCACCACTGACATGAAAGAAATCTATGCACAAACAACAAAGAAACCCAGATCTCTCATATTGGAAGCCTTGAGCTCTGACAGATTAATTGTAGGAATTTTTGTTCTGTGACTGACCAAAAATTACTACAGGCAATTTAGGAGGTTAAAGCCCCTTCAAAAATCTGTCGTTTCTGTGAAATACCTATACAGATTGTATTGAATAGTAGAAATGAGGTGAGTAAGCAGAAACATGGAAGATCAATATAGCGTTTATTCCACTAAAGAAAATCGTGTTCAGATGAGGTTAGATTCACACTGATAAGAGAATGAAAGCAGTCTAGCAGATTCTCTTTTCCTCCTCAACAGCCCGTGTTAGGAGGCAGATGTGAAGACCTTAAGAAAGGGAAGGCAAGATGACAGACACAGTCTAATTGCACCCACTAACCTTACCATAGAAATACAGAAAGCCTTTTGAAAAACAAAGCCCGTGTGGGCTGTGGGTTACACAGATTTCTGATGGTTCAGATTGGAAGAATTAAACTGGTAAATCAAACACATCATTTGGTTTCAGTCCTTCATTTTGTCTTATTTCATGAGAGATGATAAATTTATCAATGTCTGGAAACCTAAGTGTGTTTCTTTGCTGTGTTACTAATAACTGTCTGTGAGTTTAGAGGAAATCCTCCACAAGAAACACAAAAAGTAACTTCAGCTGGTGTCATATCACCAAATGTCACAAGTGTAATAAAAGTGGTAGTAATGTACCATTAGCCCCAAACAATGGCTGAAAATGAAGTAATCTCCATGACTAAGAAAGGCTTTTCAATCTTACATTATTGCTACTCACCTACACAGAATGCATCTGGATGTCTTTCTTTCAATCCTAAAAAGCCAGAGGGAGTGTGACTTTATATTGTGATCCAGTAAATATATGAAATGACAGACACCGTTGCATGGTGGAACTGTTCATGGTACAGAACTAACATTGAAAAAAAGGAAATATATGTTTTTTATACCACCTTGATTGCAGCCTCTGACAGGGTCAAGAGATGAAAGAAAGAAAAAGAAGTTTTAAAACCAAGTAATTCAGATGGCTCACTTTAACTGTCTTACTGTACAAAGCCTGAGTAGATAGAAGGTGAAAAGATAAAAAACTAGCATTACTGAGCTACATTCTGGTTGTCATTGCTGCTCTCAGATTAATATAAACATCAATATGAACAGACTAATTGAATACAAACATATGAAAAGTGTAAGTCTTTGTGTACTTTTCTTGGACATCCTTTCCTTCATCCATCCTATCACAAACAGGATCCTGCAAAGCAGTGTGGATAGGTACTCTCCACTCTGTTTTCCTTTCAACGCACAAGACTTTGGTTCCATCCCAATAAACACCTATGAAGCAGGAAAGGAATTTGAATTTATAGTGCTCCTAGAGATAGATACAATGGTACTATTAATCTACAGTAATTACTACCCTGCCTTGTAGCTGATAGTTTCTAGGACTTCTCATTAGCCCACTAAGTACCAGGCTATCTCACTTGAATCTGACTAATATAAACTGGCGTGCATTACATGTTGAAGAGAGGGCAAAGCAAACTCTAAATGCCATGTCAGCATTTCCGTTTCTAACATACTCAAGAATCACAAAAAGAAACTATCCGAAATACTTAACTGAAGTTTTAAGACTGTAAGAAATGAGGCTGTGTTTTGTGTTTATGTGCCAAACTTGGAACTGGCACTGTTCTCCTGAATGCCAGAGACCATAGACTGAAAGCTTCAAAACTGAAACAATTTCTTTGCTCAGCAAGCGGTGGCCCATGTCCTGTAAAAGTGTAATTCAACTTTCATCACACTATTAAGTTCTATAGGTAAGTACTAGTATGATCACAGCTATGACATCCCAATTAGCCATCAGCTTGTTACAGAACTAGAATGTAGGCCAGCTTTCTAGCACCTTACAAACAACAAACTCTGCCACTTTATAAATACTGTGCCTAGCCATGCAGCTCCCTACAAACTTGATAGTATACCTAGCCTCTCAACAGAGAGCAAAATTGAGATCCAGAAACACACAAGGGATATTTACACGGGAAAAAATGGCAGCTAGCTGCCAAATTAATTAGAATTAGACCTTAATTAGATGGAAAATTCAGGTCAGGATGAGATAAGAACTCAAATCTCATGGGTACTGAGCACTGCTTTATTTCTAAAGTTGTGTATTTTTAAGATAGCAATCAAGCTGATTTCCCATTATGAGAAATTGCTTGGCCATCAAGTAAGGATAAATTATTTTTTCAGATATGAACGATGTATCTTGGTTGTGATATAATGTTGCTCTCTCCCATACTTTTAGATCTCCTCTTCATGTCAGCACTAGGTCGGAAAGAAAGATTTTCCAAACAGGGAAATGGAGATAATTGTAGCAAATACTCCAATTGAGTGACTATCAATAGGACACAGAAATAGAAGAAGAACTTTACCAAGCCAAATTGTGATCTCCTATAGTTGCTGTCACTGAGATCAAAATCGGTCTCACTGTCTCTTTTACATTACCAAGGCGGCAAGCAGCTGCTTTGTGCAGGAACAGTGATCCAGTTCTAGAAATCTCCCAGCAGCAACACTATCCTTTGTATTCACAGTCTCCCATTCTCAGTGGAAGTCAAATCCTACCTCCTGCTGATACAGGAACACACATGCCCTATGAATTAAAAAAAAAAATAAATATTCAGAGCAAACTCAGATTATCTTAATTCTCAAAATTCAAATTCATATTTTATGACTGATTTTTCTGCTGGGTTTGTGTAATTGTTACATCTCAGTATTTTTTTCACATTTTGCAGTTTAAGCTATAAGCCTCTTAAAGGGGAAGAAGGGAAAAAAAGCACTTGACATAATACCATGAAATCAAAGAGCAAGCTGACTGGAAAAAACAGTTACTATATTTAAACTGCATTATCCTACGATAGAACTGCAGTTTTAAAACCTTTCCATTTTGATAGAGCACTTTTGCAGTATTTTAATATGTCTTTGTAGATTTCAACTGGCTGAAACATTTTAATGATCGTAATTTAAGAGGAATAAAATAGTATCATAGGATGAAGAAACAATGCCCCCATTTGTCACTCATGAAGACTTGTATTTGGCGAGGGTAATAACAGCAGTGAGTTTGGTGGTCTCAACCTAAGCCACATTAGGCAATTAGCCAGTCTGCAAAAATCATGACATAATTTGGCACAGTTAAGCAGAACTGTATAACTTTGTCCATGACACTGAAAGAGATCCAGGCCTGAAATGGGAAGGCTATTGCAGATCAGCATTCAGGTGTATTGGCTCAACAAACTGGCATTGAGTGTAGTGCCCTTCTGTGCTGTGTTTAGCTCCAGTAAAAACTATTACTCTTCTTTGAAAATTGAGCTACAAAACATATGTTTTTGTGTACAGCAAGAGAGATTTCACATTATGACCAGTAACACTACTGTGAATCTGCTTTGCAGCAACAAGGGTGACTTAATGTTATTGCAATTTGAAGGAAAGCATCCTGCAGTCCTCTCTCAGGCCAAATTCCCATTTACTTCAATTAGTAAGCATTACAGGAACCATTTTAATGCTGCTGCCTGATGTGTTGGCTGCTTCCTCTAATTTATTACTGTGAGAAAAAGATATTAGGCCAAATGTATGAATGGTATACTTCCATTATGTGACTGGAATTTCATCAAGGCCATAACTAGCCCATTTTGTCATGTTTCTTTCCATGGTACTGCTCTAAGGGGTTTCTCTAAAAGCAAACCACAACTTCATTCAGCAAAATAAATTGGTTTCTTTTTTTTTCATTAAAGATGAAGAATGTAAAGCTATCTGTACATGCTAGAAGTATTTATTGCCTGGAAGCTTTCATGGGCTCACACCACTTAAGGCAGAGCTGAGGTGCTATCATTCTGATCTGAGTCAAGATAACCATCTCCTTTAAGAGACAAGACAAATCTCATAGGAAACTTTATGAATCCTTGTATAGCAATGGGAAATAACCTCAATTTCAATTCACAATTCTAAATTTGTATGATATCAAGTGATGCCAAATTTAGCAGGTACTGCTTCTGCTGCAGTATCTCTATGGGTATTTGTAGATCATTCTGCATTATGCTGTCTAGACCAAGCATCAGATCTGCAAATCTTTCTCAAATGTGCAATTGTCAGAAAATCTTTAGTGATTTGGAGGGTATCACCTACAAAGAAATCCTCACTGGTCAGCTAGCATCGGTCTTGGACATCTGCGGAAAGGTAGGGAAGCAACCACGAAAGAAATGAAGAGCTTTTTCTTTTCTGGAAAAGAAAGACACGTAGAAGAGTCCTTTAGTTAGTCATTCTTCTCTCAAAATTCACTGAGCCATAACAGAACACAGGACAGAAACAAAAACAGAAGACTGTGCTTGCAGGTTCTTTCCAGATATTAGATAAGGTCTATGTTCAAATGGTGGGAAAAAAGGGGAAGAATCAAGTCTACAGTGGAAGTGGAGTTGTCAAACTGTAGCTGAACTAGTGGATCCCAGAAAATGCCCCAAGATTCGCTAGAATGCAAACTCTGCTCACTTTCCTAGCAGCATTTCCACCTGTAAACAAGCTAGACTGAAAGGACACCGTATCTCCTTTATTATACACTCTGCCAAGCTCTAATTGCACATGCCATGGTTCTGGTATGCTTAAAATCATCTTCCATAAGCCTTTTTGGAAACAAGCACAAAAAGGAAACCAACAATGACATGCAAAGTGTATCACAGGGAGAAATAATATGAAATATTATATTCAGGTTTCTTTCTCATACCAGTTTGTTTTGAAAACTACTACTGGTGCTTAATTGAATTGCTGTTTTACAACATTTAAAAATCATATTTAAAATTAGTAAGAACATTAAATGCAGGAGACTTTCAAGTCCTGGACAGGTGCTCTTGTATATGAAGGTTAGTAAAATATACTTGTGTGTAAAAGCATTGCTGGGGTAAAAGTATTTTTACGAAAAAGCTTACACATAATGCAGGCTGTTTTAACATGGCAGGAAGGAGGAAACTACTCAGAGAGATGTACACTTTGCTGTTAATTCAAGTAGCTGGTGTTATTCCATATACAATGATTGTGGAAATTATGTTTTCTTTCATGTTGCATATGCACATAATATGGGGGATGACATTGAGTCTTTTGTGCAGAGGTGTCTGAAGATATAGATGGATAAATACATGCATGTGTGTTAGAGGACACTGGAAGCTTCCACACAGGTTAGATGGGCCTGTGACAGGCTCCCATCAGCGGTTTTGTTAGCATCAACTGCATATTTTCAAAGATATATTGTTTTGTGAGAGTATTAATTTCAATGCCTGTGCACCTTGTGATTTCAGTTGTGTTTTGGGGATGATGCGATCATGTGTTCATACAATACCAAGAAAAGTATTAAAACTGGGTAAGAAACATACAGTAAGTCATATAAACTTTATAAAACTGTCCTGTTGACATACTTTACTTCTCTAAATGCGGATATGTCTATATACATGCACGGTGAGGTAATGGTATGAGAATCAACATAACTGTATTGAAGTAACATTTGGCTGATTAATCCTTCTGATAAGCAAGATAAAATTAACATAGGCAGGGCACGGAATAAGCCATTCCCATACCTGAACTTGGTCAGCAGATCCAAGTCACAAATTCTTATTCAGAACCGCTCTGCCAAGTGTAGACATGCTGTCAAATTAACCTTCTCTGGACAATGGCTAATTACAGAGGGATTTCTTTCAGGGCTGTTGTACTTTTGCTAGAAAACACACAGGGGCACACATACCCTAGAACGCTGTAATTTTATATTCTGTTCCCTCTCCTTACTCCTTCTGCTAACGCAGAGGTAAGACTAAGGTATTTTCTTTCCAGATCAGACAGTTTCTCATAGGGTGGTACTGTGGGTGGTTTATAACAGTGACGAATATGCAGATTGTATGTAGGATCTGCATTTATGTAAGCCTGCACATGTGTAGCGATCAGCTTTTATGTTTCCACACGTACACACAAGAACACCCCTTAGCACCAAGAGTTTTTAAGGGAAGGTACTTATATTGTGTACTGAATTGCTTTCTATGGATGGGGCATGTATTGCAGGGTGTCATTAACGTCAGTTGGTGACCTCTATGGTGTTCACTGAAGTTCCAGCGCATTACTGGGTGGGATGGCTAAATCAGTTTTCTGTGTTCTATATTGGTTTGCAAGGGTTCTATCAGTTATCAAGATACCGAGCTGAGGAAAGCTGGTATCTCACACCACACCCGCTGCTGCAATCGCACTGTGCAGTTTATACCCTTACGTTATCTCCGTGCAAGCCAGGGCTGAGTGTGCGTGTCGCTGTTATGCTGGCGGGGCAGCGTGCGACCGACGGCCGCAACGGGAATTCGGGAAGTTGTGCAAGACGCTCCTCGGTGTCAGCACAGGCTTCGTCAGAACCAGGGCAGGACCTCTGGGGAACAAACCCCTTCGGCCCTACCATGGAGGTGCTCAGCCCTCACTTTTCTCACCTCTGGCACACTTATGGCCGGATGAAGCTCTTGTCACAAAATGGGGCAGCCCCACGCTTGCCCTTTGGGTGGATGAGGCTCCTGTCACGACAGAGGTGGGCAAGCCCCACTCTCGCCCTTTGAGTGGATGAGGTTCCTGTCACGACAGAGATGGGGCAGCCCCACACTTGCCCTTTAAGTGGATGAGGTTTCTATCACGACAGAGATGGGGCAGCCCCACACTCGCCCTTTGGGTTGATGAGGTTCGTGTCACGACAGAGATGGGGCAGCCCCACACTTGCCCTTTAACTGGGTGAAAATCCTGTACGACAGAGATAGGGCAGCCCCACACTCACCCTTAGCCTGGATGAGGCTCCTCTCGCGCGCCCCCAGCGCGCCCTCCCTCACGTGCCGCCGCCCCCCCCGCCCCCCCCCGCAGGCTCCTCTCAACCCCCCCGAGGCGCGGGTTGAGGCCGGGACAGCGCGCGGCCGCGCCGGTTCACTCCAGGGCAGGGCTGTGGGGTGGGGGACGGACTAGCTCCCACCCCTACCTGCGCGCCTCTCCCACAGCGCAGCGGAAGCGCCGCCGCCGCCGCGTGAGGAGCCGCATCACACCCCTCCGCCTCCGAGCGCGCGGGCGGGCGGAGCAGCCGCGTCCGCCCTGCGCAAGGCGCCACCGCCACAGCGCCGGGAGGGCGGGGCAGGGAGGAGGGGCCGTGGCCACGTTTTGGCCCCGCCCCCCGGCCGCGCTTCCCGCCAATGAGCGGCGTCCACATGCCGCGGCGGCGAGAGCGGCCCGGGCCGCCCGGCTCCCATAAGTGACATTAGAGCCGCCGCGACCGGAGCGAGCGGGAGCGCAGCGGGCGAGCCCGAGGCTGCTGCGGGAAGGAGGCGTATTCCTACTTTTCGTTAGCGAGGCAGCTGCGGGGTTTGTTTTTCTCCACGGCCCGCCCCCCCTCCCCGTGAGGCCGAGCCCCTCTCGCTGCTCCTCGCAGCCCGCGCAGGCGAGCCGGGAAGCGGCTCCGCGCCTCCTCCCTCTCCTCAGCTCAGTCCCCGCCGGAGAGGCGGCCCGGCTCCCTCGGCAGGCGGGTGGGGTGGGAGGAGGGCGGAGGAATTCTTTTTGCCTTAATTTTTGTCGGAATTTTTGATCTATTCTTTCCTCCCGCCTCCTCCGGGAAAGGCTGAGGTGGGCGGGGGGGCTGTGGTGAAGGCACGGGGGGAGAGAGTGAGGGGCTGAGAAGGAGGAGGAAAAGGGCTGAGGAGGAGGAAGGGGCTTGGTGCTCCCAAGGAGGAGGAGGAAAAGGGCTGAGGAGGAGGAGGAAAAGAGCTGAAGAGGAGGAGGAAGGGTCTCGCCGCCGCATTTGAGGAGGAGGAAGGAGCTGCTGAGGAGGAGGAGAAAGGGCTGAGGAAGGGGCTCGCCGCCGCAGCTGAAGAAGAAGAAGAGGAGGAGGAGGAAAAAGAAGGCGAGGCACCATTTGCTGCTCCCTTACCCCAACCATGGAGAACGCGCACACAAAGACTGTGGAGGAAGTTTTGGCTTATTTCGGCGTCAACGAAAGCACCGGGCTCAGCCTGGAGCAAGTCAAGAAGCTGAAGGAGAAATGGGGCTCCAACGGTAGGTGAAGCAGCCCCCGCCGCGGGGGATGCTGCCCTGGCACTCGTCCTCTTCTCCCCCTCCTCCCACTTCTACCCGTTGCTCTTCCTCGCTCATTCTTCTCGAGGCCCTCTTTCTAGGCCTAACGTGTGTGTTTGCAAAGCCGGCATCTCTTGCAGGACCCGGAATAGGAGCGAGGGAGAGAAGATGGCTGACTCGAACTCCACCTCGTGGGTTTCTTTCATAGTCCGGGCTCGTAGGGCTGCTTTGGGAAGGAGGATGTCACCTCCGTTTCCTTTCACCTTAACGGTGGGAAACCTTCCATTCTGTAATGAAGCTCTCTTGGTTTTTTTTTTTTTTGGTATGTCTTGACCTTCATTTTTTTCCCTGCTTTTCAGTGCCTTTCTGCCCCTTATTTTACATTCTCTCTCGAGTTGGGGCACAGAATGCAGCCGATAAGGATAAAAAAATCCTTAGTGCTTGGCTTTCCTGGTCCCTTTTGAACTTTCAGGCTATTGTGTAAAAATGAAAAGCTGTCAGATTATACATTAGGATTTTTTTTTAGCTTTAACACTGCTTTTGTCCCTCTTCAATTATTAAATCTGTTTGACGGGAAATAAACGGGAGAGCAAAAATCAGAAAATGTCTTTAAAATGGAGGAAAGAATTTGAAATATTTTGAATCGGGTTTGGTGGTTTTTAAGTGACTGTGGAGGACAACCTTTGTCAGAATGCGTTTGAAAAGGATTTTGAGCCTTTGACCCTTTGTGTACAGCAACAGCAGAAGTCCCAGTGCTGGTTGGAGTGATGACTTGGCTGAATTATAACCCTTAGCACATTCCGACTAACCTCTGTCTGTCTTAAAATGCAAAAACTACTGGGCCTATTTGGGTGCTCTAATGAAAAAAAGGCACCTTAATGGGGCTTTGAGTACGTGTGTCAAATCCAATCCAGTTGAGCATACAATTCAGGAATAATATCCAGTAGATGTCTTATAATGCTCTAATGTGTTTTTTTTCAATGATTTCTTTTCTTTGACATGCCTCCTGGAAAAATCTTCAACCAACAGAGTTGCCAGCTGAGGAAGGTAAGCATGTTGATGAAATCTTCTGCTAATCCTTGTTGATAATTAATCGTTATTTTAATATGCATAACTAAATGTCTTTATTACGTATTGCAGGAAAAACCTTACTTGAGCTTGTGATTGAACAATTCGAAGACTTATTAGTTAGAATTTTGTTGCTGGCAGCTTGCATATCTTTTGTAAGTACAATTTTTTTTAGTATTTTGTAGACTTTTGTATGGCAGTATTATATGTTCCAATGTGTAGGATCTTTACATGCTAAAGTTATTCTCTTCTCAAAAGATAGAAGTATAAGACAAGAAGTAAATTGCTATCTCTTAAATTAATTGCCTTGTGAGGAGGCTTTTGTATGCTAGAAAACAAAATTTCAGGGAATCTGTCATTGTATGAGTCATAAGTATGGAACTACACTAGACAGGTATTTTAGTGCTCCTTTTTCAACCCAGTTTGCTTTTTTTGGGGTGGGATTTCCCAATGCTTTTGTTGGCTTTGAAAGCTAACCTTGAGTAAGTAAGCGTTTAACTGGACATTCTTCTTGCCTTTGAGTTAATCGTTATCAAGCCCAATGTACAATCATTGGAAGACATTTCTGGATGCAATGCAGACTGTAAATAGAATTTACATGGCGGATATTCCAGTTGCCTTCCCTTCCTGATAATAGCAAGGTGACAGTTGTTGCTTTTGACAGTGACAAGAATGATGACGGCTGTGATGGCACCATTGGTGACCAAATTTGGTAACTGACCTTTGGATAATCTAGATGTTAAATGGACGTCTTGCTTTGCATTAAAAGGACAAGAACAATTTTAACTTAACTTTTTTTGAGTGTGTTTAGGTGATCTTTTTACATGATGTATAAAGTGTATGCACTGCTGGAAAAACTGAGCGAAGGCTGAGTATAGAAGGAGATGAAGGCTGTGTCTTGGAGAGCTGGACAACAGATACAAAAAATGTGCAGATAAATTAAACTGTTTAGATAGGAATACAAGTTTATTGTAGACTTTGGCCTGGAGTTATAATTAATTACTTAAAAAAACCCCAAACAACTGCTGCAGCTCATGGGGGGAGTGGAAATTGTGGTGACTCTTTAGCTAAGGGCAAGCTAATTAGGATGGGCAGAGGAGAATGTACTCTGAAGCTGTTCTTTTTGTTGGGGGGAAGGGTTGCCCTGCTGTGGCTGCTGCAGTGTACACTGTGCTGCTGATCCTCCACCAAGAGAGGCTTCAGCTCTCCCCGCACTGACTCCTTTCTGAGTGCTTTGAGGTTTGGTGTGTGTATACTGCTACCAGCAGAGCAGTGATCGGTAGCATGGATCTTGACCATAGAGATATATATGCCATACTTACTCTTCTGTTTCTTGCAGAGGAAATCAGACTGGCTATAGAAAATTTTAAACCCAAGTCATTTGAAAGGATTTTTTCCTTATTCTTTCCCATTTTCCCCTCCCAGGAGGTGAGAAGGGGATGTATTTTTGTTCATGAAAAGTCAGAGGTTTCTCTCATCTCCTGAGATAAATGACAGTACAGGAGTTTGTTACCCTTTCATGCTGCAGTATATTGTTTCTATTATGATCAAGAAAGGAAAAAATCAAATTCACCAAACTTGCATTGTTGAATCTGAGTAGGTATGAGGTATGATACCAGACTGACAGAGGTCATAGAACGTATACTGCCAGACCCTCTTTGAAAGCTTGATTACTAACTGAATTCAGTCTTTTTTTCAGTAAGCTTAATTTCTCTGTGTAATTAAGGAGACTGTAGTCTAATGGAGTGTGGGATAGATTGGTTCTCTGCTTCTGTGTAACTGGCATGGTATATGACCTTGGGCTAGTGCTCTGCCTTTTCTTTCACCTATTTAGTAGTTGCTTATACCCACTATAAATCAATGTTAGTAGTAAAAATGTTATCTTTTTGATGAAATGTAAAAGAACAAAGCAGAGTTAGGTGTTTTGGTACTTTAATTTTGGTGCTTTAAAAACAATTCCACTTTGTGTTTGTTTCTGGCTTTTTTCTTGCTCAGATCATCTGTTTTTCTTAGGTTTTAATGCTTTTTAATGTGAAAGCATATTAGAGAGCTATGTAGTAGCTGTTAAGAGTTATTGAGTGTGTTGATATAGACTGTATTGCTGCAAAAATTGGTGTCACTAACATCACCTAAATTCTGGTGTTCCTGGAGACATTTGAATAGAGCACGTAGCTTTGTTAGACTTGTGAACATTAATTGTTCTATGAGAACACTTGAAAATATTACATTAAAAACTGGATTCTATGTAATGCTGAGATCACAGATTATGCTAAGTCATTCTTCCAGTAGAACAACTTTATCGTAGAGCTTAACTTCGATGTGTTTATTATGTTATTTTTTACAAGCCTTAAATTCAGTTTTTCCATTCATGCTGTTTCAAGGCATGCAAAACTCCCAGCACCTTAGAGATCTTGAAATGGATAATTAGACTTAAAATGGAGTCAGTTAAATTTGCATTGTGTCTTGATGTTGAGTAATACTGTTGAGAGCTGCTCTTTAATGAGTCAAGACTTCAGGCTTTCCTGGGAGCAGTGTCGGGTCCCATGGAATCGTTCTGTGGAACTTGGTGAAGTGCTGATTCTCTTCTCAGTGGCTGCTTTTTACTATGATTTATTGTTTGATAGACCGTAAACTGTAGCACTTGTGTACAAAGTAGGACATCGTATAGCTTACCAACAGGAGTGAGGTTGGATAATGGCACAGAAAGGGAATTTGCATCAAGCTGCTTAAATAGGTAGTTTCCTTTGAGTGACAAGGGATGTTGGCTTACCAAGGGCATAACAAGTAACCCCCAAAGCCTCCAGGTTTTTGAGTTACTGGTTAGAGGACCGAGTGTTGAATTGAACATGAATATGTAGTATTGACTCTTTTTTAAGAAAAAACAACCAAAACATTCTCTAATTGGAATTTGTTTTCTGACAATCAAATGGAGTAGGTACCTTAGTGCTAGTGGCAGCAGATTTATAATGTGTGCTGTCAGGAAAGGCATAGATGCTGTTAAAGCAGTGAATGTAGCGGTGTTCTTCAGCAGCTGAACATTGGCAATTTAAAAAAAATATTGAAGATTCAGTTATGAGACAGGGTCTTGAGGCATGTAGATTATTGTTTTGTGTTGTGGAAGCTTTCCTGGTGATTGTATAGTGATCATAAATCATATTAGATTCTTAATATTCCGACTGACTGCACAGAAACAGACATCTTTAGCACTGGTATCTGCGTTAGCTTTTTGTACAGAAACTTACTCTCTTACATATGATGTAAACTCTGTCTTCAAAGTGCCTTTTGTGTCCTCTGCTCCTGCAGCCCGTCAGATATGTGTCAGTAAAATAAATCAGACTAACAGCTGAATCTGTGTCACCCTGGCTGATTGTAGGGGTCATATGCTGCATGTTTGGCTGTAGATACTGTGTCCCACATTCCAAGTCAGAACTGCTGTTACAGATGTACCTAGTTAGTAACAGCTAAAATTCTTGCACCGTTTTTTCTTCAGTATTTTTGTTGGCCTTAAAGTATGTCTTTTGAAGAGAAGCAACATAAATAATTTCTGATGGTTAGTAAATGGATCTGTGCGTAGGCTTGGGCCTTGTCTCAGTGTTCTGACGAATCTGTGAAGCCTATGTAGAAATAAACCTGTAGAGCATGTTTCAGCAGTTGAAAAGCCTTCGTGGCCTCACTTTCTAGGCACAAGTTAAGCGGATGTTCAATTTTCCATGAACTATGGCTTTTAATTCTTGCCTCTTGTGTAGCATGTACTCAGATCTACAGTAGTTACATAAAAGAACAGCTTTCTTTGCTGTATAAATGACTTTGACAAGTTGCAAGATGTGAACTGTTCATCTGATGTAGAATAATTATTTGGTAAATTGTGTGTACTTTAAACAGTGGTGTATGCTTAACCATGCAATCCTATCTTTGCATCCCACTTGCAGTGGATTTTCTTCTGCACGATGCAGCATAGGCTATCAACTGTAGCAAAACTTCAGTAGTAATACAGCATTCTAAGAGCATTCCCTGCCAATTATTTGATTCCTATTCTGAATTAGAAGTGAATGTTCTGATTTCTAATAGCGGATATCCATGTTTAGATTAAAACAGGATCTTGTGATTTAATCTAGAGATGATTATAGCCTGCAAATTAGCATGAGTATGACCTAATCTGTGTTATACTGTGAGCAAAGGTACTCTTGAAGGAAGTAAGATGTGCCAGTAAAAATGTTGCAGGCTTTGCCCGGAAATGACCCCAAAAGCTACCTGGTAAGGTCAGTAGGGAGTGAGCATGTGGCACAAGATAAGGATTGCTGTAGAAAGTTACACCGGCATGCTTTTAGCTAAAATCAGTAGCACCCGAGATGCAACTGATGGGTAAGGGTGATAAAGCTGTGAGAAGTACTTGATTCCAAATTTACGTTGTAGAAACTAGTCTCTGGGTGCTAAGTATCTTTTTTTCTTCTGTATTGTTACATTAAACACAGGGATCTGTTTATTTTCAGAAATACAGAGTAGTATATCTGATGGGTGCTTATAATCTGCTAACCCAGTAAAATTCTTCGTTTCATACTGGTCAGGATCTCTTTTGTTATCTGTGTCCCCTCCCTTCTTGGGTAGCAAATAAAAATAATCTACTGAATAATGGAACTAAGCTTGGGAGGTTTTTCTTCCAGTATTTCTTGGTGTTCAGTGAACTCACATGGAACAAGACATCAGGACTACGAAAATAGTTTGCTTAATTTTCAACTAATTATTACTGAAAAGAAATATCACTAAAAGAGGATTTCTGAGCAGTAGTTAGTTATCTGTCCAAACTATATTAAATCTTAATTCACATTATCTTGTGAGAAGAAAGCTCTCTTAAAAGCAGTCCATAGTTTGACATGACCTGCTTTAATTAGGCCAGGGATTCATTTTGTTAGGATGAGCTCTTGCTCTCTCCTAGCTTGCTTCTGAGCTTCCATTGTCAAAATGAAAAACAAAAAAAAGACTTATTAGGTTGCTAACAAACTGTTTGCTTTTCCTCTGTTATTGGTAAGTGGGTGCAGCCTGCTGGGCAACAGAATTCCATCTTGAAACTTCCATTCTTTACTCTAATTCTGGGTTTGTTACTTAATGATAAAGAGTCACCTGAGACAACTTGCCTCTAACTTATCTGACAATACAGGGATATTGAACTTGTAGAACTGCAAAAAGCTGAAAGAACGCTTCTGTTTTGGCTGTTTTCATCAGTAGTCACTTCATTGCTAGCTGACTTCTGCATTGTACCTCTGCCCACTTTTTACAAATAACCATGAAAACCAAATGCTCTTTGCCTGTCACTGTGTGTTTTTTGGCTTAGTGTCCTGCAGGTCCACTCCATTAGGATTTGATGAGAATAGGCTTCTGCAAGCCATAGCTCTAGCAGCCCTAAAGCAAATAACGCTGAATAAAAGCTGTCCTTCAAGCTGCTTACGTCAGCTGTTGATATGTGACTTTTATGTCTTTCTATTAATTTCCCTTGTATCTTCGGACGTGCGTTTCGCCTGAGCAATTATCTAACTCTTTTTTTCCCCTGCTCTTTCAAGCTTCTTAAATACATGGTAATTTTACTTATTGACCATATTGCCTGAATAGTACATTGAAGATCAATGACCTGGAAATTAAGCTGTTCTGCACGTGAGTCTTAAAGTGATTAGGGCAGAAATATGGTGGGGCCCTTTTGAGTAGTAGACAAATAAAAGATCTCTTATTGTAAACCTCTCCAGGGTCTTCAGAGTGTGCTAGTGGAAACTTTTTGACAAGAATTCAATGCCTTGGACAAGAATTGTCTGGTCTCTACCAGGCTTCAGCATATGATGTGTTGTTACTAAAAACGCCTAGTTAAATATTTGTATTCATTGTTCTAGTTTCTCTTGGGTTTTTACTGTGGTTTTGTTTTTACTTCAGGCTACTGTGAAATAATAAACCTGATCTGTTACAGCAATGTGTTGTGTATCACAAGTGTCCTAATGGAGTGTTAATGTAGCTGTAATCTCTTACAACAAAGCCCAGGAATCACAAAGTGTTCTGTTATTTATATGTCTATATTTACTCATTTATAATGAATAGAATTTAATTCTAGAATATTCTAGAATTAAAGCTTAGATTGTTCCACTGTTAGTAATTGTGTGAATGCTTTTTGGGAAGAAAGGTGTTTTGCTGGCTTCCAGGATTGAAATACCTAATTTTAATCTGGTCACAGATCATTTTGCAAAGAAAAAAAACCCTGCAACAGGGAAGATCTAAAACATCAGATTTTTCCTGTCAATTTCTAATCTTATTTATCTGTTCTTTTTGAAAGAACAGTTTATTGAGAGAAAAAAATCTCTTGAAAACTTAATTTTGGTTGTCCTTGACATACTTGGATCTTGCTGTCCTTCTAGCTGGTTTCCTTACCTCTTATAGTTGCAGGTTTTTTTCAATGGTCTTCAATCTGAAAAGATTATGTTTTAGCATTGTGTAAAGCAGGTGTTTTATTTCGTTTAACCTTGTGGATGCCTGCTCTGTTCAGAACATTGTAACATGATTGAATTTACTTGCTTTGTTGGAAGCAAGATGGGCTCTGCAGAATTCCAGTAAACACAGAGAAGAAACAGATACTGAGCAGCTTTTCTGATGGCAGCATGTAGCCTTGTACATGCTAAGAAAACTGCAAATGTACTATTAGCTGTTTCTGTAGTTACTCTGAAGGCAGCAGGGCTGGTACAGAGTAAAAGCTGTCCATGGTGTAAGGGGTAAAGCATAGAGTGAAGGCTATAAGGTAGACAGTAGGACTGCTCTGGCTGGTCAAGAGGCAAAAGTTGTTACTAGAGGTTGGAGACGAGTGGTGTGGGAGGAGACGTACAGCACAGCGTACCAGTTCCTGACTAAATCTGTTGTCCAGAGGGCTTACACAGACCCTCAAAATGTTGTGTTACCAGTTGGAATGTTTCAGTCTTATTAATCGTAACTTGGATCTTTTAAGTTTATCCCTTTGTAATATAAATTTGTTGTTACATTGGATTTGCTTGACAGTCTGGTTTCTGCTTGAGGCTTTCATGCTGCTGCTCCTTCCTTTTAACATCCTGGAGTGTTTCACAATTGAGCAATAGCTCTGAGCAGCATGTTGGTGGAATTGCGGCTCTTGCTTTAGTAACGGTTTGCTCGCTGCAGTCTTCTAGTGATTCAGAGTGCTGTTGCCTGACTACCAGCCCTAATTATCTCAACACATTGTTCCTATTTACTGTCACTTTCCAGGCTTCCTGTTGCTCAACGTGTTGACAAAAAAGCTCTTCCTCTCTGGTCATGTTAAATGTGACTTTTCTTCAGCAACTGCAGAACTCTGCACAGGCCCTAACATTTAGCCATCCAAGTCAAGTGAATGGCAGAAGCCTAAAACTAGGGTTTGTTTCTAAAGCAAATTAATTAAAATAAAATCTAAATGGAACCTTTTATGCAAGTCCTCAAGCTGATTTACTTTTAAAAATTCATTTTTAATTTGAATTTTATCAGCTACTTGGCTCAGAATTCACCTAGAGATGTAACTACATGATTCACTTAGTGCCTTATTGAGGCATCTACTTGTATTTAAGTATTGTTTATTTTTTCTATCTACTCACCAAAAACTTAGAAAGCTATTTTCATTTGTGTCTAAGTAATTGGTAAAGAACAATTAACTTGGTTAAAATTCAAATTCTGGCAAAGTTTTTGTGTTCTAGCTAGTCAGACTAGTCTGTCTGCATCCTGATTTAGAAAGTAAGGAAAACTTTTTTGTAACTCTTCACTGCTACAGCTGTTGTCACAACTTTTGCTTTCATTTGCAAAGCAAAAGTAGCAATATGTTTCCCAAATAAATAGCTTGGTCCTTTAAAAGAGCAGCAGCCTTGGAAATGAACTTTGTACTACTTCAGTAAAGATTTTCTGTTTCCATTGCATATTGCCAACTCATTCATGAGCTACAAACCTACACCTTGGAAGACTGAGGGGTTTAAAAAACTGCTGAAGTCTAAGCAGTTGAACCTCAAACTTACTGGGTCTTAAGTTTGCAAGATGTCTGTGTCAATCAGGAATTTAAATAATTATGTTTTTCTTACAGGTCCTGGCCTGGTTTGAAGAAGGTGAAGAAACAATCACAGCGTTTGTAGAGCCTTTTGTAATCTTACTTATATTAGTAGCCAATGCAATTGTGGGAGTGTGGCAGGTATGCAGATACTTTTCCAATGTCAGATCACAAATGTTTTAGGGATTTTTGGTTTAAGAGGAAGGACTGTACAGTGTAGTGTCAGGTGCTTTATGCAATGCAAGTAAACCATTGTTAACTTAAGATTCCCGAGAGTCAACGTACCATAAAACTTCTGGACAGAAAGTGTTGACTTAAAGGTAAAATGAAAGCTTCAGAAGTATTGCCAAAAGGGCAAAGAGCCCATTGGTGTGTCTGGCCACATGCTGGTGAATGTCTGAACTAGGAAGGCCAGAATGAGTTCTGTTTTTAGCAATATCAGTTTCTGCGTGACTGCTAGAGCTGTTGCGGAGGGAAGAGGTAATGTCAGTCAAGGGATAATAACGCCCCTTTAAGTGTCATTTTTCCTATTCAAATCTTCATAAAGCAATGCAATAATTAATCTTTAACCTGGAACTTTGAGTTAGAATTCTACATGTAGTAATTTTAAGTATGAGATGTAAAGCTTTCTGTAGAGTTTTGGAATTTTCTTCTGTAGTTGTATATACTCTGTTGTAGGAAATAACCATTTTGTTTCAGACATGATAGCGTGCAAAGAATATCTGTGCCTGTATCTCTACATGCAGTGAACTTAATTGTGGAACAGAATTGCTGTACAGATAAATGACTCATTCCCTTGTTTTAATGGACATGGAAAAGCAAGTTACAGTACATAGTATTGATGTTTAGACCCATAGATGTATCCGTTTCTACAGGTACGGGATGTGAGCAACTGAGTCATTGCCTTAGCTATGCCCTCAACCTTTCCTTTCAAGTGCCCTTTTCCCAAAGTGCCATCTGCTAGTATTTCACTGGTTGACAAGATAGTTTAAACTACCGTAACTTCAAGGAAACTGGTAGCAAAAAGATAGAGCGTAACACTGAGCTGGCTGTCCTAGCTGAACCATGTTTAATTCTTGCTTCTCCTTTTTGAAAGAGCAGTTCCATTTAACTGACCTTCCATTTGTGGGATTTCTCTCTTGTACCATTAAGGTTTTGCTAAATGTTAACTCTTAGATAATCCACAGATGAGCAACATCAGTGTTCTTGTGCTGGGGAGCAGAATTAACTTACCTGTTGCAATATGAGGCTAGCATTAATTACAACTTTCTGTGTCTGCAATGGTATCTCTGCACTCTGTGGTGCTGAGCTGTGCCATGTAAGCGTTGGTCTGTCAAGGCAGCTTTGGTGATGCTGGTTTTGAGCTGCACTATTCTGTGGAAGTACTCAGTACCTCATCCTGTGAATTTCTGTGGAAGGGCTGGTATGTGTTTGAAGCATGCACATTCCAAAAACCAAGTACACCCTTCCTATTATCTATAATAATCAGGACTATATGATGTTTGTATTTGTCAATAGATTGGAAAATGGAAAGTGAGTTACTTCTCCAAGAGCTAGAGAAGGAGTAGCGATAAACTGCTGGTTTCTTACATTGTTCTTTATCTAGGTGGCATCATAATGTTGATAGCAATCTCTGTTAGTGCTTAGCTGAGAGAACTGCACTTGAGATAGGAAAGCTATTGTGCTAGTGTTAGTGGAAATAAAAAGGTTGTCATGCCTGGGGATTCATCTAAGTTTGTAAATGATTAGAGACAATCATTTGTCTCTAGAAGTTTCTAGTCTGTGTGCTTTATTTTCATTTTAGTGTGACTCGGCTTGCTGAAACAAAGTTGATAATTCAGTGTTTGACCTTTGTTGTGTCTTTACCCTTGTTTTCTGTCTTAAGTGAAATTCAGTAGCACTGTGGCAGGTAAGGTACATCTGAGACAAGACTATATCCGCGAGCCTTAACTTACTCCTTGCTTTTTTATGTCAAAAAAGCATACAAATGTAACACAGAACTCTTTTTGGCCTCCAAATAACATGATACAGTGGATATTCTTGATGGGAAGTGCAGTGGAGTTTGAATAAACAACTTCTAGGATCTAACTAGCTCCACTAAGAGCTGAATTAGGTTGTAATGATTTCCAGTCAGTAACCTCATAAGGAGAGGGGTCACATAATTTTTTGTATGAATAAATGTAATTGAGCTGAGTCAGTAGTTATCATATGATAGTGCATTTGAAAAATCAGATCAAACATATGTGTTTTTCCTTGAGAGCTTTTAAAATCACACATTTTTGCTGTCTTTTAGGAAAGAAATGCTGAAAATGCTATTGAAGCTCTTAAAGAATATGAACCAGAAATGGGTAAAGTATATCGACAAGACCGAAAAAGTGTACAGAGGATTAAAGCAAGAGACATTGTCCCAGGAGATATTGTAGAAGTGGCAGGTAAGGCTCATTTATATAGTACATACGTTTATTAGCATATTACTGTAAAATTGTTGTGGGGGCCTTGTCTTAATGATTTGAGACCCTGGGGGGAGTTTTCAAAGGTGCCTAAGTATATGCTTCACTTATGAACAGTCTTGCTTCTGTTCATCTGTAATTACCTTAAATGTGCATTTGCACTGTGGGAATTGTTTTTCAAATTGCCACTTAGTTTAATTGGTAGGTCTAAAAGCAAAGAATCTTAATTGGAGTACATTTCTTAACGCTTGTCATGACGCTAGAACGTACGTGGTATGAGAGTGTCTTGATAACTTGTCTGTTTTCTAGCATAAAATACTCACTTTCCTTGCTTTTAAACATGTCCAGTTTCCTTAGGTTCTGGATTTTTCTCTTTTTTTTTTCCTTCTTTTTCCCACAGTCTCACTGTCTTTTATCTAAGAAAAGCTAATTTCATCTGAAGGTCTTTCTCAACTCTTGAGCTTGTATCAGTAGTGCCTTTCTTCTTACAGGTGTCTTCCTCTGTCTTCTCAGCTAGTATGACTGGCATGTGACATCATTGTTTTCTCATCTTTCATAGTTCTTTAGTGCTTCTTTTGCCTGTTCTTGTTTAGGAGACCACAAATACAGACAACTAGACAAAGCAGAGCTTCTTATTTATCCAGTGTAAGCATTTGAAGTACCGTGTCTTGTCTTAAGATTGGACTTCTACATCAATCACCTGGATTTTCCTTAGAAGGTGCATCTTTATTTGGAAGGAGTACAAAAACAGAAGTATCGCATACTTACAGCTATAACTCCTTCATTTTTATGATAATGCCAGACCAGTAACTATTTCTCCAAACTAGATTTGTTAGTGACTTTAATGCTTCCAATTCCTTCCCAGATAAAACTAGGTGGTTCTTGTTAAGTGTCAGGAGTAATTGCATACTCCTATTTTTTAGGTCATTATCAACTGTTGACTGAATGATTGTTCCATTGGGAATGATTTAGGGTGTACATCAGGCTCTTTTTTTTTTCCACTGGTGTCACTTTGCTTTTAGAGGTGGTAGCGGTCTCGGGAGGAGATAAATATATACCCTTAAATTTGACTATCCTCCTATTTTAATTAGCAGGCAGAGAGAGTATGTACTCAAAATGAAGTTGATGTTGGCTGTCCGCCCAGCTTTCATTCCTTGAGAAACTTTAACATTTGCTGAGTGCTGTCTTCAGCCTCCGTTTTGTGCCTAGGATGATTCAGCTGCGGCAGCCCTAGCTTGGGTAATTCAGAGTGTGAATCTCGTGAAGGCTGAAGCTAGTTTCCTCTTAGCATCTGTTGAAGAACAAGTACAAAGTGCTGATAACTGAATTAAAGGGTGAATTATGAAACCTTGTCACTTGCTCTGGTGTTTTGGCTCACTGTTACTGCACTGTGCAGTCAAATCTGAGTTCTGCAATGAGATTTTGTTTCAGCAGCCGCCCTTTTCTGCATCCTTTTGAGGCAAACAAAACTGTATAAATTACAGATTCTGCAGTAGATGTCTAGTCCAAATTTTTATCCTGTTTTTAAATGTTGGCAATAGAATGACTATTTCTGGAGTAGTCTGTATCGTGGGAAAACACTGAGGTTTTGTGTCTTGGTACTTCAAAGCTGTATTGTTAGAATTGCAAGTTGACTGTGTATTTTGTACTGATTTGGGATATCTCACTAAGAAAAAATTCTGGATTTTGCTGCTCTTCCAAGTGTCTAGAGCACAGAAAACTTTCTGCTTGGTTCTTTGCTGTTTTAGAAGAGGTAGAGATTACATTTTCATCTTACAACTTCAGCTTTGTCTTTTTATGTACATGAAACACCTTGGGAATGCATGGGATTTTACTTACCTTGCTGTATATTGTCAGTATCAACAAAATCAGTTACTTATACCTTGAGATCTTTTTAAAAGGCCTGTGTCTGAAGGGAAGAAATGAATTGGAAATAAACCTCTGGCCTGTAACACTGGGATGATTTTATAAATATGATATACTTTTCATAGAGTTGCTATTGTATTATTTTAAAATCTGCTTGTAAAACAGCGAGAGTCTGATACATATAGAACTGATTAATTCCTTTTTTTTAAATAGCACAAACTTATAAACTGGTGTTCTCATGTAGAGAAACAAATTATCCAGCTTGTGTAACTGCCCTTTAAGATGGATAGTTTAGCTTGTTGACTGACTGTAGAAGCTCAGGCTGGTTAAAATACTCAACACTGGTGGGTCAAACATTTTCAAGCTGGTCTTAAGG
This sequence comes from Cuculus canorus, assembly GCF_017976375.1. Classification (NCBI taxonomy): domain Eukaryota; kingdom Metazoa; phylum Chordata; class Aves; order Cuculiformes; family Cuculidae; genus Cuculus; species Cuculus canorus. The sequence goes on from NC_071417.1 coordinate 10,784,119, forward strand.
CACTTATCAAGTATTTCTTATATTGGCAAATAGAATCAACTACAGCTTCAAGTGAAGGTTACTGAATGTAAGTCATGTGAATGTTTAATACAGAAATAAATGCTTCAGTGTTATATGAACACTGATACTGAAACAATAAATTCTAACTTGTAAATGGACAGTGATGAAACTTTAATTTTAATCAAACTCTGAAAAGCTGCTGAGCAAGTAGAGGAGAGCAATACACTGTGTACCAGCATTAGTGTCAAGATCTGGAGGTGAGAGAGACTGTGTGCATGCCTGTGCCTCAAGTGCAGGAGTACTGCGATGGCCTTTGACACGGTGTTTGCAAAAAGATGCCCATGTAGGGAAGTGACAGAGCACTTCATACTAGAATACATATCTGGATATGGAATTCTAGGCAAAGTGCCAATGACATTTGTGTGTCCAGGCAAATATCTTTCAACCTAGTGGCATAAATAACCAGGTGATAGGTTTCTCCCCTATGCTGATATAATTTTGCACAACTTTGTGCAGGTCTTCCATTATAAAATAGTTGTATTTAGTGCTATAACAGCTTTGTTAATTTGAAGCAGCTATATTGGACTGACAGAGATAGCTCTGTTGTAGGAGTTGGTAGATTGGTATTGCAGGTTTGGGATGGATGCCTTAAAGTTGCTTGCAGACCTCTGGTGGGCATAGTTCTCAAAACTATAGTGTGTGAGGGTTACTAAGCTACACTGTTTGTTTTTTAGAATTGATGAACTCAAAAAAATCTGGATGCTGTCCTCAAATGGCTTTCCAGTTTGCCCATCTTAAAAAGGATTATTGAGCTGCTTTAGAAGCTTCAGTTCTTTTGTTGGAGGGTGCACTCTAAACTTTTAGCTAGTGGATATCTTCATAGTTTAAAGATGTCTTGGTTTAATTGAGGTTTTGTTAGCCTTAATTTAAGTAATTTTAAAGAGAAACTTAAACCAGCATGGCTTTAGTTCTTATAAGTTTTGTATGAATTCCAGTCTGACAAATTAGGAAAAACTGGTTGCAAATAATTTATTTTCAAAGAAGCACATTTGGGAACAGAATACTTCCATTGTATTTTCCTGTCTAAAAATTTCTATTTTAGATATAGCATATCTGACTTTCTGTAATTTAATAAATGAATGTTCGTTTGTTGCAATCTGTAAGTGAGCAGACTGGAGGCACAGTAGTTCCTCTTTTCCCTAAAGTGCAGAATGATGGTTCTGTCATCCGTTATTATCTGCAAGTACTCAGCAGCTTAAAAATACACAGTTCCTGGAAGCTGTTGGCTATTAAATTAGTGTGTATTCCATAAGACTTAGTTTTAAGTTTCTACCTGGGATAAAGTATGCAAGAACTACTTTGCAAGGCTTTTAGTTCGAACTGTAAAGCACTCTTCCTAAAGACTCTTCCTAAGGCATAGATGCCTTATAATTAAGGGAAGATAAATTTTGGGATGAAGAAGATTAAGAAGGAAGATTCTTAAAGTGAATTACGTCAAACTCCAAGTGTGGTTACAAATTGCTAAAGGTTCTCCCCAATGGTATAAGCAGGAAACTTTGTTGCTGATCGTACTCCAAAATATTTGGGTTCTTGTGCCTGTGCTACTTTTCTGATAACTAGAATGGGTTTTGAGACTTGGTGCAAGAGATGCAGGTTTACTGGCTTGGAAAAGTATTGAGATTGGGGGGAGGGGCAGGAAATGAAAGGGGTGAATTAAGACTTAAGTCCATAATGTTGACCTGCTGGAAGCTGTCCCAAAAGTGTGCCTCTGAGCATCTCTTGATAGGGAAAAAAGTTGGCTGCAAGAGTTGTTTTTTTCTTGCCTACTGCAGATTGTTGGGTTTAGTTTTAAAGGTAAAGCACATATTTTGCTTTTTCCATAGAGTACTGCTTTTGAACCAGAAGAAATATACAAGTAAGATCAATGGTTAATAAATAAACATAGGAGTAGTGCATAATTCTGTGGGCTTCAGTGAGCGTTTTGGCTGTCAAACTCTAACACATCAGAGGCACCTTTGAGTTAACCAGATGCAGTCCAAACAACATTCCGTACTTCGGTGGAGTCTGGAGTTAAGTGAGGTTCAAGTCAGGGCTCAGCGTAAACTTTTGACACTTTCAACACACATTTGAAAACTTACGAAACACATCTCAATTTTTTTCCCAGTTCTTGTAGCATTTTCTTCCAGAGTTGCAAGCTGTTAAGTAAAAATAATGATGCCAATTCTGGTGTAATTGTTTGAATTTGGAACATACCAGATGTCTTATACTCTTGATTAGAACAGATACTGCAGTGGGGTCTTATTACGAGCACATATAATAATAGTCAACAAAATGCTTGGACATCAAGATAATGTTCTGTTAATACCATATCACCTTGGCAAAGCAAGCGTTTTTAAGGCTAAAGAAAACCTGCACTTGGAGTTATGCTGCACTTGCAGCATTCTTACGGTTTGTTCTTGTTGTTACCCAAATACAGCCTGACTTGAGAACAGGACTTCTGCTTTGGTGTGAGGACATCAATGTTCTCTACCTGATCTGGAAAAAAACAGTTTGTTCTTTTTAATATTAAATATTTTTATAGGATAATCTCAAGAGTTTTCAATCTAGAAGACAGTCATATGAATTAAAATCAGTCACTGATTTAAAGCTAGACAAATTCAGGATAGAAATAAATGCAGACTTACAGGCAGGTTACCTGTCCGTTGGCACATCTTATTTAATGTTCTGGTGCCCCCTTCAGAGACAGTGACACTGGCACTTAGGAGTAGGTTTTTTACAGAGTGAGAAGAAACAATAGGAATAATTGAAGTCTTATGTACTGTTTAACTTAGTATATCAATTTTTCTCAATAACCCTCAGTTCTCACCTTAAAATATTTTGGTCCCAGAAAGCTAAGCTTTTTCTGTCTTACAGTTTTCCTTTGATAAGAAAGCAACACATTTAAATTTTGTTGGAAGTATTTTTAACTTCTCCCTCTAACAGTTCTTAGGATAATCATTCTGCACTCACTGGATGGTAAGCTTCATGGATGTTTTCTATTTGTCTGGAATGTAGATCAGCATATTATAGAGAAGGCTATTTCATGAACGCTGTCTAATCTGTAGCATGCATCCTACATGCAAAAAATTAATGTATTCAAATGTATTGTTCTGTCATCTTGGCAGTAAAAGCAAATATTGTTTTATTAGAATGGTTAAAACCAAATGGACCAGTGCTGTTGGAAACTGTCTTGCTGGAAAGTCAATCTGTCTTACTGGTTTGGAGTAGAAACTCAGGCTTAAAATATCGTAGTCACTCGTACGATTTTGACAATTTGACACTCTTGGCCTTGTATGAAAGAGTAGATGAACTTTATAATCTTCCTGTTTTGTGGAGCTTCTGACTTTTGGTAGCACTTTATTACACCCTGTACAGGAAGTGTTAAATACTTAACACCTGTTATTACGGAAGGAAAATTAAGTTTCTGATGGTCTAAGGAAATCAAACACAATAGGAAGACTAGACTAGGCGTGCATGGAGGGAAGAGGAGCTAAGCTGAGCTTGTGCGAAGGAGTCTTAATATAAAAATCAGTTGTCCTGCAGCAGCTACGCTTCTATTTAGAAGTAGTCCATTCTGTTCAGGTGTAAGTTGTAACTATTACTGTCCCCCAGCAGAAACAATACACAATTCTGGTTGATCAAAGTATGGAACATCCCATATGTGTTATTTGAAGCTGCCTCATTTCAGTTCTTAAATCTTCTAGTGATACCATTGCCTCCTGTAGGAAGTTGCAGCTGCCTCAGTCTGTTAGTAAATATTCACACGATGAGTGTCTTGTGATTTAAGGCTAAAGAAACTTACTTTTGGGTAAGAGAGGGGACTCTGAAATAGAAGCTAAAGATCTCCTTAGGAAATGTGATTCCAATCACTGTACCCGTAATAATACGTGATGTTGAAACAGTTAAAGGAAAGAGCTGTTAACACTTAAATGTTTTTTGACAAAAGAATTGATACTTACTGCTTTTTCCTTTTGATGGTAAACCCCACACACATTGTGTATTTTGAATCAGATGTTTTAATAGCACTGCGGTGAGCTACATCTGCTGAATTCGATAGCATTGCTACCCTTGCCTGACGAAGTTAGAGAGTCCTGATGAAGTAGGAGAAAGATCATAGTGTCTTTAGTATCAAAATACTTAAAACACATCAACAATTAAACTTTAATCTATCGAAAACCTTAAAAGAGGGAAAACAACACAATCTTATAGCTCCCCTTCTCCATTTAGTGTTGTGTGGAAGTTGTTTTTGAGATGTTTTTACTCACTTTCAGGAACAGTTCTTTGTGTTCCCTAAGTGTTCAACCATATGTTGGAATAATATTTCAGTTCTTCAGAACTTGGATTAAAAAACTTATCAAATTGTACAACAGCGGCAGAATAGTTTATAGCTGTACTGCTAATCTTTATTGCAGAAGTCCAGTTCCAGACCCAGCCTGCTAATAGCAAATATAGGTTGACGCTGGCTTTGGTTAATGATAAACATAAATAAGAAAGTGTTAGGTATGTGTTGTGTATAAGGAACCATTCTGACTTGTACAGAGAAGATTACTTTCCTTTACTGTGCTCACTTAGATGGGCTTTTTGCAAACACTTTGTTTGCTAAGATGATGAATTGTTCTTGGAACACTTACCATAAAGAAGCAGAACTTTCCACTTTTTATGATGCACCTTTCTGTAGACCTCGACTTAGCAAGTCTTCGGTTGTGGGAGGGATCAGAGGCAGTTAACAGAGCTGATAACGGTGATCAAAGGACACACTTAAAAGTAGTAGTTTTGTTTTGAGGACTCCTGTCTATTGTAGTAGCTTTTTGCGGGTAAAGTTAATATTGCGTTCTGAGCCTACTGTCACCAGCAATTTTGATTAGAAGATCTAGAATATCACTCAAGACTTGGAATATAAGTATGGTCCTGTTGCAGTCTAAAGTTCTTTGTTTATACCTAGGTGTATAATGAAATATATAACGGGAAAACATAAGAAGGACTGCAACTTTACAGAACTTTTATAGTTTTATTTTCCCTCCAGCTTAATTGTTCATAAAACATGTGCCCCATCACTTCTGCCCATCTTCCTGGGGTGCTCAAACCACAGGCTGATCAAGCCTGCAACACAGCAGTAATGCATTTTGGCTGTAGAGGTCTCCCAGTGAGCATCTCAGACCGTGTTCACACAGAATTCTGAAGCTAAATGTTTAGTATTGTAGCTGTCTTAGAAATGAGTAAGGTATAAGGGATATCAGTGCTCAGATGAAATACAAGTCCTTTCGGAGACTTGAAAATCTTCTCTTTCAAGGTAACTTTGCAAATGGGATAGGCAGTCTGCATGCCACATCGTCCTTTAAAAACTTCTGTTCGTGGGGAATTGCAATCACTTCTGCAAATGCACGCCTGTAGTACTTGATGTGCTCTGTTGATAAGTAGGGTTGTAACGTGCTTAAAATCGAACATGTATGTAAATGACTGTATATCGGGAGTGGAAATAAACCCGTACCACTGCGCTGGGAGGAGGGAGATAAAATGTGAGGAGCTTTGAACTTGAGAAGAAAGGGTAGAGCATTAGGTATGGTTGGTAGAAATCTTTGCAAGGCAACAGTGGTAGTTACTTAGAGGTAGCTGAAGAAGCCAGTGTTTTCAGATATTAAATTGTATTTTCAGTGAAGACATATGGCTTGTTTCAAGTGATTGACATGAACTTTTAAATTCATATCACAGCTGAATGCCACTCCAGATCCTGTCAAGGAGTAGAAGCTGTAAATTTTCTGCTTCAGTATAGACTCATGCAGTGAAATACAATGATTTTTTTCTTTTTAACCTTACAGAGACCAGGTTATTTTTAAATAGATTCCTTTATTGTGTGCTGAAGTTCAGTATTAAAATTCTTAAATAGTATTCTGTGCATGAATAGAAGGATTCTATGAATAAAGCTGTAGTGATTTGAACTAAGTCCTGCTTTTGCTCTTCTAAGAAGCGGTCAGTTTTATAGTTAGAAGGCCAGTTTTAATCAGTTAAGTATTTGGTTAAACTGTGTTTTAGGAACATGTTTCTGTGCAGTTTTGAAAGCAGCTTATTTGATTTCTGCAGAGCTGCTGTAGAAACCAAGTGGCTATTTAGGATTTAAAAATTGGATTAAAATTATGGATGAAAACACTTCTGCAACTGACTTATTTTAGACAAAATGTGGGGTTATATCCATTTAGACTGTAGCAGCTCTATACTGAGCAACACAAGTATGTATTCACCCTCTGGTTTCTTGTGTTTCAAGCCTCGAGTAATAATTCTACTGGTTTCGTGGACTGAAATGTAATTGATTTTTAAAAGCCCCCCCAAAAAAACCAAAAACAATCCCATTTCTTCCTAGTGTTAAAGTATATTGAAAAAACACGTAGATGAGATCTGCACTGGACTGCTCTCTAGATTTCCTCTGGGTTCCTATCCATCATAGAATGATTTCCTGTTGATATTCAGTTTATTGTGCTCTTGAAAGTATATTCAAGACTATGTATGACTTGGTGTAATTGCTGTTACTTTGCAAAGAGCGGCCCTGATGTACAGCTTTCCTGCCTCGTGGAAATGCCTTAAATATTATAATACAAACTACCTTCTCAAACAGAGATGGTGAGTGAATAGTGTGTCTTATCTCAAATTGTTGAGATAAACTTAGAAAGCTTCAGTATCATAATAAATTGAACACCAATTCTGGTGATTCACGCAATTAGTAATGATATTAGCAGTTTTCATGGAAGTACTGGTACTTGAATATCAATAATCCACTCAAGCAGGGGTCTTATGAACATCGTGTTCGAGTTTGAACAACTCAGCTGTTCGGAAGAACTAGGTTGGAAAATTACTTGTAAACTTTGCCATATGTTCTGTCCAATAATTTGAATGCTTTAAGATTCTTTTTTTTAACAGCTGCTTTTGTATGTTATGGAATGATTAAGTCTTTAACAGTGTTGTCAAACATGGCAGTGTATTTGAGCTGGTTGTAGTTTTCCAGCAGCTTTAAGTACTTTGAAAATGCTTAAGTGGGTTGACAGGCATTACGCCGCGCAGTCTGTTGTTCAGTGCTATCTGAAAACCAGCTGCTACTATATGTCTGCTTATAAACCTCCCCACAACGTCAGGAGAGGATATTGAATAGTTTTGCCATTTTTGGCCTAGGTCACCATTTGTATAATGTTATTTTCTCTTGCTGCTCAAGGGCATAGTGGCTTAAATCAGTTTTCACATGCTATAATGATACAAAAAGGGAATTTGTGGCTATTTGATCCCTTTATATATATATTTGCTTAGGAAAACACATCTAAGTCTACAATCAAAACTATGCAATCTTTTTGTGAGTTTAGTGGTAGGAGTTTCTTTGACCTTAGAGAAAGTCAGGTGGTGCAAGTTCACTTAACATTCAAAGTAGCACTTAATTCTTTGCTTCAGCATTTCATACCCTAGTTTTCCTGTGTTTGTGGTTGTGTGTTCGCAGCAGTGCTACAGCCTTAGGAGTTTTTCATGGTATTGTTAACGTGCATTGTTGCTGTTAGTTGCATAAGCAGTTCCTGCAGGAATTGCAGCTTGTTTTAATTTTACTGCAGGGACACGGAGTCCATCTACGGAGAAGATCAGCTCTTTTCAGCCAGTTATTCTGCCTTCTTTGTTTCTTTGCATTATTTTATAATAAAAAGGAAGCTGGCACTTGTAATTTAGCACTGCAAGTGTTTGTTAGGAATGTTTGATTATATGCATTCATTAGCAATATTGACATGCAGAATGTAGACCCCCCCCCCCCCCATGAGTCAGAAACTCGACTCATTAATATGCTTTAGCAAGTTCATTTGCATTCATCCATTTATCTGCAGTAGTCACAAAATGGTGAGCCTTTAGTTCTTTCCTTAAAAACTAGGAAAAGCTAGATAAGAAGGAAGGTGGAAGAATAAATTCGGGGGTGATAGGCTGGAACTAAGCTGGCCGCACAGCTGGCAACTGACTTCATTACTCTCTGCCGTTGTTAGGAGTGTGGTGTTAACTTTTACTGTCTGCTGCCTCAGTGTCTCAAACACTTGCTTTTTTTCCTCCAGTGTTGTCTTCTGCAAAGCAGAAATATATATGACAAGATCAACATAGCATAGAATTCTGTGAAAATTTTAACTGGGATATGGATTGTGTATTTAAGAGTACCATTACTGAAAAATAAAGCTAGGATATTATCTGAAATGAACTTCTGACTCTGAAATATCTCGCAATATTCAAAGTATAAGATTAAAAGAACAGATCTGCAGAAGCACGTTATTGTAATTGGTGCCAAAGAAAGTGGAAATACAACTTCGTTTAGTTTCTAAGTAAATAAGTGTGGATAGCATTCTCATCTTTGGAGAACAGAGGACTGACTTTCAGCATAGAGAAAACAACCAGGAGACTTTCCATGACCAGTTGTTCTGAACAGGAGACTTGGTTCACCTTAGGTACCTGTTTTGGTTGTTTATAAATATGTATTCTGAAATCGGCATCTTTCTCATTTCTTTGAGGTCGGATACGGGTAGAGAGATCTTGAAGGCAAATCTAAATGCCAAAGTATATTGGAAGATTGGAGTCTTGCAAACCACAAAAGCAGTGATAAACTGTTAATAATCTGGGTCATATGAACAGTTACTGGAAAGTAGTTTTTCTGGTTGATAGAGGTAATAGTGTGCTTAGTTAGAAATCTCTCAAGTAACAAAATTCTAACTTTGTCTTGTTCCTTTATTTGTAGTTGGAGACAAGGTTCCTGCTGATATAAGAATTACTTCTATCAAATCTACAACTCTAAGGGTAGACCAGTCAATTCTCACAGGTATAGTTTCTGTGAATTTTGAATAATTATCTGCATATTTGAAAATGTGTTTTCACTGTTTGTTTAGAATAATCCATTAGAAACCAGCCTGTAGCTACTCAAGTACTGTGTTCCATTCAAGTGCAATCAATTTATGATGTAGTAACTTAACTCTTAGAATGACTGAAAGGGTTGCTTTATCATTGGCTTTACATGTTTGCTTTAGTGGGACAAACATTCTTTTACTAAGACTTGTAATGCTTTTTTGGCCTTTCTCCATCCCAAGAGGGACACGCTAGTAACTTGTGGGAAACTAAAATAAAAAAAATAAGTATTTCTGTTCTAGTTTATGCAGTCTTCTGGGTTTGAACGTGTTTCAGTGCTCAAATATGAAAGTATGGAAATTTTACTGAATGTCCTCTGTAGCAGTTACCCGTTTTCTCACGAGAGAATAACTTGAAATACAGGCAGCTTAGAAACTGCTGTTACTGAAGACTCAGTACACTAAAGCCTTATTTGCTGAAATTCTGTGCATGCACATGTGTTTTCTGATATCGGCTTTCCAGTGCAGGAGCTATATTTAGAGCACTTTTCCGATTTGTTGAAAACAAAACAAAGTAACAGTACTTCTGAATATAGGAAAGAAGCTAGGAATCAACCAAGCATGCTATATTTTTCTCTCAGCTGGAACATGAAGATCTGTCTGCCTGTTTTGGTAGCATAAATTAATGTTAACTAGCCCTGAATTTTAAAACAGTAAAGTATTAATAAGAAACCCATTTTTGATCCTTGAATCTGTTTTGAAACAGGCACTAAAGTTTCTCAGGATAGTACAGACCTGATCAAGCTTGCTCATGTTTAGCATATGAAAATTTAGGCAGTCTGTATTTGTCACACTATCAGAACTGAAATAAGGTAGAAAAAGAAATCCCCCTGAAGCTCATATTAAAGGAATAATTCCTTGTCTTTGTTTGAATAACAGAATTGTTTTTTAAAAAGAAAACCTTTTCTTTTTTTCAGCCTATTTTAAGTTGATGCTTGAGTCTCCTGACTAATAAAGTAGGACTGAAGTCTGAGAAGCTACTTAACAAAGCTGTTAAAACTAGGAAGCTTTGGCACCCTTGAGCTTACAAGAAGTAGTGCACTCTTAGCTTCAGTCACTGAGTTACCACCTCATGAAAGCTGATGCAGTAATTAACATCTGGTTTTGGGGGAAAGAAACCTTAATACATGTGACATATTCATAGAAATCAAAGTATTTAAGGTCTTTATGGAAGAGTTCTCTGAAGACTTCCAACCAAAGGAGTTAACTAACAGATGGCTGCATGACACTTAAAACAAAAAAATCAAGGTTTGCCAGTATAACAGTGATAAGTCCCATCACAGATGTGTAACTGTTATTGAAATGAGAACACACTTCTTCCAGTGCATAGAGAACAGAAATGCTCCCTACTGCATGAGAAGCACATAAAATATCCAATTCATGTGGTAGATCTTGCTGCAATAAAAGAAGTTGAGTGCAATCTACTTTTCTTTCTTAAAAGACGTGGTATGTGCTTTGTGTTCATTCTAGCTATATAAAATGTTTACTTAAATCCTTTCTTATTTTTTATAAGAGCCAGCCATTACATTTTTTAGTGAGTTGAAATATTTCCCGTTTCACTTAAGCAATTAAATAAAATAATTTGAGGAAAAGAGTTCGGCAACTTAATTTGTAGGACCGAGGATTATAGCTTTTCAATTCTATGGGACTCAAAATGATACACGTATAATCCTTTCTTAAGACCATTATCTTTGTTTTAGGTGAATCTGTATCTGTTATTAAGCACACTGACCCTGTGCCTGATCCTCGTGCTGTAAACCAAGACAAGAAGAACATGCTTTTTTCTGTAAGTTATTTATTTTAAAGTTTTCAAAATCTTTATGAAATGATACTGAAGCTGATAAACAAAAATATGCAGAACTTCAGATCCTCCTGTAAAAGCTGTGTGACGTGTTTGCTATAGTCTCCGTAAGCATTGAACTAAATGAATTAAAAATTAGAGGTAGCTTTTATTAAAGCTTTCCTAAGGGAATATACTTGTGGAAACCAGTTTGTATGAGGAAACTGTTTTTTGTACTTCACAAGAAAGTCTTGAAGACTGGATCACACGTACTTCTAAAGTGCTTCTACAGTACTTGTCTGAAGTAGGTCTTAAGACTGCTAGAAATGCTTACACAGAAGTTGCGATATTGTGTGGCTAAAATTGAGAGGTATCTTTCTATATAGGAATGAAACAGTTTGTTTAAATTTATTTAAAAGAAGCATTGGATGCTTTTCACATAACAAAATAACAATTCTCTTACTGTGGGTAGGTTCCTTGTAGAAAATATTACCGTTCCTTCTCGTGTTAATTATGTTCACACAGGGAATCCCAGAGAGCACATCTATTACTCATAGTAAATAACATTAAATCTGGCAAAATGCAATCCTAGCAAAACGGGGGGAAAACACACTTAAGATTCCGGTTCAAATACACAGTTCTTACTCAGCAGCTGAGTTTGACTCTGCTGCTTACAATAGATCAATACTAATTGATTTTGAGCACATTCTGTAAGCAGAAATTCTACACCAGAGTAGCCTCTTACAGATTCTAAGGCAGTATCGTTCTCTTCCTCTTCACATTTTTCCCTAACCTAGCTGAAACAGTCTGGAGTTGTATATGCTTTTTTTGTTAAATTAAACAAACAAAACCCACCACCAAAACCTGTTCATAGATTGACTACAAGTTTTCTCTTCCCTTTTTATTTCCATTAGGGTACCAATATTGCTGCTGGTAAAGCGATGGGAGTGGTTATTGCGACAGGAGTAAACACTGAAATTGGCAAAATTCGTGATGAGATGGTGGCTACTGAGCAAGAGAGAACCCCACTCCAACAGAAACTGGATGAGTTTGGAGAGCAGCTATCTAAAGTCATCTCGCTTATCTGCATCGCTGTTTGGATAATAAACATTGGTCACTTCAATGATCCCGTGCACGGTGGCTCCTGGATTCGAGGTGCTATCTATTACTTTAAAATTGCTGTTGCTCTTGCTGTTGCTGCTATACCTGAGGGTCTACCTGCTGTCATTACCACCTGCTTGGCGCTCGGAACCCGCAGAATGGCCAAGAAGAACGCTATTGTTAGAAGTCTTCCCTCTGTGGAAACCTTGGGATGCACCTCAGTTATTTGTTCTGACAAGACTGGTACTCTGACCACGAATCAGATGTCAGTCTGCAGGGTATGTTGAACGAGCTGCTTCTATTTTAATCCTTCTCCTCAGCCACTCTGTTAGAATAGTCAGCATTATTTGAATTCTTTCGATCGTGAGTCTTTTGGTTCTCATATAATCAAAATCTTGCTTTATTTTCCTTAGATAAGCTTCCACTTCAAATTCAGTTTTCCACTGTGTAGTATTTAAGGATTTATCTCTTCCCTTATTTAGTCATGGTCAAAAATAGTTGTACCCGCACTTGATGGAAAAGAAAGTTGTTTGCAAGCAGCTTCCATTGACTTGTCTTAACCAGCTTACGTTGTTTTCTATGATTTATGCTGTTTCAGATGGTTACACTGTAGAAACAATGTGTGTGTGTGAGTGTACAACACTTGCCTCTTTAACTTAGCAAGATGGCAATCGTAGAGGAACTTAGTAATGAGAGAAAGGTAGATTTAATACAGTATCTTGGATAGTTTAAAGTGTTTTCACTGCAGAGCAGTTCCACCTTTATTTGGTTATCTTCTTTTGGATAGCTCTTATTGGTCTGCAGATCCCTGTAGTATTTTCAACATGAGATATTTTACATCTAACCCGGCAGCTTGGAGGTGTAGCTGACCCTGTCACCAGCAGCTGCCGGGATGATCTTCAATGTGTGGTGTACTTTTAGAGAAGCTTAAGGTTTGTGTTTTCCCCCCCGTAATTCTTTCTAGTGTTGGTAGAGTTGAGACTTGCATAGCTAGTGACTTAGCATAATGCGTGTTCTGTTGCCAGTTCTCTGTGCTTCCCATATATTTGATATTCTGCGTAGGACTTCTATGGAGAAAACATTAAGTTATTCTGTTTAATAATTGTAGATGTTCAGTGGCATAGCAACTCTGTCATCAGAAGTTCAAAGTCATTACACTGGGTTAGAATTCCAAATGTGTCAAGCACTACACACCAGTCTTTTTGGCAAAAGTTTGTAAGCCTTAAACACTTTATTCTGATGTGATTGATGCCTTTTTCTTTTTAATTCATGGATGAGTTGTTCTACTTCCTTAAGTATTGTAGTATTTATACGTAAGGGACACAAAGCAGCTGCTCATCAGTATTCCAGAGGAGGTTACTTGCAGTAGAGTTGCATAACTGCCCTAGTCTTTGCAGGGATTTTTTCATCATGCAGATGCCAAAAGCAGAAGACTTCCTGGTTAACTCATCTTTTAAGTTGTGTTTATTTAAAAGCTCAAAATGCTCTCTCCTGTATACTTAGAGGGCTAAATGTTTTGGATCTTGTGCAGTTCAACTTACTTGGTTCCTTGTTTTAACCTCTTACAGCTACAGAATTCCCTTAATTGCAGGATTTTGCCCTAATACCCATAAACAACATGCTTATTCTTGGTTTCACTGTAAGCAGAGAGATTGTTTAACTTTTCAAGAAGACTAGTTTGCAACAGTAATTCTATTTGTACTTTTAATTTTCATGTTAAGTAGTAACTCCTGAGTGTCCAAAGGAACCCTGTACTAAAATGGTCCAGTCAGAAATAATACTACTTTAGGAGAAGACTTGGGGATTGCTGTAGTGTCCTCCTGTGGTATCTCCCTCTGAGAATGCACTTACTCTCCTTTGTGGGATTTTAATTTATTAGCTTTTCTAGCTTTTTGATTTTTAAAATCACTTTGAAGATTATGGGTGTCCAGACACAGAGACAGATCAATAGCAGAGCACTCATTATTAGGCTGTATTTTGTGAAGATGCTTGCTTAAAATATGAGGCAGCACAGTGAAGGGAAATTAAAATGTAGTTAAAACGTGATATGGCACAATGACTTATGCTAACCACGGGTAAGAAGTTCCATTAAGATTCACTATCAATCAGTGAGAAATTTTATCCACTACTACCATTCTGGCAAGTCATGAGCATGGCAGCTTGAGGCACTATTTTTTATCTCCATCTTCCCAGATTTGTTTCTGCCAGCAGCTTTTCTAGAAAAGAAACAGAAACAAAGGCAATACTGAGATGCAGGTGTCTTATGGGGTACAGCTGCATCCTTCAAATCAGTGTCTCTTCTTGAAAAAAAACATTTCAGCCTGTGCTAGAAGGGCACTTGAGCAGTCTGAATGGTTTTAAGGTGCTGGTGCACTGAATGGTAAAGCGACTTATACCTAGAAAACAAGGACAGGAAACACTTGCACTTAGTGGCTGGTGTTATGGGAAGCTGGCCGTAGTGTGGGTCTTGCCAAAAACCTCGCCTCTTAGATCTAGAAGCTTCTCCTATTTGTAGATGCTTTTATTTTTACTGTGGCAAGAAATGTGATTTTCCAGGCTGCCCTATGCTGCTTTTGATGGGAGCTACTCTTTGAAATGTATACAGGAGAATTTGCAAGCATGAAGCCCAGGAAGAGCTTGGGTATAGTCAGGATTGTCAAGTGGATGTGTGAGTAGTCCTCACAGCAGAGGTTAAGTGTAGGCAGTTTGTGTTTTTCAGCTCTTTGACATACTTCTGCCACGATTCAATTTTCAAATGAGACCTGTTAAACAGAAGCACTGTTTTCTGTACTTCATTCTTCAATATATGGTAGCTGTTCAAACATATGGGATCAAAGTTCAGGGTATTGTATCTGGTTTTGTCTAGTTCATTTATCCAACCTGAACTTACCTCTTTTACCTGCTTGTTTAAGGCCTATTTACTTCTCTTGCATTAATTATTGTTCAAAGGTAGTAACACTTCTAACTCTAATTTCAGATGTTTATCCTGGACAGAGTAGAAGGAGATAGCTGTTCCCTGAATGAATTTACTGTGACTGGTTCTACATATGCTCCCATGGGAGAAGTGTAAGTGTCTGTTGAAGTTAGATTATTTGTCTCATTATCTGTTGATTGTTACTGTATGCTTGGAAAGGGATACATGTAGTAATGATTATTAATAAATGAAACCTCAACCAGTGAGAACGCAGACTGAAGGGGGAGAGAGGGGCAAGGTAATTGACAGTAAAAGGAAGTTAAACTCTAGAAGTAAACTCTCATGTAATTAGTTAATACAGTCTCCAATATTGCAATCTTCCTTTGATAATCTAAAAATAAATTAGGAGTATATTGAGTATTTATGTTACTGAAATCTTCCTGGACTAAGATTAGTTATCGCAGTGCTTCAAAATGAGGTTTACTTTTTTTTATTTAAAAAATCTGCATAAATCTGAACAGGTGAGCTTCTGTTAATCTGTGAACTCGGTGTTTCCAGTTGTCCTGTCTCAGAGAAGGCAGGAGCTTTTTTCTGAAGCAAGTTATGAATGTGTTGGAGTGAATTCTTAAATATACTGTGAATTCTTGTGTCCTGCCCTCAGCAGTTTATGGGACTTGGTGCCTCTGTACTTGAATGCATCTCTGTGTTTGACTCAGTGTTTGGTATTTGAGCTGGTGTTAAACCAAGTCCCTTAGGAAATGAATGATGCGCTTGTTTTACGTTACCAGTTGCAAATCTACTTGTGGGATAGATGTTTCATCCTGACAAATGTAGGAAGCTTTAGGGTTTTGCTTCTAGGAGAAACCTCTTTGTACTGGATTGCTACAGCTTCTTTTATTTGACCAGTCTTTCATGTGTTATTAATTTTATGACTTGCGTTTTACTTGTAGAATTGAAATTCTACTGCGTGTGAAGTAGAATTAAGATTCAATTATTGTAAACATTTCAGCCTTGTAGAGTTTCACATGCGTGCCTCTGACTCCATGCAGTCTTCACTGATCTCAGTAGTGATTATCTCTGTTCAATTTTCATAGCAGTTAAGACAGCAATGTTCTCACCAGCTGGAAATCTTTAATTCCCCAACTCTCTTGTTTCAAAGCTAATCACTGTCGAAAGCTTATGCTTTCATTTCAGGAGACGGCATTTACTTAGGCAAGGTGACATTCTAATTTTTTAAAGCATCCAGCTATTGTGTATTAGCTGGTCTCGCAAGAGCCTTAGATAAACAAAACAATAAACCATAGTGTGGTGACAGATGGCGAGTATAATAAGACAGTCATCAATGTATGTTAATGTTGTATATTTACTTACTGAAATTGCAGGGATGTGAACAAGTGTGTTAATCACGGATGTAAAGAACCTTCTGTGAAAGGGAAATTGTCACGGAAAGGCTGTTCCTGGAGGATAAGGAAACATATAGCTAAACCCTCAAACATTTAGGTCAGATTTATCTCTGCAGTTATGGACAGCTTTTTTAAATGGGTGGCTTTGTAAGGATTTTAGTTAAGGTGACTGACTTCACCTTGGACTGCAAACTGTCCCTGGAAACCATGTTTGTCAGACAGTTTGGAGTAGTTTTGTAAGGTCTCAGCACACACAGTGGGCATGCTTACTTGCAAACCGAGACCATAAAACTAACAATAACGAAGAATTGTGGCAAAGCCTAGCAGATTGCATTTGACCTTCAAGTGAATTCAGCTTTAGCTAACTGAAAAGCCTGAAGTTTAATGGAAAAAAACAAGCAAACCAATGCAGAATTCACTTCAGCAACTTAGGCTCCATGTGCACTTGGTATTCTTCAGGAACTGTTGGTAAGGAGCACACAGAGAAGGGATTAAAAAACCTGCCCTGGTATAACAAGTTACAAGATGGTTTCCTTCAAGTTTAGAACAAGTGGAAAAAGACGTATCGTAGATCTATGATAGACAGTGACAAACTGAGAGCTGCTGGTAACTTTGAAGAGTTGAGAGTTTGAAGCCACTGCTTATGGCTGTAGATTTATATGCAAAATGGAGCTTTTAAAAACATACTTGTTTTTTTTTAAGACGGGTTCTGTCCACATGCTTTGTTATACAACACTGGGATTTGTTTGCAGTACAGGAGGCTGCCACAAAAGGTTACGTAATCAGACACGTCATAGGCTATGTTGTGAATTCTTATGGAGTAGCGATCCATGTCTTTCTGCCACCAGACCTTCTTCCTCCCTCCTTAAGGGCTTTAACAAAAGATGCTGTACGAGTTATGTCTTGCTGATTTTTAGGAGGGGGGGGATAATAGTATTGAACGCTGTCTTGGTTCTTTTATGCTTACTCTAGAAGTATACTCATGTTCCAGAGATGAATTATTTTACTATTTCCAAATGTAAGAGCGAAGAGTCTGCTTCTTATTTATGGTGTCTAAATGGTGCACTATTCTGGGGAAAACATACATTCCTTCTTTCTAAAAACTTCAGATATTCATCATTAAGAGTGTATGACTAGTGAACAGTACTTCTTTTCTAGTGGAATTTGTGTTGTGAGATAACTTAGCTTTCATTGGTTTAGGGGGTTCACAAAAGTAGATTAATGTTTAAGAGACCCAGTCTGCTTTTATGCCCGCCTAATGTATGCATTTCACACATGGCAGTAGTAAACCTGCAGAATATGAGTAAGACCAAGGAAGCTAAGCTCCTATGGTATCCAACAATATCCCTCTCCTACAGGGAGCTCCCCTCCAAATCCTGTGCATACTTTTAAGCTGCTTTCATATGCCGCTTCACTGAGCTCTTTAAGGTTTTGTAATTCAGGTAGTGATTCCATTGATAATCATGTCATTCAGTTCATGACTGAGCTAAACTTCAGAACTCACCTTCATCAAATCTGCTCTTCTCAACAATTTCTGGTTCTGTAGTTCTAAGTCCATAACTAATAAGCATTGTACTAAATGGAAATACAGTAAAGGGATTGAAGAAGGGAAAAAGGTGAGGTGCTAATACTAAATAACTAACTTAAATCTCCCCCTCTTCTTCCTTTGGAAAGGCATAAAGATGACAAACTTATTAAATGTAGCCAGTATGATGGCCTTGTGGAACTTGCAACGATCTGTGCCCTCTGTAATGATTCCTCTTTGGATTACAATGAAGTAAGTACATATTCTAGAACAGAGAAGAGTGTGAGAATGAGAATAAATGTTTATTCTCATTTGTCTGTCTACCTCTCGGTAGCAAATCCCCTTCTAATCAAGGGGGAGGGTGTTAAGTTCCTCTAAAGTATTAATTCCTGGTGTTGTTGAACACTGAGGAAACTAAAGCCAGGCAGGCAGCAAGTGTAATCTGGAACTTGGAGATCCCATTGTATAGATTGCACTGCTACTTTCTTGCTTTGCCTCGCCTTCTTGAGGTTGCTACATCTCGTAATAACTTAAGTGTTCGATGGTAAAGTACTGGCATCCTTCTCTGCTGATCTTAAGAGGAAAGAAGGCTTGGAACTTCCTACAAATTGTACTCTTCAAAGATGCTTTTTATGATTTGGCTTCTTTCATAAGCCATAGTAAGTCTTGTTAAGCTTTTTTTCCATTGTGAAACTTGAACTTTTATTTCTGGTAGGTTCCGGGTGAGGTGTAAACTAAACTATTGTGTTTTTGTTTGCTTTGTGTTAACTAAAGGCTAAGGGAGTATATGAAAAAGTTGGTGAAGCCACAGAAACTGCACTTACCTGTCTGGTTGAAAAGATGAACGTGTTTGACACAGACTTGAAAGGACTTTCTAGAATTGAACGTGCAAATGCTTGCAACTCGGTCAGTATTCTTTTAGCTGGAATTCATTGGGGAGTCGAGTTTTGTGTTATGTTTTATCTAAATGTGTTTTTATGCTCTTTTTTTGTAAGGTGATAAAACAACTCATGAAGAAAGAATTCACTCTGGAATTCTCAAGAGACAGAAAGTCTATGTCTGTCTATTGTACACCGAACAAACCAAGCCGCACGTCCATGAGTAAGATGTTTGTAAAGGTCAGTTCCTCGCTTGAGAAAGTGTAGTTATGGAATAGCTGCCAAGGAGGCCCAATCCTAAATTCTGGCACAACTAACTGCAGCTTGATGATGAAGGAAAGACTTTATAATTTGAGAAAATATTGTAATGGAAAGAGATTTATTAAGCTACCTTTATTTTTTTGCCTTTGCAGGGTGCTCCAGAAGGTGTCATTGACAGATGTACGCATGTCCGTGTTGGAAATGCTAAAATACCATTAACCTCAGGAATTAAGCAGAAAATAATGTCTGTCATTAGAGAATGGGGAACTGGTAGAGACACATTGCGTTGCTTGGCTCTGGCGACCCATGACAATCCACCCAGAAAAGAGGAAATGAATCTTGAGGACTCCTCAAATTTCATTAACTATGAGGTAAGTTTAGTAACCTATCCTTTTCATGCTTCTCCCTCCCCCAAACTGGAGAATGGAGACTCTTCATGATTCTTCCTAGAGGAAGGATACATCTGAGAATGTTTTCTTTCTGCGTATTTTTGGTGTCAGACACAGTAGTTAACCATGTGTGAAGACAGCATTCCGTTTAAGAAGAGATTATATGTCTCTTTGAAGAAATGTAAGGGATAAAACTTAAGAGTATTCTGTGGTTTATGATAGCTGTCACTCCTACTTCATCTCCCAGATTATTCTGGGTTTTAAAGAAAAACACTCTGTGTGTGTTCTTGGTGGTTGCTGCTTGGATAAAAGCATGAGAAAAAAATCATTTAAGAGGCCACCTGCAAATTGTATTATTTTGTGTGTATACATAAGGTCCTCAGGATCATAAAACCTTAATTGTTTCAGAGAGACTGACTGAAAAAATATTCCAAAAATTGCATTGTGGTTTCAGCTCTGATACTTTTCAGTTTGACATTGCTCAACTGCAAAATCTCTTTGGGGGTTTTGTGATGAAACATACCTGCCATTTTGTCCTCCAAGGGTAAAGTTCACTTCCTTTCCTTCATACTGACAGCTGCTAAAGCTCTGTCACTGGTTGTTGTCTTGGCTACACTGTCATTTTCCAACGAAATTTCTATCTAGGATTTGGGGCAGGGGGAAGGGAATGACAAGAGTTGCATGTGAGTTTTTGGCTCATGCACTGTGCTTCTGGCACTGATTGCTAAAAAGGAGAGGAGGACTTGGCTGTTTGCAGGTTGAATTTGCAGGGCTGAGAACTAGAGCACACTTTAGCTAATAAGGAAGCAGATTTGAAGCAAGGTATGTTTGGAAAGTTAGGATCCCATTTCAGAGTGTGATCGTGAGCTGAGAATTAACCATGTTCCCCCTATACTCTCTTCATGTAGATGGTAACATGCAGCATTGTGATTCCAAAAGCATTAAGAACTCTCATTTACTTCCTCTTACTTGCTAATAGGCTTGTAGATTTGTGACCTTTCAGTTCTTCTCTAGCTGTTTGAATTCGGTGTCAGAGCTCACGTGCTATATAGATGGAGGATGATGAAACAGTTAACTCCTCTGAAGTAACCCTTTTAGGGAAAAAAAGCCTGTCGTAAGAGCAAGTATATCATGCATAGTACAGTAATTTTGACCACATGGCATGATACTGTAGCCTTGGTGTCTTAATTGCTCAGCATAGAACCACCGAATATTGTAGACAGGAGTGAAAACAAATGTCACTATGCAGACATAGTTAACATGCAAGCAAACGATTGTTTCGCTGACATCGGATGAGAAGTCTGCAGGATCTTGCACTAAAACTCAGTGCTGTCATCTTGTTTCAGACCAACTTGACCTTTGTCGGCTGTGTGGGTATGCTGGATCCGCCAAGAATTGAAGTAGCTTCATCTATAAAGCTGTGCAAACAAGCTGGTATTAGAGTTATTATGATTACTGGTGATAATAAAGGCACAGCAGTAGCTATTTGCCGCCGCATTGGTATCTTTGTGGAGGACGAAGATGTTTCTACAAAAGCTTTTACTGGGCGTGAATTTGATGAACTGTCACTTGCTGCCCAAAGAGATGCTTGTCACCATGCTCGCTGCTTCGCTCGTGTAGAGCCTTCCCACAAATCTAAAATTGTTGAGTTTCTTCAGTCTTTTGATGAGATTACAGCTATGGTAAGTAATTTAACTTCCACTTGTTTTGAAAGGCATTTCTGTGCTTAAGCTGAAATTGTGCCTCGTCAGACTTATGCCTCATTCTGGAAGACACTTCTTCCACGTTTCCCTCAACTCAAAGCCTCAGACCTTGCACTTAAGTGATTTTAAAGGTTCAAAACCACACACAGTGCAAAATTGCTTTCTGGACCTATATGTAAGTGCCCACGTATATGTTTTTTTAATTTCCAATTCTTGTTTTAGACTGGTGATGGTGTCAATGATGCCCCTGCATTGAAGAAAGCAGAAATTGGAATTGCTATGGGTTCTGGTACTGCAGTGGCTAAAACTGCTTCTGAAATGGTTTTAGCAGATGATAATTTCTCAACTATTGTAGCTGCTGTGGAAGAAGGACGTGCAATCTATAACAACATGAAACAGTTCATCCGTTACTTGATCTCCTCCAATGTTGGAGAAGTTGTTTGGTAGGTTGAAAATTTTTTATTCTTTCAGCTAGAGTAGAGATAATGGAGTCTTTTGTTAGCTATTTCTTTAGTTCCAGTATTTCTCACTAAAAGTAGAGAAGGAAGTTCTCCAGGGAATCAATCATTGTGGTTGTGCAGAAGTCTTCTAGCACAGTCCTCACTGGAGAATTTTAGCATACCACAAAAGATTCACCTTGCATTGTGTGTTATATTCCAGCTCAGCAGGTGGCTTAATGCTTTATAATTATTTCTGATTGGAATAATTCTCTAGAACATGAAAATAAAAACCTTAATCACATACTACAAGATCTGGTATTTCAGTTAAAGAAGAATGTATCTTCTGTGTCTTTGTGAGGAATAGTGACCCAATACTACAGATGCATTTCTGCTACTAGAATGTAAATATTGATCTCCTAACAGTTGCTTATATCAAAGCACGCTTTCTCCCAGAGTGGAATATAATGCAGAAGTTGTCTGGCCTTGTTTCTTGTAAATTCTAAAGCTGTCTTTCATGTGGCTCTCCCTGCAGCCCCTGAATCTGTTCTATTTATTCACACAGGCTTGAAGCGACGAAAGTTATATGCTCATTAAATTTTTGCAGGGGCCAGCAGTAATCCAGTAAAATGAAGCTTAGTCATTTGAGCTAAAACTCTATTACGTCTGCAAAAGTTTTAGCATCTGTGTTTAGTTGAGAAAGTGGCTTTGCAAGCGTTTATGCATGTATGTACGTATTTATATACAGACTACTGGAGTGGAGAAGAAACAAGGCTAAAGCAGAAACTGTTTGATTCCTGGAGTAGCCAGAAGATGCTTCAAAACTTACATGTCACTGGTTGGAAGTGTTTGTTCTTGGATATGCTTTTAGTTTTCTGATGTGAATATTTAGCTTGTGATATTAAATGAGTAACTGTTAGAGAACAGAAGTGATGCTACTGGCTTAGGCTTAAGTGTTAAAAAGGCTTATTTACATGCACAAGAATAAGTTTATAATCGGTGGGTTTTTTTATAGTATCTTCCTGACTGCTGCCCTGGGTTTTCCTGAAGCTTTAATTCCTGTCCAACTGCTATGGGTAAACCTTGTGACGGATGGTCTCCCTGCTACTGCTCTGGGCTTTAATCCTCCTGATCTTGATATCATGAATAAGCCACCGCGCAACCCTAAAGAGCCACTAATCAGCGGATGGCTCTTCTTCCGTTACCTAGCTATTGGATGTAAGTACTAATAGCTTTTGAATTGTTTTAAGTAAACTTAGGCTGGTAATTTTTTTTGAGATCCACTTGAGAGCAGTTTGTCCCATCTCCTTGTGTGCTGAAGTCTTGAAAGCTAGTAATAGATGTTCTGTGGAAGTGCCAGAAAGCGTGACCCTTGTTATCCTAGCTGACTTCATAGACCTTAAAGTAAGTAAACCTCAGCACTAGTTAATGGAAGTACAGGCTCATTGGATTCTAAGAAGTAATCAACCTGCAATTTTTTTCTCCAAGTGATATCCTTGTTTGCCTTAAGCTCTAACTGTTAGCTTACATGAGATTAGTACAAGTATTTAATGGTTATTTAAGTTAGACCCAGTAGAGCAGAATTCTTGGCCTGGGAGATAGATGAATTACAATCTATTTTTTCTTTAACGGTACTGGAGGTCTTGAGGTAGATTCAGGTCTGACAATTGTGATCTTCTCTTGCATACAGTTCTCAACACTGAAAAAGGCACTTTGTTTTCTTTTAAGGTTATGTTGGTGCTGCCACAGTAGGTGCTGCTGCTTGGTGGTTTATCGCTGCTGATGGTGGTCCAAGAGTTACCTTTTATCAGCTGGTATTTGCTCACTTTAATATCTTTGGGGGGAGACGGGAAGGTACATGCTTCTTTCAGACTTGTTACTTGAAGTGAACAGTAGGTTATAGAAATTTATGTAACAAGATGTTTTCAGACTTAGTACTATGAAACCTGATGATTAGTCTTAATACTAGAACTCGGAGGTGAGGTGGGATATCTGAGCTTCTAAATAATTTGAAGGACTAATCGTCATCTTTTATCTTACAAGCCTTAAGGGGATTTTTCCTAAGCACTGGTTTTAAACTTTTGCCAGCTTATAGAAGTCATATTAGAAAGTTTTCATAGTATTTCATAATTGCCTATTTTACATTTTAAAAGTTGACTGGCTGTGGAAGTGAGTTTACGTTGTTCTGTTCTAGAGCCATTTTCTGCAGTGCAAAGAGGACAATCCAGACTTCTTTGGTGTCGACTGTGTGGTTTTTGAGTCTCCATATCCAATGACAATGGCTCTTTCCGTACTTGTCACCATAGAGATGTGCAATGCCCTGAACAGGTTCGTATGTCCAAGCAGGAAAGCAAAGCTGCTGCGTAGCTTACAAAAAATCTTTTTTTTTCATGCCATTTGACTCTTTGCGTATGGACAGCTCAGATAATGAACAATGAGTCATATTTCCTTTCTGAATCCTGGCAGTGCAAACAAAATTACTCTCCTAAACAACATTTGAGATCTGTTATCGTAAGGTATATTTTTAAGTCTGCCAATTCACTCTGGTATTTTACTGAGCATGAGCAACTGAAATATTTTCCATTATTTCTAATCTAAACTTAATCAATCAGATTATCCCTCCTCTGTATAAAGTGATATCAAGGAGAACTAAAATAAGAATGCTGAAGATATGGAAAATAGTTTTTCCTGCCCTGAGGGAGTGTGGTTTAGCCAATTAATATTAGATTATAAATGGAAACCACTAAATAGCACAATGTCAAGGGTATTTTTCTTCAAATAGCTTAGAGGTCAGTTAATTTAAAAACAAATAAACTTTAAGTACAAATGTACTGTGATAGTCCTACATAGTAAGATATTGCTCTACATCTAGTGTTCTGGATCTCGGCCTCTTCTACAGCATAGCCTAAATGCAGGTTGAATCTGAAGAGCAGGATTAAAGAACAGGCATTAATAAGGTGCAAGTACGTGGCCCTCTGTGTAGCCAGAGAGGTGAGCTTGAGAAGTGGCTGCACTGAGTCCCAAGCATCCAAAAGGGACTAGGAATGAGCAGAACACACAGAAGCTTTCATAAATAAGTGTGAGGCTGAGCTGTGGCTGCTTCGCTAAGCAGACTTCCAAGGCAGTTTAGGGTTGCAATGTTTATATAAATATATAAAAAACATATCTTGGTGTCTCTTTCCTTCATGACTGGGATAGTTATGGCTTGCCTTGCCATGCTGCTTTTCTTTCCAGCTAGTTTTCTGATGTATTGAACTTACTGTTGATATCTTTTACGTGCACATCTGTACCGTGTCTCTGTTGCAGTCTATCAGAAAACCAGTCCTTGATGAGGATGCCCCCATGGGAAAATATCTGGCTGGTGGGCGCGATTTGCTTGTCCATGTCACTCCACTTCCTTATCCTTTATGTGGAACCACTGCCAGTAAGTGCATGTATTTTACACCCATCCCTAAATGTGAAGACAGAGCTTAAGGCAAGGGATGGAGGGGAAGATGTAACGCTTGGCTTTTCTTTCAGATAATTTTCCAGATCACACCTTTGAACCTGACACAGTGGCTGATGGTATTGAAAATCTCACTACCCGTCATTCTGCTGGATGAAACACTTAAATATGTGGCCCGTAACTACCTGGAACCTGGTAAAGATAGTGTGCAGCCTGCCACCAAACCGTGTTCTTTGTCAGCATGCACCGAAGGAGTTTCCTGGCCGTTTGTGTTCATTACTCTGCCCTTGGTTATCTGGCTTTACAGCACAGACACTAACTTTAGTGATATGTTCTTGTCCTGACTGACACGGTGACAAGTTTTACATTCAAAGAAAAAGTTTAACTTAATTTTTTTATTGTTTAGAGCAACTGTCTATTTCTGCTGAATTTTCACATGAACATATTTGCCGGTGACGGAGGTTTCATAATCTAGATTTTGGTTTTTTGCTTTTTCTGACTTCAGTGGGGGCAATATATTCCTCTTTTATACACAGTTAAAGTGTCCATTGACATGTACAGAGAACTAACACTATTTTATGCAAATATTTTTTTGTAGATGAAAAGCATGTACAGTGTTCTGTTCAATAGTCTATTCATCATGTAAAAAAAGTAAATTTTTTTTGAGCCAGCGGACACTATCAAACTAAATTGGCAGCAGATTTTAGGGAATGAATGTGTGTTGTCTAAAACTAAAAAAGCATGTAACTGTTTGTCTTCTGCATGACCATCCAAACTTAATTTGTCATAAAGTCAGGTTTTATTCATAAGCAGAACTTTCTGCACTGGGTAGAGAGTACTGCTACCTCGGTCAAGATTTCTTCTTGGTTTCCACTCTTCCTGTTTCCTCGCTCTCGGTTCTTGACTGTCCTTGTTTACACCAGTTTCTGTATGAGGTATGCCTAATCTTGCTCATGCAGAAAATAGCATTCCAGGTGCAGCCTGCTGGGGTTCTTCCATACTCTCAACACACTTAGGGTTGGGTTTTTAAGATTATTTATTTAAGTGTCTATTGTATTTTATTGTAACAGACCTTATTTTGCCAGTGTTGCCCATTATGCAGGGATAGGGAGGGCTACTTCTGTCTACTTAAATCTAAAACAGCCTTTTTAACAAACACAATCTGTTTTAATTCAAAAGAGGGTTTAAGTTGGGTTTTAATACCTTATTTACATGTGTCAAATTATTTCTTTTTTTTTCTCCCCCTTTGAGATAAAAACTTGTATTGAGACCTGGAAAAATAACTCGCACTGCATAGCTAGAAATTGGATTTCTTATGCTTAGGGCACTCATGATCAGTTGTATACGTGGAGTTACTCTGCTGGCCTGTTAGCCTGACTTGAAGTAACAAGCTCGTGTGTGTGTTTTGTAAAATCTGTAAATAGCACATGACCAAATTGAACATATTGTATAGAACTATTTTTATTTTAATGTGGCACTAACCACCTTCATTAGTACGGTAAATGTTAAAGCATGTTTTCAAATTCAGTCCTGTATCAACAACGTGTAAGTCATTAACAGTCCTAACTGTGGTGTTTTTCTCCAATGCCTTCCAACTTTCATCGACTAAAGTGAGTATTTCTCTTCCATTTCACCATGCCAGTGGTGACTTGCTGTAAAATAGCATATGCTGTATACATGTTGAAGAATAAATAGTAATTTCCTTCATTCCCATGCTGTGTTTTGTCAAACTCTGCTGTGCTACATTATTATCACCACTTTAGACTCTTGTTTTGTGGTCTGAAGCTCAAATTACTGATTCTAAAAGCAAAGCGCTTGCTTTTACTTTAGTGTATTTTAGGTCTTATTTAATAGCACCCAGGAGCCTCAGTGCCCCAAGACCCTACAGCTTTTGGTCTTAAGTTTGAGATAAAATTGGAAAAATCTGTAACTTAAGACAGCAGCAGCTGTTCAGATGAATGTTTAGTTTCCAAAACACTCTGGTACTTGTGGTCAGGTGCTGGTATACTCCAAAGCTTTTTCCTGCTCTGAAGTAGGAGATGCCCCCTCTGAGCTGCCCACCCATCCCTTGTCTCCAGTATCTGCAGTGCTCAAAGTGCAGGCGCTCCTCTTCTCAAAAACAGCTTATTGTTTCCATTTACTGGAAATGCTTTGTACAGTGGCCATATGAAAAGACAAAAGAACAATCTCAGCTTAACGGGATAGTCTTCGGGAATTGTGCTGGGGTCACCATGTCTTTGTGGAGTAGCAGGTGCTCTGTTATCTTCTGCTGGCTCAGTCTGCTGCGATAACCAAACTCAAAACAGCTTTCTGATTCCTCATAGAGGAAAGTGATAGTTAAAAGCTATGTTCTGTTGATGCCAGCTGGAATCCAGCAAGCACAGATAATGTGCTAGGTTTCAAGCTTTAGATGGTAACCTCAAAATATGCAGTCTCTATCTGAAATTGCTCTGTGTTGTGAATACTGTTTGTTTATATAGACTTTGACTTGTTTAAGTTGATGCTGAAGTGACTCGGGAGCAGGACGTGGTGATGTAGTAGATGTGTAGCTGAATTGTAAGCATTTAAATGCTATTGAATGCCCCTTTAGAGTGGAAGTAACTGTCTTTGCCAAACTAGGGCTTTGCACACCACAAAACCAATGGGCAGCACAGGCTGTTTGCTTTATCAGTAATAAATCAGCAACATGAGACTTGTCCCCATTTCTTTAACAGAAAAATAATGTCGTGATTTCCTTGAGATCAAACTATGTTAAGTATATTATTTGTTTGAAACAAATAGTGAGGTAGTTCTATGTGGTCCCAAAATTATCGATCAACACTTTCCAGAGCAGGAACACCACTGAGTCTTGGAACGTTGGTTCTGTGTGAACCTCCAGATCACCATTTTGGTGGGCTTTTTTAAAGCCATCTATCTGACTGCCACCATGCTGCTTGTATGGTCTTACGACTGTCTATATGCCAAATAATCCTGCTGTGGATCACCTTTCTCCTTGTCTCTAAGAAGTGGAAGGGGAAAATGACTGTTAATAAGTAGAATTGAGTCTTCAGCTTCTCTGTTGGATCTCTGTCAATGTCTGAAGACTAATCTTGCGGCTTGTGTCATGGATTTCAGTGGAGACATCTGAAATCATTCATATTGGATGTCTCAGGACACTTTCATTAGGGCCTTGTGTTCCTTGGAGTTTGCCTTTGAAAGCTGGACGGTAAACGGAGTTGTGTTCATCCCTGCAGGCTCCTGAGGTTACAGGAACAGTTGGGTTTTGTGAGGTGCTCCTGAAAAGCCCAAGCGATCTCAAGATACCTTATTTTTATTTCTCTCAGACTGCCTGTCCAAATTTTCCTGTAGAAATGGAGCAATAGGGTTCCCCAAGATCAGCATTTACGTATCTGAGGTTCAACGGCAGCTGGTGCTGTGCTTTCAGTACTTCTGTTTGCCAAGTGCTGCCACGAGGTAGTATAAATGCCAGCCTTGTGTGGTCTGCACTGGCCGTGTGTTAAGAGCTACCCTGAGCTTCCTCCTCGCAGGCAGGGAAGCACCCTGCCCTGCAACCACTGAGATCTTCCTTGTGATCTTGGAGCTGGAGCGCTGTGGAGCTGGGCTTAACCCCTCTCCAGCTGAGTTGGCTGTGGGAGGTTGCTCGAGAGGGTTGCTGCCATTACAGAATAGCAGGAGGCAGCTGATGAGGTGGCTTTTCAATTCTAGAAACTATGGAAATAGAGTAATACACCACAAGAAAAGATGTTAATGGACATTATTAGCCATAATTGTGTAGGTCCTGCCATTCTTTAGCTGCCAGCCCTTTCATCTGGGGTGACCAAGAAGAGAGGGCTTTTCCCTTTGGAACAGACTGACTTGCTAACATTTCTAAGTTGAGACTCTTGCTTAATTTCTTTGTATCCAGCCCCTTCCCTGTGCTAGGGTCCTCTGGGGATAGAAATAGGCAACTTCTGTTTTCATGTGTTACCCCTGTGAATATATAAATAGAAGCACTTATTTAAGCAGAAATAACTCAGTTACCCAGGCTTTATCTCCCACCTCGTTTTTAGAAAATTTTATACTTTTTGTTTCCCTTTCCTTTCATCTCATCTCACTGAGCTCTTTAATCTCTGCTGTTTTCTGAATTCCTTAGTGTCCTCACACATTGCTACTTATCTCTTAGTGCAAGAGATGTGTAAGACAAGTATCAATCCTGTGATTGATGCTACCTCATGCTAGGAACACCAGGGAGGATATCAGCTTATCCTGGGAAACCAGCGAGGTTTGGTATGAGCACAGCTCCTCCTGAATTCAGTGTTCTATAGCCTGGTCCGAATCGGAGCAAAGTCAGCGGTCAGGCAGCTGTAGTTGTACGTCAAGGATTTAGACAGGGGCTTTTATCTTCCTGGTGCCTCGGGGCCTCTCTGCTTTCAAATCTGAGTGATTCAAAGTACTGTTTGTGAGCTACACAATGAGCTGCTCCTTTTTGTGGGCATCCAAGCAATAAAAATAGTTCATACTTGGTTTCTCAAAGTAGTATTGCAAATAAGTATGAAAGAAGCTGCAGAAAAATATATACCCTTCTGTCAAAATGCTGCAAGGCTTATGTTTGTAGGGAGGCCGTTTCGGAGAAGGCTAACGAGTTTTTAATCTGATGATAAAATGGAGTACAGCAGTCCCGTCCCCGTTCCAAGAACACAGCTGATGCACAGATCATACATGGCAAACAGCTTAAAGATGATTGAATTTGCTGAGATGAAGGGAGGTAAAACTGATACCAAGTTGTCTGTCTCTTGCACCTGTCTTGTTTACTTTTTTGCACTTCTAACCATTAACTGTTTCCCTAATCTCTGCTAATTACATCCTTAATTACATTAATATGCATTTTCAAATCTTAGCAGCAGACCCTAAATTTGTAGTGTTGAAGCTGTGTTTTGAAGAGCCACTGTCAAGTCCTAGGGAATCAGAGTGCCTTGTTCTCCTCTCCTGGGCACAAGGCTAACCTTGTGCCCGGTGCTGGGGGTAAAGTACAGCCGCAGCTTTATCACGTTGTACTCTACCCTCTGCCCACGCCTTCATCTCTGTAGTTTGATGACTTCTTCAAAGCTTTCCTACTGCTTCCCAGAATAAGCTGCATAACTTGGAAGAGGGACATTGTCAGGTCACTTTGGGGCCAAATTTGCGGTGTAATGGCTTGATTAGAAAAACACCCTTAAAGTTCTTAACAGCTTGAGCTCAAACTGAAGTGCGGAGCTTGAAAGCAGAAACTGCAACTAAGGGGCACTTGTCCTTTGCCACGGCTTGGGCAGAGAAAAAGGCAAAAGCCATCTGAACACGTCTTAATTCTCTTCCACCGCAGTCCTCTGTCGGAAGCGCTGGCTTTGCTGATAAAGAGAGCTCTGCCGCGTTCGGAAGAGCTGAGCCATAATCCAGAGGGTTCTGGGCTTTAAGAA
Source organism: Cuculus canorus (assembly GCF_017976375.1). NCBI lineage: Eukaryota > Metazoa > Chordata > Aves > Cuculiformes > Cuculidae > Cuculus > Cuculus canorus. Next base: position 10,814,326 of record NC_071417.1, read on the forward strand.
CAAAGTAACCCGAGAGTGTCCCTTCAATGACAGAGCAGCCAGTTATCAAACTTAACATCCTTTCTTCTGTCACTGTTGATCTTAGTCCTGCTTGTACGATGATACTTAGCATTCTTCCTTTCATTAACTGGTGCCTTTTCTTTCTTTCCTTTTCAGCAATACTGGAGTAATCGCTTCCTAAACAATTTTGCAGAAATGTAAGGTTGTTTTGTTGCGTGCATGTGTTTTTAGCAACACATCTACCAAAACTTCTGCATGTACCATGTGTAAAGATTCTTTGCTTTCCCTAAAACAAAACTCATTGTGTTCTCTGTGGAAGAAATGTGTGGTACCATTAGGACTTCATTATACAGATGTACAAACGTGCAATAGCGCTTACTGAATTGGAAACTCTCTCCAGAGAAGTTTGGGTTCTGTGCTGCATGGAGAAGAGTTGGTTTATCCTTGAACAAGAATAGCGGAGCTGTCAGCCAGTTTCCCATATTTCTGTATGTAAAATGTCAGTTTATAAAATGTACAATATCAGAATAATGCATGCCTTGGGTTGTAGACAGATCTCTGTATTGTATCATCCAAACGTACGACTGTAACAGCTTATGTACAATTCTCTCCTATTTATAAAACCCATTGAGATTACAGATGAATGTTAAACCGTAAGCCTCCACTTCAGAACTTTGGATTTTTTTATCTTGTGTGCAAATCAACCCTGTTTTGCACTGTAACTTATTTAACTCTAAGGCAGTAAGACAGATGTTGGTGCAATACAAATTATTGTGATGCATTTATCTTAAAAAGCAGCAACCGACGTAGCCAGTTCCCACGACTGCATGCGTGACCTGTAGAAGCTGTAAATAAGATCAGTTGTCTGTTGACATGCTGGCGGTGAGAAGCATCACACCTAGTTTCATTTGTATCAGGTAAATAAATTTATTCTACAATACATACTTGGCGTGTTATTTGATGCACTTTGTTTTCCACAGGTACATGCGTACGTACTTCAGCGCGCTCTTATATTAATGCCAGGATGACACTTATTAGCACCAACACCATTGCAGTCTTTCCTCCTAGAACTATGCAGATGCCAGCTGCTCTTCCGGCAGTATTGACCTCCTCGCTGGTGTGATTTCCTCTGTCCGGGGGCTTGTGTGTGTGTGGAAGGGACACTGTCAAGTACTTTGATCACTCAGTTTTTTTTAAAATGCTCCATTGTTTGTAAAATCCCTCTGAGAAACTTAAAATAAACATTTCTTTCCCAACTACATCTTTATTTTTTTTGTCCTTTTCCATTTTCTAAATTGCCCCAACTTGGCGGAGGTGCTGCTTTCTTCCCCCTTTCATAGGCAAAAGGGAGATGAACCCAATGTGTTTGCTACAAAGCCCACATCCTGCGTAGCCTGCTGGGAGCGCCGCTCTCAGTTGTGGCTTATCCCCTTCCTCTGCCAGCAGCACTGTGGCGTGTCCCAGCATCCTGTTAAGCATTAAACATGACTAAAGCGCTCCAAGGGTAAAAGCTGGATTTTTCCAACATGCTGTAATGCTTTGCTCCAAAGCTTGTGAATGGTTTTGTCTGGAGTAAGAGGTGTGAGGGTTCTCCCCTTGGAGCATCCTTGCATCAGGCTGGACCGGCACTGACCTTGGCCACCGCCCATGCCAGAGCGACAGGGACCCACGCAGGAGGCAGTGGACTGTCCCCTGCACTCGGCCACACCCGAATCCTGGGTTCAGTTTTGGGTCCCTCGCTGGAAGAAGGATATTGAGGGGCTGGAGCGCGTCTGGAGAAGGGAATGGAGCTGGGGAAGGGGCTGGAGAACAGGGGTTCTGGAGCAGCTGAGGGCCCTGGGGCTGTTTAGCCTGAAGGAGGCTGAGAGGAGACCTCACCATTATCTACAACTGCCTGAAAGGAGGTTGTAGCAACTCTACAACCCAGGTTGTAGAGTTGGGCTCTTCTCCCAAGGCTCTTCTCCCAAGGAACAAGTGAGAGGATGAGAGGGAATGGCCTCAAGTTGCACCAGGTGAGGTTTAGATTAGACATCAAGAAAAATGTCTTCACTGAGAGGATTAATCAGGCACTGGCAGAGGCTGCCCAGGCTGTAGTCCTCATCTCTGGAGGGATTTGAAAGATGGATGGATGGATGAGTTGCTCAGGGATATGGGTTGAGTAGTGGACAGGCAGGGTTGGACTCTATGATCTCAAAGGTCTTTTCCAACCAAACAATTCTTTGATTATCCCCCACAGAACAGACACTAAAAGGTCAGGTGGAGCTACCACCTCCTTTCCTACCTCTTAAAAACTGTCCTGGATGGCTCAGGAGGGGTTAAAGTCTGTCTCTAAGCCCTGTTCCTCCTCTTGTAACAGCCTGCAGCAACACCACAATCCAGACCAGCTGGAGCTTATTGCTAATAGAAGAATTACTAGTTTTTTTCAGTGATAACTAATAAATGGACAGTTTGGCACTCAATACCTGCATTCCAGACCCCACAGGATACCAGACCAACAGATACGATTTAATCCACACAACTTTTGTCCCCGTCTCAGTGTCACTCTGCACCTCAGCAGGAAAACCAGAACCTGAGGTTCTGCTGCCTTCCTGCTCCATCACCGGCTGACCAGGCCCCCATCAAGTTTTACAAGGCAAAAAAAAGCTGCTCATTGACAGATCGCAGCTTTTCCCTGGCTTCCTGACAAACATCTCCAGAACCACATGGACAGCAGCTAAGGAAGATGAGCCTCCAGCTTGCTGTTCTTGCTCCACTGATGTCATCACACTTCAGTTTCCTGGAAAACTATTTAGCATTCCAAGAGGATTAAGCCAAGTTAGCAGCTTCAACTCCTCAACCCACACTGCGCATCAAGGTACAGCACAAGATCCATTAAACGTTAGGAAAAAAAAAAAAAAAAACCAGGAACAACAAAATTCAGGGAATTTTAAGAGTTTCAAGGAAGAGCTAGCATTTTATTGGCCTTTATAGCAAAGCACAGGGCAAGGCGACACCTCTCCAGCACAGGAACAGGCCCTCAGGTGCTGCCAGATCAACCCAAGTTCTTGGATCAACGCAAGCAGCTCCCTTCTGCCACCTGTTAAACTCTCCCAGCCCAGGGAGCCCAAGCAGGAGATGCTACAAAGCACTGAACCCCCACATTAGCTACGCCCTGCGCTGCTGCTGCCCTCCCAGACGCCCGCTTCCATGTAACAGGACTTCTTCTAAACATTTAAGAAATCAGTATTGAGTCCAAGTCTCGGGATAGGGGATTTTTCAATCCCCTTTGCCCTCTAGACACAGCTCACAGCGCTCTGGAATGCACAGCTGGAAAGGACACAGCTGAAGCATCCTCAGGCCAGTGTTCAGGACGTGAGGGCAGCGTTCCCTGCCACACTCCAGGCCCAGCGCAGGGCACATGGCTCGGCAGACACCAGCTGCTGCCCTTGGAAAAACAGGACTGAACGGCCAGATGTAGGAAATTCAGGCCCTCTGAAATTCCTAAGTCAGGAACCGTACTGCTTGTTAGATCCCAAACTAGCACTCTGTCTCCCTGCATCGGTGTTTCAATGGGATGATACAGAGAAAGGAGGAAAAGGAATCTGATCTTTAAACTTACAAAGTCTTTGGCCTCTCCGGGGAAGTGATTTGAAAGGGAGGCTTTCACAGTGTAAACACCCGTCAGTGACCCACCGCAGCGGAGGCTTCCCCGGCACATTCCATCCCCAGCACTTCACAACCATCAAGGTTTGCAAAGTAAGCCCAAAGCTCAAGTCAGTGAAAACATAGATTATTCTTTCTGGTTTGTTGTTGTGATCAACAGTGACAGACACAGATGAGCCAAAGGTCTTCACTTTAGATATAAATTGTTACACTGAAGTCCCCCATGTGAGCATTTTACCTTTCCCTGAGTTGCCAATATTTCAGGTGTTATCAACAGAATAAAGCACAAGCAAACCACTTGCTACAGATCATGCATTACATAGGCAATTCCTGGCCACACCATGAACGTGAGCTCCTTTCAGACCCTGGTAAAGGAATTTTTAGTACTTACACAGGTCTGTGTAAGTTCTGTGGAAATTCTGTCCCTCTTCATCGCTCCTGTGTCTTTCCTATCACAAAGCAGGAAAGAATAAAAACCTCATTAAAGTGATCTGTGATTTAAATTCAAGGATTTCAAGCAAATGCGGGCACCCTATCCTCAGCCAGCCCAGCCCTTGCAGATGTGCAAACGCTGCACAACACCGCTGACGGTGCCGGTTCTCGCCTCACCTATGAGCTGCTTCACTTTGGGGAGTTTACACCACAGATTTGACACAGTCCCAACCTTCAGTTTTTGGCTTTATGATCTTTTCTTTTAGGGTGCAGAGCATGTGATTAAGGGAGGGAATGAGGTCAGCTGCTTACTACGGGCTAATGGTTGTATTCCCTGAACTAGAACGCCCGTAACTGAATTTGAGAGTACATCATCTCTGCAAAACCAGAGATCACATTCTAAAATTAGAACACTAATGAAGGCTCATTAATAGGCAAGAAAAATCCCTCTAGAATTCTGAAGCTCATGCTAAAGCTATCTACGTAATCTCAAATGCACACAACTCGTATGGAATCTTACAGCTCCTGACTCACTCAACTACTACCAAAGACCGAACACGCGCTGCATCACCCCAACACATCTGGTATTTACACAGGTGCTATTTGCAGGATCTGAACTTTTCACTTTCAAGAAGGAGCCGGGTTCTCGGAAAAACAAAGCAGCGAGGACCCAACTCGTAAGGTGTTCTTAGGAGGAACTGTTTGCTAAAGCTACACGTAAGCACACGGATGTTTTTCTTTCAGTATCCTCAACTTGAAATGGCTTCCCCTCTGTTCTAAAAGGAGATATTATCAGATTATCTACAAACATACTACAGAATGGTTTTACTAAATAAACGTGTGGTTCTCTAGTTTCCTGTTTGATGTAAATGTCTCAGCAAAATGTCTAAGGCCAGTGGTTTCCATCTCCAATTAACAACCTGTTTAAAGGAATCAGTAGAAAAAAAATGACTGAACCGCATGGAAAAAACACTTCACATATGTGTCTTTCAAAATTAAATCTGTCCTTTCTTCAGTTTAGTAACACCAAGAACGACATTCTTTCATCCACAAGAGGTTCAGAACGCAACTAGAAAGCTAACAAAGCTGTCCAGATGCAGAATGCAATCCGATGAGTGCTTGAATAAGAGAAGAAAATAAAGCTTTTAAGAAATTATTTGAATTTGCTTGTCCGTGTGTATTTCTTTCTGTTATGAAAGACATGCCATGAGCTGAAGCCTATTCATTGCATCACACAGCAATGGTATAAACAGATTCTTCATAAAAGAACAGGATGGGAGCTCTGCTCCAGCAGAATGCAATTAACAAAATGTTTGCTCTAACGGAAATACAGCCATTTGTTTAATGAAAGAGCAGTAACGGCTTACGCCAATTCAATCACCAAGAGAGCAGCACAGGCTTTTCTGTTCTTCCCATTCAGTCTTCAAAGAACCACAATTCAATCTGATATTTTGGAAAGTTTAAAGCTCACAAAATCCCAGAGAGAACAGATACCAGGCTGTTTTCTTTTTTCAAATGGATAAACTATCATGTTCCCTCTTTGTAAGATGTGACATACCAAAAAGATTTCCAAAACAGACTGTGATAGAAATAATCTATTTTTTCGTTGTGCGTTTTTCTAATTGATATGATACACATCAGAAACGGAGAGGTATTTCACCCTTATCTGCATTACACATCATCAGCTAGGGGGAAGCTTGTTTCCCATGTCATGTCACTGTCTCAAACAGCCATTTTTCCTCCAGCTGATACTCAAAACTATATTTCAGCTTTGTAAAAAAAGTCTGTGCATACCTGCGGTAACACAATAAATACAAAAGGAATTAAATCGCCAATATAAAGATAAAAATATATGTCTTAGTGAAGAGTAAGGAAATCGGAACTATAAGAAAAATAAGACCAAGAAGAAATTGCTCCTCCCACACAAGCCCACAGAAACAAAATGATTTCTAGGTTACACAAAGCAGCTCACCCTTGAAATGCTGATGCTGAGAATTTGTACATGAAGCAAAGCAACTTTGCTTCAAAAGGTGAGAGAAAACACATGACTTCAAATATTACCTGAGAGAAACACAGAGTATATAAACATGGCAAAACCAAGACAATCCGTGTATTTGCATAATTTAACATTCCTACAGCAGTGCAAGTGAAGGAGTTCTTTCTATATCATTTTAAATGTCAGTGCTGCATACAGAATGTGAAGAGCTTTGAGTCACTGCTGTAAAACCTTTTAGTAACATACCAAAATAAAACTAAACTGCATTTAAAAATAAATGTTCACGTACAGACTTTAAGTGATGACAGGGTTTAGGAAGGATTAGGTAAATGACTGCAATTCTCCAATACTGGCACCATCCTGCACACACAGAAATCAGTCAGCTACAAAAGCATCCTGCAAGCCAAAGCTGCCTGGTGTATCAAACTTCTCCTTCACAGCCCGTGTGATGCCTTAGAAAAGACAAATGAATTCAACAAAGACAGCAAGATAAAAGTGCTGCACTCAGCCACACCCCAGCAACTCCTCCAGACTTCAACAGGAGCGTACAAACAGGAGAGCAAGACCTTTTCCACAATGGAATACAAACCACTGTATTTACAAATCAATCAAACACACTTAGCCCGGGACAGAATTTAGCCATTGTTTGTGTCACAAACAGGCTTATTATACACTTTAGATTCGAACGCTTATACACTTTAGATTCGAACGCTTTTAGTTTTAGTGGGAACTCTTTGAAATGAATGTTGCAAATAACCTCCCATACAGTTAGTCCCTGACAATAAATAAGAAGCATCAAGAATCTTCATGGCATTGAGATGCACTGAATTATGAAACAGTTCCAGAGTTTATTAAAAAAAAGAGAAAAAAAAAAAGTTCCTTTGCTACTGCAAAAATCATAGTTATTGTTCTTCAAAGAGCGGCCCAAGTGGTATGTTCAAGTGCCAAAACAAGCAGCAGAGAAGCCATTACTGCATCCCAAACCACTGTTCTTGATCTGCCCACTGAGCTGCTTCACTGTCACTGCCTTCCAAGTCCCCCTCTTCACCACTTCCCTCCATATCATCCACATCTTCTTCCTGGGTTGCATCTGTTGGACTTTCCTCTTTTTCCATTTTCTGCATTCCTTCTAGTGACTTCTGATCATTTGGATCCAAACTGAAGAAAGTAAGAAAAACAATGCATTGTCCTAATGCTTTTTTTCCCCCCTCCTTATATTTGTGACATTATTAAAAAATAAAAAATAAAACCAATCTTGTTGTCTGCACTTCCTGTTTAACACCATTTTAGCAGATGATGCAACTTCACCTCAGGTTGTCCATAACACCGGGTATCAAATCTTTATATAAACTGGTTTTGATCCCCAAGAATGCACTTATCTAAACATCACAGTCTTCCAGAAAACTGAGTCAACTCTTTCACACAACATGAAAGTAACATGAAAACAGTAAAGAATTAAATGACTATAACTACATATATTGTACGCAAGGGAAAAACAAAAAAGGGAAAAATTTAAGCTGTATAAGTTCATGGTGGACATAATGTGCTATATTTAAGGTAAAGTTAACTTGTTGAAATAAAATCATTTAACATGATAACATCCTACAATAACATTCAGGTTGTGATAAATTATATCACATTATTTAAATTTACTTAATAGCTTATCTCTATACAGCACCTTCTAGTCAAAGGAATGGATCTTAAGGTGTCCGACTATGTAGCAACTATAAACAAATCCATACCTCGATCCTTTCATTAGTCAAGGAATTACAAGCCTAGTGACATGCTCAGCATTAATGCAGTCCCTGAATCTTGCACTTCCCAGTTCAAAGCCTATGACCAACTAATTAATTAACAAGCCATCATTTGTATGGTTTCGTTTGTCTTAAGGGAGAATAATGTAAAGCTACCTCTGATGTAAGTCCTAGTAATTAGTGGGTCAAATTTTTACTTAGTCAAGTCAATTATCAGTTCTTAGAAATACACGGCAACCTCAGCTTCTCTGCTTTACCTGAGGGCAATACTGTACTGGTCCATCGCTTCCTGATACTCGTTGACGGCTACGAGGAAGTCTCCCAGTATTCGGTGCAGAACACAATCGCTCTGGTTAGCCAGCGCACTCCTCAGCAAATCAATCCCATCATCATACTTTTGTTCTCTACCTGTTTATATGCAAAACTACAGTTTTAATTAACAGTTTACATAGATGTACAAGAAGTCAGAGCGTACACAAAGAGCCATCAAAACACAAGGCTATTTCTTCCTTCAGATCTGTCAGCATAGGGGTCAGTAACGCTATGTGGCTTTTTACTCCAATACACTCACAATTATGTATTCTTTGAAACCAAAACACTTTGTAACTGTTTCAAGTGCTGATGTAACACCAGCTGCCAGATGCAATGAATTCCTGTGATTTTTCCTTCAAGATAGAATGGATAAACCCCTGGGCTGCAACAACACAGCTACATTCTTCATATCATGAGGCTGCAGAACCCTCTTCCATGTAAAACAGCAAGCTTTAAATAAGTCAACATGGCGAATAAAAGAAACTTACTAAGAAGTTCTGCTTTCTTCACCACAGCTTTAATGTAATCAGGCCTTTGCATCAGTGCTTTGTCCAACAGTGTTTTTGCTTTTTCGTGTGTAACTGGGTCTTCGAGACAGACTGTTGCTAACAGAGTGAGCGTCTGTGCATTTGCTCCCAGAGTTTTATAGACGTTATTTGCCATAACCATAGCTTCACGGATACTGTTGGATGCCAGGTAACATTCAATAAGACCTGATGATAACACGAGAAAAATATTTCAGTTTTTGAGATAGCACTATAGACACTCGCCCCTCCTCAATTATTTGCACTTAGTAGCACTCGGACTCCAAACAATTGACACTCCAATAAGCAAATACAAACTGCAACTGAAAAAGCCACTCTCTACCCAGCATTTTCAAAAGATATCAAAAAGAAACTTGTAGATAAAGAAACTTGGACACAAATATTGAAGAGTTTCGTCCAATTCCAGTACTGAGATATTAATACTTCTTCTGGACTCTTCAAAACTATTTACTTGAAGGTGCTGTTGAGATCAACAAGACAACCAAACATGGCAAAAGTATGACGGTTCCCAGTGGAACTAACCATGCCATTAACATCATCATCCAAAGGGGATCTGCTGAGAACACCCAAGTCTGTTTATACCCAGATTAAACAAAGCAAAACCAAACAAAGATTAACAAACAATGTTTTTTAAAATTATTCTTATAAATACATGCATCCTTTTATCCCTCAACTGACTGCTTGTACCAGAGTTTTATAGATTTTCAGGCAATAAAAATTCATTTGCTAGAGAGTCAACAGCAAAAAATACCCGTCATCTATTCCTTTGCCTAATCAGCGTCATGACTCCAACCTTCACACCAAACCAATCCTGTACATGCGAGTAGCTTCACTCCACTCCACTCACCTTCATAGCAATCCAGCCTGCAAGGCGCGAGACGTATTGCTTCACGGAAGTGTATAATTGCTTCCTGCACTCGGCCCATATTCCTAAGGGCAGCTCCTTTCAGCAGGAGAGCTTGAACACTGTTACTATTAAGCTGGATAGCTTTGGCTCCTAAGTATAAGGCACGAGAGTATCGTTTACTGTAGAAACTATGACACCTACAGAAAGACAAGGGTGATTGTAAACACGTACTGCCTGTGGCGACTGTGCACATTTACAGAGGCTTAAAAGCAGAATGAAGGAGGGGGGCAAAAAAGAACAAAAAAGAAATTACAGAAAACTATTGAACTTCTTGCATTTGAAGTTAAGAACATATGTTCAGAATAAAACTCGTTAGGAGTTTAAAAAAAAATAGCATAATATTAACTGTTACAGCTATTTAATAGATTGTTATTGCACAGATGCAATAACTCTGACAAGTTCAAACATAAAGAAAACAAACAAAACAGATGTTTATGAACAGCTAATTGAAGTTGATACAAGAATAGAATACAGAGGATAGAAAAGCACAAGAAATTTGAATCCACTGTATGAGCTGTAACCCACCGCATGCAGTGAATCAAGAGCTGAGGTAAGAAAGGAAACAATTTACCCAGATACCACCCAGGGTTCCGCATGTTGATCAGAAATGTTGAAGAGACGGCAGCCCAAGTTCTCCACATCCTCTAGTCGACCTTCACGTGCCAATAAGTAGCCATATACATCCATCCCTGAAGCAAAATGTTTTAGAGATCAATCATCAAGAAACTGAAATAAAAGTACAAAAAAACAAAACCACAAACACCTCCTTTAAATGGTGCAACTACCAGTAACTGTTCAAAACACACAGCTTCAGGATGTAAATTCTGAATTGAAAACCAGGTACAACAACATACACCGTTCCACCACACACCTGATTGCATGTAGCTGCTGCTCTGATGTTACTCACCGGATCATTACACTGGGGGAACTTTATTTTAGGATTTACTCACCTTTTATTAGGTAAGGATCCAGCATTTGTGCTTGTTCAAATTTCAGAATAGAGTTTTTATTATCTCCAGCTCTGAAATAGAGGTCTGCTAAACTCCCCAGTAAGTCCACATTATCTCTCAGCAATGACTTTTTCTCTAAGGAGCTTTAAGAGGAAAAAGAAAGTGCCTGTTATTTATATAACGCCAATTCAAATATAATTAGATATAAACATTAATATATTATTTGACTACATCATGCTCTTTGAACTCTTACCAAATGGTATTTATTGCTCTTGTGTTATCTCCAGTATGCACAAAAGCATATGCCTTGATCCACACCGAAAGCCAATCCAAGTTAGGAATACTCTGAATTATGTTGATTGTCATAGAGGCCACTTCCGCACCTTTCACCGACAGCGACAGCAAACCTATTCAGAACAGTACACACATCAATTGCAGCCACCAGAAACTGCTTCTAATACAAATTAATTGCCCAAAGGCCAGAAACTTTATCCCTTGACAAGCATAAACAAGCAGCTCGTTAACAACGCTTTTTATATAACATAAGCATTACATATTAAGACGCAAATGCCAGTTACCTAGTCCCAAGCACAATTCAAATTAAGTGTGAGACACCTACCTAGTATGGCATCAAGCGCTAAAGGGCACTGCCTTAGTACTTCTTTGTAGCTCGTAACAGACGAGCGTTCTTGACCCGCCTTCTTGTACAGATTTGCCAGCATCATATTGATCTACAAGCAATAGAAACAAGCTTCAGTCGTTTCACTTTTTTTTCAACTCTAACAGAGGGAATACAAAATATGCCTCATTTTAAAGAAAGGATGTCAAATAAACTAAATTAATTTAAACATCAGGAAGGAAACATTTAACTAATACAAAAGCAAATACCGAGACACAAACACACTATACCTACAGGCCACATTCTTTTTTCAACCAGACACTGGCCTACAGATTCAACACGTGCTGACCAAGGACTTGCAACAACAGTCTGCCAGAACCAACCTTTGGGGTCCTCTGTCTGGAAGGAATCCCGTCAAGAATAGCAATGGCATCTTTATCCTGCTTCAACATTGTGTAACATTCAGCCATTTTATATTTCACCTCAATTTCTGATGGTAAACACTGAAATAAAAAAAGAAAGATTTAAGTACAGCGCTGTCACGTAAAATATGTGAGTAAGGCTTCTCATTAAACGTTTACACTAGGTTGAAAAAATCCAATGCAAGCAAACTAACAAAAAGGCAACCTACTGCTAACTCCTGTCTTCCAATGAAAAGCATGAACTATACATATAAAAACCTTCACGTTCAAGACCAATACCACACTTATATTTTCAAAACTAATTAGCCTTAAATGTCAGGTTTATTTGACATAAGAAATCCATGGCCTAACGCTATAATATTGATTCAACAATAGTAATAGTAACGGGGGACATAATCATTTTATGCAGCATGTTGGTCTATTTTTAAATACCTGGCTTTGGGGAGTTGATGTAGCATTCCCAGTAGAAGGTCTTACTTTTGAAGTCTTACTTAACGCTTTTTTCTGCTGCAAGGCCATTGTATACTTACTCACAGCATTTCTATATTCTTTATCATGGAAGAGGGAGTCTGCATGATAGACAAGGAGCTGGTATTTCTGAGACGGTGAAAACAGTTCCCTAGGAGAAACGCAAACAGAAAGGCTGAGATCAGATAACTGCATGAGAACAGAACCTCACAGATCCAAAGTATTTGCAGCTTTGGTTTGTTTGGTTTCAACTTCCAGCTGCTCCTTCTTTACTACATGGGAAGGGCTCTTGGGTATCAGGTATTACCTGCTCACAAAGGGATTATTATCTCACCCATTTCTTTTATCTGTACACAAACAGATGTAATAGCCACTCCTGACATGCCATCAGTAACAACAGCTTATGTTTAGCTGCTCCACCATCGCTTTCCATAATGGAACAACCCCCATCCTCCCCATAACAAACCACATCAACACCCATTAATGCACATGCTTGAGTGGACTCAAGCTTACAAATCTACCCAGCTCCTTGCACAGCACTCCTGGTCCTAAACTAGCTCCTCATACAGCTCTCCTATTCCCAACCCAGCTCCTGGTACAGCTTTCCAGTTCCTAATCAAGCATCTCGTGCATCTCATACAGCTCTGCTGGTTCTAATCCAGCTCCTTGCATAGCTCTCCAGGTCCTAAACCACATTCCCACATTTTACCAACTCCCTTTAGAACAATTCCAGAGCGCACGCATAAATGTTGAAGAGTTAGGGCTTCAAAACGCAATTTTGGCTTCAATGAGTACCTCAAAACCTATCCAAAGCGTAAACACATATCTTACAGTAAAATCTTGTAAAATAAAGGGAATCGGTGGAGTTAGGGAAGAGCCGTGACCCACAGGGGGTTCCCTGGAAGGACAACTCCCTCCATCTGCCCAGGGCGCTCAGGCTGGGCACCCAAGGAGCCGCCTGGGCTGCTTGGGACGAACTGTGGGCAGGGGGCGATGATGGGACAAGAGCCCCGCTGGGGGGGTACATGGAGGGGACAGGAGCCCCGCTGGGGGGGTACATGGAGGGGACAGGAGCCCCGCTGGCGGGGGCACACGGAGGGGACAGGAGCCCAGCGCGGGAGACAGGACGGCTCTAAAGGCCACCCTGCTGTCTCCGTGCTCACAGCCCCCCCGCCTCCTCAGGCCGGCCCGGCCACTCACGGGTTGTTGCCGCTCATGGTGAGGAGAAGCCCGCTGAGGAGCCTCACGTTGGAATGCAACCCGGCCGAGGCCATCTCCCGGACGTGCTCCACCACACTCATGCTGGCGGCGGGAAGGCGCGGGGCGGGTGGGACACACGGCGAGGGACGCGAAAGAGACGGCTCCACCACCCTCCGCCGTTCCAAGATGGCGCCGCCTGAGGGTCCTCGCGCGCGGGCCAGGGGTCCTCCCGCGCCACCGCCCGCAGGCGCCCGCCACGTTGCCTTCATGGCGGCGCGACAGGCGGGCGGCGGGCAGCCCCGCGCATGCGCAGCGGTGCGGCGGACATTGGTGCCCCCAGGGGAGGCGGAAGTGCCTGGCATGAGGCGAGGCTTCAGCCCTGCCTCAGGGGGTGGGGGCGGACGGGGGTTGGTGGTTGAGGTCGCACAGCTCTTGGAGCTGGTCTGTTTTATCGTGAAACGTCGTCATCTTCAGCTAAATGTGACAGAGATACCAGAGATGATAAAGCCCCAGCCTATAAAAATAGGGAACTATTTTGAGGAAAAAAAACCTTCAAAATTCAGATTTCTGGGCTCCGACCAGGGGAAATGCTCACCTGAACCATCTTAACTACAAGGCTTAGACTTGAAAGGACAGCTGAAGTGTAAACTTCCCCTCCCTTAATTATTTGTTACAAAAAGAATGCAAAACACAGCTATGCTATTGCTACAAATCAAATCAGTGAGAGCTTTTGTCACCCAAAGGGATAAGAATGCATTTTGTACCTCATTTATCTTCTACAAATATCCTGCCTGCCCAGAGATTCAGACATCTAGTATGTTCTACACACATCCTGGCCTCTACTCAGGATTAGAAGTTGTAGAAAATTAGCCTTAAAAAAAATGAACTCATAGTTCATCAACTCAAGGTCAAAAATGTGTGTTGAAACAAAGAAAGGGGTATCGGATAGGGAGAATTCGTTATTGTTAAGAATTACCTGATGGACATCCTTATCTTAACTAAGGATGTGGAAAGGAAATAAGCAATTTTGCGTTAAAGTAGATTTGTGTAACCTGATGAATATATGTATTAGCTAGGTGGGACTTTAAGCATTGGTTTTGTATAAACAGGACTTTGGGGTCTTCAGTAGGTCTGATAGTTTCATGGAACATCTCCCACCTGGCACTCTGCGCAGAATAAAAGCAATGTCCTGTCTCTGAACAAAATTCTTTGTTTCAGGAGGAGTTTTTATTGATTTCGGGTAACAGTTTTGATTTGAATAGGCCATCACTGCTGTCTGGAGAGTAATATACACCGTTACAGACAAACATATCAAGCTGCACAGCGTGACTAGCAGTGGGCTGAGGTCAAGTAACAGGGAAAGGGCTATGGTGGTGTATCATGACAGCAAAACAAGTGCTGACAGGAAGGAAAGGAACATCTCACAATAAGTGAACTTGGATTGTGGCTCTTCAAGAAGCCATCTGTCTGATGAAAACAGTTATGGGTTTTGCCAGTGTCTTGTGATGGTTGTTTCAGACTGAACCTGCCAATGCAAAGGCAGCCTCAGACTAAGCTGTTATCTGCCTGCTTTACTCTTTGAAGGCCATTTACTGCAAAGGCAGAACTACTAAATAACCAGATACGTTGCCTCAAACTGTATGAGCCCCATTTTTGGTGGGAGTGATTCACTTCCTGCTAATTACAATTATGCAATAATGATGGGTCTTTTCAGAAAAAAAAACACCCTCTGATTTCTTTGACGGCTTTTCATAAGAGATAAAGTAGTTACCACATTAATTACAAGCCAAGTTTATTGAAAACAAGGTAAAAATCACTGCACTGGACAACACAGCATGAGAGGGACGTTTTCTGTGGACATACGATTCTGAGACTCTAGCCAGTAGAGCAATTTACACAGCTCCCCCGCCCCCCAGGCGCGCCCATTTCTTCTCTTTAAATACAAGCCCTGTTTTAAATGCCAGCTGCAGGAACTGATAAAGCAGCTCACATTTGAAACAGCGTGTTAGAAATCACTTATTAAGCACCAGCTTAATAATATTTGCTTACACTACACAAATTATTTTCTTGCTCTCCCTCCCTTTATCCCTTATTGACTGGTTTGTGGGTTTCGGTTTGTTATTTTTTCTTCATAAGCACTTAGTTCTTCCTTGGTACAAAATGTATCCCAAACAAAGGCAAAATACTTTATACACCTTGCTGTGGAAATGTTTAATGTCATTGCTACTTTGCTTCTTCACTGCCCAGGACCTGACAGACTCTTGTTCATGAATTGTCTCTTCACAAAGCAGATCCACCACTGCAGAAGGAAGTACAAAAATCAGAAAATATGCAAAAGCAGTTTCCATGCAGTAAACAAAACAGTCACATTCATTAGAAAGATATGCCTTTAAAACTGCAGTAGCCTAAACAATTTCAATATTAAATGCAGTCACATTTGCACATGAAACACCTGAACAGTAGGAAGATAATTTGTGCATTTGATTAGATTTTTTTTTTTTTTTAATCTGGATATGAGACAAAATGGTCTACTTCAAAGAAGCTGTCAAATCAGACCCTCCTGGGAAGATAAACAGCATCTCTCATGGTTGTTAATTTCCGTTTGAAAACCTAGCCAGCAGCAGATGTGCGACGTTTGAAGAGTTTAACCAAACACTACTTATTATTGCCCTGCTTTTTCAAGTAACACAAATTGGCATTTGCTGTCTTACCACATTACAGATTAAATTTATTGATAACTTGCAGCCTGCTACTCCCCCAGCCTTGGAAGAACAGGGAAGCTTATGCCAAAGTAACCCACCTGATTCCTCACCCGATCACCTCCCTCCCTTCCACACAATTCTGATAAAACACATTGAGCCTCTCATTAAATCTGTGACAATCTCACTGATCTCCTACCTTACTAGGCTTGTCACTTTGAGGATCAAACACTTTTTCACAAAGGCGCAGTCCAGTTTCTTGTCTCAGCTGCTGCAGGTAGGCCCTCATCATCTCTGAAACAGAGCACAGGGAAAAAAAACACTATGAACCGAGGCAGCACCAAGTCAAACTGAATTTAACAGGGAAGTGTCAGAGATCACAACTTAAAGCAGAAAGTGTTTTCACACCTGCAAGTACTCACTGCTGGCTGAGTTGGTTTGCTAAATTTACAGCCACATTTGGGATTTTTATGATATTTGTACCCATAAAAAGAATCATCCAAACTGTTTTCTTCTCTCAGTTACCTTTACTCATTATTATGGGCTTCTGCTAGTGCAGCAGTTGGCTTGGACTCTCTTACAGGGTTTAGCTAGTGATTATATTGATGTAAAAGGCAGATTCAAAGTCCGTTAATCCAGGGGAGTAACTGAGCTCCTGAGGTCAGAAAATCCAGCTTCTGCTGGAAGACAGAACTGCAACTTTAGAACATGCAGGTTTAAAGGTAGTTTTTCTATCTGCACCCACAAAACCACAGCTAGTAAATGGTGAGCCCATGGAAGCCCTCAGAGGTCTCGGACTAGCCTTACCTTCCTCCTGTTTGTTGGCAGGTTTGGCATAAATGGCATTAAGTGGAAAGCCAGGCTCCCCAGGGATTGGGAAGTTTGTGATTCCTAATGTGTACATTTCTTTCTCTCCTTGGCCTTTGGAGTTACACTGGAAGAACCAGGCAAACAACAGATGAACAGTTATAAACAGCAGCTCATGGACCAGCAGACCCAAATATTTTACCAATCTGTAACATATAAAAACTCATCAAGAACAGCAACATATCTCTGGAGATCCACAGTCTTGGATCATCTGTTCCTCTGACAACTGGGGTGAACAGGATTATTTCTTCCCCTGTGATTATAATATCAGCAAACTCCTTCCCAAGTACAATTCCCAGAACATACTCAGTTCCTGCGCAGAAAATTACTTTTCTTACCTTTTGCAGCTTTTTCAAGCACTCGGAAATGTACAGAGTTACATAGATCAGCGTTCTGTCAGCCTCATTCTGTAAGAGCAAGCACAGAGCCCAGCCACTCTTAGACTAAAGGAGACTTTATGGAACTGATAAAAGTTTGAAACAGTAATGAATTCAAGCCGTTTTGGCCTAAAATTACCCCATATGAGAGGGACTTGCAATCATGAAATTTACCCAAATTTAAAAATTAAATGGGAGAAAGGGGAATTTTTGTTATCTAGTAAAATGATTTAATTCAAAATAAATTTATATTCACAGCACCAACTCACCAAAGAACAACTAAATGTACAGTATCTCAAAAAATTACCTTAATTTCATAATTTTTGAAGAAAACATTAGCTTTGAAGTAGTAGATAGCTTCATCTATGATATCTGTGTCCTTAGCTAACAAAAAAAGAGTTATAGAGTTAAACAGTGCACCATTATATTACATTTGGTCATAACTTATACTCACTGAAATACATAAACAATCATTCTTGTAAAGGCAAAACTTTGGTGTTTACAAAAAGCAGAACAACAGCACTGCGTAACAGAAAAATTGTGAAACGCCGGTGAGCTCAGATCATAATATTTAAGCTTCCTGCTCTTAGCAAGAGCTATAACATCCCTCTTCTCCTCTCATGACTTCTCACTTCACAAATGGCAGCAATTCAGCAGTTCCCCACTTTTCTACCAGTTGAGTAACTCACCAGAGTTTTAACAGTGTAAAAATCTCAGGATACAAAAATGTTTCTGGAGAAAGCAAAACATCACAATCACACAGATTTAATTATCTACTCCAAAAAAAGGAGAGGGAGCAGAATATATAACTTACTTTCACCTGCTTTTGCTACCATCTAAGACTGCTTAAATCCAGAAACATTTCCTTTGTATTTCCCTTCTTAAACTGAACTGCCATGCTATCATGTCTGGGAAGCACTCCTTCACATGCTGAAGGGAAATCCAGAGCAGATTGCCGGTAGCCTCTCGGGATGCTTCATTTCCCTTTCTGAAGCCTGCTGCCCTGCAGTGCTGCCTGTCCTGCTTGTCCCACAGAGCAGCCAAACGCCTTCACCTGAAGACCCAGCGCCTCAGTTCTCTGTAGCTAAACCACCACTTCCTCCAACAGCAGAGGGTTCGCACCACTACAGCCTCCTCAAAACCTACCGAACAGCACAGTGAGACACAACAGGAAGCACAAGAATAGTAGCCATAAGCTGTAGTTACTGAAACAACTGATGTAGCTTGAGCATGGAGCATATATATATATCACGGCTTAATTATTTTCTATGATTTCCACAACTTAACTACTGGAAAACTTTTTTCCTCCTCTATAAACTGCGAAGTACTCAATTTCCAGCCTGTGACTCCTCTGATCACTCTTGCTAGGGCTGGCTTGGAGCAAAGCATGAGATGATGAGAAGCTCCATGCAGGCAGGATTTCAGAGACTATTACAAACTTACTTTCCCGAGGTGCTGGGCCCTTGAACTGGCTTCTGATGGGCAACAGCGCCATATTCCCAATTAGCTTGGTGTCCGAGTCCATTAAAGTTGAGTGGTAAGCCTACAGATGGGATGGAAAGGCTGGTTATTAACGCTACTGAAAATGGACATTTAGACTGGACATTAGGAGGAATTTCTTCACGATGAGAGTGGTGAGGCCCTGGCCCAGGCTGCCGAGGGAAGTTGTGGCTGCCCCATCCCTGGATGTGTTCAGGGCCAGGTTGGATGGGGCTTTGGGCAGCCTGATCCAGTGGGAGGTGTTCCTGCCCATGGCAGGGGGGTTGGAACTGGATGATCTTTAAGGTCCCTTCCAACCCAAACTATTCTATGAATCTATGATTTCCGTGTCGCATCATGTGCCCCCATGTCTTCAGTCAGTCCAGTTCATTAGTGATGCTTCCAGCAACTTTTCCTTGCACAAACAATCGTTGTTTTCTAATTAGGCTCAGATCTCAGTGCATTTCTGGTGAAGACCATCAAAAGCAGCATCACTGGCACCATTAATGGTTGTGGTGGTGGGAGACACGGTAAAACCGGTCTGGCTGGTCTGCGTGTGTCACTTCAGCCCCAGACTGCTAAACCCCATTCCGCACAGTGCCAGGGGGTAACAGCCCAGCATCTCTGCTTAAGTTATGGGGCACTGCAGAATTCATTGGTATTGCTCATTAAAAATATTAGATTTTATTTCCATGTCTAGATACTAATATAAGCCAGGGTTAATAGGTACCCACACTCAAAAAAACCTTTCTCTGCACTCTAAAACTTGTCTAAGTGGAAAAAAAAATCCTTTCTGCATATGACAGACTCAGTTTTAGACACTTTCTAGACATTCCCACTATCCCAAGCCACTGGGAATCCTTCTCCTCCTCCTAGATGGGGTTTTGAAGGGGAAAAGGGAAGTCGCCGGAGGTGGGTGGGTGTAAAACCCATCCCCTGGCAAAAAAAAAAAAAAAACCCCAGTCTATTCTAATCAGAGGAAAGTGGTGTGAACACAAACGAAGAGAAGCACAGGTTTTATCACCCTCCCGTCTGTGAGTGGATCCCTGGCAGGAGGAGGAATAAGAACAAGAGGAGGAGGAGGAGGAGGGAGAGGGAGAGGAAGAACAAGAGGAGGAGGAGGGAGAAGGAAGAGAAGAGAGGAGGAAGAGGAGGAAGAAGGAAGAGAAGGGAGGGGGAGGAGGAAGAGGGGAAGAGGGAGAAGAGGAGGCGGAGGAAGAAAGAAGACGAAGGAGGAAAAGGGAAGGGGGAGAGGGAGGAGAGGAAGGAGAAGGGAGAAGGGAGAGGAAGAGGGAAGGGGAGGAGAGGAGGGAGAAGGAAGAGGGAAGGGGAGGAGAGGAGGGAGAAGGAAGAGGGAAGGGGAGGAGAGGAGGGAGAAGGAAGAGGGAAGGGGAGAGGGAGAAGAGGAGGAGGGAGAGGGAGAAAAGGAGCAGGGCGCTGGCCGGGCAGCGGGCTCCCGCAAACCCCCGTTCCCAGCCGGTGTCCCCGCTCCCCTCTCACCGGCATCGCGGCGGACGGGCGGGACGCGGCTCGGTGGGGCCGGGCGGGAGCGCAGCTGCCAGAAAACCTTCCTGCTCGGCCGGCGCTGCAGGAAATGAGGCTACGGGGGCGGCGCCAGGACGGGAAGCGGCAGCGGCGGCTCCGCCCCGGGGGAACCGGAGCTTTCCCTCTGCCCCTGCCCTGCCTGGGGCTGTACAGCAGCGAAGCCCAGCTGACACCCTCCCAGCCACCCTTGCCTTTCTTTTCCCTTCCCCTTACACCCTTATCTTTCCTTTCCCTGCCACCCGTGGCCATCCTTGCCCGTCCACCCTTTCCTTTCCCTGCCACCCACATCCACCCTTTCCACTCTCATCCTTTCCTTTCCCTTCCACCCTTATCTTTCCCTCCCACCCTTGCCTTTGTTTTCCCTGCCACCTTCGTCCTTCCTTTCATATACACCCTTGTCTTTCCCTCCCCCGCCCCCCCATGTCCCTTCCTTCCCCTGCCACCCTCTCCCATCCTTCTTCTTGCAGATGCTCTGAGATAGCTTGGGCACCTCTTCAAGGTTGCATCTGGTCCTCCCTGGTTCTTCTTCCTCTTGTCCTGGTCCTAACCACTTCTTCTTCCTCTTATCCTGGTCCTAACCACTTCTTCTTTCTCTTATCATCACACTAGTCGTTATTATCTGGCTTAATTAGCCAGGCACAGGCAACAGATGTTCATTATCAAACAGGAACAAAACATGCTCATGTAAGCAAAATACCTACCTTAAAACTTAATCAAACCATAGCTAAACATGTTATAATGCAAGCAAAATAGCTACTTTAAAACTTAATCAAAACATAACTAAACATGTTAGAATGCCCCTCTTCGCTTTCCCGGCCATCACATGTCCTTACTGACAGAGGATCTTCTGTCCTCAGCGAGGGTGAGTGCTCGAAAAGAGTGCAAAAAGGGATGTTTTGCTCACAGCCGTTTTTCCTTCTAGTGGTTTCTTTCTTTTAAGTGTTGTACTGAACTTAAGAAGTTACTGACACATAAACCACTCAAAGCCATGTGCAAGTTGTGCAAAAACCAGACTTAAAATCTCAGCTCTTCCAAAGTGAATGGAAAACACACGGGTTCTTCAAGAAGGGTGGGTGGCCACCCACTGACCAGACATCCCTTTAAAGTTGCCTAATTCAGTCAACTTCACCTAATTCAGGTTCAGTTCATGTAAATTTTCACCCTTTAGAACAATTCTCTCATCTAATATCTACTTAGTTATTAATAAATATTTATTACAACATACTTACAATTCAGCCTTGCCTCTTTCGCAAATCATTTGATTTTTTCCCAAGCATTCCTTGGCTTAAATGAAATCCATCTGTATTTAGGGAACTTTCATCGGTACTTATCCTAGCCTGTGTATTTTATTAACACACACGCATAAGAATTAAAAATTGTTTATTAAAATAGTTATGGGGTCATATAGCTTATTCTGCACTATAAATATTAGTTATTTTACAGATAAAACATCAGGTATGTTTGTGTAGGGGTGGATTTTTTTTTATTTTTATTTTTTAAGACAAGCAAGGTGTTTTCCTCCCATTCTAGAACATCCATTTTTTACTCATCCACATGATCCTGAAAGTATTCATCCACAAGAGCAGATTTATCTTCTTCACATTCCTACCAAAAAGAAAACAAATAAGGTAAAACCTTTATTTTCCCTAGTGGCTGTTGTACATTGTCCTGTGACGTTTTATTTTAGAAACCACAAGAAGAACAATGTCTAATACGGTTCCATAAAACATGTAGCAAAACGTCCTGAAAAGCAATTTGTTCGTAGAGCTATTGAAATTGTATAGGTCAGAATCTAGATCCAGGTATTCTGCATACCTGAGAGTATAAAACTGAATTAAAAAAATGGAATAAAAGCACTGGACTTGCTCCTTAGGATTCATGAGCTGAAAAATAAAACTAGACATGGCTTGGAACAGATTTTAATGCAACAGTCTTCTATCTTGTATTTTACAAGTTAGAATTTATACCCGATCTATATATCATATAAAACTCCCCTGATAAGCCCTGTGTTGTAACAGTCACGTAGGAAGAAATTTTAGCGATCTTAATGGACCTTTGAAGTTTAAAATTCCATTATTTTTTAAAAACAAAGCACTACTTTTAAATCACATCCATTCGAGCAGTCCACACGTGCCACAAATTTCACTTTTGTAATTGTAAATGAAGAAGATATAAGCACTGTCACTAAAAGACTAAACATGGCTTACTTTGAACCATACTAAGACAATAATTTATTAGCAAAACAAATAAAATATTTATATTACAACTTATATTTAGGATCCATTTTTACTTTTTCATCTTATCAGAAGTACCTTACCCTTGGTTCTTTAAATTCGAGATCTTCTCCATACTGAATGGTAAAGTCTATGTGCTGCAGAACTATGTTTATACTTTCCTCATCAGAGCGATCAAAAGGTAGAAATCGAACCATTCCGTAGTCATCAATCTAGAGAAAGGAATTCAAAGGGCACTGGTTAGAAAATGCAGTAAGTTATTCCTCAATCACTCTAAGCCACATCTTTAACCCAAACTTAGTTATTCCATGTCTAGACTGATAAAACACCATTTAAAGCTACACTGCAAACAATGACAATTCCCCACTCGGAACACCTGGCTATCAATCCCGAGTTCTACAGGGCAGGGAAAGCTGTTAAAAAGCTGAGTTAAAACAGGCAAAAAGTAAAACACTCAGACGCCTGAGAATCTTTTAGATCTTGGCTCTGTTGATAAGTATGGTAGGTAAATATAATACAAAGTTTTGGGTTAATGTGGGGATAATTATTATAGAACGCACAGGATCTATATAGCGATGAAGTCAATAACCATACAGTGTGGTTTATAAACACAGGACCGAATTTAAGGGTACCAGTTAAAAAGCAATATACTCACCAATCCACATATAGATTTAGTCAGCTTTTTAAACATCTTGCTTTTCAATATATTTGTAGAATCTTCAATCATAGAATACATATCTGGATCCAAGTACCTAGGAGAAACAAAGTCGTTGACATCAAAAGAATCCTTAGCCACAAAATAAATGAGTCATCGTGTTTTTATATAGCTACCAAATCCACATATTCTGTGATCTGAATGAACTAATGTCATATCAGGAGAGCTTAAAATGCTTAATTTTAGCAGAAATGCAAAAATAACAAGTAATTAATTCAGTATGTTCAGTATCAAAAAAATGATAGGATTACCTCAGGTTTAGATTCTGAAATACAGCACCCCCCAATGTCATTCAGAGTGGCGTAAGTTATTCAAGATAACAATTTACAGAAAAATCCAGAAATAAGTGCAAAGATGGAGCTAGACTTTTGACTTTTTTGAAGGAACCTATCCAGACATTTAAAGACTCTGTTCAATATAAAACAAATGTATCTTCCCCCATTTCAAAAGATTATCTTTTAACCAGGAGAAACAGACTGGACTTTGAGGGAAACTCACTTCAAGATATTACACTACAGAATAAGTAATTTCTTGGCACTTACCTCTCTATTTCCTTCTTGGCTTTCTTGCTCAGCAAATCCATTTTGGTCATGATGTTAATCTGTGGAATCTCTAAAGATATCATTGCACTGAGTGCTGCCAGAATTCCAGAGATAAACTTTAAGAGTATGAAAAATTATGTAGTTAAGTATGGAAAAACACACCATCACCACACAGGACACTCAACCACAACCAAATCTAGACAATGAATATATGAAACACAGCCACAAGGCCAAGTGGGGAGTCCTTAGTTCTGTTGGGAAAGGGAAGTGCTGAGCTTCTCAGCTGCCATCTTATTTCCAGAGCCTCAAATCTGGATCTGGGACTGAAAAGACCACTACAAAACTCAAAGCCCATCTCGGGATTCTTACGGCTAGACAGGGAAAGTGCCCTGCTCTCTCTCCAGATCTGAGAGAGCTCTCGTAGAATCACAGAAGAGCCTAGGTCAGAAGACACTTCTAGAGGTCATCTGGTTCATACAACTGCTCAAACCAGAGACAGCTTCAAAGTCAGATCAGGTAGCTCAGGGGGCTTTGCCCAGCCAAGTTTTAGAGAACTCCATAAACGTATACCACACTCTCTGTGCCCTTGTTCCAGTCCAACCACTCTTGCTGTGCAGGAATCTTTTCTTTACATCCAACTGGAATTTTCTTTGCTCCAAGCTGTGTCTGAGGCAGCTAAAGACATCAATCAGATCTACCCCTGCTTAGCATTCTGTCCTTGGGCTAAACAAACCCAGCTCCCTAAACTGCTCAGATTTCCTTTTCTTTATCAATATGAACTTTTACAGGAGATTTCAAATGGATACCTTAAAAGATTCCACCATAAACTGAGAATCCACAAGAAACACTCCACAGACACGGAATTCCCACTGCTGAAGCTGTTCTACCAGCTGTTTCATCACCGGCAGATGCGTGTAGAGTTCTATCTGACCTAGGGCAAATTTGGGATATCAGTTTGCAGAAATGTGAAGCTCACAGAAACAGTTCAGTTACATAGTTCTATAAACATGGGCACTGCACTTCATATGAACAAAAGCTGACAAAGAAAGCATTTTCCTTTCCAGACAACTGACTATATTTGGATGGATTTAAACCAGAGAGGTGGAAAAGAAATAAAAGCTTTTTCCCCTCCCACGACCTCCAGTTAGCACTTATTAGCAGTTGCCATAGCGTTTCCAAACCATCTGACGCTATCAGAAGTCAGTGCAGTCACCCAGATTTTCCTGGGACCGAGTTCACTTCTTAACCATCTTAAAGTGACTCTGACAACTGTACGCAGTGCAAAAAAACACATGAACGATTACGACCAGCAATAAAAGTACCACAAATTTTATATTGTAAACACCACAACATTAAGATTTGTTTACCTGGGCAATCAAACAATATATAGTCATCTTCCACATGCCCAAGGCTTTCCTCTAGCCAGTTAAAGTTATTGGCAAAGTATTCCATGCAAAACACCAAGCCGCCATTGGGACCAAACCTTAAGGATTCATCTTCCATGACGTCGTCCACTTCTATCAACTCACGGATGTCTGGAATGACAGGCGCGCAAGTCGGTTTGAGCTGGTTCACTCAGAGCGATGCCCGAAGGCGGTGGCCCACAGCCCCCATGTTAAAAGAAATCATCAAATTATGAAAATACAAAAACGCCCTAAAGTCAAGAGGCTTTTACAAGGAGCTAAAAGTTGGATCGCAGGTGTTTCTGTTATTACTAAGCTTAAGAAAAAAGGAGACATTTTCCCAAATTAGTTAAGGAAAAAGGAAATGTTTGATGAGATTTATTGCCTTCTTAGCAAAACTAACCATGAATGGGTGCCACAGGGCAAATTTAAGACCAGAAACAGTCTGGTAAAGAGGGCGAGTCAAACAAGGATGCGATAACTAAGAAATGCAAGGACTAACTATTTAACTTTAATACCAACAAGAAAGTGGCAGAAGTTCATCGGTGCAGGACTATGGAACAGCCACTAGAGATTGTAGACAGATTGTAGAATAATACATTTACGATTTCAGGATGTACACACGGTAAAAGATCAAAACAGAACAATTAGTTATGAATGCGCATGACTTTTCTGCGAATTCTATGCATATTTATGTATCTGTAGTATATAAAATTATAGGGTCTATATTGGGGGGTTCACACCTGAGTTTGGAGGGTTTGCCTCCCCCGAGTGTCCAGAATACTGTACCCACAAACTCTGAAGAAACAATATCTGTCTTGGTGATGTAGAGATAGGCTTACTGCACACTGCGCAACAGATCCGCATTTTGGACAATACCTGCTGCTCACCTGCCATCACTGGGTAGCTGAAGAGCTCCGCTGCCGGGTCCAGGTTGACCACCTGCACAGCGCGGCCCAGCGCCTCGCAGTGCTGCACCATGGTGGAGCAGTATGTGCTCTGCAAGGTACACAGAGATCTTCAGGGCCTGCCTATGCTACTGCTGCCTCCCCACCCCTTCACCATCACAGAATCACAGAATGGGTTGGAAGGGACCTCAAAGCCCATCCAGCTCCAACCCCTGCCACGGGCAGAGACACCTCCCACTGGATTAGGTTACTCAAAGCCTCATCCAGCCTGGCCTTGAACACCTCCACGGATGAGGCAGCCACCACTGCTCTGGGCAACCTGGGCCAGGGCCTCCCCACCCTCACTGTGAAGAATTTCTTCCCAATATCTATTATGAATCTCCCTCTTTCCAATTTAAAGCCACTGTCCTTCGTATTGTCACTCCATTCCCTTTTAAAGGCACACCTCTCAGCTTTCTTAAGGCCCCTTTCAGTACTGGAAAGCTATAGGATCTCCCCACAGCCTTCTCTTCTCCAGGCTGAACAACCCCAACTCTCTCAACCTGTCCTCACAGTAGAGATGCTCCAGCCCTCAGATAATCTCCACGGTCTCCTCTGGATCTGTTCTAACAGTTCCACGTCCTTATTCTTCTGCCCTCTCATTAGAAGTGTTTGCCTCCTCCCTGGAGGTGTTCGAGGCCAGGTTGGACGGGCTTTGAGCAGCCTGGTCTGGTGGGAGGTGGCAGGGGTTGAAACTGATGATCTTTAAGGTCCCTTCCAACCCAAACCGCTCAATAACTCTATGATTCTTACGTTGGGGACTCCAGAACTGGACACAAGGCTTCAGCCGGGAGAGCAGAGCAGCATCCTCTCCCTCATCCTACGAGCCCCACTGCTTTGGGTGCAGGATGAAACGCACTGCCTTTTGACCAAAACTAAACTTTTTAGTCTCACTTTCCCCACTCCCGACGCCTGCCCCCACGCCTCACTTCTCTCCTCCCCCTTCCCTCCGCCTCACCTTCCCGCTGCCCGCCGGGCCCATCACCAGCTGCGCGTACCGCGGCATCGTGCCGCTAGCGGCGGTGGCGAGGCCCGGCGACTTCCTGGTCACGTGCCCCCGGGCAGCCAATAGCAGTTCCGCTCCACCCTTTTCGCCCCGCCCCCCCGCGCTACGGGTCGCGTTCGGGCTCAAACCGCGCACGGCCACACCCCTGCCCTTCCTTTTTTTTCCGGCAGCGCTGAGGGGGGGCGCGCACGTGCCGCGGGGAAGCCAATGGCGCGCACGCTCCACCCGGCGCGCGCCTCGGCCGCCCTTCCCCAATCTACGGGTCGCGGTCGGGCTCAACCGCGCGCGCGGGTCTCGCGAGACGGCGGCGGCCGCGCTGGGCGGGCGCACGTGCCGCGCGGCGTGAGGAGACGCTGCCGCCGCCGCCTCAGGGGCCTCCCCGGTAAAGCCGCCACGCTGCTCCCCCGCAGCCCCGTCCCAGCGGCCGCTGACACCCCCCTGTACACCCCCCGTTACTTCATCCTTCCCCCAGCCGCCCTCCCGTCCGCCCCCTTCGGTGCTGCGGCTCCGCCTCCCCTCGCAGTGACTCCCCTCGCCCCTACATCAACATCCTCCCCCTTCAGGTACCGGTGCCCTCCTTCTCCTCAGCCCCGATCCCCTCCCTGCACCGTGAGCCTCCCCTCCTCGGGTACTGGTGCTCTTCTTTCCCCCAGCCCCGACTCTGGAGCCTCCCCTCTTTGGATTCCACTGTCCTTCTCCTCAGCTCCGACCCCTGAGCCTCCCCTCGGCTACCAGTACCCTCTTTTCCCCCAGCCCTGACCCTTCCCCGCACTGTGATCCTGCACCTCCTCAATGCCCCTCCTCGGGTGGGTACCCAATGCTTTCCTTCTCCTCAGCCCCGAGCCCCTCCCCGCAATTCGAGCCTCCCCTCCTCGAGTACCGGTGCTCTCCTTTTTCCCCTAGCCCTGACCTCTCCCCACACTGTGATTCTGCCTCTTCTCGAGTACCGGTGCCCTCCTTTTCCCCAGCCCCGATCCGCAAGCTTCCCCTCCTCGGGTACTGGTGCCCTCCTTCCTCTCATCTCTGTCCCCCCATCCCGCCATGTCTGTCATCTCCATGATGTCTGGTACCCCAGGACCCTTACTCTGTCCTCACTTTTACCCCCTACATCCCAGCACCCTCCCACACCCCCATCTGGGATCTCCATGAGCACTCTGGTATCCTTCCCCTCGCTGTGACCCTCTCCTCCCTTTCGTCCCCCACCACCTGTACCTCCCTGGCATTTTCCCTCAGTTCCCTTCACTGCCGGCACAGCACCCTAGCTGTGATTTTTCCCCACACGTATATCCTGCTGGCTTCCATGATCCGGGGAGATTTCTTAAGCGTTGAAACCCCCTTCCCTGTTGAATTCTATTTTCTGAACCCATTACCTGAAAATATGTGAATGAAAACTATTGTTAAATGTCTTAGCAGGTTGAGTTTGGTTTGCTCGTTTTTGTGGTGTTTGTGGGTTTTTTTGCCTGTGTCCTAGTATCGAGCTGCAACTCTTCAGCTGCAGATTTGGATGCCCTCTTTTCTTTGCTAGTATACTGGCAGTACCTCCCCTCATTCCCCCAGTCGTCTCCTGTTTGTATGCTGTTGATTTGACATCATACTTCACATTTTGCTTCACCCAGTGTATTTTATAATTCCATGGGGTGTTCTCACAGATCTTTCTTCATTTCACACTGCATTTTGTGGCGCTCTTGTTTTTTTTCCTCCGTATGCATTAGAATTCTGTCCCTGTATTCTTGCATTATTTATTGTCTCCTCTTTTTTTTTCTCCCTGGTGTCTCCTGTTTCTCTTGGAATTATGCCTGTTTTCTCTGGGATTTGTCAGTCTCTGGGATGCTTGTTGAGTTGGGAAAGGTGTGAATAACTTCAACGAAGAACTTGGGTTCTGATTCTTCTGTTATGTGACCTCCAGGCTTGTGACATGGCCACAGATGTAGCTGATCCTGTGGTCCCTGACTGCAGAGCAGACATAAGGAGCAGTGCCAGGTCAGATGCCGACTATCCTCTTCGGGTTCTCTACTGCGGAGGCAAGTGCTGAAGGGGCAGTTGTCCATGATTCTTATGATGTGCTGTTTATGAGGATGGCTGAACGGAAAGAATGAAAGGATCAGAGGTCATCGTTTGGTCAGCTTTTATTGAGAAGCTAGACCGTGATCAGTTTGAGCTTTCTGATCATCTTTCTGAAATAGCTTGGGTTGGCTATCTAAAGTGGTTTTGGTAGAATGTAGGTGTCTTCCCTCTGAGAGATGAAGGCACTGGCAGCTTCCTACGTTTAAAAGAAGTGGCTCTCATGTTGTGAACTGTGGAAATCTCTTCCTGCAGAAAGTCAATAAAGCCTTCAGAACAGAAATGGCCTGTGAGCATTAGTATGACAATAAGAAATAAAATTCATAAAAGCAATTATTGGATTTGGTTTAGAATTATTTTTCACTCATTACATTTGTAGTTATGTGGATGAAATTTGAAGGAAAGTGAATAATCTCAACAGATACGTTTTTTAGGTAGGCGTGTTATTTAGCTTTGGACTTGAATATGGTTGCAGGGGATTAGGAGAGAATCCTTGTTGTGCATGAAAGCCTGCACGATTGGTTTGGGTTTGTTCTGTGACCGGGCCCCTCTTCTGGACAGTAGCAGCTGTTGAAAAAGGGAAAGCTAACCAAATCAAATGGTAATTTATTAGGTATATTTTTTCACCTCAGGTAGAGCTGGTGTTTATTTCTGTAATTTTTCCCAATGCTGTCGGCTTCTCCCTCCCTTCCTTCTGTGACCGGCTGCTCTAGCTGTGATAGTTTTATTCTAATGCAGAGTGTGAGAGCAAATGACCAATGAGAAAAAAATTAAAATGTGAAGTGGTATCAATAAAGTAATCTTTTTGAATCAGTGTGTGGTGTAACCAGCAGTTATGATGTAAGGAGTCATCCCTAACTTTAAAATACCATTTTGAATTTAATACTAAGGCTTTAAGTGGAGAACTTCTTTTTGTAATCTGTTCTTTTTTTTTCTTCCCTTCTTTCTCCAGTCTGTTCATTGCCAACAGAGGTAAGATAATTTTTTGTTGCCTAAATTTCTTCTTTCTGTTCTATGATTCGTGACTATGATGATTCTTCCTGATCTTTTCTGGCTTTTATTAATTGTGGTAGTTCTGTGCTTCAGCCACCATCATGACACGAGATTTCTTATGCACTAGGATAATATTAGCGTTCAGTCATCTTAAGGAGAAACGGCTGAACTGAATAGCAAACTTAATATGTTGTGGTGTGTTTGTTTGTAATGTGTTTTGTAGTTGCTCTGCTAAAAGCATTCCTATGA
This sequence comes from Cuculus canorus, assembly GCF_017976375.1. Taxonomy (NCBI): domain Eukaryota; kingdom Metazoa; phylum Chordata; class Aves; order Cuculiformes; family Cuculidae; genus Cuculus; species Cuculus canorus. The sequence continues at coordinate 10,844,690 of NC_071417.1, forward strand.
TCTTTCTTCTGCAGTACTGCGAATACATGCCTGATGTGACTAAATGCAGACAGTGGTTAGAGAAGAATTTTCCAGATGAGTTTGCAAAACTTACAGTAGGTAAGAATCTTTTCTAACTGTTGTGTGCCCTTAGACATATCTAGAAATCTCTGAACTTGTCCAATTCTCATCTCTTCCTGCTCTATCAAGTGTGAAAATAGTCTGAGTCTATCATGTTTTTGGTTGCTGTGAAAATGTTTGATAATGTCAGAAAATACTGAATAAACATGTAGTTTCAATAATAACGTCAGAGCTTTCTTAAGTTTTCCACTGTAACCAGTTATCCATGTGTGTGTTTCCTATCAGAGTTAGTTTATCTGATTTAATGTCTGTCCAGTCTGCTATGGATGCCTGGAGGAAAGGTCATTAATAATAGGGAACTTGATGAATTACATTTGGAATTTCAGTATTAACATTATCACTGATTTCAGTCTCTCCGTGGAAGTTATGTGAAAAGACTGTATTGAAATTGTAATTGTATCTTTGAGTGAAGGCTTTCCTGAAGCCTAACCTGCATAAGTATTATAATGAAGATGTAACGCTTCAGTCAAGAGACTCTTGCACTTCCACACAGACTTTACAGATTTGGCAAAATGTCATTCTGCTTTGTGTCCCGTTCCTGTAAGGCTGTGTTGGTTTGCCCACTAATTTTGTTCTTTCTTCTCCCCATTTCTTTTTGATGTTTTTAAGAAAATTCACCTAAACAGGAAGCTGGGGTTGGAGAAGGCCAAGGAAATGTGGGAGAAGAGGAGGAGAAGAAGAAGCAAAAGAGAGGCAAGGTCTAAATAGTTGATTGTGGTACTGATTTATAAGCAGTTTGGGGCATCCCTTTCTCACCTACTGGCCTGGACTATGGTACAGATTCCTTGCATTTTGGTTGTTAGCTGTGTGATAACTCTGCACAAAAGATACTGAATATCTTTTCTCCCCGTGGTAGCAGAGTTGGTGCAGTGATATATGCTGACAAAAGAACTGAGTAGTAGGAACAGCAAGTGAAAGATGACCTGCGTCATGTTTCTCATTGTTCCTGTCATTGCTATTGCACTTATTTGGGGAGTAATTCTCAACCTAAAATCAGCTGGCAGGCCTCCCAGAATGCTTGTTTCTGCCCTGTTTAACAGCAGTTTAGAGGTTGCTTGCAGAGTAGAACAAAGACTGCTCGAACACACGTTTGACATCCATGTATTGTTATTTCTTTTAATATTGAGCTTTGACGTGGAAGCTTTCTTAAATAATAATAAAAACTGAGGCAATGTGCAAAATATTTTTTTGTTAACCAACGCAGTTGGGGAGATAAGTTTCTTCATGGAGGTGAAATCTGACCTTATATGCTTTTCTTGATTGTGTGAAGTCCTTTAACTAATTGTGTAACGCTATACTCTGTTTAAAGGTGGAAGAGGTCAGATAAAACAGAAAAAGAAGACTGTACCACAGAAAGTTACAATAGCTAAAATTCCTAGAGCAAAGAAAAAATATGTCACGAGAGTGTGTGGCCTTGCGACGTTTGGTGAGTTGACTTTTGTTATATGGGTTTTGTTGGTTTTATCTGTGCTTGCTTTTAACCTTAGGATGTTTCTTCTGATTGTATTAAATTGAGTGTTCTGCTTCCATTTGTGCGAGGTGAAAGTCCTGAAGCGCTTTTAGCAATTCCAAAGCATGCCAAAGTTATACTGAGTCACATCAGTGATAAACTGTTCGAGTCCTTATTTCCCTAGTGTCTGCAAACAAATGGGGTTACAAGTTTTTTTTGAAACAGGGCTTCCCATAGCAGTCCACTTGTGTAGACTTCAGAGAAGTCTGTTGTCTTTCATTATAAGTATGTTTATTTTCAAAAAGATGCTAATTTCCATCAAACTTCTAAATACATTACTGACAATTATTTTCACCTATCCTTGAGACTGATTAAGTAAGGCTTTAACTGCCTTTGTAGTACAGCAGTCAAATCATTACCAAAGTGTGCTAACAATGCTGTCCTACATGGCTTTGGTTCAGCTGCAAACAGCCACTTGATGTTTATAACATTTTACTTCAGACATTGATTACTAGTTCTGTTAAAAAGGTAACGCTTGACCTCAGTTGTATTAACTAGATATGTTATAATATGTATTTCGAGCACGAGAGTATTTTCAATCCTCTTGAGGGGTCAGTGACGTGCTCTAGCTTGATCGGAACTGGATGTGTCTTTGTGCTGGAAACCAGTCTCCAAAACTGTTGGGACATGCTTCTGAAAGGAACATACTGAAGCAATTCTACGGGAAAAACTTTTTCAATAACTATGAAGTTATCGTGAACTGGAGGGGCCTTTTAATTAGTTCTGCATGTGCTTTTCTGGTGAGTGTATGCAGCACAGTCAAACAGTGTGTGTAGAGAATGCTCGACGATTTTTGCCTCAGAGTTTGCTAGATATGTAGAGTCAGTTTTTGTGTATTTTAAACAACAGACTTTTCCTTTCAATGGAAACTGTAGCAAAACTTTAAGTGTAAACTGTTTTCAACAGCTAAATCAAGGTTTTGGTTTTAGACTTGAGAATACTTGTATGAAATGACTGCACTTATGCCGTCCAATTTCCCATCAACAGAAATTGATCTTAAGGAAGCACAAAGGTTTTTTGCTCAGAAGTTTTCCTGTGGTGCCTCAGTAACAGGAGAAGATGAAATCATCATTCAGGGGGATTTTACAGATGACATCATTGATGTAATCCAGGAGAAGTGGCCTGAGGTAATAAACCCTTTCTTCTGTTAGAACGCTGATTTTCCAAATAGCCTTTGATTTTCCTGTGATTTTGGAAAAGGGTTTAATGTTTGGCAACACCGATAGTTGTACAGAAATTATTGCAGGCCCATCATTGAATGACTCAGTTAAGGAGTGATTAAACTTGAAGTAAAACCATGCTTCCATTGTCCAAGAAACATTAACTCCCTAATTGTGTAGTGCTGCTGTTGTGGATACTCCCGAGAGGAAGGCATGTGGGAATAAGTACAGCTGTCAAATACCCATGGCTTTTGTGTGACTGTTTCTTAACAGGTGAATGCTGACTATTCCTACATTGCCATTCTGTTTTTCAAAGTCTCTTAATTTTTTTTTTAAAAAAAAAACATCTGAGAAGTGAGCGCACTTGTGTTTCAGAGGAAGAAATTATCTAGCTTTGGGTTGAACCAAATTGTTGACAGTTGAGAAGTTTGGTTGCACTGCTGTAATGGCAAGTGGTTTCTTTAAGTCTCCCTCATCATTCTGGTATTTCCTGATTGTAGTTCTTTCTGACATAACTCCACAGGCCTGTCTTTGTTCAGAGCCTCTGTGTCCTGTGAGGACATGTCACTTGTGTAGAGTTTACAGCAGGGAATCTCGTATGGTGCTGTATCCTTCTCCCACTCTTCATATACATGTACAGTGGTGAATACTGAGTGAGACACGTAAGAAGAAAGCGTCTTAATATGCTATGTTCTGGCTTTTTTTTCCTAGGTGGATGATGATAGCATTGAAGATCTTGGAGAAGTCAAGAAGTGATAGTGAAAGACTACCTTTATTTAATTATGGTTATAAATGATGTAGCCAAAGTGAGGCTTCTAAATCCATTTGCTCTGCAGTGAAACTGTGGAGAACCCGTATCCTTGGCATTTTCACTGTTCTGTATAGGCTGCTTGTTTGGTTTTTTTTTTGTTGTGATATTTGCCAAAGTTAAATTGGGTTTCTATCATGCTTATGCATGAAATAGATTGAAATAAAATTACTGTTCCTCACCAAATACAGTTTCTGGATTTTATACAGCTACTTTCCTCTAACATTCTTACGGGAAAATAGTAATATAGGTCATTAAAAGCTTGTTTTTCATTTGCTGTCATTTCCACTGAAGGTAAGTGAACAAGGCTGCTGTGCAGAAACTCCCACCATTTACCTGCATGAAACCATAGAAATCTGAATGGAACAAACGTGCTGAAGGTTTGCCAACAAAGGAAAATGGAACCTGAAGTAATCAAGCAGTTGGACTAGATGATTGTTGTAGGTCCCTGCGACTGAACTGTTCTATCTTACTAAGTGGAAACACTGAGGAACATGTGAATATGTCTGAAATGTTTAGCCTATTTGCACAATTCCAAATATGCTCCTAACCCCGCTGGAGCGATTTCAGTGGCTCAATACTTTCACATACTGCTCACTCAGGAGTGGTAGTGATTAGCACAACTGTATGGTGACCACTGTTTGATTCCAAGCACTGTTCTCGCACTGGGTAAGGTGGGGTGCAGCCGAGCAGATCTGCTCTCCGTGCTCTTGCTAACAGCCTCGAGCATCAACGCGGTGCAATTTCTGTGGTCCATTTAATAACATTTAATGCTCCCTGGTGGCAGAGTCTTGGAATTGATATTCTCTGATCACTGTAAAGCCTAGATGAGGCCACGTCCAAGGGGGTGTTATGTTGCACACCTTCTTCTCCTGCCCATAAAGTTCTTTTTGTGATTTTTTGTCTGTAAGTTGATGGTTTAGTTAGAACGGTGTCTGTAAAGAGATAAGGGAATCACTGTAGTTGTACCATTTAAAAGCTGAGCAGGGTAGTTACTGCCATTCCTTAACATCCAGTCGAGTTCTTACTCGTCTCTTATGAACATTATTAATCCTCACGTTTTCCCAGGCTCCTCCACCCTCCGGGCGTGGGACTCGAACTCGCCGCAGAAGGAGGCGGAGCTTCTGCTTAACCGTCCCGGGGCGGGCACTTAACGGCTGGCGGGGGCGGGTTCGGCGAGAGGGAAGATGGGGTAGTGCTGCTGTTGGGGCTCACCGTTTCCCTTCTGACTCCTGCAGGGTTGCCCGGTCAGTGGCGGTGAGCCAGCGATGCTTAAATCTGAGGCAGCTCCGAGCTGAATGCTGCAGTCACAGAGTGACCGGTGTCTGCTAATGCCTGGCAGTGCTCAGGTCCTCAGCCCCTATGAATTCGCCCCAGGTAACAAATGAAAGGACTGAAAAGTCACTGCTCTGTTTTTAGCGTGAAAGTACTCATTCCATTGCTAACAGCTTCAGTCAAGATGGTACCACAAGCAGAAGGAATGCTTTTAGAATGGTCTCTGTTCATAATATAAAAATATTTTTATTTAAGTTAACCCCCTGAGTTTATTATCAGAGAAATTGTCACTTCTTCATGTTTAAATGTGTCCGTGTGCTGCCTTTTACAGAAACTTAGCCCGACCCTTGAGAAAAGCACCATTGAGAGGCAGAGGCAAGAGCTCCAGCTTTTAATTGCGGAACTGAAAGATCGTGATAAGGAGCTCAGTGACATGGTTGCAATGCATCAGAGACAGCTTCGCTCCTGGGAAGATGATCGGCAAAAACTTCTGACTTTATCAGAGCAATGCAACTTATTAAAGAGTAAGTATTATATAGATAATATAATAATAAGATAATATAATAGTAAGATAATTATCATAGTAAAGACTAAGTATTATGTCTCATTAAGAATGAGACCCTGTTCTTCTCACTACGTTCAGGTCTTATACCCATCAGTAACAGTTTTGCGTCATATAAGAAACTGTTTCCTGCCCTTCAGCCTTAAATTTGGTTGTCTTCTTTCTGAGATCAAAACTTCCACAACGGTACTAAAGCAATCTGATCTTGAAGGGGGTATGATAATCAGATAGCTCAGTCTCATTTGCATATGCTAATTGCGTCTCTAGATTCTTGAAAAAAATCTGATGAGATGAATGTGGGGGAAGAGAACATTGTGCAGATATGCTGATGTGCTGCAAAGCCCTGTGTCCGGAGGATCAGCTGTACAGCTCTGACATCCACAAGCCACCCAGCTGATCACCTAGCAGCTCTGAACTCTCCTGTTTGACAGCTCTAGCACAGAGGGCACCACAGAGTTCATATTTCATCTGACCTGTGTAGCTTGACTATCCTGTTTCAGAGTGTGTGATGCAAGCATCCATTTCTGAACCACATAATTTTAAAACACTGGTTAAATTATGTCTAAGATTTTTAAAATTGCATGAGAGTATCAGAGTTATCTCACAGATACCTTTTCTCCCTTCTTTTCAGATGAGCTGAACAAGAGAAATGAAATTATAAAATCACTGACCAAAAGGTTAAAGTTCTTAGAATCTCAGCAGAATGACAGTAAGATGTCTGAAAATACACAGCAGAACTTTAAAGAGCTGTCTCAAAAGGTAACAGATGCAACTGTGGGCTCTGGAGGTAGGAGTTGAGTAATGGTCTGATTTGCAGTTCGTACGTGTACAGAATGACAGTGGCATTTGTGAGTGAATAAATATTTCATATTCATTGCAAGTGTCTTTTAGTACAGTAAGGCTGATTAAGGTATAATTGATTGCTTGGCAGTGGGGAGGGGGGGCAAAAAAGCTTTTGTAAAGTAGGGTTTTGGAATTTGCAGTTTGTTTGCTTAGTTTTGGGCAACACCACTCAGAACTGACGTGCCTCCAAAAAAGCCAGGCACTTTGACTGCAAAAGGCAGCGTTGACCACCAGAAAAGCATGGGTACTTGCTTGGGAAGTTCCAGAAAGTTTTATTTACAGCTTTGATTACTCTGATGTAATGTAACATTCTGGAAGCAGTTTGTGGATGTGAAAATAATAGGTGTTCAAGGGTTCTAAATTTTTTGAAAGTGATTTGGCAATGATGTATTTATTGCTGTAACTTTCCCCTCTGTATGCAATCTAGTAGAACAGTATTGTGCATTTTCATCTCATCAGCTTGACTTAAGACAAGCAGGATATTAAGAACCTTCATTTGCAAGCAACTTTGGTTGTAATGAATTGAGGAAGAATTTTTGCTCTAGCTGTCTTTTCTCCAGCTCCTCACAGCTTGCTTGGAATTTCACATCACTGTCTGTGATGTTTAAGTAAAATTGTGCATGTATTTACTGGAAAAATAGTAACTTTGAATCATTGATGCAGTATCTGACTTTCTTATTTCTGTTCACCAGGAGAAAAATCAAAGAACTCCCTGCTCAGTTTTGGAACTGTCTGCTAAAACCAACCATCTGCAAGCAGGAGAACAGGAGCGTTTTACTGTGCTTAAGCTGAAGGTAACATCTGTTGTCTTGTTAGGCAGTAAATGTGATCAAACTGTAGTGTAGTGATTGGTGACTGTACCGTGGTGGTTTAGTCACTGTTGATCTTACTCCTGTTTAATGCTTAGGCTTGTTTGAGAAGGGAAAAGTGGTCAGCAAACAATAAACTGGTTTATTTTCATGAACAAGCTTGTTTCCTGCCTTTGTTTTTTTATGTTTTTCCTCAAGAGCTCAGAAGGATGTCTGTGAAGTAGCTGTAACTACTTCAGTAAGAAGTACAGTTGTTTTGTCAGAATTCATGCATTTAGATAAAACAGTAATAATATATTCTATTTCCTATTTCAGGATGAACTTACAATTGAAACAACTACATCTAAATCCAGAAAGCGGGAAAGTTTATTGGGTGGAGCAAAGACGGAGGAGTTCATTCTCAACAAAGAAAGGCAAGACCTCGAACTGAGATTGAAAGAACTGATACTTGAAACAAATAAGCTGAAAGGTAAATCTTTATATTGGGCACCTAATTAAGTGTAGACCAGCCTGATTTTTTTTTTTATTCTTAGAAATATAACGTTTTGTTTTAAAGATGATCTCTGTGAAAAGACAAAAGAAAATAATAAGCAGCAGGAAGAAATTCTTCACCTCAAACAGGAAAACGAGTGCTTGAGGCAAGAGCTTGCACTTGCTGGTAAGTGTGGTCACTTGGCTTTTCATGCCTTAGCTTTCAACAGCTCAGTGACTTCTAGACAACAATAGTTCGCTAGTATCTGTGAAGGAGACATCTTATCTACTTTTCTGGCAGTTTAATAAAGGTATAGGCCTTTGTGTGTGATTCGTCTCTGAAAGCAATATCTAGGGCTTCTTCAGGGACAGTTTATATCATCTTGGAGAATCACAGAGTTCACCAATATGATCACATGTGGAGGAATAAATGGCTCAGAGGATTCTCTTGAACACTTTTGAGATTTTGTGGTATTAATGCAATAAATGGAGGTGGCATTCTCCCTTCTGACACAGCTTGCACAGAAAATGGTGACCTACTGAAGCCACATGCAAAGCCTACCGCTTAGGCCCTATGAAATTACCAGCCTATCCACTCCCCCTGGTGTTTGTTTGTATGGAAGCAGTCTGTTTGCAAATTCACTTTTTTTGCTTGCTTTTTTGGCTTAGACCAGTTTAATGTGCGGGGCTTGGTGAACTGCAGCTTGCTGCCTGTTGATATCTTTGCTTTGATTTTGAGTAGAGAGGAACTCTTCGGTGCTGCTGGATGAGAAAGGCAGACTAATGGTTACAGCAGTAGCTTTACAGACAAGCAATATATACCTTGCAAGATTAGGTGACCACAGATGTCCTCTGCTGTAAGATTATTTACTTGCCTATCACTTTTTATCTGCCATTACCTTTGCCAAGTATTGATCCCACGTCTCATTATTTTAAAAACACTAGTAAAGGGAAGTATTTCCCAGCACTTCCCTGTACAAGGCATGAATTAGAATTAATTACTCAGTTTCCTTTCTGTGAAGAATGTTAACATGAAGAAGTAAAATGAATCAGTCAGTGAAGCAGAGGATTGCTGCTAGTAAAATAAAGCTGGTGAAAGGTCTGAGGAAAATACTCTATTTTAGTTACCTTACAGGTTTTGTGCTTTTCATGTTTAGAGGGGAAACCGATCCTGTTGATCTTAAGAAAATCCCTTTGTTTTGTTTAGGTATTGGTTTCTGCTGCTAAAGACATGCACCTTAACAAATGTATTTGCTTTGTGTCTGTTCACTTCAAGTAATTAAAAAATTGCATATATTTTGAAACAGTTGAGAAAGCAAAGACAAAGGATCAACTTCTTCAGTTTGCCAAGTCTAAACAAGCACGGACTGATGCAGAACTGTCAAGTTTGCGACAGGTACAATCCTAATAGTGTTTCTACACTGACATTATGAAGACATTTTTCAGTATCATCAGATCTGCATGGAACACTATAAAATAGTTAGATCTGGCTATTCTTAATTAAGAAAAAAGTTAGCATGTGCTGTTTCTGCCTTGCTGGGGTCCCTATAGAATGTTTTTTTTGTTGTTTCTTTTTTAAATTAAAAACCCTTGGTACAAATTCTTGTATATTTGCATGTCCTTTTAGCCTTTCTTGTGTAATTGTATTTACTTGGTCCTACAATGAGCAAATACCACCCACCCTCATAGCAGTAAAGCGAGGAACCCTGTTGAGATAACAGTTTGTCGGTGTTTGTGTGTGCATAACCAGAAAGTGCTAGGCTCGAAGTCATGTGAAAGGCAGTGGGAGTGGGGCGGGCTGCCTTGCACACATCCCCAAGGTGAACTCATGCAGCATAAAGGAGCACGGTGTACTGAAAAATCTTTTTTTTCAAGATAAACTTCAAGAAAGCAGGAGGTCCTGCTTTCACCTGTGCTCTGCTGAGTTTCTCAAGGCATATTCAATTATTTTTTATTGCAAATAGTTGATCAACGTGCTATCTTCTACATTAGCTTTACAAAAATCCCCTGCAGTGAAAACCAAATACCGTGATCATCATCAATTCAGCATAACTTTGAACAACGTAACAACAACATGTATGAAATATTGAATAACAATAGTGCTGTTGTAGTGTGGTTCTATTTTAGATGAACACCACAGTCTTCTAATAGAAATACCGTTTATTGCTGCAAAACTATTTTCTGAAATACCTGCAGAGATGGCCCCTTAGATTTAGAAGGCTTTGACAATAGTTTTACTGCAGGTATTGGTTTATTAAAATATTTTGAGGATATTTTTGGAAGGCAAGCAATGTGTTAGTACCCGATGACAGGGTTCCTGCACTCCAGACTTTCTCTAATATGCATCGCTATCTTTAAAACAGATCTACATAAAGCAGCTGCATGACTTGCAATTTCTTCATGTCAATTTGGAGAGCTCTCAGGAATTAAGGTAAAAGCATGAAAAAGTGGCACATGAAAGGAGGTAATATTTTTTTTCCCCAGTAGTTTACTCTTGGAGAGAGATTTCACTGTTGAGCCACAGTTAACGTCCTGTGGGAGGCTTGTGCTGTGTCAAGATGGCTTTGCTGTACTCAGCCACAAACATCCAGTGAAGGTGTCAGATACCTTTTTTAACTTGTTCAGGAGAAAGCATGAGTATCATTCACAGAATAAAGCGTTGTATGCAGGCCAGACAGTTAATGACTTCTTTAAAAATTGAATAGTCTGGTAGGAGGGGTGTTAATTTGGCCTGTTACTAATTTTGTTTAAAAATCAGAGCTTATTTTGCTTTCAGACTAGGAAATCAGTGTACACCCTGGAGGTTCAGACAGGATCACCACACTATATAAAGCATGAGGGAACTCTCAGTCTGATTTTGGAAAGTAACAGCCAAATCTGGGCAGACTTCTGTCGGGTTTTGGCTGGGTACAGCTGCCTGTTGGTGTCTGAACTACTGCAGAACCATGGCTAGAGTGTCTGGTTAATGTCTAGCTTTAACCTTGAGTACAGTTATGTATACTCTTTAAATTCAGTATTTCTGACTGTTTTCTTTATCATGCCATTGTAGCAGAGGTACGGCATTCTTTGTCCCTGAAAGTAACAGCCAGATAGACACAGTTTGGACTGAGGGCACCCATAGGATATGTGAGAAGTGTGGAACTGCACAATATCCAAAAAGGAGGGTAAAAACCACCTCGGAGACGTGTGAAGTAGATGATAGTTTGTTACTGAATACATCAAACTTGGAGGAAACTACCTCAAAATACTTAAACCAGTGTCAGAAAGTTGTGAAAGTCTTGGCTGGCCTTGCAGAAGAAGAAGAAAAGCAGGATGTTGCATCAAGCTCTGATCAGCTAAGCAGCATAGGATTGTGTGAGGCAAACAACACAAGGCCATTGAGAAACAGGGAAACTTCTGAGAATGGAGTGGAGAGCAGAGATCGACAAACCTTTCAGTCGTCTTTACTTCAATGCAAGCATTGCCTTAAATTCAGTTCTTGTGTAGATTCACAAAACAGTTTGAGCCAAAACACTGTCACAGCTGACAAATCTGATAATGAAAATAAAACTTGGCAAGAGCGAACCGAAATTCTTTTTGACCAGAAAAGCAGAGACACTCCTGTTGCAATGCACAAGTCTGAATCTGATTCACGTAGCGATGACTTCATCATAAAAAAAGATGTATTGTGGAAGCCAGTATCAGATCAGGAATGGCTGAAGATTTTCAAACCCATAAAAGGAGATGGAAATATACAGCATGGAAAAGATTTCAACTGTCTCAAAACTGCACAGGAGATGAAATGTGCCAGCTCAAAAAGGTTATGTGCTTGTTAGTTTTAAGAAATTGATAGATACAAGTTGGAGTTACATAGAAACTTCGGTGTACAAGTTCTCAATAATTTGTGTTATCTTAGGAGATGTTTAAAGTAACTGCTGTTTTAAATTTATTCCACCCACATGCAAAGTAGTACATTTAAATAAGTTTAAAATAGCTCTAAGGTACCATGATTCTATTTTGATGCTTTTTTTTTTTTTCATATCTCCTGTCGCCAAGAGTTGCGTGGGTAGGAGAAGCTGCAGTAGCACATAACTTGCCAAATAAAATCATTCAGAAAAATGCAGATTAAAAAAATTCTGATTTTTTTTTAAATCCTGGGTTTTGTTTTGGGCAAAATATGTTCTGACCAGAGTTGGACTTGTGCAGTGGTATTTCTGTAAGGCAAGAAACAAACCTGGATTTTGTGGGGTGCTTACTGGCTATGTTATTTCTGTTGAGAAATCACACAGTGGCTGGACAAGAATGTAGGACACAGCTCTTCTGCACAGGCAGCTTTCCTCACTCAGGGCAAGAAAATGAGATGGCAAGATGTAAGGGACAGCAATCTGTCCACTCTCCAGTGCATCTCTGTGCATGGGATTTGATCCCTAAGTTTATATTGGGGGAAAAAAAAAAAGTATGTGTGGTTGGAGATGAGCAGAATGAGGTTTCTAATGCTGCGAAGCGTTGGAAAAATACTCAGGTTTCTTAGTGGTATTGGAAGGTGTCCAAGATAGAAACAGTCCTTCACATTTATGGAAGTGGTTTTATGCCTGCACAAGCAAGGGCATTCAGTGCTGTGACTTTCTGTGGACTTGTGTTGGTTCCTCTATTCCAAAAAAAATGACTTACCAGCTCTGTTTTGGAAGGATCTCTGAAGTTTTAGAGAGATTTCATAGCTGCCTTTTAGACATAGAAGAGGAGTAGCTTTTCAGCCGGTAGTTCGACAAGTACAATAAATGAACAGCTCTTTAAACCTGTTAAGGATTTTAGCCAGCGAGTCAATGTTAGGGAAGAATGGCAATATCTGATATACTGATGCTTTCATTCTGTGTTGGTTTTAAACCAAAAATATAATAGAAAGGGTTACTGCAGTGAGACAGACCTGTTCAGAAACAAGGTGAATGGGCAGCCATTGAAAAAGAATGCTGTCCTGGCACATTCCCATGCAGCTCAGCTGAGCTTCACTCTGTGTGTGGACTCTCTCTAGCTTCCGCATCTATAAATCATTAAAAAGATTCCATTCCCCTTTCATCTACCCTGACCTTTCTTATCTGCTCCCCCAGTGGCACAAATGACATGCTGCTGTCCCTCCAGATCTCTTTTTGAGGCTGAATCTTGGTAACTGCTTTCACTTTGTCTTGTCCTTAAGGGTGTTTTAGGGGAGAAGGAATAAATTCAACCCAATGCAGATAGAGGAGATATCCTTCAGCAGGGAGGGCTGCTCTGACTGTTTGGGTTTGCTGCTGAGCTATCAAATTTTCTTGGTGCCTGCCTTTGGTCCTAGGAGCTCTCCTAACTGGAGGTGGATTATCCCAGTGCAAATCCCAGACTGCTTGCCCTCCAGCCTTTGCTGACTCTGATTTGCCACCAAATGAATTCTTGCACCATAAATGGGAGGAAGGCTGTAGTATTGCAGTCTTCAGTGTGGGCTTCTTGTTAAGGCATTAATGACAGAAACCAAACACAGCATTCCTTCTGGGATTTGAATCTGGATGCTCCAGTTTTCCACTGCTGGCTTCATCGTGCTGATGATGTATTTCGTGTGCAGGGAAGGGTGCTGGCACCTCCCTGTCAGCCCAGCAAATATTTTTGACGTGAGTTCTTGAATTCTGGAACAGCCAACAAGAAAGCTATTAACACAGTCAAATACCTTATCCTACTGCAAGAGCGATTGTGAAATAACTGTAGGGCAGGAATCATTTCTGTGTGCTCTGACTTAGTGATTTCATTTATGTTGGACCAGCATTTGCTGCCTTTGGATTTTTATCTCAGTTCTGGTTTTAAAGATGGAGCGTCAGCAGTTTAGGTGTTCGGTGCGCTCTTGCTGGACTGAGCCACCCCTTCCGTGAGCCATTTCCCTGCCTCAAAATCAAACTGCGTGGTTCCCCCCCTCCCTCCTAACCTATGCGTTCCTCAAAGCTCGCTGCACCTCCTCACGTCCCCTGCTTCTAGGCTGGTGCAGCCCATTCCCTCGCATCTCTCCAGAGCCATTCCTCGTTCATAAGCTCTTGTCTCTCACAAACCTGTTGGATCCCAGTGTTTTACAAGAGAAGTGAAATGAGTTGCAGCAGATGGGTCTGAGCTGGCATCTCTCAACAAGGGCTTTGCCTTAGATTGAATGTCATTTAAAAATAAACCTTTTTGTAACAGTCTTGCCAGGTGGGGGTTGTGTTGTATCTACAGAATATTTAGTGGAATGTTGTGATTTTGAAGATGGTATTCTTTTATATATGCATATTTTTAAATTATAATTATTAGACATCTTATTTGGGGAAATGGTCGCTCTTGTATTTACTTTTTTAAAACTGGATGAAGTGGAAATCAGCAGTTGAAAATGAAATTCACTGCATAGCTTGTAACTGCCAGCCGAAACCAGGGTGCATCTTTGTATGAGCCGCAGAGAGCACTCAGTGCTATGTGAGGACAGCCGTCGGGGACAGAGGGCTCAGTTAGGGTGCGGTGCTGCTGGGTTCTTGGGCTATGAAAGCAAGTGGACAAGGCGTTTTCAAACATACTATAATTCTGGTCTTAATTTGTGATTAATTGGTGCTGGAGCCCCGTGAGGGATTTGATACATTTTGATAAAATTGTGTTTTGTCTAGGGCAGGCTGTAATGAAGTTCACTTTTAGTATGGCAAAGATGTAAGAGAACAGTTTCTGTCCTTTGACAAGCATGGTAAGGGCTGAAGAGCTTTTGTATTAGGGCAAGCTTGGCGTGGCTGAGTCGGTGTTCTGACAGTAATAATGTTCACGGTATGATTTGTTGCTTTAAATGTTTTTTAAATTGCTTTTCAGATGCTCCTAAATAGAACACGTACGGATATACCCAGTGCTAAATTGGAGTTTTGTTTTGCTTTAAAACCTGGGGGAAGATGTACACCACTAGATTGTATGCTTCAGCTCCACACTGAAATGGCAGTCAGGGAGCTGAGCTTCGGGCGTAATCACAGATTGCCTGAACAGCTCTTTACTGTTTGCTGCTGTATTTAAAAATAAATAAGATAAAGCCTCTTTGGGAAAGCTCTCTTGTGATCTCTGAAGTGAGATGATGACTTAAAAACACTGTGAAATTCCTGTGAAAAGCACACTTACAAATATTAATTTACATAATGGTTGATTAAAAAAAAAAAGGTGTAGGGTATGAGAGAAGAAAGCATTGGGAGGAAGTAGATAGTGCCGTTGTGTGCTCTTCGCAAGGTTAAATAGATTCTGAAGAACAGTGGTAACAGCTGTTCTTGAAACTGGTTGAATGTCAAAACTGTTGCCCTCAGAGGATGAAACTGATCTAATGAAGCTGTTAAACATGGGAAACCACTCTGAGGAACAGGGTAATCTCACATGCTTGGTGGTTTTCTTGGCTCCAGACCAAGATGTCATGTCATATCCTGATTTTCCTTTGGAAGGTGGAAAAGGATGGTGATGCTCTCTCTGTCAATGTCTTCCTTTTTGGTTTTAACAGTGAAGAAAATGTGGATCTGAATTCTTTTCACTTGGATTCTCCCTGTTTGACATCCACCCAGAAAAGAGACAGGCCTCGAAGATGTGAGAAGTGCTCCGATGAAGACTTCCCTCTGGAGATCGATGACCTTCCAGGGACTAAGCAAACAAACAGGTGCTGCTGTGCTACCGTTGACCAAGTCAGTATTTTATTGCAGAATGCACTTCGTTAATTTTAAGGGGAATTGTAACTGATGGTAGGAAAGGGAGCGTCTGCCAGCATGGAAGACCTAGGAACTGGAGACCTGAGACAGCAGGCTTAAAGCAAAAGTGGTAAAATGTTTTTTTCATGTGTTTTGGGCAGCATAAATATAAATGAGATAAAAAAAATAAGCTTTTTAAATGAAAGATTTTAGAATAACAGATGCTGGCTGATATATGTTAATGCCAATAAAGCACAATATCTGAGTATGTTTAGACACAGTTATTAGAAGCTAAAAAAAGTTGCCTTTAGGAAAGACCCCTATGTTTGCTAGAAATATCAACATTTAGACAGTCTGGAGCAGTGTTACCTAGCAGTACTTTGAATGGAGACATTTCAAAATGAAGGCGATGATTCTTGGTATGTTATAATCCTTTGACATATTCCAGAAATATCGTTTTATAACTTTGGCTCACTTTCTGTCTCCTCCAGGACACCGGTTTCCCCATAAGTAGGCTGCAGCATGCATTGGCTGAGTCTCAACAGATGGTTGCTGATCTGGAGCTTAGCACTCCCCTCCACGCGAGCCCTTGCTGCAGTCCAAGCAGCAGCAGCATTAATGTAGTATATATTGCTCTCAGATGACTACATTTAGGTGTCTGAGAAGACTGATTACAAACATCCTTTCCCTTATGCTTGACTTGTGCTACAACATTATAAACGATATCCTCCTCAGGCTTTACTAAAGAGAAAATTTCCGCATACCTTAAAGTGAAGTACTTGGGTTTTTTTATAGGATTCTTTATGGCTCCTCAAGGTCATGGAAGGATTTGACTTTTCCATGTGCCTAAACAGATGGAAGGAAGAAGTCATTTTGGAGCAAGCTGTAGGAGGCCTAGAAAAAAGCGAGCATAAGTATGACTTAAATTCAAAACTGGCTTATTACGCTAGGTGTATTTGTGGAAAGGAGGACACTATAGGAAATAGGTGATGTATAGCATAGTTTTATATATGAATTTAAACCAGACCCTCAGCTTAAATAACTGTAGAGAGCATACTCAACGGTCAAAGAAAATAACCTATATATAGCTGTCATGGCAATTTATTTTATGAGCATGAATAGGGAATTTCAGACCTGAGTATGTGGGCAATAGGAGTAATCGGAGAAGGGGGCACTTGTTTTTGTCAATATCCTGAAGAATCTCTACCTTGTTTTACAAGGGGAGTGTACAACACAGTACTAGAAATGAGTAACTCTTGCTGGTGTGTATCACAAAGGAAGGATTTAGGCTTACGATTTTAAAGCAGACTCCTAATGAGGAGGCTGCGTGCTGAAACCTCTCTCTCAAAATGTTGCACTCTTTATATTTTTAGACGAACTTGACCAGAACAACGTTACTGTGAGTAACAGACAAAGTAATCTTGATAACATTCGGAACCATAAAACCCTAGCTGTGCCAGCACTGACTGACAGAGTATAAAGGTTGTGTGCTGACATTTGCATAAACTGAAAGGGTATTTTGTTCAGAAGTTCATCTGCAGAATTTAATTCAGTGTGAAAGACAGCAGCAGTGTAGTCTTTTGCAAAGAGACTGTCCTGTAGGAGGGATTCCTGAAAAGCTCTCTGTAGAACAGTGGTTGCCTGTGGCTCTTGCCCAGCCCCATCAGCTGTCTGGCTCCTGCTCGCTGGTTGGCGCGTCCCAGCTCAGCTAAACCGGCTGTCCTTTAGCATGACTCTGCTTTATAGCCTGATCGTGTGTTTTTGAGCTTGGAAATTTGCTTCTCATTCAGAATGGTTCCTTTACTGGACAGAAAGTAAAGCAGGCTCATGTTTACTGGTGGGGGTAGCTTCTGAACCACATCTGTAGAACTTTGATCTACTTCCAGAGCGGTTCTGGGCAAAAACTTGCCAAGCATGTTTTAGTTAATCTATGCAGGCCAACTAATCTGTACTTAAAAACAGGTTTACCTGAGGCTGTTTTAAACTGCGCTTTAGAACACATAAGATGTCTCAAATATAACCCTTAGAATTTCATCACTAAGAATTTGTACCTGTTGGATTCTGTGCCCTGTTTGAGAGAGGGATGAGAAGAGGGAATTAAAAAGCATATCCTTGCTGCTTGCCATTTAGAACCTGGCAGCTCTGTAATTTTATTATCTGCGATCTTCCACGTAGTGTTTTTGCATTACAATGCAGACAACAGAACTTGCAGAAGTTCTCCACAGAAACAAGTTTACTGCTGCAGAGGAGAGAGATGCTAAAATTCCATTCTTTTCTCTATGATGTTTTGTGAGTATGAAGATGTTTTCAACTTGATATCTTTGTTGTTGTTTCCTTCTTTATAAATGCATCTTCACTATTAAAACATGTCTGTGGACTTCTGAGATGAGCCTGGCACAAGATTCTAAGTGCACTGGCTCAGAACGCATTTCCAATAAACCTCTTGTGAGTACTGTAACAGCAAACAGATATTAAGGCAGCAAGTAATTCCTTTAGTCAAATAATTGAACTTTCATCAAGCGTGTTCCTCATCCTCTGGGTAGTCAGACCTCACAGCTCCATTCCCGAGTACCTGCACACTGCTTATTGTAGTTAAAATCCTTCTGTGTGTTACAGATAACAGGATCAAGGATATGAACATTGTTGAATAAGAGATCGGGAAGTGTTTTTCAGTGCCACAGCCAAAGGCCGTTTTAGCATATTGTTCCTGGGCTCAGAGCTCCCAAAGTAGATTGTATTGAATAGAGCTGTTTCAGAATATAAAAAGCAGCCTTGCCCACAGCGGATTGTTTTCTTCTTTTCGAATCAGGAAATTTCTCACTCTCTGATTATTTGTTCCACTAATGTGAATTGGATGCTTGCAATAGGCACCACATTGTCTGGTTCTGAGGACAAAAGAGTAACCAGATATGGTTAAAATACCGAACACCACATGAAACTGAATAAGAACTAGCAACAACGGGGAGAAAAATCGACGAAACAAGAAATCTTCCAGTGCTGACACAACTCAAGCGCATGTCTGCAAAGAGACGTTATTACGCAGCAGGCTGAAGTGTAAAGCTTTGTGGCAATTCATTTCTTAAGCTGATCAATGTCAGTCCCCTGGGAAGCTGGTGCTCAGTTCTTTTCTCTTGGTATATTCAACCTACAGTCCCTGAACTGCTTCTGTCCTCTGTGCCCCTGGGGAGTGGGGCTGGTTTGTAGCACCCTCGTGTTCTGCTGTTTCTGCAGGAATGCCTTGCATTAAGGATGGAGACACTAAGTCTTCTTTCCAAATAAGTTGGGTCTGCTTAGCGCACGCTAATGGGACACTCATAGGAAATGGATGCTGAGTAGCTGGAATGCCTTACTCTGCTCGAATGTTCCTATGTAGAAATCTCTTCCTAAAGAGAGCCTTAAGATAAAAGAAGCTGGAGGTTTTATAGATCGAAGCCAGCGCTGTGACTTGCATCCTGAAACCACTGATGGTAAAAAGTTTCAAGAGCAAATCCCCCAAACTGCTGAGCACCACGCTGATGCAGCAAAGCAGTAAGCATGCGCTTAGCCTACAGAAATAATCTCATTTGCTTCAAGTGAGAAAGAACTGGTGGAACAAATGTTCCCACAATTCACTGTAGATCCCTGACAAGAACTGGTGACTGTGCAAGTCACTGGCTGCTGCCTAATTCTTATTTTCTTCATTTATTAAAAGGCAGCAAATCACTGCAATCAGTTAAACCCAAAGCAGCTTTTGCAGAGTTGACGGCAGGCTCAGAAATAACTAATGTTTGTGCAGTTTCCTATAGAGAAGTGATGGAATTGATTTGATTGGGTTGGGGTTTTTCTTAATTGCTTTGAAATCATTTGAGGGCAGGTGCACTGATAAACATCAGGTTAATTTCCTGACTAGCTGACAGGGATTTAGCCATTTACATCAGTCAGTTGTTTTTCCTTTAGAGGGAGATTGGGTGGGGAAGAGTTGAAGAGGCAAGAGAGGAAAGCAATGAGTAAAAGGATATATTCAGTGTTGGATACCATAGCATGTGCCACTGCTTGTAAACTGTGACTCAGTGACTGGCAGAGGGCACAAAGATCACTCCTTTTTGCAAAACAAACTGGAAAGGTTTTATTTCATAACACTCCAGTGGTGTCCCTGAGACTTGGCTTTCAGTGAAGTGCTTTGTTTACTTTTCTGCTCTTTATATTTTTATTCCATGCTTTTATTCCGTCTGCACTGTCAGAATTTATATAGTAAATCGACACCAATGTGCTTACTTAATACACGTTAGTGGAAATTTTCCTGTGTTTTAATAGGAATCTGTAATTTTCTGCAGTGGATGAAGAAGTTTCTAATATAGAATTAATTATGAGATCTGAAGATCATCAACCTGTCAGCTACAACGGAAAATTACCTGATGTTTTTCCCATGGTTCTCTGAGTGTTTGAAAGACACAAGTGGCAAAAAGATGGGACTATGTGGGCATATACTTTATCTTCAAATAAAACATAGAATTATGCCAAGATTAACAAAACTATTTTTATAACAGAGAGCTCAGGTTAAATACTAGCTTGTGTTTTAAGAATCTTAAGTCTGTAATTGTTACGACATAGGAATTATTTTTTTTTACTGTTTTTTATGGTGGCTCAGAAATATTTATAGAATATGACACAGCCGAGCATTCTTTTTTTTTTGTTAGTTTATTGTTTTTGTCCTGGACTTCTTGCCCTGTAGAGAGAGATGAATAATGTTTATAGGAAGTTCCCAATTAGCGTTGTAACCAGGAACTGCCTCCTACATTGTTGAAATTGGAGAGCTGTCACCCACAAGATGGGCAAAACAACCTCTTCCCCCGTCAGGAACTATTTATTCTAACAAAAGCTTTAACAAGATCAGGTGTGGGTATGGGCTCTGGCAGAAGAAAAGCTTAATCTGAGCTGCTCGTTAGCATTAGAACTGGTTTTATCTTTGATTATTGGGCAAGAAGCCTTCTGTTATCACAATTGGAATTTATTTTTTAACTAAAAGATCAAAGAAGCTAATAAAGGTGAAACCTTTGCGGGCTCTTTGTTCCATATTTAACACACTGTCCAACACATTTAGCATTTAATTTATGAGGGTTCTCTGGGCTCTAGGACACCAACTGCCAAATACACTCAGTGGGTCACTCAGTCGTGTGCAGTTTGGGACATGTTTGCCAAGTCCACATTGCTGAGCTCTGCGCCAGCATTCTTCCTGCGTGGGGGCAGCTTGGAGGTGGGAGTCGCTGGCTCTATCCACTGCCACAAAATTAATTGCAGTGAAATACACCACTTGCACCCTTGTTAACTCTTTCATATAATTTTTGCTTTCTCTTTAATTACCTAAATGACAGCCTGCTGTCCTTCGTGTACTAATGGCATCAAAATTAGTTGACCAATTCTGGTAGCTGCTGTCCTACAACTTCTGTCCTTCCCCGCCTGCGTGCGTTAGCCTGCGTGCGTTACCCCCAGGGGGAATCTTTGCATCTCAGTTTTTTTCGTTTCCCCAGACTTTTAAAGCACATTTGATTCCTCTGCCTGTGGAGAAACTTTATGGGCTCCATCCTCAAGATCTGTTGCTGTGAGTATGACAAAAATTCCCCTTGGAAAAGGTACCAATGGCAATACTACGATGCTCACCCTGAAGCTGTTCAGCAACTGGACCCCAGGTCAAGCCCTAGAGAAACTGGTGCAGCTTCCTCGTGTAAATGTTCGGTATTAGTGGATGAATGCAGTGACCCCCCTTGTGGGTTTAAAATCCTCTACTGCTGGCTTCATAATCCATGGAGAACACTGAGCTCCAGCGATTCAACAAGGGTCTGCAGAGTCCTAGGATTCGGTGTTGGGGCTGCCCTGGATTTGTGGAATGGGAAGAAGGGGAGTTATAGAATGGTTTGTGTTGGAAGGGATCTGAAAGCTCATCCAGTTCCAACCCGCTGCCATGGGCAGGGACACCTCCCACTGGATCAAGGGCTCCAAGCCCCATCCAACCTGGCCTGGAACACCTCCAGGGATGGGGCAGAGACTACTTCCCTGGGAAACCTGTGCCAGGGCCTCCCCACCCTCACAGCAAAACATTTCTTCCTAAGATCTCATCTCAGTCTCCCCTCTTTCAGCTGAAAACCATTCCCCCTTGTCCTGTCTGGAATCCTCAACATGAGAGGGAACGGGTTCAGAGGAGGTTATAAAGATGATGGGAGGGCTGCAGCACCTCCTGTATGGGGACGGGCTGAGAGTTGGGGTTGTCCAACTGGGAGAGGAGAAGGCTGTGGGGAGACCTTATAGTGACCTTCCAGTGCTGAAAGGGGCTACAGGAAAGCTGGAGAGGGACTGTTCACAAAGGCTTGTGGGGACAGGATGAGGGGCAATGGGTATAAACTGGAGAGGGGAAGATTTAGACGGGACAGAAGGAGGAATTTCTTCACTATGCGGGTGGGGAGGCCCTGGCCCAGGTTGCCCAGAGCAGTGGTAGCTGCCCCATCCCTGGAGGGGTTCCAGGCCAGGTTGGATGGGGTTTGGAGCCCCTGATCCAGTGGGAGGTGTCCCTGCCCATGGCAGAGGGTTGGAACCGGATGGGCTTTAAGGTCTCTTCCAACCCGCACTATTCTATGATCCACTCCCTCATCCAGACCCCCTCCCCATCTTCCCGGAGCCCCTTTCCGCGCTGGAATCCACTCTCAGGTGGACCTGGAGGATGGATACCGGCCGTGCCGCTGCCACACACAGCTCGGCTGCCGGGATGTACCTCAGGGCTCCCCACGGCCCCCCTCACCCCCGGGTTGGCGGGGCGGGGCGCGGGGCGGGGCGGGGGCCGGTCCCGGTGCACGGGGCGGGGCCGGGGCGGGAGGAGCCGCCGCTCGGTGCGTGCCCGGGGCTCGGGCCCGCCATGAACAGCATCAAGAACGTGCCGGCGCGGGTGCTGAGCCGCCGCGGGGGGCACAGCCTGGAGGCGGAGCGGGAGCAGTTCGACAAGAACCAGGCGAGGCAGCGGCTGCGCGACGGGGATGGGGGGGGGAAAGGGGAGGTGGGGTCCCTGCAGGACCCCCCTGCTGTCTGTCTGTCTGTCTGTCCGTCTGTCTGTCCGCCTCCTGCCCCATCGCTTCCCGCCGGGACGGAGCCTGTCCCGGGGGCAGCCGAGGCTCGGGCAGGCAGGGGGTGAGGGGAGCGGGAAGGGGGATGTGTGTGACTTCCCAGCACCTTCCCGGGCCTTATAGGCGGGTAAAGAGCGGCGGGAGCGGACGGGGAAAGTTTTACGGCCGAGAGCCTGCAGGCAGGAGCAGGGGCTGCCCTGGTGCCCGGCACACCGGTGTGCTGCATCCCTGCTGTGCCCCCAGTTCCAGCCCCGTGGCAGCACGGTCAGCCCCGGTGCCCAATACACCGATATCGTGTATCCCTGCATCCCTACTGTGCCCCCATTCCCGGCCCCGTGGTGGCCAGGGCTGTCCTGGTGCCCTACACACGGGTATCATCCATCCCTGCATCCATGCTGTGCCCTCAGTTCCAGCCCCGTGGCAGCACGGGCTGTCCCGGTGCCCACCGCACCAGTATCGTGTATCCCTACATCCCTGCTGTGCCCACTATCCCAGTTCCTTGGTGGCCTATGATGCCCTTGGTGTCCACCACCGGTATCATGCATGCCTGCATCCCTGCTGTGACCCCAGTTCCAGCCCAGTTAGCAGCATGGGCTGCCTTCAGTGCCCACCACACTGGTATCACGCATCCCTGCCATCCCCCAGTTCCAGCCCAGTAGCAGCACAGGCTGCCTTCAGTGCCCACCGCACTGGTATTGTGCATCCCTGCATCCCTGCTGTTCCCCCAGTTCCAGCCCAGTAGCAGCACAGGCTGCTTTCAGTGCCCACCACACTGGTATTATGCATCCCTACATCCCTGCTGTTCCCCCAGTTCCAGCCCAGTAGCAGCACAGGCTGCCCCCAGTGCCCACCGCACTGGTATTGTGCATCCCTGCTGTGCCCCCAGTTCCAGCCCAGTAGCAGCATAGGCTGCCCTGGTGCCCACCACACGAGTAACGCGCATCCCTGCTGTGCCCCTGGTCCTGGCCTCGTGGTGGCCTGGGATGCCCTGGTGCCCACCATACCAGTATCCTGCATCCCTGCATCCCTGCTGTGCTCCCAGTCCTGGTCCTGGAGTGACACGGGCTGTCCCAGTTTGCACTGGTGGTGGGTGACAAGAGGGGCCTCCCCATGGGGGTCAGGGTGCCCAGCCCCAGTGAGGGTGGTAGAGTGGAAAGAGAGCCCAAACACGTTTGTGCCCTGTGGTGCCCGGCTTGGATGGGGTCTCTGTAGCCCTTCCTGTGGTCCCTGTGGGGTGGGTGATGCTTGGACAGTGATGAGACTGCTGTACGGCTTCTGAGACATTAATTACTCCGACAGCCGCGGGCAGGGATGGACAGAGGGACAGGCTCGCTCTGCCCTACTGCTCCAGCAAAAATAATAGCGACCTCCCAGCACATGTCCTCCAACCCCTCTGATTTTTCAGGCTGTAAATTCATCACAGATGTTTTGCCCCTTTGCTGTGTTGCTGGTCCCTCCTTGGCCCCTGGGCTGGTTTGGCTCTGGAGAGCACCAGCAAAGGCAGGCGGCGCTTTCAGGTCTCGTGGGGTCACGGTGCCACTCGGCCACCCTGGGTAGGAAACGGAGCTGCTTGGGTTTGGGGAGCGACACAAGAAAACCGGCAAATCCGGTTCCTTCTGGACGCGTCTCCTTCAGTTGTCCCACTGGGCACCGCTGATAAATAATCACAGCGGTGGTGCTGCCTCGTGCACTGAAGGGCAGCCTGTGCCGGCTGGGCAGGAGTGTGTCCTTCCTCCCTCCTTTCCACCTTTCCATGATGTTTTGGGCTTTTCAGGGGGGATTTGTGCCCCACACGGGTGCGACTTCGCTCATAGTGGCGGGGATGCCTTGGGCAGAGCCACACACGGGGCGCGTGGGTGGTCGCTCTCTATTAGTGCTAAACCTGGTGCTCGCTGGCTGACGGTCACATCGGCCACACAGAACTTAGATTTTCAGCAGTTGCTGGTAGAAAAGGTATCCTAAAGGAGCTTTATCCTAACATAGTTTCTTGTAGTAGTGCTTCGAGTGAGAGCAAAACCCTTCAAATATCAGTATGTGGATATTGATCTGCCTTTTATGTCTAATTATAGCAGCTGAGGGACAGCTTCTGGTTGCCTTTCTGTCATGGGGAGGCTGGTGGTGTGTCCCCTCTGCAGGCCTTTGCTGTCCAAGGAGTTCCCACCACCTTGGAGCGTGAACCTTCGGTGCTGCCAAACCCAAGTGCCCCATCTCCTTTCACCTGTGAAGGCTGGGGCGATGCCTGTGGGTGCGGATGGGGGTTGCCAGCGCCGGTGTGGTCCCGGGTGCTCACGGGTGATGTGCAGGTCACCTGCTGTTCCTGAAAATGCTTTTCCAGATCTGTCAGGATGATGCAGGTGTGGGATGCCACTGTCCTGCAGAAGATGCTCGGTCTGCAGCCTGGCAGGAGGCAAAACTTGCCCTTTTCTGCAGGCAATTTTCACTTTTCTTAAACAAGAAGGTTAAATATCCAACAAGCTCTAGTGCCACCAGGAGTACTACGTGTGTGACTGCCGGGTGGTGCTTGTTTTGGTGTAATTTGGGAAGGAGAAGATTGGAAACTCTGGATTGGCAGTTTGCAGTTCAGCCGATCCAGCAGCTCTTGCGCCACTCAGCCGGGGAGTTTTCCAGCTCGACATCCTGCTGCCAAAAATGCACTCCTCGCCGCAGCGTCGCACCAGGACCCGGCATCCACCTGCCGGGTGGGGATTGCAGCCCCGCGGGATTCCAGGGCTTCAGGGAGCCGTGGGTGGGGAGGATCAAGCCATAATTAAAAGCAGCCATAGGATAGAAAGGGTGGATGTAAACTGCGCTCCTTCATTTGGGTGCTTTGATCCCGGCTTTAGTCACCGGCTTGGTACGTGAGGGCTGTGAGTAAGGCGTTCGGGCTGCACCCTTGTGGGCTCCCATGGCCCGTGGCCGGGCAGGTTTTGGGGTTGGACCCCTCCACCAGCGGGGCTGGGGCTGCACCACTCCCCGGCGGCCACGGGGAACCATCCACAGGTGGCAGGAAGGTTTCGGTCAGGCTGGTTGTGCACCTGAGGTGACAACCAGGACCTGCCCATCTCCAGATGTGCCAATGATGTCCCTGGAGGCTAGGCTGAGGGTGAATCTCCCCAGTTTGGGGCTCTCCTCCACTGCCAGCTTTGCCAGGCAGCTGGCAACACCATCCTGAAGGCGCATGGATCCAGACTGCAGCATCGCCTTGTCCCCATCTCTGGTTCCACCATCCCCTTTTTGGGTCTCTCGTGGGTGGCCCAGGGTTTGGACCCAGCAAAACCACACCTGAGCCAGCAGCCCCGGGGGACTGGCATTGGTTTGATGCCACTGTGGTTTTTTTTTTTGGACCACGGTGGATGTGGCATCTCTGTCCTGGCAGTGCTGGGGGTGGGCTGGAGGTGAGCTCTGCTCCTCTGTGCTGGACGTGAAACAGCTTAGGTCAAACCTCTGTGCTGAATCACCAAGGGTGAAACCAGCTTCTCTGGCAGCTCCCAGGCTGAATTTTGGCTGGTCGGGCTGGAAATGAGATTATGAGCAGTAAACGCAATAAAACCACCAGCACCAATGGGAATTACAGCCTGGTTTTGGAATGAGACAGCTGGGTCCCAGCTCTATCCCCATCCTGCCAGGCAGCGCCGCGCAGCTGAGCTCCTGTCCCCCGGTACGTGGGACAGCGTTTCCTTTCCCAGAGGTCTGTCCTTATCCACCTGTGCCTCCTCCTTGCTTTGGATAAGATACAATAGCCCCTTTAGCTGCTTTTTGCTGCAAGATGTGTTTCCAAGCCCTGCCTTGCAAAACCATGAGCTTATTGCTCTCTGGTGCGTAATAAACCTCACTTTCTGTGACTTTGGTGTCCTACCGGAAGGTGCTGGCAGCCCTGAGGACCCATGGCACATCTTGCTGGCCGAGTCGTGTTTGAGAATGCAACCTCTCCGCTGCTTCCAGGCTTTTGGGTGGCTGTGGAGGTGCTGTGTGCTTTGGGAGAGGCGGCTGCACTGCCAGTGCCTGTTCCTGGGCACTCCACGCTCATTAACCTTCGCGGATAAGAGGATTACAGCAAGTCACCGGCTTAACTCTGCTGCTGTGTGGCCCCACATGGCAAGGTAACACCGGGGCTTTCCCCAGTGCGAGAAACCCAAACTGGTGTAAAAACTGGTGTCTTTTCCCAGCGACTGAGCTCAGCGCTTTGGGGCTGGCTCACTCTTCGAGATGCATTCACGGTGGGTTTGCCGGTGCCTTGCCCAGCCCGTAGGTGGAGGCGTTTTGGGCTCATTGAGGTCAGATTTGGTGCGTCGACACCTGCAGCATCGCCCCTGTGGCAGGGCATTGGGTTCCTCCTGCATAAGTCAGGAGCACTTGATAACGCGGCGTCAAGTTCCTCCTCTTGCAAGAAGGCACCTGGACAGGCAGCTGTGTTGAAGCAGGTGCTTTCCCTGGTAGCAGAGATCAGATTTTTATAAGGTTTTATGGCTTGTGGGACTGCAGGGAGGGACCAGGTTTCTCTTCCGGCACAAACACCATCGGCGGAGCCGCTTCCTGCCCTCCCAGCTGGGACATTTTTCCTCTGCCTTTGACTGAGGGCTTCTGAACACAAGCATGGCCCGAGCACTGGTGTGAGGGTGAAGCTGCTCAGTTACGTCTACAGGGACCTCCCAAACAGGAGGAAGATCCTTATCGATCACAGCAGCTCGGTTTTACAGCCTGTCGTCACGCAAAAGGTGCAGCCGACCCTTGTCCGGGGTCATCTTTTGGGATAAAGCTATAATTTAAAGAGTGCTGTGATCAAACACATTAAAATATACATCCTCCTCCTCTGAGAATCACATTCATCTGGATTTTTGCTCTGTTAAAATGGGCATCGCGGCTGCCACTCCCTCCTTTCAGGGATTGCATTTTCGCCGTGTGCTGTTCTCACGCAGCAGCAGCATCAAAACCCACCACCCCCTGGTTCAAAGGCTCCTTGTGATTAGACAAACAACCCTGGAATGTGGCATCTCGCTGTTGTGCTTTAAGGCTCCTGGGGCACAGTGCTGAGTTCTGGCTGCCAAAGTGGACAAATTTGTTTCCTGCGACGGGGACAGCAGGGAGCCTCCGTGGCATGGTCGGTAGTGGCCCGGCTCCAACTGATTGTGCTGGGATGTGGGGTTTTAATGGGCCACTTTGTTTGTGGATTAAAAAAAGCCTATTTTGATGTGTCGTAAATGGCTTTGAGGTGACAAATGTGTCATAAAATTCAAGGTATTCCCTAAAAACGCATCACTTTGAGGGGTTGTGGTAGCTGCAAGGGTCACGCTGTCTGACAGCTCTTCTCTCTGTCTCTTGCAGGCCATCAGCATCAGCAAAGCCATAAATACGCAGGAAGCACCAGTGAAGGAGAAACATGCTCGCCGTATCCTTTCCCTCAGCTCACCTCCATGGCACGGAGGAGAGCCAGTGCGGAGTCAGAAGGGGTTTTACCCAACAGGGCTGGAGCTGTGGGTGGTTCGGGAGGTGGGAGATCCACGTAGAGCTTGGTTGGGTGAAGATGTCTTGTAGGCTCATCCATCAGTGAAAATGTAAAGAAGGGCAGTGCAATAAAATTGTATTTACTTGGCAATAAAATGGAAAGGGTCCCGGTGCGCCCTGCAGCGGGGGGAAAAAGTAAATGGGGGATTTACCTGTGGGTGCAGCATTGTGCTGGTCATCTCTGTGCCTGCTGGACGCTGGGTGCTTGTCCTCTTTATAATGAAAGTTTGAACAGGAACAATGCTCAGCCCTGTCTGTTCCCTGCTCCCATGTGTGTCCTGTTGGCCTTGACCCACGAGGAAGGGATCATCCTGGGGACGCACCACGAGAAGGGAGCGTTCACCTTTTGGTCCTACGCCATCGGACTGCCCCTGCCCAGCAGTGCCATCCTCAGCTGGAAGTTCTGCCATGTCCTGCACAAGGTCCTGCGCGATGGCCACCCCAATGTGAGTGTCCCCTCCACAACGTCCCTGCCATGCTGGTGGCAGGGGGAAATTTTTGGCTCTTGCTGACATCCCTTTGTGCAGAGAGTGAGTTTTCTTCCCTGCCCCGGCCACCTTGCCCAGGCTGTGGGGCTGTGAAGCACTCTGTTATCTTGCATCTTTGAAACCTCCCCGTGCAAAACCCCAAATTCTAGTTGCCATTGAAGGGCTTGAACTTCTCACAAAGCTGGAGTGGCATAAGGATCTGGATCTGAGCGCTTCCTCAGCTTTAGAGCAGACAGTCGGGCACTCGGCCAGTTCTACACCAGCCTCACCACACTGCATCCCTCCTGGTTTTGTTCCCAGGTCCTCCAGGACTGCCAGAGGTACCGCAGCAATATCCGAGAGACGGGGGATCTGTGGGTGAGTGAGGCGAAGTGGAGATTTGTACCTTCTGGGGGTTTTGGAGGTGGGTGCTGAGAAGCATTGCAGGGACGGGGCAGGGCAAAGCACCACCTGAAATAACCCATCGCCTCTGACCCGTGACGAAGGGTGAGAGCCATGGGGCTGGTGCAGGTTCACCAGCGTGTGCGGGCTCTGGTTGCTTCGCTCTGGATTCACTTTGGATTCACCACGTTTCCCCTCGTGTCTCTGCCAGGGCCATTTGCATGACAGGTATGGGCAGCTGGTGAGCATCTACACACGGCTCCTGCTCACCAAGATCTCCTTCCACACCAAGGTGAGAGACTGCTGCTTCCATACCCTGCTATGACGGGGTACGGGGCTTCACCAGGGCTTGTGTCACAGCAAAATATTATCAACAACTTGTTTTTTTCTTTTACAAAGCATCCCGAGTTCCCTCCAGGCCTCGAAGTGTCGGATGAGGTGCTGGAAAAAACGGCAGGGACAGATGTGAACAACATGTGAGTGTCATGGCAGGAGCTCAGTGCCTGTTTTCTGGCTCTGTGCTGCCTGGCTTGCAGCATCTTGGTAACAAAACGGCTCCTGTTCAGGGCAGCCATCAGTGTTTTATAAATTGGTCAGATGGTGCCTGAATCCATCTGCACCCACAGAGTAGTGAGGAGCTTAAATGCAGGGAGCAAACCCACCAAACTCTTGTCAATCTGAGTCCTTGCCATCTTGAGGACCTGCAGGGAGCAGGAGCACCCAGAGCAAGGATGTTTCTGCCACAGGGTGACAGGGTTTTTGTATTTTTTGGCAGCTTCCAGCTGACAGTTGAGCTGTTCGACTACCTGGACTGGGAGCTGAAGCTATCGGAGTCAGGTGAGGAGGTGGCAGGTCCCTCCCGCTCACCCTGGGGCTCTTGAGCAATAGTTTCACTCTTTGGTCGGGAATGGAGTTCCAAGTTCCTGCTGGGGAGGCTGAGGTTGGAGGCTCAGGTCCTTCCCCCTCCTCCAGTGAGATTTCTGAGGTTGTTTCTTGGCTGGATTCCCCTGTTGATGCTCTGTAGAGGTGGTTGTAGGAAAATATTTAAGGAACGTGCCTGGTTTTAGCCCACCTGAGCAACGCAGACTCTTGTTTTCAGAGCAATGCTGCTCTGAAATATGCTTTTCTTTCTTTTTGGCACAACTGTGTTAATCATACGTGTTACCCAAATCCTTTCTGTCCCTCCAAAGCAGAGGATGGGGCTGTACTTCTTTTTAAATACTCATTTCCCCTCATTGAAAAACCTCTGGGGAGGGCTGGAGGCCCATGCCCATGTTTGCTTTTCTCGCCTCCTTCTCCAGGAATTTTTAGATGGCTTAAAAAATGCGTTAGTTTCTTCCTCTGTTGTGAGTCAGGAACACAGAGTTGCCCTGGAAAACAGGGCACAGCGGGAGAGACCGTGCTCCTGTCAGCTCCCGCTTCTCCTCCTGACCCAGTTATACAGAGAATTTATATTCATAAATACTTTAAAGCTGAGCGGGGAAGAAGCCAGAGTGGATATGCTGTCTGGATTTCTGCCAAGGGAAGGGATCCATTTCCGAGCCGGGGCAGATCAGGCTGCGGTGCCAGCGGGTCTGTCCCCTGTCCTGGGATGCTCTCCCAGCTTCTCGCACAATTAAATACAGTGGAGGAAAACCCTCGCCCTCTCTGACTGCGTTGTGCAGTGGCAGCTCCTGAGGGCATCTGTCCTGCCTTTGCATCATCCTGAGGTTAAATCCCTCTTTTTTGGGGTCAGGGAATCAAGGTCAGAGCTGAGCACCCCTCCCCTCTGCCACCGTGCTTCCTTTGGGTGTTTTTCTTACATGGAGTGGGGTTATTCCCAGCTCAGCTGGACAGGATGGGCAGCAACCCCAGCATTTACTCCATGTCCTGGCGAAGCCACAACCATTGTAGTTAATGATCAAGCCAAGTCACCTGGAGCAGGATGGCTTTGCAAACACGGCGCTGGTGCCTCACCTCGTTCAACCTTTCAGTTTTCAGGCAGCTCAACACCTCGATGGCAGTCTCGCAGATGTCGGCGGTGCAGTGCCGCCTGGCCCCCCTCATCCAGGTCATCCAGGACTGCAGCCACCTCTACCACTACACTGTCAAGCTAATGTTCAAGCTGCACGCCTGTGAGTCCCTCGGAGTGTGCCGCGTGCTGAGCTTCCCTGAGTCAGGCTTCTGGCTGGATTCTCGAGGATCAGGCTTGTGAGGATGGAGGCAGTCATTGCCTTGTCCCTGTATCCCAGCCAGGCTCCAACGACCTGCTCCATCCCACATAGACATCCCAGATGAGCGAATTAGGACTTGTCCTTGATGAATTCAAACTAATACACCTTTGCCCGCCAGCCCCCTGCGTGGGATTGCCGGGCAGCGCAGTGCCAGAGGCCTCACGCGGGTATTTTGGGGCTCCCACACCTGCCTCTTGCTGTGCCTTGCCCCTGGTCCCTGTGCCAGGGATGCGGACACCCCACTTCTGTCCTGACCCCTCACATCCTGCTCCCACCTGGCCTTAACCGCATCGGCTTTTGCATCCAGAGGGATCTGGGCACTTGTGCGTAGATTTGCAGCCCCACATCAGTCACGTCTGTCCCCCTCATCACCGCAGGTCTGCCAGCTGACACACTGCAGGGCCACCGAGACCGTTTCCACGAGCAGTTTCGCAGGTAACCTGGGGCCAAGGTGGGTCCCCTCCCTCTTGCCAAGCCCCCTCCTTGTCTCCCCTGTAAGCAGTTTTGCCTTCCCCTTCTCTCCAGCCTCAAAAACTTCTTTAAGAAAGCATCTGACATGCTGTATTTCAAGCGGCTCATCCAGATCCCCCGGCTGCCAGAGGTATGGTGGGATTTTGGTCCTGTGTGATGCTTTAGCGAACCGGTGGGCTCGGGGTGCATGGAGGTGTCCTCATGGATGCGTTTGCGGTGGGGGAGACTGCAGAAGGACCTGCTGGTCCATCTCGGCTGCCTCCCTCTGCTTGGCAGTCCCTGAAACCCCAGGCAACGCCACCGCGACTGCTTGTCCTTGCAGAGCCCCCCAAACTTCTTGCGGGCGTCTGCGCTGGCCGAGCACGTGAAGCCAGTGGTTGTCATCCCTGAAGAAGCCCCCGAGGACGAGGAGCCAGAGAACCTCATTGAGATCAGCACGACTTCCACCACGGAGCCACAGGTGAGGGCACAGAGATGGGATGGTGATCCTGGGACAGGGAGACAGGCCCCCACAACCTGGCTCAGCTCAGCACCCTTTGTTTTCCTCAGGTCACCTCAGATATATTTGAACAAACCTTCGGGCCACCCAATGGAATTCGGGACAACAGGTACGGGGGTCCATGGGGGCAGAGGGTGGGCGGCCACTGCTGTGGGGGGCCAACCTGCCTCTCTCTGCAGGGACGCACAGATCGAGAGCCTGAAAAAGGAGGTGGACATGCTCCGTGCGGAGATGGAGAAGATTAAACTGGAGGTAAAGCCTGGCCAGGAAGCAGTTGGACTTGGAGAGTGTGGTGGGTTTTGGTGCTGTAGCATGGAAACCCTGAAAGGATGTAGCAGGAGTGGATCCTGGCACTCAGCACCACATTTTGGGGCCTCTCCCAGTGCCAGGATGTGACTCTTGATGGAGATAGGGTGGAGGCATGCGAGACCTGTCCCTTGCTGTCCTGAATCTGGTGATTCCAGTGGGGACGGAGCAGCTGCAGGAGCCAGGGGGAGAGCTTCCCTGGACATCTCACGGCTGCTTTTCCCAAATCACAACCAGGCACCTGGATAGGGGTGCTGGGAAGGGCAGAGTCATTGCTGGCATCGGTGCAGGGCAGTGCCCGAGTGCCTGACGGTGTCCCGCAGGCACAGCGGTACATCACACAGCTCAAGGCACAGGTGAACAGCCTGGAGGGTGAAGTAGAGGAGCAGCGCAAGCAGAAGCAAAAGGCGCTGGTGGACAATGAGCAGCTGCGGGATGAGCTGGAGAGGCTCCAGAAAGCGAAGCTGGACAGCGAAAGGTCCCAGCGGCTCTGCGCTGAAGCAGAAAGTAGGTGCCCTGTAGTGCCCGTTGGCCGCAGGACACCCGTGGCATGGTTGCTGATGTTTTCTCACCCTGTCCAGAGAAGGCCAACGCCACCGAGATCCGCTACACAAAGCTGAAGGAGAAGCACAGTGAGCTCATCAACACGCATGCCGAGCTCCTGAGGAAGGTATTGCTGCTGTCTGTACCAGGCATCTCTCTGTCTTCATCACTTTGCCATTGGGGCTTGTGCGTGCCCAGCCTCGCCCTCTCCTGGTACCATCATCCTGCACCCAGGTGCCTCTGAGCACTGAGTGGGGGCACCCCTTGCCTTCATGTCCACCCATGGTCAGTGTGATGCCATGAAAAGGGTATTTTTGAGCTACGCCCCCAGCCAGAATTTGGGCAGAGCAAGTGCGACAGTGGCAAGGTTTCCTCCCTCCCTGCGCTCATGAAGCCCCATGTCTCCACGCAGAACGCCGACACCGCCAAGCAGCTGACGGTCACGCAGCAGAGCCAGGAGGAGGTGGCACGCGTCAAGGAGCAGCTGGCGTTTCAGGTGGAGCAGGTCAAGCGGGAGGCTGAGATGAAGGTGAGCCAGCGCAACCCCAAGTCCAGCCCTGCCAGCCCCTCACCAAGCCCTTCCCGGTCTGGGAGGTGTCTTGGCTACACACAATTTGGGCGCTGGGGGTAGGAGTGAAAAGAAAGAGCTGCCCTGGCTCCTCAGGAGGGTGTTATTCAATGTGTATTTCATTCTCTTTTGTCCAAACCTGCCAGTTTTCCCCCAGTGCAGATTGATGGGTTTGTTCTCGGGGGCTGGCACCTGCTCCTGAAATTCCCGTCCTGGGGAAAGGAGTCTTTTCAGGGGACCCCCCCTGACACCCTGAAAACCCCTCTTGCAAAACATGGCTGGACTCATTCCTGCCATCCTGGCCGTGTGCTGGTGCTGAGCGGGGCTGGAGCACGTTTGCAGCAGCTCAGCCCCTGATGCAGGAACGTGGTTGCAGCTGGAGGACCAGAGTGTGCAGATGGAGCAGCTGCGGCAGGAGCTGGACGCCCGGCGGGATGAGCTGGACCAGGCACAGCGCTCGCTCAGCCACGCCAAGCAGGTATGAAGGTGGGAGAGCAGGATGCACCCGAATCCCCATCACAAATCCCTGTTATGCCAAACGGCACGCCTGCCACCACTGCCAAGCCAGTGCTGCAAAGAATAGTCCAGGGAGCTGTCGTGTGGCTGAACGCGGGTACAATCCATCAGTGTCATGAGCTGGGCATGTCCTCAGCTCCCCCCCGTGTAACCGTTGGACTCGTGACATGGTGACAGGCGAGTGACAGGAGTCTCCTGGCCCAACTGGCAGGCAGGTGCGGAGCTCAGCGCCCAGGTGGAGGCCCTCAGTGCCGAGAAGGAGGCGCTGAGGCGGTCAGTGAGCGAGAAGGAGTGTGAGCTGCTCTCCACACGTGGCCTCATCGAAGAGAAGGAGCTGCAGCTGAGCCAGGAGGTGGACAAAGCCACAAGGGAGGTCCATGAGCTGCAAGGCAGACTCCTGGAGAAGGTACGGTGCTGTGTGGAATGCCCACTGCCCCATTTGCCGGGGCAAGTCATGTTTGGGAGGTGCTGAGCCATCAGGAGGCTCAGCCAAGCCATCTCTGATACAGCTGGTAGGATGTGACTTGTCCTGGCAATAATGGAGTGCTTGGATCTTGTCCTGCAAAGGAGTTCTCGAGGGATGAATTGGTGATGGGGCAGTGGTGATAGGGGTCTTGTGTTTTACTTGTGTGTCTTACTCGTTCCTCGCACCCTGCAGAGCAACCAGGAGCAGAGCCTGCAGCAGAAGCTGCTGGATGAGCAGTTCAGCATCCTGCAGGAGACAGTGCGGGAGGCAGAGGGCATCCTGCGTGACGCGGTGGCCAAGCTGGATGACCCTCTGCACGTCCGCTGCACCAGTTCCCCAGGTACGTCCCACTCGAACACGTGCACTGCGACCCACAGTCCCTTCTTCCTCCAAGATGGATAACATTGCATCTCAGCTTCTCCAAAGCATTTTTTCCTACCAAACATTGCACCCAAGGCACTGGGGTATTCTTGACGTGAATAATAGCCTATCTGTCATCCCAGCTCTATTTTGCTCAGATTTTAGTGCTGTTCTGTAGTCAGGGCCGTGAGGACCTGAGCTGTCTTGGCTTCCACTCAGTGGTGCCTCATGGAGTCTGCACTTGTGCTCTTTCAGACACTTAGCAGCCTGATCACGCTAATGAAGCTAAATTCGTTGCAGATTACCTGCTCAGCCGGGCGCAGGCAGCGCTGGAGTCCACGGATGCCCTGGAGAACGGACACGCGCAGTACGTGGCCTCCATGGCAGGTACCTGGGGCTGGGGACCAGTGGCATTGCTTGCATCTTGCTTTTGTTGTTATACATCCAGCGGCTGCTTCGGGGCTGTTGGCAAGCGTGCAGTGCCCTGGTGATGGGGGGGCGTGGGGGTGGCACGGAGGGTCACCCTGCATTTGTTTGAGGAGCAGCCTACAAGCTGGGAGGGTCAATACCGGCCTCTCCAAGCTCTCGTACTGATCCTTGAGTGCCTTTAAGGGGGGGGGTTGCAGCCCCCGAGGCCAGCAGTGCCTGACCGTGTCCTCTCGCCCGCAGATGCCGCAGGGCTGGTGGGTGCTCTGGCCCTCTTTGCACACCTGACAGCTGACACCATCGTCAACGGCAGTGCCACATCCCACCTGGCTCCCACCGACCATGCTGACAGTGAGTGTTGTGTGTGAACGCAGTGGGTGGTGGGGGTTTCCTTTTGGGGTCTGTTTTTGTGGTGGCTGTGCCAAAGCCACCTCTGTCAGGGGCTGGATATGGGGCAGATATTCCGCAGGATAGCATGGACCTCCCGTCTCCCTGTGCTCCGCTTCCCAAAGTTCCTTCTCATCTGGTGCTCCTTCCTGCACCAGGAACCCCAAAATGGAAATAGATTTATGCTCTTCTGCAAGAAACTTGTTGGATGCCACCAGTGCTTGGCGTCATCTCCATGGCCGAGGGGAGGAGGGAAAGGAGGGTGGCAGGGCTCGGATGGAGGACGCCGTGCCCGGTGAGGGGTTCTGCACTGACTCATCTCCGCAGGGCTGATGGAAACGTGCCGGGACTGTGGGCAGCAGAGCCTGGACTACCTGGGCAAACTGAAAGACAAGGAGACGCTGGGATGTGCTGAGCTGGGGGACGTGCGGCAGGCGCTGCGGAGGGTCCTGCAGCTGGCCCAGGTAGGAGATGGAGCCCAGCACAACCCTTCCCGCCCAGGGCTGGTAGGGTGGGTTATTTAGTAGCATTGATGATATTTCCTAAAGGAAAAATCAAAGCAATGAGTTAACACAGTAGGACGTTGCCTCCGTTTGTCAAGGTGGGATGTTTGTTTGCTCGCAGCCTTCTGGCTGCATCCCATGGAGATGATGAAACAAAACATGGTTTTCACTATTGTCCAGAGCTGAAATCGGAGATGCTGGTTTGGAGTCAGCACCTTGGGGTGGATCTTTTCCATTAAACCACTGTTAATTCAAAGGCTGTCAGCTTTCCAGAGCCCTCTGGAGCCCTGATCTGCCGAAGCTGCTCCCGTGATTGAGTTTTTTCACTTTGATTTGGGCAGTTCTTACCCTGAGGTCCCTGTGCCATGTTTACTGCAAGATTGGTGATACCTCCACAGCTGCGGTCTGCAGAACACTGCTGCTGCAGCTTTCTTTACTTGGGGGGGTGTCAATTACTTTGTTTTGGTGTAATTCCTTACAAATATTTGCTTCTCTTCCTCTGTCTAAAAACTCCTGGCGGTTGCTGCCTCGTCTGGCAGGAGCTGAGGCCCAAGAGCTTAGACATCAAGCAAGAAGAGCTGGGGGACATGGTTGAGAAGGAGATGGCTTCCACCTCAGAGGCGATTGAGGATGCTGTGAGGCGGATAGAGGTGAGAGAGGCTGCCAGACAGGCCGTTTTGGTGCCTTGGGGCAGCAAAGTGTCCATCTCTCCTCCACCCTGCTCACCTTACAGCAAGGTGGCATCCAACCTTCCTCTTCTGTTTCCCAACAGGAGATGATGAGCCAGGCTAGAAACGAGAGCTCTGGTGTTAAGCTTGAAGTGAACGAGCGGTGAGTTTTGAGGGGTGGTACGTGACAACCGTGGGCAGGTTTCTGTCCCGTGCCTACACCCCGCTGGGCTGGGCTCTGCTCCTAAGCTGCTCGTGCAGCGCAGCGCTGCATCATCCTGATGCTGAGCACAAACTTCTCTCTAGGAGAGTGGACATTGGTCTTGCATGTCTAAAGCGATTGTTTGCGACTGCTTTTTGGGCTGCTTAGAAGTAACTTGCGGGCTGACTGGTCTCCCCAGCCTGCTTCCCTGGATGTAGCATCAGAGCATGCTGAATACTTCTCTCTTGTTTCCCTGCAGGATTCTGAACTCCTGCACAGACCTGATGAAGGTCAGTACTGCAGAAACCTAACTGGGACATCAAGGACTGTGCAAAACTAACTTCCCACCATCAGCAGCATCAGTCCTCTATAAAATCCCCATCAAACTCCAAAACCTGTTCTTTCTTCATTCCAGGCTATTAGACTTCTTGTACTGACATCTACAAACCTACAGAAGGAGATAGTAGAAAGTGGGCGGGTAAGTCCTCCCCTACGCTCATATCTCTGCCACCACCACGAAATACAGGAGAATTTTCCACAATTTGCAGAAACACACGGAATTTCCCAGTTTCTGTGTTACTCTGGCAGTCCTGCTCGCTGGAGACGGGCTGCTCAGCTCCGTGCTCTCTGAACACACCAATGTCACCTTTGTAAAACCATGTCCATCTAAAGAATTACCCAAACTTATGTGTTTTAAACCCAGCCCAAATTCGCAGGTGTGGGGCTCCAAAACTGGTTTTCTTGATACATATGTAAGCAGGCCAGTAAGAGTGGCCTGAAGGGCACAGAAACGCTGCCAATCCTTTGATTTATGGCTTTATATATGAGTTCATATATTGTTATATTTTTAATAGATATTTTATATGGCTTTATATATTGTTGTATTTTAGAAACGAGTTAATACAGGCCATAATATTCTCATAACAACAGGGGGCAGCAACAACTC
This sequence comes from Cuculus canorus, assembly GCF_017976375.1. NCBI lineage: Eukaryota > Metazoa > Chordata > Aves > Cuculiformes > Cuculidae > Cuculus > Cuculus canorus. The sequence goes on from NC_071417.1 coordinate 10,882,442, forward strand.
AGGAGTTTTACGCCAAGAACTCACGCTGGACGGAAGGGCTGATCTCTGCCTCCAAGGCAGTGGGCTGGGGAGCCACACAGCTCGTGTAGGTATCTCCGGGACCTCTTCCACAGGCACTGCGGGAGGCACCGTGGTGCTTCTTTGCCCAATAACCCAAACTGTCGTGCTCCTGAGTCTCCATGGAGCATTACTGCTAATTCCTTATAAAGCAGCATAGCCTGTGTCAGATCAGTCACCAAAACAGGATCCACCAGATCCTCCCTGTCCGAAATGGGAAAGTTGGTGCAAATTAAGTACTCTGTTCTGGTTGCTGCTCAGATGGTTGTGGATCATAGAATAGTTTGGGTTGGAAGGGACCTTAAAGATCATCTAGTTCCAACCCCCCTGTGATGGGCAGGGACGGCCCTCTAGATCAATCTGCCCAAGGCCCATCCAACCTGGCCTTGAACACCTCCAGGGATGAGGCAGCCACAGCTTCTCTGGGCAACCTGGGCCAGAGCCTCACCACTCTCAGAGTGAAGAAATTCTTCCTTATCTCTAGTCTAAATCTGCCCCTCTCCAGTTTATACCCATTGTCTCTCATCCTGTCACCACAAGCCTTTGTAAACAGTCCCTCTCCAGCTTTCCTGTAGCCTCTTCAGGTACTGGAAGCTGCTCTAAGGTCTCCTCGGAGCCTTCTCTTCTCCAGGCTGAACAACCCCAACTCTCTCAGCCTGTCCTCATATAAGAGGTGCTCCAGCCCTCGGATCATCTTTGTAGCCTCATCTGGACCCGTTCCAACACCTCCATCTCCTTCTTATGTTGAGGATTCCAGAACTGGACACAAGACTCCAGATGAGGTCTCACCAGAGAGGAACAGAGGGGCAGAATCACCTCCCTCAATGGGTGGTGGGATGGGGTGGTTGGGATCGGGGCAGGGTATCCCCATGCCAGTGCAGAAAATGTGGGGGCTTTTTTGGACAGAGCTTTAAAAATCTCATCCAGTTCCTTACAGAAGCACAATATCACCTCCTTTCAATGTTAATACCTCATCCAAACGTTACGGATCTGGACTTTGAGTAGATTCTTTATAAATGAGCTTTAAATAATTACAGTCAGAGCTGCTGGTTCAAAGTCTGGTGCTGATTTCTAAGGCTATAGCAGCAGGTAAATAACCTGCACTTGCTTTGTTGTGCACAGCGAGTATCTCTAATACAATCTCCCTTCTGATCCATCACACAGAGAGTCAGCAGATAGAGTTGTCCTCCATACAGGCAAATATGAAGAACTGATCGTCTGCTCCCATGAAATCGCTGCTAGCACAGCCCAGCTGGTGGCTGCCTCCAAGGTGAGTGTCCCAGCAGCACCGTCTGCATGGAGCTTGTCAAGTTTTAGGTGATTTTGTTCCCATAGTTTTGTCCCATGGATGCTTTTGGGCAGCAATGCGTGGTGGCTCTCTTGTCTGCAAGTCTTCTCCTGGAGTGAGGAGGAAGAGAAGCTCTTACTTTTTTCAACAGTCCATGATTTTAATCCATGTGTCTTCACCTGCATTAATATGCAGGGCTTTCCTTGGAAATGATGGTGTGTAAAACCTCCTGTCTTCCTCCTGTCAAGCTGATTATGTAAAGAAAATGTTAATAACTAACAAGAAACCCCAAATAGGCAACTGCAGGAGCCAGCACTGAGGATGATGGATTTTAGTCCTTGCCACCCTTTCCTGTTGGTGTGGGCTTGTGTAGAGGTTTCAGTGAGCAAATGGGGATGCAGGTTGGGGGGAGGAGGACCCATACAGCTTTTTGCAGCAGATGGTTTTCAAATTAAGGGCATGGTTAAAAAAAAAAGCTCTGTCTTCACTGGTGCTGCTGATCCATGTGTGTTTGGCTCAGGTGGGAACGGAGCTGATGTGATGTTCTGGGGCTGAAGGGCCTTGTAGGTGTCACCTTGTCTGGCTCTGTTGGGATCAGCAAAAATAAGTGTGTGTCCGTCTGTCTATCCATCCTTTTCACCCCTAGGTTTTCACGTCCAAGGGCTGTTCTGACATGATGTGCTCAGTGCTCTCACGCAGAACGTGGCTGCTTGGGGGCTCCCCTGGGCTGGTGGGAGCTGATGTGGAGGTGCCGTGGTGGGAACCCACAGCCATCTCTGTGCTCTTTGCAGGTGAAAGCTGAGAAGAGCAGCAGGAACCTGGGCCGGCTCCAGGAGTGCTCACGCAATGTCAACGAGATGGCAGCCAATGTGGTGGCTTCCACCAAGTCGGGTCAAGAGCAGATCGAGGAGAAAGGTGAGGTTTTGGCAAGGAAAGGGGAGGGGAAAGAACACCCTGAATCCCTTTCTGTCTTGGTGAACACCCTGAGGCGTCCGGCTGAATTTGTTTTGACATGTAAGGGTCGTCTGCAAGAGGTGTGCTCAGCAAGAACCCCTCCTTTTCTCCACAGACACCATGGACTTTTCGGGTATGTCCCTCATCAAGCTGAAGAAGGAAGAAATGGAAACACAGGTACAGCGAGGAAGGTGGATTTGGTGCTGCTGGCCTTGAGCCAGGCAGAGGTCCTGATCCGGATGGCAAAAAAGTGGGGGAGGAATCACTTCCCCAGGATGCGCAGGACCCAAGGTGGCTGTTTGGATGCAGGTGAAAGTGCTGGAGCTGGAGAAGCGCCTGGAGGGTGAGCGGGTGCGCCTGGGCGAGCTGAGGAAGCAGCACTACGCCCTGGCCGGGACCTACGAGGTGACAGAGGATGGGGAGGCGAAGCCAGCACCAGCCCCCAGGCGAGGCATCCTCAAGAAGCCCCCCTTGGCCCAGAAGCCCGGCCACAGGGAGGTAAGATCCACAGGGGTAAATCCACCCAGGGGAAGTGCCTTCGCAGCGCAAGTGGCTGATATTTCCCTTTACACCCCTCTCGTTTCAGCCCGAGCGAGACGCCGGCCCGTACCCACCGCACGGGGCCAACATCTAGCAGGGCTGGCTGTGTTTCCCGCAGACCGCGTTGCCTTCGCGCTGCTGTGCCTTCGTGCGCGGGGTCTCCTCACCGCCCGGCCTGGAGAACTGGATGGTTTTTTAAAAATTCTCTATTTTATTTGTATTTTTTTGCCTTCCCCTTGGTTCCTGCCCGTGGAGCAGGGGGGCTCGTGCGGCTCCCTGGGTGGCGCGGGCTGCCCTCCTGGCCGTCTCTTCCGCTTTAATTTAATTTGGGGTTCGTTTGGGTTAATTTTTTAAAGAACTGTATCAGCACTAGATGTTTTCAGTAAATGTAGCTCTCTACTGTACTGCTCAGACCCTTTCAGAGAACTGTGGACTGTTGTTAAAGTAGGAAACTGTTGGGCTTTTCTTACTTTTTAAATTCCCCTTTTTCAGCCTGAGGAATAATTTGACTTTGTTCTGGCGTGGGATCAGCAGAGAGGGAGACTTTGCCTTAACTGGCAGGAGGAGCAGGGCTTTTGGAAGGGAAAAAGCAGTTACTGGCACACACTGGCAATAAGGATATAAACCTTTTTTTTTTTCTTTTCTATTTTTTATGACTACAGCAACATCCAGGGATCAGTTGCGTTATGTTTTCTATTTAAGATAATTAGCAGAATTAAATCTACCCGTGGCCTATGGGAGCCAGGGGACAGAGAAGTCTGCAGCAATACGGAATTACTGATGTGGAGAGATGCAGGGGCAGAAGAAAAATCCTGTCGGCTGTATCTTCCCTTGGAGCTACTACCACGATGTAGATTATTAAAGAAGCAATATTTAAAATATGTGTTGTGGTGCCTGGTCGGTGGGGAGGGGGCCAGGACGGTGGCGGGGGGGCTCTGCTGGGTGAAGCAACCTGCCCTGAATTATTGGGCAGCAAAAGGTCATGAAGTGCCTGGAAGGAATTAGCTAAAGGGCCAGGGCCAGAGTGCAAGGACACTGGTGGGTGATGTGGCCCTGTGCCCAGCGAGGGGCACGTGTGTGGGTGCACTCTGTCATAGATATATATATATTTATGTATTTATACAGATATATATAGACAGATGAGACCTCATCTGGAGTATTGTGTCCAGTTCTAGAATTCTCAACATGAGAAGGAGATGCAGCTGTTGGAATGGGTCCAGAGGAGGCTACAAGGATGATCCGAGGACTGGAGCACCTCCCGTACGAGGACAGGCTGAGAGAGGTGGGGTTGTTCAGCCTGGAGAAGAGAAGGCTCTAAGGAGACCTTATAGCGACCTTCCAGTACCTGAAATGGGTTACAGGAAAGCTGTGGAGGGGCTGTTTACAAAGGTGTGTAGCGATAGGACAACTGGAGAGGGGCAGATAATCAACATTTTCATCCAATTTCTTGTGGCGCCCCAAAATAATCACAATCAAATTGCATACAAGCCACAGCGAACACCATGACTCTTAATTACTCTGATCAACAACGGGCTATAGAGTAGTTAACTAGAATTGTAAATTGCTCCACCTCAAGAAAACACACTTATAAGGTATTTTATGATTTATTTTAGTTTTATAGCAGTCTCACAGCAACTTGAGATTTCCAAGGTTACATCACAAAACAAACCTTACAGTTTTACGAGCGGCTACTGCAGGCAGCGTAGCAAGCAACAACTCTCCTTCCCCAACCAATTTTATGTATAAGGAGCATTCCACTTTAAAAGGTTAATGCCGGTGTTAATGGACAAGGCAAGCAGCTAATTCTGCAAGTCGAAGAGCTCCAACCCAAAGAATTGCAGCCTTCTCAGCCTTTCCACCAAGCCCTACAGCAAGGAGGAGAGCTGGGAGAGGGTCACCCAGCAGTGTCCCTTGCGTCACTGCTGCCGTAGTGAGTGACAACAAATTACAGCAGTGACCTGGGCACCTCCATACCTCCGAGTTTCGTTTCTTTGAGAAACCTTTTCTCGTGGTACAAGGAAGTGCTTTTCTGCAGTAGCTCACAATCTATTTATAGACGGTGATAAAGATGTATTTGCTGGGAGACTGACGTCATCCCTAACCACTCGCACCATTACGTTTCGTAATGGAAATAATGATTAATCAAGAATGATAACTTTTCAATCTCACTACCAGAAGTTTAGCCACAGCTATATTTAACGTTTAAAAAAATTAAAATCAAACGTGGCTTAAAGAATGAGGATCTGAGTAAATGGAATGTGTTCGACACTATTTCTCTATGATTTACTTAAATCGATACTGATAGAGACAGCAGAAACAACTCTGCCAAAGTGTATGAAGTCTCAAAAATAGCAAGAATAAGGCCACTTAAAAGTGTATTAAAGTGCTATCTGTGCATCTTTCCCTATGTGCTAAATTTTTATACCAAAATTAAGCTTATTGTCCCGGCTAAGATTTTCTTAACTCTATACTTCTGGGGAAGGATTTGCTATTTGTACCAGTCCAAAAAAAAAACAACAACAAAAAAACCACCCCCCCCCAAAAAAAAAATCACAACTGCAAACTGTGTATGTAAAGCTTTATTTTGAGACTCCATCAAGACATCCTGCCGTACAGGATCCTATTTGCTAATGACTTTTAAATACCATCATTTGGTATCTTTGGAGAGAGGAAGATGTTTAACTTGATGTGCCACTGAGAACAAATTTCACTCAGCACTTGTACCAAAAGTAATGGAAAATAACCACGTGAAAGCTGTGAAATACTGCATTCTGCTCTCTTCCACTGAGGTTAGTACAGTATAGTTTATTTTTCTTGAAGCAGCTTTCGAGCAGCCTGTTATCAAAAGCCTTCTTTCCCCACCTTTTGGCTCCCTCGGCAGCCAAATCTCCAATAACCACAAATTAGTTTGAACATGAGCCGACAAAGCAGCTGGAGTTCAGGAACAACGTTGCTTGTAGAGAGGAAAGTTTACAAAACACAGTGTCTCAGATCATTGCGGGGGAAAAAGTCCATTAAAATCAAGCATACAAATGGAAAACACTGCTGTTACATGCTCTAGGAATTCATGTTAAAAGGTTCTGTAACCATACAGTTTTAAGAGCCCTTAAAGTCAGGAACAGCAGCCACCCATCTGCAAGGTGGGTTATTCCCCAATCTGCCCACAGCAGTGACTACGGCACGAGTTACACGCGTCCAGGCAGTCCTGTTTTCATTAACAGCAATTCCTGAGTGCCCCAACCAGGAAAATGCCTTGGGAAATACAGAACTACCACCTCATACAAGCATTTATAAACATTTCATAGGCACAAAATCGAACCAGAACAATATAAAGACAGTAGGTGCTGCCCTTACCAACCATCTCCCACTGCGGGCAATACACACCCCAACCCAAAGGACATCATTACATATCCACGTTTAACCAAAATCAACATTTTCTCCTCAACCAGGCGGTCTCTTTCCAGTGCTGAGCTACTGCAGCCCCTTTGTCACCTCCCATCCTCTACACAATGTGGCTGGCTTCTTTCAAGACTAATGGATTTTCAAGGAATTAGCTATATTCAGTTCCAGACTGATAAATTCTAGTTACAGTTATAGACAGAAAACACGTGTATTATTTAAGCTCACGTTAATATATACATACAATATATACATTTACATGTATAAAGCTGCTACTTCAATTAAGTCCTAAAGGATCACGTTCTAGCAGCGGTTGCTAGAACGACGTGCGACTTTACGGGCACGCAGCAAGGTGTGAAGTTAGCAGATGTGGTGAGAGGAAATGTTCTTAGCTTTGGAGGAAAAACAATACCTACTCATCATCTGCAAGAGTGCAGAAAAAGCATCTTTGAAAAGCCTGGAGGTGATAAGTAGCACTAAAAGTAGCCCTCAGCTTACAGGAGGATCAAGGTGGGCACTAGCAAGTCTTCCAGTCTCAGCAGGCTGCAATTCGTCCTGCAGATAGGGAGGAAAACAGAGATTTGTCCTTCGGTGGGGCTGAGAGCCCACCACAGGCTGCCAGGGGACAACCTGCGTCAGGGACCAGGTGTCAGCTGGGACAGCAGTCTCAATGAGGCTCCTCCAGAACTTCAGCTGAGGCAAAAATCTCTCAGAAGAACTCAAAGCAACACGTGCCTCGTTTCTACTGACAAAGCCTTGGAGAGGTGAACAGACCCACCTGTAAAAGACTTGTCCCGGGGCTGATTGATATACCACTGGAAGAGGACTCAAATTACAGCAACGAGTGCTATTGAAGGATCTCTGTAGGCTTGCACAGCCTTCAAATCCAGCTCCCAAAGTGAAGGGACAAGCCAAGACAACATGAAATACTGCCGGAGTATCCAACATTGACAAACCACTTGCCATTTTCATCCAACTTTTTCATTTTTTTTTGCCATTACACAACCAACAAGGCAAGGTCTGGCCATACTGGGTCACCTCTCCTTTGAAACAGGCAACAATCCTACCCAGAATGATCTCTTGGTGTGTACGAGCCACAGGGAAGGGCCCTTCAAACCCATTTCGGAACAGGCACTTCTTGAACTTTTGTGCACATCATCTTCACCCATGGGCATTGCTGCAAATTCTTAGAAGAGCCAGGTTACAGAACTGCAGCTTTTATATAACACCATCCCCTTCCCTCGCCCACCCACACTGACTCAGCACTGCAAGGTTTCCTGATTTGTAGTTTCCTATTTCTGCACCACCAGCAGCTTATCAAATCTCCGCAGCCAACACAAACAGAACATATCGAGAAACAACTAAAAAAAGGGATTTTCTTCTCTATATTATCAGTTATTCCGCAGTAGGACTTGTACTTCACTTTGCTATTAAAGCGACAGACATCACAGAAAATCACATCAGGTCCCTTCTGCCCTCTGACTCATGTTATTAAATAACTTTGGTTGACTCATTTCTCCTAACTTGACTTGGCTCAAATCTAAGCTTTTCCTTTATTATTAAATAACAGTGGCCTTCTTGTAGGCTCATTGTAGGAAACTAAAAAAACCCAAAAAGGCAAAGCCATTCTACCTAGCAAGACAGCCCAGCTCCCTCATTGCTGATTACAACACGCAAGATCTACTCCGAGCACATCTATCCTCTCTCAGCATGTACAAAACGGATTCTATCTAATCACTAAAAACTCAATCAACAGACTTACTGTGCCTAATTAAAGTTATTTTCCTGCAAATTTATGTTCTGCATTCACCTACAGCTGTTGCTACATAAAACACATTATTAATATTGAAAAATGTTGACGTAACTCCACCATGATTAAATGAAGCCACAACGAGAACACGACATGGAGAGATACGCTATTTTATTTAAAATCAGACCACAGCAGATTACAGAAACTTATTATGCAAACAAATCCACTGTACGTTTCACAACTTGCTAGGCATATAAAACTGCCCCGTTATCAGACTGTCCAGGATTACACAGAGAAACTCTTCAGGCGCAGGATGATTCTGCCTCCTCCGAACTCAGTGTTCGCCGAGTAGCTCTGTATTCAGACTAAAGGAATTGTTGATTTGAGCTCTGTATCTAAGTCATTATTCCAGTTGGAGAGAACAGAGAAGTCCCCAAAGAGGTTGAGAGTGAGGTTGTGGAAGTTGGGGCAATAACAGTAACGGTTACCCACGACCAGCTGTGCCCAGGGCTCTGCCTCCTGGCATCACATGAAAGCTTATATTCTCTACAGTCCCTCCAGGGTCACTGGTACGAAGGTGACCTGTGTGGATCTGCTGTGCTAGAACAATTGCCTCCGCTTCCTGTAGGAGACAGCACTGAAGTGCAGTGAAACTCAATCTTGAGTTAAACCATTCAGTGCCGATCATCGAGCGAACAACCTAACCACATACAACTGAATTAGTCATAACTTACAAAACTGCATACAAAAAACTGGCAAAAGTTAATGCCACCCCAAGAGGGCATTTTCAATGCTACCAACACTCTAAAGCCATGTTACACATTGCATTTGAAAGATTTTTCTCTGCTCCAATTGCTTTGGGGAAGTATATGCTATTTGCAGCAGATATTAAAAATCCTCAAGACAACATAATTTTATATATATATATATTTTGGCAAGCGTATGGAGCCACCTCCTCTCAACTCTCAGCTTGCCTATGGCATTTTAATCTCGCTATCTTATAAACAGTGCAAATTAGTACGATTCTAAACATCCTAGCCATAGCAGATATTAGCTACAACAGAACAGGAGAAGCTGTCCAAGGTCAGAAACATCAAGGTACCTCTCGCCCAACTCATTCAGGTTAGTGTTTAGTAACATTTGTTTGGGGAGAGATTTAAACAGCTTTCCACAGTCAACTTTCTCCTTTACCCTTAAACATTACCAGCAGTCAAGTATATATTTACAGTTTGTGCGCACACACACGATTAATGGCAAAACGTTTTCCACGAGCAGCTGGATTTCAGTTATGAGACTGCTATAACTGAAACATCACATTAGTTACATTATCTATGTTCAAACTTTTCCATCAGTGAAGGCAACTATAAGCTTACAAATAGCAGATACAGCCTTTGTTTTTTCTGAAGTACGAGGGTGAGTTTTTTTGTAAAAGAAAGTGCTCTTGAAGAGCCCTTAAGAGTTACACAATGGCCATTCAAATGATAAAAATGCTAATATTGTAGCATTACAATCACAAGTAGTGATCCCTAAGGCACATCAGCCACATGCATACGCAATAATGCATTGTTTTGCTTTTAGACAGAAAAATTGCATTAGCTTTGTCTGTATTTAGTTCGCACAAGAGTTTGTTTCTAGATAAAGTATCCCTGAAAGGTCAAGTTATCACAAAAGTTACCAAAAGACAGAAGATTTAACAAGTAGTAAAAATAGTTTTGGACTACAAATACCAATAAAGTTCGATACATAAAACACAGTGCAAATTCACAATACACTTACCTATCACCTCCGCTTCTGAGGATTTTCAGCCCTCGGAAAAAAAGTTGGCACTTGATAAGTGTAAAATATACCTGGCTGTTCTTCTTAAATGTTAGCAAAACTAATTTGAGAGTGTTTTAGAGTTTTTGTGTAGCAGGCTCCAAGTACGAATTTCTGTACTCAGTCACCACCCTGGTAGCCCCCCACTCACTTTCTAGGACACAAATCATTTCCACAGCAGACTTATGTTTAGCATTTAGATACAACAGTTGCCATCCAAATACCAGCACTAACAGCACAGCAAAATTACTTTGAAATAAGTCATAATTAACCATGCTTATACAAAGCTTGAGTGAGGAAATAATACCAAGAAAAGATATTACACTATTTAAAAGAAGAAAACATCTTGTACCATCACTAGATTACAGAAAAAAACACACTTTGCAAACAAATCCAATGCACATTGCTTCACAAAATCTCCCATCTACAGAAACTTTCCAGATTTACACTGGGGAATCGGTTCAGATGCCAGTAACACTGACCAACCCTCTGCCCTTTGTCTTCGGAAGGCAAAACAAGCCAAATAACTATATTTTCAGAGTAGAGAGCTTCCTGTTATGAGCTTAATTTCAGATTAGTATTTGCTAGCAACCATCACACTCCAGAGGAAACAATTAAGGGACAGTCAAGGGCCTTACGTAAAGGAAAAAAAAATAGATGTCCTATTTCAACTGATGGTGTTTGTAGTACAGACTTCCAAACAATGTAGTGCATTCCAGGACGACGACATGAAAATGCTTTGAAATAATGAAGGGGCTACGACAGTTTCTGGACTGTGAGTTTCTTAAATTACCAGGAATTAGTTGTTTGTGGATGTGAGAAATTGACAATGAATTTATAGACACATTCTGTGCAAGCAAAAAGTGTTAAGATTTGCCTCCCCCAATGCTAGATTAAAATACCAGCTTCTGTCTGCACCTTAGGCTTCAAGACTCATATTAAGAGTGAAATATGAGCTCCCCTAAAAAGCCTGCCCCTCTGGTGGCAAAAGAAGTCAAGAATGGATTACGTAAGATGCAAACAGCCACCATGGAGTTCAAAAAGCTTAACTGTTTTGCCTGCTTGCAGAGAAACGTTAACTGCAAATTCCAGATAGATAAGCATGCCAAAAACTGCAAAACTAAAGGAAATGGGAAAGTCAAAAATAGTTCTGCCAAGTGAGAGACTTGAGTTTGAGGGATAAAGTGAAGTTGTGGAGCTTCAAGTGGGCAACTACATGATGTGAAAACCCTGTATTTGATTAAGAAAATACCCTGCCTAGATTACTGGAATCACATGATATTAAAAGATAAGCACCTGTGTAAAAAAATCACTTCTGTATCCAAGGTGTGGAAAAAGACCTGTAAGAAAGTCTTAGCAGGCAAGGAAATAAAAATGCCTGGTAAAATTTCTATAAAACTCTAAACTGGCTCTACAAACAGTTTAGTTTAATTTCAAGACACCAGGACTTTCAGGATATCAAGTTATTTAGGAGTTGAAGGAGTGTGTACTTTTATTATGAAAAGTCTAAGGTAACAACTGAAATGTAGAAATGAAACTCTTGTAACTTTTACTGTCTAAAAAACACAGAACACTTTCTGACAAGAGTTTCAGCTCAGCGAGCTCTGAAACTGTTGTGCACCTGGCCACAAATGCCATTTCCTGGGCACATCGCAAAGGATGCTGACACGGCCCATTGCAGCTCTTTGCCCAGTACGCAGGTATGGTTGTTACTATCCAAATACTGGCACCTATAGAGAATTCTTTAGAGAGAAATAGCTCCCAGTTTGCCACACACACATCCAGCTGCAACAGGAATACATTAGAACAGAAGAGGATGCCGATTTACCATCACTAAAGAATTCAGAGTGTGATTCGATTTGTAACTTCAGGAAATCCACTGTATGTTGTTTCACACTTCGATGGATTTACAACATTTAGACACTATTGCCTTCCTAGAAAAATCTTGTTGTCACTGATACTTGAAAACAAATACAATCACATTTACCAAATGCAATTGCAAACCTCTGTGCCACAGCTTGAATTTCGTATTCCATTGTGCAAAAAACAGAGGCTTTCCATTGCCTACATTAAGTCTGATGGGGAGAAAAAGGAACTATAAGCACCAATACATAAGTTAGGCGCACCAAAATATTCACTGGAGGATAAAGCCAGGATGTGGTGGAAGGCGAGGTGGTCTTTGGGGAAGAGCTGGAGGATACTGTGGTACAAACTGAGAAGGGTATCCTGGCTGTGGCATTTGACTTGTAGACTGAACACCTGGTCGAGGTGGGAGAGGAGGATACGGAGCACCTGGATAAGAAAGCCCTGGTCCTGAATTCATGGCTGCAGTAAACGGAGTAGGAAAGCGTCCTGCTGGGACTGAAATAGGTGGAGGGGGTGGTATTCGCCGGGGCACCACTGAAGGAGGAGTGTTTGCATCCGAAGTGTAGGAATCTTGAGGTGCTGGTGTTGGCTCGGGTGCTCTAGGCTGAACCTGTGGCTGAGCCTGCGGAAGTCTTTGTCCTTTCAGCACCATTTCTTGGAGCTTCTCAATTTTCACGCGTCGCAGGTGAGCCAGTTTACGCTTGCTCTGGTACTCATCGATGAAGGAATCTAGTGGTATTTCACCATCAAGAAATCTTTCTGCCATGTTCTGTCAAATATGGAACAATCACTTAGAAAATGACATACTGCAAGAGAATCTAAATGGCTTATAAACTAAAAATAGCATAATTTTGCCTGTGATTTTCCGCCTCACATATGGAAGATGACTGGCATGCTAAGAATTCTGAGCAGAATTCCGAGTTAGTTATTACTCAGAAGCACTGGGAGTAAAATATCATTTTTGCTTAAATTTATACTGAAGCAACAGCAGGAAGAACATCTGAATCTAGCTCTGAACATTCACTTGATCATCAGAGATGGGAATGAATCAAGTTCAACAGCTTTCCAGACTGCCAGCTAAGCTGAATTACAGCTCAGTACTGCTTGCAATGCCAACAGAAACACTAAGAACTCTGCAAGCCTCAGTACAGAGAGACAGACTATTGCTAAGCCAGATTTAATACTCATGCTTATTTGTGGCTTTGGGTATATTATATTTCATTATTAAGAGAAGTGACCATACATATAAACTGCAAAATTCAACTTGCCCTGGGAACGTTTTTTTTTTGTGACCACAACTCAGGGCCACTACATAGATTTTTCCCCTGACACGAGCATGCTTTGTAGTCATAAAGAATGTCCTACAGGCAAATCAGCAACCAAAACCAAACACTTCCAATATTCCAAGAACAGACCACCCTTCGAGCGCTTGTATTGCAGTCAGTGGTGACCACTGGCATCTAGACAGATACACTGACATCATAACAGATTACCTCACTGGAAATGCTGGAGAAAAAACAGTGCAGGCACAGTTTTTCATTAGGTTACTAACTGACACTAGTAATGGATTAATATATATGCCAGGCAAACTCCATTAAAAAATAGTCCACCTTTATACTCTATAATGCCAATGAACTGCGAGGGTTTGGCTTTCTTTTCTGAAAAGGACCATTTTCTCTCTTAAACTTCAAAGATGCTAAGAGTAAAGAATTACTCAGATAAAAAAAATCTGGCTGAAACCAAACCAAACAGCTATTCACTGACGTTCAAAGACCAGACTATATTCTTAAAAATATCCTGTTAGCTTTTTACGTGTTCAACACAAGACTGCAGCTTTGTACACTGAAGCTCTTCGGTAATGAGTGTAAGTGGAAGAATTGAAATGTATTGTCATTACCTCTGTGTCTTCCTCAATCTTCGCCCCCTCTGCCTGAAGCAGCGCTAGCAGTGTCTCCAGTGAAGCACTGCTGGATTGTCTGTCTGTAACAACACAAAAAGAATGGCAAATGGCTCCAAGGGACTCCTATCTGCAGCTACACAGCCTCAGCAAGCATAAACATTTCTAAGGCACATCCACTGTTTGAGACAGGACGATCTACAGTACGAAAATACATTATGTCATTTAGGAACACTGTTAAGAGTGCTAAAAGCTGAACTTTAGTTACAACTATATATTTATAATATTGAAAGAAAAAGCACTTCAGCAAGTGCAGTATCAGATGTGCAATACTTCATCATTCAGTACAAAATGAGAAAGTGAAGTGCAATATTCCAATTGTTTTAGGATCAATTAATGAAATTCAAGTTATGTTTTGCTTTTTAGCAGGAAGAATATATTTGATCATTTAGAGAACAGCAAGTCAGCGATAGGTAGGTAACCACAAAGTAATAGAAAGAATGCAGTCTCTTTTACTAGGTGCAACAGGTACTTCATAAATTATTAGAAGCACCATCTATTTCAGAACTACAAGAGAATATTTCATTTTGTACCCTAATTCACGCAGACAAAAGCAAGACACCAAAATCAACCAATCAAACAAGTGGAATCGATTTACATTCCCTTAGAAAACAGCAAATCATAATCATCAACAGAAAATGTTACCTAGTTTTGTTTTCTTTATCTGGTATGCTTCAAAAAGAACTTGCAGCTCTTGATATTTTTCAGTCAAATTTGATTTCAAAGACTCCAACTTTGGCTGGTACAGAAGATTGCCTTCTGCCAGACTGCGGTTGCTGGCAAGAGTCATGTCCTTGCTGTGTTGAACATTTTGGGCCTGAAAAAAAAAGTGCATTAAATGACAGTGATTTTGTGTTGTGGGCAAGAACTCCTAAAACTCCTCTGAGAGGCGAAGAGGTGCCCATGAATGCTCCCGAAGGCAGAATGGCTTTTGCCCGATCAGACCAGGAACCAGATTCCAGCTGTGCTGAACTGCCTGCATGGGGCAGGTTTCCCCTTAGCAGCACAGCAGAGGATAACTGTGCAGAAACCGGGCTTTGGGAGCTCACTCAGACATTTCTGCTAAATGGCAGAGGAGCACAGACGACGTCACCCAAGCTTCTTCTTTGCATTCTTGTCACAAACGTACACAAGGTCTGACCTGCAGGCTCTCACAGCTTTGTGAGATCAGTTTTGCACTCACGCCCTGCTACCTGAGAGTGCTTTGTATGAACTTTCACTCATTATGTAATACTGATGCTTTCTTATCTCCACCTTGCACGTCACTACTACCATACCATCGTGATGAACCACGACAGATAAAGCAACAGTTGCTCCTAAAACCAATCTTTGAATCCCAGCAGTGAGATGCAATGCAACTGCAAAAGAACGTCATCCCTTATCTTATTAAAATGCACAAAACAAAAACTGCATCATTACAGTTTCTTCTCCAGAATATTCTTCCCTATGTTAAATCAACCCCAGATTAATGCTAAAAGCTCGTTTTTCAGTTTAATCCTTCTGCTTAACATATCCTAGCATGAAGACATTGTTCCTAAAGAACAAATGACAATCCTCAGAAAACCAAGATTCGGCAAGATTCCATGTTTGCTCATACACACACACATGATTTTATCAAGACAGTCTTCATGAGCTTTGGAAAAGCTAAGTGTCTGGGGAAGCCTACCCTGGATGTCACATTAGATTCATTAAAATAGTCAGACATCAAAAGGAGGCAAAAAAACAAATAAGGAAGGGATCTGATTTCAGATTTTCAGTCTGAATCAACAAGCGTGATGATTTCCTCGTGGTAACAGACTGATTCTGTTAAGCCGCCTTCAAAATCAACGAAACGTTTGGTAGACTTTTTGTGACCTCCTACACCAATGTGCCTCTTCTAGCCCACACCATCCCTGTCTAGCCAGAACAGATCTTATTTACAGACAGCCACACCAAAGTCAGTGCAGACACGAAGAGTACAGCGCTTTCTTCCTTTCATACTCATGGGTGGATACTGGTGAGCCACACCTCAGGGATGGAAAAAGAGGAAACCCAAATGAGCTATTAAAAGCCCCAGAAAAGGACAGGATCAGAATTCAGGCATTCTTGGCCGTCTGAGCACATAACTAGGTGCATCAGGTGAAAATAATCTTCCAAGTGCAGCAACAGTGTTTTCAAAAGCAGTTACTTCCTTCTGAAGAATTTAGACACTGGTTTAATCTGCTAAACTCAATGCACGATGTTAATTAGATACATCTCTGGCCCCAGATATTACTCTTAGGTACCGAAGTTTTATTCACTTTCACTCTCTTCTTGCTAAACCACTTCAGAAAAACCAAGTCACGGATAACGCTGAGTCCCCCGTTCTACATCAATCAAAATAAAATTCTATTCCCAACTGTGAAAATCAGAGAAACTGTACTTGCGATACTGTTTTGTCTTCAAGATTCGCACATCAAGCCTAAACAAGCTTCCAGCCGTAAGCCTGCCTTCAACTTGAATCCTTTCCAAGAAAAAAAAAAAAAGAAAATCTTTTCTCACTTTTGAATCCAATGAAAAATCATTTAAATTAAAGTGGTTGCTACCATTTGTTTCTTCGCCTGTGATCTGACGCTGTTAAGACTGCTGCTTTCAGAAAGCCTCAGTCCCTCCTATTTTACATTTTTCCTAACAATTACAAAGGGAACTAAAATACACACAATTTAACAGCTTAA
Organism: Cuculus canorus; assembly: GCF_017976375.1. Lineage (NCBI taxonomy): Eukaryota > Metazoa > Chordata > Aves > Cuculiformes > Cuculidae > Cuculus > Cuculus canorus. The sequence goes on from NC_071417.1 coordinate 10,898,761, forward strand.
TTACTGGCATCCAGCTTCTTACCAAACCACCTGTCATCGTCACAAGTTTTGTTAACTGTTTTCCGAGCTGCCAAAGAAGATTGCGTGCAAAAAGATTCATGGTTTCTGATGCCTTTCCCCTTTCACCATTTTAATGAGCAAACTACTTCCTTCAAACAGCTTCAGTTTGATCTGGTGATTGTATTTTTACTGCTTGTAACGCTGATATTCTTGTTTCAAAGCTGCTGCACAGTCTGGGAAGACCAGTTTTATGAGAGAACTTTGATCTTTCTTCACCATGAAGAACATGAACATTTTCTCCAGAGACAAAAAAGCCAGTGGACACGAACCTATAAACCTTTCAAGAGCACAAATCCCAGGAAAAGGAACCTTTTACTGAAATCATATACAATAAAGAGACGGAAGAACTCTGAGTAAAGATAATAACAGAAAAAGCTTCCTGAAGTCAGATGAGGCTTTTGTGGTATTTTTAAACCCTGCTTTTAAATTACTCTCCTGCCTCAAGTATCATAATGTCTCTCAAGAGGACTAGGGAGGGGAAGGAGAAAGCAAACATCTACTTTCTACAATGATTTTTCTGAATAACTACTTTTAAATAATTTCAAATGTGTAAAGATGCATAAATATCAGCATGACATGATGTATTTGACTTGTAAAAATAAGAAAAAGAAATCAGTATTATGACCTACCTCTATCAAACGCAGAACTGACATCCTTCCCTGCCCTTGGCATCTGATATCTAGCAGTTACGGACTAGTCTAAACTTAAGTGAAAGTCTTAAAAATACTTGGTTTAAAACTGAAGAAAAGTTAAGGTATTCGTAATCACATTTTTAAGTTACAATGCTTGAAATTGCACAAGACTTAATGACTCCACTTTTTCCATACTATAGCACATCGAAAAAGGGCATATTCTTTCTACCAAAGTTGAACAAAACCCATGATTGACATTTAATGATCAATTCAAGTGTCTTGAAGTCTTCTCTCCGAGCATGGGTTTGTGCCAAATTTCGTTTAAAAAAATGGACAGCTGAACACATGAGAAACCCAAACTGAACCTTATTCAAAACCATGAGAAGAACCAGTTCCGTCCGCAGTACAAGCTAAACTTTGGAATGATGTTTAATGAAACCTAAGGAGGAGCCGGTGAAGATCCGTCCACCTGTTCAGGCATTTAAATGCTTCCTGTCACTAAAAAAAAGTTTGAAGTCTGTGGAATGAGTAAATTCTGTTTCACAACAAAGAGAACAAATATAATCCCAAAGCAATGCAATTTGAATACAGTCACGATCTTACAAACCAGAATAACCTCCAGTACTGATGCTGAAGTCCACGTCATAAGCTTTTCTGCTACTGTTCCACTGCATCTACAAGTTAATTCAAGGAATCAAACAAGCAAACACTGAAGTTTGCCTAAAAAAAAACTACAGAAAAACTTTCTAAAAGCTCTGACTAAAGTAAAACAAAAAAACCCAGTTGCCAAATCATCCAAGGGTCAAAGATACAGTACAGCGTGACTAGTCCATTAAGATTATCAATGCAGCACAAAGCATGCTTTCAGCACCCATTCACAGCTTTCCACAAGCCCAAGACAACAGCCAAGCAAGGAATAAATCCAATAGAAGTTATTTTGTTGTCAGATGCATTGCGTGACAAAAATGTGCATTAGAGGGAACTGCCACGGCATCAGATATTCACCTGGGAGCACCACAAAGAAAGTTATAAAAAGAAATAGGCAAATAGCACACAACTCCAGCAGAACTGCTTATAAGATACTGAGGTCATGAGCACTTCACCAGGCATAAAACATTAATCTGAAAACAGATGAGAAATACCAGTCAGAATCACGAGACATGATGAGACAGGACAATATTACACAGGACATATGCTTTGGGTTTTTTTAACTGCTAAGCTCTCACTATGAATTCTGAATGGAACAAACGGGTAACAATACTGAGCCGCTGATAAAAGGATTTTAACGGCAGAAGGATTGCTCACCACTGAGTAGACCACTCAAACCAAAGTGTGCACTGCAAGGAAATAAAGCCAGGGATACTGGCTTTATTAAGCCAGTGAGATTTATTAAGTGAGATTCTACCACTTTCATCAACTGCAGCTTCATTTCATTCCACTTTTAAAAAAGGAAGAAATATGCCAGATAAAATTATAACAGAAGCTAGTATTAGCTTACCAACACTTTTACTGTTTAGCATTTACTCCAGCATAATGGTTTGCAGCAAGAGTTATTTGTGCAAAACGTCTCTGAGAAGCATCACTCCTGTTCATCCAAAAGCATGTTCCCAGAAGAACAATTCCAGACCAGATGCCTCCTGAGATGCAGTCTGAGCAACTGAAATCCCAGCTACCCACAAAGTCCACCAAGTGCTGCTATAATTATAAGCCTGCTTTGGCAAGCACGACAGCAAGGAGTCTCTCCATAGATTCAAGAAAAAGTCTCTTACGGAGCTATAAATAAAAAAAGTTTTAAGTGGCGCCATTTCAGTCGCTTTATACATAGCGGACATTCAAGTTAGTTTTAGGTTTCATTTGTCTTGCTGTAGTCTTTGTCATTCCCATATTCTCTCTTTCATTTACACATGCTTGTAAATTAGGAATGAGATATGCAGTCACACCGCGGAAGTGTAACGCTGCACATTTGGAGTGTCAAATTAACTGACAGGTGCAGAGTGGAAGAATACAGACTTGCTCTTACAGTAAGAGTGCTTATCATTATGTGCTGGTGAATGATAACGGATCTTCTAACAACCTGTTTGGTAATAAATATTAGTACATATTCTAAAGTAATTAAGTTTGCTAAATTTAGGTCTTCTGATTACGTAAGTACTAGCTTTAAAAACCAACAAAATAAAGGTTAAAAGATAAACTGCAACTCATAAACGTTTACTCCAGAAGAAAGAGAAACCCAGGACTGCAATTTGCACTCAGACTACAGGCAGGTTACTCATTTGATGCTTAGCTGGAAGAGAAAAATTTATAGTTGTCACCCAGTCTAATTCCCAACTTCGTAACTAAATTTCATGTTTGGCAAACAAGAACATAACCACTTACACAATGTGGTTTTAGGACAGGAGTGGGAACCCAAGAAATCTGGGCATGCATTCACATAGTTTTAGCTTGGACTTTCTGCACTGCCCGATCTTTTAAATCGGCTTTTGAGAAAAGGACTGTGCTAGAAAACCCCTTCTGTGCTCGCCAGTGTACTCTGAAATCCTGGAATGAGAGGAAGGGAATACATTTCTGACTTCTTGATTTCATATAATTATGGTTTCAAAGAGCAAATAATTCTTGGCAGTAGAATCTTCGAGGTCAGTAACACAATGTTGCGCTGTTACTAATGGGATCTTCCAGTAGATAAAAAGAAAACTCATTTTCACAGGAGAAATTCATTGAGCTACCATCAGTGTCAGGTCACATATTCTCTACTCTATGATGTTTAGGGTTATCACGTTGAGACTGACTTTTATAAACAATGTACTTTTATTTCATGAAGATAATACTGTAGATGTATGACAGAGATTAACCTCAAAGGATTATAAAAAAACCACTCTTCTGAATTTTAAAAGACAAGGAGTACCAGACAACTGGCTTCCTTCCTCTTTCTATCAGACAAGATGTTCGTTGTTCAAGCACTAAAAACCTAGAGGCTTCCAAAACAACCTTACAGACAGAAAAAGCAGCAGCTTGGCTCTTTGATGCCACATTTTCACATACCTGGGATGCAGCGTGAAGGATGCTGCATATGGACATTACCCCACGAAACACGAATGCGAGTGTGAAGCACACACACGTAGATAGAGACATATACACCCCCACCACTGACACATACAAATCCTGCTCAAATGCTGCAGAGAAATACATTCCCTATAAGGCTGGAAGGTGCCTATTTTTAGCTATTAGCAAGAAAGCCAAGTGGTTTTCCAAATCCTCCTCTCTGGGAACAAAACATCATTTTTCGAGCTGGGTTTCCCTTGCAATGAGGAGAACAAAGGTTTTTTCAATTACGGAATAATCAGCTTCAGCCAACTTTGCCAGTGAAAATACAAGTGACCTCAGAGAAATGACTCAGGAATCATGATTTAGTCGGCATGGCACAATGAAATTACGAATCTAAGGACTTTGGAACAACCTTACAACCTAGACACATAAGCACTGACAACGAAATACCTACACAAGTGGCAGTGAAGTCACCATAGTTCCTCCTTAACGTTCAGGATTTCCCTCTCTACCTCTTCCTGCCACATATTTCACAATGAAACATCAAGAACGCAGGAGGGACAAGCTCAAGCAGCAAACACCACAAAAAAAGGCAAAAACAGAATGAGGAAAGAAGTATTTGAGCACAGCCAATTCCTTCCAAGATAGATAAATGCATTTCTGACTGAAAAGACTCTAGCAAAAGCCTCCACGTACAATAAAAGGAGGATTATACTGGAGAGTAGCAGAGCCATATTTCCACACAGCGTGAATACCTTCAAACTTAGCCACACTTTCCAAACACCACAAAATATTCCCTCGGGCCCAGAGAACTTTACTCTACAATTTAAAAGCCTTCTGTTGCCAACTAAAGAGGAAAACCAGAGGGTCAAACTGAGAATGTGGTCTAATTCTGACACGAGAAAGGATCTTTTCTGCTAAGGTCATGAGGTTCTCTGTCACTTCTGACCCACAGTCTTAATTGTATACTGGTAAATAAATAATAAAAAAATAACCAACTGAGCCAGGTCTTCTGCTCACATACCTTGTCAGAGTCATGCTGAAACCAGCAGTACTGCACCCATTTATATATTTACAAAGTTAAGCCTCTTACAGCTTGTTGACTTTCCTTAAATATTTAGGCCTGGTCTAGCAGGGTACTCCTGTCCCCTCCTTAAAGCGCGGTGCCTCTAAGATCTCTGCATGAGATACATATCACAGCAGCATCTGTTTCTCCAGCCATCTACGTTCTCAAAACATAAGCTCACATGAAAAGCTCTTATGCCAGCCTCCCTCTCGCAAGTCTATGAACATAAAGCTCAAAATACAAATTGTTGCATAGTGCAGTGAGTAAATTCCCTAGGACACCTTATTATCTCAGCCACAACCTCCAGCCGGCCTCTTCCTCTGTAATACTTCAACCATATAGTATAAGGGGATTCAGAACAATTTCCTTGGATGTATCAAAAGGGCAGGAACCTTAGTTTGAGGAAAAGCAGTTATAATTGATTTTACTTAATAAATTAAGCTTCTTCATCAAGAATATATAGCCACTTCCGCAAGAATATCTAGCTCTTGTACTCTAATTTAAAAAAAACCCCAAACCAATAAATTGCAAGACCTAGAGAACTACAGCATATTTCTTTCATTTCAAGCTTTCACATACATGGTTTCATCTTATTTAGCTGACTACACAGTCAGAGACTTTCAGGCACAGTCGTGGTCAAATACACCTGGAACAGTCTCGTCTCAGAACTGTGACACACAGGGTCCACTGACACATAGAAAACTGGTAAGAGACAACGACAGCAGCCGGAAGAAAACGGGCTTCTGTGTTGTTTTAATAAGCAAAGATCCAAATGCACAGCTTGGAGCCTGATTCACAGACAAAGGCATTTCCAACAGGCAAAACAAGCATCAGAAACCCCACAGCCCTCACACACCGCCTCGACACACAGAAATCACGGAGTCAGAGAATGGTTTGGGTTGGAAGGGACCTTAAAAATCATCCAGTTCCAACCCCCTGCCATGGGCAGGGACATCCCACTGGATCAGGGGCTCAAGGCCCATCCAACCTGGCCTGGAACACCTCCAGGGATGGGGCAGCCACCACTTCCCTGGGAAGCCGGTTCCAATGAAATATCTTTCATACAGTTTTGAATTAAAGTTGCGCTGAGACCCAGACCACAAACAGGACCCACTTCACCCTGGCAAAGCCCCTCACCGCGGCCGAGGCACGAAACTAGGGCTGTATCAACGGAGAAACGGATCCCACCCCTCCCCGCCAGCGGCCCCTCACCCCGCACCGAGGGGTTTCAGCGGGGCGAGCCCTCGACCCCCGGCCATGGACCCCGCGTACCGGGGGGGCGGCAAACAAAAGGCTGGGACGGAGGCGGGGGCAAGCAGCGCTTCCCGAGGGATTTAAGGGCCGTTCCTGGCGGAGCCGGGTCACCCGTCACCGCCCGGGCAGCCCCTGAGGCGACCGGAGGCCGCGGGCGCCCCTCACCTCTTCCATCTCGCGGGCCATGTCCTGTAGCTGCTCCTCGTCGTCCAGCAGCGCCTTGAGCTCCTGCAGGCTCAGCGCCTCCAAGCGCCGCAGATCCAGCGCCATCCCGCCCCTCCGCTCCCGCCGCTCCCGCCGCCAACCGGAAGTGGCGGCGTGGTGTCGCCCCGGGTGGGCACCGCCCTCAGCGCCCCCTGCTGGGCGGGGCGTACCAAGCGGTAGGTGCCGGGGGGAGCGGAGTAGGCGGGGATAAAGGGGCGGTACCAATGGGGGCGTGGTCAAGGGGACGGGGCGTACCAAGGGGTGGGCGCCAGGGGGTGCCGGGGTGGGCGAGGCGTACCAAGGGGGTGGGTGCTGGGGGAGCCAGGGTGGGAGAGACCAAGGAGGGTTTCGGGGGGGGGGGAGGGCAGTGGGGAGGGCTTGGCATGTGAAGGGGATGCAGGGGATGAAGCTGGGCGGTCTAGGGGGATCAGGATGGTCTGGGGGGAGATCAGGATGGCTGAGGGGATCAGGGTGGTCTGGGAGGATCAGGGTAGTGGGAGGGATCAGTTGGTCTGGGGTTCCAGGGTGGTCTGAGGACATCAGGGTGGTCTGGGGGGATCCAGGGCAGACGGAGAGGGCTGGAGCACATCCCACACGAGGACAAGCTGGGACAGTTGGGGTTGTTCAGCCTGGAGAAGAGAAGGGGGAGACCTTAGAGCAGCTTCCAGTACTGAAAGGGGCTCCAAGAAAGCTGAGGAGGGGCTCTGGATCAGGGAGCGCAGGGATAGGACAAGAGGGAATGTTTTTTAGCTGAAAGAGGGGAGATTGAGATGAAATCTTAGGGAGAAGTGTTTTGCTGTGAGGGTGGGGAGGCCCTGGCCCAGGTTGCCCAGAGCAGTGGTGGCTGCCCCATCCCTGGAGGTGTTCGAGGCCAGGCTGGATGGAGCTTGGAGTAGCTTGATCCAGTGGGAGGTGTCCCTGCTCATGGCAGGGGGTTGGAGCTGGATGGGCTTTTAAGGTTCCTTCTGACCCAAAGCATTCCATGATTCTACAAGAAGTGAGGGGTCTATAAGAGAGACCATGCAGGGTCTCTGTGTTGGAGGAAGCCCACCATGGAGTCACAGAGAAGCAGGCCTGCAGACTTTCAGCCTGGCTAGAGCAGAAGAGTCCCAAGGATGGTAGGACCTGGCCCAAGGTGGCAGCTGCCCATGGGGAGAAGCTTAGTGGCCTTTTCCTGACCTTGCCATCAGCCTGTGGAGCCCCTCACAGAGCATGCTGTGTCTGCTCCACTCATGTGATGCTGCCTGGTTCTCGAGGCCCTCCATCTCCTGAGGGATGGTGGCTACTGGGAGAGCCAAGAGGTACAAGAAAGGCATTGAGGTGCTGTAGTGTGTCCAGAGAATGGCACGCTGGTGAAGGGTGTGGAGAACAACTCTTATGAGGAGCGGCTGAGGGAACTGGGGTTGTTTAGCCTGGAGAAGAGAAAGCTGAGGGGAGACCTCGTGGCTCTCTGCAGCTCCCTGAATGGAGGTTGTGGTGAGGTGGTTGCTGGTCTCTTCTCCCAAGTAACGAGTGATAGGATGACGGAAAATGGACTCAAGTTGCGCCAGGGGAGGTTTAGATTGGGTATTGGGAAAAATTTCGTTACCACAAGAGTGATGAAGCACTGGAACAGGCTGCCCAGGGAAGTGGTGGAGTCTCCTTCCCTGGAGCTGTTCGGAAAACATGTAGACCTGGCACTTCGGGACGTGGTGTAGTTGGCATGGTGAAGGTTGGGCTAACAGTTCAACTTTTCCAGCCTTAATGACTCTATTCTACAGCCTGCAAGACACAGAGAGTTGAGCTCTGAGCCTTCAACACAGCCACTTACAATGCTCCTGCCTGGAAGTATTGTAGGCACTCTTGTTCTCCCTTTGCTTATACCTGCACAGCTGTAAATCTCCCTTTGTTTATACCTGCACAGCTATAAATTAGGAAGGAAAATCATTGGAATGACTTAACTCGCACTTCCTTACCAGGCTGGGACTTGGCTACAGTAAATCTCAAAAGAGTGACTGCATCATTGTTCCCGAGCCTAGGCTGAATACCTATTCAGGTTAAAAATAGCTGAAAATCATAGCTTGCCAAGCTATGTCCACTTTCAGCACTTTCTTCTTCAAGAGTGAAGGTCAGGAAATGATCTTTCTGTCAAAGATGTATTTTGTGGTGAATTTGAATAGTTGTGAAATGTAATGTGGCAAAATCTCTGCATCAATTAAAGTGTCATAGCTATTTTTTTTTTCTTCTGATTTATATCTGTTAGGTCACCAACACTTTACTAGGCTCTTTGTGATAACACTTCCGAGCCCTAACTCCCCAGTTACTCCTGATGTTAGCATAGCTGTTAAAGACAATTATGCCTGGAAACGATTAATTGTTTAAACATAGCCTAAGTTGTATGCATCTCAAAGCACCACCTTCCTGGCATGCTTTTGTTCCTAAGGGATCGTGGGCATGAGTGTGCTTATTTCCATCTGTGTAATGCCAGAGAGAGAAGCAGAAGGAGCACGCGAGCCAGAGGAACAGGGTAGTGAATGGCCGTGTGTCACTATCCTTTGTAGTTGACATTTTTGATCGAACTGGAAAAAAAAAAAATCAATATAGTGAAGAGAATCAACTTCTGATGGCACTAAAATATAATGATGTTACAGTCATATTCAGGAAGTGACCCATCGCTTCCTGGCAGAACTAAATGAAGATATGACAGTTATGTATTTATTCTTGTGTGCTATAACTCAGCTCTCCATTCTTCTCACCTCCCAAGAAGTCCCCTCTGGCCATGTTATGTGCAGATTATAAAGACCAACAATGCAACAGTGCTAGAAGAAGGCTTCCTGACCTTCTGGCTGCTTAGTGCAGAGCTACTGTACAACCACAGTGCAAAACAAGTGTGTTCGGAGAGAAGCAGGTAATTCAGAGGCTTCCTGTGAAGCAGGAAGCAGAGCTGAGCTTACTCAGGGTGGGGAGAAGGTGATTAGCGATACGGGCGTGTGTCCACTCATTCCCATCAGTGCACCTGCCTGTTGATGTGGTATGTGCTGAGCTCCTCCCTGCGTGTGGTGCTCTGCTCGGAGCACACATGAGTGAGCAGCTGTACCCTTTGGCAGTGCCACGGGCTTGCACGGCCACTACAGTCTGACTCTGTTATTTAAAACCAGTAGATAGTTACCACGCCAACATGCTATCGTATACGGTATTTGCATGTGCCCATCAAAAAGACAGAGTTACACCTTTGCGTTAAACCTGCACGTGCAGACATACACACACACATGCATTAATACAAACAGAGGAATTAGTTGAGGGATTAAAAGAAGCCCTTTCTTCCCAAGAATGTTAGTGATTTCAACTTTATAGCGTAGCTAAATTGTTGGTATGGGGAGAGCGTAGTTTAGAAGAGCCTGACTCACCTTCATGTTGTAAATCTAGTTTTACCACTGCTGTTCTGTGCAGTCCTGATTGGAGTTCTCAGCTCCCCTCAACCGTAATGCCTTTTGCTTAAATAAAGGAATAATCATAATCACTACTCAGTCCCAGGTGAGGGTGGAGAGGAGACGTTCCTGCTGAACGATGCTTGTAGAGGCGCTCTGGGTGAGTATCTCTGGTGAAGGACACTACAGTATGATAACACTTGAATTGCCAATATGCTGTCAGGAGACATGTTTTACAGTGACCTTCTAAGGAGCTTTTCTGTAACGATCTAATTTTTGTTTAGGTTGCCTGAGGCTGATGGAAGTTCCCTGCTCCAGACATCGAGGAATGGTTTCTTTAAATTAGTCACTGGTAATCTGTATTGAAGTTTGATGCTGCATAGTGCAGAATGAAGTTCTCACAAAATGCACAGAGAGAACATAACTACTCTGCGTTCAAGTACAACATATATTGAAAATATCACTTCTCCCTATGTAGATATATTTGAGTTCTGGCCTTGTTGGAGAAGAGCGTCTGTATTAAACATCTGGTCTGCTTTTGAGTACTTTAACCAGTGTTTGCATGTGATTGAGTTTTCAGATTTGGCCGGAAAAGCAGCTGAAGTTGAGAAACAAGACAGGGAGCGGCCACTTTTGTATCATATATTCTACTAAAGGTTCCTTTCCATTCAGCAGTCTTCATGAAAGATAAAGGTTTTGTGACAGCACAGCCCTTGGAGAGAATATGAAGGATTGCAGATAAACTAGGATTTTAGGCTGCAGGGATTATCAAATATTGAAGTGTTATAGGCTGAGATTTATCTGCTACCAAGCCCTGGTTCCTACTTACCTTTGCTAAACTCCTTTTGAAGGGTAACAGTGTTCATGAGCATTAAAACTGTAAGCAGACAAAGTACAGAAGTCAGGATTTCTTATTACAGGAGAAATGGAACAAAAAAATAGGTAAGATGACAGTGGAAATCATGTCATGGTGAATAAGGCGTCAGGCTTCAGTCTCAGGAGAAGTGGCACCCAGCCTAGTTTAAATTGGATGTTAGATTTTTCTTCTTTTTAAACTTGATCCTGGATTTCCTCTGTCACTTCATATCCTTTCACAGTCAACAGCTCTGTACTCTTGTATACTTATTTGGTTTACACATATTTTGCAAGTCACCTTCAAAACAAATTCTTTTCTTTTCCTGGATAAACAGGTTGGTTTCCTAGAGACTGAATTTGCAATTCTAATCTTTGGCGTTTATTAACCCTTATTAGACTGGTTGCTCAATGGAAAAATACTTTTTCAGGCTTACTTGCAATTTAATTTCCTTCTATATACTAATCACAGTCCATATTTCCGTTTAGATTTCATAATCCAGATTCCTTCAAACATGAAAATGACCTGAATATTCAGCATCTTGAGAGAGAAAGAGTGGTCCTGCTGTTTGAGAGAAATCAAGAATTAATTGTTATTACTTCTCTCCTTCCTTTCATGGAGCCACAGGCGTGAGAAGAGGAGCAGGTTTATATACCTGTGAATACTTTCTTTGTCTTAAGCTAGAGTAAAAAGGGCAAATACTATTTTTCCTCCTCAGACTAACGTGCATCTCTGAACCCGAGCTAGAAGCTCTCTGCCTATTTGCTTGTGGTATTTGCAGACCTGCTGAAGGCCTAGAAAGCACAGCCACTAAAATAAACACAGTTGCTTTTTGAGGCAGAGGTTGGTGCAGCAGGAGACAAGTTGTTGGAAAAAACACAGTTGTGTTTTTGTCCATTACAGTGTGTTCTCATTTTCTGGGTCAGTCAGCCACATAGCTTGTCTGTACAAAAATACAGGGTAAATACTTGTCCTTGGGGAATTATTAGGACTATAGGATCTACTTTTGAACTTCATCTTGGATAGAGTTCTCCAAAATTTTAATCAAATAGGTTATACCTATTAGAGGGAACGGTTAGAGCATATTAATAGTGAGGAAAACAACCTGCTATGGCATTTACAGTCAACCTTTGTAAACAGTTGTGCTTTCAAATACTTAATTGCTTCCAACTCTGCCCTGACAGTCTTCAAGCTGTATTCCCCGAGTTAATGTTCCAGATAAACCCATCCCAGTTCCCTGTGGAGAATAGTCTTCCTTTTCAAGAGAAGAAACATTTTATCTGTGTGGCTGTAATTGAGAAGCTCGTGAACAGATCATGTTCACATTCCCATGTAAAGGTCAACTCTGGGCAAACCCACAGCCACAAAATGGTACAGTTCAGAGTTTCAGAGGGAACAGTGGCCTTATTTCCAGGAGAATAGGCTGAAAACCAGAGAGTGCCCACAGCAATTCCCACTGCTGCACTGGCTTAAGCTCATCTTCACTGCTGGGATTAGGTTGGCTAACAGGCATCTCTGACCCTGTTTTTGTCTTCAAAAAGAAGTCATACTTGGAATAATTTTGAAAAGCAGGATTTTCTGTACAATTAGTACTATTAGCTTAGTACTGCTGGATCCCTGGTGGTGTGTGGAGCTCCCTGCAGGCTTCCAGGCCATAAGAAAACCCTCATGGCTTTAGCACACAGGCAGATCCACTTGTCACGCGCCAAGAGCATGATAAAAGGACTTGTTAAAGCCACAAGATATAAGGCTCAGTGGAAAAGTAGCCTTGAGTTATCTGGATGCAAAAGAGAGAATCCAGCACCTGTGGCAATAAACAAAATCAGGCCGTGTTATCAGCTTGGGCTGGTGCCACCAGCAGAGATGATCTGCCCTTTCCAAGGTGCCACTTCAGCCGAAGCTGTTTGGATCTGACCTGGGGAAGCAATGCTGGGATTATCATCACAACAGGCTTGGGAAGCAAGGCTCCCTTCCTGAAATTCACCGTAGTCTTTGCAATAAAATGAATCCAATTTTATCCTTCAATGTCCCCAATATGTGGACACACACAACATGATCAGATTCTCTTTTCTGGCATCTCATGTACTAATGAGCACTGTCCTACCAGCATTTCTTAGTCAGCTTCTCTAGGTCCTAGGTAACCCTTTTTTTTTCTCTTTATTTTACCAAGTTTTTCGGTTAAGCAGAATTAATTCCACTTCTATGAACCACTGGCCCCATTCTGCTCACAGGTACTAATACAAATGCAGAATTAATCGCTTGCCCTCTGGTGCTGGTGGAACCCCCAACCTCTTCATAGCCACGGTGTGAATTTTCATCGAGCAGGAATGTGTGGCCATTTACCAAAGTGGTGAACTGAGGAGTGATTTAGGTGAGCCTCTAGTGCATGACAGAGGTTTCCTAAGTGAAGGCAGATGAGACAGAGAGCCCTTGTTCTTCCTAGGCACAGTTTTTTATCAATCACAAAACCAAACAGCTGAAAATCATTCCTGTGCTTTGAGAACAGGTTAGTTTACCTGTCCTTCCATGTGAGGTGCACAACCGGATGGGATCCAGGGTGAAAACAAGTTCTTGAACAGGTTATACCTACTGCTATGGCTCACAGCCATTCTCGGATGCTGGGCCTTCACATTCCTAATTCTCTGTGGGTTCTTCTTGTCATTCCCCACAAGGAAGCCTAAACACACACAATGTGCAGCTGTATTCAGCCATCACCTCAGATGAACATTACCTTAAAAACGCTGAATGCAAAAAACACCGGCACTGGATTGGCTTCATGTTGAGTGGCAGAGGTAGTATTTTATTTTTTTGAGCATCCCTCCTCAAGGATACTGAAGAGTTTGTAAAACATCACTAAACGAAAACAAAACATTGCCAACAACAAAAATGCAAACCTATCAAAAAGTAAAACACAGCAGCATTCAAATATTGGAAAAAGTGAGAACAAAAGTGCTTGAGACAATTTCTTAACTATGCACAGTCTGAAGTCAGTTTTTCCCGTATAAATGCTATTTTTCAATAGCACCTGCCTGGCTGCATAGGTTTCTTCACCATTCTACGGCAGGATAATGCTACTAAGCCAGAGCCATTACCCAAAAAGGCTAGGAGCAATGTATTTTTTTCTATCCCTCATACTAAAAGTAAGTTAAAAAATAATATTCAAAGAAACAAATTTTAAAGTTCAGGCAGCTGAAGTTGGACTTCAGGGAAAGTGATGTATGGATTTCCCATGCAGTGAAGCCGCTAGCGAGGCCTGAAACTGAACAAAGCTTTGGTGGGAATTATAAAGTGCTGTCTTTTATGCCTGTCTTTAGTAGTGTTTTGTGGTTTGTTTGTTTTTTTTTCAAACCAGCACCGGGGTTGTGAGTTAAAAAAATTCTGAAATAACAGACCAATTTTCAGTGGATGCTGGAGCCAGACAGACATTGCACAGTGCACACAGATATATCAAAAAAAAAATAACCAAACACAAACCAAAAATCCCCAGACCCTAACCCAATTACAGTAAAACTTTTCATCCCTAAAAAGAAACATCCACCAAGCACCAACAGCAAATCTGAAAGCAACACCTGCCTCCCGGTCCCCTGGCTTGTTCCAGCAAGGATGGTTATTACATGATAAAGCTCGGCAGCAATGGTTGTGAGCCTGAGCCTGCAGGCACTCAGTGCAAAACTCTCCCAGCCCTCAGTTCCATGGGAGTGATCCAGTTTTCCCTGAAGCTAAAGGGAGATCCCTACAGGCTTCAGCAGACTTTGGATTAGCCCCATAGATTGATAGTGGGAGCAGGACCCTGTTTTACAGTCACTGGTTTTCTATCCAGCCACAAAAGCCGCCCCCTGAAATTCCCAAAGGGGTTTTCAATCTTCCCCTCCACGCATGCATTTAACATTCATTACAGTTAATAGCAGTTACACATGCATATCAATGGAAGAAAAGTCCCAGACAGAGGAATTATTGGTAGTAAGAAAAGAAGCCCAGTAGAAATGCTGGGAATTGCTAAAGATCCAACTCCATAGAATAAAACCTTTTCCCTCTTTAGCCAGACGGCATCTGCCCGCCGGACCATAATGCAGGAAGCTCTATAGTGTGTGTTTGGGTGTGCATGGGTGCGTGACGCACGCGGGGTGAGCAAACGGGTGTCGTTCTGCAGCGCGAGGCCATTGGTAAGCCACCTCCTGTCTCAGGGTCCCAGCAAGCGTCTTGAGCACTGGCTCTCGCCGCTCTCACTTGTGAGCCGTGTTGTTATAATCGTCCTGTGCCACGGCTGGCAGGGAATGGTCTATCCTGAACTCTTCCTCCAGCCCACCAGGCACCTTCACTGAATCCCCTCGGGCTGCAGGTTGGAGACTGTCCGCACCGCCCCCCTCCAGCCCCAGGATCTGTCTCTGCACCAGCTTGGAATAAAGGCCGCCTTCTTCCACCAGCTCCTTGTGCGAGCCCTGCTGCACCACGCGGCCCTTGTCCAGCACAATGATGTTGTGTGCCTTCTCCACAGTGCTCAGCCTGTGAGCTATGACAAGCACCGTGTGGTTCTGCAAGTCGCCGTAAATCGCCTGCTGAATCTGTGTGGGAAGAAAAGACATTAGTGCTTGAGCATCACTGGCTCCGATTTGGAAGGGACAAGAGCAGCTTTGTGGTCTGTGTTAAGAAACTTCTGGACAGGAGGTTTGCTCTCCTTTGGTTATGTAGAAGACACAAGAACCCCTGCAGCACTACCATCACCAGTCCGTCCATCCCAGCTCCCAGCTCTGGCTATTCCAAAGCACTCACTGGGTTCAGTCAGCCCGTAGGTGCGATATGCACGCAGGTCTGACCCTGCAACCTGAGTTCTTGTTAGAGCTGGGCCCCAAATTTAGACCCACGAGGTGTTGGCATAGAGCGCAGGAAGCCAATATCTGCTAAAAGCAGCTGCTCAGAAAAGCAGGGCTATTTCCTGAGTTTATAAAGACAAAGCAAGACGGAGTTGTTTTCCAGTCAAGAGACTGACAGTAGCTCTAAGGTCTAAAGGTAGGCAAATGGCCACCAGGCACGTGTCACTGACACTGCTTGCTAGTCAAAAGCAGCTCCTGACCGGCATCTGATACCACATATGTGGCTGAGGAGCTGCGAGTCAACGAGCTGCTCCAAGGTCAGATGATTGCGCTGCCCCACACCATGGACCGGCAACTGCTCATCCTCTGCGACCAGGAGATCCGCCCTTGCACCTCAACCTTGAACTAATTTTCCTTCATTAAACCAGTGAGACCGAACTGCTACTGGTAGAGCTGTTTGGTCATGACGTCCCAGCCAGATAAACCAGCTCAATTCACAAAGTTCAGGGCCTTTCCTGCAAGCATGGCTTCTTTGGTGCTTCAGCTGGGATTTTAGCTCAGGCAATCCTACTCTTCCTGCTACAGTCCCATTTTTAAGGTTTTTCCTCTGTATCCTGGCATAAAAGGCCACACAGAGTTGCTGTATGCCAACTGGCACTTTCCAAGTTTAACAAAAGTCAGCAGAGAATCCCTATCTCATGAGGTCTGCCAGGCGTTGGCTGAGCATACGATTATTCCCTTCTTGGTGGCTAAAGCAGTGTTGGAAGCAAATTCCTGCTCAGGAATTAGCATCTTGCCCAAACCTCTAATTGCACCATGCCAAGACTAAGCTTGTCCACAAGCCGGAAACTGAAGCTACAGTCTTTCCTGCAGTCGCAGAGTGCCTCTCTGGCCCAAACACCCAAGGCACCTACTCACCGCATGTTCACTCTCTGCATCCAGGGCACTTGTGGCTTCATCCAGGATTAGGATAGGGGGGGCTCGGATCAAGGCCCTGGCAATTGCCACTCTCTGCTTCTGGCCACCTGACAACTGGGCTCCTTTTTCACCTGCCTCTGTTGGGTCAAGGGAGAGAAGAAGGGGTCAAAATAAAATTCAAAAGCTGCCATCAAGTTCAGCCCCAGCCAGGCAGCATCAGGATGGTTTCATGCTTTGAAGCAAAGACCAGATAAATGCTTCTGCTCACTTGGCAGAGCAGTTTAAATGGGTTAAATATCCCTAACGCTGCAGTCGTTCCCTCCAGCAGCAAGCTCTCCATTGTCATCCCAGAATTTGAGGGTCTGATGCTCATAGAAGCAATGCAGAGAAGTTCCTGAGCCTGGGAGATCATCTAAACCCTGAGCTCCCACTCCCTTCCCATGCGGCTGTGTCGCTGCCATCGCCCCCTGCAAGCTGGGCTCTGGAGGGTGTGCAACTGCAGCAGCAGAGTGGGCAAAACAGGACCTCTGACAACGGTTTGTGTTTATGGGAGGTAGCGGTCTGACCTGCCTCCTCAGTAAGTCCCACTGGCACAAACATATCACCTTTTACTACTTAAATTACTTGATTTATCACAGGTTTCTATTCTTCCTCTGCAGGTGGGCTGGTACACAGCCAAGCACTTGGGTTCTGGGCTTTTCTCCTCATCCCCGAAAAATAGCAAGATTGCCACTGCCAAATCTTCATAACATTGCCAGGCACTGGGAGCTGGACTGATCCAGATGGGATGGGGGATGTTCACCCCACTGCCACAGAGCAGCAGCAGAAACATTCTCCTGGGATGGGCTCAGAAATCCTGCAACAGCTCACTCACCCCAAAATCCAGCCAGGGTGCTGCACCTCTCCATGTAGCTGTCTCTACCGCACCATCACGGACTTGTGTCCATAACTACCTGCCTGATTTCCACCCAAGAGGAGGGTCTCTGCCTTTCCTAAGCAATGCTTTCAAGTGCAAACAGAGAGATTTCAGTACCTGTGTGGTAGCCGTCTTGTAACTCGGTGATGAAGGTGTGCGCGTTGGCCTTCTGGGCAGCCTGAACAACCGACTCAAAGGAGGCTGAAGTTAAGCCGTAAGAAATATTATCTGCAATAGAGCGGGCAAACAGCACCGGTTCTTGGCTCACCAGGGAGATCTGCACAAAGGAAGGGAAGAACAGGCAGTTGGGAGCAGAAGACTTGCATGTTGGTGTCCCAGATCATTGGTATTTGTTCCTGCTGGATAAGGACTCAAGTGGACAGAGCCTCACCATTAAACCAAGACAAGAAGTGCCTCAATGTAAGCTTCCATCGAGGATGCCAATGATGGGGTGCCCAGTGGCAGCCCCAGCCCAGCTGCATCATCTGCTGGAAAGCCATTTTGCAGGAAAGAAACCTGATGCAATGTTGATAGGTTGACATCTTGGATGGGCTTCAAACCTGCTGGTTTTGCTCCAGGCCCGCCATTCCCATCACTGTTTGCTCTTCCTAGTATGGGAAACCAGTTGCTGGGATAAGGCAGGCTGGAGACACCCTCTTCCAGGGTGTTGCTGATTTTCTCTTTGAGGCCAGTAATCATGCTTGGGCCACGTACATGAGCCCTCCTGCATGTTTAATCCAAAATTAGCAAGTTAGGGACATTGCTGCTGCAATTCCTTAATTGCTTAGCAACAGCCTCCCCATCCTACCTTACAGTCACTGTTGCTCACTCTCAAATTCTGCCTGCTCTGTCAAACACTCAAGATTGAAATAAACTGAACCCTCCAAATTATTGCTCAGAACTGGGCATGAAGAGAGCCAGCGGGACGTGGTCAGATTTTAATTGACTTCTCCCCACACTCCTAATACCACACCAGGCTTTCTAAACTGAAAGACTGGCTTGTCTTTTAATTTTAGCTCAGTACAGGCAGGGAATGTAAATTAGTCACACTGACTTTGGCTTTCCAGCTTGTCTCTGATCAATTGTTTTCAGGTTTTCCTGCTGACTGGTGAGGCCATTTGCTCTGGGGGCAAACAAAGGCGGCAGTTACTTGCAGAGGAGATGAAGGATGATCTGTGCTGACACAATCATCTCTCACAGATGAGAGTCGAGGGGCCCAGACCCCTCTCCTTGAAAAACCACCCAAGCCCCTCCAATGCTCCAGCTGCTGCCAGGATCTTGAGAGGTTTAACTCTCCATTAGCTGAGAATTACTTTAAGATCTTGAGGTAGAAAGTGCTGGAGAAATGCAAAACCATTTTTCCAAACTGAATTTAGATGACAATTCAACAACCAAAAACATATTTCTGCTACGTTGGCCAAAAAAATACAAAACCAAACATGCATTTCGTTCTGGTTTTGGAAGGCTTCCCCCTCCCTGTGAAACCACTCTCCACCTCCTTCCTTTCTGCCCCACAAGTTATCTGAATTCATTTCCTGGACCATCTCCAGCCTCCAGCTTTCTGGATATTTCAGAAGTTGCCAGATCAAATCCAAACACAAATCCAAACAAGCAACGCTACCATCCATCCCCTCTGATCACAGCAGGCGATAGCTAGAATACACATATCAGTCGCTCGTACCACTGAGTGCAGGTACTTGTGATCGTACATGTTAATGGGACGCCCATCCAGCAGCACCTGCCCGTCTTGCAGAGGGTAGAAGTTCTCCAGGATGTTGACACAGGAGCTCTTCCCGCTTCCTGAAGGTCCCACCAGCGCCGTCACTTTGCCAGGGTGCAGAGTGAAAGACACATTCTACAACACGGATAGAAGAACACGTTTAGGTCCTGGCTGTTCCCAGGGACCCTAAGGATGAAAGGTAGCCAAAAATCTGGCCACAGTGACACCCCACCTTGGTGACACCTCACATCAGCCATCTCTCTTAGCTGTTTCCCTCTCCTCCCAGCTCCTTTCCTCTGAGGAAGTGAGGAGCCTCCAAAATTTGCTTTGAAGTTGCCTGCTGATGTGGCAGGACCTCTGAAAACTGCAAAGCAAACTAACCTCTTTGTTGCCTCCCCCTGCCCCATGACCCCAGCCCCTCTCCCACGGAAACAGTCTGAGCTTGGCACAATGCCCTGTACCATGCTGACGTATTTCATGCCTGAGCTGGGAACAAGGGTTTTATTAATAAATCTCATTCCTTGTAGGGAAGGCCAGCCCCAAACACCCGTGGTTCCTTACAATCCGTTTTCCAGCATGCTGTGGAGCCTGCCTTTACACAAAAGAGCAGCTGGCATTTCCTGTGGTCTGGAGATCAGTTATTGCAGCGATGGAGAAGCAGCGCATGGTGCCTCATGGTGGGGGCGTGATGCTCTGCCCCCGCGGGGCTCACCTGGAGGACCTGCGTTGAGGAGCGAGTGCGGTAGGAAAATGTCACGTTTCTGAATTCCACCTTCCCGTCCACATGGTCTGGGATCAGGGACCCATCATTCACCATCGTTGGCTTGCGGTCGATGAACTCAAACACCTTCTCAGCAGCTCCGACACCTTGCATCAGGCCGCTGTAGACGGAGCCAACAGACTGGAAGGGAAGAGGCAATGGTGAGACCTTCCCATGCGATGGAAAAGGCAATCGGTAAGACTTGTAAGGAGGATGGTTGAAACATTCCCAAGTATATCATCTGACATTAACTACAGTCATCAGACAAAAAGGAAAGCTTTTCCCTCTAGGCACCGTTCAGAGGGGATATAAGCACATATCCAGGGAAAAGGCATCTAAAGAGGTTTGTGCATGGGTAGACCCAGAGGGGAACAGAAGGAAACAGATGGATTGGGAAGAGAAGACAGGCACTAGGAGATAAACAGCCCAATCTTCCACCATAATCCTCCGCCTATCTCTCTCTGCTCAAGACCAGCAGCTCCCCAACCTAATGTTTGAACAGAGGCCATGTACAGCAGCACATCACACCAGCTCCGGAGGGCTGCAGCTTGTTCCTCAGCACACATATCTCAAATGTGGAGCAGCTCCAGACTGGAGCTTTCTACACAGCTGTTTGGCAGACGATACAGCTGTTCCTTGCCAGGATATGGGTCTTAGTGGATTTACCATTGTGCTTTCCCAACTACAACTGCTGTATGTGGACACTGGCTTCACTGGAATAAACCCCTATCACATCGACTTTTTTCAATACTAAGCCCAGAGCTGCACAGCAGCTTGCACTGCAACTGCGCCTCCCATCAAGAGGGGGAAAAAAGCCCCCAAACCAAACGTACACCAAAACCACAGCCTGGAAACACCATCAGTCATCTGAACAGATGGTGAGAGCCAGGCACACTGCCTCCAGCTCTACTCTGCGCTGCACAAAGGCTGAATAGCTGCTGAAACCATGCTTGGCTGCCAGAAAACCTCTGCCTTGAGTACCCAAGCTTATGCCTTTGCAAGAGGAAGGCAGCTCTGGATGGGGCTCTACCATCCCACCCACAATCCCATCTTGCTAATGTGCTGCCAACGCAGCAGCTTGCAGCCTATCCTAGGGAAAAAGGGGAAAAAAAAGTAATGTAATTAAGTTTTTAATGAAGCTTGAAATCTAACAGGCAGCTTCATAATCCCTGCATCCTTCACACCAGGAAATGTGCTTGGGAGGCAGCCAGGACTCTGCCCTTCAGCGATGCCAGCCTGACCCTTTTGGACCTGGTTGCCTTACTGGGGGATGAGCTGCTTCAAGTATGTTCAGGATGCGAGGCCACAGCAAGAGGGGAGTGGGGAACAGAGGGGAGAATCAGCTCCCTGATAGGCAAGGCCACAGTGCCAAGGAAATGCATCACAGGGAAGTCAGCGCCGGATCTAGCCCTGCAACTGCTCTGGGCCTTTCCAGAAGACAAATATCATCTTGATGTGGTGTACCTCAGTGAGATAAAAGAGACTCACCTCCATGCAATCTCCTAAGACAAACTCGTAAATGATGAAAGATATTAGGTTTCCACTTGTCATTTGCCCCGAGATCACAAGGTGCCCACCGTAGTAAAGGATGCTGACCTGGACCACCAGGAGGGTCAGCTGAAAGCAAGAAAACACCCCAAAATCAGCAAAGACAACTGATATTTTGGTGCATCTGTAGTCCCTCACACAACAGCCCACAATTCACGTGCTGACATTTATTCTTTGAGCCTCAAACTAAGCATCCCTGACAGCGCACAGCTGACAGCCCTAACAGTGGGCATGGGTACGAGGAAGGAAAACCAACTCAGGTACAGGGGTGGATTTAAGGAGCTGGGCTGGCATTTTTAAACAAAACAGAAGCCCAGAGGGCAATAGCTCAGGAGGGAGAATTTCTCTGAAATAACTGAGCATCTCATGAACTTCTCTCTTGGACTAGCGTTCTCAAGTGTAATACCTATTCTCAAATTATCCAACACATGCAGTCATCTCACTACCAAAATAAGCTTTCTGTTATAGGAGTGTGATATGTTTTAATTTAGAGCACAAAATCAAGTCAAGAGTTAACAAAAAAAAACCCCTCCTTACATGAACAAGCCCCTGAAGCATAACCTCAGCCTCTTGCCTGAAATTGAGAGGGGAGGGAGGGTGCCACCTGCTCTAGAAAGGAGACAGATCAGCTCTGATATGATGAATATAAGCCCCTGCTTTTAGTCAGTCCATTTTGTTCCACACTGCCTGGGTGCTCAGAAAAGCGTCGATGCCCTGATGCTCTGTGTGATGTTTGCAGGACAGGCTGTAAATCCACACAGACGAAAATACTGAGGACAAAAATTCCACATCTATAGCTCTGCCATGATCTGACCTAAGACCCTGTGTTCCCTCCAAGAAGGACTCTACCAGGCTGTGCTAAATCATCAGCTTTTTTCTACACGAGCTCACAGGAGCAGTTTGTGAGGGGTTTTGCCTTCTTTGATTCAGCAGGATCTGTGCTGACCCAGTTCACACTCCGGCTTCACCTGGGAGCTCAGGAACATTGCTAAAAATGCTCCAATTTTGCTCTCAGACTTGAAATTCTCCCACAGCTGCATCAGGGCACCAAAACTCACAATCTTCACCAGAGGCTACTTAAATCCTTGAATGCGCAGAGATAAAGGCAGCCTCACACAAGGGTTTTGCACAGCCTTAGTTGTCAGCTGATGCAGGAGAAGTCCCAAACCATCTGGTCTTGAACGATGAAAAAGCATTTTGGGGAAAAAAAGAAACAAAAAAACCCCTCAAACCCCAGCAGCCTCCCCCTGCCACCACCCACACACAGAAAATCTCTGTCTCTGAGCAGAAGCTCAACCAACGCCACGGCTGTTTCCCAGCCGGAGCCGTGATGATGAGCTGGCACAGGCACGCAATGCAGCAACACAGAAGCAGGGGGTTTTCCACGACCTTGAGTGGTTATAAATTATATTCTTATATGCAAGAGAAAACAGACTGTTCAACGGCACGATGCAGCGCTGCCCTAAGGGGGAGTGGGATATATATTTTTGATGAGTGAAAAGAAATAATCAAGAGACAGGATGATTGGCAACAGCCATCACGGCTGGGCTTGCCCTGCAAAGCTCCCTGGGAGCGGAGAAGCACGTGCATCATGCCACATGGATTTGGGGATCTGGAGCAACGTACCCTGCCCATCGCAAGCCTCGCGCAAGGAAGCCTCAGCTGTGGCCACCTACCCCGCTGGACCAGACGTAGTAGGTGTATGCCATGGCCTCCCGCTTGTTGAGTTTGTAGACCTGCTGCAACTTCTGCCAGTAAACATTTGCCTCTGCCTCCTCGTTGGCAAAACTGCGGACGGTCTTCATGGCAGAAATGGTCTCCTCAGCAGTGTTGTTGGCCTTGGCCAAGGCATTTTGCACATCCTTGGAGAGCTTCTGCAGGGAGCGGAGGGAGGCAGAGGGGGCTCAGCGGGCGCCGGGCTGCCTGTGGCACCTCTCTCTGCACACCCCGGGCTCTGCTGGGCTTGGGCAAAGAAGGCATGGTAACATTTTTCAAGGCCGTGGGCAACAAGGCTGAGCTCTGAGCTATATCTCACACCTCAGGACAGCCTGGGGCATTGTGCCAGGAGGGGAATGGGTTCGTCATGCTGTCCTTGAGGAGGAACCTGGGCTGCAGGAGGTGAAATGCTGTCGCCAGGGCCACCTGGGAAGCCTGCAGCAGAGCCACTGCTCCCTGTGTCCTGTTGGGACAGGGTCAGCCTGGTCCAAGAGCCCTTACAGGAGTTTCCAAGTCAGGGACAGGTCTGAAAACCAAGGGCAGCTCCACTCCTCCCATCAGAACCTGACCCACAGGAGAAGCCATGGCTGAGGAGGCAGCACCCAAGGATCCCACTTTGGCAGCACCCCTGCACCCCCTGTCCCTGGCACAGGGGAAAGCTCCAATAACTGACATGGGGAGCAGCAGCTCACGACTCACATGGTCCACAGGACATGGTATTAGCCACACAGGATGGCCCTTGGCCCACGCTAGCCCCAGGCAGATGGGGGGAGCTCAGCACTGGGTTTAACCCCTACCCGAGTCACTCCAAAGACAGTGGAGAAGACAGATGGCACGAGGACACGCAGGCACACACGCAACATCCCAAGGCCAAGCTACCTCTCCTGGCAGACCTGAGATGCTTTCACACCTGAGCATGAAGCCAAGAGCTGAGGGTGTGCTTTGCTGCCCATACAAGCCTGTTGTTGCCCTCCTGCCCACGCTGCTGGCAGCAAAGCACCTGAGCATCCATCCCGCCAGCTCCAACGCCACCCACAATCTCTGTGATGGCTTCACGAGGGGAACAGCCCAGTGTTGTAGCACAGCACAGCTGTGCCAGCTTCTCCTGCCTACCTTGTAGTACTTCCCATAGACATCAGACACCAGCATGATGATAGGGAAGCCCATGAAGGTGACGAGTGAGAGCTTCCAGGAGAGGCTGAACATGAAGAAGATCACTCCTGTGGCCTTCACCACGTTGCGCAGGAAGATGTTGATGTTCTGGGAGACCAGGTCGCTCACGATGGTCGTGTCCGATGTCAGGCGGGAGATGACATCCCCTGCAGTGGTAAGGGGTTAGGGAAGGGGAGAGTAGGGACACGTCACTACAGCAGGTCACTGCCTAGCTGTGTCGCATGTCCCATGCCAGGGGCTAGACGGAGGTCCCCATTAAACCCAACCCTCGCTGGAGGTCTGAAGGGTGGCATGGAAAGCAAAATGGAGGAGCTTGAATTGCAGCACACATGGGGGACACAAAAGGCATCTGAAGGCATGGGCTACACCCATGTCATGAAGGATGGCTGCAGGACAGCAAAGGAGGGCAGGACAGCACACGGAGGGGCAGTGGGCGAGTGGGTGAAGTGTTTGCTGAATGCACTTCCACAGCTGTCAACCAGGCCCTGAGTTCATTTCTAAATGACACGAGGAGCCCTCCAGGAGCTCAACAGAGACTGCTGGACCCTTTCCCTGCTGTCCTGGCAGGGCCAGTCAGGGTCAGGTACAGCACGCCCTGCAGAGGAGCACGAGGTGACTTGGGTAGGCCTGTCTGGATTTAGCTGTGTGCCCCAGAGCCAATCCAAGCAACCCTGAGGACGTGGGTGTAGCTACCAAGGGGTGAAGCTCCTGTGGTGTCCTCTGGTGGAACTGAACGTTACAGCCAGCAAACATCACTCTGAACTCCTAAATACTTGACCCATGTTTGAATCCAGCTGAACTCTCATGCTTTTGCGTAAGTGTTAGTCCAGGGTTACCTGTATCCCACTTACAATAATCTCTCCAGTGTCCTCAGCTACCAGAGCACCATGCAGTGGTTGCTAAATACAGCAACAGCCTCAAAACTAAAAATACTGCCAAGAAGAAATTAAATGTGGGAAAAGTTACAGCGGGCTGGGATCACAACAGAGCAGCAAAGATCGGGACAGTACTGAAAGGCAAGCGGGGAAAGCCACAAACGTGCCCAGCAAGCTTCACGCATCTGTGGTTTCCCAAGTCAAGAGCGGAGCTGGACAACAGCCAACCAGGGGCACTGACAGGAGGTACCGGAAGGGGAAATTAGGTGTTTTGAGGATGAGTGGAGATGAGCACATCAATCCTAGGGCTGCTGGATGCCAGGCTGATCAGTGGCAATGGGCAGTCCTGTCCCAACCCCACAGTAAGAGTCAACCAAATGGGAAGAGCTTTCTGTTTCTAAACACATACTTGGGTGCTGTCTCTGGTTGCCCCCAATCTGCTACGTGCTGGAAGGGTAAATGAAGGGGAGAAAATACCGGGATGGGATTGAAGGGCTAGAGAACATCCAGGGGAAAAAGGAACCAACCTGTGCGATTCTCATCAAAGAAACTCATCTCCTGAGACACCAGCGATCTGAAGAGGCAGTTGCGAAGGCGAATGTTCAGTCTTGCAAATACGAGCGTAAAAACGCCACCCCGGATACCTGCGGCAAATGAGCTAATTGCAGATAAGAAACGTTATAGACCAATGGACACGAAACCCACTCCTCAGCAACACAAACACCCCAAAGCCCAGAGCAAGGGCTTGGGCAATGCTGTGCTGGTACCACTTTCCACCCCAGGAAGCGATGGCTAAACCAACCCACACCTCCTCTGGGTGCTACCAGGATGGGGACAGCTGCTCCTAATCCCAGTAGTGACAAGCTTTGAGAGGGGATACAGCGCTGCTGGGACAGCGTTCCCTGGAGAACCCATGCCTTGTGTCCTCTCCTCCTCGTCCACTGCCAGCAGACGGATGTAGAGGGCTACACAATGGCCACATGACCGCTACCATGGCCTCTACATCATGATGGCACAGAGAAACCAAAGCAAATCCCTGGGGCCTGGCAGGGATCCAGCTGAGCAGCTGCAGGAGAAACAGCCTGCGCCCACCACCGCTGCAAACTCCTGCGGGAAAACTCTAAACTCCTCCTGATCAGGGCAAAAACCAGCCTCTTCGATTACCTTCCTATGGCGAGTAGCGACATGACCAACACTGCTGTGGAGAAGCGGTCCATGCTCTTCTGCACCACGATGCCGTCAATGGCCAGCCCTGTGTAGTAGGGCAGGAAGGTCTCTCCTGCCAGACAAGCACAGGACACGAGGTTTCAGCCCCACCACACAGGACTGGCACAGAACCTGTATTTCCAACTACAATGGCCAGCCCCACCACACAGATACTTGGCCACCACATAAGATCTCTCAGGAGGTACAGCCCTTACTGGCATGTAGGGATGTTCGATTTTCCCAGCATATTTTATTCCCTACTGCATTTTTTTGGTCCCGTTACAATCTTCACCCAGCCTGTGCCACCCAGTACTCCCTAAAAAGCCAGCCTGGGGTGCTGCCAGGTCTGCCCCCCATGGCTCCGTCCCTCCTGGTGAGGGCAGAAGCACACTGTGTCCCCCCAGTCCCTTCGCTCACCCAGTGCGGCCACAAGGAGGAAGAAGGAGGCAATGCCTAGGAAAAAGGCATCCGGCTTTGTGTAAGACAGCAGCTTATGGATGGTGGGACCCGCTGCCTCCTCCCGCTCGTCCTGCGGGGCGCCACCGTCACAGCTCTCCTCTGCCTCAGCACGAGACTCGGAGCCAGGCCCCAGCGCCTCGCGGGAGGAGGTGACGCAGGCCAGTAGCTGCCATAGCCCGAAGGTGGCCGCCAGCGCCACGTAGGTCCAGGCAAAGAGTCCCCAGAACCAGGGGTCCCTGATGGTCCTCCGCACCTCCGAGTAGAGCAGCAGCTTCACCATCATGTAGATACCCATGAGGAGGCAGACGATGGCAATGAAGGTCTGTGATGCCCTGAGGCGCCGGGGACCATAGGTTGTGTTGGTGGCCACCCCAATGGCAGCCCCCAGCAGGATGCAGCTGCGGTAGAGGCAGCCTCCCCAGATGTCCAGCAGCGAGTTGAAGATGTTGAAGTGCCGCAGGTCCTGAAGGACATCCCAGCCGCCCCGGCCATGGACGTAGAGCAGCGTGGTGACCACCACATCGGCCCCGCTGAGTGCCAGCGTGCTGGCCACAGCCTTCCAGGCACGCATCCTCACTGCTGGGCTGGGAGGGTCACCAAGGTGGTGGTGGGCAGACCTAGCACAGGGAGGATGTGTTCATGTTGGTCTCTGTTGCAGGGAGAGAAGAAGGGGACAGCATTGTTATCTGCACTGGGGAGGTGGTGGGGAAAGGGAAGCAGGATAGGGGGAAACTGTGCCAGCTCCCCACCAGCCCACCCTGACCCCAGATACCACTACCTACTCTTTCCTCCCCTCCCCTGCTGCATACGCTCCAATATAGTCCATAAAATATCAAGCACAAATGAAGAAAAAGTCTCCTCCCTGTGCCCATCCTGGACCTCCCTGCATGATTCAGTGGGAAAATTCATCCCCACTTGCTGTGTTGGGTGCAGAGCCACAAGGTCCCCAGCAGCTGGGCGACGCTGGGACATTTGTGCACCCCATGTGTCCTGCGCTACGTGGCGCATCAGCATTAAGCTCGGACATTCCTGATCCAAGATTCACTCCTCACCTTTCCCAGGACAAAGCTGAAACCAAGCACTCAAGCAAAACTGTGTGACAGCAGAAGGGAGAGCAGCTCAGCTTTGAAACATCACCCTCAGCAAAAAAGGAATAAATCACGGTACAGCAGCCTGCCAAAACTTTGCTGTCCCCATCCCTCCTGAACATAAATTTGGGGTAAGCTGCACTGCCAGCACACAATTCAGTGACACAACAAAAAATCCCAAGAGGAAATTAAAAGGGGCATGGAAATCCACAGCCACATCCCATACTTCAAAGTCAGGAATGGGGTCTGGAAACCAAGGGCAGCTCCACTCCTCCCACCAGAACCTGACCCACAGGAGAAGCCACGGCTGAGGAGGCAGCACCCCTGCACCCCATGTCCCTGGCACAGGGGAAAGCTCCAATAACCGAGACGGGGAGCAGCAGCACACGACTCACAGGGTCCACAGGACATGGTATTAGCCACACGGGATGGCCCTTGGCCCACGCTAGCCCCAGGCAGATGGGGGGAGCTCAGCACTGGGTTTAACCCCTACCTGAGTCACTCCAACAGGAGAGGAGAAGACAGATGGCACGAGGACACGCAGGCACATACACAACATCCCAAGGCCAAGCTACCTCTCCTGGCAGACCTTAGATGCTTCCACACCTGAGTATGAAGCGAGCCAAGAGCAGAGGGTGTGCTTTGCTGCCCATACAAGCCTGTTGTTGCCCTCCTGCCCACGCTGCTGGCAGCAAAGCACCTGAGCATCCATCCCGCCAGCTCCAAGGCCACCCACAATCTCCGTGATGGCTTCACGAGGGGAACAGCCCAGTGCTGTGGCACACCATGGCCATGCCAGCTCCTCCTTTGCTGTCACCCGCAGGTGTGCCTGGTGGCAGCAATGGTGGGCCAAAGTCTGAATTGACACAGAAAAGGGCTAAAAGCCACTCCTGTGCTGTGCCCAGAGGAGCCACGCATGGGCACAAGGGAGGTGCCCGAGCCTCAGATTCGTGCTGGCCGAGCGGCTGGTGACGGTGCGTGGTGCAAAAGGCAAAAAGGATACCGTGTGTCAGCCACGCTCTGGCCTGCGTGACCGCAGCCACCTCCGCAGCCACCGGGAAACGGCAGCCCTGGGCACCTGCCCTGGGCGAGAGCGGCTCGTGGTCGGGCAGGTGGGGTGAAAAGCTAAAAAGTGGAGGCAAAGAGGGCGGAAGCTGCAAATTCGGGGAAGAACAGGGGTCTGTGGGGTGGGTGGGGAAGGAGGGATGGAGGCAAAGCAGAGCAAGGGAGTCAGGGAGGAGCCGGGCACCTTCCCAGGGTGCTCACTGCTGCCTTCCGCTGCACAGCCCCGGGGAGCCGCCGGGAAGGAGGAGGAGGAGGAAGAGAGGGGAAGAGAAGGAGGAGGAAGAGGGAGGAAGAGGAGGAGGAAGACGGGGAAGAGGAGAAGGAAGAAGGGGGAAGAAAAGGAGGAGGAAGAGAAGAAAAAGGAAAAGGAGGGGAAGGAGGAGAAAAAGGAGGAAAAGGAGAAAAATGAGGAGGAAGCGTTGGAGGAGGTATCGGCCGCCGCTCCCCGCCGAGGTGTCCCCGGCCCGGGTGCCCGGTTCCCGCCGGCGGCGCTCCCGGCGCGGCCCTTACCGGTCCCGGCGCTGCCCGGTGCGTCCCGCGAACAAGGTCGGCGGCGGGCGGAGACCCAGAGGGACACACCCACCGCTCCGCCCCTCCTGCGGCCCAGGGCGGCGCCCCGGGAAACGGGCAGGGAGCGGGAGAGGGCCGGGGGAGAGGGGATGGGCTGGAGGGAATCATAGACTCATAGAATCATTGAATCATAGAATCACCAGGTTGGAAAGGACCCACTGGATCATCGAGTCCAACCATTCCTAACACTCCCTTAAACCACGTCCCTCAGCACTTCATCCACCCGTTCCTTAAACACCTCCAGGGAAGGCGACTCGACCCCCTCCCTGGGCAGCTGTTCCAGTGCCCCATGACTCTCTGTGAAGAATTTTTTTCTGATATCCAACCTGAACCTCCCCTGGCGGAGCTTCAGGCCATTCCCCCTTGTCCTGTCCTCTGTCACTTGGGAGAAGAGCCCAGCTCCCTCCTCTCCACAACCTCCTTTCAGGCAGTTGTAGAGAGCAATAAGGTCTCCCCTCAGCCTCCTCTTCTCCAGGCTGAACACCCCCAGCTCTCTCAGCCGCTCCTCGTAACCCTTGTTCTCCAGCCCCTCACCAGCTTCGTTGCTCTTCTCTGGACACGCTCCAGAGCCTCAACATCCTTCCTGTGGTGAGGGGCCCAGAACTGAACACAGTACTCAAGGTGTGGTCTCACAAGTGCCGAGTACAGAGGGAGAATCACCTCCCTGGCCCTGCTGGTCACAGAGAGGGGCAGCTATAGACTGGACAGAAGGAGCGATTGCTTCACTGTGAGGGTGGGGAGGCCCTGGCCCAGGGTGCCCAGAGCAGTGGTGGCTGCCCCATCCCTGGAGGTGTTCAAGGCCAGGTTGGATGGGCCTTGAGCCCCTGATCCAGTGGGATGTCCCTGCCCATGGCAGAGGGTTGGAACTGGATGATCTTTAAGGTCCCTTCCAACCCAAACCATTCTGTGACTCCATGATTTCTGTGTGTCGAGGCGGTGTGCGAAGGCTGTGGGGTTTCTGATGCTTGTTTTGCCTGTTGGAAATGCCTCTGTGAATCAGGCTCCAAGCAGTGCATTTGGATTTTTGCTTATTAAAACAACACAGAAGCCCGTTTTCTTCCGGCTGCTGTCGTTGTCTCTTACCAGTTTTCTATGTGTCAGTGGACCCCGTGTGTTGCAGTTCTGAGATGAGACTGTTCCAGGTTTATTTGTCCACGGCTGTGCCTGAAAACCTCCAACTGTGTAGTGAGCTAAATAAGATGAAGCCTTGTATGTGAAAGCTTGAAATGAAAGAAATGTGTTGTACTTCTCTAGGTCTTTAAAGTCCCTTCCAACCCAAACGATTCTAGGATTCTATGACACCGGGCACAGGAACACCAGGCATCCACGGACACCAGGTACCCACAGGCACCAGGCACGGAAACACCAGGCATCCACGGATACCAGGTACCCACAGGCACCACACACAGAAACACCAGGCATCCACGGATACCAGGTACCCACAGGCACCACACACAGAAACACCAGGCATTCATGGACACCAGGTACCCACAGGCACCAGGCACAGAAACACCAGACATTCATGGATACCAGGCAGGGTGGCACCGGACACCAGGTACCCACAGGGCAACCAAGCACGGTGGCACTGGGCACCTGCGGGCACCAGGCACAGCAACCCCATGCACCTGCAGGCACTGGGCAGGGCAGCACCAGACACTGGGCACCAACAGGGCAACTGGGCACAGCAGCACTGGGCACCCGCAGATACCTGGCACCCATGGGGCAACAGGCATGGCAGTGTGAAGAGTGTAGATGTAATTCGTGACAGAAAACGCAGTGTAACGCCTGTTGGTGCACAACCTGCAAAATAGCGTTACAGACAATAGGGAAAAAGGCCTGCGGGGATGATTTGGAGTCTGAGTAAAGGTCAGACCTTCTAAGGAGGCATGAAACAATAGCAGGACATTTTGCGGATTAACTTGATAAACAATCATGAAAAATATGTTGTGCAAGAAACCGAGCTCAAAGTACAGAAGTGAAGACAAGGAAGAAGAAAAGAAAATCACCTTAAAAGGCTTAAACCTACTCTTGAGAAAACACCACATCGACAATATTGACCTGCAGAAGAATATAAAAGGAAATAAGAGCTTAGACTTAAGTGTGCATCGTTGGTGGAGCGCTGTTTGCTTTTATGCTTTCCCATATGAACACAATTAAGGAATCTTTTGCAGAAATTATGGTTGATTGAGTATCTATAACAGCAGCACTGGGCACCCATGGGCACCAGGCAGGGCAGCACCAGATCCTGGGCACCCACGGGGCAATCGGGGACAGCAACACCGGGCACTGGTGGGTACCAGGCATAGTGGCACCGGGCACCTGCAGGGCAACCAGGCAGCCGTGGGCACTGGGCACCAGGTATCCGCGGATACCGGGCAGGGCAGCACCAGATACTGGGCACCCACAGGGCAACCGGGCACCCACAGGGCAGCCAGGTACAGCAGCACTGAGCACCTGAACCCCGGCTACCACCCTGCCCCAACACAGCCCCGGAGCTTTCCCAACTTAGAGAGGTTTTTTTTTTTGCATAAATATATCTTCATTTATTTTTTTAAATGTTATTTTATTGGTTTCATACCAATAAAACACAACACACAGGTTGACTTTAAAAATAATCAGGACAAGTGCTCAGCATTGTTTTTTAAATTAACCCCTGAACAGGGTTTTACATCAACTCCTAACACAGGGCAGGATTCAGCTTCAAGAAATCCAGCTATTCTGGCATCTCTGCATCCAGCTGCGTTATCGAGATGACAGAGGGGCCAGTTGGTTGCACTACGGCAAAGATTCCTTATATTTTTGGAGTAATGGACTTAAAAACACCCGTACAACCCTTGCCAGCATAGGAACAGACTGCAGGGTTCCTGTGCTTCACTCCATTTCTGGAGAGAACAGAATGGCGATGTTACAAAGGAAAGATTCATTTTTCTCTGCTTGCCTAATGAAGAATAAAAATATCGCATTCCATTGTTGATTTTACTTCTGCTAATTAGTGCTAAAAACTTAAAAAAAAGCTCACTTCAAGCCATTCCCATGTCCACTGGGAACGCGGTCAGATCTGGCCTGACTCTTCCCAGTTCAGGCTAATGGTGGGGACTGTAGGAAACAAACCACGACACAGCTAATCTGGGTCTAATTCCCGGTTCTCTTCTCGCCTGCCCCCAGACCACTCCTTGGGCTTTGATGCAATGACTCCTGAAAGGGCAGCTTCCACGCATAGTTGAGGTGGAAGTGGTTTTAGCCAGACTGAATCCCTGCCAAAGCGTAAATGAGGAAGGTACCACCTCCCTCACTTGGAGGGATGGATCAGGGGCAAATTGGGACCAGAAAAGGGCTGCATAGACACCCTTATCTGAACTTTCTCCTTCCTTTCTCCCCAGGACAGAGCAGGCACGTCTGCAGCTGGGACCTCCATGCAGCCAGGCCATAAACCTCGGGGACAGTTGATGCTACAGTCACCGGCCCCGCCAGACCCCGAGAAGCCCCCCAAAGGCTAACTGGTTTTCTTCATGCTGGACATACTCTGCTCAGGTGGCAGGACCGTCTCGATCTGAAACGACACAAACTGGCCCTTCTTCAGCTTCTTCAGGGAGGCGGCGGCATTGCTCCCAAACATGTTGTCTTCCACTTTGAAAGCAAGAGAAGGCAGGCCCCGACTTTTCCTTTTCACACTCTTCCTCTCCCGCTTGTAGGCTGTGGTCATGTTGGCAATCACCTGTAAAGCACATTGCTTGGGCTGGGCCTCGAGATGCCACTAAAAATCCTCTCACATTGGTCTCACCTGAGCCCACGGAGTGAGAGATGGCGTTGCAGAGCTCAGGTCGGCAAGCCAAGGTCACAGCCAGTTACACCCAGGAGCAAAAGTAGGACTAAGCAAGGTCCTTCCAGCCTTGTCCTCACCAACCCCATGCTACCAGGAGACTTTACATTAAGAAATTGTGATTTCGTGGCCGTAGCTGTTAATTCTCCATCAGTAGAGGGCAGAAGGGGATCTAGGCTGGAGTAACGAGCCAAGGGAAGCTTTTATGACCTCCCAATCCTGGCCTGTCAGCAGGCAAGAGTCGGCACCCTAGACACCAGGAACGCCCTTATGGACAGGACAGGATGTTTTGGCATGAGCTACACAGAGCTCTCGCTGCCCCATGCCACAATGTGCATCTCCGTTTCACAGAAGGGGAGCCAAGGCAGCGACCCTGAGCTGCCAAAGGGATCCGTTGGGAATAGTTCCCACATGTTCAGCTCCCAGGCCTCCTCCTTCCTGTCTGGTTTTACTACTGCTATTCCCCAGCAAGGAGAATCCCAGTCCAAGTGGCATCAGACAGGACTACGTAGACTCTGAGTCTAAGAAATGACGGAGCAAACAAAGCATTTGAGCCTTGCCTATTATTTTTTGGCACACGGATCGTCAAGCACTTTACAGGGGACACTGACGTGATTTTAAAGTTCAATCAAGAACCAGATAAATAAAATGAGTTCCCCAAGGTCACCCAGGATGTTAGAGACAAGGAACTGAATGCTGGCCTTGCGCCCCAAACCCAGCTGCCCACTGAGCCACTCATTAATCTTCATGATAGCCCCGACCTCCCTAATTTAACTTCCTCCCATTTTGAGACAGGGTTACTTTCAACATTCTTAATTATACAGCGTGTCCCTAAAGGCTTTTTGCCCCTGCCTAAGGATGGACTCTTCTGGCTGATTTGAGATGCAGATTACAAGGCAGAGTGCTGGGCAGGTTAGGACACAACTCTCATTAGCCTGGACAGGGTAAGCCAGGCCCTCGGATTTCATCACCCAGCTCCGAGCAGCACCACCACCAGCTTCCCCATGGCATAAAATAGCTCAGAGGGTCAGGCTCTGCTTCTGCTGCCTTTGTCACGCATCGAGGTGCCATTGCCACCTCTCCTTTCAGGCCTGTGGAGTGCTTAACTGCCTTCTGCCTCACTCTTTCCCTGCTGAACGGGCGGCCTCCCTGCTGCGCTCGAGCCCATCGGCTGCCGGCTACGCTCAGTGACAGGAGAGAGCCCACAGGCAAAGTACTCCTGTGAGATGGCATTTCTGGACAGATTGGGCCAGGGAATCCCTCCGAGCGCCTGAGTGGGTGCCTGCTGTGGTGTGACCCTTGTATGGGCAAACCCCTTCGGTGCAGCTCTTGCACAGCCTGGTGCAAGGGACTCTGCGGGGAGTTTAGCTGCAAAATGATTTCAAGGCACTATAAGACTTACAATTTCTTTCACCGCATTCTGCTGCTCCTGAACTGCAGCTGTGAATGACGGAAGGCTGTCTGCCTTACCAGAGATAGCTCCCTGCTCTTTAGAGTCCTTGACAAAATCCACCTGCAAGGTACAGATAACTGAGTGTTACTCTAACTATGCCAGTGGCAAACCTCTTACAAGGCTCTCCTTGGTCGAGAAGTTACCTCCGACGACAGGCACACATATCTGTTGAACATGAGGAAGAAGGGAGTGTACTTCGTAACAGAGTTAACTGAGGTGCGGAAGTCAAAGAGCACAGGGTCAAGGTTAGCGTCCCATTCGCTGGGCTTCTCGTTCACCACACTGCAGATGGAGGATCTGAGCAGCTCGGCGCTGCGGTCATCCAGGCCCGCACAGTCTGCAGGGTCTGTGGGGGTGAGGATCTGAGAGATGTTCCAGCCCTCGCATAAATGCCGACTGACCTGTAAAGGCAGGGAGAAGAAGAAGGTGGGTTTGCACCACAGCAGCCAGCAGCCTCCACAGCACAGGACCGCACTGCCCTCATGCCTGGAGGTGCTGCTCAGCAGAAAAAGCTCCCCAGAGTGGTTAGAACCTGAGAAAATGTTTTGCAACGACTGTTTCTGTGCTTAAGGCTTTCCACAGCACTGGGAATCTGGGTTAATTCCAGCAGAGGGCAGGAATCTCATGGACTAGATCTCACAGGATTTTCCCTTCTGAGCAGCGAGGCTGCAGTGTGGCTGGAGGACTCGCACCAGAGAAATCACAATCTTAAATCTCTGACAGGGTGAAAGCACTGACAAATCATCTACTGTTCACAACAGGGCTGGGGCAGGGAAAAGGCAGCTTCGGCTCCTTGTTTCCCCCTGCAAGGCACACTGCAACACTGTCTTCAGGACCTGCTGCCCAAAAAGAAGCGCTTGAAGGTCATATTGCTTCTCCCTGACCCACCCAGCCCCTGACCTACCTCCTCACAGAAGTCCCAGCTCTGGCTGGCGTAAATGTTCTTGGATGCTCCAAACCTGAACAAGAAGAGGGCACACAACTGGTTTTACTCCATCAGTGACAGGGCAGAGCCAGAGGGGTTCAGTCTTCACGGGCGATAACGGGATATGAAAGGGACCAAGACCCTCAGGTGGAGCTGGTGCTAAAGGATGTGCACCGTGAGTATGAAACAAGTGCTTTCTAGGAGGCATCAGAGAAAAGTTTTAAAACGTCTGCAGAGAACTAGGACACCATTCCTCTTGACCTTGGGGTTATGCAGAGAACCACTTCTGCTACTTTCTCCTCTCCCCTGATAACAAAGAGATAACAGGATCTTCCCAAGTACTTTGTCAAAAGCAACTAAGAGGCACTGCATGGCATATCCGTTAGAAGTGAGAGCCCCAGCTCTCATGAACCATCTCAGGGACGCAGTATTTTTGCAAGACACACCCCAGCGCACCCCCATCTCACCGTAGAGGTGCAATGCAATCAACAACAGAAGAGCTTACCTGTAAAAAATCGTAGCTAGGGCTTTCGCCACTGATACAGGATCTTTCTTTTGCAGAGGGGCAGCCTCAACCCACTTAGTGAAGTAGTCAGTCACGAGGAGGACGTGTGTATTGCTCTGGCTCGTCTCAGGAAAAGGTCCTACATAAAGAGGCATCAAGAAAAATCAATGTGCCCCTGTAATAGCACCCAAATGAGGAAAGTTAAAAACCCAACCCAGCAAAACAAGCACTTAGAAAATGACCACGACTCTCATCTGCAATGTCATCTGGCCAGTACGTTTCTGTGACCTTTGTCAGCAAAAATACAACCATCACAGATTCAATTCTGGGAAGAAACACACACCCACAACTCCCTCTGTGTGCGGGGAGGAAGCCAAGTCAGTCACGCGGATCAGGTTGCACCTTGGTTAGGCTGCTGTGACAGCCTTGAAAAGCCTGTCTACCAGCTGCAAGCACTCACCATGAATGTCTAATCCTAGGACTTCCCAGGGTGATTCCACTTTGACAGGCCTTGCTTTCCGCGAGATGTTCTTGTGGTGCTCTGAGTTCTGGCACGTTTCACACATTTTAATCTGGAAAGGGAAAAAACACATCAAAGGATTTGAAAATACACTGTCAAATTCTGTCAAATTGAGACTGGACAGGTTATGAAGGGATGAGATGGACAGCTTTCTCTGACACAATAACCAATTTTCTCAACGTGGCCTATGGCTAAGACATTTCTCACCCTGCTTTTAGAGAAATATTTATTGTATTTTAAACTTCTGCTGTTGGCTAGAAAAATCATCAGCCTTAGGATGCTGGAGGAGCACGGGCTGTTTGGACCATGCAATGCAACCACGCTTCTTCAAACCACACTGTTGCAGAGCCCTGCTGCAGGGAACTTTCAGCAATAAAACAGGTGAGGCAAAGCACCCAAGAAGAGCTGGCAGGAACACCAAGCTCCTCCTGTTATAATAGTTTAGGGAACTGGGCAGCTCTGGCAGGAATCCAGCCTGCTCAAAGCTAGACTCAACAACACTCCTTTGAAACAATCCTACATTCCCATGCTGGCCAAAACTGCCCTGCACGAGAAGTCCTACCTGTGCAGGTTTTCTGACGCTCAGGGGAAAGACTTCCAATCTATCCAGCTGCTTCAGGATGTTCCAACAGTTTCACCTGCCGAGTTCCTTAGTGCATGGTGTCAAAGCAACAGGCACTAGAAACGCCATCATCCCTGCATCAGGGCTCTTCTAGCTGCTCACTTGGGATTGCTGCCTGAACGTCCTGGGAAGTACTGCTGCCATTGACATGGTCAATGCTCTCAACTTACCCAGTCCACAACATCCTTCACAATCCCTAGCCAGTAGTACCGGCTTTGAATGCGGTGCACTGTCTTTTTCTGGCCCAGATGGTTCCCGATTTCGGTGAAATGGCTTTCCAGAAAGACCTGCCGCCTCCGTTCAGGATCCACAATCACTTCACGCTTTTCCTCCTTCTTGGGTCCCACATAGTAGAGGCAGCCACCTGCAGGCATGAGAACTTTATCTTAACCAATGCACTCGTACAGCCGTTTCACAGACTCAGTCCCAGCTAAAAGGTCATTTTCTACAGTGGGAAAAACAGGTGAGACACAACAAAGTGGGACTGTTGCCTTGGAAGCTTCTGTAAAACCTCTGGAGAAGCTGCTGAACTGGAATCACCCTCAGATAAGTCCAGGGACCTCTTTTCTGCAATAAGACTGAGCAAAATCCTCTGCTATGACGCAGGCCAGCTGGAGCCCACCCTGTGGCGCACCGATGCTACCCCAGCTTGTCATGATGCCCACCCTGTAACCCAGAAGTGCCACAGAGAGAGGCAGCAGCTACCAGCAATGCTGGACCCCACGGCTCCTGCTCTGTGAGGGCCAAGAAGGCATGTATCCTAGAACAGAATGAGAGAATGGTTTGGGTTGGAAAGGACCATGAAGGTCATCCAGTCCACCCACCCTGCAGGGAGCAGGGATATCTTCCACATGATCAGGTTGCTCAGAGCCCCATCTGACCTGACCTTGAACGTTTTCAGGGATGGGGCATCTACCACCTCTCTGGGCAACCTGTGCCAGTGTGTCACCATCTTCAGTGTAAAAAATTTCTTCCTAATATCTAGTCTAAACATCCCCTCTTTTAGTTTAAAGCCATTATTACCCTTTGTCTGATTGCTACAGGCCCTGCTAAAAAGATTTTCCCCCATCTTTCCTACAGGTCCCCTTTAAGTATTGAAAGGCTGCACAAGAAGTTCTCCTTGGAGTCTTCTCCAGGCTGAACAACCCCAATGTTCTCAGCCTCTCTTCACAGGGGAGGCACTTCAGGCCTTTGATCATGTTGGTGCCCTCCTCTGGACTCTCTCCAACAGCTCCATGTCCTTCCTGTGCTGAGGACTCCAGAACTGGACGCAGGGCTCCAGGTTGGGTCTCACCAGAGCGGAGCAGAGGGGCAGAATCCCCTTCCTGGCGCTGCTGCTCCCACTGCTCAGCCCAGGACACAGTATCCCCCTCTCCCCGGCTGCGGGTGGCTCTGTCCTCACCTCTGGGGTGCAGAGATGCCATCGCCTCCTCCCAGCGGGTCCCTGTCCCCCCTCCCTCCCCCACCCCCAAGCCCTCCTTCGTGCTGTCCCGCGGTGCCACCCGCGTCCCCACCGTCCACGACGAACTTCTGGGCGTAGCGCTTGAGGTTCTTCCTCTTGATGGAGCAGAAGCTGGGAGGGAAGCAGCCCTCGGCCAGCAGCCGGTAAATGTCCTCGAATTTGCTGTTGGGGCCACACGGTTCGGCTGCCACCACCTCCTCCTCGGCCACCTGCAGCGCCGAGTCCATGGCCGCGAAGGGACCGGGGTCGGAGCAGGGGAAGGGGCAGAGACCGGGGCAGGGGAAGGGGTTGGAGCAGGGGCTGGAACCGGGGCTGAGCCGGTCGTCCCGGCGCTGGGGCAGAGATCGAGGCAGGAACCGGGGCTGGAGCGGTGACCCCCGGGCCGGGGCCGGGGCCGGGGGACAGGCCAGGGAAGGGGCCGGGCCAGTCGCCCCGGAGGCGGGACTGAGACGGGGTGGAGAAAGGGACCTTAATACACCGGGCAGGTCCGGTTGCCTCGAGGCTGAGGCCGGGACAGGGGTCGAAGGGGTCAAAGCAGGGGCTGGAACCGGGGCCGGAACCGGGGCCGGTGCGATCACCCTGGGGCCGGGACCGGGGCTGGCCCGGTCACCCCGGGGCTGGGGCAAGGAAAGGGGTCGGAGCAGGGGCCGGACCGGTCTCCCCGGAGCTGCGACAGGGGTCGAGGCAGGGACCGGGGCTGGACCGGTCACCCCGAGGCTGGAACCGGGGGCGGTTCAGTTTCCCCGGGGCTGGGGTCCAGGCAGTGGCCGGGGCCGGCCCAGTCTCCCGGGGCCGGGAAGGGGCTCAGGCAGTGGCCGGGGCCGGGAAAGGGCCGGTGCGGTCGCCCCGGGGCTCGGCCGGCGCCCCGCGGCGCGGTCGCTCCCAGGCACCGTCTGCAAACTCTGCTCGGCGAACGCCGCCGCCCCGCTCCCGCTGTCAGGCACGGGGTGGAAGCGCGGCCTCGGAGCGGCGCTGCTGCGGGCTCCGACTGCGGTGACACCACCCGAAGTCCAGGGGAAAAAAAAAAAGTATAAAAAAAAGTATAAAACAAGAAAAATCGACCCGGTTTCGTCTCCCCTCCGTTTTTCCCCGCGATGGAAGTTTTCCGATGCTCCCTCACCCGCCCGGAAGCGTCGCGGCGGAGCCCTTTGGTGGCTTCACCCGCGCGCGGTGCCGCCCCCCTCCCCCGCCGGCGGGAAACATGGCCGCGCGCCGCTCGTTCCTGTCCTGCGCCTGCTTCTTCACCGACAACATCTTCGTGGGGCGCTACGGGCTGCACGTTCGGTACCGGGACGAGGAGCAGCTCCGCCGCGACCACGGGCGGGTAACGGCGGGGTCGTGTCCCCCCCTCTCCTCCGGCCGGGGCCGGGCTGGGGGGTGACGGCGCCGCGTGCGTTGCAGGCGCTGCAGGAGCGAGGATGCAGGAGCGAGGAGGCGTTCGCGGCCGCCGTGCGGGAGGTGAGAGCGGCCACGGGGAGGGGGTTCGGCTGGGGAGGGGCTGGGGGGTGTCCCGTGTCTCTGCCCCTGCAGGGGGACCGCCGCACCCGCGGGTGGGACAGGGGGACCCCAGAGCCCGGCGCCCCCTTAGGGACCCCCGTCACCTACAGGCGACCCGGGGGGAATCCCGTGTCCGTGCTCTCTCGGGAACACCCCCTCATGCATGGGTGGCCCGAGGAGACCCTGTGTCCCAGCCCCTGCAGGGGACCCCCTCCTGCACGGGTGAGACGGGGGGGACCCCCACACCCTGGCTCCATACAGGGACCCCCCTTCATCCACAGGTGGCCTGGGGGGACACCACACCTTGTCTCACCTCAAGGGACCCACCTCGTGCACGGGTGGCCCGGGGGGACCCCACACCCTGGCTCCACGCAGGGCCGCCCTCATGAATGTGGGTGGCCTCTGCGCCCTGGGTCCCCTCAGGACCCCCCCCTTCACACATAGGCATGCTGGGGGTGCCCCAGCCCCTGCAGGGGACCCCCCACACCCACAGGAGGAACAGGGGACCTCCCTCATGCACAGGTGGCCCCTGCGCCCTGGCTCTCCTTGGGGAACCCCCCACACACACAGGCAGCCTGGGGGGGGGACTCCCTGCACCCATGGATGGCCTGAGGGGACCCCACACCATGGCCCCCCCTCAGGGATTCTCCTTCCTCATGCATGGGTGGCCCAGGGGAGGACCCTGCGCCCTGGCTCCCCTTGGGACCCCTTAACCCTCAAGCACAGTTGGCCTGGGGTATCCCACACCCTGGCTCTCCTCAAGGACACCCCTCCACACACACACGGGTGGCCTGGGGGGACTCCCCTCAGGGACACCCCTCACCCATGGCATTTCCACGTACGTGGGTAGCCTGGGGGGATACCGAGCCCCAGCTCTCCTCAGGGAGACCCCCTCACAGCTGGCCCGGGGGGGGCTCTGCACCCCAGCCGCTGCAGGGACCCCCCCACTTGTAGCATCTCCACGCACAGAAGCACTCGCTGAAGCCACCAGCCCTGCCCCAGACAGCCGGGGGACACTGCTCCTCTGTGCCTTGTCGAGGTCAAACCCGGTGCCGGGTTGAGACCAACAGGAAAATTCCACGCTGGCGCCTTGACCCGGGGCGAGATGCAGTCGGTGATGCACGTGGACTAGGAACACCCTGCAAGTAAATACTGGAAAAAAACTGGAACACATTATGAAAACGGCCTTCTGTGCCGCTCCCTGCACCCATGGTTTTAGGTTTTATTCACCTGGCTCCCAACACCCTGCTTGTTTGTCTTTCCTCATCCCTTCTTTTGTTAATTAAAGGGTGCCTTGGGCTGGGATCACCCGGGATGCCAGAGTTCACGTGAAGTCTACCGAAGAAGGCAGCGCTACCCAGTGTGTATCACAGGAACTCTCTCCAGGACACTTTCTTAGGGAGGGATCCATCTGTCTTTCCTTCCAGGCCAGGGATCCGTCGCACAACCAGCCCCAGTTTCACCGCGACACTAAGAAGACAGACAGGTTCTTTTAGGGATCCTTGGCAGAATGAAGTCAACACTAAGCCATAGTTACAATTAAGGCTTTATTTTCTTAGCAGGACATTTTGATTAGTATAGCACAGAATTTATGATTAGCGTGGCACAGGATTTATACAAGCGGAATCAATATAGCACGATAAGCAGCATAAAACAGAATTTATAATCCAAGTTAATTTAGGATTTCTGGATCCTAAATTAACTTTAGGATTTCTAATCACTTAGAACCCAACTTAACTTAAAATTTCTAATCACCTGGAGCATCTGCAGATTGGGTCAGATCTTAATACACAGTTTGCTGTATCAATACAGCAATCATAACCTACGCTTGGAAATCGTATAAAAGAATACGAATCACTCAGTCCTCAGAGGAGGGAGGCGGCGGTGCAGGTGTCCCTGGCCATAGTGGGGTCTGTGTCCAGCAGCAGTTCCAGTCCAGGCTGCCCACTTAGGAATTATAACGGTTTGATTTTCCAGACAGTGCTCTGGGTGCTGTTACACTTCCCTGTTCTGTGACGGGGCCATCATCACCGCGGAATGGCCACGTGCCTGGGACCTTCAAGTCTGGCAGGGAAGGGAGGAATCAGCCTGGTGCCCAGGAATCTTGAGGCTGGTAGGGAGGGGAAGAAGGAATCTAGTTCATCTGCTTAGTTCACAGGACCTCCAGGGCCTGAGAATGAGGGAAAAGGAACTAACGCAGGACCCGCTCAGTCACAGAGAATAGCTGCTTGCCTTATAAAATGGTGTTAGTTATGCTAACCACATTACCAGGGGTCGGGAGCAGCGGGTACCGGTCACCCCCCCTTTCCTTTGATAGCTAGGGAATGTTATAAACTAATCTCGTGGGAGTGTTATTAAAGAGGAAGAGCTGCCTGAATGAGCTGCTACTACAGCTCTTTAATCTGAATTGGCAGAAGAGACTGTCCCCATAACACTTAGTGGTAATCCGTTCGTGTCAAGTCTTGTCTCCCTCCCAGCAAATGTCTTTATTTTAGACAATGCTTATATTGTCAGAACACAAGCCAGACTCTTAAAGCGTAGGCCAGCGATTCTTGAGGTGTCAGAATGCCTGAAAGGGCTGGAACTTCACAGCTCCACTTGACGTATCTGCGGAAAGACTTCATATATTTTTTTTAAGCCATCTGTAATCAGAACGTATCTCAAATCCCTCTTAGACATTTGGCTTTTCAGATAGGTCTTGGACCTGACTATAGAAAAGCAAAGCTGCATACTCTTGTCTCCCAGAGATGTCCAGAACAAAAACAATTGGTTTAAAACAATAAGCAAATTCCTGGAACTGTTTTAGTTATATCTTTTGATGATTTTCTAACAATATGATCTATTGTTTACTTGTAGATTGAGGCAGAAGTGGAGAGAAGAAAACAATTAATTCATCAGTCAGTGGAACGCAAAGCCATCATCTTAAAGAGCTACAAACGAAAACACCCAGAAGTGTACCTTCTGCAGGTAGACAGTTTGTTTGGAATCTATTTTGTACTCGAGGGATTGCCTGACAGTTTATTTTTGCAGTAGGAAGACCCCTTCTTGGGACTGATCACAGTGCTAGAGCTGGACTGAATTAAAACCAAAGCATAGCATATTAAAACTGAATTAAAAACTTTCACAGCATAGCATATTCTCCAAGCAAGATTCCGCCTGGCTTAGAGCCGGGTAAGGGTCACTCTGGATTGAAGCATCACCAGCACCTGGTACTGGACACAGAATACCATCAGTAATTGAGACCTAAAGTATCACTGCAGCAAACAGGGTCAGTGAGGTCTATCTAACGAACAGCCACAGAAATCGGCCTTGATGGGCTTAACACACAGACAAGTTACTATTTAAGCTGAAGGGGACAGTTTAATGCACTCCACCACAAACGCAGGGTAGTCCTTGTTGTGGGTTACTGTGCTTTGAATTTCTTCATGTTTGCCAGAGCCGAGGCTTTCCAGCTGGATAATAACCACAGATCAGCAGTAACGCACAAGTTCACACAGATTTACTGCTCTGTGAACCTTTAGTAACACGTTCTGCCATTGCCTGTTCTGCTGTTGTCTCTCATGAGCTGTCTGGGGAAGCGCTTACAGCAGAGCACAGTGGCTCTGTTGTGCTGAGACCATGACAAGATGCTAAATCTGCTAGAAGAGACTTTGCACTTACCTGTTAGGAGTCGATCATGGCAAGCCAGGCTCTTTCCTATCACACTAAGGATAAATCTAGCCAGTTATACTTGGAAACCTATGAACTAGAGCAAGCAGCAACTTACCTAAACCACCAAGAAAAATACCAGTAGCATTCTGCATTTCCTGCCACAGCAATAAGCTAAATGTGAGTCTCAACCTTGCTCTCTAGACCCTACATATTTTCCTGTGGCTGCCTGAAAGTCCATTTCCCTCTTGGGCTGTAAAAAACTGCACGGGCTAATTGTGTTTCTGTGTATTTTTTATCCTCCTTCCCTGGATGTTAGGAATCATTCCTG
Organism: Cuculus canorus; assembly: GCF_017976375.1. Classification (NCBI taxonomy): domain Eukaryota; kingdom Metazoa; phylum Chordata; class Aves; order Cuculiformes; family Cuculidae; genus Cuculus; species Cuculus canorus. Next base: position 10,942,887 of record NC_071417.1, read on the forward strand.
GCCCCAGAGTTTCTAGAAATCGTGAGATACTGCAGGTCTCCGGATGCTCATCTCCACGGCCTCCTGTGCTACATCGAATCCTTCTCAGGTAAAGCAAACAACACATCAGCCACAAAGATCTCCCTGTCTGACACTGCAAATTCAGTGCTGACAGCTGTTTTCAAGCCCCATCTTTAATAGCTCAGGTTTGATATGCAGCTGAGTCAAACAGGATGTTATTTTCTGCTTGACAAGAGTCTCTGGAGAGGCAGTATTGGGCAGCAGTTATGCTCTGGATGAGGTCCTGCTTTCTGCTTTTCCAGTCTCAGTCTGCTGATGTTTCATCAGAAGCTCTAGTTGCAGCAGGGCTGGGGTTTTGTTTGTACCACAACCTTGCTGGGGCGCCCGCTGAAGGAACACTGTTAGCCCGGGGAGTTTGGTTTTCTCTCCCGAAGTGCTTTACCGTTTCAGACAATCCCTGTTGGTTAGTCTGAGCTTCAGTCTAGTTTTCAGTCTTTTAAAGAGATCTGGGTTTTAAGCTTCCCAGGAGGCATCTGTGAAGCACTCTCTCTACCAGAAATGCTGACAACACGTAGAGGGGAAGCTGCAAAGTTACCTGCTTTTCTCAAGACACAAATGTTGCGTATCTGCAGGGCTCCTGGATTTGTCTGAGGGGTGATTTCCAGACACAGAGCCTTTTCGTGCTTTCTTTATCTTAGCTTCCTCGATACTGAGCTTTACACAGACCTTTAGGGCTTTACCTAAGGTAAAGGCAGCTCCGAAGGCAGCTCCGAAGGCCCAGTCTTCCCAGAAGACTGGCACTGGACAAGTGAATCCCACATCCAATCCCACATCCCCTAAATGACCTCGAGTCTCCTTCTTCCAGGAGGCTCCTTTCAGACTGTGATGAGCCGTTGATTCGTTGCCCTCCCTCTAGATTCAAAACATTTCCTTGGCACTTGCAGGAGGCCTTTAAATCGGTGCCAGATCACCCAACTGGATGGGGAAGCCTGGAAATGAGGGGCTAACATGAAAAAAAACCAACAAATGCATTCCAGAGCTGATCCCGGGGAATGGTTCCAGCCCTTTGAGCAGCCTGAGCACAAAGTGAAGCGTGTGGGTCGTGCTTTCTCACCGACAGCAGCACAGTAGAGCTGGACAGCATGAGAGCCAAGAACAGTCTCGCTTGTTTCTGTCCCCAGCAAACGGTGTCTCCCTTCTTTTGACAGATAAGAGGATCTATCGACTCCCAGTGTTCACAGAGGAGTTCTGCCAGGCCTTTGTGGATGAGCTGGAGAACTTTGAGCAGTCAGATATGCCTAAAGGCAGGCCCAACACTATGAATAACTATGGGGTAAGACTCACCGTCTCTTGTGCTTCTTTAGGGGGAGCATTCAGGAGCAGAGGCTACCCCCTCTACCCCTCAATACCCCCTCTACCCCTCAATACCCCCTCTACCCCTTGCTTCACACTCCTTTTCTTTCCAAAATGCCCATCATTTGAGCACAGAGCAGTTTGAGTACAGCCTCCTTGAAGTGCAATCGTTGAAGGAATGTGTAATCCACAGACAAAAGGGCAAGGAAAGAAGGGAACGGGGATGGGAGTTGGTATCTCAGTGCAAAAATCACCTTGTATTGAAGCAATACATGTTTAAATCAAGGAGTGAGTTTCTAAACACTCAATTTTTGATCTTACTCCATCTTTTCCTTGTCACTTTCCACCTTGATCCTCCTCCTTTCGCCTGTAGCTGGAGCCATTGCTCTCAAGCTCTTTTATCTGACCAAGCAGCAGGGTTGGAAGAGAACAAGGCAGCTCTTGCCACAGCTCTGATGAAGCAGCAGAGATAGTTGATCAGCTTTTCCAGTCTCCTCTCTTTGAGACAGGTTTTGCTAAATGAGCTTGGAATGGATGAAACTTTCATCACACCCCTGCGTGAAAAATACCTGCAGCCCATAACGGCACTGCTTTATCCTGACTTGGGAGGCACTTGTCTGGACAGCCATAGAGCATTTGTTGTCAAGTACTCACTACACGAAGATCTGGATTTGAGCTCTCACTATGACAATGCAGAAGTCACCTTAAACGTTTCTTTGGGAAAAGACTTCACAGAAGGCAACTTGTACTTTGGGGATTTTAACCAGGTACCGAGCATATTCCTAATCTTGACCCTGATTCTCTTCCCCACTCACACGCAGTTTTAAGGCATCAACTGTGTTCTAAGAAACAATTATTCAGTTCTGACAGTCAAACTTGCTTTGTCCCTTCTTTTTTTTCCAAATGTCTTGGTTATACGGGAGCCTTTTCTGCCACAAACATGTTACCAATATTAAAGCTAATTGCAGCCAATTCAGAGGGGACAGAAACTGGAGTGAAAGAAAACAGCCCATCTTTCTCCAACTGCTGAGAGAGAGAGAGAAGTAATTTCAGATGAGACAAACCTAAATCTGTAGCCCCTTGGCAACAGAAGGGTAAAAGCACCTAAATGCTGTTGAAATAATCTTTTTTATTGAAACTGTGTTTAAATTCCCTCTGGATCTGGCACTGAGAGTGTCTTACTTGGAAACAGTTGTACTAAACTGCTGGCAAGTCACTGCTTGGGCAGTGAGGCCTCTCCATGGATAGAAAGGTGACAAGTAAAAGTTTCAGCTATTTGAGCGTTGTTCTGCTAGAGACATTCTGGTGTGATGCTGTCTCTGTCTCCCTTTGTTCCAGGATCCTAGCCCTGTGCCAAAGTATGTAGAGATTGAACACGTGGGAGCTCAGGGGCTGTTACACCGAGGAGGGCAAATCCACGGTGCGCTTCCCATTGCCTCTGGGGAACGCTGGAACCTCATTATTTGGATGCGATCATCTGCCATCCGCAACCAGCTCTGCCCCATGTGCAACAAGAAACCTGAGCTGGTGGAAGCAGAGGGGTTCGGTGATGGGTTCACAGAAACCCTTGAAGATGATGTGCCTGAGACTGTGAACCTCTGTTCTTTGTGGTAGCAGACAGCAGGGCCCGATGACTCCAGACCAAGTTGCCTAAAGCTCCTTTCTGACCTTTCAGGCTGCACTGATGGATGGATGGATGGATGGATGGATGGATGCACAGGTCATATAAGAAGTAGCTCTTGCCTTGGAAAGTGATGCAAACCCAATCCTGCTGGGGGGAGGGAAGCCAACTGCTTTGGCAGTTGAATTCAGAGCTCGTACTCGGGCTCATCGGCACTCACGCTTGTGCTGGAGAGCTGAGGGACTGCTTGGAAGATGTAGAAAAACCTCAACACTTTGATTTACTGCAAAGCCTCTAAATATTTACAGGTGTACGGAGGAAACACCCAAAGCTGCTTGGCCATTGTGAAGACCACTGTGCCAACGGCAGCATCGTGGGTCCTGCTGTAAACTGAAAAGAATGGCACAATAAAGCTTTGCACTTACTACCTCTCTGCTGTTCGTGGGGGGTCCTGTCCTCTGCCAAGGGAAAGAGCTTTTGTGTTTCTGCTTAACAGTGGAGGAGCTGCTCAAAAGCGAGATACAGGTGATTCACAACAAGCTGCTGGGAATGGCTTGGAATCCTTGTCACTGGAGTCTTACCTTAACCCAGGCTCAGAAAAAACTCATCAGGAGCAATACAGGGAGAGCTGATCCTGCCAGGTGGATCTCTGGAGGCTTTTATGAGCAGAAAATTCCCTTTCAGAGATTCTGTGAACCTTATTAACCAAGCAGAAACTGGGTTCAGCGACAAAGCTCTGGGAGCCACCTGCAACATTGCAAAACTTGCCGGCGGAAGGCAAAGAGCGTGTATTTAACCTCCCTCCCTCCCTTTAGTTCTGTGAGCAGGTGAAAATCTGAAATATCCGTCTGAGCCTGGGGCTTCCGAGCGTGGCACCAGGGTCCCCCGACAAGCAATCGGAGGGATTCCGCGTGTTGCTGCCAGCTGGAATCACAGACCCTCCCACCCACAAAACCAATTAAAGCAGCCAAACGGGTCTTGACGTGGTGGCTGCATTGGCTCTGCGGGAGGGTAACTGCGTGTTTGGTTGCGCACACGCTGTGTAGGGGCTGCGGTTCGTGCGCGGAGCCGCAGTGGGTACAGCACCCGCCGGGCTTGGGGCTGCGATGCTGCCGGGAGCTTCTCCATCAGCAAAACCATCGCATTTGCACCCCTGGCAAGAGCCAACGGGCTGGGATCGTGGAAATCAGACCTCGGCTCCTCAGCAGAATAACGGTACCGCTTCCCCCCGCCCCTCGAGTCGGCCCAGAAACCGGGAACGAAGGGAGGGAACCGCCCCGGGGATGGGGGATGCGGGCGGCGCGGCCGGGGGCGCAGCGCGGTGCTGCCCGGCGGCGGGGAGGGCCGGCATCCTCCCTCCTTCCCTCCCTTCACCGTTCCTCTCTTCCTCCTCCCCTTCCTTTTCCTCCTACTCCTCCTTTCCTCTTCCTCCTCCTTTTCTCTCCTTCCTTCCTTCCTTCCTTCCTTCCTTCCTTCCTTCCTTCCTTCCTTCCTTCCTTCCTTCCTTCCTTCCTTCCTTCCTTCCTTCCTCCCTCCCTCCCTCCCTTCCTCCCTTCCTTCCTCCCTTCCTTCCTCCCTTCCTTCCTCCCTTCCTTTCTTCCCCCTTCCTTTCTTCCTCCTCCCCTTCCTCCCTTTTTCCTCCTCCCCTTCCCTTCTTTCTCCTCCTCCTCTTTCTCCTCCCTTTCTCCTCCTCCTCCCTTTCTTCTCCTCCTCCTCCCTTTCTTCTCCTCCTCCTCCCTTTCTCCTCCTCCTCCCTTTCTTCTCCTCCTCCTCCCTTTCTTCTCCTCCTCCCTTTCTTCTCCTCCTCCCTTTCTCCTCCTTCTCCTCCTCTTCTTTCTCCTCCTCCTCTTCCCTTTCTCTTCCTCCTCTTCTTTCTCCTCCTCCTCTTCCCTTTCTCTTCCTCCACTTCCTCCCTGTCTCCTCCTCTTCCCTTTATCTTCCTCCTCCTCTTTCTTCTCCTCTTCCCTTTCTCTTCCTCCTCTTCTTTCTCCTAATCTTCCTCCCCTTCTCCTCCTCCTCCTCCTCCTCCTCCTCTTTTTCCTCCCTTTCTCCTCCTCCCCCTCTTACCTGTGTAGCCTCTGAGGACACCGGGAGAGGAGGTGTCAGGGTGGGGTGGCTGTTCAAGAACCGGACACATTCCTTGTCTCAGGCTCTTAAAGGCCGGTGCACCGAGTACTGAGCTCAGCAGAGAGACACGAGGAGACTACCGAGGTGATGGGGACGTGCCACCAGCTGAGCTGCCGGTGGGTGCAGCTGGGGACCTGCTGTGCCCGGAGCCATTATCTCGCCTCCCTGGAACGACAAGTCTATGGAAGCCAAAACAACTCCGCTGAAGTGAAAATTACTCTATCAATGTCAAAATAACTCCACTGAAGTCAAAACAAGTCCATCAAAACTCAACACAAGTGCACTGAGGTCAAAAAGCATCCGCTGAAGTGAAAACAATTCCATTGAAGTAACAAAATATCCACCAAAGTCAAAGCAACTCCATTGAAATCAGAACAAGGCTATCGAATTCAAAACAACTCCACTGAGGTCAAAACAAATGCCTCGGAATCAAAATAAGTACACTTAAATCAAAACAAACTTACTGAAGTCAAAACAATTACACCGAATCCAAGACAAATCCAATGAAGTCAAAACTAGTCCCTTAAATTAAAAAATAACTCAACTCCAAACACTTCCACTGAAGTCCAAACAAGTTTACTGAATGCAAAATATCTCTGCTGAAGTAAAAACTAATCCAATGTATTCAACAAAACTCCGTTAAATTCAAAATAAGTCTTCTGACATCAAAAAAAAGTTCATTGAAGTCAAACCAACCCCATTGAAGTCAAACCAACATTGGACATTGTAGAGGGATCGCCTCAGGGAACGGTACCTGTGTGTGTCCAGACTGAGAAAGGAAAAGGGGTGGCAAGTAATTAGGAAGTGTAGGATCTGGGCACAACGTGCACGGTACAGAGTAAGGGGTTGGTGCTGACCTCAGGTCAGCTGGGACACAGTTGATTTTCTTCAGCTTCTCATCCTGAGCTGCCATAAGAAGGTGGGGCGTGCATGGGGTACACGGCCCGGACAGCCGGCCCAGGCTGGCCAAGGGGGATTCCATACCCTCTTGTCCTGCTCAGTGTCCAAACTGGAGGAGTTGGCTGAGATGCAGGGGATCGCTGCTTGGGAGCAACTGCACTGAGCACCACTCACTTCGTATATTCTTTTATTATTATTGTTATTATTATGACTTTTCTTCCTTTGCAGTTCTGATCTGTCTTTATCCCAACCCACAAGTTTCACCTTTTTCTTTCCAATTCTCCTCCCCATCCCACCAGGAGAAAGAGTAAGCAAGCAGCCATGAAGCGCTTTGTTGCCGTCTGGGGTTAAACCATGATGGTGTTATCAACATTATTGTCAAACTAAATCCAAACCAGCACCATAGCAGCTGTTAAGGAGAAAACGTACTCCAAGCCAGCCAAACCCACGACAGTTCATTTCACTTGATGTTCCTGCAGGTGCACACCTCTTGGTCGTGCTGTGTTTCTTCAAAGCACCGGGCTGGAGGGGGGTTCTATTTTCTGAGCACCAAGTTCATGGACATCTCATCATGGCAGACCTGAGAAGCTGACCAGCCAGAGAACTCCAAGTGAGCCACTTTGGCCTCAAGCAATCTGCTGGACTTGAGGACATGGGAAAAGCATCTTCCTTGCTGCTGACTCAGGGTGAGATGGGACTCAGGGCTCCAAAGACTCCAAATTCCAGCACTATAATGAAATTACCTGGAAGAGCAAGTAGATCAAAGCAATGCAAACCTGGAGAGTGACAATGGAATGGAGGGTCGCTTTATTTTCAGCTCGTCGAAGAGTTCTTGAGCCACTGCAGTTGCGTCTCAAAGAATCAGCAGCAAAAGTATGCAATAAGGTGACTGCTAGGAACGATTCCATGCTCCGGCGCTCTTCCTGATGATCCCAGCCCCCTGCGGCAGCCCAGGAGTCCACCCTCTCTTACAAGGATCCTCAGCCTGACTGTTAGCATGGTGACAACTCCACCTGCTTTCAGCGACCTCTGATTCAGGAACCTCACAGGCAAATGCCAACTTTCTGCCCTTTGCTGCCTCAGACCCACCAAGATTTCACCTCCTCCACTCATGCTTACCCAGGGACCATGTTTTGATCTCCTCTGTGCAGCTCCAATTCCTGACTTGTCTTTCTCTAGCCCAAGTTCGGCATCTTCAAAGTCTTAGTCGTGGCCTTCTCTTCCATAACCCAAAACTTTAAGTTGCTGCAAGGTTCTTATTGAGACTCTGTGCCAGGCAGGATGTTCTGCTCTGCCAGGTGCAGCATGTGAATATTCCCCAGTTGCCAAAAGGGTAGTCACACTTCTCCCTCACTGTCACCACCCAGCCGCCCCTCCCGCTGCGTCAGGCACAGCTCTTAGTTATTTTAAAAATAAATATTTGTAAAAAAAAAAGAAGTTCAGAGAACTACAATGTTAATCTTCCTGCCCACAGCACGAATGTCTTTTTCAGGTAAAGTCACAAGAAGAAGTTGTACACCAACACAATGCAAGTACTGGCTAAAAACCCTGTTTCCTCATCAGCCACCATCGTCCTTCTCTGCAGGAAATCTGCGCCTCCGCCTGCAACAGCCAGCTCCTCTGCGCTTCTCCAGGACCTGGGCTGGGGCTTCTCAGTCTCCTTTTGTGATCAAGTCCTCGATATACGCATCCAATTCATCATCTGTGTTGATATCGATGTCCTGGAACCAAAGGCACAAGAAATAGCAGTGAGAAGTGACTCTTGGAAGAATAGTGTGAGCACAGAGAAGACAGCAGCACAGCATCTGTCCTGGGCAGCCTTCAACATCTGTGAAAACACCACCAGCTTTGCTCGCCGGAGTCTGACAGACAGCGCGTGGACACCAGCCTGCGCTTGCTGCTCAAAAAGCGCACTCAGGCCACAGAGCTCCTGGGCTGATCAGGGCCACGTCAGTATTTTTGTTTTAGCTTTAACACATATTGTCTTAACAGGGAGCAACTGCTTCCATTTGCTTTCAGTAGCTTTTCCATTGGAAGGTCTTAAATTTATTTCAAGTAGTTTAAAGTTTTATTTTGTAGAGCTTTTATTTAAATCTATATTTGCTATTTAAATTTATTATTTAATAGTATAATTAAAAAAAAGACTTCGCTGTGTTTTTTTTTATATTATTATTTGTTTAAAGGCTTGCATTTCTATACGTGAGGTTCAGAATCTTGCACCACCTTTTTGCCCAAGAATGGGACAGAAATTCCCTGCAGAAGCCTGCCCAGGGGAATTCTGCAGCCTCATGTTAAAGAGCAGAAAGCAGAAAACTACAGACATGCCATGAAAAATCCATCTGTGAAAACTAACTCATCAGGACCTCCAAGGCCTGGACCCCAAAGGTGGGCAGCAACAGCAGCCACGCGCTCTGCTGCTTCTCATGGCCCAGGCTGCATCCAGCTGAGAAAGAGCTGGAGCCCAGGTAACTGCTGGATTAAACATCTTGGTGCCTGGAGGGCCTGGGGAATGCTGCGGCTTGCGGGGCAGCTCTGGTTTCACACCCTGTCCTCACCCACCTCCTGCACTTTCTGCAGAAGGGCCACAATGTTGGTCCTCAGCTTCTGCAGTTTCTCCTCTGTCTCCTTCAGCTTCCTCTCCATGTTGCAGAGGTTTTCCTCACAGGCTTTGGCCCGGGCGTCAGCACGCGTCTGATAGGAGTTGCACAGGTTCTGCAGACCGACCTCATACTGTTTGAAATAGTCTTTCTGTAGAAAACAAAACACAACAGATGACGCTTTTAGAAGCGGCACCGAGCATCAAGAAACCCCCAGCACTCATGGCTTGTAGAAGAGTCCAGCTCCCAGCACGCTGTGACCAAACCCCCAGCCTAACGCCGTGCCTCTGCACGCCCTGCCCGCAGCCGTTACCACGCTCACATTTACATTTCTGATTTGCCTACTGCAGGCGGCATGAAAATCACATGGGTTTTCCCATTCCTCAAAGACCAGAATTGCAACAAAAGGTGCCTGAGCTCAGATAAGGATGCAGTGTGTTCTGAGAAAAAGCACAGTTACGCTGTAGAGAGCTCTGGCAACCTCAGCGCCTGGAGCACACAGCTGATGGCTGCGAGGCAGGAACACACTCGCAGAAAATTCCAGGTGAGCCCATCATGTCCTGCGGAAGCAGCAAGGCGTAACTCAAGCCGCCTCCTGAATGAATGGAAAAAAAAGAGGAATAGACAAGAGAAACTGCCGGTGCATGCACTGAGACGGAGGGCGCTTTGAAGACTACCGCAGAAGCTTTAGACCTGTAGGTGGCTTTTGTCACACTCTGGAAAAGGCCTCTTTTGTGGCTGCAGAAGTCACAGAATCATAGAATAGTTTGGGTTGGAAGGCACCTTAAATATTATCCAACCCCCCTGCCATGAGCAGGTACACCTCCCACTGGATCAGGCTGCCCAAGGCCAATCCAACCTGGACTTGAATAACTTGAGGGATGGGGCAGCCACAACTTCCCTGGGCAACTTGTGCCACTGCCTCACCACTCTCATCATGAAGAAATTCTTCTTTATGTCTTAAGTCGGAGAAGCCAGTACCATTTCTTTGCCTTTCAGCCTGCACTGGACCTCCCAGAAGCAGCCCGTGGATCCTGGTGCAGTATCTGTTCCTCACTCAGATAAACAGAGGCCACAACAGTCAGCAGATATACAGCTGGGCCACAGGCACTCAGCCTTCTCCACTGGAGAAGTGTGAGGGGTGCTGGGTATGTGTTCTCTCCAGTTTTAAGATTGCCTCTGTGTAAGTTAGACTGATAAAGGTGGTGAACCCCTCTCCCGGTCAGCCTACATCCTTCTGCAACCCCCCAAGTTGGTCCCTCCTTTTTAAAAGTGTAACAGCAACGGACAAGAAGTGAGGACAGCTGCAGCCAAGAGCTCTCCCACAGCTGGGTGGTCATTACAAAAGTGCTCAGACAACACTGTCAAAGGCCCGAGGCACATTTCAGAGGCGCTCGTTCTTTATCTCAGCCACGTTCGCCTGCTGAGGAGCCAAATGACCTTCTGAAGAGTGCAGTCTTGCACCGGCAGGATGTACGCTTGCTGTAACAATGGGAGTGGGGAAAACCCTCACCCTTACGTTACAGAAATATTGAACTCACCAATGGAAACGCCAACAACCCTTCCGAGCTCATGGTACTCAGCTCCGTCTTGGAGATCGGAAAATTTGGGGGTAAGAAGTACCGCAAACAATTTCTACGTAGGAAAGAAAACCACAAAGCCAGATTAGAGCTTAACAGACTGAAGCAATCAGACTGCAGTAGCTCACGAGAACTGCAGGGAACCCACCGAAGGATCTGGACGAGTAAGTCTACTGTTTCTTGGCTGCTGCTGGGACCAGTGGTGTCTGGCTCAATTCTGACACATTCTGAGGTAGAAGGTTCAGCCACAACCACCTCCTCTTCCTGCTGCGTATCTGGAGCCTGGTACTCAGGAGAGGGGGGCTTCATCAACCTCACATCCTCACTGCCCTTCTCCACCCTGAAAAAAAGGATTAAGGGAAAGTCAAGACATGTTTTCCTAAGTTGGTCATATCTAAAACACTGCGAGCAGGCTCCTCAGAACCTGTACCCAGCTGACACCTCTTGATAACGCAACACTGTCTGCACAGGAACATCACTGTAGGGAGTCTGTCATGCTCACTTCTCATGAAGCAGCTGATAGTATACATGTGCTGCTTGACATGATGGCAACATACTTGTCTTCAGCATCGATGGAAGTAAAATGGGTTCTTCCTCCTAAAAGCAAATAAAGTCTCCAAAATCCAGTAGCCTGAGATAATTACCAGCGATCCCTCGGTGTGGTGTCTGTAGGAACATAATCAAACTTCACTTTCCAGCGCACTGCATGCTTGCCCACTTCCACAGCTGTGACACGGCCTGTGAACCACTCCTTGTTCACACGCACTTCCACATGCAGCCCTTTATCTGCAAGGACAACAGTAAGGATGTTTGCGAGCATTCAGATGGCGGCCAATGCATTCTGCGTGAGCTTGACAGAAGACAGCCCCCCGAGTCAGGGCAAACCTAAACCTGGGGCATTTCCTTTGAATGATACATAACCACCGTAATTGCCTCTTGTCTAATCAAGAGGTTCCTGGCCGAAATGTTCCACGTGAGTTAAGAGTCACATCAGGGTTTGGGATCCAAATTTACACTAGTTCTTATTTTAAAAGGCTCATTAATGGAATCACACATCTCAACAACGAGTCTAGTTCTGCAACAGTTCTTTCTCGCTGTGTCTGATGCCAGAGGCAGCTCAAGGGCTCATTTCTCACCTTTCTGAGCTTTCTTCAGTTCCACCAACTCTTCTTCCCCAGCGCTGTCCGTGAGCTGTGAGCAGAGAGCACACATTAGCTGCCTCCCAACAAGAGTATAAACACTTGACACCTTTTGCTGGTGAAACCAGCGCACTCTCACCTCCACCACTACCTCACCAGAGTCCTTCTTCTCTTCTTCCGCTGCCACAAATCTTCCCCGTTTTGTCTTCTCTTTCTTGTCCTCTCCCTCCTCCTCAGACGTATCCTCTATGCTGTTCAAGGTCCTCTTCTGAGTGGTGGAGCCCTGCAGGAAGCACACAAGCTCCAGCTCTAATCCCCACCTGCTATCAACCAAAACCTTCTTGCAGTCAAGTTTAAAAAGCTCAGCATCACGTGCTTCCTTTGCAGTTTAGTGGTGTTTCCAGCAGGTGCCAGTGGGTGCTGTGTGAGCATACAAATGCTCACATTGTCACTCCACATTGGTTTTTTTCTGGGGAAAGCATCTGGTCTAACAGGGAAGAGATGGAAAAGGTCCTCACGAGGGGTGTGGAACAGCACCCAAACCCAGGAGGCAAAGCAAAAGTTATCCTGTCCTGCACAGGGACGGTGTAAACCCCATGCAACAGAGCAAGACAGGCTACACAGAGGGGCAGGGAAGCAGCCGACAGCTTTCATTCCATCAAGTCTCACCCGTGGGCATTTGGCAGTGGCAGATTTCTTTAGTGCTGGCGCTTTGGCAGCTTTTGGAGAGGGCATTTCACAGGAGCTTTTGGAGTTCTGTTGGGCAGCAGAGGGTGCTTTTGTTGTTGAACCTGCTTTGGCAAGAGTTTTTAAAGTGCTGTTAGACTTCCCAGCTGTCACAGTGTGCTGAGGAGTCCTGGAACTGCTGGCGTCCCCCTTGGAGAGCACGCTTGCCGGTTTGGAAGTGCTTGCATTTGGTGAAGCTGAAGAGCTCTTTTTCGGCTGACTGCTGGTCTTGGAAAGAAGTGTAGATGATGGTGGTCTGCTGGGAGCGTTCTTGATTACATCAGGTAATGGAGGAGATCGCGTGCGCTGGGGCTGGGTATGTGACTGGGGATTCTGAAACAAATGAGCGCACAGAGAGAGAAAGGACAGAAGAGTCAGGCACTACTATTCAGAGCAGCCAAGGAAAGCACAGAAAGCACAAAGCCTACAGTGGTCCCCTGTTTACCTCCCCCGTAGGCCGTGTGCTCACTTCCAGCGGCAGTTTCTTTAAGTCACCTTGAGAGCGAACTGGAGTGGTTTTCTGTTAAAAAAAGTATTACAGAGATCAGCAAGGGCATGTCTACAAGCTGTCAGGGCCTGCCTGAACCAGCCCAGCAAAGAGTTTTCCACTTTAAAATCAAGTGTGTTCTGGGGCCTTCAAGAGACATCCCTTCATCCAAACACATGCAGTCACTCCTGTTTGCCTAGCAGAAAGTGAAACACAAGCCAAGATGCTCGTTTTCTCTTACTAAAACCACCCCTGCCCCCTGGAGGAGTGCAGGCGGCACTAGAGGCTGCGACAGACATGACTCTGCATCAGCCGATTGTACTAGGGAGGTCCCTCAAACCTGCTGGGCTTCGCTGGAGACCTCCAAATTCACCTGCTGGTGGCGGATTTTCTCTGTCAGATGTTTCTGCTTCACCTCCTGTGATTTCAAGTCTTTCTTCAGGGTTCCCAGTGGTACCTTCTGCTTCTGCTCAGCAGCTTCACAGCTAGCACGGAGGGAATGCAAGATGACCTCAGCAACGCCAGCAGAACCTGTCCTGTCTCACAGCCACAGCACTGTCCCCACATCCCATCCCAAATGAAGCAGTAAAACCGCTTCACATCCCACAGTAGCCACAATCTCAAAACCAGTGGTTTTCTTTTTGGCAACCACATACATGATGTGAGCATCAAAAGCAGAGCTGTTAAAAACCAAGCCATTGATGCTGCGAATTACTAGTTCCAAGCACTGAAGCTGAACACAGCTTAGGACTGGCTGTGGTGAGCTTTTTGTACCGTTTCTGTACTCTGACTTTTACAGCAATATTCCATCCCATCAACTTACATCTTCATCACAATTCCTCTTTTTACAGACCTCATCTTCATTTTAGAAAGAATCATAGAATGGTTTGAGTTGGAAGGGACCTTAAAGATCATCTAATTCCAACCCCTCTGCCATGGGCTGGGACACTTCCCACTAGACCAAATCTAAGCCCCATCCAACGTGACCTTGAATATCTCCAGGGATGGAGCAGCCACCACTTCCCTAGGCAACCTGTTCCAGTGTCTCACCACCCTCACAGTGAAGAAAGGAACTCTTATGACCAGTAAGTCGCAAATAAGACCTCATTTACACAAGCGTTCCCAGAGGCTGCCCTTCATCTCGCTGCCTGAGGCCACGCTTCCCTTTGCAATAAGCCGGAACTATTTGCTTTTCCCATCCTGTTCACCTTGTGGCCTACAAAGCGGTGGTGAGCATCCCAATGTCACAGGTTCTCACAGATGCAGAATCCTGGAAGGGAGCTTGAAAGAGGAGGAAAACAAAGGGAGGAAAGACATGAAAGTGGACTGGCATTGCCTTCAAGCTTGTAGCTGAGCAGCTGGTCAGGAGCACTGCCAGTGGGGACCGAGTTGTTCCCAGGCTCATCTCCTGTCACAGGAATGAGTCATGGACAGATGCAAATGGGATCAGCCCCTTCAGGACAAAGTCACATAGGGATGATATGAGTTAGGAAAGCAGTAGCACTAAGACAACTCTTGCACTACGCAAGACATCCAACCAACTCCTACAGTGGGCTGGGTGGATGATTCTGCACAGCCCCTCATGGTGCACGAGCCTGAGGCCTCAACCATGGTGGGGACAGCAATGCTTCCTGAATCCTCAGACAGCACAAATACCTGGAATGGAGCAGCTAGGGTGCATGGTCAAGATACAGAAGGGAAGGTATCCAAGCCCACAGCACAAGGACACAGCAGGAAACATCAGGGAGTAGAGTCCTTGGGAGGGAAGTTTAGAAGCGCAGTGACTGTGCAAGGAAGCTCTGATCTCTGCTGGCTCCAGCCAAGCCAACAGGGCCAGCACAACTCCTGCAGAAACCCTTGTACCTCCTGTAAGAGGAACAACTGCACCCACCGTTGGAAAATGCACATGAGCCTACTCAATCCAAAAATAGTTATTTATCCTCCCACATATCCCTTTTGAAGGAGCTGAAATGACCAGAAGTTTGGATCATCTCTCCAAAGCACCTCAACTGCAAGCAGGATGTGGGCCAACTCCATGCATGTGCCCACTGTGGAGGCACTCTAACTCTAACCAGCATCCCAACATGTTCCCACGTGAAATGCAGCCAAACTCCTCCAAATTTGCAAGGTATTGCAAACACAAAATGTAAATTCTTCCATTAGCAAATCAAGTTCCTTTTAGGTTACACAGTAAAAACACTTGTCTGCAAGCAAACAAGTAGAAACATGGCTGCAGGTTGAAGAACCTGAGTGTCTACGAGAAATGCATTCCCAGCCATGCTACTCCTGCCTGGGGGCTGGAGGTGCCTGCAGATGGGGCCCTATCTCAGCAGTTTCGTGGGGGAACACCCTTGGCACCACCATGCTCTGCGCAGCTCCACACCGGGGCACAAAGAAACAGAGCAAGAGGGAAGTCAGCATCGGCATTCCTCCCATGACGGGTGCCAGAAGGAAGAAGCCAGAAAATCACTACCTGCCGAATACCACTGCCAACATGTCTGTAGCCTTTTTGGCCAGAGATGTTAAAATTCTTATTCAAATTCAAAGTTACCACCTGGATTCATTCCCTTTGTCTTTAAGCTTTGAGCCAAGGCACCCAATTTGCGGTTGAGGAGCTCCCCTCTTTATAAAGCAGACAAGGATCAGCTTCTGGCAGAGTCTCTCTGCAGACAAGCAGCAGCCCAGAGCAGTTGTTTTCGTATTTCAGATTCTACCTAAATGTTATCACCATGAAGCACACCACTGAGAGGTGAATCACTGCCTTGTTCCATGAAGTGTCCACAATGTCATTCCTCATTGCACCTCAGAAGTGCTGCTGCAGTTTGGGTGCCAAACAACTGCGGTAACAATAAAGACAATTGCAGAGACTCCACTGAACACTCATCGCTTCTAGCCTGTGCTTGTGACTGTTCTGCAGTTGCTCTGGTGCTGATTCAAATGAAATTAACACACATAAACTAAGGCTATGGCTGTATTTTCAGTGACAGTGCAGAAAATCCATAAAGGAACCTAACGTCACCAAAACCCTAGCAGAGGCTGAAGGCAGCTCTGGGGTCCATTGGGTCCAAGCCCCTGCTCAGGCAGGGCCACCCAGAGACTGCTGCCCAGGACCATCTCCTGGAATATCTCCAGTGATGGAGGCTCCACAACTTCCCCAGGTGCTAGGGCTCAGTCACCCTCACAGAGGCAAAGTGTTTCCTGATGGGCAGAGGGAACCTCCCGTGTTCCGGTTTGTGTTCACGGTCTCTGGTCGTGCCACTAAGCACCACTGAGAATGCCAGGCTCTATCCTCTCTGCTGCCTACCTTCTGGCATCCATGAACATTGTTGATATCCCCTTGAGCCTCCTCTGCTCCAGGCTGGACAGCACAGCCTGGTGCCCAGGCTTGTTCCTCCCCAGGGACAGGACTTCGCTCTTCCCCTCACCGAACTTCATAAGGTCCCCACCAGCCCATTTCTCCAGCCTGTTCAGGTCCCTCTGTATGGATGCATGAGCTGGCTTATCAGCCACTCCTCCCAGTTTGGTGTCACCTGCAAACTGGCTAAGGGTGCGCTCAGCCATGTGTATCTGGCACAGATGCTGACCAGTGCACCAGCTCTAAACACAGACATCATCACTGCTCTTTCACAGACTGAAGGCCCTGCCCATCCCCCCAGTTGTTCTCAAAGAACAGATGACCAGAAAAACAGGCCCACATATGCAGATACCACACACTGCGGAGAAGTCTCTGAATTAACTTGTTCTCACCTGTCTTGCTCAGGATCGGGGTTCATGGAGCACACCCAGCTGTCGGGGTAGTTCTTCTCCACTGAGTTCAGCTGGAATGGGAGCGTCCGCCACTTCAGGCACACATCTGTCAGACAAATACCGTGCCCGTCAGGAACACAGAGCCTGAGCCACAGAACTGTTTCTTTCCATAGCACTTCTCAAGCCCACTTAACGCTCTAGGACTACACCAATTTCCAAGGTCTATCTCATGCAATAAGACCAGCGTGAGAAGCCACAGCTCACAAAACGCTTGGCGGAGGACCTCACACCTTCTACCCAGCATTCCTAGCAAGGATCTGAGGAAGCCTGGCATCATCCAGTGCTAGAGGAGCTCACGCTTACTGCTGCAGTGACAGCACATACAAAGCACACCGAGCAGCCAGTCCTGAAATCGCTGCTCACCACAGCAATCCGGCTGTCTCTTACCGACAGCAACACAAAACAAATCCCAGATTTATCCACCAGAAAAAGAGTTCGTAACAACCTAATCAACTTTAGATGAATGAGGAAGACTGATTTGGCCAGCAGAGCACTGCTGGCCTACCAGGAAATGAACAGCTTAACACAAATCCAAGTTTTGCCAAGAAAACACAAGCATTCTTAATTCAGGCTCTGGAAGGATAGCAGAGGGCAAGCAGAATGATGGGAAAGCTCATCCTCCTTGGGCAGAACTTGGAAAGGACTAAGAAAACCACCAAGGCAGGAAAGCCTAACAAAGTAACTCCGTAAGATTGGTCTCAAATTCCTCGCTACATCTTCAACCCCAAGTCCTGTGGTAAAAATGAGGTAAAGGGAGTCTAGTGTCCCTCTACCATGAGACAAAGTGGCTGTGCTAACATCTCCCACATCCCAGTAAGGGCTCAGCCAGAGCTGGTTAGAGATGCACAGCAGGGAACTTGCACTGCATTTGAAAGTTGACTGCAAATGGTTCCCTTCTGCACTCACACCCAGTTCCAATTCGCAGGCCAGTGTGTCAGAATATAAATTACGGGGCTACTTCCCATTACCTATGGGGAAATT
The DNA here is from genome assembly GCF_017976375.1 of Cuculus canorus. Lineage (NCBI taxonomy): Eukaryota > Metazoa > Chordata > Aves > Cuculiformes > Cuculidae > Cuculus > Cuculus canorus. The sequence continues at coordinate 10,960,205 of NC_071417.1, forward strand.
CCAGATCTTATTCTGGTGCTAAAATGGGTGTCTTTGGACGGTTCCTGTTCATGACTTGTTCTCAGCACTGTCACTGGCTGCAGCTGCCCTGTTCTCTAAGATCACCTGAGAACATCATGGTTATAAACCGTGGAGGGAAGGAACCTTCTGCCAGGATGTCCAGGTGTGGACAAAGGCAACCCACAGGAGAAAAGCTCTAGAAGCGGACAGTGACCGCGAAGCTCATCTCAGATCTCTTCCCCACTGATCTGCTCCCCAGCAGTTGCCAGGAGTCCCCTCCTCCTTCCACAGAACAAGCCTCATCACCACTGCCATTTTGGACGCACCGCACTGAATCGTGGTAGGGATCTCCATGGCTCTCCGGCGTTTGTAGCGCAGTTCACTGGATGGAGGCTGGTTCCAGTTTGCTGACAAATAACCAAATTCATCCCAAAATTTGACGATACCTTTCTGGGCTGGAAAACAAACAAGCCCTTGCTCAGTATGAAGCCATTTCCACAAACATCCCCCCCTGCTCCTGGCTGCCCTGCGCCTCAGCTGCCTTCAGCCACCAGAGCTTCCCCTTCCAGCCCCTGGTATCTGTGAAGCTTCGTTACCTATAGCAACGTCCTTCCAGTACTGAGCCAAATGCTCTCCCATGGCCTTCAGCAAGTGTCGATACTCTTTGGCATCAGCAAAGTCCTGTTTATTATGGGTTGGCTCCAGAACCAAATAGGGCACATCCACCACGCCCACCACTCCACCACAGGCCCTGCAAGAGGGACATGCGGTCACAACCACTGTTAACTACCAGGTCACTGCTCACAAGAGTTGCCCAGAGATGCTGTGGCTGCCCCATCCCTGAAGGTGTTCAAGGCCAGGTTGGATGGGGCTTAGAGCAACCTGATCCAGTGGGAGGTGTCCCTGCCCATGGTAGGGGGTGGAACTGGGTGGACTTTAAGGTCCCTTCCAACCCAAACCAACCTGTGATTCTATGATCCCGAAGTCACCAGGTCATGCTCACCGACCCACCCACTCCAGCAGCAGCACCAGCTTTAGTTCATCGGCTTTCTAAGATTTGAGCCAGCATGCAGAAAGTAAGGTAGGCTCAAATATTTGTATTTGCTTCAGGATTTATTGTCCTGTCCCTAAAGTGATGCAGCATTGCTACCAGCGTTCATCACCCCAAACGCCAGCGCTGAGCACAAACGCACCACAGTGCTGCAGGCATGACCAAAATCCAAGCAGAGAACTCTATCCAGAACCCAGGGAACTATGAGGTGCTATTGAATATGATGCATTTGTCAGAATCCCAACTAAAGGCTAACAAAATGAGTGAACCTCACGCTGGTCAAGAAGGATTAATACAGAAGCAGGTTATGGCACAGCCTAAACTGTGCATGGAGACGCGCTCGGCTTACACAAAATGACTGTGGGAAGACCTGCAGGAAACTCACATTCCGCCCTCCAGCTGCGGGCCCACCTTCTCATACATCTTTATCAGCCGGCTGCAATTATAGATGAACATGCCGTCCAGCTCGCGCTGCTCAATATTCACCCCAAAGATGAAATTCAGTTCTTTAGGTTCCTTCAGTGCCCTGTAAGACAATGGAAGAGAGCCCCAGGGACGGTGAAAACAGAACAAATGATTGGCTGTCATTAGACAGAGGGTGTGGAAATGCAGCACCTTTTGGCACTAGGGGTCTGCTGGCACCGCTCCTGCAGTCTGCTCTTTCTCAAACCCATAAAGCATTTGTTGGCCGTGCATTACAACTGAACAGAAATAAAACACTGTACCCACAGATATCCCACAGTACCCACAGATATATGGGTTTTGGGCTGAATAGCTCCCTCCAGCACACGGGCAAAAAGCAGGAGGCATCCAAACGCACGGAGTGATGAGCCTGGGAAAATGAGAGCTTTGAACCACCCTGTACTCACCGCTGCTTTGCATCTTTGATCCTCTTTTTGACATCAGCCTCCCGGCGCAGGGTTATTGCAGAATTCTGGACCTGACGCAGTGTGACCTGCAAATGGCATTGCACAGTAAAAACGCTGCTGTGAGATCCTTGATGTTAACTCACTTCTAGCATTTTTTCTCCCGCTTCAAGAAGATCTCAGGAATGTTTTAAAGAATTCACGTGAAGAACTGTAAAGAACTCACAAATGGCAGAGGGTGATGCTCAGCACGGCTTTGCGTTAGGGCCGCACTTGCTGCTGGGTTCAGCAGCTGCACAGCAACTTGGAAGAAAATGTCTGAATGTAACAAATACCTGCAGTAACCAGAATCAGAGGGCATGGAGGCACAGGAAAATGGCCAGGGTTCTTGGATACTGTTTTTTTCATTAGATGCCAATAGGAAGTACAGTGATTTTAAGCTGGCATCACTCGCTGACCTACTGGGTGTCCCCATAAGCCCTCCTCCCAAAGCTTCCTCCTGGGAAGCAAACAGCACCTCTCGCAGAGCCCCTGCCCAAATGCCTCAGAGCCAGCTGTGCCGGAAGGGAGGGGCAACAGTTGAAAAGCTCTCAGTTCTGCTGCTGTTCAAATACCTCACTCTGGCCCCTTCTGCAGAGGTTGACATCAAACAATGTGCCCAGGGGCCATGCGTTGCCTTCCCACTGCAGATATACTGGAGGCTGTGGGCAGAGGAATGTCAGCACGGGCTGACACCTGGGCTGGAAACCACAGGTAGATGTTGGAGCACGGCCACTGCTGGAATGCTGCAGGCAACTCACTACTAACTGAGGTTGCCACCTGCCTATCCTACACATCTGAGGCTACCCCTGGGCGCTGACTGGCCAGCACCGCTCCACAGCCAGCTTGGCGAGCCGCCCCTCGGTACCCCACCCATGAGGCGCTGCTGAAGCACAAGGCTCACCCTGGACTCCCGCGTGAGATCCCCTCCAAGGCGCAGCTCAAGGGCACGGGCTTTACTCTCTGCCTCATGAGCCTTTTCCTCCGCTGAAACAGACAGGGAAAGAGGGCTGTCAGTCAGTCAGAACAGACAACGCATCCCAAGGCACTCACCTGAGGACACCAGTTCCCAGCAGCTGGACCAGCACGCACAGGAGTACAAAGGTCACACAGAAAGGTACGAGGTAAAGCCTTACATACAAGAAGACAACACTGACATCTCATGTGCAACCTGCTCAGAGCCTGCAAGCACCATCAGCATGGCAGCAGGGCTAAACTCTGCAAAAGCAGGTTTAAAGGAAGGATCCTCGAGGAAGTCAGTGAGGAACTGGGAAGAGGGAGGATGCAAGTGGCCCTGCCTGTGCTGCCTAGAAGCATGAAGACAGAGAAAAGCTCTCACAGAATGAAGACTGAGTTCAGGCTTGAAAAGGAGCTGGAAAGGGGTAATTTTCTTGCAGAGATGACGAGAAAGGACTCCATTCAGAAATGCTTTTATCTTTGATAATTGCTAAACTTTGCCTGGAAAAAAACAAATCAGTACTGCACACAAAACAAGATGCAGCAGTCAGAAACCTCCTGCTACAGCTGATCTTTGTATGGACAAAGTTTACCCCTGAAACAAAATTCCCCTGGAAGCAAGGCTGGGTCATCCATAGTCACCAATTCCCTGAGCAACCACAATGATCAGAAAAGTAAGCAATTTCAGGTCATATACAGCAAGGCAGTCTCTCTGTCCTCTCCTTCACTATGGAAATTCAGGATGCATCCATACCCCAGAGACTCACCTACTCTCGCCATGTGCTCTGCTTTCTTCACTTCTTGCTCTGCACGGGTCTTGAAACGGTTTGAAGTGTATTTGTACATCCTGTGACAATTAAAACTCATTAATCAGCAAACTCAGCAGTAAGGTCAAAGCAAGCTTTCATCACTGTGTGAGAGAATAAGGTCTCTGCTTGCTGCTCTACTCTTCCCAACCAGACCCTCCCCAAATGACAGAGAAACAGGATTCATGAAAAATCACCTTGCACACATGAAAAAATTAATTTAGGTATTTTTCTGTGGATGAGCACCCATGGATGTTGATGCTGGTGTCAAAAACAGTCTCCCCAACAGAAAGCTCTTGTTCTCAAATCCAGAAAATTCCCACCACAAGCACAGCCCATGGCAGGGGACAATGAGACCAGAGATCCCACATTTTTAGAATGATGTAAGTTGTTTGTTTAACGATACAAAATCTGGATCTTCGCAGCGATCGTTGGAGACCTATGAATGGACGTGCTGCGTAGGACCCTCAGTTGTCTGGGATAGACTCCCCAAATCTTCGCAACTGCGGATCTGGATTGATGCTAACAAGACAATTAGTGCATCTTTCTTAATTACTATACTTATTCTCTTGTAGTAATGATTAGATGCATTGGCTTAAAAGCTGTTACCGTTAACTTGTTAATCACTACTAATCATTTGTTACCTTTCTTGTTGCAATAAGTTAAGTAAAACTTAATTTCACAGAGTATTCGAGAGCATGGGCTTTTATACGGATTGCGCTTTGTGCTTAGCACCCTGTGGTAAAAAGACACCATACAGCTCATGCTGGATTTCCATCCTTTGCTCTCCAGCACCAACACACGGCCCTGCAGCCAAGCCACAGCACAAGCCTTCCCAGCAGAGATGAAGGCAGCTGGCTCGCAGCCGCGCTGCAGGAGAGAAGCTGCTGCAGCCGGAAGGCAATCCTGCTGAGCAGATCCTGAGAGCAGCCCGGACAGAGACAAGTCAAGGGCTGTATCAACCCATGCCCAAAGTAAGGCATGAAAGCACCACTTCAGACAGAAAGATACCCAGCAGAGTCCACCGCAGTCAGGAGTCACTTGCCAGCTCACCACCAGGCAATGCCCTGCCCTTTGCACACCAAACTGGTTCATCACGGACTTTCCTATAAAACCAACAACATGGACGGCCTGAGATGTCTCCATACTGGTGGAGATGGTGTTCGCTTAAGCAGTGCACTGGCCTTTATACAGAGGAAATGAATCGTTAACACCAGTGCGGGCTCAGGCATCGAGACACCTCCCCAGAAACCAGCAAAGAGCCCTTCGGAATGTGCTGTACACCATGTTCTCCATGATGTCAATACCATGTCCCGTTCTTACAATCTGTGCCTGGGGCTTTAGCACAGAATCATGCAGGACACGCCTGGAAATGCTAAACCTTTTCTGTAGAGAAACTCCAAAAGCCTCACACACACCTTGGCTTGTACAGGCAGCATGACAGTCGCTTGGTTTGTACTTTGTGCCCGTTGATGAAGATTCTCATTCTGGGATCAATATAAAGCACAGCAGTGTAGGCACGGAAGGAACGGCGCTCAGGCTTCCTGCAAGAGAGGGGACACTTACAGAGACTGCCCAGATTGTGCAGCGCTTTCTCCTAGGGCTGCCAGCAGGGATTCCCCCAGTCTGGTCCATGCGGCCCCAAGATGGGTCCCTCAGTTCATCCCCTGACCAATGAGCCTCTCTTAAGTCAGAGCGCTTGTCATAGCTCATTCTTCAGGCTGTATTCTGCTTCCTCTTCCCTTCCCAGTTTTTCCCCTTCATTCACCTCCAACTGAGAAGAGCCAGGACACACCACTGCAAAGAGCCTTCTCCTTGATCCAAACTAGAGGAACAAGTTTCTCCATGGACAAAAAGATTCTCATTTCTCAGTGAACCACCACGCAGGAGCTGAGCGACCGCCAGAGCCCCTTCCCTGTGCCGCTCTGCACTGCTGCAGGTGAGCACCTCGGGCAAGGTTCACACCTCGTGTAGCTGTAACCACTGTCTGCTTCAAACAGGCCAGAGACAGCTTCCAGTAGGAAAGCTGGGTGAAAGAAAAGGCCTCTTCTGCAATTCCCAGGCAGCTACGCTAAGGGAGGTTTCTTTCACATTTTTTCCTACCTAAGTTTTCCAATTTTTTTCAATCGAGCTATGCATTTTCAGCACAGTTACTCAACACTGATGCAGTGTTTGGAACTGTATTCCTATGGAAAATCACGTACTTCAGAGAAGAAGTACGTCATCTCACAAACAGGTGAAGCTCGCGAGGTGTGCCCGTGGAACTCTGGGATTTAACACTTGGCTCAATCCAGCTCTTTTTTTTTTTTTCTTTTCAGGCGACAAGCAAACAGCTCTGCAAACACTCAGCTCTCCCTGAACAGGGCCCTCTGCTCCTCCGGCCACTCTCAGAGCACATCCATCTCTGCAGGGAAGGCCAGGAGCTGCCTCAGCTCGCAAAAGATGTGGTGATGTTCCCCCACCCCGACACCCTTCACGCGGGTGGGCTGACCTGTGCAGCAGCTCACATTCTGCCAGGGTTCATTGAACCACAAAACTGAACCTCAGTGTGCAAGCAGCATGGACTCACACCCACTGTCATTCTGATGAAACATCTCTGATGAACGTAGAAACCCAAACCCACAGCCCAAGGCCCTAATGAAGAGCAGAGCATTCCTGAGAGAAGCCCACGCAGGGTTCACACCAAACACTCCCAGAATGCCTGCAGGCCACGCACACAGCAACTCCAAACTGCTGAAGAATGAACAAAATGTTTTCTAAATGCCTCAATTCACCACAGAAAGAGCAGCTCTTAAACTGTGTGTACACAGAATACAGCCAGCCCTACCCCATCATTTGATCAGAGCTCAAGGGCCCCACACTTACGTTCCTTCAGGGGGCGTTCCTGCCATCTGAATGTCACGGGGGTCAGAAGTCACATCAAGCTCTGGCTCTCCATTATCCATTAGTTTGAGGTTAAAGATGATCACTAGGGTGCCTGAGCAAGGGACAAGTCGATCAGGTGAATCCCAGCCAAACCCCAAACACCTTGCCCTTAACCACATCCTCCATACTGACCTTTCTCACCAGGGATCTTATTAAACTGCTCCATCACCTCCTGTTCTGATTTGAACGGGGAATACTTGTAAATCAGTTCCGTCTCAATAGCAAACTTCTCCATGTTGTCAGTCACAGGCTCTCGATTTCGTGCGCTCCAGGAGGGCAGGGGAACGATGACCTGCAAATTGCACAGTGCCAAGAGCGACTCAGGCTCACCACTCTAGCCAGCCCCTTCTGCACATCACAGTGAGAGAGTTTATCCCTCCCAACAGCCCCTACGCCACTGCAAGAGTCCCTCCTAGCTTGTCAGTAGTTTGCATGCCTGTCAAACGCTTGAGGACTGCTCTTTGCCAGCCTCCGAGCTGGCCTTCTCCAACACCTCCACAGACCGAGCCATCTCCGGTAACCTGTACAGTAATGGCTGCTCTCAAACACAGGGGCCTTTTTCCCCTCCTCTTGTAAAAACTTTTAAAACACGACCCAAAACTGTCAGCCTCTGCTCTTAACTCCTCTCTTGAACTCAAATTCCCTTCACTCGTGCTTATCACAATCACACTCTTTATTATTCTCATAGGATTCTAGTGAGGTTATTGGTGGTTTCTGTCCTTTAGAAAAAAACAACAGATGGAATTACAGACTGCATCTGCCTGTCATGCACAGCAAATCCCCTCCTCGGGTCAGAGCCAAATGCAAGGCAAAATCTCTGACTTCTGAGCCAGAGGGAACCACATCCCTGTTCCCAGCTCACCTCACCCAGCACTGGCCAGCAGCAAGCACTGCTCCCTCCCTGCTTCTCTTTAGAGCTCCCTCTACCATCACAGTGGGAAAGGCTTCCTTCAATACCATTCCAGGGCAAATTCAACATGTTATCGACTTTACCTGGAAAATACTTGTGCCTGAGCACAAAAATACTTCCACATTAGAGTCCGGATCCAGAACAATGCTGTCGGAATTATCTGTTCAGATCCACAAGTGTTTAAAGTAGAACTACACTAATTTGTTATTAAAAAAGATCCAAAAGAAGAGGCATGTCCAGTGTTTTGTGACCTTTAATTCTCTACCGAAAATCAAATCAGATCAATAAGCTTAAATACATCTCAAACTCAAATTTTGTGGAAAAAAGAAAATGCAAGAAATCTGGACACATCCTGAACTCAGCATCAGAGACTATGAGTGCCCGAGACGAGCCCCTCAAACCTGCTGCCGTTCAAAGTGGCCTCCTAAACAGAACTAAAACCCAAAGGAGAAAACCTCTGATGACTTCTCAGATCCCTATGAGTGTCTCACCAAAGTAAAAACCCACACTGACCCAATCCAAGCAGCACCCACCCCTGACACAGACCCTTCTGAGGGAGCTGGGCAGCTCAGGTGAGACAGCGTTCACCATAGGAGCTCAGCACAACAAGGTAGACGCAAACCTCATCGATGCCTTCTTCCTCATGGAATGTCCGTGACAAAAGGAGGCAAGTCATGGTGTTATCCTTCTTCGTGAAGAGGATAAAATCCTTCCCAATCCGCATGGAGCCCCTGCAGATAGATTTGAGGCCACAAATTACCCCAATGCACAGCATGTGCTAGAACACAGACCCCAGCACTGAGGGTCCCTCCCAGCACGTTCGATTATCACACACAGGGGAGGCAGAAGAGGAGCTCAAACAGCCACTACCATTTCTCTTCAAACAGCTCATTCTTTTCACCAGACAATTTAAACTGGCCATTTCCATAACGTTTCAAAACACCTAACACCAGCCACAACTCCCAGGTGCAGCTGCTCAGTGCAGCTTGTGAAGCACAGGCTGCATAAAGAGCGTTTTTTTTAATCTTAAGATGAGCAAGATGAGATGAGACAACAACCTACAAATGTATGAGCAGGAACATAAGTAAGATAGGGCAAGCACCCTTCATTTTGCTGTACACAGAAAGAGCAGCAGCAGGCAAGTTTCTGGGAGACATACAATTTATTTAATGTCTAACTCAAAAGACTCACTGACACCTCAGCTGATGCGATGTCACAGCCAGCTGAGGAAAAGGGACAGTCCAACCTTCCTCCCCACTCTCCTAACCTCAGTGGTGCCTTCCCCATCTCCTCTTTTCCTCTCTTAACCAACTTGTCCCAGAAACCTCAAGAGAGAAAAATAGCATTGCATCCAAAGAAGGACGTGTGTTACGCCAGCGCTGTTCACTATGGATTGGCTCAAGGTGACACCAATGCTCACCCTGCGCACGGTGAGCCCTCAGGCTGCGTTTCTCGGCTAAAATCTAGTGCGTCTCTTGCTCAAGAATAAGAATAAGACAGGGATCTCTCCTGGAAGTGCACAGGCAGGATCTGGGATCTGTCCTGCACTGCAGCTGGATCAACAGTATCTCAAGATTCTTTTCTTTCTCTCTCCCCAGAGTCCCACAGGTACCACATGCCCTCTGACCTCCATAGGCATGGGAGGCCGGCTCTTGTTATACCTACGATTTCAAGCCGTTCCCGTACTGCCCAATCTGGGTTGACTCTGGTGACTGCTTGGACGATTTCCCAAACTGAATAACACTGGCGGCTTCACCTGGGAAGAGATTGGGAACAAACGAAGCTTATTTTAACCTACAGACATCTTTTAAATAAACTTATTCACTGCCGTAAGTAGCACAGAAGGACGATCGCATGAGAGAGGGCAGGAGCCCATCCGAAGCCTCGTCCCAAAGCTCCACCATCCCACCCTCCTAGCCCCGTGCTGCTCATTGGTGCCGATGTTATCGAGGCTTTGTACAGGTGCCAGCATGTTGACATCTTGAGCTCTAGACCAGGCCAGTGCTTCAGCTGGAGGCGCAAAAACGTTTCCTTTTACAAAAACAGTCTACCAGATTATCTGTTTTGTCTCCCAGTTACCAACGCACCCACAATCCACTCACAGCCAGGGCCACTGCCGCTCTGCCAGCATCGTGGAGCTGGCCTGCTGGCACAGAGCAGGGATCAGCATTGCAAAAAGGGCCTTGAATTTGGATAAATACTGCTTCTTCTCTCCAGCACTGAGAGGAACGCCAGGATTATTGAAGGCCCTGGAGGGCTGGGGGAAAGGCAGCTGAGCAGGTAGTGCAGCAATTAATGAGAATTTCATTACCTCAGGACAAAAGGAAAGGACAAGATGACTCTACAGCTGAGAGGAGCTGTCATTTTTAGTCCAGGCCTTTCTATTGTTCAAGGGACAAAGCCTTTTCACATCATCCACAGAACAGAACAATTCCTTCCCCTTCCCCCAGGAAATTGCAATCATTTCACCGGAGAGGCTACTTTGAGAAATAAAATCTGATTCCAGAAAAAAGGAACACAAAGTGCTTTACTGGGAAGACTAACGACAATCGCAGCCCTCAAATGCACACACCAGCCAGCGATGGACAGGCTGGGTGGAATCCCACGGGAAACTCCCACAGGCACCGACAGGGACCTTTTCCAGCAGGGTGTTCAGTACCAGCTGTACTGAGCTGGGAGTCAGAATGCCTTTGCCATGGAAATTACATTCAGATTTAAAGCCACAAATTACAAGGTAAAACTACAGGAGAAAGACTGTGCGGGCACCCGCTGCCTCGGCTTGGGGTGCTCAGAGCAGAGGCCCCAGTGCTTTCCAGACAGCTCCCGACTGCACGGGCATTTCCTCCTGCTGCTCCAGCCCACGGCAGCGTGCTCCAGTCTAACAGAAACATGCGTTTATCTCAGATTTGAGACCTAAGTAAGGGCCCTGGTGATGATGATCTTATTATTATCACTACTATCACATTGACTGTGTCAGTTCTACAGCCTGCTCAAAGAAGAGGACAGGGGACACTGGGAAGAGGCAGCTCAGGAGCCATTTTTGCTTTACAAAAACTTCTGTCAACAACTATTTTTAACAGCACTTGGAGAAGCCTAAAAAGGGTAAAGCAGGGACTGTCCGAAGCATTTCCTCTCTCAGAAAACGCAGCCATGTGGTTTATCATTCAGTGCGGAGTTCTCAAACCCACACCATGGAGATTCCTCACTCTGGGCAGGGGGTGAGGGCGATGCTGAGCAGATGGGATCATGCAGGAGCAGGGCAGCACCTCCTTCTGCCCACGCTCGCTGTCTCTGGGAGCGATTTCACCTTCACGCAGGGAATGAGGCACAAAGCAGGTTTATTGCAGTGTTCCTGACCCCATCTCTGCAGACAGCGGCTCTGCAGGCTATTTCAGTCCCACCACGTTCATTTTGTCCTCTTGCACAGTTACTGGATTTAAAAAAAAAGCAAACTTCCTGTCAACAAGAAGGGGGTGATGGGTTCTCTGCCAGACAGAGGAGAGGATAACCAATCCAAAGGGATTCACTCAGGATGGCAGAGATCTTCAGAGCCCCAGAACAGGAACCAAGGGCACAGATGTTTCCTAATAAGAAACCTCAGCCACCTAGGACGTGCAGCATGAGATCCAATGCTTGGTTTTCTCACTGACTCCTGTTGAGTCCCTTGTGAAAGAGCCAAACTCCAGGGACAGCACTGCCATCCTAACACCTCCCTGTGGCAACGCTTTCTTAGAAAGGCTCTGTACCGGGGCACCAGTCAACCCTCAGATCTGCTGACAACCTGCAATGCTACAGCACAAGACATTCTAGCTCGAGTACAAATGTACTTTGATCTCGGATCACACGACCCCCTGTGATCATTAACAGAGCCAATGCCCAAGATCTGAATGCGACTGCAGGAGTCACTTGACAGACACATCAGGTTTTCAGAAACACTGATCACTTACTCCCATTAATTTTAGTTGCGGAGCTGTCACCTGGTTTGACAATCGCGGGCTTTCAGACAGAGCACTCAAACTTGACCTGCTGTACCCTTCTCTTACCGGACAGATCCAGCGCCATCCAACACAGAATGAGAGCAGTGAGACTGGAGAGCAGCAGGACAGAGTAACACAGAAAATGTGTTAACAGAGCCATTCAGCTCTTCCCTAGGTGTGCAAGTGCCCAGTGATACCTGGGTTCATCCACTAATCCTCCTGGATGATGCCGCAGCCAACCCTCAAAGCTGTCCCTCCAGTGCACTCAGTGCTCACATGCTGGCATGGGCTCCAACAGCACCTCGGGACGGCACGCAGTTATTCTATTTAAGAAGTCAGCTTTTCATACAATAAAAATAATCCTTAATTAATTTATGTGCTGTTTGCTGTGTGTGATGTACAGCACTGTGCGACACCACTATAGCCCACAGTCCCTGTCAGTGGCCTTTACTGATGACCCAGACCAGCAAAACCAGGATAAAACACTCCCAGGTTCAGTAGAAAGCTCAATCAAAAGAAGCAACTGAAAACTCAACCAACACATCAATCCCAGTTCATCACAAACTTGGCTCTATCAGAGCAAAAACACTGTAAGCATCGCTCTCAGACTTTGCAGCATCAGAACAGATGTTGTCACTTGCTGCTCTTGATCCAGAGACAAACACACTGTTTTCCAGGCCTGAAGAAAAGTCACGTTTCTGTACTTCTTCCCCAGGATCCAAAAGCTTGCTTGAAGACTACAGCTCAGTCTCTGAACCTGTTTTATTCATGGGCCTTAATCGCTTCCTTCCATCACACTGGTGACAGAAAAGCACTCTCAGCAGACCTGTTCAGCATCCTTGATCACATTCCAGAGAACATACAGAAGGTTTCAGAGTTCAAACTGAACTCTTTTAGGCAGGTCACAAATCCATGTATCAGATCCACGTATCAAAATCCATGTTTATTATGTATAAACATAATGCTTATGTTTATAAGCATTAACAAATGGAACTAAATGTTTCCCATCACCAGAGGGCCTCAAAATACTGAGAGACCAGAACAAAAACGTTGTTTGACGCTTGTTTATCCATCTCCATGCCTTCTCCAAAACCTTCCAATTCAGTCCAGCTTTCCTGGACAGCAGAGGAATCCTCCTCAAGAGAGGATTTACCTGTCTCCTGGACACAAAGGTGATGTGGGTGGGCAGTACTGTTCATTGATGCTACAGCAAAGCAAGAAGACTCTTCACCTGCCAGACACAACAGGGATGTACAGCAACTCTCACAGTGAGGCAGAAGCACGTGTGTTACATTCTTCTCATACTTCCACAACTGCTGAGTGCTGATCCCCATCACAACACAAATGATGGCACTATGGTGAAACACTTCCAAAGCCAACCTTTCCACTTCTGCCACAGCGCTCATTCTGATTAGCACAGGGATACACTGACTGCTTAGCAGCCTCTCATGGGAAAAGGCTTACATCCATCAAGCCTTCTGCTTGTTCCCTTTTCTGGCCACACTACTCCCCATCCAAGGTCATCCCCAAGGCTGACCTTAGTATGCTGGAAAACTGTGGGCCAGGCAGACTCAGCTCTATCACACAGCAAAACAATTCTCTTTTGGTGAGGTCTTTTCTGCAACTGAAGAGGCAAACGATATGATCAATGATACGGTGCGAAAGAGGCTGTGCAGAGTCAGGAACACGGATCCAGGAATGGAACACACCCTGTTCAACTGAACCAAGCTGTTAATTCAGCTTAAGCAATATCATGAAACCTCAGCAAGTGTAACCTCCTGTCACTTACTTGGATTCATTCCCGTTCCATCATCCAAAAAGCACAGCATGAATCCACCTCGTAGTTCCTCCCGTTGCTCTGCAAGAGAAGAGTCATTCACTGTCCTCACAAAACTAAGGTTACAGTTTCCATGAAATTGAATGGATGTTCATGACAGCAGTAACACAACACAGAGGGCTTCCACAGCTCCAACACAGCTGAGCTGTAGGGAAAGGCAGTGGATTTGTGTCACACACTGACTAGAATTTCTCCTGCCCTTTAAGTTGTATCTGAACACATGCTATAGGAGTTCGCTATAGGAGGAGGTTCCTGACACATCCAGGACACCCAGCTCCTCCTCGCCGGGCTGCAGCTGAGCATTGATCCAAGCGCTTGCCCAAGTGATCTGTAAAGGTTCTGCTTTCTGAAAGGCAATAGGCACTGGACAAAGAGTGGAATCATAGAATCCTACAACTATTTAGGTTGGAAAAGACCCTTAAGATCACTGAATCCAACCATAAACCTCACACTGTCAAGTTCGCCACTAAACCCTGTCCCTGTGCAACACATCCTGTTACCTGGAGATGAACTGCTGACTGGCAAGAGAGCAGCAGGAGTGACTTACCAGGATAAATGTCTATTCTCGTGGCATCTGCGTCTCTACAAAGCAACAAACACACAATCAGTATTCAAACGTCAAACAGAAGTGAAGTACAAACCCAGGCACGTGCAATAACTTCTGGAATAAACTGGCTGCACAGGTCGAAGCCCATGGAGGCCCCACAGTCTGCACCAGCAGACTCAAGGAAAGAGACATTGTTCCACTTTGTGTCAGCTTGAGCCCAAACTCTGGCACAAGACCTTGCTGCCACACAACTAAACCAGGTATGGTATTTCTAGCATTTTAACACTGGTCAGGTTGGGTGGGGAGATCAAACAAGCCCACACTGCTGGACTCCTTCTTGTACCAAACAAACACCACCTCCTTTTCTGCCAAGCTGCCTATGAGAAGTTTAGCAACTCCACATAAAACCCCATCCACACACATTCAAGGCTGTCAGAGGAAACATCACAAGATCGTTTCAGCGGAGCCCCTCATCCGCTGTGCCTTTGAAAGAGCAGCGCACACAGCACCTCTGCTCTGCTCAGACCTAGGTCTGATGTTTTTTTCATGCACACCATTGCACTGTGGGTTTGCTGAGCAGAAGAGCCGAGTTGTGGTGCTGTAAGAAATCCCACTTTCCAACTGCCCAAGATACTCTGTGCTGCCCTTGATTCCCCAGCCGAGCACAGTCACCTCCTGCCGGGCAGCTGACCTCTCTCCTGCCAGACAGGGAACCGAAAAGATGAGGATGAAGGGCAATCACCCCCAACCCCAGAGATGTGACAGGTTGTAGCAGGTTGTGTGTGTTGTGGCAGAAGCGAGGACAGCACCAGTGTGCACACACAGCTGATTCCTGCTCAGAATGTTTCCTGCCCAGAGATGTCCCAGTTCCAGCTCCTCACATTAGGAACTTCAGAGTGTGACAGTTCACACTTCACAGAAAATGATAGCCAAGTGTTTCCATAGTGCCACATTGGAATATTTGGGGAAGCTCAGAGATCAGCTTGCAAGGTGTTGGACACAGCGAGATAGGATTTCTGAATGCAAAGATGAGAAATATGGCTTCACACCTGCAATTCCCACCCATCACGTCTCCTCTCAGCTGTCACAACTGCTCCAACTGGCTCTGTTTTCCAGCATCCTGCTTCTGATTCCATTTGCACCCTGTCACCACACCTGATGCTACAAATCGAGGGTTACCCAGGTACCTGAAGAGTCCCAGCCCCAGTAATTACCATTTTACCAATTTCTTTAAACAAAAAGGCAGTTATTTTTTCATAAATCTCTCTTGTGTCTCTAACAATCTCCCTCCCTATTTGATTTCCTCCATGATCCATTCACACTTACCCTCTCAGGAAGAAAATATTTTTATTTTCAGCGGGTGGCATTATGAGAAGACCAGGGGCACCATTCACTTAGAGCTACAGTAAAGGCATCTATTCTTTATTTTCTGCACAGGGCACTGTTAGCAAAAATTACTCCAGACCAACAGACAGGCTAATTAGATCCGAACAGGATTCACCCCAGGAATCAGGCATGCTCAGGTACGTACCTGGCATTATCCACAAGCTCAGCAAGGGCTCCAAACAGGAATTCGTGCGTAGTTCTGCAATGAGACACAGAGTCAGCATGGCCAGAGGGACACTCACAGAGAGACTTTCAAGTAAATGAGAATCCCAACCCCATTGTGAACAGACCCTACTGTCCACCCACCATGCTACCACCTGCTGCAGGCAGCAGGCTGGACACGACCATTGTATCATCCACCCGAGGCAGACGCCAGCCTGGCCTGAGGAAGCTGATCCAACAAACTGCTGCTCATTGTGGCCTAAAAAACATCACATGGTGAACAGTCCCACCAGAGAACATTAGGGACCCAATAAACCAGTCTATGAACCACTCAGCGATTCACAAACCCTTCATTATTCACCACGCTGACATCAAATGAACACTGTCCATATGGCAAAACACCAACAGATGGGGATTAAGCACGAGGTTCATCTCCCCATCCACACTTTCACTTTGCAGGAGTTATTCCTGGCAGGTAAGAAGCTTCCAGATCCTAAAAGTCTTCCCATGGCTGCAACTGCTCCTGACGCAGAGTAGGACAGCCTCCTGCCATCACTGTACCACATGGCTACCCAGACTAGGCACTAAATCATCTCATCAGGTGCCATTTCAGCACAATCTCCAAAGCCATGTCCCAGCTGGTGAACTGTTGCCTTGCACGAGCAGCACCCATTGGAAAGCCACTACTTCTGTGCTTTGGCCATAGAAGAAGATACGTGGTTAAAAAACCTAACAGAGCTAATGAAACCGTTACGGTACGTTGTCTGCTAACATCCATGTAACATCTCCACTGAACACCCAACTGTGAATCACAGAGTGTTTGGGCTTGGATGGAACCCTAAAGCCCTAAAGCCCGTTAAGATCCAACCTGGTGACCCGTCTTCAAAATCCAACAGTTATTTCAGGTGCTGATGAGCCACATTGACTCTGATATTAACAGCAGCTAACAAGACTGGAGAAACAGTTGCTGGAACTGTTGCTCCTCTAGGATATTGGATGAAGGGACTGAGTCCTCAGAAACTGGTGTTATCAAATTTTCTATTCGCATGGAACATTCTCACACAGCTGCTTCACAGCTGCAGAGGTGACAAACAGAAAGGGCTACGTATTCATATGTCCAGCTTTTGAAGAACAGACACACAGAAACTTCCCACACATGAAATACAGAGCTATCTGTGATGCTAATAATCACAGAATGGACCTTTGTATCTTTCTTTGGTGTCAGGACACCTAACGCATCAGCATAGCTCCAGAGATAAGACATTTTGGCTTTCAAAATTGTCACTAGAACCACAGAAATG
The DNA here is from genome assembly GCF_017976375.1 of Cuculus canorus. NCBI lineage: Eukaryota > Metazoa > Chordata > Aves > Cuculiformes > Cuculidae > Cuculus > Cuculus canorus. Next base: position 10,976,969 of record NC_071417.1, read on the forward strand.
GAGATTTCCAGCTTCACAAGCTGCCACTTGCCCAGGCAGAGACAGAAGATAGCAGGGAATGGTGTTTGGAAGGCTGTCTTCCCAACCGGAAAGCTTCCACAGAAGCTCAAACTTGGCTTTCTTCCCTTGGAGCAGGATTTCCTGTGCATGGTTTTCAAGTGCTTCCTCAAGTTCACAAGGAACCAGCTCCACAAACCAATATACCAGAAGTTCATTTAGGAAGCAAACCCTGCCAGGAGAAATCTGTAAGCAAACGGATGCTTTAGCATGAGGAATGACACTTCTTTAGCAGCTTTTCTGCTACGACTTAAAGAACACTTCAAACCAAGGCAAAAATGTAAATAAGGAATGTAAATACGGATTTCCAGAAAAAGATATTGGAACAAAATAGCTGAAAGTGTAGCTGTGGGTGATTAGAGGAGAGGCCAGAGATAGCACTATGCCCACATGGCCGGACACTACACTCAACCTGAACATGTAGCAGAATCAGGACCTCCTGTGCAGCCCAGGTAAAATGGAGACCTTGCCACAAGTGAAATCCTCTCCGGTTATTGATCGCTAACACTTATGTATACTGTAATTATCTTCTATTCAGGACATTAATTTCAATGCTCACACTTACCTGGTCAATCTCTAATTAAGGGCACACAAAGCACTTTGCCCAATCCAATCAGCTCAGCTGTAACAACAGCCACTGTCCTGCCTCCCCATCAGAAGTGCCTGGAACACTCAGCACCCATGGTGATCATTTTCCCCTCTCCCAGAAAAGATGGGGATTATTTCACTTGCAACTTAAGTGTAAAGAACCCAAGGCATAGCGGAGCGATCAGTGCTGGCCCATCACCTGGAAACACCTCAGTGTGAGCAGGATGGGCACCACTTGAGGCACCAGTCACCTCCACAGTGAGAGGACCCGACTCCTCACATGGCAGACGGAATGGCGCAGGGAAGAGGAAGGGTTATCAAAATCTGTATCTTCAGCCACAACCCATCCTGGTGGAAGCAGCCGGCTTGGACCTTCCTACAGCTTCCAAATTTCACTCCAGGCAGCTCCATATGGGACTGCAACCTTGACAAGGGAGAGGATGAGAACATCCAATGCTGCTAATTTATGGAAATCTGGGTAACAAAAGGTCAGGTCTCTGTAGGCTGTGACTATTTCAAATACCTCTATAACCAACCGTTGGGAGTAACATCCGGAGGGAAGCAAAGCTCATTTTGTGAGAGGCTCCCCTGTCTGCATCCAGCTGGACCCCTGACCTGCGCAGCTGGACAGGTCTCTCACTGCATGACTGCAGTTCTGCTCCACAACAGGAAAGTGTTTCAGTTTGGCACCTGTGCCAGGAACATGAGCGATCCTTGCCATACTGCACTCCACTTCAGGCCAGAAAAGAAAACACGCACAGAGGAGATGGCAGAGCTTGGGACAATGTCTTTGATCCATCATCACCAGCACTCCTCAAGACCACTGTTCAGCCACTTTGTAGTCTTCTTCTGTGAGTGATCTTCTCCACTTCAGCTACATTCAAAGGCACAAATCTGAACGCAGAAAACCCCTCAAGTTCAAACACAAGCTAAACCCTACCTACTGTTAGGAGACAATTTCAGCTCTTCAAAATGAACTCCTCCAATTAGGCATTACAAATATTCACAATATGGAAAACCAGGTTGGCTGGGCTCCAGTGTAGTTTTGTGATCATATCCATGAATGGTTGTAGAAGTATCTTAAAGCAGTAGCATTTAATTTGAAAGGAAAAACAATGGTAAGGCAAGCAGAGGACTTTGGGAAGTCATAAAATCAAGGCTCAGGTATTTTCCACATGTTTACGCAGTCATTTTCACTCTAGGATCAAGAAGAACTTTCACACAGAACCACAGGATGGTTTGGGTTGGAAGGGACCTCTAAAGCCCATCCAGTCCAACCCCTGCAGCAGGGGCATCATCAATTCAACCAGGTTGCCCCGAGCCTCATCCACCAACGTTGAATGTTTCCAGCGATAGGGCCTCCCATCCTCAGCACAAACGTTTCTTCTTTACATCCAGTCTAAATTTCCTTCTTCTCCTATCGCTACAGGCCCTGCTAAAAAGTCTGCCCTCACTCAACTGTTCATTGAGAACAGCCCTGGGAAAGCTTAAAAGCACAGTGATGTTTTTATTAAAAAAATACAGCAACTGGTACAGGTGCGCTGTGAGATTTGTCTTCAGCCATAGAAACATCAAGCTTTGAAAAGATCTGCTGTGAACCTCCAGGTCAGAGACCGATAACCTGGCTGCTGTGGAGTGCATCAGCCCAAGCCCTCGGCACAAGGTGGGCTGAGACTGCTCCTGAAGAAAGCCTTTAAAAAGGATAAAAAAACTGCCAAGGTTTTCTCCTGCCCCTCATCAGCCAGATGGCTCATTTGTAACTACGTTTTAAAGAACTTCTACCTCTGTGGCTATGAAAACATCTTTAGCATTGAAACAAAATCTGTCTGAGCTCACACAGTTTCCTAGACAGAAGAGCTGCCCAAATCAGCGTTGTCCCTGGGCTGCTCTGGGCAGCTCAGGTCTCCTTCGGCGAAGCAGAAGTGTTGTTTATTGGTCATGGATTGGTTTGGAGTTGGTTTTGCTTTTAGAAATGACTTCTAGTGTTTCCATTCACACACTTAGTGAAACGCATCGATCCCCATGATCTTGCACGGCTCTTCACTCTTGATGGATGCAAAGCCCTGGCTTGGGCTTATTCAGATGCACCAGCCTCTAGCTCCTCCCAGCAGTTCTGTAGGCAGTCACGCACTGCAGACATGCAGCGTACTGGGAGCAGAACAGAGAGCACAGTGACTACATGAAGTGGCTCTGATGTTGAACACTACGGGGCAGCCACAACACAGCAGTCCTCCTGCAGCTGGAGCTCTGGGGCTTGACAGCAAACCCCAGCTGCTGACAGAGCTCCGCCATTGAGTCTTCCAATCCATAAAAAGATCTCTGCAACCGGACATTAAAATTTCACGCATCAGCGACAGCAGCGTGAATGTGATTCAGAATCATCCCTCATCATCTTTAGGCGCCAGACTGTTTACTCCCAGCCGCAGCAAAGCCACAGGACACGGACAGGAGGGCAACGCCAGGCTGTTATCAGGAGCTTCTGTGCAAAACCTCTTGCTTTCCCAATCCTGAGAAGAAATGCGTGATAACGCTCTTGGCACAAGATTCGTCCTAGTTGCTCTTGCAGGCGTGTCTAGTGTCATTAACAAAACCAATCAGATCAACTCCTAAATCAAGGCGCCAGTGTTTCCGTGCATCAGAAGTCTCCAGATGGCTGCAGAGCACTGCAGTCCTGTGTTAAACCTTACCTTGACACACCAGAAACTGAAAGGGAGAAGATAAGCCTGCATCTTATTTCTTCTTCTGTTGATAGCGACAGTAAGCATCGACTCTCCCACGAAACATCCAAAGACAACCTTACTCCCGTGAGCAACTAATCAGAATGAAGAAATGCCAGGACTGGTTCCCATCGTTCTTCCAGGGCAGACGGACCAGAACTAGCTCCTTCTTTACCTCTGTAGGTAGCACTGCAGGTGTAGGTGCAACACAGGGCTCAGATGGGTGCTCAACACCATTCCCTAGTGGCATCTCCTGCTTTCCAGACACACGCTCAACAGCATCCATGTTAAAGAATAACGTCATCTCTTCTCAGATTTTATTTCAGAAGATTCATCAGTGACAGGCTGTCTTGATTCCAACTGAGATAAATTTTCTTCCCAGTAGCTGATTCAGTGCCGTGTTTTTTATTTAGGATGTGAATCATGTTGATAACACACTGATGGCGCAGTTGCTGCTAAGACAAGGACTGTCAGCTTCCCACATCCTGCAGTGAGAAGACTAGAGGTGCGCGGGACACGGGGAAGGGGCACAGCTGTGAGATCAGACCCATGGGATATTCCACAACAGTGATATCCTGTTCAGCACATGGTCTGGGGGGGAGGTGGGGGTGCAACTGCTGCTCAGTGCCAGGCTGGGCATCAGTCAGCAGATGTGGAGCAATTGTGTTGAGCAGCACTGGTTGTGTTTGCTCTGTTACCAGTTATTATCTTCCATGATGAATCTGGTGGCCTTCTATAACAGGGCCACAGCACTGGTGGATGAGGAAACAGTAATTGACATCATCTACCTGGACTTGTGCAAAGCATTTGACACTGTCTCGCACAACAGCTTTATCCCTAAACTGGAGAGACAGAGATTTGATGGATTGGCCGCTTGGTGGATAAGGAATTGGCTGGATGATGACACTTACATAGTTGCACTCAATGGCTCAATGTCCAAGTGGAGGCTGGTGATGAGTGGCATCCGCAGGACCACTGCTGTTTCACATCGTTGTCACAGACATGGACAGTGGGATTGAGGGCACCCTCGGTGATTTTGCCGCTGACACCAAGCTGTGTGGTGCAGTCGACATGCTCAAGGTAAGAGATGAATCCAGAGATACCTGGACAGGTGGGAGAGGTGGGCTGTGCAAACCCCATAAGGTTCTGCAAGGCCAAGCGCAAAGTCCTCTGCCTGGGTCAGGGCAATCCTAAGTACAACTAAAGGCTGGGCGGAGAATGGATTGAGAGTAGCCCTACAAAGAAGGACTTGGGGTGCTGGAGGATGAGAAGCTCAACATGAGCCAGAAATGTGCGCTTCCAGCCCAGAAACTAACCGTGTCCTGGGCTACATCCAAAGCAGTGGGGCCACCAGGGCAACGGAGAGGATTCTAGCCCTCTGCTCTGCTCTGGCGACACCTCACCTGGAGCCCTGCATCCAGTTCTCAAGTCTTCAGCACAGGAAGGACATGGAGCTGTTGGAGTGAGTCCAGAGGAGGCCACGGAGATGATGCGAGGGCTGGAGCACCTCCCATACGAGGACAGGCTGAGAGAGTTGGGGTTGTTCAGCCTGGAGAAGAGAAGGCTGTGGGGAGAACTTAGAGCAGCTTCCAGTACTCAAAAGGGCTCCAGGAAAGCTGGGGAGCAGCTCTTGCTAGGGAATGCAGGGACAGGATGAGGGGGAACGGTTTTGAGTTGAAAAAGGGGAGATTGAGATGAGATCTTAGGAAGAAATGTTTTGCTGTGAGGGTTGGAGGCCCTGGCCCAGGCTGCCCAGAGCAGTGGTGGCTGCCCCATAGCTGGAGGGGTTCAAGGCCAGGTTGGATGGGGCTTGGAGCCCCTGATCCAGTGGAAGGTGTCCCTGCCCATGGCAGGGGTGGGACTGGATGGGCTTCGAGATCCTTTCCAACCCAAACCCTCCCACGATTCCACGATTCCTCCCTCGCAGTCCCGCTGCTGCCTTTATCCCAACCCGGGAGCTCCTCCTCCCTTCCCGCCCCGCAGGGCCGTGTCCCGCTTTCTCCACAGGGCCGGGGGTGCCCGTTATCTGGGCGTGGCCCTCCGGGATCGCGCAGGCAGCACCGTTACCGGCAGGGCGCCCCCCTCGCCCCCCGGTACTCACGAGTTGGTGTGCAGGTACTCGAACGTGAGCTGCGCGCGGCTCAGGCCGCTGTAGTTGCCCAGGGCCATGGCGGTCGCTGCTTCTCGTTATTATCCTCCTCCGCCCCGTCCTCGCCCTCCGCCCCCGCAGCCGCTCAGGCCCCGCCACCCCCTCCGCGCTTTGTCCCGGCTCGGGGTGAGGCGGTGCCTCCTCCCGCCCATTGGCCGCGCCGCGTCACGTGACAGGGCCGCCGCTCGCGGGGAGTGGGCGGGGCTTCTCCGCCACCGCGTGACGGGCGCGAGTGGTGAGTGTGGAGCGCGCACGGGGACCTCAGCGCAACCCCCCACCACCACCACCAGCACCACCAGCACCAGGTCCGCCCTGCAACGGCACCCGCGGGGGGGGGGGGGGAGACAGCGGGGAGGGGGGAAAGTGGTAACGGTAGGTGTAGATGGGGAGGTGCATCCTGTGCCTGGGATGAACCGCGGGGACCGGGAGCGCCGGGCGGTGCCTGCGCCGTGACGCGTCCCGAGCACCGCGCGATGCGGGGAGGGCGGCGGCGGCGGCGGGAGGACCGAGCGGCGCAGGGACCGAGCAGAGCAATGTCTGAGCAGCGCAGCCTCTGAGCAGCGCAACGTCTGAGCAGAGCAACGTCTGAGCAGAGCAACGTCTGAGCAGAGCAACGTCTGAGCAGAGCAGCCTCTGAGCAGAGCAACGTCTGAGCAGAGCAACGTCTGAGCAGCGCAACCTCTGAGCCGCGCAGCCTCTGAGTGGAGCAACGTCTGAGCAGCACAGCCTCTGAGCAGCACAATGTCTGAGCAGCGCAACGTCCGAGCAGCGTAACCTCTGAGCAGAACGACATCTGAGCTGCGCAGCCTCTGAGTAGAGCAACATCCAAGGGGCACAACCTCTGAACAAAGCAACCTCTGAGCAGCACAACGTCTGAGCAGTGCAACATCTAACAGTGCGTTGTCCGAGGGGCACAGAGTCCAAGGTGTGCAGTATTCATAGTGCACAGTGTCCAAGATGTGCAGTGTCTGAGCTGTGCAGTCACCAGGCTGCAGTGTCCAAGACACACAGTGTCTGAGCTTCAGTGTCCGAGGTGCGCAGTATCTGAGGTGTGCAGTGGCCAAGCTGCACAGTATCCAAGGTGTGCAGTGTCAAAGGTGCGCAGTATCCAAGATGCACAGTGTCCAGGATGTGCAATGTCTGAGATGCAGTGTCTGAGCTTCAGAGTGTCCAAGGTGCGCAGTCTGAGGTGTGCAGTGTCCGAGCCACACAGTCACCATACTGCAGTGTCCAAGATGTGCAGTGTCCGAGCTTCACAGTGTCTGAGGTGCGCAGTATCTGAGCTGCACAGTGTCTGAGGTGTGCAGTGTCCAAGGTGCAAATTGTCCAAGATGCACAGTGTCCAAGATGTGCAATGTCTGAGCTGCACAGTGTCCAAGGTGTGCAATATCCAAGGTGTGCAGTGTCCAAGATGTGCAATGTCTGAGATGCACAGTCTCAAAGATGCAGTGTCTGAGCTTCACAGAGTCTGAGATGCGCAGTCCGAGGTGTGCAGTGTCCGAGCCACACAGTCACCATGCTGCAGTGTCCAAGATGTGCAGTGTCCGAGCTTCAGTGTCTGACGTGCACAGTATCTGAGTTGCACAGTCTGAGGTGCACAGTGTCCAAGGTGCACAGTATGCAAGATGTGCAATGTCTGAGCTGCACAATGACCAAGCTGCACAGTATCCAAGGTGTGCAGTGTCTAAGAGGCACAGTATCCAAGATGCACAGTGTCCAAGATGTGCAATGTCGGAGCTGCACAGTGTCTGAGATGTGCAGTGACCAAGCTGCACAGTATCCAAGGTGGACAGTGTCCAAGTGGCACAGTATCCAAGATGCACAGTGTCCAAGATGCACAGTATCTAAGATGTGCAATGTCTGAGATGCACAGTGTCCGGGATGCACAGTGTCCAAGGTGTGCAGTGTCTGAGGTGCGCATTGTCCAAGGTGCACAGAGTCCAAGGTGTGCAGTATCCAAGATGCACAGTATCCAAGAGGCACAATATCCAAGATGTGCAGTGTCTGAGCTGCACAGCCCGGTATGAGGTGCGCCGTGTATGAGCCACGCAGCGTCCAAGCTGCACAGTCACTGTGCTGCACAGTGTCCGAGCCACACAGCGTCCGAGCAGCACAGTGACAGAGGTGCACAGTGTCGGAGGTGCACTGTGCCCGAGCCGCGGTGTCCGAGGAGCAGTGCCCAAGCTATACAATGTCCAAGCAGCACAGTGTCTGAGCAGCACGGTGACCAAGCCACAGCATGTCAGAGGTGCACTGACTGAGCTGCACAGTGCCTGAGCCACGCAGTGTCTGAGCTGCACAATGTCCCAGCAGTACAGTGACCGAGAGGCACAGTGTCCAAGCTACACAATGACCGATGTGCACAGTGTCAGACATGCAGTGTGCAAGCCATACAGTTTCTGAGCTCCACAATGAACAAGCCACACAGTGTCCGAGGTGCACAATGTCCAAGGTGCACAGTGTCTGAGATGCACAATGTCCAATCCTCACAGTGTTCGAGGTGCACAGTGTCCAGGCCCCACAGGCCAGAGCTCAAGCTGCTGTCAGAGCCACTTGTGCCCCTCTCTGTTGGCCAAACCACCTGGTTGGTGTTTGTGACGGGTTTCCCAAGCTGATGAGTTGGTGGCTCTGCCCACAGCACTTCACTGCCCAGTGCACTGTGCAGTTCTGTGTGGAACATCCTCTGTTCCACCTCCACGGGGCTAAAGATTCATTCCAGCTGGCACACCCTGTCATTCCTGCTACTGGGATCACTACACATGTACACGGAGAGGCTGACATAGCGATGGAGCATGGCAGTGCTGGGAGCAGAGCCCTTGGACACTTGCCTGATGCTCTGGTGGGATCTCATTTGCTCCCAGGACTCGTGGGTTGGTTTCAGTGCTTCCCATCTGGCCCTTGGGAGAAGACCAGTACATTGCAGTTCCGTTGTACTTAGCCAGTCTCTGGTGACTCCCGCAGGACTCCCCTCTAGAACACCATGCACAGCAAAGCACTGGAGCGGTGGGAAAGCGTTGGGAAAACTGCTGGCAATGGCTGTATTTGGGTCATTAAGTTTGTGACGGAATGTGGTTGTGTCTGCTTGAGCCTTTTAAAGACTGCGGCATCACCCATTGTCCTGAGGGAGCATTTACTCCCTCATTGCAGTCAATGTCAGCAGCAGATGGTCAGAAGGAACGTGAATCCCATGAGCTTGACTAACCCAATGTGTATTCCTCAGGAACACGATCCTGAGCTTGTGCGTCCCACCAGCCCTGCCCTGCTTGGTGCTTTGGGTGCCTCCTGTTTTCCTAGCAGGAGTGTAATCTCATCATTGGACCTTTGGGGAGGAACCAGGGCTTTTTTCCTGATGCTGGAGAGGCTGACAGCAGCAATGAAATCATAGAATCATAGACTGTCCTGAGCTGGAAGGGACCCACAAGGAGTTTTGAGTCCAACTCCTGTCCCTGCACGAGAGAACCCCAACATTCACACTGTGGGGCTGAGGGCGGTGGCCAAAGGCTTCTGCAATATTGTCAGGCTTGGTGCCATGACTGCTTCCCTGGGAGCTGTTCCAGTGCTCCACCACCCTCTGGGGAAGAACCTGCTCCTAATGTCCAACCTAACCCTCCCCTGGCATCTTCCTGCCATTCCCTCAGGTCCTGTAATTGGTCACCAGAGAGAAGAGCTCAGCACCTGCTCCTCCTCCTCCCATGTGAGGAAGCTGCAGAGTGTGATGAGGTCTCCCCTCGGTCTCCTCTTCTCCAGGCTGAACAGACCCACTGACTTCAGCTACTCCTCAAGCCCAGGAGTAAGAACGTTCCCGTTTAAGATGGGTCTCAGGAAGTGTGGGTGCAGTTCAAGCCCCCATTAACCTCAGTGGCCTGGATCTCTTTTCCATTGCCCTGGATTTACAGAAGGAATTGCAGAGTGCCTTCCCTTAATGGGCTGTCAGATCTCTGGTTTGGTTCATTCCTTCATGTTGTGCTCCACGCTGGCTTTGCTGCATGATCCACTCCAATTAACTTCCTGTACGGAATGAAGACTTCCTGCCATGAAATACACGACTCCTTCAGAACAGCCCAGGGCATTCCTCAAGCAGAGGACGCCTGTCTCACCGAGAGCGGCGTTACTCGTCAAAACATTCAGCCTTTTCTTGGGCTTGAGCTGAATCTCAAGGTCGACTCAACGTAACGCAAGGATAGAAACCACAAAGTCAAGGATTTAGGAGAATGAAGTATTTCCCCCCAGCTTTTCCTGCTCAGGAGCTCTGTCTCACATGACCTGCACAGCCTTGGTCCTTGTGTTCATAGCCACATCCATCGGCTTCATGGCATTTGTGTCACACAGCAAAGTCATTGCTGACTAAAGTCTAAGGAGTCATGAGGTGAGACTGCTCTTCATGGAGGTCTCTCTGGCTCTTGTGTTGAGACGCTTCCTTCCTGCCGTTCTTCCCTCTGGAATACGCTGCGAGCGGTCCATGAGTCAGTCCTTAGAGACACGCAGACCAGGTTGTTCCAATGCAGATTGAGGTGTTGCAATGCAAGTCCCTGGCATCAAAGCTCCAAGATCTTTCCTGGAGTGCTACACATCAGCTCCGTGCTCTTTTCTCTCTTAAAGAATGTCCCACCATGGGTTTGAATGCATTGCTTCCATCTAGGAACTATTTTCAGCACGACAGTGACTTTGTGAGTGAGTTTGCAGGAGAATGGAAAGGGGAGGGAATGGATGGAAGCAGGGAGACATCTTGAAGTGTGGATTGGGAAGTGGCCAGCGGAATGGCAGGTGGAGAGGATCCAGCCAGGCTCCCTCTGTCCCGAGCCCAGCTTTGATGGATGAACTGAGCATGTTATTGGCAGACATGAACAAGAATGTGAGATGTCTGTATCGTGTTGCTCCACTCGTTCAGGACGAAGACAGGAAAAACTCGCTGTCTTTGTAAGAAGATGTCAGAGAGCCCACAGGGAGATGGGAGAAGAGCGGCGATGGTGACATCTCAAGAGAATTTAGCTGCAAAATGTGGAAGAGTTGCAAATGGCACAAACCAACCATTAGGCTGAGAGAGTTGGGGCTGTTCTGCCTGGAGAAGAAAAGGCTCAGAGGAGACCTTATAGTGACCTTTAAGTACCTGAAGGGGCTACAAGAAAGCTGGGGTGGGGCTGTTTACAAATGCATGGAGTGATAGGATGAGGCACAATGGCTTTAAATTGGGAAGGGGAAGATTTAGATTAGATATTGGGAAGAAATTCTCCATGATGAGGGTGGAGAGGCCCTGGCCCTTTCTGCCCAGCATCTCCATTCATCTTCAGTCTCAGAAAAGATGACCTGTCTCATTGTGTCCCCATCCGTCTGCAGAGTCCTCCAGTACAAAACAATTGGAGGAGGGAGGAACGTCACGCAACCCCCCGCTGCTCCGCTGCTCCTGCCCACAGGCTCTGCCCCTGCGCCTGAACTGAAGGCAGTGAATCCCACAGCCCCACTGCTGCTCTGCAACGCTCCCGAGCATCTGGCTTCCCCTGGGAGGTGACCCTTGCCAGGAGGAGCTCTGCCACTGCCAGGTGCCACCAGCCTGGCAGGGCACCATCCTGACTCCAGACTCCACATGGGGAAGCTGCCTGGGCCGTGAGGAAAAGCTCGTGCATCAGGAGTGACTCAGAGGCTGGTATATTGCATTCCCAAATATTTATTTCAGTGTGCTTATAAATGTTTTCTTTGAAGAAAAATATTGTAATTGGCCAATATTCCACAGAATCCAAATATTTTGCTCTGAGACAGCACTTTCCGCTCAGAGATTTGATTCTTTGCTGATGACGTGGACTGAGCTCTGGGCATGCCGAGGGCTCCCCCCCTTTCTGCCGGCGGTTCCCGTGGGACTCGGGCCCAATCCAACCAGAGCCACAGCAGGACAGGACAACTTAGCCTTGGGGAAACTTGGAAAACAGCTTTTCATCTGGCAGACGATTCCACGGAGAGAGAGAGGAGGATGGGTAGAGTGCACGTGGGAAGAGGATGGGACAACTAGGGGGAAGAGCCAAGGCTCCCAGTGGCACCAGCTGTGCTGGGAATGAGGGACCAGCGCGGGTGGTCTCCAGTGGTGAGTGTGGGGAGCTCCATCCTGCACCAAGGTCCTGGCAGCACCTCAAGGCTCTGCAGAACCAAACAGCCTCGAAGGGGCTGCCGCTCCCTCTGGTTTGGTCAACGTGTCAGAGGTTTATGGTGCTGGGAGGAGTTCAGGCTCAGCACATGGCTCCTGCTGCGGAGAAGGGTCCTGACCTGCACCTGAGGCTCTGTGGGGAGCTGGTTTCATGGTCTGGAGATCCACCATGCAGAGGAGCATGAGCTTGCCGAGGACACCGAGGGCTCCGCCTGTGCAGGATTCCCAGTGGAGCATGCGAGGGGCTGGGGCTGCTGGGATGAGCAGGCGCAGCTCCCAGGGTGCAGAGCAGTGGAGGATAGCTTGCCGAGAACAGATAGGATCTGGACATCTTGTGAGCCAGCGCTGCCTTGAAACAAGAAGAAAGATGCTGGGATAGATGGCCAGAGAGTTCAGGGATCAGAGCACTGTTGTGCAGCGCATTGGTGCGACCTCTGCCCAGCGTAGAGCGGCGTGCTCAGCAGAGCCCACCACCCCAGCCTGGTGTTTGGCTGCAGCAGGTGGGTTTGGGCTCAGCTGGAGGTCCCTGCTGCTCCAAGACGCCGTGTCCTGCCCAGAGCCACCAGGCTGGGCACGGTGTGGGGAGGTTACGGGGACCTGGAGCAGTGATGGCCTTAATCACAGGTGGCAGCTGGTGGGACTGGCTGCCTCCTGTCCTCACTTCTAGCAGGACCTCAAGTACTGGGCAGCGTTTGGTCTGTGGTGCCTTCTAAGTGCCCGGTATGGAAGCGCCTGCTGGATTGACACAGAGACAGGAAAGTCCATAGCATGAGCATCTTGAGAGTTGTCGATCTCGGCTGGAGATGTCGATCTTGGTGGATGTCCCTGATGTCCTCCTTTGTCCTGCTGGGCTCACTGTGCATGTGTGCCTGAGCCAGGAGACAGCAGGGACTGGTAGCGAGAGCTGATGCTGTGCAGGCTGGCAAAGGCGCATGAGAACGGAAGGGAAACCCGGCAGGGGGTCAGGAGCTGGTTCTTGTCCTGGATTAGCTGCTGGAGAGGGGATGGATGTGGGGCATATCCAGCCGCTTCCCCAGAAGAGTGTGCACAGCACGGGGGAACGGGGACAGCACAGGGGATGAGGAGCGGGGACAACACGGGGTCCTGCAAACGTGGGCGTGATCTGTGAGCAATCTCTGGGTTTTGGGAAGGCTGTTGTCCGGTTTCTGCCTCTGCTGTCCTACCATTCGGCAGAAGAAGCAGCCGTGAGGGCAGGCAACAGCACCCAGTCAGGTATTTCCAGCAGGGCTGTACGATGTCTTCTGCTGTGAGACACTGCTGCTGCTCGGGAGGTGTCGGTGGGGACGTCAGGGCAGCAAAATTCAGGAGAGAGCAAATTATAGCGGTCAGAACTGTGACGTGAGGTCCCAGGGGCTTTTGCAGTGGAACTGGTAATAGGCCTGGGAAAAGTCCAGCAGCCACAGAGGATGCTGCGAGGCGTCGGATGCTGGGAAGGCTGCTGTTTTGCAGGGAGGTTCCTGCTCCTCAGCCCAGGCCAAGGAACTCTTCCTGCTCCTCAGCTTCACATGGGAGATAAAATTACCTCCAAGCCACCATCAGTGCCTTCTTCAGAGCAGGTCTGTGGTGTTGCAGGTACCAGCCTTTCCCCTCCCTAAGCCTGAGTGTTGGGCTTTTGGGAGGTGATGGTTGCAGTGGTGGAAGTCAAAGAGGCTGCAGAGCTCTTCTGTCCCATTGGAATAGGGAAAAAGGACAAAGGAATGGTACCCTCTGGGAAGAGCCTGTGTTCCGAAAGCAAGCAAAGAGCCCTTGTGACACAGCAAACACCAGTGCAAGAGCAGGACAGCTCAGGGCTCGGCCAGGACAGAGGCTCAGCCCCCGGTGCATGGCCAGGGCTGATGGGTGCACTCCGCAGCCAGTGTCCGTGTCTCCAGCTCACGGGTGGTGGCCGTGCCGGGGGTGGCGGTGGCAGAGAATGCAGGTGCTCATCTGCATCTCGGTAACTGGAGCCAGAGCTCAGCAGTGGCTGAAGTGCAGGATCCGCTGATGGGCTGGAGTGCAACGCTCAGCAATAAGAGATCACGAGGAGCTCACAACTGAGCTGTGACTGCCACAGATGCTGGAGCTGCAGATGATCCCAACTTAGTGGCTGAAGTTGGGATTTGCAAGAATGACACCTCTAGAAAAGGGAAGGAAATCACAGGGAGCCTGCAGAGCAACACGGGGTGCTGGTGGGAGCGTTCGCTGTGGGATAAGGACCTATTTGTACTGGCAAATCCATCTTACATCACCAAAGGGAATTTGAAGGCCCAGATGAAGTGCTGGATGGTGTGCTAGCAGTGTTTTTGTGTGCAGACAGGGCATTTTAATGCAGTGTAGCTCAGCCTGCCTGCAGCAGACTGGACGAACCGATGAGGATTGAGTCCTGTGCAAGACTTGGCAGAGTCGCAGCTGGGCAGGAACGACTCCTGACAAGGCGGCTGTTTGGTGCTTTCTTATATAAACTGTCTGGACCAGATAAGAAGGAGTGAAGCCAGCCCTGGCACGAGACCATTGCTCCCTGCACAGATGGTCTCCAACCTACAGCCATCATATTAGAGCTTGTGTGAAGCAACGGGGAGCAGAAGAAGGATGTTGGTATTGGGCCAGATGGCATTTGGGAAAAGTCTGTGGACAACTATAAAAATCATGGAAAAGAACAGTAAGCAGTGAGATTTGTTACAGCAAGGAAAAGCTTTGAAGAGCTGGAGCACCTCCCATACCAGGACAGGCTGAGAGAGTTGGGGTTGTTCAGCCTGGAGAAGTCTCCAAGGAGACCTTGTAGTGACCTTACAGTACGAGAAGGGGCTACAAGAATGCTGGGGAGGGCCTGTTTGCAAAGGTATGTAGTGATAGGATGAGGGGCAATGGGTATAAACTGGAGAGGGGCAGATTTAGACTAAACATGAGGAGAAATTTCTTCACCATGAGAGTGGTGAAGACCCAGGCTGCCCAGGGAAGTGTGGCTGCCCCATCCCTGGAGGGGTTCAAGGCCAGGTTGGATGGGGCTTTGGGCAGCCTGATCTAGTGTGAGCTGTCCCTGCACATCGCAGAGGGGTTGGAACTGGATGATCTTTAAGGTCCCTTCCAACCCAAACTATTCTATGATTCTATATTTTGCACAGCAAAGGGAGAGTGTTGCCAAGCAATGGGTCCTCACAGCCGGTCCCCGCGACTCAGGCAGTGCCGGGGGACACAGCATGGAGTGGTGGGAGAGGGGAAGGGTGATCCTGGGGAGCAGCAGCCCTGGAGAGCACGTGGAGAGATGTTTCACCTTAATTCCTTGTGGCTGGCCTGGTGGACAATCAGGTGAATATATGGAGAAAGTATGGTCAGGAAACAGCCTGGCCTTCAAACAGGTCACCCGGCAAATGAGGTGGAACAGCTGGGGCAGGCACTGAGGCCACCAGAGCTTTCACCAGAGAGCAGCAGAGCAAGGCTCATCCTCTGGGTGTAGGGACATGAGTCCTGGAGCAGAATCACTGCCAGCGGGCTGCAAGAAGCTGGAGATGTGAGACGCAGCCAAACTTTGCATGGCATGACAGGGCATGACGCGCTGTGCGCTGCACATGACAGCCCCTCTCCAGCTTTCCTGGAGCCTCTTTCAGTACTGAAAGGTCTCCTCACGGCTTTCTCTTCTCCAGGCTGAACAACCCCAACTCTCCCAGCCTGTCCTTGGCTCCCCCTCAGTGCCCTGATGGCCAAACCACCTAGCGGACAGGCAAGCTTCTTGGGGGATGCGGGCGGCTGCTGGCAGGACTGGCGTGTCTGGAAGTGTCTGACTTCTGGGGTTTAGGGGTAAGTTACCAAGAGTGGAATCTTTCCTGACCCCACGACGTTTTTCCACACTCTTCCTTTCTTGGCCACAGCATATCTCAGCATTGTGATTTATCGGCTCCAGAGGTGTCCCAAAAAGGGAAAAAATAGCTGTGTTCACTCAGTGTGACAAAGAAATTGGAAAGGCAAAGGGGGGGGGTGGTACTGGGGAGGCACAGGTCACCTCTTAGGAATGTCCTGCCTATGGAAATACTGGAGCAGCCTCCCTCCCTGTCCCACACAGCCAGGGCCTCGCACAAGCTTCCAGCGCTGAGGCTGAGCTATAGCCTCCCCTGGGCTGAAAGCACTGACAGCGTTCTCCCCATCTCCTCAGGGCTCCCGGGCTCTGGCTCACACACGTGCTCTGAGTGCGAAGCACTAAAGGGTGAGACCCTGTGGGTCAGTGCCCCCCTATTTTGGGAGGATTCCAGCCCTTTGGAAGAAGGAGAAAAGACAAACAAGTGACATGGGGGTCTGAGCAGGCTGGAGGGGGGGCTCTGCAGCCCAGCAGCTCTGGCTGGGCAGGATCCCAGCTCCACGGTGGGCTCAGACACCCAGGACAGGGTCCAGGTGCTCAGCCCAGGCACACGTGTTGCATCGGGCATGTGCATCTGGAAATGCCAGCATGCAGCAGGGAAAGGAGGTGCCCACTCATCCTCATCACTGGCAGCCCTGGCAGCACTGGGAGTGCAGACACCAAAGCCCTGACCATTCTCAAACACTCCAGTGCCAGGGAGTGGGCTGCAGTCCCAGGGCTGGGTTCTGAGCAGATGCCAGCTCCAGGTCAGCCTCTGCCTCCAACCTCCCTCTGCTCCTGGTGGACACGGCATCCTGCTGTGGCTGCATCCTGTGCTGTGGGCTGCTGTGCATCCTCCGTGGTCCATCTCTGGGTTGCTGGGCTCCTGCAGTGCTGACAGTGCTTCCCTCTCCTTCCTTGGGGCACAGGCAAGGTGGCTTCATGGGCATGAGGTCCCTGGGGAGGACTGGGCAGTGTCACAGGCACTGCACCAGGAGCAGATCCAGGCTGCTCTGGTGGATGTAGTGCCACAGGACAGACCATGGCAGAGAGGTTTGTGTGGTCCCTGGCAGGGCAGGGAGCAGGACAGACTGTGCTGCTCCTCAGGATCCCTGCGGGACCACGCAGGACAGGGGCCAAAGGTGAGCAGAGGGAACATTCCAGTTAATGGATCCACTTGTCTGAGGTTTAACTCCTGCTGCCCAGAGCCATGGCAGAGCAGGAGCTCGGTGCTCCGGTGCTGCAGCCCCTGGTGCTGGGAGATGCCGCGTGTACTCTCTGCCTGCTGGTTCCTGTATGTGCCACCCTGGCTTGACAACCAGAGTCGTCGGTGCGTGCAGTACCGCTCCTCCTCTGCCAGTGTGGTGCCCCAGGAGTGGGACCTTCCCTGTCACACAGCTCCTTCCCATCCTGGGTGATGCAGCAGCCCCAGGACAGGCAGGAAGCTGCTGGTGCCCGCACAAACAACAGGATGTGAGGATTCCATCACACCTGATCCTGCCCTGGCTCCCAGCAGGATGTGAAGATTCCATCACACCTGATCCTGCCCTGGCTCCCAGCAGGATGTGAGGATTCCATCACACCTGATCCTGCCCTGGCTCCCAGCAGGATGTGAGGATTCCATCACACCTGATCCTGCCCTGGCTCCCAGCAGGATGTGAGGATTCCATCACACCTGATCCTGCCCTGGCTCCCAGCAGGATGTGAGGATTCCATCACACCTGATCCTGCCCTGGCTCCCAGCAGGATGTGAGGATTCCATCACACCTGATCCTGCCCTGGCTCCCAGCAGGATATGAGTCACATTTGGGAAATGGGGACATGTGCTCAGGCATGCGTGCCCTGTCCCGAGCAAACTGCACCAGCTCACCAGTTTTGTGCTGCTTTTTCCTACCTCTGTCTGCACTGCTGCTCCACTGCTCCACGGATGTTGTCCCATGCATCCCCCCAGCCAGCAGCCCTGCCCAGCCTCCATCCCCACCCAGGGCAGAGCTGGGGGGCAGTTCCTCACCCATCCCTCGTGCTGCCACAGCTCCATGGGCTGCGCTTGCCCCAGGTCCTGCTGCTCTGGTGTCTCCTCACACCAGTCTTGGTCCTCACCAAGCAACGTGATGCCCAGGGACTGTCTGTCCAGGAAGGTCTTGGAGGTGCAATCCCCAGGAGGGAGCAGAGGAAGAGGAGGAGGAGGCAGAGAGAGCCCTGCTGCTCCCACAGACCCTGGGAATCAGAGAAGCTTCTGCCCTGCCCAGCAGACTGGCACTGCCAGGGCTCTCTGTCGTGGGGTGCCCTGGCAAACAAGTCTGAGCGCCCCGAAACTCAGCCAGGGTGACCTCACCGGTTCTAATAGCAGGGTGCTGTGCAGGAGCTGCCCTGCTGCTGGCACGCAGAGGAGGGGCAGCGTCGGGCTGCACGTGTGCTTGCCATGGGCAAAGAGCATGGCACAGTGAAGCCAAGAGCTGTCCTCCTCACTCGGCTCCTTCTCCTCCCTGAGCTCTTCCAGCTTCCAGGGGAGATTGAGATGAGATCTTGGGAAGAAATGTTTTGTTGTGAGGGTGGGGAGGCTCTGGCCCAGGTTGCCCAGAGCAGTGGTGACTGCCCCATCCCTGGAGGGATTCAAGGCCAGGTTGGATGGGGCTTGGAGCCCCTGATCCAGTGGAAGGTGTCCCTGCTCATGGCAGAGGGTTGGAACTGGATGGGCTTTGAGGTCCCTTCCAACCTCAAGCATTCTATGATTCTATGAACTCTCCTCACCTGGCGCTGCAGCCAGGTCCCTACCCTGGCTGCATCCTCCCACCCTTGAGTCAGGCGAGGGGTCCCCAGGCCCACGCTGGCACCCTAAAATTCTATCACTAGCATTTGCGGTTACGTTTAGCATCTACAAAGGGAACCCAAAGGACTGGACCCTCCTCCCTGCCATGGGTTTGTCACCCTGCCCATGGCAGCATACAGCAGCCTGGTGATTCCTTCAAAAGGGTGAGATCCTCCCCTCACCTGGCTGATGCCGACCCTCCCTCCTCTCCCTGTGCTCCCGGAGGGGGTTGTAAATTTTCATGGGAACAAGAAAGTCTGCTCCTACAATGATGTGCTCGGCTGGATGCATCCGTACCTCCGTGAGCTGGGGGGGTGCTGTGTGGGGCAGCGTGGGCTGGGGCAGGGGCTGGGACAGGGACTGGGGCAGGGACTGGGGCTCTGTACAGGGACAGGGGATGGGGCTCAGGACAGGGGTTGCGGCAGGGACTGGGACAAGGGCAGGGACAGGGTCTGGGACAGGGACTGGGACAGGGACAGGGGCTGGGACAGGGACAGGGGCTGGGGATGGGACAGGAGCTCTGTACAGGGACAGGGGCTGGGGCTCAGGACAGGGGTCGCGGCAGAGACAGGGGCTGGGACTGGGGCAGGGTCTCGGGGCTGGGGACAGGGACAGAGGCTCAGGGCAGGGACAGGCACTGGAGCTGGGGCTGGGGCAGGGATAAGGACAAGGGCATGGACAGGGGCTGGGGATGGGACAGGGGCTGGGGCTCGGAGAAGGGGGTTGGGGCAAGTGCAGGGGGTCGCGGAAGGGACAGAGGCTGGGGCAGGGACAGGGGACAGGGATTGGGACTGGGGCAGGATCTCTGTACAGGGGCAGGGGATGGGGCTCGGAGAAGGGGGTTGGGGCAAGTGCAGGGGGTCGGGGCAGGGACAGGGACTGGGGATGGGGCAGGAGCACTGTACAGGGACAGGGGCTCGGCTCAGGACAGGGGCTGAGGCTTGGGGCAGGGACAGGGACAGGCACAGGGACTGAGGCTCGGGGCTATGGACAGGGACTGGGGCAGGGGCTCGGGGCAGGGATAAGGACTGGGACAGGGTCTCGGGGCTGAGAACATGAGCGGAGGCTCAGGGCAGGGACAGAGACTGGGGAAGGGTCTCGGGGCAGGGTCCCGGGGCTGAGCTCGGCGGGGCGGGGCCGGTCCCTCCTCCCGGCGGGCGCAGCCAATGCCGGGGCGGGCGCGGGGCGGAGCGGGCGCCGCCGAGAGCGCGGGGAAGCGCGGGCTGAACGGAGCTCCGTCGGTTACCGCCGAGCCCCGGCGGGCGCGATGTCCCAGGAGAGCCTGCTCGGCATGGACGAGGCGGCGCTGCGGAGGCTGGTGAGACCCCGCGGGGGCTCCGGGGGCTCCGGCCGCTGCTCGGTGCCGCCCGGGCTCTGCCGCCGCCGCCGCCGGTGGGACCTGCGCTCCGCTCTCCCGGGGCTCCTTCCCCCTCTTTCCCCCTCCAAACCCCGGGCCGGCGGCGCAGGGGCTGCTCCCCGGGTCCCGAGCCGGGCGGGAGCCCCTCCGGGCGGCGAGGCTTGAGCAACGGCCGGGGCGCTTCCCTGCTGCCTTTGTTCCGCTGCGAGCGAAAGCCGCGGCCGGGCGGGCCCGTGGGGAGCAGCACCTTGTGGCCCCAAGGCGCTGCGGGGCGCTGGGTGCGGGGTTCGGGGCGCTGGGTTCGGAGCTCCGAGGGTTGCGGGGCGCTGGATGCGGGGTTCGGGGCTCTGGGTGCGGGGTTTGGGGCTCTGGGTTTAGAGCTCCGAGGGTTACAGAGCGCTGGATGCGGGGTTTGGGGCTCTGGGTGCGGGGTTCGGGGCTCTGGGTTTAGAGCTCCGAGGGTTGCGGGGCTCTGGGTGTGGGGTTCGGGGCGCTGGGTGCGGGGTTCGGGGCGCTGGGTTCGGAGCTCCGAGGGTTGCGGGGCGCTGGATGCGGGGTTCGGGGCTCTGGGTGCGGGGTTTGGGGCTCTGGGTTTAGAGCTCCGAGGGTTGCGGGGCTCTGGGTGTGGGGTTCGGGGCGCTGGGTTGGGATCTCCGAGGGCTCTGAGGGTTGCCGGGCTCTGGGTGCGAGATTCGGGGCTCTGGGGCTGCTGGAGTTCTGGTTGCTCGGGGTTCTGGATGCAGCCTTTGAAGCTGCGGAGGCTCTGAGGACTGCGGGGTGCCGGGTCCTGGGCTCTGGGTGCAGCCTTCGGGGCTCTGGGGCTGCGGGGCTTCTGGGTTCGGGGCTCTGGGTGCGGGGTTCGGGGCTGCGGGGCTCCGACGGCTCTGGCCGGGCTGCAGTGCCGGGGAGCCCCGGGCGGGCTGTGCCGGGGCCGGTGGCGGCAGGAAGCCGAGCGAGCCGGGGAGGCTGCGGGGCAGGAAAGAGCCGGGAGAGCGGAGCGGGGGCCGCGGGGGCCGGCACCGCCCGGGGGATGCGGATGGGCGGTCCCGGTTCCTCCCTGTCGGGTCCCCGGGCACCTGGGCAGGGGGGTTCCGCACAAGCCCCGAGCGCCGCTTCCCTCCGGAGCTCCGGCTCCGACCCGCTGGACTCCCGGTGTCTGTGCAAGGAAAGCCTGCTCCGAGCTGACGCGAGGCGGGGGAAAAAAAGTATTTTTCTTTCTGGTTAGGTTTTGGCTGCGCTCAGCTGGCAGGCGATTAGCCCTTATAAGGGAAAACTGCCTCTCCCACCGCTTCCTCCCGGCTCCTCTGCTTTCCCCAGTCCTCAGCTGCTTCTCCTCCTCCTTTCTCCAAGCCGTGGTGTGTGTGACATCCCTGGGAGTCCTGGAAGGAGGTGGGGGGCCACGAGCAGGTCCCTGCAGCCCCTTTGCTGGGTCTGTTGTTGTGCTGGCTGGGCTGGGGGCTGCGAGGAGCCTTCTCCTCCCCCCCTACCCCTCAACATCTCCCTCCTGTAGGCATAGGATCATAGAATAGTTTGGGTTGGAAGGGACCTTAAAGATGATCGAGTTCCAACCCCTCTATGATGGGCAGGGACATGTCCCACTAGATCAGGCTGCCCAAGGGCCATCCAACCTGGCCTGGAACACCTCCAGGGATGGAGCAGCCACAACTTCCCTGGGTAACCTGTTCCAGAGCCTCACCACTCCCATGGTGAAGAAATTCCTCCTTATGTCTAGGCTAAATGTGCCCCTCTCCAGTTTATACCCATTGCCCCTCGTCCTATCCCTACAATCCACGTGGCTCCCTCCCCAGCTGCCCGTTGGTACCCCAGGGCTGGGGAGGCCAGCGGGGATGAGCCTGTGCTGCGGTGTGAAGGTGACTAAAGGCTTGGAGGAGCCCAGGGGGGAGCAGCAGGAAGAGAGGTGGATGCTGCTGCAGGGTGGCCCTTAGCTGGGTGTCTGCAAACAGGGAGTTATTTGAGCGCTCTGGGTCGTCCTGAGCTCCAGGCTGTGGTCTCCTGGCCCTGGGCTGTGGAATACTCCCCTCTCCTGGCCTCTCCTGATCTCAGGCTGGTTAATTAGACAGGCAGGATGCAAATCCTCTTGTAGGCAGAAGCAGGGCAGGCTTGAGCTCAGAAAGTCACAGCCATGAGGTCCTCTTATTCTTACGCGCAGAGGCCTTTGGGAAAGGCTTCAATGGCTCTGAAGAGCGCTGCATCCTGACCATGTCCCCATCACCCAGTTGTCCTTCCTGCTTCCCTCTGCCTGGGAGGCAGCCATGGTCTCCAGAGCTCCTTCCAAAGGTGACAGCAAAGCTTGGGGCAGCAGGAGGTGCTTAGTGTGCCTGGCTCCTGTCCCCAGAGCAGCTTCCCTGTGGCTGAGCTCCAGCCTCCCGAGCGCTCTGTGCTTGGCCACTCTGGGAGCCGGATGGATGCCGGGGCTGATCGCAGCCCGCCCTGCACACTGGTGTGCGCGGGCATCATCGGGAGAGCAGCCCATGGGGGCCTTGCCAGCACCCTTTTCACAAAGCCACTTTGTGTGTGTGCCGAGGTGGGCGTTTGCTCATAACCGTTTAATTTACTGCGGGCTGGGCAGGGCTGGCGGGGCCCTGGCATGTGCGGATCCGTGCCCGTGCCGCCAGGGCTGGGCCCCTTGGCCCCTTCCCACCCCCGGCTCCAGTTGTGGTTTCTGACGCGCTGCCTCTCGCCACTGGCCACGGAGTTTCCAAAGCTGCTCATTTTGTCTCATCCTGGCTCCCTGCTGACGTGGGCTTGGGACAAGGCTCTTTCTCCTGCTCTGCTGCTGTTTCTGCTGTGGGAAGAAGCCTTCCAGGACGCGGGTGCAGGTCAGGTCCCAGCTGGAGCCTCCTGGGCAGGGCAGACCCTGGAGCTGGTGGGTGGGTGGCGCACAGCACACACATGCCGGGGTGTTCGCTGCTCCGAGGGGTGCAGGGATGCTCTCTTTTTCTGTCCCCTGTTTCCCAGCACTCCCAGCTGCTGCCCAGGGATCAGCAGACCTGGCTGCCCAGCATCCTGCTGGGATCTCTAGGCAGGTGCTTTGGCTGGAGAAGAGAAGGCTGTGGAGACACCTTAGAGCAGCTTCCAGTACTGAAAGGGGCTCCAGGAAAGCTGGGGAGAGGCTCTTGATCAGGGAGTGCAGGGGGAACGGTTTTGAGCTGAAAGAGGAGAGATTGAGGTGAGATCTTAGGAAGAAATATTTTGCTGTGAGGGTGGGGAGGCCCTGGCCCAGGTTGCCCCAAGAAGTGGTGGCTGCCCCATCCTTGGAGGTGTTGAAGGCCAGTTGGATGGGGCTTGGAGCAACCTGATCCAATGGAGGTGTGCAACTGGATGGGCTTTGAGGTCTCTTCCAACCCCAACCATTCTACGATCTTCACAGCTGGGGAAGGAGGAGGCTCCTGACTGGGTGTCTTCACGAGCAGGGGCTGGAGGACCACAGTTTTGGCTGTCACTGGGGCTGCACGCAGCAGGTCTAAGCCTGCTGGCTTCCCTAGGTTGGGGATATTCTCTGGTCCTCAGCTGCTGAGCAGAGAAGGCGAAGGGTGTTGGCTTTGCTGGGGCTCTGTGCAGGGACCCTCGGTGCTGCCCAGCCTGGTGCTGGGTTTGGCTCAGGGACCAGTTCTGGATTCCCACTGCAGCAGACCCTGCAGAGCCTGGATCAGTGGCCTGCTGGACTGGAAGGAGGAGACTGATGTTTTCATCCCGTGGCGCAGCCGCGGCTGCTCCCAGCATGCCGGAGCTTGGTGCTGACAGCAGCTGGTGTGGGTCATGGGGTTTATTTTTAACGAGCTCCTTGGGAAATGGCCTCCTGGGTTCCCAGCACTGGGTTGGTCCTGATGTCCCACAGCAGGACAGTGGGAGGACAGTGGGGCTCTGCCTGCCCTGGCTGGCCTTTCCCTGTGGATCCAGCTGCCGTCTGTCCTGCTTCAGCACAGAGGGGCTTGTGCACAGCCCCTTCAGAGCACTTGGGCCACTGGCAAGGCTGGGGCTGTGGAGCTGACCTGGAAGAGGGGAAGCAGCTTTGGGTGCCCATACCAGGTCCTGGTGGTGGCTCTGGGTGGCTGAGGAGCACCCATGGGATCTTACGGGCTGTTGGGGGGAGGAGGGGTGGTGTTGTGGCCATGCTTCCCACATCCAGAGG
This sequence comes from Cuculus canorus, assembly GCF_017976375.1. Classification (NCBI taxonomy): domain Eukaryota; kingdom Metazoa; phylum Chordata; class Aves; order Cuculiformes; family Cuculidae; genus Cuculus; species Cuculus canorus. The sequence goes on from NC_071417.1 coordinate 11,000,761, forward strand.
GACTTGGATTTAGCACAGATCCCTCTGATGGATTTGGCTCTGAGCTGCCCATCATCCCTTTGCACTGGGTGAGGGTGGGGAGGCGGACTGGGGTTGCCCTCCTTGGTGTGGTGCCGAGACCCTCCCCACCAGCATATCCTGGGGCTGTAGGGTGGGAAGGACACAGGCTCTGCTGTCCCTCCCTGCTGCTGGAGGGGCTGGCGTGGGTGGGAGGGCTCGTCCCTGTGAGGGGGAGGACAGGGTGGCAGCAAACCGACCCCAGGGGGTGCATGGACACCAACAGTCCTTCCTGTCCTGTGCCCCTATCCCTGTCTCCTTGCCCCTCACAAACCTGGAGGTCTTGGTTGCCACCATGGCAGCCCTTCCTCACCATGGCTGGTGCCAGCATCCTCGCCCGGGGTGGGGGCGCTGCCCGTGGGGCCAGGCAGTGCCGGGCAGTGCGCGATGTGCGCGTGGGCACCACCAGACAGACGAGCCCATTGTCCAGCGCATGGACAGCCCCATTGTCCAGCGCGTGGGCAGCCGGGCAGAGGGTGGCACCAGGGCCAGGCTGGGGGCTGCAGTGGCCGGAGCTGAGCCCTGCCCTGTCACACCCAGCTGGAGGCAACGCTGGACTTGGCTGAGCGGCGTCGCATCCGCTCGGCCATCAGGGAGCTGCAGCGGCAGGAGCTGGAGCGGGACGAGGAGGCGCTGGCATCCAAACGCTTCCGCCCAGAGCGTGGGAGCCACCGACAAGACGACAAGGAGAACTGGCCACGGTGAGTCCGGTGTGTGGCTGGGGTTCTGCTTGCACCCTGCTTACACCCTAGGGGACAGCGGCTTCCATGCCTGGTCCTACTATGAACCTTGGACAGGTTTGGGTGGGTGCAAGGATGGGAGCAGCCCGATGCCAAAGGGCTTGGTGCATCCAGGGGGGATATTGTCTGAATTTGCCAGTTGCCCATGAGGGCCCTTTGCTCATGAGCACCCATGGCAGCTCCTGGTCGCTCCCATCCCTGTGCAGGTCCCAACGCCTGGAGGAGGAGCAGCAGGCGGCACTGGCTGCCTTATCCCGGCAGCTCGAAGCCATCACCGACGTGGAGGAGCTGACGAAACTGGTGAGCAGCTGTGTGCTGGGGCGGCTGCCGGCGGGGCTGGCTGCGTGCTGGGGTCAGCCTCCTTCTCTCCTGGGTCTTTCTCTCTTGCAGCTGCGAGCAGCGGGTGAGTATGAGGAGCGCAAGCTGATCCGAGCTGCCATCCGCAAGCTGCGGGCCGAGGAGATCGAAGGTGAGGCTCGATCCCTGCATCCCGGGACAGTTACCCCGTACAGCCTGGGATGTGCATGGGCAGCTCCTTCCTAACCTGAATTTCCTTCCTTTGCTCCCATCCAGCTGCAGCGCTGGCTGGGAATGTGCAGCGCAGCCAGAGGGACGGCAGCGAGCCCCGCACTGTGCCTGGGGATGTAAAAATCAGCCAGAGGGATGATGCTGAAACACCAGCCCTGGCTGCGAGCGGGATGAGCAGCCGGAGGGGTGATGCTGAGCCACCAGCCCTGGTCAGGAGTGAGGAGAGCGATGGCGAGGGCAGCCCTGAGGCCCAGACCACAGCCAGGAGCGTGGAGAGCAACCAGGAGAATGATGCTGAGCAGCCGTCGCTGGCTGGGGTGGAGGAGAGTGGCTATGCTGGGGCTGGGGACCCTGCCCAGGAGCCCCAACGGGCGGTGGTGAGTGCACAGGGTGCTGCTGGGGGGACAGAGAGGCTGGTGGGCAGGAACAGGAGCAAGCCTGGGTTTCCTGCACAGCAGCAGTGACCCCGCAGGGGACTGTGGCTCTTGTGAAGGTAGGAGCTCCCTGCAGAGGTACCATGCGGGGTTGTCCTCTGGAGGAGTGGGTGGGAAGTGGTGTTTATAACTGCAGCAAAGCAGGAAGGTGTGGTTTCCCACATCCACCTCTGTTCTGCCCAGCTTCCCCCTCTACGAGCTCCAGGGCCATGGCAAGAGGTTGTAGGGGTGATATGGCCCTGTGCCACCTCTCAGCACTGTCTGCCTTCTCCATCCAGATGTGCTGGCATGCTGCCTCTGGTCCTGATTGTATTGGGACATCTCCAGAGCAGCCAGTGGGGTTTGTCGCACTCTGTCTGGCCGATCACTCCAAACCCAACGCCGTTTTTCTTGCTTGGCAGCTGCAGTGGTGGCTGGGTTTGAGTCCTGGCTCCCCTGTAGCCTCCTTGGGACATGGGCCCCTTCCCACCTCGCTCTGCCCCGGAGTCAGGCCAGCACTTGGAGCCTGTGGTACCTGTGCCCTGTCTGGTGACACCAGGACAGCCTGGCCCTGCTCAGCATGTGTCAGGGATGATCCTGTCACCTGTGTGCCCAGAGCTTTCCATCATTTGCTGAGCAAAGGTTCCTGTGCTACAGGCAGGGGCAGAGTGATGCAGAACTGGGTGCTCCCTGCCTTGTGGAGCCCGGGGGGCAGGAGCGGATGGGGGCACTGGGTAGGGGCTGGTGTACTTGTGGCAGAGGCTGCAAAGGGACCCAAGAGCCAGCTCCTTGCTGCGTGTCTTGGTGCTCATCAGAGCCTCGGGGTGCACAGCGTTTGGGGTATCCCTTCAGCAGACACAGCACCCGCCTCACTGGTGGCATGCAGGCAGGGACTGGTGTGGCATGGGAAGAGGTCACAGCCCATGACATGTCCCCAGCGGGGTGGCAGGGAAGGGACAGGGTGACCTAGTCAGAAACCGGAGCAGGGTTTTGAAACCCACTCTCAACCTCTGCTCTCCCGAGGCCCCTGAGCAGGATGACACAGAGGAGCAGGAGCGCATCCCCGCTGGGATGCAGGAGCTGCACAGCCAGCAGATGGGAGACCCCCAGCAACCCAGCACCCAGGGTGAGTCCCCATGAATACTGGTGGCAAAGCCCCATCCGGGTGCGTGCCCAGGACTGGAGAAGCATCAGGGTCGGGAGGATGGAGTAGGTGGCACTGCATCTCCCAGAGTTGCGGACGGCGGATCCGGGTGCCTGGTGGGGCTGTGGGAGCAGGAATGCTCCGCAAGCAGCCTGGGCTTCCTCCGTGCAAGAGCCCCTTCTCTCTCCCACAGCCATGGTCTCGGGGACCCTTGTGCTCCTGGAGCTGCAGCCGGCCCTCGAGCCCAGTTCGGAGCCTGGAGATGATAGTGAGGAGCCGGAGCGGGGCCAGACGTGCTCCCCAGGTGCTGCCCAGCCCAAGGGGCAGCACCAGGCAGCCTGGAAAGAAAGGAGCCCTGCCAGACCTGCTACCACTGAGCTCGGTGCTGGGCAAAGCCGGGTGGAGCAGCCTCCTCCAGAGCAGCCCAGCGCTACCAGGCAGGGCAGCCAGGTACGGAACTGGGGTGACTGGAGCCGCTGCTGCCCTCCTTGCCGGGAACTGGTGGTCCTCCTTGCAGGGGACTGGTGGTCCTGTGGGGGGATGCAGCTTGATAGCATGAGGAGGGGGCATGTGGGGTCCCCCCAGCTGACTGCTTTGCCCCTTTCCCTCCCTGCAGCTCGGTATCCGTGTGCTGGGACCAGCAGGGAGGCGCGGGGAGTCACCAGCGGGTAAGTGCCATCCCACAGGGGGGGGCGTGTGGCACTGTGCCCCCTTCCTGGGCAGCACTGTGCCCCCCTCGCTGGGAGGTGCTGCCCAGGACCCCCCCCGCCCCGACCCTGCAGTGGATGCATTCCGGGAGTGTGGGGTTGGTGTCAGCCCTGGTGATGTGACTGAAGCCCGTGCAGGCTGGGGCAGGAACGTGAGGGCAGGACATGGCTGGGCCAAGGGCCATCCCCAGCCGGTGGCCGCTTGTCACCCGGCCGTGTGGTGTTGGTGCTGCCCAGGCTGGGTGTCAGAGGAGCGGGGGTGCCAGCCGGGCTGTTTACCAGTCTCTCTGCTCCAGGCTGGGCAACAGCAGGGCCATGAAAGGGAATCGGTGCAGGCAGCAAACCCCAGCCTTTTGCATTCTTTGTCCCAATAAGGCCAGGAACCGCACAGCTGCTGGCCCCGACCCCCCCGAGGCCAAGCTCACTGGCCCGTCCGGGGCCCCGCACCCTCCAGGTCCTCCCCACAGCCCTGAGCGATGGTGGTGGCCGGTAGCTGCCCTCTTCGTACTGCTGGGAACACCATCCCTGCGGCTGTGCCGGGGGGCAAGGGGGGCAACAGAGAGCAGTTCTCTGCCCCCAGGGTCACGGTCCCACTTGGAGCCACCCTTGCAGGCAGAGACCCCCTCCGTCCAAGGCCCCTTGAGGGATCTGGGGGATGCAGAGACCCTGGGGCGAGGCAGAGGGTCAGGGGGCTGCAGCGTGCACAGCCCTGGGATGGAGGGAAGCGTGCAGGACCCAACTGCCCTCACCTCACCCAGGGACTCAGAGCTGGGTGCTGGGGAAAGACTGAGCCCCCCCTACTTGGGCATCAGCATCTTTTGCCCCGGGCCAGGGTGATGCGCGTTCGGTGCCTCCCTGGGGCAGGGCTATGCCATGGGCCTCCGTGCTCTCCTCTGGAAGCGATACTCCAGGACTGGTCCCAGTCATTCGGTACAGACCCCCGATACCACTCGCTGCCCAGCTGGGGTGCGGGTACCCCAGCCTCTGCCTCACTCCCTCTTCACTGTGGTTTGACACAGCCGAGCAGTCTCCGAGTGCTGCTGAGGTTTGGCACCGCGCTGTAGGAAACGTGGGGTGACAGGGAGGAGACCCCAGAGGGGTGGGGCAGGGCAGGGATGGCAGCAGCACCCTGAGCTGTGCTCACCCTCTGTTCTGCTTGTCCCTTCCCAAGTGGCAGTGCCCACCCAGGACGTAGCAGGGACCCCGGCTGGCCCAAACACTCACCCGTGGGAGCAGGCATCCTCCACGCGCCCGGCTGGCTGCACGGGTAAGGGCCCAGCGGCAGCTGCCTCCGGTCTCTCTGCTTCCCCGTGGTGGAGCCTGGGCAGGCGCAGAGCTCCGGGATGCCGCACGATGCTGCTGCGAGGGCTGGCTGCCAGCTGCCCACCGGCCTCCTTGCCTAGCGCCCATCCCTCCCCACCCATGTCGTAGGAGCTGTGAGGGCTGTAGGCATCGGGGGGACAGCGAGTGGCAGGGCAGCCAGAGGGGCTGCGTGTGGCGGGGGACATCGGGGGGGGCTGGAGCAGGAGGTGCAGCATATGTGGAAGTGACCCCCGTGGGTGGCTGCAGCCCTAGTGACCCCAGACCCTCTCTGCAGCCCTGGTGCTCCTATCCTGCCTATCCACCCACAGCCACAGTCCCCTTTGTCCCCCATAGCCCTGACGACCCTGTCCCCCTGTGATCCAGGGGCCCCTGTCCCCTGCAGCCACTGTGACCTTTTGCCCCCCGTTCCCTCACATCCCGGTGACTCTGTCCCTATCACCCCTCTGACCCAGTGCCCACTATTGCCCCTGTCATCCCCCCCCAGTGATGCTGTCCCTGCAGCCCCTGCTCCCCGGTGACTCTGTCCCCACAGTCCCCGCTCCCACTGATGCTGCTCCCTGTCCCTGCAGCCCCTTCTTCCCGGTGACCCAGTCCCCCCGTCCCCACATCCTGGTGATGCTGTCCCCCATCCCTGCAGCCCCCGCACCATGGTGACCCAACGCCCCCTGTTCCCACAGCCCCCTGTCCCCGCAGCCCCTGCTCCCTGCTGACTCTGTCTCCCAGTCCCCCCTGTCCCTTCCCTCCTGTGACATTGTCTCCCCTGTCCCTTCTCCCGGGTGACACTGCCCCCTGTCCTGCAGCCCTCGGTGACCCAATACCCCCTGTCCCCGCTCCCTGGTGATGCTGTGCCCGGTCCCCCCTGTCCTGCAGCCCCTACTCCCTGCTCCCCCTTGTCCCCACACCCTGGTGACTCTCCCCTGTACTGCCTTGGTGCCCCCTTGTCCCCGCTCCCTGGTGATGCTGTCCCCTGTCCCACAGCCCCTGCTCCCCAGTATCCCCTGCCCCTTCTCACCAGTGATGCTGTCCTCGCTCCCCGATCCCTCCATCCCTGCACCTGGTGACTCTCCATGTCCCCATGTCCCCTTCTCCCTGGTGATGCTGTCCCCCCCGTCCCTGCTCTGTGGTGGCTCTTCCCAGTCCCGCAGCCCCTGCGCCCTGGTCCCCCTCATCCCCGCTCCCCGGTGATTCTCCCTTGTCCCGCAGCCCCCACTCCCCTGTCCCCCCTGTCCCTTCTCCCTGGTGACACTCTGTGTCCCGCAGCCCCCTTTCCCCTCTATCCTTTTTCCCCGGTGACTCTCTGTGTCCCTCATGTCCCGCAGCCCCCGCTGTCCCCTGTCCCTTCTTCCCGGTGACTCTCTCCTGTCCTGCCGCCCCTTCTCCCCTTTTCCCTGGTGACTCTCCCCTGTCCCTCAGCCCCTTTCCCCCCTGTACCCTCTGTCCCCTCTGCCCCGTGACTCCCCCCTGTCCCTTCTCCCCAGTGACTCTCCCCTGTCCCGCAGCCCCTTTCCCCCCGTCCCCTCTCCCCGATGACTTTCAGTGTCCTGCAGCCCCCGCTGTCCCGTGTCCCTTCTCCCCGGTGACTTGCTGTCCCGCATCCCCTTCTCCCCTTTCCCTCTGTCCCCTCTCCCCAGTGACTCTCCCCTGTCCCGCAGCCCCTCTCCCCTCTGTCCCCTCTCCCCAATGACTTTTGGTGTCCCGCTGTCCCGTGTCCCTTCTTCCCGGTGACTCTTCCCTGTCCCGCAGCCCCTTTCCCCCTGTACCTTCTGTCCCCTCTGCCCTGTGACTCTCCCCTGTCCCCGCTGTCCCCTCTCCCCTTTCCCGCAGCCCCTTTCCCCGCTGTCCCCCCCGTCCCCTCTCCCCGGTGACTCTCCCCTGTCCCTCCCGTCCCCTCTCCCCGGTGACTCTCCCCTGTCCCCCCCGTCCCCTCTCCCGGTGACTCTCCCCTGTCCCTCCCGTCCCCTCTCCCGGTGACTCTCCCCTGTCCCCCCCGTCCCCTCTCCCCGGTGACTCTCCCCTGTCCCCCCCGTCCCCTCTCCCCGGTGACTCTCCCCTGTCCCTCCCGTCCCCTCTCCCGGTGACTCTCCCCTGTCCCTCCCGTCCCCTCTCCCGGTGACTCTCCCCTGTCCCCCCCGTCCCCTCTCCCCGGTGACTCTCCCCTGTCCCTCCCGTCCCCTCTCCCGGTGACTCTCCCCTGTCCCTCCCGTCCCCTCTCCCCGGTGACTCTCCCCTGTCCCGCAGCCCCCGGCCCCGCCTCGGTGCGGGAGCGCGCCCAGCGGTTCGGGGCGGGGGCGGGCGCGGGGGGGCGGGCCGTGCCCGGCCAATGGCAGCGGGGGCCCCGCACGGCTCCTCCGAGCCCCGCTCAAAACGCGGAGCCGCGCCCGCACCCGGCCCCGCTCCCCGGCGGCCTCGACGCCATGAAGACCTGCTTCACCATCGAGATCCGCGACGGGCGCCTGCAGCCCCGCGGCCCCGCGCCGCGCACCCAGCGCGCAGGTGGGTATCGCTCCCGGGGGCGGCGGGCAGGGGGACCCAGCGGCGCGCTGCGGTGGGGTGAGGAACGGCCGTGGTGTGGGATGAGGAAGATGCACTGCACGTGCGGGAGTTCTCCATCACATCAGGAGATTGGGTGGGGAGGATGGCAGCTGGGCAGCATGGGGGTGATGGGCTCCAGTGGGCATCACTTGGATGGGGCTGGGAAGGTGGGTGTCGTGTGGGGTGCAGGGGCACCTATTGATGGGGTACGATGAAGGAGATCCATGGTGTGAGGCAGGAGTTCTCCATCACATCAGGAGATTGGGTGGGGAGGATGGCAGCTGGGCAGCGTGGGGGTGATGGGCTCAAGTGGGCATCACTTGGATGAGGCTGGAAAGGTGGGTGTCGTGGAGCACAGGGGCACTCATAAATGAGGTGGGATGAGGAAAATCCATGGTGTGAGGCAGGAGGTCCCCATCGTATCAGGAGGCAAGGTGGGCACAAGTGGGCATCACTCAGGTGGGGCTGGAAAGCTGGGCATCCTGGGGTGATGGGCAGGGGCATCCATCGATGAGGTGGGATGGAGGAGATCCATGGCACGATACAGGGGTTCTCCATCACATCAAGAGACTGGGCAGGGAGGATGGGCACCATCAGGGTAACAGGCACAAGTGGACATCACTTGCGTGGAGCTGGAAAGGTGGGGGTTGTGGGGCAATGGGCGGGGACACCCATTGACAGGGTGAGATGAGGAAGATCCATGTTGTGAGGCAGGAGTTCTCCATCACATCAGGAGACTGGGTGGGAAGGACGAGAAGATGGACTCAAGTGGGCATCGCTCACATTGGGCTGGGAAGGGGTGATGGGCATCATGGGGCAATGGGCACAGTGTGGGTAGGGGCACCCATCAATGGGATGAGGAAGATCCATGGTGCAAGGTGCGAGTTCTGCATCACATCAGGAGGCTGGGTGGGGAGGGTGGAAGGATGGCGGCTGGGAACCTTTGGGATGATGGGCACAGGTGGGCATCACTTGGATGGGGCTGGAAAGGTGGGTGTCATGGGGCGCAGGGTCACCCATCAATGGGGTCGGATGAGGAAGATCCGTGGTGCAAGGTGGGAGTTCTACATCACATCAGGAGACTGGATGGGAAGATGGCAGCTGGGCATCATGGGGCTGATGGGCTCAAGTGGGCGTCGCTCACATGGGGCTGGAAAGGTGGGTGTGGTTGGGCAGTGGGCAGGGGTATCAGTGGGGTGGGGAAGAAGCACAGCATAGGCTGGAGTTCTCCATCACATCAGGATACTGGGTGGGGAGGATGGGAAGATGGTAGCTGGGCACCGTGGGGATGATGGGCACAAGTGGGCGTTGCTTCTGTAGGGCTGGGGAAGGTGGGTGTCATGGGGCAATGGCACAGCATGAGCAGGTGCACCCATCAACAAGGTAGGATGAGGAAGATCCATGGCACAAAACAAGGGTTATCGCTCTGGTGGGACTGGAAAGGTGGGCGTTGTGGGGCAATGGGCACAGTGTTGGTAGAGGCACCCAGCAACAGGTTGGGATGTGAAAGATGCACAGCACAGGCAGGAGTTCTCCATCACAGCGGAAGACTGGGCAGGGAGGATGGGCAGCGGGCACTATCGAGATGCTGGGCAGGAGCAGGTATCGCTCGGAGAGATGGGGCTGGAATAGGTGGGCAATGGGCACCAGCGGGCAGGCAGATGCGGTAAGGGCTGTAAGTGCCACGGGCTGGTGCTCCTGTTGGGATGATGTGTGCAGTCAGGCAGCGGAGCCTGTGGGTACAGTGGGCGTCTGGGCACTACTAGGGTAGTGGGCACTGATGAGCAGGTGGAAACCAGCAGCAGTGGGCAGGGGTTGGTGCTGGGCCAGGCAGGCACTGGTGGGATGTGCCAGTGGCATTTAGGTGCTGGCAGCCCTGAGGCTGAGCATGGGCACTGCCAGCAGAGCAGAGTCCACGAGCAGGAATGTGCCTGGCAGCCTGCACCATTTGGCAGGGATGTTCAGTCCGCGCGTGGCATCCGAGTACAGGGATGCCTGCTGCCTGTCCCAAGCCCCACCACCCTGCCAAACCGTGCCCAGGGACCTCCCTCTGCGCCCTGTCCTGTCTCCATGCTCTGTCCTCACTGCCCTGCTGGTCCCTGCTGCCCTGCTCCATCCTATCCTGGCTGCTGCTCGGTGTCTGATCCCGCAGGCATGCCTGGCTTGGGATTTTCCTGGGGCAATCCCTTACACCATGGGGTCTTGGCTCCAGCTGGAATGTTGCGGAAAGCGTCCTTCCGTGGGGAGGCGCATGATCCAGGGTGGCGGGGAAGGCACCCCCTGGCTGTCCCCAGAGCTTTCCCTTGTGCCAGAGCTCAGCACCTACTGCTGATGCTGGATGCGTGTGGCAGCCCGACTGGAGCCGCTCTCCCAGCGTGGGGCTGAGCCTGCCAGGATGGGGCTGGGGCAAACCCTGTGTCCTTCTTGCTCCCCTTGTAGAGGTGACCCTGGGGCTGCAGAGCACCCCCATCCGCATCACTGCTGTCCCCAACACCATCAGCACCCCTATCCGCATCACAACCGTCCCTGGTACCGTCGGCAGCATCACTACCATCCCCGGTACAGTCGGTAGCATCACTACTGTCCCCGGTACCATCAGCAGCATCACCACCGTCCCTGGTACCGTCGGCAGCATCACTACCGTCCCCGGTACTGTCGGTAGCATCACCACCATACCCAGTACTGTCAACAGCATCACTACGATCCCCAGTACCGTCAGCAGCATCACCGCTGTCCCCAGCGCCCCCATCCGCATCACCACCGTCCCCAGCAGTGTCACCACTGTCCCCACCAGCATCAGCAGCAATGTCACGAAGGTGAGTGCCCCGAAGGACCGATGCCACGAGGCTGTGCCCTACTCGGGGTGGGGAGCAGTGGCAAGGTGGGCAGGTTGGTGGTGGCAGCACAGGCCAGAGGTTCTGACCAGTTTGTTTTTACGAAGAGGCCCTGGGGTCTGAGCCCTCGGCACCCTGAGCTGTGCCACCGTGGATGGAAACACATGGGAGTGTGTGTCGGGGTGGATTGGAAGCCTTTTGTGGTTCTCCCTCTGTTTTAAACACCTTTTAGGGTGGCAGCAACTTGGAGAAAAACGCATTGCCATGCACCCTTCTGTTTCCTCTCCTGGAATTGGACCCTGGTGGTGGTGCTGGGCAGCCCCCCAGGTGGTGATCCCTGAAGGGGGTCCCTGACCCACCCTGCAGCGCTGGGCTGGGGTCCTGCCTCCTCCCACTTTCCAATCCCGAGCAGGTCCAGCTGCCTGACGTGGGAAGGGATTGTTGGATGTGACTCGAGGGGGGGGTTGAAAAACAAAATATCCCTCTGCTCTGGGCGGGGGATAGCACGGGACGTGGCCCCCCTGGACCCTGCGGGTGTGCACAGGAGACAGCCCCACACGTGCAGCCCTTCAAGTGCCTTTATCTGCTCTTGGCCATCTAGGGTAATGCGAGATGCTCACGCGCCCGGCCTTGGCAGGAGCTGGGATGTTGAGTGCAGCGCTGCCTCGCTCGCAGCCCTGCATCCACCCGGCTGCCTCCGCGGGCACAGCTTTGCCACTGGCCATGGCACTGCTGGTGGCTGTGGTGCCGCAGGCTCGCTCTGTCCTCGGCTCCGCTCTCGCCAGCATGCAGCGGGCAGTGCCCGCGCTCTGGCTGCCTGCTCCTGCTGCCCCGCACAGCGCGCTGCCTGCAGAGGGGTGGCTTCGCTGCGCTAATGCGCTTGGGCAGGCTTGGCCCGAGCAGCCCGTCAGCTCGCATTAAGGTATTAGCGGTGCTGCCCAGTGGGGTGGGGGGCTCGGGACCCATCGGCCGCCGGGCTGGAGACGTGGAATCCAGGTGTGCTTCCAGTGGGCAGGGAGGAGGAGGAGGAGGCGGCAGCGGTGCCTGCAGCCCTGCCAGGTAGGGGTCAGGGAGAGGGTCTGGCAGGATGTGGGGGTCTGGGGACAGAGGCAGTGCGTTCTCTTGGGGCTGGGGCGCTGCCGGTGCCCGTGGTGCAGGGAACGGCTCCCTTTGGGGCATTTGTTGGGCAGTGCGGGGGGGATGAGGGCTCCAGAAATCGGCTAAAGTTCTGATAGCAGAGCCGGAGGGGCCTGTGTGGAGTTGTGAGGCTGCTCTGGTGGAAGGTTATGTGCAGGGTCTGCAGGCCTGTGGCACGCTTAGCACGGTGATGGTCTGCGGCAGATCTTGGGGGGGTGGGGGGGCTCTACCCCACCTGTTGTGCCCCACACCCTCCCCCCAGGATGGCCTTGAGGACAGGGGGACCTCCTTGGCAGGGCTCCCTCCTGCTGAGCCACCTGGTCCCGGGGTTGGGAATGCTGCCGAGCATTGGCATCTGCCTTGACACCCCGGCTGTGGCGACAGGAATAGCCCAGAGGGCACAGAGCCAAGCCAGCCCCCAGCTGGAGGAGGTGCCCCCGCGCCCCTATAAAGGGCAGCTGCACAGGGCTCACCACGGCACCGCCACCATGCCGGGGGTCAGCCCGGAGGGGCTGCCGTGGACCGGGGCAGCTGAACTGGCGGAGCTGCGGCAAGAGCTGGGGACTTTCCGGGGGGAACTGGAGGAGCAGCTGGAGCAGGTGTTGCGGCAAGTGCAGCCCCTGGCACGGGCACTGCATGCGCTGGAGCAGGAGCACCTGGAGCTGCGGGCAGAGCTGGCACGCCTGGGCCGCCACCTTGACCTCCTGGCACCGCGGCTCATGCCGCAGGAGCCCCCCGGGCAGGACCTCAGCACCCTCCTTCTGGAAGCACAGGACCCTTGCACCCAGTTCGAGGGCACCGAGGAGCCCGGTGGCCCTGTGGCTCATCCGCCTGCGTTCTCCAGCATGTGCCAGCAATCGGCCCCGCGCCTCTCCTGGAGTGACAGCGGTGTGAGTGCGGGCAGCTCTGCCCCACGGCAGTGCCCGGCACGGGGTAGGAGGGTGGCATGGGCTGATGGGGGCTCCCAGCAGCCGTGGCGGGGTCTGGAGCTAAGGGAAAGCTCCTGGCACAAGGTGGGACTGCAGCTGTGGTGGGACAAGAGCGATGTGGTGTCACCAGGATCTGCCACTGTTCGGGCTCGTTGCTGCCGGGGCAGACGGTGCCTAAATGACATTGCAGGCTGCGGGTGGCTGTCCTGCCCTGGCACAGACCCAGGGTGGCACAGGGGGTGGCACAGGCCCATGTGGCCAGCATCCCCTCCTGCCGGCAGCTTTGCCATGGACTGGGAGGCCATCTGCGGCCGTGGGGTGCAGGATGAGGCCAGCCGTGCAGCAGGGCTGCTCCGGCCCCGCGCCAGCACCTCCTGCCCTCTGGAGCCTGGCCCGCTGCCTGCGCGCATTGCTGGGGGGCCGTGCTGAAAGGGACTTGGCGTCCTGGCTTCTCTCCGGCGGGGGCCGAGCTGGCCTAGATCCTGAGCAGAGATGCGGGGGAGGCTCTTGATCTCCTGCACAAGCTCTTCTCTCCGCTAAGTCCCTTAATTCCCTGGAAATCCCTTGTGCTACTAACAGCGCGCGCTGGTCTCGCCTGTACCTTGCTGCTGGGGGGGGTCCGGCAGCCTGCAGTGATAGGGAGTATTTGGAGACACGTTGGGAGCCAAACTGGGAGCAGATCGGAGACTCTCTGGCCTTCCTAGGACAGGGGTGCAGAGCTCCCCTGCCTGTCTTGGTCATTGCAGATGCCTGTGGCACCCCTTGAGCTGTGAGCTCTTGTGCCACTGCATCGTCTCCAGGGTCCCTGCTTGCCCGTGGCACTGGGCGAGTGTCGGGATGATGGAGTCTTGGACCCTGAGTAGGATGGAGAGGGAGTGGCTGAGCTGGTGGGGGCTCAGTCGCACAGTGCTGTCCTCGTAGATGGAGCCGGAGGTGGTGGAGCAGCCCCACGCGCCAAGGCTGGAGCCAAAGCTGCCTAACAGCACGGAGAAGGTCCAAGTGAAGGAGCCGGAGAGAAGGAGCAAGCTGAATGTTGAGGAGCTGAACCGTATTGAGGATGAGGATGTTCTGGATAAGATGGTACCTCTTCTGCTGCTGCTACTAGGCTTGTGAGGGAAGGCGAGGGGAGCTTGAGCTGGTGGCAATGGGGTGATACTGACCTCCACTTCCTCCTGCAGCTGGATCGGACAGTGGACTTTGAGGAGCGCCGACTGATCCGAAATGCCATGCGGGAGCTGCGCCAGCGCAAGCGAGGTACTTGGGTATGGTGACCCTTGCAGGGGTCCAGGCTCTGCCGGTGGCATTGCAGGTGGAGCCAGCAGGGAGCTAGAGTGGGGCTGTCTGGCTGTGGTGAAGGAGGAGGCTGTGGTGGGTCTTCTGGCCGTACCAGGCTGAGGACATCATCCTCCCCATGAGCCAGTTATGGAGGGACAGTGGCTGACAGGGTCCCCAGCCTTTCTGCTGACGCCGTCTCCCATTTGCATTTGCAGAGCAGCGGGAGAGGGAGCGGGACCAGCGGCTGCAGGAGATGAGGAGCCAGGCTGTGGCGGGGAGGGCTGGCCATACCACGGAGACGACCACCACGCAGAGCAGCCAGAGCGCCGACGGCTCCGCACGCAGCACTGTTACCAAGACCGAGCGCCTCGTCCAGTCCAGTACGGCTTGTGCTGTGGGGCAGAGGGCTCACTCGCCCAGCAGGGCTGGTCGCCAGCCTTGTGGGAGGCCGTGCAGAGCCTTTCTTGGTGCTCTGCCAGTGCAGCTTCTCTCTGCCACTCTTGCCTCTTGCCCTGTGTCTGGCTTGGCTGTGCTGGGGAGGGAACTGAGGTCTGGGGCTATGTTCTGCTGCATCTTCTCGAGCTTGCCCAGAGCTTGCCTGGGGATCCTTAAGGAACCTGCTCTGGAGACTTCCTGCCGGATCCTCTACCCTGTTGGGTGGCAGGGACCTTGTCTGCACCTTGGGGCTTGTGTCCTGTCCACTCACCCATCCCCAGAGCAGCAGAGTCGCTGCTGGATGCTCCATCGCCCCTCCTTGTGTTCTGCTTGGGGGCACGTGCCGGCTGTCCCCCCGCTACCTGGTCCGGGCTCTGCCACTGAGGACTTTTCCCTGTTGTGCTACACGGATGGAGGCAGCTTGGCAGCAGTGGGTGGCTGTGGGCGCCGCTGCCCGGCCCCAGCTGATCCCACGTTGCCTTGCCCCTGTAGGTGATGGCACCAAGACCTCCCGTACCACAACCATGGAGTCGAGTTATGTGAAGAGATCGGACAGTAAGAGCTTTTGCTGCTCTTTCCCTGTAGCATCCTCTGGCTCTGACGCCAGGGGTGTTGCTGCCACCGAGCCAGCCCTGCCCGTGCTGTGAGCAGAGCTCCCCACCTGCCTGGTGCCGCTTCCCTCAGCTCCTGCCCAAGGCATCTCTCTTTCTCTCGTTCTGTAGATGGCAACAGCACGTTTGTTCAAACCAAGTCGTCCTACAGCTCCTCTGCCAAGAAGACGGGCAGGTGAGTGGCAGTGCCTCCCCGGGGCAGCCCTGTGCCGTCCCTGCCAGCTTTCTGCTTGCCCAAATCCTCTGCCCGGCGTGTGGTCTCCCAGCATGGGGAGAAGACCAAACTCTGATCCTTGGGGCATGATCGCTGTCTCCAGTGGTGTCCCTATGGGTCCCTCCATGGACATGGGGCCATCTGCCAGTTGGGGACCTTAAGCCACCCTTCTTCTGTCCCGGGGATGTGGAGGTCTCTGAAGCACCTGGGCTGGCAATGGGCTGAGGCCCCCAGGTGCTAGGCTAGGCTGGCCACATCTCCACATAACTTTGCCTCTCTCCTAGCATCTTTGACCGGGAAGACGAGACTGCCTCCAGGCAGAGTAGCCTGGCCGCTCTGGAGCGACGCCAGGCTGAGAAGAAGAAGGAACTGATGAAAGCTCAGAGCTTGCCCAAGACATCTGCCTCACAGGCCCGCAAGGCCATGATGGAGAAGCTCCAGAAGGAAGGCGGGAGGTGAGGCTGGGCCGGGGATGGGCTGGTTGGGGCAGCGAGCGCGGCGTGGGTAACACCCTGCATCTTCTGCTTCAGCTCGCCAAACCCTGCGGCGTCGGGCACCGCTGTGCAGCGCTCCTCCAGCTTCGGCGTGCCCAATGCCAACAGCATCAAGCAGATGTTGTTGGACTGGTGCAGAGCCAAGACCCGCGGCTACGAGGTGAGTGCCGCCTCCTCTCCCCATCCCCAGGGCTGGTTGCTCTGCCCCTCAGTAACTAACCTGCCTCTGTAGCACGTGGATATCCAGAACTTCTCATCTAGCTGGAGTGATGGCATGGCTTTTTGTGCCTTGGTCCACAACTTCTTCCCCGAGGCGTTTGACTACAGCCAGTTGACTCCCCAGAACCGCCGCCACAACTTCGAGGTGGCCTTCTCCTCCGCAGAGTACGTAGAGCACTCGTGCCGTCGTGTGGGCTTGGGGCAGTGGGGAGCAGCGATCCTGCTTGTCGCCCGGGGCAGGAGGGACACGGGCAGGGGGGCGATGGTGCTGGAGGTGGGGGCCCATCAGCATCACTGCCCCCCCGTGTCGTGCAGCAAAGTTTGGACCCCAGGGGGGAGCAGTGGCTGTGTGGGCAGAGCCACGAGAGGCCAGCGCAACGCAGTCTGGTGTGGCAAGGGTTGGGCGTGCATGGGTGTGGGGCAAAGCTCCTGCAGGCAGAGCAGCAGCCCCCCAAGCCTGCTGGACTGTGGGACGTAGATCCCATGGGATGCAGTGCCAGGTGTGGGACTGCAGTCCCTGGGGAGGGTTTGTTCAACCCAAGTGGCCTCCTTTCCTGGTTGTAGGGGCTCAAACACCATCGCAGCTTCTCCAGTCTCTTTACCTTCCCTTTTTGCTTCTGGTTTTCCTGGGTGCCGAGAGATGGGAACGCGTCCAGCTGGAGGGCTGGCAGCCAGGCCCTCTCTCCTTCCTTCTGTCTCTCTCCCACTCACTCTTCCTCCCCTCCAGCATCCTGAGCAGGGCCAGGGCTGGGCGGGTGGGCATCCCATCCCAGCCGGTGCCCGGGGCGGTGGTGTGAGCTGGGAGCTCCTGCGAGCTCCCTGGGTGCCACGGTGCTGTTTGGTGGAGTGAGAAGGGTGCCGTGTGCCTGGCTCTTGGTGCTCCTGGTAATGGACTTTTTGCCTTAATTGGGAAACCGGTGCGTGGACTTGAGAGAGCCATCATCTCTCCGACCTGGAAGCCAGGTGGCCTCTCGTCCTTCCTCCTCCTCCAGCTCTTGTGAGCGTCTTCTCCCAAGCTTCCTGCACCAGGGCTGTGCTGTGTGGTTCCAAGCGGAGCTGGGCAGGAGGGCTGGGCTTGTCCCCCCCCATCCTCTCAGCGGGTCTATATAGGGCTATATAGAGCGCTGCTCCGCTCTGGAACCCACTCCCCGAGCACCCGGCGTGCCAGAACACCTCACTCCTCCTCCTCCATCTGTCCTTCCCTCTGGACCTCACGCCTCTCCACGCTGCTCACTGCCCTCCCCCTCCCTTGCTTGTGCCCCCCCAAATCTCACTGAATGGCCTTGGCGCGGCGATGCCTGGAGCCCTCCCGCCCCTGCATCGCGCACCCCCAGAGCATGAGAGCAGAGCAGCATCTGCCCCGGGGAGGGATGGGAACTGCACTGATCTGTGTCTCTTGTTTTCTCTCTTCCTCCCCTCCTCGACTGGGCTGCGGTCACTGGCTTGCCCCTCTCTCTCCCTGCCCCCCAGGAAGCACGCGGAGTGTCCGCAGTTGCTGGACGTGGAGGACATGGTCCGGATGCGTGAGCCAGATTGGAAGTGTGTGTACACATACATTCAGGAATTCTATCGCTGCCTGGTCCAGAAGGGGCTGGTAAAAACCAAAAAGTCGTAGCCCATTTCCACCCCCCTGGGAGCGATGGTGAGAACCTTCCCCTTCGAATACCTGCCTGCACCCCACTGCTGCCGCTCGGCCGAGGAGCGGCCACTGTGGCCGGGGAAGAGGCTGGGGGATGCTGGTGGGCGATGGGTGAGTCCTGGCGGGGCCAAGCTGTGGCCAGGAAAGGGATGGAGATGGCTCTCTGGCCTTCCGGAACAACACCCCTAGGGATTTGGGGAGGGGGCGACTGCCTTGCTTGGGGGGACCTGTTGCCTCTCAGCTGTGGGGAGTGCAGTAGCGGGAACAGAGCTGCTGCAGCTCTTCCCTCGCTGCTGGCTGAGCCGCCCCAGAGGATGAGCTGCTGGGGCTGCTGCTTGGGGTGCTGTGCAGCAGCGTGAGCCCAAGCGGTGCTGCCTGGGGTCGGGTGAGCCCCCGGGGCTGCTCCAGCATCACTGCTTGCACTGGCTGCTTCCTTCCCCCCCTACCTTGGGGTGCGTGGGGGCTGCAGCGGCGGCTGCGGGGCCCGGCGTGGGAAGGGTGTTTGTCCTCGAGGCGCTGCCACCTGCTCATATATGGGCACGAGTGGGGAGCCTGGAAAGTGTGACTCAAGGCTTGATCCTGCCTCGGCTTGCGGTGTTTGCGCCTGTCTTCAGGGGCATCCCAGCTGGCGCTGGAGCAGCCGCTCCCCCGCCTCCGCGCAGCCTTAGCACAACTGGGGCCCAAACAATGGCTTTATAAGGGCACGGCCGCTCTCCTGGCGCTGCTGTTTCTTTGCCATCACCCTGTGAGCCCAGGCTGCGGGAGCAGGGTCCAGGCAGAGCCCGAGGCTGGGGCACTGCGATGCGCGCTGGGGTTCCTGCAGCTGGGGAGTGGGGGGAGAGAGGGCTTATGGGGTGGCACTTGGAGTCCAACCCTTCCTTCTTGTGCACCTTGTGCTGGGGCAGAGCTCCTGCCAGAGGGTTGCGGAGGGCTGGAGCAGCTGTATTACCCCTGGCATCAGCAGAGGCCACCGGTTCATGCCAGCTGGTCCCCGGTGCCAGCATCGCCCCTGCCCTGGGCACTCATGGCTACATCAGCTGTTATCGGAGCAGCAGCCTGGGCTGCTCCAGCACTACCTGTTCCCTGGCCGGGGCTGGCACCAGCCATGCTGCTGGGCAGGGACCCAGGCAGGGACAGGGGGAATGTGGCAGTGATAAGCTGCTTCTGTGGCTCCCCACTAGAAAAACAAGAGCTTAGAGGCAAGCAGCTCCCCTCCCTGCCCTGCCTGGATGCTGCGGTGACTGCTCCAGCCGTGCTGGCAGCCCCTGCAAAGCTGGACCCCCCCCCAGCTGCCCACTGTCTGGGGCAGAGGGAGGGCACCTGCGCCCCAGGGAAGGGCGTTGGGTGCAGAGGGAGGGAGGGCAGAGCCTGGAGGCTGCAGGGGTGGGGGTACAGCCCTGGCTGCTCTGCTGGGCCCCTCGGGGTCAGCAGCCACAGAAACAGGGCCCTGCACAGCCCCCAGATTGGCACCAGGGCCATACTGGGAGATATGGTAGGCACAGCCAGTGCTGAGCTGGTTGGAGCTGGGCAGTGCCCCCCAATTGCCAATGGTGCTGTGCCTGGGCAGCAGCCCCTGCGCTCCAGCCCAGGGCGAGGGTGGGAACTGTGCTGGCAGAGCTGAGGGAGGCTGGAGAGCCGGGATAGGGGCTGTGGCAGGAGTGAGGGGCAGCACACATCCAGGATCCCCCTCCTGGCTGGTGGCATTTGGGGTGGGGGACGGTGCAGACCTGTGGGCAGGCACAGCTCTCCTTCTACTGCACCAGCATCAGCTGAGGAGGAGGATGGTGACCGCCAGCACCACAAGCTGGGGCAGAGAGCGCGAGGGCGGTGAGGGGTGCAGGCAGTGTGCAATCCTGCCTTGTGCCCGGAGCAGCAGGACTGGGGGGCAGCGAGGGGCAGGCAGGAGCTCGGCAGCCCAGGGGCAGCGTGGTCCCCACGGCAGCCCGCGGGGCTGTGCTGAGGCTGCGTCTCCACAGGATGCTGGCGGACTGCGTTCCCTTGGTGGAGGTGGAAGACATGATGATCATGGGGAAGAAGCCGGACGCCAAGTGTGTCTTCACCTACGTACAGTCCCTCTACAACCACCTGCGTCGCCACGAGTTGCGCATGCGGCAGAAAGAGGGCTAACGCCCGTCCCGCCTGCTGCCCGCGGGGCTGCTGCTGGGCAGGGGCACCACCTGCCCCACGAGGGTCCGGGGGGATGGGACCAGCGCTGGGGATGGGGAGCTCTGCCCTTGCACCGCAGGAGCTGCCGCTGGCCCAGCCCGGGGGACGGGCGCTGCCAGGGCTGCTCGCCTCGCTCCAACACGTTAAGTTATTCTTTTTCTCAGGTGGGGGGCTGACGCGGGGCGGGGGGTGCTGAGCAGCCCAGCCTGGGCTGTGGTGCAGCACCCCTGGGAGCGCTCTCCTTAGCCCCTGTCAGGAAGCCCCCGTGCCCACCGCTCGGTGGGGGTCCACAGCCCCGTACCGAACCCCTGCTTTCCCCCTACTCACGTGCACCTTGGGGTGCTTCCACACCGGGGCAGACGCAGCCCTCGTGTGCTGGGGAGGCGAGGGGACCCAGGGGAGCGTGGGGGCCCGTGGAGGGAGCCTGAAGGGCAGTTCCCCCCTCTCCTCCCCAGCCCTGCTCGGGCACCACGTGCTCAGCGCCGCTCACCCATCCAGCACCAGCTCTACACCCACGCTGCCGTGTACAACACCAGCCAGACAATAAAGGTTTACTGCTATAGGGTGACACCTCCACCTTGGGTGCTTCTCTCCAGCCACGCTGCTTTGTGCCACTGGGGCAGTGCCTTGGGGTGCTGCTGGCAGCCCTGAGCCCACTGCTCAGCTGGCCCAGGGAGAGATGTGGGGCGTGTTGCTCTTCCTGCTCTGGGATGATGCCCAGAGCTTTGGCTCAGCACCACAGGACCCTGTGCAAGCAGGTCAGCCCAAGCTGTGGTGCCCCATCCACCCATTGCACTGGGATAGGGGGTGGTGTAGGAATAGCACAGTTTAACAATAGTGGCTGTGACCCCACCATCCACTCCCATCTCTGCGAGCAGCTCTGGGGCACCCAGTGCCTCCCAGTACCCAGTCCAGAGCCGGGCAGGGTGTGCCCCACCAAGCCACCCCTGGGAAGATAACACAGTGCAGCTGATTGTACGCAAGGGTTTTACTTGGGAGCTCAGTACAAGACAACCCTGCTGCTGGGGCATAAAGTCACCCCCTGCCCCTGCTGGCAGCTGTCCCACCTCTGAGACTGAGCACATCTACCCTCAGCACCTGGGGCTTTCTGCTGAGGGCTTCATCCTGTCCCATGCAGGTGGGATAAAGCTGCTCAGCACCAAGAGGCAGCTAAACCTTGGCGCATGGGGAGGGGGGAACTCCGGTGCTCCTCCCAACTGGTCAGAGATGCTGGGCTGTAGGGAAGGGAGGGCAACAGGTACACGGGACCCCTGGGATGTCCTCAATGCGTAGGAAGCCCCTCCTCGAGGCTGGAGCTGTCAGAGCATCCTTGGGACAGAGGCTGCACAGCACCAAGCAGCAGCTGGGGCACAGTGGCCACCCTGCGGCCCCATCCCCAGCTGCTGTAACGCCCTCATCCCTGCGCGCTGCAGGACCCGAGCACAGCACCCCTCGCTAGAGGTCTGGGTGTGCTTCCTCCTCGCGTTCATCTGATTTCTTGCCATCAGCGGCAGGAGGCCTGGCAGGGGCAAACTGGAACTCCTCGGGCACAGGGGCATCAGGTGTTTCCTTGCGGTAGAAGCCCAGCTCCTGCACCAGCTGGTTGATCTCCTCCCGGGTCATGTCACTCAGGGGGATTCGCTGCGTGCAGACAGGGATTGCAGCCTGGTGGGCACTGACCACCCCAGTCCCTGCTGAGGCAGTGGGTGCCGTGCTACGCGCTTACCTCGAGCTCCTCGTATCGGTGGCTGAGGAGCACAAGCTCGGGGTCAGCACCAGGCAGATGTTTCATCTCCAGGTTATGGCTGAGCAGTGTGTTAAGGAGCAGACAGTATTCAGCAGCCCCATGCAGCTCCCCATCCCATCTCATCCCATCCCACCCCACCCCATCTGATCCTGTTCCACATCCCAACCCGCCTCATCCTACCACATCTTGTCCTATTTTCATTTTATCCCATTCAATCCTGTTCCACATCCCAACCCGCCTCATCCTACCACATCTTGTCCTATCTTCATTTTATCCCATCCTGCCCTGTCCCATCCCATCCCAACCATCCTGCCCTCCACTCCTCATTCAGTCCTATCCTCCACCCCATCTCTCAGCCCATCCAATCTCTCATCTTGTACTGCCTTCCATCCTATCTCCCATCCCATCTCCCATCCCATCCTCCATCCAATCCCATTATCCACCCCATCTCCCATCCCATCCTCCATCTAATCCCATTATCCATCCCATCTCCCATCACATCCCATCTTCCATCCCATCTCTCAGCCCATCCCCTCCTTCATCCCATCTCACCTTGCTCTCCACTGCATCCTGCCCCACCCTCCATCCCATCCAGCCCCGTCTTATCCTGTCCCATCCCATCCCGGGTACTAGAGAGGGATGTCCTGGGTGACGAAAGCCTTGACCTGTGGGCACAGTGGTGGCACAATCAAATCAGCGCGGGGGACCTCAGCCCCAACCCCGGCCCCGTTCCTGGCACCTACCTCCCTCAGCCGGTTCAGCCATCACCCGCCACAGGTCTGGGGAGGAGACACTGTCACCCCAGTGCCCCCACATCCCTGGCATCCAGCACCCCTGCATCCCCACACCCCCAATTCCCAAGCATCCTGCACCCTGACACCCTTGTACCCAGCACCCCCAGAATCCCTGCATCCCTGCACCCCCACATCCCAGGCATCCAGCACCCTGCATCCTTGCAACTCTGCATCCTGGGCATCCAGCACCCCCATACCCATCACCGTGGCACCCTTGCTCCCGGCAGCCCCAGAATCCCCATACCCGGCACCACTGCACCCCCCCATCCCAGGCATCCTGCACCCAGACACCCTTGTACCCAGCACCCCAGGATCCCTGCATCCCCACAGCCCCACACTCCCACATCCAGGGCATCCCGTACCCTGGCACCCCTGTACCCAGCACCCCCAGAATCCCTGCACGCCCGCATCCCAGACACACTGTACCCAGACACCCTTGTACCCAGCACTCCAGAATCCCTGCACCCCCACATCCCAGGCATCCGGCTCCCCCAGAATCCTCGCACCCCGGCACCCCTCAGCATCCCGGGCATCCCGCACCCTAGCACCCCTGTACCCCGCACCCCCAGCTCCTCCCCCCCCGGCGCCGCTCGCCTCCACTTTGCCCCTCGCCAGGTCTCGCAGCGCGTCCCCGCGGGGTCGGGGCTGTCCCGAGCCGCCCCCGAGCGCCAGCGCCGCCACCAACAGCGCCAGCGGCAGCCGCGGCCCCGTCCCCATCCCTCGGCGCCACGTCACGACCCGGAGGGGCGGGAGCGAGCGCGGGGAGCGCGCACGCAGCGGCGATGGCAGCAGACCCCGCACCCCGCCCCGGGACCCCCCCGCAAGGGAGCCTCGTGTGCAAACCCCGCCCCGCACACGCGCGACCGTGCGCCGCGCGAACGCGCACACGGAGCCCCCTCCCGGCACGCGCACACGGTGCAAAGACGGGCACGAGCGCAGCAAAGAGCTGCACGCACACAGCTCACAGCTGCACGCACATCTGCACACACAGCTGTGAACGCACAGCAGCACAGAGCTCTGTGTGCACACACAGCTGCGCACACATCTACACACAGAGCTCTGTATGCACACAGACAGCTGCACACTCACAGCTGCACACTGCGCACACACACGGCTCTGTATGCACACACATATCTGCACACACATCTACACACACAGCTCTGTATGCACACACAGGTGCACACACAGAGCTCTGTGTGAACACACAGCTGTGCACACCTACACACAGAGCTCTGTATGCACACACTCAATGCACACTCAGCTGCACATGCAGCTGCGCACAAACACAGCTCTGTATGCACACACATCTGTGCACACACCTACACACACAGAGATCTGTATGCACACCGCTGCACACTCAGAGCTGCACATGCAGCTGCGCACACACAGAGCTCTGTATGCACACACACGTCTGCACATACAGAGGTCTGTATGCAGACACACCTGCAAGTACACAGAGTTCTGTGTGCACACAGCTGAACACACACGCAGAGCTCACACTCGCACATATATCTACACACACAGAGCTCTGTAAGCACACACATCTACACAGAGAGCTCTGTATGCACATACACACATCTGTGCATGCACATCTGCACAGACACATAGCTCTGTATGCACATACAACTGTGCACACACCCGCACACACATCTGCACACCCACAGAGCTCTGTATGCACACACAACTGTGCACACACAGAGCTCTGTGTGCAAACACACCTGCACACACATCTACACCCACAGAGCTCTGTACGCACATACAACTGTGCACACGCAGAGCTCTGTATGCACGCAGAGATCTGCACACACACATGTGCACTCACACCGCTGCACTCCCCCCCGAAGGCACCGCACGGTGTCCCCGTCAGGGAGCGCGGGGACAGGACGCGGGCGGCGGTTCGGGGCTGCGGGAGGCGGTTGCGGTGTCACCTCCTCTGTCCGTCCCGCCTCGGTGCGGTGACGCGCGGCGCAGGTGGGGCGGCGCGGGGGGCGGTGCGGGGGGCGGTCCCGCAAGGTGCGCGGGGCTCCCCCCCCCCCCCCCGGCGATGGAGCCGGCGCGGCGCGGTACCGCGGATCCCGGCGGACCCCCCCCGGGCCGTACCGCCCGTAGGAGCCCCCGCCCGCTGCCCAAGGCCGAGTCCAGCGACCGCATCGCGCCCCGCGGCCCCGCGCTGCCCCGCGCCGCCTCCAGCGAGGCCATCGCCGCCCGCGGCAACGAGCGGCAGCCCGGGCCCGCGCCCGCCGCCTTCCGGTGAGCGGGGGAGAGGGTGGGGGAACGGGGATGGGGGAATGGGGATGGAGGGGAATGGGGATGGGGGAATGGGGATGGGGGAATGGGGATGGAGGGGAATGGGGATGGGGAGATGGGAATGGGGATGGGGAGATGGGAATGGGGATGGGGAGATGGGAGGGAATGGGATGGGAGAATGGGGATGGGGGAATGGGGATGGAGAATGGGGATGGGGGCAATGGAGACGGGGAATGGGGATGGAGGGGAATGGGATGGGGGAATGGGGATGGGGAATGGGGATGAGGATGGGGGAAATGGGGATGGGGGAATGGGGGTGGGGGGTATGGGATGGGGGGAATGGGGATGGGGGGAATGGGGATGCGGGGAATGGGGATGGGGAGAATGGGGATGTGGGGAATGGGATGGGGGGAATGGGGATGGGGAGAATGGGGATGGGGAGAATGGGGATGGGGGAATGGGAATGGGGGAATGGGGATGGGGGTGAAATAATGGGGATGGGGGTGAGCTGAGATGGGGGTGAATACGGATGAGGGGAATGGGGATGGGGGAGCTGGGATGGTGGAGTAGTGGGGATGGGAGGGTGAATGGGGATGGGGGGAATGAGGATGGGAGGGAGCTGGGGTTGGGGAGGATGGGGAGCTGGAGGCAAATGGGGCTGGCAGGGGGAGCTGGGGGGAGAGGGTGGGGTTGGAGGGTGTGAAGAGGGCTGGCTGGGGGGAGAGCAGGGCTGGGGAGGGGAGAGCGGGGCTGGAGGAGGGAGAGAGTGGGGTTTTAGGGGAGATGGGGGCAAATGGGGCTGGTAGAGGGCAAACAGAACTGGAGGGAGAACTTGAGGCTATTGGCCTGGCAGGAAGGTGAATGGGGCTGGAATGGGGGGTGAACGGGGCTGGAGGTGGGGGAGAGCGGGGCTCAGGGGGGTGAGCAGTGCTGGAGGGAGGGCCAGGGGCAAGTGGGGCTGGCAGGAGGGCAAGCGGGACTGGAGGGAGGCTGTGCAGTTGTGGCTGGTAGAGGGCAGGTGAGGCTGGCTGAGAGGTGAGCAGGGATGGAGGAGGAATGAACGGGGCTGGAGGGGGGAGAGCAGGGCTGGATAGGGGAGAGACGGGGCTCGGGAGGAGTGAGCAGAGCTGGAGGGAGGGCTGTGGGCAAGTGGGGCCTGTGGGAGAGCAAGTGGGGCTGGAGAGGGGGCGAGCCGAGCTGGAAGGGGAAATGTGGGTGCACGAGGCTGGCGGGAGGGCGCGCTGGGCTGATGGGGGGACTGTTGGCAAATGGGGCTGGTGGGAGGGCGAATGGGGCTGTGGGGGAGCCTGGGGGCGAGTGGGGTTTGTGGGAGGGTGCCCAGTGCCTGTGTTGGCACAGGCAGCATCCAGGGCAGGCTGCACTGCCACTCGTCTCCGCTGTGCCTGTGCTCCGTGGGGCCATGGCGCTGCCCTCCCTCCGTGCTGAAACGTGTTCCCCCCCCGTGACCGAGGCTGTCCTCACCCTGCTGAGAGCGCCCGCGGCCGCTGGCGCGTGCTGCGTGACGGCATTGATGGGTTGTGACGGGTGGTGGCTCTGCTGCCGTGAAGGACACTGCTGCGGGGTGGCAGCGCTGCCGTCACACGCCGTGCCCTGGCTTTTGGGGCCGGCAGGCTCCTGGGGGGGCTGAGATCTGGCTCCTTTTCCCCAGGAGCCTGTGGAAAGCGTGAATCCCGGGGAAGGGAAGCACTTTCCCAGGGACACGCTGTCTCGCAGGCTGTGCCACACTGCCTGTGGCAGCCGGCAGCGACGCGAGCGAGGGCTCTTTGTGCTGATTTCTGGTGTTTCACCAGCGGGGCTGCCACGTGCAGAGATATAGGAATTCAGAGGCAAGGACCCATGTCCCTCAAACAGGAGTTGAGGACCTGGTGTCCATGCCCTCGCTGAGCTTCAGCCGTGGCCCCTTCTTTTGCAGGCAGAGCTTTCTTGGTGGGGTTGAGGGCTGAACGGGGGTTACGAGAAACAGCTCTGAGTCCCTGTACTTCCTTTGTCCTCCCAAGCATCACAGTGGTCACCTGGAACGTGGGCACAGCCATGCCCCCGAGCGATGTGACGTCCTTGTTGCACCTCAACACAGGCGAGACAAATGACGTGGATGTGATCGCCATTGGGTAAGAGCGCGAGGACAGGGCTCCCTCCCCGCCACGTCCCTCCGCAGGGATCCTCACAGAGCTGAGAACGGAAGAGCTGTAGCCTCAGCCTCCCTCGGGCATGGTGAGCAGGGAGGGGTGCGCATCCCAAGCGGTAAAATAGCAGAAAAGGGGATGGAGAATCGGCTTGTGGAGAGCAGGAGTGCTCAGAGGAACTGGAACCCTTGAATCCCAAGTAGCCCTGAACCCTTGACGAGTCTGCACCTGGCTGTGCCGCGCGTCGCTGGGCCTCAGCGGGCGCTGCTCTTGCCCTGAGCCCTGGCAGTCCTGGCAGCAGGTCGGTAGAGGCATTTAAAGAGTCCTCTGGGACCGTTTTCCTCGTCTCAAATTTGCCCATAGCGTGCAGGCCTCAAGGGCACAGATCTCCTGCTCTCTCGCAGCTGGGTTGGCGCTGTGCCCCGGCAGCGCCGCCTCTGCGCAGTCAGGCTGAGCTGGAGTGGCTGAGCGAGGCGAGCTCTGCCAGAGGCCAAGGGAAAACTGGTCCCTCGGGGTTTGCCGTGGTGCGTGTGAGTTCCTGTTGAGGCCAGGGATGCACTGCCTTTGCACGGGGTGCGAGACGGAAGAGCTGTCTCTGCCTCCAGGGGCTCCCCCTGTTCTCCTCGCCCTGGAGGGGTGAGCGCTGAGGCTGCTGGAGCGATGATGCCGTGTTGGAGCCAGTCTCCTGGTTCCTGCACACCAGCGGGATGGGGCGGTGTCGGTAGACCCGAGCCTGGATGGATGGGGCAGAGGGTGTAGCTGGTGGCAAGGAGACCGTGTCCCGGGCAGGGTAGGGTGTCCGGCTGCTCCCCGCCTCCAGGACGCCGCCGCCGCCGGGCTGTGTCCTTCCTCTGACCTGCATCTTTGTGCCCTGAGCACTTGATATTTTTGGGCAAGACGTTTCTGATTCTGCCACTCTCTGCGGATGTTCTCCTTTCCTCTCTTCACCAATAGCTGAGCCAGGAGGAGCACTGTTAACCCTCTGTGTGCTGCTGCTCTGAACTGGGTGGCTAGGATGCATCTGGACTCCCTGTGCTGGACTACCTATGAGACCTGGCTTCTCTGTAGAGACCAGTGCAGCCGAAATGTCCCGTAAGCTCCTCTTGCACATCGAGATAGGCTTCAGGCTGCTGCCCAGCCCTTTGCAGCTGAACTGCTCCTGTTTTAAAAAGGGCCAAGGCCCTTGTGGGTTCAGGGCCACTTGTGCCTTCTGCTAGCGCGTGACCCAGCATCGCTGGAGCAAGGATATGGCTGGTTTGTGCTCTAAGCCCTGGGTCCCCCCTGGAACTGCCCTTCCCGCCCTGACCCTGCTCCCCAGCACTGTGCTTTGGCACTTCTCCCAAAGAGCGCTCGCTAGCTGGGACACAGGCGCCTTCCTGGTGTGGCTGAGGGACCTGTCCCTTTTCCTCCCAGGCTGCAAGAGGTGAACTCCAAGATAAACAAGCGTCTCAAGGATGCCCTCTTCACGGATCAGTGGAGCGAGCTCTTCATGGATGTGCTGAGCCCCTTCCACTTCGTCCTGGTAAGGAGGTGGCAGAGCGGCTGGGCGGTTTGGCGTTCCCTCTGTCTGCCAGGCAGAGAGGGAGGTGTGGTAGGAGGACTGGCTGGAGC
Organism: Cuculus canorus; assembly: GCF_017976375.1. Classification (NCBI taxonomy): domain Eukaryota; kingdom Metazoa; phylum Chordata; class Aves; order Cuculiformes; family Cuculidae; genus Cuculus; species Cuculus canorus. The sequence continues at coordinate 11,028,701 of NC_071417.1, forward strand.
GACAGCCTGCCGGAGGGACAACCTGCAGCCATCTGAGCAGCGTGTGGGGCTGTCCTGCACCTTACGCATCCCTTGCAGTGCTCTGGGGACGCCTCTTGTTGCCTGCTGCGTTGCACCAGGGTGAGGAGGTGGATGTGGGAATAAGCTTGTGGTTCTGGCAGCTCCCAGGGCAGGGTCTGCTCCTCAGGGCACTTGTTCCAGCGCATCCATGAGCCTTACAACCGCTGGCCTTACCTCGCTGTCTGTATTCCGGAGGGCATGCAGGGATCGCTGAGCTCCATGTGCCATGTGCAAGGAGGGGGCACGTGGAGGATGGAGGTGCTGCCTGGCTGGCCTGGAGGTGGGGCAAGCTGGCCTGGCTGCTATGGGCTCTGCTGTGGCTACCGTTACGTTTCAGCCCCTGCTCTCATTCCAGGTCAGCACGGTGCGGATGCAAGGTGTGATCCTACTGGTATTTGCAAAGTACTACCACCTCCCCTTCCTGCAGGACATCCAGACAGACTGCACGCGGACGGGGCTGGGGGGCTACTGGGTGAGTGTGGGCGTGGGGTGGGTGGTGAGGGGCTGCCTTCACCAGGAGTCACGGGATCCTCTTGGTGCAGGGCAACAAGGGTGGAGTGAGTGTTCGTCTCTCCGTCTTCGGCCACATGGTCTGCTTCCTGAACTGCCACCTGCCAGCGCACCTGGAGAAGGCGGAGCAGCGCAAGGAGGACTTTGCCACCATACTGCACATGCAGCAGTTTGAGGGGCGCACAGCCAGCGGCATCCTGGACCACGAGTGCGTACCCCACCACTTTGCACCCCACTCTGGGCCAGGGCTTTAGGACCACCCTCCGTCCTTGGCTGTCTCAGGATAGGATCTGGGCTCCGGCCCCTGAATCCCAGCACAGCTCGGAGATGAGATCTTGCCTGCTGATGTGCAGAATTGTCCTCTGGCCCAATGGGGACCCAGCATGGTGGAGCAGGCGTTAAGAAAGGTCCTTTGTCTCCCTTGGGGCACGTCCAGACCTGGTGCAGCTCCTGTGGTGTTGGTGCTGTTGGGGTTTAGAACTGGTGAGGTGGGGGGGCCGGGCTCTGCGCCAGCGTCTTGGCTGTGCGATCTGACCCCACCGTGTGCGTCCCGGTGGAAAAGTCTGCCTGCAGTTTCTGCTCAGGGAGGTGAGGCCCGCATGGTTCCTGGTGCTTGGTCCAACCTGAATCATAGAATCACGAGGCTGGAAAGGACCCACTGGATCATCGAGTCCAACCATTCCTAACACTCCCTTAAACCATGTCCCTAAGCATTTCTTCAACCTGTTCCTTAAACACCTCCAGGGAAGGTGAGTCGACCCCCTCCCTGGGCAGCTGTTCCAGTGCCCGATGACTCTTTCCATGAAGAATTTTTTTCTGATATCCAGCCTGAACCTCCCCTGGCGGAGCTTCAGGCCATTCCCCCTTGTCCTGTCCTCTGTCACTTGGGAGAAGAGCCCAGCTCCCTCCTCTCCACAACCTCCTTTCAGGCAGTTGTAGAGAGCAATAAGGTCTCCCCTCAGCCTCCTCTTCTCCAGGCTGAACACCCCCAGCTCTCTCAGCCGCTCCTCGTCAGACGTTCTCCAGCCCCTCACCAGCTTTGTTGCTCTTCTCTGGACACGCTCCAGAGCCTCCACATCCTTCTTGTGGTGAGGGGCCCAGAACTGAACACAGTCCTCAAGGTGTGGTCTCACCAGTGCCGAGTACAGAGGGAGAATCCCCTCCCTGGCCCTGCTGGTCACACCGTTTCTGATCCAAGCCAAGATGCCATTGGCCTTCTTGGCCACCTGGGCACACTTCGAGTCTATCCCTCTCCCTCCCACCTGCAGCCTCGTGTTCTGGTTTGGAGACCTCAATTTCCGCATCGAAAGCCTCGACATCCGCTTTGTGAAGTACGCCATCGACAGCAACATCCTGAGCCAGCTCTGGGAGAAGGACCAGGTGAGCGGGCTGGTCACGCTGCTGCGCCTCAGTGGCTCTGGGCTCTCACTAAAACTGCCCATGCAGCTGCGGGATGGGGCACATCCCCACACCGCCCAAAGGGCTCTCCTGGCTCTGTGGGGTTGGAGCAGCACAGCTGTGGAATCAGAGACACATAAGTCACTAGGTTGGAAAAGACCTTTGAGCTCATTAAGCCCGACTGTATCTGTCCTCTACTAAATCATATTGCTAAGCAATTCATCCAACTGTCTTTTAAAGCCCTGCAGGGATGGGCACTCTGTAGCCTCCTTGGGCAGCCTCTGCCAGTGCTTGAGAACCCTTTTGGTGAAGAAATTTTTCTTAATGTTCAATCTGAACCTGCCCTGGTTCCTTCTCGTCCTATCACCTGGGAGAAGAGCCCAGTACCCACCTCTCTACAGCCCCTTCAGGCAGTTGTAGACAGTGATGAGGTCTCCCCTCAGCCTCCTTTTCTCCAGCCTAGGCAGCTCCAGGTCCCTCGGTTGCTCCTCCTAACCCTTGTTCTGCAGCCCCTTCCCCTTGTTTGCGTGATAAGGACAAGCCCCTAGAGCTGTGGGGCTGGCAGTGGTGGGGCAGCGATATGCGCAGAGGGTGGTGAGGTCTCGGAGGCGTGCAGAGGGGTCTGGCCATGGGGCCGACGTGCACCCCGACCTGCTCTCTCTCCCACAGCTGAACATTGCTAAGAGCACTTGGCCCGTCCTCAGCGGCTTTCAGGAGGGACCCCTCAACTTCCCACCCACCTTCAAGTTTGATGTGGGCACCAACAAGTACGACAGCAGGTAGGAGAGCGGAATGGGGCTGCGAAGTGGTGGGGTTCTGGGGGTGCTGGTGCTGGCAGGGCAGGGGCTGATGCTGGTGTAGTTGGTGGGGAGGAGCCGTGCTGGGGAGCGGGGATGACAGCTGGGACACAACTGTTGTGCTGGTGCCAGCACGGGTCTGTCCCTGCAGCCGCACGGAGCCGTGTGCCAAGATGAGCCGCGTCCCCTGCCCGCGCGTGCGGTAGTGCCGGGGGAGGCAGTTTGGGGTGCAGCCCCCTGCCCTCTGCCAGGCGAGAGATGCCCCTCTGTGCCCCGCAGTGCCAAGAAGCGAAAACCTGCCTGGACCGACCGCATCCTCTGGAAGATCAAATCCCCCGGTGTCGGGCTTGGTGCAGGCGGGCGCCGGCCAAGCCGGGGCGTCCTGTCGGTGAGCCAGCTCTGCTACTGCAGCCACATGGAGTACACAATCAGCGACCACAAGCCCGTGGCTGCCATCTTCGCGGTGCAGGTGAGCGCTGGGCACGCAGGCAGGAGTTTGGTTTATCTTTGGCAAGCGCAGCTTCTCGCTGCTGCTGGTGGGCTGTGTGAGGGCCCTCGGTGGGGGCAGCACAGGTGGCTCTTTGGGCCCCTCTCGCTTACCACGTGCACGTCTCTGACAGTTTGCTTCCAAGGCAGACAAGCCCCCGGTCGAGATCTTTGTGGCTGACGAATGGAGCAGGCCGGAGCAAGCAGTTGTCAGGTACAAGATGGCTGCTGGCTTCCACCGGAGCTCCTGGGACTGGATAGGACTCTACCGGGTAGGGGCTTGGGGGCTGCTGGGGCTGGAGGGAGTGGGGAGCGCTGCACAGCACCGCGGGGTCCCTTCGCAACTGCCTCCCGACGGCAGACATGGGTGCATGGCACGGACCTGCGCTGTGCGCTCCCTTCCCCTGGGAGGCCCTGGCAGTTAGCTGCAGGATTCGTCCCTGCGTCAGGAGGCTCGTGTCCAGCAGTTCCCTCTTTCTCCTGCTCGGTCGGGGCCAACAGGGTCCAAAGCCCAGTGTTCCCAGGGTGTCGCTGAGTGGGTGTGGGGCAGCTCTTGGTGCCTCTGGGCAAGGAGAGGGAGCTGAGTGAGAGGAGAGTTAAGGCTGGGTGGGGGTGGTGCGGGTGCTGAGCAGGGCTGATGTTCTCCCATTCACCTGTGCTCTCTCGTGTACGTGCACGTAGGTGGGCTTTCGGCATCCCAAAGACTACGTGTCCTATGTCTGGGCCAGGAGCGACGATGGAGAGCGCTGCCTGGAGAAGCAGCTGTGTGCACAGGTGAGCTGGGGCCAGCCCTGCTGTCACACATAGACATGTGTGTCCCATTGTGGGAGGACAGTGGCCTTTTTGCCACCCTGATGGAGTGAGCGGGCACCTCCTTAGAGCTTTGTGCGGTCCTCGTGGGGTTCTGCTCTCGGCTGGGACTGGAGGTGGGATGGGGTCCAGCCCTGGTGCCCATCAGTTCTCTCTGGGCTGCAGGTGATGTTCTCGGATGAGGCTCTACCCAAGGGGAAGGGCGAGTACATCCTCGGATACTACAGCAACACCTCCAGTAGCATCGCTGGAGTGACCGAGCCCTTCCAGGTCAGTACAGCCAGCAGGCGAGGGTGGGGGGCTGTGGGGGTGCCTGGCGGGAGGAGGCTGGTGCCTTACAGCCTCCGGTGAGGATCAGCCAGCAGTGCTGATGCCAGGTCGTAGATCTCCCTGCCCAGATCGGAGGAGGGCAGCAGCCCCACAGACAGCTCAGGTAGCAGCTCGGAAGAGGAGGATGACAGCACGCTTGTCCTGCTGGCTCCCAAATCCCGTAGCCCCAGTCCGGGCAAGATGAAACGGCACCGAAGTCGAAGCCCCAGCCTGGCCAAGTTCCAGGGCCTCATCCTGCGGCCGTCGAGCCGGGACAGGGCTACGAGCCGCAGCCCTTCACCCCAGAGCCGCCGAGGCCTCCCTGGAGACATCCCCACCATCCACCTGCCCCAGGAGGAGCCAGGGGGGCTTGGAGCCAAAGCCAAGGAGCCAGGGCGGGCGGCTGACAGCCATGAGGGCAGCTCCTTCTACCAGACTGTGCGGGAGCAGGGCCGCCTGCGGCGTGTCTCTGCCGACAACCCCCTGGCCAGGGCCGACCCCAGGAACCTGGGGCTGCTGCCCGCGCTCCGCCTGGAGATGATCGACCAGGCCATGGGCTGGCGCCGGGAGAGCGGGGACCAGGGCTACCCCTGCCGGAGGATGAGCCCCACCAGCCCCCCCGGCTGCAGCACGTCCCCAAAGGAGGGGAGCAGCCCCCAGGAGCTGGGCAGCCCTGGCTGTGCCATGGGCCGCTGATGCAGTGGCTCCCTCGGTCCTCCCCATAGCGCGCTTGCTGTGTGCTTTCCTCTGCCCTTTTACTGCTGAGCCGCCCCGCTCCCTTATTTATTGACTCCTCACCCCGGCGCGTGCCTGGCAGGGGCCTCCCCGCAGCCTGAGCTGCTGCCCCGGTAGGGCTGGGAGGTGGCATGGGGAGGCAAGGCTGGGCTAGTGCAGTGTGGGGAGCCCTTTTAGACATTCCAAGCGCAAGACCCTTTAGTCCTAGGGGAGGAGTGCTGGCCTCACACCTGGGTGGGACAGGAGGCCAGGGCAGGGCTCTGGCGATGGGCAGAGAGCGAGGACCACCCCAGGGTACCCCCAAGATCAAAGCTCGCTCCTTCCTTGCTGCTACCACCGTGCCTCAGCCTTGGATGTAGTGTGCGTGACAAAATAAACCATCCTGCCCACCCCAGCCGCCCTGTGCTTACTGTAGGGGGCAGGATCAGCCCCTGTAGGGTGGGGGCACTGGGAGCAGCAGGCTCAGTCCAGGCACCACACTCAGACCACGCTTTATTTATTCATTCCTGCACACAGGGGCTGGCCTCTTGCCAAGGCAGAGCCTGGTGCCTGCTTCTGGCTCCTGTGCAGACCCCAGCCCTCCCTTGTGCACCCCCTGCCTTGCCTGGGGAAGGGGCCAGGATCCCCACCACACTGAAGGGGCACAAATCCAGGGGTGGGGGGCCCTGTCATCCCTTGTGCCAGTAAAACCCTCCAGGGTGCAATAGGGAGGGAAGATGGTGGGTTTCCCCTTTCCTCAGTTCCCCCCATCTCGTTCCTTGTGCTTTGATGCTCGCAGATGGCCACAGCCACAGCTCCTTGAGAGGCACCTCATTCCCTCTCCCTGTGCTCCCCAACTCTGTGCACCACGCTCAGTGCCAGCCTTTGTCTCAAGGACCAGAAGTCAAGCAGCTTCACGCTGTGGCTTCTTCCTCACACGAGGCAGGGCTTCTCTGTCACCTGGGCACCACGTGAGGCCGAGCATCGGGCTTCTGCTCCGGGACCACTCGGAACTGCTCGTCTCGGTTTGGAACCACTCAGCTCTGCTCCTCCCGGGTGCTGTATCTGCTTCTCCTGGGACCCCGGCTCCTCCTGGGCACCCCTTGGGACTCTTCTCCCTCACAGGATCCTCTCTCCCCTGCCCCTCACAGCTCCCCCGTGTTTTCCCACAGGACCCCCTGCCTGCAGCCTCACCCAGGCAGGAGGGACCAGCAGGATAGGGAGGGAGCCTTTCCTGCCAGGGCACTGGGCAGAAACCCTGGAGCACTGGGCTGACAGCACTGTCACCTCCTCATGGCCCCAAGATCGCCTGCACGGATGCTGCTCTCTCTTGTCCCTCTCTCATCCCTCTCCCACCAGCACCAGGGGAAGCTCCAGCCCTGGGCACCATGACCTCGCTGCAGGGCATGGCTCTGGGGACACAGCTTTGTCACCAGGTGTGGCTTTGCCAGTGCTGCGAAGCACAGGATCCATCCAATACTGGCAACCTCGGCTGCTGCTTGCAGGGAAAGAGTGTTTCTTGCCAGGGTCGGACAGATTAAAATCCCAACGGTTCCCAGTTGGTGCTGGTTTTATTGGAATGCTTTTTCAGTGTCACACTTGGAGATCTTAAAGATTGTTGCTTTGCACAAAAACTCCAGGGCATGAAGAAAAAGACATTGGAACCCAACAGCTTCAGGATGTTAATTTGAACAAGGAAACAAAGTAGAGTTCCATTGGAAGCATTTGACAGCTGTGAGCAGCAGCGGGAAAAGCTGAATTGCAACAGAAACAACAGCCCCTGCCACTCACTGCAAGTTTCCCTTTCCGTGCTAGTCCCTGTTTCAGGTCAATTCTTCCCACCAAAAAGATGCTGCAGTGGTGCAAAGATGATGCTGGGGAAACAATAACAGCAACAAGAGCACATTAGATGAGAAATGCTTCTTGGGAATTTCTGCCCACAGGAATGACACAACCCCAGCACAAAATAACAGGAGGGAGCCTGAAAAACCAGAGGGAACCAAAAGTGCAACCTGTGCCAGCTTGGCCCAGTCTCAACACTGAAAGGGACTGACACGTGTTGGGTTGAACAAGGAGTTTGATTCCAACAGCTCCTGAGCTCTCCTGCACTCAGCAACGCCCATGGCTGTGGGCTTGGGCATGGTAATTCCCCTGTAAAACGTCCCCTTTGGGATCACAGTTCCAGAGGCCACAGCTGCCACAGGCCAAATAGAGGTCCCCCTGCCCTCAGTGGAATGGAAGTGGGGTTCAGGGAAGCTCTGGCAGGAGGGGAAGGCGCTGAGCCCTTAGGAATGGGGCTGGAGCTGGCATCCCCTGCTGGGAAAAGACCTGCTCCGGGCAGCTGGGGCTGAGGGCAGGGACCTCCTGGTAGAGCTTTGTTCCCAAGGCCAGGTCAGAAGACGAACAGTTCTTGGGAACACTGCACCTCACCACAGAACAAAAGGGCATCCCTGGCTTTGGGTTGACCACAGAAAAGATATTTCCAGTCCTCAGGACAAGCGGAATCCCTGGCACCGCCAGAACCGGGCACAGGCGCTGGCTTGGGCACGGCCAAGCTGTGCCTGCTCAGTGCTGCAGTACCTTCTCCAGAGCTGGGAGAAACCTCTTCCTGCCAGCTTCCCTGGGCCTTCGGGCTCCGTTTGGTTCAGTTGCTGCCGTGGCCAAACGGCCCCCTCAGCCAGACTGGGCACTGCTCTTTGGTCCAGGTTTGATGCCGCAAGCCCACCTGCAAGAACAGCAGTGAGAACAAAACCCCGAGCTCTCTCTCCCCATACTCCCCGCTCCGTTCCCAGCAGTAAAGCCAGACATGGACAGGGCATCCAGCCTGGCAGATGGGATGCTTGGAATCCCCCTGATTGATCCAGCGGAAGGCTCCCATCCCACAGTCCCGCTCAGAAAGAGCTGTACAGCCTGGCTCCAGGGGCAGGAGTTTGTTAGGCAGGATTAGAATCCCATCCCTGGGCACCATGGCAAGGCAGGAGCTGGAATTCCCAGTCTGGAAAATCCCAACCAGGATTTGTAAAGGAAAAGCAATGCCAAGGTCATCCCTGCAGCTTTGGATTGAACATGGCCAGAGTGAACAGAAAAGCCCAGGTATTCCTCACTTACAGCAACTCCCACGGTCCCAGCCCTTGGGAAGGGCTGCTGGGCTGAAGTCACCCTCCTCGGCCCTGGAGGAATTCTGAAAGGAAAAGGAGCCTCAGTAGAAATTCTAGTGTGCAGGAGATCTTTCTTTCTTTGCTTTCTCGAAGAACTAAAAGGCCAGGTCTGCTCTCACAGGCTGTGATTTGATTCCTTTTCCTGCTACTGCCAGGACTTTCTTCCCCAAGGAATTCCTGCCCCTCCCTCCTCAGGACATTCCCAAGCCGAAGACAAAGCTGGGATGCACTGAGAACACTTTATCATTGCAGAGAGGGAAAGAACTGCGGCAGCTCTGGCACAGACAGAGATTTTAAAGAACATGAGCAGAGGTGCTGTGGGAAATAACAGCTCCTGGACACCGGCACTGCTGAGACACAGCTTGAGCTCTGCGCAAAGGAGATAGGAGGACAAAGAGGCCTGGAGTCAGGAAGACAAGGCAGGGATCCTGCAGGGGCAGCTCTGAGAGGCTCCACTCACCCCTGGACTTCCTGACAGCCAGGAAAGCTCCCTGTGAAACTCGTCCATGGGCTGAGTTTGATGAGTAGGAATTGCCCCGTCTTGATGCAGGGGATGCAAGGGAAAAGGGACAAAACATCACCTGCGGGCATTTCTCTGCTGGGCACTTTGAGAACTGGGGACCAAACAGACGCCGTGGACTCTTCTTGAATTTCCCATAGCTTCCCATTTCCAGCCCACGCTTGGCTTTACGCAGACGGGGAACACATTCGGCTCCAGCACTGGGAAGAAGTCCAATAAGGAAGAACTGAGTAGATGAAAAGACGTAAAAAGGGAGCAACCTTGGCAATGGCTGCTCCAAGAATTCCATTAGAAATCAGGATTTTAGCACCTTGAGCCAAAACAATGGAGACCCCGAATCTCTACTGGTGCTCACGGCTCAAAGTCTCATTCAAACAATGAAAATTCACCCGCATCCCAGAACCCAGCTTTCTGCCTTTCCACTAAAACCAACAAGCAGTTCCAGAGACAAAACGCATTCCAGGACAGGGAAAGAGAAAGGAACAGAGAGGGGAGAAAGCTGACGCCAGGAGAAGGGCAGGGAACAAAGAACCACCGAGAGATCCCACCAGCCTCGGGCTTGGAGGAAGGTCCAAGAAGACATTAAACCCTGACAAGGGCCCTGGGAGATGAGTTTGTAGCCAACTGACCTGTTCATGCCTGACCGTGGGCATGAGGGTTCTTCTCCGGCTGCCACTCTGCTCCTCTGCCCAGCGCCTTCCCCTGCAGCCCTTGCAGTTTCACTGCTCCTCCTGACTTTCAGACCATCACAGCTGGGCGTTGTGAACGTCTGATGGGGACTTTGCTGCTTCAGAACAAAACCCAGAATTAATGCACATTCCTATTGTGCAAAACTGTTCCTGTATGTACGACGGAACCCAAGTGATTCAGGAATCTCTGATCGGCTACCTTGTTCCAGCAGAAGGGAAGCATCAAGAGCCCACCCAGAGAATTGTGCTCAGAGTTTTTAAACAAGAAATTCTCCTTTCCCAGACATCCGGTGGGCTCCGTTCTTAGAGCAGGGCCCAGGAAGGGATTGTAATTAGCAGGAATGTGATGCTGGCAGAGCCACGGGGATTTTCTCTTGGGAATCTGGACAGGGCATCTTCCCTCATTCACTGCATCTCCAGACCTTGATCCACACTGAAAACAAACCCAGCCAGAGCACCCATGAAACAAAAACTTCCCCAAGCAGCTGCACTCGGCTGTTCATGGAACACAGCCCTGACGAGACAATGGAATCACCCAGCACTATCGCCCTCCCGCAGGCCCTTACAGCCAGGAAAGCCCTGGGCAGCTCAGCTCAGCTCTGCACAAACCCACGGAGCTGGAGCCAGCGGGGCTTCCAGTCCGGAGCCAGGAATGCCTTCTGAGTTTGATAGGATCGATGGGAAGAGTTCTTCCAGCTTGGGTGAGAATTCAGGGCCACTTTCCCTCGCCTGATGGACCCCAGCCAGAGCAGCGCTGCCCTGAGAGAGATTTTGCTGCTGTCAGAGCAGAATATGAGAACATTTCCATCCTTTTGGAATCTTTAGAACGGAACTTTTAACCCAACTGCAGCACAGGAACACAGACAGAACTTACGAGCTCCTCCCTGCCTGTGGTTTCTTCTGTACCTGGAACAGAAGAATTAGAACATTTGGTGAATATTTGGTGCTTGGCCTTTCTTTCCCCAACTTCAAAGCCGCCTCGCCCCTCACTCTGAGAACAAGATCAGTTCCTCAGAAACAGCGCCGGGCTCACACAGGAGTGGTTGAAAAGGAAAATTTGGGAATGCTGGGCAAAGCAAGACAGCGCAAAGGAGAACACCCAGCTCTGCTCTATCCTGAACCCACAGCATAGCCACTCCGCACACAGCTCTGCTCCCTCCAATTCCAAGACACAGGAGACAAAGGGAACGGGAAAAGTGAGACAGAGGGCATGGATGTTCCCAGGAATTTCCCAGGCCATCTCCACAGTGACTCACCACCGGATCCACGCTGTGGGAAGGAGTTCAGTTCCAGGTACAGAGTGCACACGTAGGGATACGGCGTGAGACGGACGTTCCCATGGGTGAATCTCATCTTCCACGCTCTCTCCCATTTGCTCAGATCTGAGTGCGATGCTCAGAGGTAAGGACACAGCACGGACATTCCCAAGGTCAGGAGTAGGAATGCAGCCTCCCAGAACAGGCAAGGAATGTCTTGGAGGCAGAAACCAGTGGGTGCCAATGGAAACTGCCCAGCTTGAAGCAGTTGTTCCCAGCTAAAGCCCTGCGTGCTCTGAACAAGGAATGTGGGATTAAGCAGTGCACAATGGACAAGGGCACTGGATCTTTGAGAGCAGGAAAGAAAGGATACATGGGAAGACAGTGAAGTGGTCTGTAGAAAAGGGATGCAAATCATCCAGATTGCCAAGGATCACTCGAATCACTTCCTGGAGAGGCCAAAGCCAGAAATGAAGGAAGAGCATTAACAGCAGAGCCACAATTCCACTGGGAAGGACAGTTACAAGGCTTGGGAACAATTTAAAATCATCATTTTCTTGAATCATGGCAGAGCAGAGGCAGGAGTTTTGCTTTTCCCTCTCCCCTCCTTTGCCCGCTCCCTCCCATCCCCTTGGATTCATGACACCAACAGACTCCGAGGAACTGAAGGGAATTCTTGTCTGACTCCTGTACGGAGCCAGCAGCGCTGCTCCGGCGAGCGGGGCTGGGCTAGGACAGGGACTACATCTGACCGTTAAGAAGTCTCCTTTTTCCCAGCAAACACCAGCAGTATCGATCTCTCCCAAAAATCAACAGATTCCTCTTTTCCTGACTATGGATCCAACTCAGGGACACGGGAGCAGGAATTCCACCCCAGCAAACTTCTGCTCTGCACATGGAAACTTTCTCCAGTGAAGCCTTTGGACATTTGCAAAAGGGAAATGGGAAAATCATGGAAATCACCAGGAAAAGAATGGCCACAGGTTCCCCAGCTCTACAGATCCAAGGGAAGCTTGGGTGAGGGAGCACTGGATCTGCCTCTGCCACACCAGATCCCAGCACTGCCACTGCTCCAGAAAACACTGGAGGGTTTGGCAGCCACTCCAGCTGGCGAAGTTAAGAGCAAGGCTTAGGTCTGGGGCTGAGAGCAAACCCCTGGGAAAGAGCCACTACGGAGTGGATCCCAACAGGAATGGGGAAGCAACAGGGTGCAAGTGGCTCGACAGACAGAAGTTTCCATGGGCCCAGCTGGAACAACCAGCAGCTGCTGTGCAATATTCCCAGGGAAAGCATTCCTCTCCCACGCTAACGCTACTGGCTGATGCCCATTCCCACTGACACGCATCTCTTCCCCCTCATGCTCTCCAGAGAATTCCTCATTCCTCTGACTGGAAATGCATTGGATAAAACGTCCTCCCTCTCCTCACGAACCAAAGGTTTGCTTAGCTGAATGCTCAGCTCAGGGCCCTAGCCCTGCCCCAGCTCCTACCTCCAACTCCTCAGCAGCCCCTGGAACACTGTCGGGAGCAGGAGCGCTGGGAAGCAAACACAGACAGTCAGGCCCAGCCCAAGCAAAAAGCTACATTTGCTGTGAGAGTTTCAATGCTACCTCTACCTCGTTCTCATGGCACAGGAAAAATGCTCAGCAGGCAGAGGAATTCCTAACTCACTGTTCTTAAAAGCCATCTCTTATTCCATAGGGACTGTTCCTTGGGAATTTCCTGCCCATTTGTATTTTGCATGGCTGAGGATACAATGGATGAGAAATGGGATCTTTCCAGCTGAACTTGAGGAACCTTTAGGACTGGGTTTTGCCAGGTGTCCTCAAGCCGGCCCCTCTGCCTGCCAGCCCATCCTAATGCCATTCTGCTCCAGGGACTCAAAGCAGGAGCCATCAGGACATGTGCCCTCCATGGTGCCACCCTGCAGAGGAAGGGGCCTTGGCAGCACTGGGAGCCGTGCCCCACTGACACCGAACCGCCCTCCCAAACAGGAACGGCTCCTCCAGCACCTGTCTTCCTTAAAGCTGCACTGCCAGAGAGTGGCAAGGATCAAGGAGACAAGTGTGGCACGAGACCTAATGTGGCTGCAGGCCAGGAAACAGCCAGACTTGTGGCATGTTCCCAGAGCCTTCCCTTCTGTTTCCTCCGCAGCTGACAGCCCCCACTTCCAGAATAAACCCTGGCTCTGGCTGGGATTGCAGCCTCCAGGATCCCAAGTCCTCTCCCAGGCTCAAAGCCCCAGAGCTCCACGACGGTGCTGCCAAAGATCTGCCCGCTCACCAAAACCCTCACCTAGTGTCCCCAAGGAACCATCAAGCATGACGGAGCCCTTATTTCCCCAAGACAAAAACCCTGCCTGTTGATAGGAAGCATGGAATTCCTGATTCTGCTTTTCTTGTACTCATGGTTTTGGCTTTACTTAGGAAACTGTCTTTATCCCAACCCGCAAGCTCTCTTCCTTGGACCCTTCTGCCTCTCTCCCTCATCCCACTGTGGGTGGGGAGGGAGCGGCCGCACAGGGCTCCATTTCTGCTGGGGTTCAGCCCCTACAAAGGCAGTGGAACCGGAGCATTTATACAGCTCCCACCACTCTCCCAGGCCAATGCTCAGCCCGGGCAAGCGCAGCAGTAACTTTTAAGCCACCGCTTTCCCGGGAAGTGGGAGAAAGGAGGGAATGAGGAGCCCCCAGGACCTGGATTCTGGGTCTCACTTCTTCTCTTCTCCATGCAGCCATCCAACTGCAGGCAGACTTTCCAGCGGGAATGTGCTCACCTGGGGAAGCGGCCGTACCGGATTTTAAACTTGTAGACGTGCTGGCCCGCATGGAGAAACCTCGTCTGGGGCAGCAGTGAGGGGAACGGTTCCAGAGACATTTCCCGCTCTCCGAATGCCGGCCTAGAGAAGCACGAGCAGCCCAGGTCAATGCCCCCCTTCACAGCTCCAGTGCTGCCTGACGAGAAGAGCCCACGGGCAGTTTCTCCTCTTGGGGACATCAGCAGCTAGGACAGATTCCCACCCGCTCCCAAATTCCTGACCCCAGTGCCCGTCCCAGAAGAGCTGGGCATTCCCCATGGGATCAGGGAATTCCCTACAGGATCAGAGCATTTCCTGTGGGATGAGGGCATTCCCTGCAGGATGAGGGCTTTCCCTGCAGGATCAAGGACATTCCCTGTGGGGTCAGGGCATTCACCACAGGAATAAGGCGTTATTCCCCACAGGATCAGGGCACTTCCCACAGGCTCAAGGCTTTCCTCTTTGGGATCAGGACATCCCCTGTGGAATGAAGGCATTTCCCACAGGATCAGTGCGTTCCCTGTTGAATTAGGGTATTCCCTGTGCGATGAGGGCATTCCCTATAGGATCAAGGCATTTCCTGCAGGATCAGAGGGATCCTGGGAGATCATGGCATTCGCCTTGGGATCAAGGCATTCCCTGTGGGATGAGAGCATTCCCCTCGGGATCGAGGCATTTCCCGCAGGATCAGGGCATTCCCCACGGTAATAAGGCATTCCACAGGATCAGCATATTCCCACAGGATCAGGCCCGCCCTTGCCTGAGGGGAGCGGAGCCTATCCCGCCCGAACGGAGCCGATCCCGCCCGAACGGAGCCGATCCCGCCCGAGCGGAGCCGAAGCCGCCCGAGCGGAGCCGAACCCACCCGAACGGAGCCGAACCCGCCCGAGCGGAGCCGAACCCACCCGAGCAGAGCCGAACCCGCCCGAGCGGAACCGAACCCATCAGATCCCCCCCCCCGGCTCCCCCGGCCCCCGCTGTGGCCGGGCCGCTGCCGCTGCCGCTTCAGGGGCCGCTGCATCTCGGGGCTTGGGGCGCTGTTGGTGCCAACGGGAGCCCAGAGCCTCGGAGGAGGCGGCCTTGACCTTGTGGCAGTCTGGCAGCCGCTTTCAGGGGGGCCTGAGCTCTGCCCGTGCCTCTCAGGTCAGCGTTCACTCTGGTGCCTAATGACGGCCCCTCGGTCAGTCCTTTCTCTCCCAGACTGCAGCTGTGGCAGGTTTGCCTTTTCCAGGTTCAGGCACTTTTCCTGCACAGAGTTCCAGCGTTTTTTTTCCTTGACCTCTGCTGCACACACTCAGGGATTCCTGGAGACACCACGGAAAGGCAGGAGAAGCTGCAGCTCAAGTCTCACATGGGGTTTGAGGAGGAAACTCAGAGGAAACTGCTGCTTTGATCCATTTTTGATCTGGTGATGCCAGACAGTGGCGTTTGCAGGGAAAATAACATCCCACTCTATTCTCCGTCCGTTGTGAGGCTCTGCAGTGATCTCTATCTCTGCCCACACTCATCTCTCTCTGCCTGCACTGATATCTCTCTGTCTGCACTGGGCTCTCTCTCTGTCTGCACTGATATCTCTCTGTCTGCACTGGGCTCTCTCTCTGCCTGCATTGATATCTCTCTGCCTGCACTGGGTTCTCCCTTACTGCACAGGGCAGGAAGGAGCTTTGACATCGGGCCAGCCCTGACGTCACAGCACTTTCAGTTTCTTGGGAAGTGACAGAATCAAGACCTCCGCCATCACGGGCGGCTGACGGAGCCACCATGGCTGAGCAGCAGCCCTCATCTGAGGGGCCGGGCGAGTTCCAAATAGTCGTTTCCACTTTGTTGAGCGAAAAATTCACAGTGTTGGTGTCTCCAGATGATACTGTACAGGAACTCGCGGACAAGCTGAATGCCCAGGACTCCAGCCTGAGCCTTGAACAGGGAAGGCTGATCTACAAAACTAGTGAGCTGGAGGGCAGGAAGACCCTGCGCCACTATGGAATCAAACCCAACTCCATTGTGCACTATGTGCGACGGCGTAAGTGCAGTGTGGCCGGGGGAGGCTCTGTCCGGAGGTGGAGAGGGGCTGTGGGTGCGGATCTGGTGTCTCCCCAGCAGGGACCCTGGCCAGGAGCACAGGTGGGAGGGAAGGGGCAAGGTGGCTGTGGCCATGTGCGCACCAGGGAGCTGCTTCACTGGGAGGAAGACGAGGGCCCGGAATGCCCCTGTGTGGGGAGATGGCAGAGGGAGAGGAAGGACTCTGCTCATGGAAGTTGACCAAGAAATTTGCTCTCTGCATGTCAGCAGGGAGGGGTGGAGAGGGGGCGGCTGGGAGCACGTTTGCAGCCCCGCGGGGGCAGCTGGTGAGGATTCCTGTAGGAATCAAACTGGTGGGAAGAGGCTTCATAGCAAAGGTGTGAAGAAGAGGGAGAAGATGGGCAGAGATATGGGCATATACTGAAAGTATCCCATCCTCTGTGACCTCCCGGTAGCTGAAGGGGGTGCACAAGAAAGCTGGGGAGGGACTTTTTACAAAGGCATGGAGTGATAGGATGAGGGGCAGTGGCTTTAAATTGGAGAGGGGCAGATTTAGACTAGATATAAGGAGGACATTCTTCATGAGGGCAGTGAGGCACTGGCACAGGTTGCCCAGGGAGGTTGTGGCTGCCCCGTTCCTGGAGGTGTTCAAGGCCAGGTTGGATGGGCCTTGAGCAGCCTGATCCAGTGGGAGGTGTCCCTGCCCATGGATGGGGTGGGTTTGGAATTAGATGACCTTAAAGATGCCTACCAACTCAAACCGTTCCATGATTCTATGATACTCCTCTGGATGTCACCTGGCTCCTGAGCTCTTTCCTCTACTTTGTGTTCCTGTTGTAGTTCGAGGTGGTAGCAGTGAATTCCTACCTGAACCTGGAGGTAAGGCCATGCCCTGGTCCTCACTGACAACCTGGGCTGGGGGAGCTGCACAGTGGTGAGCACAGGACCTCAGCTCACAGCATGGTGGTGAGCGTGTCTCTGCCACAGCTCATGGAGGAGGATGGGAAGCTGCGCTAGATGTGGGAGGGCGAGGTGATACACGGTAGGGTCAGCGTGGCTAATGGGATCGGGAAGGATGGGCGAAGGCATCTTGAGGACAGCTTCTTCTCCCAAATTTGAGGCAAAAATGACAATGTATTCCTCTTGTTCCAGGTATAGACTTACGCTTAGCCCTAGGGCATCTGGACGTCTCTGGCAGCAGCGATGAGGCCAGGAAAACCGCAGAGGTGAGGTCTGACAGGATGTGATACCTGAGGCTGCAGTGCCTGAGTGAAGAGCACAGTGGGGCTTGGAGGGGAGGCACAGCTGCAGCACACGGGCTCACAGCCCGCCCTGTGCATGGGGGTCCCGCACTGCCCATCACCCCCACAGCGCTACGCCAGGTGGCAGGAGCTGGTGGGTGCTGCCCTTGGACCCAGCAGAGGGACCTCACCCTGCTGGCAGGCCGGGTGGGCACAGCGCCCGCACCAGCCAGCTTCCTCCCTGCAGGAGCGGGGAGCAGCACCAGCTCTCCACCCGGTGCTGGGGATGTTGTTCCTGCCTTCAGCAGACCTTCCTCCTGCAGGCACTGTCATCTTCAGAGGAGACAGGCATCTTAGGAATGCCTCTTCCCGTAGTCCCTAAGCTGCTGACCCCTGGCTGGCTGTATCCGGGCTTACAACAGCGGAGAAGCTGCTGGGTCTGCCAAGATCGGGTAAGGGCTTTGCCGTCGAGGACAGGGAATGCGTTGCTGTCGAGGACAGGTAGGGGTTTTGCTGGTCCTGACAGGGCACTGCCACGTGTGAAGGAAGTGGCAGCACAGAGAGCCTGGGACTGACCCTGGCTGTCACCTGGAGGGGTTTGTGTCTCTTCCAAATCTGTTATTCACAGCAATTCATCATCCTCTAGAAGAGTCCAGTCCCTTTTGCTACACTAACTCAGCACACACCGCCCCAGTTTTCAGGTTCATGGGAAGACAAATTCCACTTGCTCACATCCCACATCCATTCTGCTAAACATTGCATCTGCCTGTGGCCGCTCTCCTCTCTGCTGCTCCACCGCGGCAGAAGGGGAACAGCCCAGGCTTCACTCACAAGAAAGCCAGCAGCCAACACTGCCACGCTCACAAAACAGGAACCTTCCTGTCTGGATGTTCCATTTGCAAATATACCCTCTTGCTTTCCTGGGCACCATGCAGCACCAGCTGAGCCCCTGCTGCTGCTCGCCAGGCTCTGAGCTCCCACTCCAAGCTCCCTCGTGTGCTTCACTGTAAATCCCAGCACCCCATTCAGGCCCAAACTCACCACACTTGTGTTCCAGGTTTTTCCAGAAGTGATACCAACAATAACCCAGGAGTCTTCAGAGCACAACCCCGTGTACCGGTAAGAGCTGTTAGGCAAAGTGGGAGCACCCAAAAGCCATGTCACAGGTGGCATGAGCCTGTCATCTCTCCCATGTGCAGAGCTGAGCTCCCTGGTGAAGGTGTCTACCAGTGCTCCATCACAGGCCTCGCCTTTGAGGTGAAGTCGGCAGTGACCATCACCTACAGATACGCCAGCTGGACCACGCACCTGAGCGAGATTGACCAGGGCACACTGATACCCGCCGGACCCCTCTTCCACATAGAGGTGCAGTGTGAGGTCGTGAAGAAAGTGTTTCTCCCACACTTCATCTGCCTCACAGGTACAGCAGCTGCAGGGACCTAGGTCTTCCAAGCCATTATTCCTCAGTCTGTGTCCCCCCCGGACATCTCCAGCTCCTTGGAGGCCTCTCTCCAGTCAAGGACAAATTCTCTCTTCCCTCCAAGGTGCCCTGTATTCCCTTGCATTCCTCTGCTAAAGCCTTAACAAGAAGGAGGCAGCCTGAGAGGGTGCCAGGATGACTAAACAGAACCTCGATGCCTTTGCTGTCTCTTGCAGAATGTACAGATACCGGACCGTGCCTCATTGCCCATTTTAAATCTGGGAAGATGACCCTGGAGAAACCAACCTTGCTGATCCCTTTCTATGCTGTCCTAGAGAATCCCAGCTTCTCACTGCTTGGGGTGCTCTGGAGGAAGATGCGTTCAAGCTTCCATTCCGTGCCTGTGCACTCCCTGGTGCTGATCTTCCAGCAGCTCAGTGCTGCAAACACGACTCTTCACCTCTACCTCATCCCAGACGACAAATCTGTGAAGCAGGTAAGATGGAGGCAGCTTGGCCAGCTCAAAAGAGGATGACATCTGGGGTGGCTGCAGGAGCAGAGACTGGGTGTTATAAGCAGATGCCTCCCATGTTTTCTGCCTCCAGCCTCTGACTGAGTGAGAATCGTTGAGGTTGGAAGAGCCCTCTGAGATAATCCAGTCCAACCATCACCCCAACCCCACTGTGCCTGCTAAACCATGTCCCAAAGTGCCACGTCTACACGATTTTAAACCCCCCCAGGCATGGAGACTCCACCACTGCCCTGGGAAGCCTCTGCCAGTGCCTGAGAACCCTTTTTGTGAAGGATTTTTTCCTAATATCCTATCTAAATCTGCCCTGGTGTAACTTGGGGCCATCCCCTCTCATCCTATCCCTTGTTACCTGGGAGCACAGGCCAGCACCCATGTCACCCCAGCTTTCTTTCCAAGAGCTGCGGAGAGCAATGAGAACTCCCATATTCCCCTTCTTCAAACTAAACAGCCCCATGTCCCTCAGCTGCTCTCCATAAGCCCTCTGCCCCAGACCCTTCCCTGGCCTCATTGTCCTCTGGTTGTGCTCCAGCAGCTCAATATCTTTCTTGTAGCGGTGCCTCCAGGTGCCCTCAGGAATCGCTCTCTATCTTTGGCCGCGTCAGCGTGTCCTCGCACGAGCAAAGCTGTGGCGCAGGTTGCTCTGCAACACGGAGCAGATGTAGGACTTGCTGGGCATGGCCAGGCACAGCAAGAGATGGCTCCATGCAGCCCCTCTCCTGTGGCGTGCAAGCCCTCGCGCTCTGTCACAGAGGGACAGGGCATTACCCTGCCCGTGTTGGTGCCCGTGCCGAGCGGGAGCTGCTCGGCCCCCGAAGGGCAGCACTGCCTGTGCACAAGCGCTGCCTGTGCCGCATGCTCAGTGGGCTGTTCTGACTGGGTCGGTCTTGTCTCTTCTTGACTTCCTGTGTCCGTACCTCTGGGTTTTACTCCTCTCTCAGAAGCGATGCTTGATGTTTGCAGGCCATTGAAAAACAAGAAACGAATTGGAATTCAAAGTTTATTCCCAAGCCTCCCCCACTCGTCCCTCTGTACTTCGGCTGTGTTTACCGGGTGGCCGGCACAAATTCCGTGGAGATAACACCTGATGTAAGTGGGATTAGAAAACAGAAGAAGGCTTTGCCTTCAGCCACATCCTGTGCCCAGAATCTGCCTCACCAGATCTCAGAGCCCGTAGTGCTGAGGGCTGTTCTGGTTACAAGGAGCAAAGGCATTTCATCGTACACATGGAATGGTTTGGGTCGAAGGGACCTCAAAGCCCATCCACTTCCAATCCCCTGCCATGGGCAGGAACACCTCCTACTGGATCAGGAGCTCAAAGCCCCATCCAACCTGGCCTTGAACACCTCCAGGGATGGGGTAGCCACCACTTCTTGGGGCAACCTGTGCCAGGACCTCCTCACCCTCACAGCAAAACATTTCTTCCTAAGATCTCATCTCAACCTCCCCTCTTTCAGATCAAAACCCTTCCACTCGTACTAGCTCTGCACCTCCTGATCCCGGTTTTCCAGGAGCTCAACTTGCTTCTTCCCTTTGCAGGAACACATGCCACTCTGCTACAACAGTCCGAAAGAACAGCAGCTCTTTGTGGAGATCTACATCAGGAACGCGGATAAGGACACTGAGCTCTCTCTGAGAAACACACGTGACAACGTCAGGGTCTGGAAGACGTTACTGCGATCAGGTGGGAACAGCAGAGCCTCAGATGGAACCTGGAGTTTCAGATGCTGGGGCTTAAGGGAGCACGACAGCACTGTTGGTGGCTCTCTGCTTCCTTGGCTCCTGCTTGGGTAGAAATGTGACTGCGTGCGCTACTGCGACCACTGTGCGATGCCGAGCAGGGGAGGAGAAGGCCACCATTTCAGTGAAAAGCAACATCAGAAACTACATGTTGCAGCCAGCACGGCTCTTTGGATTTGCTGGCTGCAACACTGGTGTGTGAAACAACATGCAGAGTGCCCGGGATCGGAGCAAGGCCAGGTGGAGCAGAGCCTGCCTTCACCACCCCTCTCTGCTCACAGTGGCATCACAGACGTGGTGCGCAGTGAGCTCGCTGCTGGGGGTCTGCTGTCCTGGGGCTGCAAGAGGCTCTTGCTTACAGCTGTTCTGCTTTGGGGCTTTTGGGAGGGGCTCTTGATCAGGAGCACAGGGATAGGATGAGGGGGAACGGTTTTGAGCTGAAAGAGGGGAGATTGAGATGAGATCTTAGGCAGAAATGTTCTGTTGTGAGGGTGGGGAAGCCCTGGCCCAGGTCACCCAGAGCAGTGGTGGCTGCCCCATCCCTGGAGGTGTTCAAGGCCAGGTTGGATGGGGCTTGGAGCCCCTGATCCAGTGGGGGGTGTCCCTGCCCATGGCAGAGGGTTGGAACTGGATGGGCTTTGAGGTCCGTTCCAGCCCAGACCATTCCACAATTCTGTGATCCTATGAAAAGGAGGAAGATGGGAACAAGGCCATGCAAGGACACAGAGCTTCTATGGTTTCAGTGACAGCACGTTCAGTGACAGCACGTTCAGTGATCTCTCTCTCCTTTCTCCTTCAGGTGATATAAAGCTTCCTCCCCCGGGCTGCCACACTCCATCAGGTCAGTACAGTGTTTCAGACCTCATTGCTCTCTGCAGCTCCTGGAAAGGAGGTTGTGGTGAGGTGGGTGTTGGGCTCTTCTCCCAAGTAACAAGTGATGGGGTGAGAGGAAATGGCCTCACATTGTTCCAGGGCAGGTTGAGATTGGATATTAGAAACAATTTGTTTCCTGACAGAGTGGTGAAGCCCTGACAGAGGTTGCCCAGGGCGGTGGTGGAGTCTCCATCCCTGGAGGTGTTCAAGGCCAGGTTGGATGGTGCTTTGATCACCCTGATCTAGGGGGAGGTGTCCCTGCTCATGGCAGAGGGGTGGACTGGGAGATTTTTAAGGTCCCTTCCAACTCAAACCACTCTGTGTCTTCACAAACTGCTTGCTGAGACCAGAGCGAGCTGGGCTCTGAGTCAGCAGCTCCTCCTCACCTTGCAGGCGGGTGCAGGACAGCAGCTTCACACCCAGGCACTGCGGGAATCCCAGCGGGAACAGGTGCCACAGCTGATGGGGGCTGCCACTGACCTGACCTCCCCCAACTCTCCCTTCCCATTCCCACCCCCTTCCCTGCCCTGCTTCCGATGCTCCCATCCTTTCTGGTGGAGGATGGAGATGCGTGGCTGTGGGACAGGGTGCACAGCCGTGGTGTCGCTGGCTCAGGGAGCCACGTACCGTGGTGCGGACTCCCCTGCGGCTGTCTGGCCTCGTGCAGCACAGTGACGTGCACTTGGTGTCCGCTAGGATCGGCCTTTGTGAAGAAGAACAAGACGGAGCTTTGCTCCAGGATGGTGCAGGTTCCCTCCATTCTGCTACACCTACGGGATGTAAACGTCATTAACAACGACGAAGAAGAGGAGGTGCTCAGCCAAGATACGAGCCAAAAGAAGAACCGAGTCTTGCTAGAGCTACTGGAGAGGAAAGGCGCGGAGGCCCAGGAACAGCTCTACCAGATCCTCCGGAATAAAGACCCGTACCTCATCGCAGACCTGGAGAAGTCCAGCTAGGCCTGGGAGAGCAGGTTGCATCTGCTCCCACTGCTCAGCGTGTGTTGGGCTCCAGTGAGCTCCAACTGCCTGGTTTGGCATCCCTGCCCCAGGTTGGAAATGAAAACTAAAGCAGCTTTAATGAAACAATAATCTGAAAAAAGAAACCACTGCAAGTACACAAAACCAATTCAAACTGTGCTTTGTGACCAAACATCTCCGCTGACAGAAAGTCCCGACTGGGCTCAGCGTCAGGCAGGAGCTCGACACGTGAACTGGACTCAAGAACTGGACTCGGGAACAAGTGGATGGGTTCAGGGCGGGCAGACAGATGAGGGCCTCCTGAACATCACCTGTCAAAGAAACAGGGGTGATCCTTGTGATCCCTCAGCTTTTATCCCAAGTGTGATGTGTATGGCATGGAATACTTCCAGGATCAGGCTTGGGGCCTGTGTCCTGTCTGCCCCTCCCTGCAGGTGCCACCGTGTTGCCACCAGCTCTAGGGCGGTCTTGATTTCCACAGGAATAGGGCTGAGCACTGGCCATGGAAGGTCCGTCGGGTTCACTGTCATAGGAATCCTGACCTTCCAAAGCCTCTCCTGCCTTTTTGTATTTTCACATTAAATATTTTCTAAGCTATTTCTCCGCACCGTCTCTCACTCTGTCCCGTGTGAGTGCGTTTTGCGGGGACCGAGGGCCGCTCCTGCTGAGCCCGCGGGTCAGGGCAGTTGGGGGCACCAGCGGGAAGGATTGGGGTCCCGGGGCAACCCCTGGAGGGACTGGGATCCCGGTGCAGCTCCCGGAGGGCTCGGGGCTCTTTAAGCTGCAGCCACGGGGCGGGAATGGTGCCCCAAGGCCCGGGCGAGCGGCTCCTGCAGCGGGGTCGGGGACGACCCCCTCCCCAGCGAAGGCTGCGAGCGCTCCCAGCCCGCTCCCAGCTGCGGGCGGGCCGAGGGGCGCGTGGGGAGCCCCGGCTCCGCCTCTCCGAGCCCGGCGGCCTCCCCGACCGCACCCCGGGAGGCGCCTCCGCCCCTCATGGGCAGCGCCGGGGGCGGAGTGCGCGCAGCACGGGGGGAGGCGGGACCGCGCTCTGATTGGTGCTCACGGGGGCGGGGCGAGAGGGAGCTCCGCTCCCATTGGTGGAAACACCCACGGGGGCGGTGATGCTGCGCTCTTATTGGTGCTCGCGGAGGCGCGGCGAGAGGGAGCGCTGTCCCCATTGGTGGGCGCTCAAGCCGGAGGAGGCGGAGCCGCGCTCTGATTGGTTGGCGCTCCCCGCAGGGCAGGCGGAGCGTGCTTTGATTGGTGCTCTGGGCGCGGGGCGGTTCCTCCGCCGCGGGAAGCGGGCGCAGAGCGGGAAATCCTTGGCGCGGGGTCGGGATGCGCCGGGGCGGCGCGGAGCCCGCGGGGGCGCGGCGGGGCCGCCGGACCGGGGCGGCGGCAGCGGGGCGAGAGCCGGCGGGGGCTGACGAGGCAGTGGCGGGCAGGGACGATGGCCCCGCGCTGTCCGCTCTCAAGCGCCTGGAGCGCTCGCAGCGCACCGACCGGTTGGACGCGCTGTTCGGCTTCGAGCGGCCGGCGGAGCCGGGCGAGCGCACGGGATGGCTCGTCAACATGCACCCGGTACGGGCCGGGGCGGGCTGGCAGCGGCGGGGGGGAGCCCCGGGGGGACCCCGATAGCACTGGGGTCGGTGGGAGATCCGAGAGGGATGGGTGATCCCTGGGGAGACGCCCCGGTAGGGCCGGGGGAGCCCCGGCGAGACCCCCTGTAGGGCCTGGGGTGGGTGAGTGGCCTGGGGAGGGGTGAGTGTCCCATAGGGAGACCCCCAGTAGGGCTTGGGAAGGGATGGGTGACCCCCAGGGAGACCCCTAGTAGGGACCGGGAGGGATGGGTGACCCGGAGAAGCCCTGGTAGGAAGGGAGGTGATGAGAGGATGTGGGGGTGACCCTCGGAGGCACCCCTGGTAGGGCCAAGGGTGAGTGGGAAACCCAGGGAGGGGTGGGTGTCCTGTGGGGAGACCTCCAGTAGGGCTTGGGGAAGGCTGGGTGAGCTCCAGGGAGACCCTTAGTATGGCCTGGGAAGGACTGGATGACCAGGAGAGAGGTGGATGTCCCACCGTGAGACCCCTAGTAGGGTTGAGGAGGAGTGGATGACCAGGACGGGGATGGATGTCCCACCAGGAGACCCCTAGTAGGGCTGGGGAGGGGTGGGTGATCCCGCTGAGCCCTTGGTGCCCATGGGCAGACAGAGGTATTGGATGAGGATCGGCGGTCGGTGAGCGCTGTGGACTACTACTTCATCGAGGAGGATGGGAGCCGCTTCAAGGTAGGTCCTCAGGGGTCTGGGCAAGGCGTGGGGTCCCCATGGAGGGACCTACCATCGACTGCCATCCACTCTTTCCTAGGTGGCCCTGCCCTACAAGCCCTACTTCTACATTGCCACTCAGAAGGTGAGGAGGGGCCCCTGGGCATCCTGCTTTGGGATGGTCTTCTCCTATGGGACTGAGCCGTGTTGCTCAGCACCAGCATTCCTCAACAGGGCTGTGAGCGAGAAGTGTCGTCCTTCCTCTCCAAGAAGTTCCAAGGGAAGATTGCAAAGTTGGAAACTGTCCCCAAAGAAGACTTAGACCTGGTCTGTATCCTCTGCCCTCGCTGCTCTCAAGTAGTGGAGGGATCTGGAGCCTTGTGTGGCTCTGGTGAGGTGGGAAGAGATGGAGCAGTGATGGGAAACTGTGCGCTTGATGTCAGTTTCCTCATACTGCTTGTGGTGCCAATCGGAAGCATGTCAGTTAGGGTGGGCTGATTGCTTCGCAGGAGTAATTACATTCCTCCCTTGGGCTGCTTCTCAACATGTCCAAGAAGTTTAATTGCAGGAACAAGTTGCCCAGAGAGGTGGTGTCTGCCTCATCCCTGGAGGTGTTGGAGGCCACGTTGGATGGGGCTTGAAGCCCCTGATCCAGTGGGAGGTGTCCCTGTCCACGGCAGAGGGCTGGAACTGGATGGGCTTTGAGGTCCCTTCCGACCCAAACCATTCCATGATTTTATGAATCTATGAATTCAGGAATGATTGAGGCAGGAGAGGGTACTGTGGGAAAGAGCTGCTTGACCTGTTCCTTCTTTTCCCAGAGTGCATCTCACCCATGGTCCTGGGGCAGCAGGGCTGACTGGGTGCATGCTGCGAACCAGCGTAGCTCTTCCCTCACATGCCACTACAGTCTCTTCTCAGTGCTTGACACTCCCACCATTGGCACCTCTTTTTTTGGCCAATTTTTCCACCTGCATCAACCTGCTCTGCCTTTCCAACCCTCTCGTGGTGGCCATCCCTCGGTGTCCACCCCCTGAGCCTGCCTTGTCTTGCTGCCTTGCAGCCAAACCACTTGGTGGGCCTGAAGAGGAACTACATCAAGCTGTCCTTCAACACGGTGGATGAGTTGGTGAAGGTGCGGAAGGAGATCTCTCCTGCTGTGAGGAAAAACAGAGAGCGAGACCAGGCAAGCGATGTCTACACGGCTATGCTGTCAAGGTAGGGAGCTCTCCTTATGCCAGCCGCTCTGTCCCTCGTGTTGATGATGAAGCTCCCTTGGTTGTCTCTTCGCTGTCCTCAGGGATGGGTTGTCCCGCTGGGGGTCTGACCCCAGCCGTGCCCCTGTCACTCTCCTCATCAAGAGCAGAAGGACATGGAGCTGCTGGAGTGAGTCCAGACGAGGCCACAGAGATGATGTGAGGGCTGGAGAACCTCCCGTACGGGGACAGGCTGAGAGAGTTGGGGTTGTTCAGCCTGGAGAAGAGGAGGCTGAAGGGAGACCTTATTGGTCTCTACAACTACCTGAAAGGAGGTTGTGGAGAGGAGGGAGCTGGGCTCTTCTCCCAAGTGACTGAGGACAGGACAAGGGGGAATGGCCTGAAGCTCCGTCAGGGGAGGGTCAAGCTGGATATCAGAAAAAAATTCTTCACGGAAAGAGTCATCGGGCACTGGAACAGCTGCCCAGGGAGGGGGTCGAGTCGCCTTCCCTAGAGGTGTTTAAGGAACATGAAGTGCTTGGGGGCATGGTTTAAGGGAGTGTTAGGAATGGTTGGACTCGATGATCCAGTGGGTCCTTTCCAACCTGGTGATTCTATGATTCTCTGAATCAGTCCTGTGCCGTAAGCACAGCTTGTTTAGTCACACGTGTGGGGTTGGTCTGCCCACACCTCTGAGCTGCCAGAGCTCCCAGACCTGAGAGGAGGGGAACTACGCCAGGGAACGCCGGGCTGTGGGTCCCGGGGATGCCTCGGCACACAGAGAGGGGTTGCACAGCAAGGCCGTGTTTCCCATTCTCTCCCGTTCCTTACTCCTGCTGCCCCCAGTGCCACGGGGCTGTCCCGGGCATCCCTGTGGAATGCGTGCTCCGGTAAGGCAGCTGCATCGTCTCCTCCTTGCAGCGCTCTGAGCAGAGGCAGCCTGAGCACGGAGGAGGAAGGTGCTTCCAGGAAGGTTGCCAACCAGATGGACAACATTGTGGACATGCGGGAGTATGATGTACCCTACCACGTTCGCCTCTCCATCGACCTCAAGATCCACGTGGTGAGTAAAGAACAAGCAAACTGGAAGAGCTTTGCTTTCCTGCTGCCAGAGCAGGATTATTTTCTCTCCAGGAGCCTTGTGAAGGTGTCTGTGACAATGAGTTAATGTGTAAAGTTCAGTCCTGTATGGCTTTGCCGTCTTCTTAATTAATGACCTGCAGAAAATTGAAATGCTTGATGCACAGCCACAGTTTGAGCCTTGCTCCCAGGCTGCGATGGCCTCACACAGCCCTGTCCCCAACAGCCAGACGGGAAAGGACGCGAGGAGGTGGCCTCGCAGTCAGGCGCCTCCTGCTCTTCTCTCTTGGCAGGCTCACTGGTACAACGTGCGATACCGCGGCAGCACCTACCCCCCTGAAATCACCCGCCGGGACGACCTCGTGGAGCGACCGGTGAGGGTTGGGTGGGCAGGCATTGCTTGGGGTGTGCGGCCCCGAGGAGGAGCTGGTTCTGGCGCAGGGGAAAAGCTTTGTCTCTGCGCTTGCATGGTGATTTTGGGGTTGATAAAACACTGAATGATTACTGGGGAGGGTGTGGATCACTTGTTCGGCTTAATGGGAATAACTCTTCAACATCCAATCAGCTTTAGAATATTTCCTAATGGGTTTGGTCCTACGCAGGATCCGGTCGTCCTTGCCTTTGACATTGAAACTACCAAACTCCCTTTGAAGTTTCCTGATGCGGAGACAGACCAGATCATGATGATCTCCTACATGATTGATGGGCAGGTGAGGGACAGCAGACTGGTTTTCTCTGTCCTCCAGTTCAGTTTGCAGATGACACTAAGCTGAGTGGGAGTGTTGCTGTCCTGGAGGGTGGGGAAGCTCTGCAGAGGGATCTGGGCAGGTTGGTGCTGGTGAGACTGCACCTTGAATCCTGAGTTCAGTTCTGGGCCCCTCACTCGAAGAAGGGCGTTGAGGGGCTGAAGTGTGTCTGGAGAAGGGAATGGAGGTGGAAGGGAAGGGTCTGGAGCCCAGGGGCTCTGCTGTCCCATGTTGTCTTTCCGTAACCTCCATAGCTGATGGGCAGCAATGACTCCCAAACAGTTCTTCCCCTGACCCTGTGGGAAATGCTCTGGCTGTTAAGAGGAAGATGTCCTATTGTTTGGAGTGCATTTTTGGGTTGCCTACAAGCCAAGTCCTCCTGATTACCTTCTTGTCACCTCCCTAGGGCTACCTGATCACCAACAGGGAGATTGTCTCAGAGGATATTGAAGACTTCGAGTTTACTCCCAAGCCAGAGTACGAGGGTCCATTCTGTGTCTTTAACGAACCAGATGAAGTAAGTCAACTCTGGCCTGCAGACTTTTTACTCTCCTGGGGCCTTTTTTGGCCAGAGAGAGCTGATTGCTGGGCAGGTGGCCCTGCTGGGGTCGTGACTGGCGCGGCAGCGCTGGGCAGGCTTCCATTTCTCAGTATTAAGGGTGTGAGGGGTCAAGCTTGGGCTCAGTGGGAGGAGACGGGAAGAGTGGAGTAAACTGTATGAGATGGGGTGTTGGGGGATGAGCCGCTCCGCAGGAGCTGGCAACATGTGCTCAGCCCAGAAGCCAACCGTGTCCTGGGCCCCAAGCCAAGCAGTGGGGATTGTGCCCCTCTGCTCCGCTCTGATGAGACCCAACCTGGAGCCCTTTGACCAGTTCTGGAGTCCTCAGCACAGGAAGGACATGGAGCTGTTGGAGTGAGTGCAGAGGAGTCCACGGAGATGATGTGAGGGCTGGAGCACCTCCTGTATGAGGAGAGGCTGAGAGAGTTGGGGTTGTTCAGCCTGGAGACAAGAAGGCTGTGGGGAGATCTTAGGGCAGCTTCCAGCACTGAAAGGGGCTCCAGGAAACCTGGGGAGGGGCTCTGGATCAAGGAGTGCAGGGATAGGACGAGGGGAAGAGTTTTGAGCTGGAAGAAGGGAGGTTGAGATGAGATCTTAGGAAGAAGTTCTTCATGATGGATGTGAGGGGGCCCTGGCCCAGGTTGCTCAGAAAAGTGGTGTCTGCCCTGTCCCTGGAGGTGATCAAGGCCAGGTTGGATGGGGCTTGGAGCAACCTGATCCAGTGGGAGGTAGTGGCAACCCTATGGCAGAGGGTTGGACTGGATAACCTGTAAAGTTTCCTTCCAACCCAAATCATTCTGTGATTCTACTATTCTATATCCATCGCCTCTCCGTGGAGGAGATGGAATTGCTTTGCATGTCTACCTTCTCTTCCATTTTATCCTAGGCTCATTTAATCCAGAGGTGGTTTGAACATGTTCAGGAGACCAAACCCACCATCATTGTCACATACAATGGAGACTTCTTTGACTGGTAAGCTCAGGAATGAAAGCTCAGCTGCGTAGGTGCCACCTGAGCTGTGGCTCAGGCTCAGGAACCGGCCTTGATGTTGTTCCGTAGCTCAAATGGTGGTGTGTGATCAGTGGTGTGTGATCCATGCTGACTGTCTGGCCAGTTTGAGCACCTCACCAAATCCTGTAGTCACTGGCTTGGAATTATGAGCTTCCGTAGGACCCCATCCATTTGGCTGAGCTGCTTTAAACACTTGTCAGGGTGGTCGTGTTGGTGTGTGGATGAGTGCAGCTTCAAAGAGTGGGAGAAGGTCAAAAGACACCTGAAGGGTATTGGGGAGAGCTGTGCAGGCAAGCCTTGGGGAGGAGGAACCATGAGAGCCATCTCCTGGTGCAGGATGCAGGCAGCTTGGCCTTGGGTCAATGCTGCAGCTCTGCCCTGCAGGAAGCTTTTCCATGGCCAGATACCACGGACACATCACATGAGGAATTCTTTAGGTGGTTTGTAATGAAGCAGTGGTGAAGCTGTAGGTGGAGATAGAAGGGAAATGGCTGTTCTATTCTTTTCTTCACATTGCCTCCTTCACCAGGCCCTTTGTGGAAGCAAGAGCAGCAGCTCATGGAATGGATATGTATCAGGAAATTGGATTTCAGAAGGACAGCCAAGGGGAGTACAAAGCATCCCAGTGCATCCACATGGACTGTCTAAGGTACCAAATGCTGTCCCTCTGCCCTGTACCTGTGTCTTTATCTCTTGGGTTTATATAAGACATCTCCAGCTGAGTTGGAATTCTGTCCTCCTGTCTGTTGGAAGCTCTTCTGTGTTGCACCTTCCCGGGCTGATAGTCCAGTTCTCTGGCTGTGCTGCTTCTCCTTGGCCCTCTGTGTACAGCAGAGTACAGGGCAATCTCCATCCCTGCTGGTGCCTGTCCTTGTGCGTTTGTGCTCTGATTTGGGAGAGCAGGAAAGGGTGGGATAAGATCAGGAGCGGAGAAGCAACTGTATCCCAACAGCCTCGTGTTGCACCCAGAAGAGCAAAGACACATGCATGCACAGGAGAGAGAGAGAGAGAGAGAAGCTGGGGTTGTTATGTGGGTTTCCTCCACTGGAGCAGCATTTTGGCTTGGAAGAGCGACCGGCTGTCCCTGCCAAGTCCTGGCTGTGTCTCTTCCTAGGACATGAATAGCTTCAAGGATTTATGACACTCAAAATTAATTTGCCTTTTGAACAGGGGCTTCCAACCTTTTGTAGCTGTGATATTGAATTCTTAGGGTTTTTTGGGTTATTCCATATCTTTATTTCCCCCCCCCCCAATCTCTCATGGTTTTAAATGGAAGAGGAGGTGTTGTGGAGAACACAGCGAGTCCTGCTGGAAATGTTTTGGCTTGAATCCCTCTTAATGTTCTTTAAGCCTCTTTGGCTTGAGTTCCTTAAACGTTTAACTTGAAGCTGCTGAGGGAGTTGGAAGGTGGCAAATCTGAGCAATGGAGATGTTGGGGATAGTGGGGTTTGATTTAAGTGGCTCAAGATGGACTCGGCTGTGCTGGGGTGCTTAGCTCTTGGCAGCCCTCTGTGAGATCCAGGTCCTCTTCACAAGCTTGTGCCCCCTTTGGAAGGGCAGGGCTGGTTCCAAACTGGTTGTGTCCTGTTTCCGTCCAGGTGGGTGAAGAGAGACAGTTACCTCCCAGTGGGGAGTCACAACCTGAAAGCAGCAGCTAAAGCCAAACTGGGTTACGATCCAGTGGAGCTGGACCCTGAAGAGATGTGCCGGATGGCTACGGAGGAGCCTCAGGTATTCCTTCCCCTCTGAGAAACTGGAAACCAAGCCTTAAAGCAGCTGCAATGGCATTGAACCATTATGTTCCACCTTAACCTGGTCGGTTTGAGAAAAGAACTCCATCTGTCTCCATAAACTACAGATTCCTTAAACATTTGAGCTTCTGGGGAGGGCAGGATTCCTCTGCAGTGGTTTTCACACCAGCGTTGTGCTGTGTATTCTCTGTATTTCTTTGGGTCAGTGTGAGGTGGAAGGCACCACCTCGCTCTGAAACACCACAAAGAGCCATGATTTGCTGGAGGGACCAGAAACAGGCTTAGTGCTCCAAGTGTTGTTTCTGTTGAAGTCTTGGAGCACCCTCCTGGTGCCCAAACAGGGCAGCACCTGTGCCATGAGCTCATCCTCCTCACTTCTCGTTCAAAGCTGACATATCACTGTGTGTTTAGAGCTGGAGCATGATGTCCTTGGAAGCAAATGGATTATTCCTTACAATCCAGGATAAGGAGAATTACACCTTTCCCTTCTTCCTGCTGATATTGTAGGATGGTTTGGATTGGAAGGGACCTTTACAGGTCATCCAGTCCGACCCCCCTGCAGGAGCTGGGACATCTTTTACCAGATCAGGTTGCTCAGAGCCCCATCCAACCTAACCTTGAATGTTTCCAGGGGTGGGGCATCCACCACCTCCCTGGTCAACCTGTGCCAGGGCCTCCCCACTCTCATTATGCTCATATGAGCATGTCCAGCAGGAAGCTATGAGAGATTATTGTCATTGAGCTGCTCTGCCACATGGAACCGGGATTAATTTGCCTCTCGCCTTTCCCTGCAGACCCTGGCCACCTATTCAGTGTCCGACGCGGTTGCTACCTATTACATGTACATGAAGTATGTGCACCCTTTCATTTTTGCCTTGTGCACCATCATTCCCATGGAGCCTGATGAGGTGGGTGCGCTCCTTAAGTGCTGAGTTCTTTGCTGGGCGAAGGGGCGTGTCTCCCATGCTGCAGGATGCTCTGGCCATGAAGCCGATTCCCGCTGTCTGCGCACCTTCCCATCCATGTCAGAGAGGGAGGGAAGATGGATTTGGAAGCTATTCCTTTCTTTCCATAGCCACTTAAGAACACGAAGCCCAAGGGCTGGCGGTACGCAGGTGGAGCAAGAACGTAGGACTGATGCTCTGTGCTCAGCCAAGTTTATTTGCAGTCCTGGTCCTGCAAAGTTGGGTCTTCTGGTGGCTCTTGTCAGCTGTAGGGAGGATGGTTGGGAAGCTGTGCTAATCATGTAGGAAATGTCCCTCTGTCCCCACCTGGTTTAGCTTACAAAGGCGCTTGGCAGTGGTTCTGTGTCAGGAGAGGATGGCAGCAGAGGTCTTTGTGCTGTCCAGAGCCTGCGCTTCTCCCAGCCAACACGGAGGAGTTGGTGATGATTTTTCTCTTGCTCCCATCATCCTTGCCGTGGGCTACAGCACTGCCCGCTGCGCAGTCGCATGTGCATCCCCAAGCCGTCCGGCTCTGGTGTGGCTGTAAGGCCAGTCCGGTCCCCCCAGCACTGGTGCAGCACCTCTGGCTGAACCACGGCATGGTTTGGGCTGGAAGGGACTCTCAAAGATCACCAACTCGCTGCAGTGGGCAGGGACACCTCCCACTGGATCAGGTTGCTCCAAGCCCCATCCAACCTGGCCTTGAACCCCTCCAGGGATGGGGCAGCCACAACTGCTCTGGGCAACCTGGGCCAGGGCTTCCCCACCCTCACAGCAAAACATTTCTCTCATGTACCTTATCTAAATCTCGTCTTTTTGAGTTTAAAACTGGCTTTGTCCCTCCTGCAGGTGTTAAGGAAGGGATCTGGGACGCTGTGTGAAGCACTGCTGATGGTTCAGGCATATCACGCCAACATCATCTTCCCCAACAAGCAGGAGCAGGAATTCAACAAGCTTACAGAAGATGGTCATGTGCTGGACTCGGAGACGTACGTGGGAGGTCATGTGGAAGCTCTGGAATCTGGAGTCTTCCGCAGCGACATCCCCTGCCGCTTCAAAATGGTGAGAGGCCATGCAGACAAGCCCTGTCCTCGCAGAGCAAAGTGGTGAGGAACCACCCTCTGCTCGTGTTAGTATCTCCTGTGTTTCTCTGCTGGGCTTGGACGGTACTGGTGCTTCAGGAGACCTTGAGCTGGGCTGGGAAGGGGTGGGAGGAGGCTTCCAAATGGCTGTGCTTCCCTGGAAGAGCAAGTGTCATAGGTATCGCTGGAAGCAAACCAGACCTTGTTGACAGCAGTGTAGTGGTGGCTGCCCCATCCCTGGAGGTGTTCAAGGGTTCAAGGCCAGGTTGGATGGGCTTTGAGCAACATGATCCAGTGGGAGGTGTCCCCGTGGCAGTGGGAGTGGAACTGGATGGGCTTTGAGGTCACTTCCAGCCCAAACTGTTCCATGATTCTATAAGTCAGGCAGGGACATGGCCTGTGGCCGAGCACGGCTGCCCATGGTCTCAACGCTGTCCTCACAACCCTGCAGAATCCTGCTGCCTTCGACTTCCTGGTGCAGCATGTAGAGAAGACGCTGCGGCACGCCATCGAGGAGGAGGAGGGTTTGCCACTGGATCAAGTCACTAACTTCCAGGAGGTTTGTCGGCTGGGCTGGGCGGGGAGGGCTGAGCTGCCAGACTGTGGTTGCAGCTTTAAAGTGCCTGTTCAGCTCATTTTATGCTACGGAGAAGGACCAAGCAGCCGAGCGCTGGGCACCTGCAGAGGAGGTGATGTTAAGAGATGCTTTAAATAGCTGCCACCTCCATCAGCCCCAGCCAGGAGCTTCCTGCCCAGCCTGGGGACCCAGGGTCTGTATCCCAGCTGAGGGATGTGGTCCTGCTTTCCCCTTGCAGGTCAACCAGGAGCAAAGCTCTTAGGGTGCTGGGAAGGCATTTAATGAAAAGATAGATCCCTCCAGATGGCTCAAATACTCATCCATAAATGACTGGAGACTTCTGATCTTCGCTGCTGTCTCATTTAACGCATTTTCACTGAAAAGCTCCTTGATCGAGTAACCTTTAGGAAGCAGCTGCTCTCACCTTCCCTGCACCCTTACTGATAAAGCCCACCTTGGAGGTCCAAAACAAAACCCAGAGTACTGGTGGCTGAGGGGTCCCTCATGCTGCTCCTTTGGTCCCCAGCATCGGTGGCAGGTGTCCCTGGGCAGCAGTAAAGGACAAATTCAATGAGTATTTGACTCGTGATCTCCTTCCTCTTCGAGTTTCCCTACTTCTCATCTTCCCATCTTTCTACAGGTTTGTGATGAAATCAAGGCCAAACTGAATTCCCTGAAGGATGTTCCAAACAGGATCGAGTGTCCCCTGATCTATCATCTTGACGTAGGAGCCATGTACCCCAACATCATTCTGACCAACAGGCTGCAGGTGGGTAACATCAACCTCCTCTCTTCTAATTTGGCTTTTGGGTGACCTCGGTGTTCCCTTGGGTTCGATCCCCTCAAATGCAAGGGGTGAACTTTCTGCTCAGGGCGGAGGGAATCATATCAGGCTGGGTGGGAAATTCCACCAAGCCAATGCCAGGTCTGCAGAGGCTGAGCTACAACTTTAGCTAGGACTCTGCCCAGAAACAGCTCTTGGTTTTGCGAGTTTTGTGTTCCTGAAGGGCTCTGGACAGGAGAACTCACTGAGTGCTCTCTCAGATGTTCCCAGCTGTGCCCCGCAGTGCCTTTTCTGGCCTGAGCTGTCCCTTGGAGAGTTGTCCCCTCTAACACCCCCGTGTCTCTCCTTGTGTGCAGCCCTCAGCCATGGTGGATGAGGCCACGTGTGCTGCCTGCGACTTCAACAAGCCGGGGGCCAACTGCCAGCGCCGCATGACTTGGCAGTGGAGAGGAGAGTTCAGTAAGTAC
This sequence comes from Cuculus canorus, assembly GCF_017976375.1. Classification (NCBI taxonomy): domain Eukaryota; kingdom Metazoa; phylum Chordata; class Aves; order Cuculiformes; family Cuculidae; genus Cuculus; species Cuculus canorus. The sequence goes on from NC_071417.1 coordinate 11,063,465, forward strand.
AGAAAGGACCGTGCGGTCCAACCCATGGAGATGGAGAGGAATTACAGCCCCTCCGCTGGGGATCTGAGAGCTGCCCTTCTCCGCAGTGCCAGCCAGCCGCAGTGAATATCACCGCATCCAGCAGCAGCTGGAGTCGGAGAAGTTCCCTCCCTTGTCACCCGATGGAGCCCCCCGTGCCTTCCACGAGCTCTCCCGGGAAGAGCAGGCCAAGTATGAGAAAAAGCGGCTGGCAGGTAAAAAAAGAAAAAGACAAAAGCAATGTTGCAGTCTGTGGTGGTTTTGCAGCCTGGGCTATGAGTGGTGCTCACTGTTAATGACCCTTCTGGATGAACTCCACAGCCATCGGAGCAGGTCTGGACTCGCTCAGACCTTGTGTTGGGAGACCTTCTCCAGGATGCCCGCAGGCTCCTGTGTGCTTCCCAGAGAGATGCTCGGCGCTAGTGCCTGAGTCAGCGTTTCTCTTTTTTTGCCTCTTGAGAGCCATGAATTTGAGCTGAAACGTGATTGGCTCCATTTTTTGGCAGGCTGCTAATTAAAGTCTGGTAATGAAACATCAGCAATTTTCTCCCATCATCTGGAGGGATGCTGTTCAGCAGAACCATCCAGCTGGCTGGGGGCAGAGCCTGGTGTTGTGGATGGGCCACACGCACAGCACTACGAGTTTATTTCTGTCCCTGCATCTCCAAATCGAAGTGCTGCTTCTCCTCATGCTGGTGTCTTCCTTCCCCTCCCATTGCAGTAGGATTGTCCCCACACACTTGTGCCTGATTCTTGGATGTCTCCCTGCCCATGCTGTGCCTGTCCCTCTGCCTGTGGTGGGACACCCATCCCTCTGTGCCTTCCTTTGACCAGATTACTGCCGCAAGGCATACAAGAAGATCCACGTCACCAAGGTGGAGGAACGAGTTACCACCATCTGCCAGCGAGAGAACTCTTTCTATGTGGACACGGTGCGAGCTTTCAGGGATCGCCGCTACGAGTTCAAGGGGCTGCACAAGGTACTGAGCTTGACCATAAAATGGGGGAATGGTTTTCAGTTGAAAGAGTGGAGATTGAGATGAGATCTTAGGGGGAAGTGTTTTGCTGGGAGGTTAAGGAGGCCCTGGCCCAGGTTGCCCAGGGAAGTCATGGTTCTTCCATCCCTGGAGGTGTTCAAGGCCAGGATGGACGGTGCTGAAATGATAGAGTTGTTGATTCTTGGTTGAAGTAAGGATAGGGGGCAACAAAACCATTGCCATGGGCTTGCAGAGAGCAGACTTTCGCCTGTTCAGGTCACTTGTTGAGAAAGTCCCTTGGGAAACAGTCCTCAGGGTCACAGGAGTCCAGGAAGGCTGGGTGTCCTTCAAGAGGGATGGAAGAGGCTGCCCAGGGCAGGGTGGAGTCTTTGGAGGCGTTCAAAAAAACAGGTAGAAGTGACACTTTGGGACACAGTTTAGTGGGCATGATGGGGTTGGGCTGACCGTTGGACTGGATGAGCTGAGAGGGCTTTTCCAACCTTCATGATTCTATGATTCTCGCTGCCAAATCTTCAACAGCTGCTGCCACAGCATTTACAGCCTCTGTGGGGCTGTCAGAAACAAAGCTGAATCTCCCGTTTTCTCTGGGTTTAGGAAATCCTCAGCTGATTTCTGTTCTGATGTATCTGACCTGGCAAGGTTCAACTTGGGGAGTTCTCCCTGTGTGGAGAAGAGGGACAAGCTGAGGAGTGAGGTCTAGACTTGGGGCTGAGGAACAGTTGTTTCCAGGAGGACATTCCAGTTCTCTCCTGGTTGAGTTTTGTGCTAGAGGAGACCAGGGCATGTTATTCTTGAAGTGTCAGTGTCATTATTTTTGGAGAAGACGGTAACGAGGCCCTGGGACTGTGCCTCTGGAGCAGTTAATTAACGAGTTGTTTGCTTTGTGGTTACTCCCAGCTGCCTCTTCTGCCAAGGCTTTTCCTACGCAGGTGGTTCTGCTGTTTAGCCACACACCACCGACTGCTGCAGGCTTTGGTTCTTGCCTGCGTACGTGTGGCACAGCTGATGCAGGCGGCACCGCTGCTGGCACTGGGTGAATTCGGATCGTCACCATTAGGGTTACGGTTGGTGCTGCAGGTCCCTCCTTCCACATGGCCAAGAGCCTCTGGCCAACTCCTCAAAGGAACGTTTAGCTCACGCCACTGACCTTTGGCAAAAGTGCTATTCTGGACTTGTGATGCTGCACCAGATTGAGGGGAAGGAGTTGGGTACCACTGGGATGGATGGGATTGTCCTGACTCTGCCTGTGCTTGCAGGTGTGGAAGAAGAAGCTCTCTGCTGCGGTGGAGACGGGAGATGCCTCTGAAGTGAAGCGCTGCAAGAACATGGAAATCCTCTATGATTCCCTGCAGCTGGCCCACAAGTGCATCCTCAACTCTTTCTATGGCTACGTCATGCGGAAAGGGTGAGTCTTCCCACGGGCGGCGCAGGGTCTTCCAGCGGAAACTGGGATTGTCCTAGCAAGGCTGCCACTTGCTTCACCTGCTTCTGAAGCACCAGGAGGAAAGGGATTGCTGCCTATAACGCTCTCCTCTTGCTTCTATCGATGACTTCTCCTCCTGGAGACTCCTGCCACACATTAAGCTTTGGACATAAATGAAATGACAGGAATCTTGCTTGTTAGTGGGTTTCCAGCTTTTCGGAAGCGTCATAACTGGGGTCTACTGAGGACCAGGGGTGGTGCCTCTCTTTTCCTTCTTCCTCTGGAGGTTCTCCTGCCCTTGGGAGGAGCTGAGTTTGGGAGGGAGGACTTCACTTTGCATCCTGTGCTTGCAGAGCTCGCTGGTATTCCATGGAAATGGCTGGCATAGTTTGCTTCACGGGAGCGAATATCATCACTCAGGCGAGGGAACTGATCGAGCAGATCGGGTGAGTGTGTGCTGAAGAAAGGTCATCTGAGTTGAGGACAGACGTGAGAACGCATTGAAGAGCTGAACTTTGAGCAGGACATGCTGCAAATTCTGATTTCTGACACTGCTGCATTTTTTTTCTTGTGCTTAAATGGATGGAGAGCAGCCCTGAGGAGAAGGACTTGGGGTGCTGGGGGAGGAGCAGCTCAACGTGAGCTGGAAACGTGTGTTCACAGCCCAGAAAGCAACCGTGTCCTGGGCTGCAATCAAAGCAATGGGACCAGCAGGGCCAGAGAGGGGATTCTGTCCCTCTGCTCTGCTGTGGTCAGAACCCACCTGGAGCTCTGCATCCAGTTCTGGAGTCCTCAGCCCAGGAAGGACATGGAGCTGTTGGAGCGAGTTCAGATGAAGCCACAGAGATGACGTGAGGGCTGGAGCAGCTCCCATACAAGGAGAGGCTGAGAGAGTTGGGGTTGTTCAGCCTGGAGAAGAGAAGGCTGTGGGGAGACCTTGGAGCAGCTTCCAGTACTGAAAGGGGCTCCAGGAAAGCTGGGGAAGGGCTCTGGATCAGGGAGTGCAGGGGCAGAACGAGAGGGAACAGTTTTGAGCTGAAAGAGGGGAGAGTGAGATGAGATCTTAGGAAGAAATGTTTTGCTGTGAGGGTGGGGAGGCTCTGGCCCAGGTTGCCCAGAGCAGTGGTGGCTGCCCCATCCCTGGAGGGGTTCAAGGCCAGGCTGGATGGGGCTTGGAGCCCCCTCGTCCAGTGGGAGGGGTTGGAACTGGATGGGCTTTGAGGTCCCTTCCAACTCAAACCATTTCATGATTCTCTGATTCACATTTCTGATGCTGCTGTGGTTTTCTCTGTGTTTATGAGGGTTTGCTTTGCAGAAGGGACCAGAATGTGGATGCCACAGGCTGCCTTCCCATTTATGGGGGGACATAGAGCCGATCCGCGCCTACCATCCCTTCTGCTCCTGGTAGTAACCTTCCTTCCTTCCTTCCTTAGGAGACCTCTGGAGCTGGATACCGATGGGATTTGGTGTGTTCTACCCAACAGCTTCCCAGAGAATTTTGTCATCAAGTCCACCAATGCCAAGAAGCCGAAGGTCACAATCTCATACCCTGGTGCCATGCTGAACATCCTGGTGAAGGTGAGCTTTGCACCCAGCCGGGGCAGCTCTGAAGCCCAGGGAAAACGAGGGGGAGGGCTAACGAGGGGGAGGACCCTCTCTTTTACCTCTGCTCCCCTTGGAGCCGGTGAGATTTGGGGCTGATGGCCCTGCTCCCTGCCCCGGCGAGCATTTGAGCAGCGGGAGAGGCTCTACTGTCCCTGCAGTGGAGAGGGTGAGGTGTCCGAGGCCGGAGTTGGTGCGTGCTCACCTGTGCAGGCTGGGATTCCAGCCTAGAGCAAAGTCCAACCCATCTTTGGCTTGGTCCACCTTCTGTAAGACAAAACAATACAACTTCTGGGTCCAAAGTGGTTTTCTTCCCTACAGGGCAGGTCAGATGTTTTGATTTTTGAGTCTGAAATTGTGCTGTGGCTTTCAGAGAGGGCGTGCTTGGGGATCCCTTTGGAGGGCATCTCCTGGTGTAACCACCCAGCTGTTGAGTTGAAGCTGTTCTGGGTCTGTGCCTGTAGGAAGGCTTCACCAATGATCAGTACCAGGAACTGCAGGACCCCTCCTCTCTCACCTACGTCACGCGCTCGGAGAACAGCATCTTTTTTGAAGTGGATGGCCCCTACCTGGCCATGATCCTCCCAGCTTCCAAGGAAGAGGGCAAGAAGCTGAAGAAAAGGTGAGATTTCAAAGCCTGAAATATTATCACCTCCCCCAGGTGGAAGGTTAAGTGTCTCTTTCCCTTTGTGTATGTGGAGCGTACCTGTCCTTGGCCCCGGAGCTGGCAGCATGCTTGATTCTCTGGCTTTAAACAGCAGGTTCCTTACACCAGGTCATCTTTGAATCCAGCTCCGTGCTTGCCTCCAGTGCTGCTCTAGGGCAATACGTGTTAGAAGATGACAGCAAACCAACACTGGTGACCAGATCGTATCGATCTCCCTGTTTGGCTCTGAGGCGCAGGAGAACTTTGACTTTCCCTCTGAGCACTCCTAACTCTGCTTGTATTCAACGTGATATCTTTAAACTCAACAGCTGCTGCCTTCCCGTCCCTCAGGAATTCACAGACCTCCAGTAATGCTTCTTCTAGACATCTCCCCTTCCTTCTCCCTCTTGAAGAAGCAATAGGTCCTGCTGTCACTGTCACATATGGGATAGTTGTACTCAAACATTGCCTCTGCAGCTTCCTGAATAGGAACGCGAGCAGGAGCGATAGCAGCCACGGGCTACAGAGTGCCCACAGACCAGGGTCTGGATCCAAGAGATGCCCTTGCTGCCCTCCAGCCCCTCTGTCCTTACAGCTCTTTGCTTCCTTGTGCTTAATGCCCCATTGGAAGAGCTCCACCATCTCCTCAGGTCCTTCCTGCCAGCACCGAGGTCCTGCTGTAGGAGTCGAGGTGATGCGAAGCACTGGGTGGACTCTGCTTGTAGGACTTTGATCTCAGGGCCTCTTGGTTTCTTGTAACTTGTGTCAGCAAGTGCATTTCTTTCTTGGTCACTCTTGAACTGAAACAGCCTGGGGGTGGCAGGCAGGTACCATCGTTGGTGGAGAAGGCTGTGCCTACAGACCAAGTCCAGAGGAGGCCACGGAGATGATGTTAGGATTGGAGCACCTCCTGTATGAGGACCAGCTGAGAGAATTGGTGTTGTTCAGCCTAGAGAAGAGAAGGCTGCGGGGAGAGACCTTAGAGCAGCTTCCAGTACTGAAAGGGGTTCCAGGAGAGCCGGAAAGGGGCTCTTGATCAGAGAGTGCAGGGACAGATCGAGGGGGAGCGGTTTTCAGCTGAAAGAGAGAAAATTGAGATGAGATCTTAAGGGAAAATGTTTTGCTGTGAGGATGAGGAGGCCCTGGCCCAGGTTACCCAGAGAAGCGGTGGCTGCTTCATCCCTGGAAGTGTTCAAGGTGAGGCTGGATGGGGCTTGCAGCAACCTGATCTGGTGGCAGAGAGTAGGAACTGGATGGGCTTTAAGCTCCTTTCTGTCCCAAACCATTCCATGATTCTATGAATGTGGTGAGGTGGGAGAAGGGCTGGCCAGGTGACGCCCACTCTGTCTCCTAGGTACGCAGTATTCAATGAGGATGGGTCCCTGGCCGAGCTGAAGGGATTCGAGGTGAAGCGCCGAGGAGAGCTGCAGCTGGTGAAGATATTCCAGTCCTCTGTGTTTGAAGCCTTTCTGAAAGGCAGCACCCTGGAGGAGGTCTATGCTTCTGTGGCCAAGGTCGCTGACTACTGGTTGGATGTGCTCTACAGCAAGGTAAGCATGGCTCAGCGTGCCTTGCTCTCAAGGTGAGCTCAGAGAACGAGTATCAGAGCTGGTCAGGGACTGTTTGGAGAGTGGGCTTCACTTGCAAAGCATAGGTGCCTGCTGGGCCTCAGGTCACGTCCATCTATGGAGCTGCTTTGGCTCTCTAGGGCTGCTGGTCAGGGTCTTTAGTGCTACCTGTGACTGTGGGTGAGTGGTGTCCTTCTCCAGTTGCCTCCTTCATGGAGCTGGTCTGGTGACCCTCATGCCCCAAGGACTTTGGCACTTGCTGAGGTAGAGAATGACAAAGCCACTTGTTTTAACCATGTCCTGGGTTGCATCCAAAGCAGTAGGGCCAGCAGGGTGAGGGAGGTGATTCTGCCCCTCTGCTCCACTCTGATGAGACCCAACCATGGAGCCCTTTGACCAGTTCTGGAGTCCTCAGCACAGGAAGGACATGGAGCTGTTGGAGTGAGTCCAGAGGAGGCCATGGAGATGATGCGAGGGCTGGAGAACCTCCTGTATGAAGATAGGCTGAGGGAGCTGGGGTTGCGCAGCCTGGAGACAAGAAGGCTGCAGGGAGACCTTAGAACAGCTTCCAGTACTGAAAGAGGGCTAAAAAAGCCTGGGGACAGACTTTTTAACAGGCTCTGTAGTGACAGGACAAGGGGAATGGGTTTAAACTAAATGAGGGGAGATTTAGACTGGATATAAGGAAGAAATGTTTTGCTGTGAGGGTGGGGAGGCCCTGGCCCAGGTTGCCCAGAGATGTGGTGGCTGCCCCATCCCTGGTGTTCAAGACCAGGTTGACCAGCATCGACGGGTCCTTCTGTGCCAGGCAGCTTTCCAGGCCCTCTCTCCAAGCCTGGAGCGCTGCCTGGGGTTGTTTGGTGTTGGTGGTCCCCGTATCTGACAGCTTCAAGGTTTGATCATAGGTTCTTTCTAGCTTTGGGTTTTTTTTCCGTTCTCTTCCAGGCTGCCAACATGCCGGATTCAGAGCTGTTTGAGCTGATCTCAGAGAACCGTTCCATGTCGCGCAAACTGGAGGACTATGGGGAGCAGAAGTCCACGTCCATCAGCACTGCCAAGCGCCTGGCAGAGTTCCTGGGGGACCAGATGGTGAAGGATGCAGGGCTGAGCTGCCGTTTCATCATTTCCAAGAAACCAGAAGGGTCTCCGGTCACTGAGAGGTAACCCCATCCTGAGGGGCCGGTGCGGGGGCAGTGTGATGTCGAGCAAGAGGGGAAGGGCAGGGCAGCAGGATGAGAGCGAGCTGGGGTGGTGGCCAAGTGATGACCTGTCTGCTGTCACAGACCATGAGCAGAATTGGCAATGGGTAATGCCCTGCAGTTACTGTGTGGTGGCCTCATGGACCTGGAGGGTTTCCATAGGCTGGGAGAGGGCATCATGTGCTGCCAGGACCTTGCTTTGGGTGGATAAGTGCTTCCCTGCCTTCCACAGGGCCATCCCCCTTGCTATCTTCCAAGCTGAGCCCAGCGTGCGCAAACACTATCTGCGGAAGTGGCTGAAGAGCCCCTCGCTGCAGGACTTCAACATCCGCGCAGTGAGTTGGGGCAACCTCACTGGCTTACGGTCACCTGCTGGTGACCAGCACCCCCAGATCCTCCTCTGCCAGGCAGTTTTCCAGCTGCTCTTCCTCAAGCTTGGAGCACTGCATGGGTTTGTTTGTTGACCTGAATGCAGGACTCTGCACTTGGCCTTGTTGAACCTCATCCATGTCTAAGTCCATGCCTGTCCAGATCCCTCTGCAGAGCCTCCCTATCCTCATGCAGATGAATAATTCTGCCCAGCTTTGTGTCGTCTGCAGATACAGCGTCTGAGGTGCTTGATCCGGCATTTGGTTGCCTTCTGCTCAGCTTTCTTCACTACCTGCTGCTCTGCTCTCTTCACAGATCCTGGACTGGGACTACTACATTGAGAGGCTGGGCAGCACCATCCAGAAGATCATCACCATTCCTGCCGCCCTGCAGCAGGTACGGAGTGTTCAGGGGGGTTCAGGAGGAGGGCTGTGCTGGGAAGGCTCACTCTGATGTGGGGTTGCTCCCTAGGTGAAGAACCCAGTACCACGGGTCCGGCACCCAGATTGGCTCCACAAGAAGCTCCTGGAGAAGAACGATGTTTACAAGCAGAAAAAAATCAATGAGCTCTTCACTTCAGAAGGCAAGAGACAGGTAAGGAGTGGGGGTGAAGGTATTGGCTGTGCTGGTGGGACTCTTTTCCTGCAACCCACGTCCTCCTGCTGTCCTTGTGCCCTCAGATCCTCGCCAACCAGCTCCCGGAGGGGACACCCAGCTCACAGATCGGTGACATAGAGGACTTCGGGGCTGCCAAGACCCTTCAGCCCCTGGTTCCCATCGCAAATAAGAGGAAGCGGGTGCCTGCGGCAGAGGAAAGCCAACAGATGTCCCAGTATCTGGAGCTCTCCCAGTCCTGGCGAGAGATCCTGGGTCCACCTCCACCCCTGGGCACCACCAAGGTAGGTGAAGCAGACTGGGCAGGAGATGACTTGGGGCTGAGCACATCCACCCAAGCAGCTTGGGTGCTGCCAGGAGCGAGCTGTGGGACTCCTGGAACCCTCTGCACGCCTGTGGCTTAGGGCTGCAAGGAGGAATTGGACCAGAAGATGGAGAAATGTAACCACTGATGGAACAACGTGGGCTGGTGGTGGCTTCACAGCTGGGGCCAGGATGTGGTGTGGGTCTGGTGGATGGAGGGCTTGGCTGTGGCTCGAGGCGGGGGACTGGGAAGCCTGTGCTGGTTTCTGGCTTGATGCGTGCGCTGTAACCCCACGTAGGAAGAGCGGCTGGTGTGGCTGCGCTACCACCAGAAGAAGTGGGAGCTGCAGGCTCGGCAGCGGCGGGAGCGACGGAAGAGGCGACGTCTGGAGGACTCTGGGGTGGCAGCAGATGGAGGAGTGGTCCGCGATGCCCTCTCCAAAGGGCTGGGCAGCTACCTGCGCAGGACCGCGCGCAGCATCCTGGACCTGCCCTGGCAGATCGTGCAGGTACCAGGGAGGCAGCCCGGGGCGTAAGCCTCGCGTTTACACTGTCTGTGGTCAGATGGTGAAGTTTGGGGACCACTGACCCCAGCACTACTCTGGTGTCTCCCCAGGAGGCAGCCAAGGCTGCAGGGCCTCAGGCTGACACGTGTCTGTGTGGGAACAGGTCATTCTTGGTGGTGACTCTGGAATGTGGGTGTAGGTCTGCCAGTGGGGCAGCTCCATTTCAGCCCATGGGCAGCTCAGGACAGCAGAACCACCAAACCCCTGGCTGAGGTTGGAAGCAGCTCTGGGGTATCCTTGAGTCCAAGCCCTTGTTCAAGCAGGGCCACCCACAGCCACTGCCCAGGACCACATCCAGATAGCTTTGGAGTATCTCCACGGTGGGAGATCCAACAGCTTCCCCAGGCAACCTGGGCCAGGGCTCGAGCACCCTCGCAGGGAAAATGTGTTTCTTCACATGTGAGGAGAACCTCCTCTGCTCCAGTTTGTGTCCATGGCCTCTGGTCCTGCCACCAGGAAGCTCGGCTCCATCCTTTTTGCACTTCCCTTTAGATCTTGGTGTACAGTGATGAAATTCCCCCTGAGCTTCCTCTGCTCCAGGCGGGACAGTCCCAGCTCTCCCAGCCTCTCCTCATTTGAAAGATGCTCCCATCCCTTCTTCATCCTTGTCACCCTTTGTAAGACTCTGTCCAGGATGTCCGTGTCTCTCCTGTACCAGGAAGCCTAGTGTTGGGCACAATGTGCCTGAGATGCACACAGGATTCCGGTGATCCCTTGTAGCAGCCAATGGTGGTGCCATCTAGTTTGTTTCAGGGAGCTTCATTACGTGTGGCTGTCTGAGCCCAGCTGCCTTGTCACCCATTTCACCTTCCAGAAAAGCCTTCAGAGCTGCAAACAGCCCTTCTCGAGACGAGTCCCTGAGCTTGAGATGCTGTGGCTGGTCTAGGATGTCCAGTGGCTTGGTTGACATCAAGGGTTAGCTTGAGTTGGGTGGCAGCCTTAGCCAGAGAATTTTGCCCATGGTAAGCTGGGACATTAGCAGGACATGCTGTGTTCCAGTGCTGGTCAAACATTGGAAGAGGCTGCCCAAAGCAGTGGTGGAGTCTCCTTCCCTGGAGGGGTTCAAAGACCATGTAGCCACTGCACGTGGGGACATGGTTCAGTAGGCACAGTGAGGTTGGGCTGACAGTTGGACTGGATGAGCTTAGAGGGCTTTTCCAACCATAATGATTCCATGATTCTATGACACGGGGACTCCAGTATGGAGAGCAATAACTCTTTAAGCCCCCTGCTCTCTTTGTGACCACCAACTGACCACAGAGATCCACAAAGTGCTCCACAGCTTAGACGTAAGCCTAGATAACTTGTTGAGATCTCCCTGCTGACGCTACCTTTGTTCCTCGCGTGTCCTGCAGATCGCTGAGACCAGCCAGCCTGGGCTGTTCAGGCTGTGGGCTGTGATCGGGAGAGACCTGCACTGCATCAGGCTGAGCATCCCCCGCGTCTTCTATGTCAACCAGCGTGTCCCAAAGCCAGAGGAGGGAGCAGCCTACAGGAGGGTGAGGATCTCCCCTTCTGGAAGGGGAAACAACTGCTTGTGTTGAGATCAGGCACTTCGCCTCTGCCACAAGCAGGACTTGCAAGTGTCTGCCGTGCGGGACCTCACTCTCCTGCTGCACGGATGTAGCTCACCCTCTCTAGTCCCTCTAGAACAGAGCAGGTTCTCTGTGGTGGGAATTTGTGACATGTGTGACCATGAGCCACTGCTGTCTTTAGGAAGGAGGAGCCCGGGGAGCTGGGCTGGCTCAGACCCCAGTGGTGCCGCTGTGCCCCGCTCAGCGCGTCCTTTGCCTTGGCAGGTGAACAGGATCCTGCCCCGCTCAAACCTGGTGTACAACCTCTATGAATACTCCGTTCCTGAAGACATGTACCAAGAGCACATCAATGAAATCAACGCTGACCTCTCTGCTCCGGACATCGAGGGAGTGTATGAGACCCAGGTAACTCCTCCATGGACCTGTTTTTAAGGATTGCTGAGTGGTGGCTCGTTAGTTGAAGTGCCAGTGGGACAGGAGGACACCTGGCACTTGAAAATTCAACAGCTTGGTGAGACACCAGAAATCAAAGACAAAGAACTGGCTGTGTCCGAAGCAGTGGGACCAGCAGGGCCAGGGAGGGGATTCTGCCCCTTGACAGTGACCTCCAGGATGAGGTGTGAACGCGTGTCAGTTAAGAATTAAGATGCCTGTTCTGTATCTCTGGCACTGGCAAGGGTGATAACACCAAGCTCATGCCGGACACACCTCAGGTATGTCTTGCCTGTGGGTTTTAAATCAGGTTGTTCTGTGTCTGAAAGCCCTGAGAGGAGCTTGGTAGCAGAACATGATTCCACCATATCTCTCCCCATCCTTTAAGGTGCCACTTCTGTTCCGTGCTCTGATCCACCTGGGCTGCGTGTGCATGGTCAGCAGGCAGCTTGTCCGGCACCTGGAGGGACGAGAAGCTGAAACCTTTGACATCGAGCACCTGGAGATGCGTTCACTGGCACAGTTCACCTACTTGGAGCCAGGTGAGTCCCACGGGAAGAGGGGCTTATAGAGCACCCAAGACCTGGTGCCCGCTGGCACAACTGACGCTCTTTGCTCTGTGTCCCTAGGAAGCATTCGCCACATCTACCTCTACCACAGCTCCCAGGGCAGCAAGGCACTCTTGGGCCTCTTCATTCCCTCGCAGCGCAAAGCTGCCGTCTTTGTGTTGGACAAGGTAAGGGTGGGATTTCAGAGCTTGAAAGACTAGAAGTGCTGGTGGATGAAAAGCTGGACGTGAGCTGGCACTGTGCGCTAGCAGCCCAGAAAGCAACTGTGTCCTGGGCTGCACCCGGAGTGGTGGGAACAGCAGAGCCAGGGAGGAGATTCTGCCCTTCTGCTCCACTCTGGGGAGAGCCCACCTGGAGCCCTATGTCCAGTTCTGGAGTCCTCAGCACAGGCAGGATGTGGAGCTGTTGGAGGTAGTCCAGAGTAGGCCACGGAGGTGATCCAAGGGCTGGAGCACCTCCCGTACAAGGACAGGCTGAGAAAGTTGGTATTGTTCAGCCTGGAGAAGAGAAGGCTGTGGGGAGACCTTGGAGCAGCTTCCAGTACTGAAAGGGGCTCCAGGAAAGCTGGGGATGACCTTTTTACAAGGGCCTGTTGTGATAGGACACCAGGTATGGCTTTAAACTAAAAGAAGGGAGATTTAAACTGGGTATAAGGAGGAAATGTTTTGCTGTGAGGGTGGTGAGGCAGTGGTCCATGTTGCCCAGAGAAGTTTTGAAGGTCCCATCGCTGGAAACATTCAAGGTAAGGTTGGATGGGGCTCTGAGCAACCTGATCTGGTTGTAGATGGCCCTGCTCATTGTACAAGATCTGGACTGGATGGGCTTTAGAGGTCCCTTCCAACCCACACCATGGGGGTCAGGCACTGGGAGGATTCTCTGAGCATGTTTCAGCAGGTCTGGGTAGAAGGCATCTTGTGATGCTTGGAGGGGAGACAGATACCCTTCTCCCAGGACCATGCAATCTGGGAACCCTCTCCCCCAGCTCTGACCCAGTCCCGCTTGGGCACAGGTACGCAGCAATCAGATGCCGAATCTCACCACCCTCTTCTCGGCGGAGCGCAGCGCCTTGCTGGAGAAGGCAGGCGAAGAGCTGCTGCCCCCGGACAAGCATACCTTCGAAGTACGTGCCGAGACTGACCCCAAGGCCATCTACCGAGCCATCCAGCGGCTGCTGCAGGGCTACAAGGTGAGATGAAGATGTGAGGAAGGTCCCTGTGGGACCTGGTCTGCAGACATGTGGGATGGGGAGGCTGCTGCAGGAGGCACTGCTGCCCCAACTCCTATAGCGCCCGTAACGGGGCTGTTGGCCTGAAGGTCAAAGGGTAGAAGGGAGTGTTACTCAAGGGCTTTGTCTTGCTTGGGTGGCTTGCCAAGGGCAGTGCCAGCAGCAAGGCCACCTCAGTATTCCTCCATCCCTGTGCACAGTTGGACTGTTGGTTGCACGGAGGTGGGGGCTTCAGGAGTGCTTGAGGAGTGCAGTCCTGCCCGTTCCCTGCTGAGCAGAGGCGATCGCTAGAGAGGTGCACTAGGACGTGTCCTCTTCTTCCCGCAGGACGAGCGCCGGGGCCCCACGCTGGTTGCTGTGCAGTCTAACTGGGATGTGAAACGGCTGGCGAGCGGGATCCCCATCATTGAGGAGTTCCCCTTGGTCCCTATCCGGTTGGTAGATGACATCAGCTACTCGGTCCTGGACTGGCAGCGCCACGCTGCCCGCCGCATGATCCGCCACTACCTCAACTTGGACACCTGCCTTTCCCAGGCTTTTGAGATGAGCAGGTACCCAAGGCGTCTGCATTCCCCTGGGGCTTCTGTGCCCTTGGTGGGACCACAGGAGGCTGCCTCATCCCTTGAGGGGACAAGCAGGGATCCCGGACTTCTCAGCAGGTGCACTTACCCTGGTGACTGTTCCCCTCTGCCCCAGGTACTACCACATCCCCATTGGCAACCTCCCCGAGGACATCTCCACCTTTGGCTCTGACCTCTTCTTCTCACGCCACCTCCGTCGTCACAACCACTTGCTGTGGCTCTCGCCCACAGCCCGCCCAGACCTGGGGGGAAAGGAGGCTGATGACAACCGCCTTGTCATGGAGTTTGATGAGAGAGCCTCCGTGGAGATCAACAACCCCGGCTGCTACTCCACAGGTGAGGAAGGAGGAGGGTGGTAGCGCTGATTGGGGACAGAGCTGGGTCCTGCTCTGCAAGCCCTGTGGGAGGGATGGATGCGCTTTCCAAAGAGTCTCTGTGTTGAGAGCAGTCACCAGAAGCTTTGGCGTTCTAGTGGCAATCTGGGCAAGGGGCACGCAAGGAGCATGTCCTGGGGCAGGGAGATCTCATCTGCAATGTGCATAGTGTCCAAACGCAGGTTCTTTGCCAACTCTTGGCCACCTGAGTGGAGACCTCATCCCACTTTACTGCTCACTCACAAGGGGAGGAGCAGGCGCTGAGCTCTTCTCTCTCGTAACTAATGACAGGACCTGAGGGAATGGCTGGAAGATTCCAGGGGAGGGTTAGTTTGGACATTAGGAGCAGGTTCTTCCCCCAGAAGGTGGTGGAGCAGTGGAACGGCTCCCAGGAAAGCAGTCACGGCACCAAGCCTGTAAATATTTCAGAATCCTTTAGCCAACACCCTCAGCCACATGGTGTGAACGTTGTGGTTGTCCTGTGCAGGGACAGGGGTTGGACTCTATGATCCTTGTGGGTCCCTTCCCAAATTTTCTATGATTCAATGACCACCTGCGTTGTGTCAGCTCAGCTGGTCACACCTGGTGACCCGAGGACAGGTCAGGCAGAAGCAGGTTGAGTGGCAGTCAGCTCTTCTGAGCTCCTCTGCTGCAACTTTCAGAAAGAAATGGTGGTCCCCAAAGTTCTAGTAGGTCCTAGTCTTGTTGGGAGACAAGTGCTGCTCAAAGCAATCACTGTGAAAACATCTTCACCCCCATGGTGGCAACACCTATTGATCACCCTTACAACTGCGAGAAGTGCTTCTGGCACAGGGGCAGGGAGGGTGGCCGCGGTCCCTCGCCCCGCCTGCCTGCTGAGTGTTGTGTTTGCTGTTAGTGTGCCTGGAGCTGGACATCCAGAGCCTGGCTGTAAACACGGTCCTGCAGTCCCACCATGTAAATGACATGGAAGGAGGCTCCAGCATGAGCATCAGCTTTGACGTGATTCAGCAGGCATCCCTAGAAGACATGGTGACAGGAAACCAAGCTGCCAACATCCTGGCCAGCTATGACGAAACCGCCCTCTGCTCCAACACTTTCAGGTATGGCTGTAGGAACCAGCAGGAGGTGGAGCATCTGGTCTTTCATTCTCTGCCTTTCACCGACTTGTGCCAGCAGTGGGGCATGTGGGGTGCTCTAAATATAAATCCAGATCTCAAGGGTAGGGTAGGCATCTTCTCCAATGGACTTTTGAAGATCCTGGGCTTGGAAGTGCCTGGTGGCTCAGCCAGCAGATGCATGGAGATGCTGGTGAAGACTTTATCCTTTCCTGTTTCTCCTTTCTTGGTGCTCCACCAGGTTATTGAAGCACATATTTGCGCTGTGACACGTGTGCTGGAGGCTCACACATCTCTGCTCTGGCAGAGTTCCTACTCTCGATCCTCCAGTGTTACCTGCACGCATACCCCTTCCTGGAAGGGGAAGGTGTTACTGGTGGCGGGTGGGTTGATGCTGGTCTCTCTGCTCCATGGCAGGATCCTGAAGAGCATGGTGGTGAGCTGGGTGAAGGAGATCACGCAGTACCACAACGTCTACGCAGACAACCAGGTCATTCACTTTTACCGCTGGCTCCGCTCTCCTTCCTCCCTGCTCTACGACCCAGCCCTGCACCGCACGCTCCACAACATGATGAAGAAACTCTTCCTGCAGTAAGTGAGACCTGCAGAGCACCGGGTGGGGAAGGGAAAGGGACAGGCATGGCATTGGTGACTGGGATGCTTTTGGTACCCAGTCACTCTGCTGCAGCCTCCAGAGAGGTGGGCAGCGAGTTGAGCCTCTCCCTGCTGTTTTGCTCTCCTTTGCACGGCGTCACTGACACACTGACTCACAACTGTGCTGGATCAGTCCATCCTCCATGGGTTGCATCTGCTCCTCAGGCTTTGCCTTCCTGCCCACTGACCCCTCTGCCCTCCCTGCAGGCTGGTGGCAGAGTTCAAGCGTCTGGGCTCCTCGGTGGTTTACGCCAACTTCAACCGGGTCATCCTGTGCACCAAGAAGCGGCGCATTGAGGATGCCATCAGCTACATGGAATACATCATCAACAGGTGGGGTGGTCAGGGGTGGTGGAGCTGAGGCGCAGGGCTCAGGGCCAGGGAGGGGATTCTGACTCTGTGCTCCGCTCTGGTGAGACCTCACTTGGAGCTCTGTGTCCAGTTCTGGAGTCCTCAGCACAGGAAGGACATGGAGCTGTTGGGGCGAGTCCAGAGGAGGCCACGGAGGTGATCCGAAGGCTGGAGCACCTCCTGTAAGAGGACAGGCTGGGAGAGTTGGGGTTGTTCAGTCTGGAGAAGAGAAAGTTGTGGGCAGATCTTGGAACAGCCTCCAGTACTGAAAGGGGCTCCAGGAAAGCTGGGGAGGGGCTCTGGATCAGGGAGTGCAGAGATAGGATGAGGAGGAATGGTTTTGAGCTGAAAGAGGTGAGATTGACATGAGCTCTTAGGAAGAAATGTTTTGCTGTGAGGGTGGGGAGGCCCTGGCCCAGGTTGCCCAGAGAGGTGGTGGCTGCCCCATCCCTGGAGGGGTTCAAGACCGGGCTGGATGGGGCTTGGAGCAACTGGATCTATTGGGAGATGTCCCTGTCTGTGGCAGTGGGGTGGAACTAGGTGGGCTTTAAAGTCCCTTCCAAGCCAAACCATTCCATGATTTTCTGCCTTTTGATGGGGCCTCGGCTCTGAATTGCTTTTATTTTGTAAAGCTTCTGAAGGGACAAGACTACTCGGTTCTCTTGCTGCCCTGTCTGGCCTAGGGATCTGTCCCTTAGCTCTCCTCTGTCAGTAATATTCCAAGAATACTCATAGGATTCAATCTAGAAGAGACCTTCAGGAGAATCTGAGGTGCCCAGCATCTCATTCTCTGGTTGGCCCTCAGCGTCTCAGCCACTGTACAGGCACCTCAACACAAGCGTATGGAGCCGAGACTCCTTGTCCATGATTTCTTCTGGGGACCCCACCAGTAGATGTATGAGACAGGGGAACCTTCTGTCTTCTTGCCAGCATCACCTTCTCCCCACAGTGGCCCGAGGAGAAGGCCCTGAATTAGGGATAGTGCCAGTTCTGTGGGTGAGTGCAGCCTCTTCCTTCCAGCATCCACTCCAAGGAGATCTTCCACTCTCTGACCATCTCCTTCTCCCACTGCTGGGAGTTCCTGCTCTGGATGGATCCAGCAAATTATGGAGGTATCAAGGGAAAAGTGGATTCTCGCATCCACTATGGGGAGGTAAGAGGTGGGGAGCGCTCGTTCCCCCAGGAGCAGTGTGCTGGGGGTTGAGAGAAGTGGGGAAACTTTGGCTGGGCATGAGGAGCCACTGCGGTATCCCTGTCTCCTCCAGGACATCAGCAATAGGCAGATGGTAGAGGAAGAGGACAGCGAGGAAGAGGAGGAGGAGGAGGCAGCGGGGAAAGAAGACGAGGAGGAAGGGGAGCCAAACGTGGAGGAGCTGCTGGAGAACAACTGGAACATCGTGCAGTTCCTGCCCCAGGCTGCCTCCTGCCAGAGCTACTTCCTGATGATCGTGTCTGGTGAGCTGTCCCAGGGAGGAGGCAGGGTCTCTTGGGCCTCCCTAGAGCCAGGGAGCGCCTGCAGTGGGGCAGATGCTGGTGCAACTGGAGCCGTCCTTGTGTCTCCCCAGCCTACATTGTGGCCGTGTACCACAGCATGAAGGAGGAGCTGCGGCGCAACGCTCCTGGAAGCACCCCTGTCAAGAGGAGGAGCACCAGCCAGGTGTCCCAGGAGGCACTGGGGGAGATGGGAGCCATGCCTGGTGAGTGCTGAGCTGTGGGGCAGCCCTAGTGCAGGCAGGGAGCCACCCACCTTGCTCTCCTCAAATGCTACTGTACGGTTTGGGTGCTTTCTATTCCATCTCTCTAGGCATGATCACCTTCTCACAGGATTATGTGGCCAATGAGCTCACCCAGAGCTTCTTCACCATCACTCAGAAGATCCAGAAGAAGATGGCTGGGTCTCGTAATGCCACTGAGCCTTCAGACCTATTCCCGGTGCTGCCTGGCTCCTACTTGCCGCTCAACAATCCGGCTCTGGAATTCATCAAATATGTTTGCAAGGTTAGTGGGGTGGGACTGTCCCCTTTTCTGAAAGTCGGTGATCATGGCTTAAATTCTCATCCTTGTCCATGGCTCAGATTTGTCACAGCGTTCCTCCAGGAGTGACTTAGGACTATTTCGTCTTGCCCTGCATCCATATGAGGTCACGAGAATTTGAGCTGCCCTGGTGAGGACACTCCTCTGCTCACCTCACTCTGTGTTCTTGTAGGTCCTCTCCTTGGATGCCAATGTCACGAACCAGGTGAACAAATTGCGCCGAGACCTGCTGCGCCTCATCGAGGTGGGCGAGTTCTCAGAAGAAGCCCAGTTTCGGGACCCTTGCCGCTCCTACGTGCTCCCTGAAGTCATCTGCAGGAACTGCAACTTCTGCAGGGACCTAGACCTGTGCAAGGACCCTGCCCTCTCCCAGGTGCAGTCTCTGTCTTGGGGCCACCAAAACCCCAGTGTGGCGATGCTGGAGGCTGCTCAATCCCACTGGCCACCCTCTCTCTCAACATCTTTGCTGTTTACCTCCTTTTCCAGCTGCTTGTGACCGGTGTGAGCATCCCTTGGCTTGGGCTGATGCTCCATCCTCTCTAGAATCTGTTCAGCATCCCTGTTCTTGGGACTCTTGGTGCTTACCTCCCTGCTCTTTGCCCCTAGGATGGGTCGGTGCTGCCCAGCTGGGTCTGCTCCAACTGCCAGGCACCATACGACTCCAGTGCCATTGAAACCTTGCTGGTGGAAGCTCTGCAGAAGAAGCTGATGGCCTTTGTGCTGCAGGACCTGGTGAGTGCAGGGGCTCCCCGCTTCTTCCCACGTTCCTGGCGGGCTGAGGCTGACGCATTCACTCTGCCTCTGGCGGAGGGTCTTGGCCTCTGCTCCTGACCCTCCTAAAACTCCTTGGCCTCCAGGTGTGCAAGAAGTGTCACGGCGTGAAGGACACGCATATGCCTGTGTACTGCAGCTGCGCTGGAGACTTCACCCTGACCATCTCCTCCCAGGTACACCTGTTCCCCCCTGCCTCACCCAGCCCCAAGCCAGCAGCTCCTAAGAGGAACAGCAAGGAGCCCTACACTGTCCTCTTCCTCCTCTGCCCCTTGTCTAACTGCTTGTCTCCTTGGACCTGCTGTGCTGCCCTCTGCCCCACCATCCCTGCCCGATGACCCCACCCAGAGACCCTCTACTACCATCATGGAATGGTTTGGCTTGGAAGGAATCTTAAATCCCATCTAGTTCAAGCCCCTGCCATGGGTAGGGACATGTCCCACTGGATCAGGTTGCTTCTTTCCGTCCCTTCTCTGCAGGCCTTCATGGAGCACATTAACATCTTCCAGAACATCGCCCAGCACTACAGCATGGACTACCTGCTGGAAACCATCGAGTGGCTGCTGTCCACCAACCTCCAGCTCCGGCC
Source organism: Cuculus canorus (assembly GCF_017976375.1). Lineage (NCBI taxonomy): Eukaryota > Metazoa > Chordata > Aves > Cuculiformes > Cuculidae > Cuculus > Cuculus canorus. Next base: position 11,082,984 of record NC_071417.1, read on the forward strand.
ATGAGGTGATGGGCTGCTGCTCCTGCCGGTACCCGTGCTGGTTGGGGCACCAGGACCACGCTCTCACATCCACAGCGGATGAGCCAGGGACACTCTTGGCCGTGGGCTGGACCCCAGGAGAAGATGTATCCCCCTCCCGTGGTGAGGGAGGGAATGCAGGTGTTGTGCCAGGGCTTGGGGGGAACCCTGGGGGATCCGGGGCTGGAGCTGTGCTCCACACATCCACGCTGGCCCCATGTGGTTTTTTAATGTTGAATTTGAATAAAGAAAGGGATTGTAGAAGGCAGGGGTCATTGTGGGGAGGGGGCAGCAGGGGCTGTGGCAGGAAGATGCCAGGGGAGGGTTAGGTTGGACATTAGGAGTGTTAGATTGGGCATTAGGAGCAGGTTCTTCCCCAGAGGATGGTGGAGCACTGGAACAGCTCTCAGGGAAGCAGTCACAGCACCAAGCCTGGAAATATTGCAGAAGCCTTTGGCCAGTGCCCTCAGCCCCATGGTGTGAAGGTTGGGGTTGTCCTGTGCAGGGACAGGAGTTGGAGTCACAATCCTTGTGGGTCACTTCCAGCTCAGGGTGTTCTGTGATTCTGTGCCTCAAGTCTCGCTCTGGCCCCGTGGCACCAGGAGCCCTCACGGTCTGGTGCATAGAAAGGTGAGGGCTCTGCTGCTGGGTAAGGGGCTCCCAGGGGGATGTGATGCCGTCCTCGGTGCCAGGATGAGGGGCTGCAGTGATGCTGTGGGGTGAGCCATGGCATGCTGAGAGGAGCAGAGCTGAGCTGGGATGAGGCACCCTACCCACTGCGCCTCCTTGGACTGAGGTGAGACCCGAGCAGAGCCTGCCAAGCCTGGCCCAGGGGAAGGTTTTCGGACTGGAAGCTGCTCTGATGTCTCCCTGAGCCTTCTCCAGGCTGAACAACACCAATCCTCTCAGCCTCGTATGGGAGGTGCTCCCGCTCTTGGATCATCTCCATGTCTTCCTCTGGACTCGCTCCAACAGCTCCATGTCCTTCCTGTGCTGAGGACTCCAGAACTGGACACAGGGCTCCAGGTGAGGTCTCACAGGAGCCGCTCGCCCGGGGCCTTGGGGCACCATTCCCGCCCCGTGGCTGCAGCTTAAAGAGCCCCGAGCCCTCCGGGAGCTGCACCGGGATCCCAGTCCCTCCGGGGGTTGCCCCGGGACCCCAATCCTTCCCGCTGGTGCCCCCAACTGCCCTGACCCGCGGGCTCAGCAGGTGCGGCCCTTGGTCCCCGCAAAACGCACTCACACGGGACAGAGCCAGAGACGGTGCAGAGAAATAGCTCAGAAAATATTTAATATGAAAATACAAAAAGGCAATTCCTATGACAGTGAACCCGACGGCCCTTCCATGGCTCCTGTCAGCGGAGCGATGGAGCAGGAGTGGTGGCTCTCCCGGGCTGGACACCCACAGCTCTGCCAGGAGGTTCAGCTCTTTCATTCTGCGCTGAGATAAAAGACGTCCTCTGATTTTCCAGCTAAGCCTCTTCTGAGTGACTTTGGCTTCTGGAAGTCACCAAGGCGTATATCAGGCAGTGCCTGACCCTGGAGGTGGTGAGCCCGATAGTTCTCTCCAGGAACACTGCAGTGAGAGGCCAGTGCTCAGCCCTATTCCTGTGGAAATCAAGACCACCCTAGAGCTGGTGGCAATGCGGTGGCACCTGCAGGGAGGGGCAGACAGGACACGTGCCCCAAACCTGATCCTGGAAGTATTCCATGCCATACACGTCATACTTGGGATAAAAGCTTAGGGATCACAAGGATCACCCCCGTTTCTTTGACAGGTGATGTTCAGGGAGGCCCTCATCTGTCTGCCCGCCCTGAACCCATCCACGTGTTCCCGAGCCCAGTTCTTGAGCCCAGTTCACGTGTCGAGCTCCTGCCTGACGCTGAGCCCAGTCGGGACTTTCTGTCAGTGGAGATGTTTGGTCACAAGGCGCAGTTTGAATTGGTTTTGTGTACTTGCAGTGGTTTCTTTTTTCAGATTATTGTTTCATTAAAGCTGCTTTAGTTTTCATTTCCAACCTGGGGCAGGGATGCCAAACCAGGCAGTTGGAGCTCACTGGAGCCCAACACACGCTGAGCAGTGGGAGCAGATGCAACCTGCTCTCCCAGGCCTAGCTGGACTTCTCCAGGTCTGCGATGAGGTACGGGTCTTTATTCCGGAGGATCTGGTAGAGCTGTTCCTGGGCCTCCGCGCCTTTCCTCTCCAGTAGCTCTAGCAAGACTCGGTTCTTCTTTTGACTCGTATCTTGGCTGAGCACCTCCTCTTCTTCGTCGTTGTTAATGACGTTTACATCCCGTAGGTGTAGCAGAATGGAGGGAACCTGCACCATCCTGGAGCAAAGCTCCGTCTTGTTCTTCTTCACAAAGGCCGATCCTAGCGGACACCAAGTGCACGTCACTGTGCTGCACGAGGCCAGACAGCCGCAGGGGAGTCCGCACCACGGTACGTGGCTCCCTGAGCCAGCGACACCACGGCTGTGCACCCTGTCCCACAGCCACGCATCTCCATCCTCCACCAGAAAGGATGGGAGCATCGGAAGCCGGGCAGGGAAGGGGGTGGGAATGGGAAGGGAGAGTTGGGGGAGGTCAGGTCAGTGGCAGCCCCCATCAGCTGTGGCACCTGTTCCCGCTGGGATTCCCGCAGTGCCTGGGTGTGAAGCTGCTGTCCTGCACCCGCCTGCAAGGTGAGGAGGAGCTGCTGACTCAGAGCCCAGCTCGCTCTGGTCTCAGCAAGCAGTTTGTGAAGACACAGAGTGGTTTGAGTTGGAAGGGACCTTAAAGATTCCCAGTCCACCCCTCTGCCATGAGCAGGGACACCTCCCCCTAGATCAGGGTGATCAAAGCGCCATCCAACCTGGCCTTGAACACCTCCAGGGATGGAGACTCCACCACCGCCCTGGGCAACCTCTGTCAGGGCTTCACCACTCTGTCAGGAAACAAATTGTTTCGAATATCCAATCTCAACCTGCCCTGGAACAATGTGAGGCCATTTCCTCTCACCCCATCACTTGTTACTTGGGAGAAGCGCCCAACACCCACCTCACCACAACCTCCTTTCCAGAAGCTGCAGAGAGCAATGAGGTCTGGAACAAAGTACTGACCTGATGGAGTGTGGCAGTCCGGGGGAGGAAGCTTTATATCACCTGAAGGAGAAAGGAGAGAGAGATCACTGAACGTGCTGTCACTGAAATCATAGAAGCATTGTGTCCTTGCATGGCCTTGTTCCCATCTTCCTCCTTTTCATAGGATCACAGAATTGTGGAATGGTCTGGGCTGGAAGGGACCTCAAAACCCATCCAGTTCCAACCCTCTGCCATGGGCAGGGACACCCCCCACTGGATCAGGGGCTCCAAGCCCCATCCAACCTGGCCTTGAACACCTCCAGGGATGAGGTGCGCATGCAGTCACATTTCTACCCAAGCAGGAGCCAAGGAAGCAGAGAGCCACCAACAGTGCTGTCGTGCTCCCTTAAGCCCCAGCATCTGAAACTCCAGGTTCCATCTGAGGCTCTGCTTTACTGACACTGGAGTGTCCTTCCAGGTCCTTCAGTGGCCGATAGCACACACAGGGATTCCTTTTCCTGCAGGAGGCACGGATGACTGTGACCACAACATGCAGGAGGTCTGTTTGGGTGATGTCCTTCTGCTTTTTCTACAGTGAATGAGCCCCTAGGTGGACCTGCTGTTCCCACCTGATCGCAGTAACGTCTTCCAGACCCTGACGTGGTCACGTGTGTTTCTCAGAGAGAGCTCAGTGTCATTATCCGTGTTCCTGATGTAGATCTCCACAAAGAGCTGCTGCTTCTGTGGGCTGTTGTAGAAGAATGGCATGTGTTCCTGCGAAGGGAAGAAGCAAGTTGAGTCTTTGTCAGCATGGACAGCTGCAGGGAATCCACACACACTATCCTGTAACCAAACACGGCCCTACTGGGCCTTTGGGGTGTGCTCTGAGCTGCTTCTGGGGCTGTTAAGAGTGAATCCAGAGGAGGCCACAGAGATGATCAGAGGGCTGAAGCACCTCCCACACAAGCACAGGCTGAGAAAGCTGAGGTTGTTCAGCCTGAAGAAAAGAAGGCTGTGGCGAGATCTTAGAGCCGCTTTCAGTACTGAAAGGGCCTCCAGAAAAGCTGTGGAGGGGCTCTGGATCAGGGAGTGCAGGCACAGGATGAGGGGGAATGATTTTCAGCTTCGGGAGGGGAGATTGAGATGAGATCTTATGAAGAAATGTTTTGCTGTGAGGGTGGGGAGGCCCTGGCACAGGTTGCCCCAAGAAGTGGTGGCTGCCCCATCCCTGGAGGTGTTCAAGGCCAGGTTGGATGGGGCTTTGAGCTCCTGATCCAGTAGGAGGTGTCCTGTCCCTGCCCATGGCAGGGGATTGGAACTGGATGGGCTTTGAGGTCCTTTCGACCCAAACCATTCCATGTGTACCATGAAATGCCTTTGCTCCTTGTAACCAGAACAGCCCCCAGCACTACAGGCTCTGAGATCTGGTGAGGCAGATTCTGGGCACAGGATGTGGCTGAAGGCAAAGCCTTCTTCTGTTTTCTAATCCCACTTACATCAGGTGTTATCTCCACGGAATTTGTGCCGGCCACCCGGTAAACACAGCCGAAGTACAGAGGGACGAATGGGGGAGGCTTGGGAATAAACTTTGACTTCCAATCCATTTCTTGTTTTTCGATGGCCTGCAAACATCAAGCATCGCTTCTGAGAGAGGAGTAAACCCCAGAGGTACGGACACAGGAAGTCAAGAAGAGACAAGACCGACCCAGTCAGAAGAGCCCGCTGAGCATGCGGCACAGGCAGAGCTGCCCTTCGGGGGCCGAGCAGCTCCCACTCGGCACGGGCACCAACACGGGCAGGGTAATGCCCTGTCCCTCTGTGACAGAGCGCGAGGGCTTGCACACCACAGGAGAGGGGCTGCATGGAGCCATCTCTTGCTGTGCCTGGCCGTGCCCAGCAAGTCCTACATCTGCTCCGCGTTGCAGAGCAACCTGCGCCACAGCTTTGCTCGTGCGAGGACACGCTGACGCGGCCAAAGATAGAGAGCGATTCCTGAGGGCACCTGGAGGCACCGCTACAAGAAAGATATTGAGCTGCTGGAGCACAACCAGAGGACAATGAGGCCAGGGAAGGGTCTGGGGCAGAGGGCTTATGGAGAGCAGCTGAGGGACACGGGGCTGTTTAGTTTGAAGTTACACCAAGTTACACCAGGGCAGATTTAGATAGGATATTAGGAAAAAATCCTTCACAAAAAGGGTTCTTGGGCACTGGCAGAGGCTTCCCAGGGCAGTGGTGGAGTCTCCATGCCTGGGGGGGTTTAAAAACGTGTAGACGTGGCACTTTGGGACATGGTTTAGCAGGCACAGTAGGGTTGGGGTGATGGTTGGACTGGATTATCTCAGAGGGCTCTTCCAACCTCAACAATTCTCACTCAGTCAGAGGCTGGAGGCAGAAAACATGGGAGGCATCTGCTTATAACACCCAGTCTCTGCTCCTGCAGCCACCCCAGATGTCATCCTCTTTTGAGCTGGCCAAGCTGCCTCCATCTTACCTGCTTCACAGATTTGTCGTCTGGGATGAGGTAGAGGTGAAGAGTCGTGTTTGCAGCACTGAGCTGCTGGAAGATCAGCACCAGGGAGTGCACAGGCACAGAACTGGAGCTTGAAAACACCGTCCTCCAGAGCACCCCAAGCAGTGAGAAGCTGGGATTCTCTAGGACAGCATAGAAAGGGATCAGCAAGGTTGGTTTCTCCAAGGTCATCTTCCCAGATTTAAAATGGGCAATGAGGCACGGTCCGGTATCTGTACATTCTGCAAGAGACAGCAAAGGCATCGAGGTTCTGTTTAGTCATCCTGGCACCCTCTCGGGCTGCCTCCTTCTCGTGAAGGCTTTAGCAGAGGAATGCAAGGGAATACAGGGCACCTTGGAGGGAAGAGAGAATTTGTCCTTGACTGGAGAGAGGTCTCCAAGGAGCTGGAGATGTCCGGGGGGGACACAGACTGAGGAATAATGGCTTGGAAGACCTAGGTCCCTGCAGCTGCTGTACCTGTGAGGCAGATGAAGTGTGGGAGAAACACTTTCTTCACGACCCCACGCTGCACCTCTATATGGAAGAGGGGTCCGGCGGGCATCAGTGTGCCCTGGTCAACCTCGCTCAGGTGCGTGGTCCAGCTGGCATAACTGTAGGTGATGGTCACTGCTGACTTCACCTCAAAGGCGAGGCCTGTGATGGAGCACTGGTAGACACCTTCACCAGGGAGCTCAGCTCTGCACATGGGAGAGATGACAGGCTCATGCCACCTGTGACACGGCTTTTGGGTGCTCCCGCTTCACCCAACAGCTCTTACCGGTACACGGGGTTGTGCTCCGAAGACTCCTGGGTTATTGTTGGTATCACTTCTGGAAAATCCTGGAACACAAGTGTGGTGAGTTTGGGCCTGAATGGGGTGCTGGGATTTACAGTGAAGCACACGAGGCAGCTTGGAGTGGGAGCTCAGAGCCTGGCGAGCAGCAGCAGGGGCTCAGCTGGTGCTGCATGGTGCCCAGGAAGGCACGAGGGTATCTTTTGCAAATGAAACATCCAGACAGGAAGGTTCCTGTTTCGTGAGCATGGCAGTGTTGGCTGCTGGCTTTCTTGTGAGTGAAGCCTGGGCTGTTCCCCTTCTGCCGCGGTGGAGCAGCAGAGAGGAGAGCGGCCAAAGGCAGATGCAATGTTTAGCAGAATGAATGTGGGATGTGAGCAAGTGGAATTTGTCTTCCCATGAACCTGAAAACTGGGGCAGTGTGTGCTGAGTTAGTGTAGCAAAAGGGACTGGACTCTTCTAGAGGATGATGAATTGCTGTGAATAACAGATTTGGAAGAGACACAAACCCCTCCAGGTGACAGCCAGGGTCAGTCCCAGGCTCTCTGTGCTGCCACTTCCTTCACACGTGGCAGTGCCCTGTCAGGACCAGCAAAACCCTTACCTGTCCTCGACAGCAAAGCCCTTACCTGATCTTGGCAGGCCCAGCAGTTTCTCTGCTGTGGTAAGCCCACACACAGAAAGCCAGAGTTCTTCAGCGCATGGAGTATGGGAGGAGACACTCCCGAGACGCGTGTCTCCTCTGAAGATGACAGTGCCTGCAGGAGGAAGGTCTGCTGAAGGCAGGAACAACACCCCCAGCACCACGTGGAGAGCTGGCGCTGCTCCCCGCTCCTGCAGGGAGGAAGATGGCTGGCGCGGGTGCTGTGCACACCCGGCCTGCCAGCAGGGTGAGGTCCCTCTGCTCGGTCCAAGGGCAGCACCCACCAGCTCCTGCCACCCGGCATAGCACTGTGGTGGTGATGGGCAGTGCGGTACCCCCATGCACAGGGCGGGCTGTGAGCCCGTGTGCTGCAGCTGTGCCTCCCCTCCAATCCCCACTGTGCTCTTCACTCAGGCACTGCAGCCTCAGGTATCACGTCCTGTCAGACCTCACCTCTGCAATTTTCCAGACCTCACTGGTGCTGCCAGAGACATCCAGACACCATAGGGCTAAGCGTAAGTCTATACCTGGAACAAGAGGAATACATTGCCATTTTTGCCTCAAATTTGGGAGAAGAAGCTGTCCTCAAGCTGCCTTCGCCCATCCTTCCCGATCCCATTAGCCACGCTGACCCTACCGTGTATCACCTCGCCCTCCCACATCGAGCGCAGCTTCCCATCCTCCTCCATGAGCTGTGGCAGAGACACGCTCACCACCATGCTGTGAGCTGAGCTCCTGTGCTCACCACTGTGCAGCTCCCCCAGCCCAGGTTGTCAGTGAGGACCAGGGCATGGCCTTACCTCCAGGTTTATATTGGTATTCACTGACAGCACGTCGAACTACAACAGGAACACAAAGCAGAGGAGAGAGCTCAGGAGCCATGTGACATCCAGAGGAGTGTCATAGAATCATGGAATGGTTTGAGTTGGTAGGCATCTTAAAGGTCATCTAATTCCAAACCCACCCCTTCCATGGGCAGGGACACCTCCCACTGGATCAGGCTGCTCAAGGCCCATCCAACCTGGCCTTGAACACCTCCAGGAACGGGGCAGCCACAACCTCCCTGTGCAACCTGTGCCAGTGCCTCACTGCCCTCGTGAAGAATGTCCTCCTTATATCTAGTCTAAATCTGCCCCTCTCCAATTTAAAGCCACTCCCACTCGTCCTATCACTCCATGCCTTTGTAAAAAGTCCCTCCCCAGCTTTCTTGTGCACCCCCTTCAGCTACCGGGAGGTCGCAGAGGATGGGATACTTTCGGTATATGCCCATATCTCTGCCCATCTTCTCCCTCTTCTTCACACCTTTGCTATGAAGCCTCTTCCCACCAGTTTGATTCCTACAGGAATCCTCACCAGCTGCCCCCGCGGGGCTGCAAACGTACTCCCAGCGGTCCCCTCTCCACCCCTTCCTGTTGACATGCAGAGAGCAGATTTCTTGCTCAACTTCCATGAGCAGAGTCCTTCCTCTCCCTCCTGCCATCTCCCCGCACATGGCATTCCGGGCCCTCGTCTTCCTCCCAGTGAAGCAGCTCCCTGGTGCGCACATGGCCACAGCCACCTTGCCCCTTCCCTCCCACCTGTGCTCCTGGCCAGGGTCCCTGCTGGGGAGACACCAGATCCACACCCACAGCCCCTCTCCACCTCCGGACAGAGCCTCCCCCGGCCACACTGCACTTACCCTTTGACCCACGGTGCACAGATGGTTTGGAGGGGATTCCATAGTCGTGCAGGGTCTTCCCGCCCTCCAGCACCTTGTCATTGTACAACAGCCACCTCAGTCTTAACCTGGAGTCCTGGGCATTCAGCTTGTCAAGGATTTCCTGCACGGTTTCATGTGGAGACACCGACAGTGTGAACAGTTCGCCGAACAAAGTGGCAACAAAGATCTGGAACTCGCCCGGATCCTCAGCCGAGGGCTGCTGCTCGGCCATGGTGGCTTCGTAAACCACCCGTGATGGCTTCGTAAGGTCTTTGTTCTGTCACTTCCCGAGAAACTGAAAGTGCTGAGGGATGTCAGGGCTGGCCCGATGTCAAAGCTCCTTCCGGCCTCAGCTGAGCAGTACTGCACTGCCTGCACAAGGTCCCGCCTCGTGTGCGCCAATCAGAGCGCGGCCCTCTTGCCGCGCGAAGAGCACCAACCTATGGGGACAGAGCTTCTTCTCTCCCCGCCCCCGCGAGCACCAATCAGAGAGCAGCATCACCGCCCTATCGGAAGACTCCACCAATAAGGGCGCGGAGCTCACTTTGGCCCCGCCTTCGCCTCCACCAATGGGAGCGGAGCTTCCTCTCGCCCCGCCTTCTCAAGCACCAATCAGAGCGCGGCCCCGCCTCTTTCCGTGCTGCGCGCGCTCCGCCCCCGGCGCTGCCCATGAGGGGCGGAGGCGCTTCCCGGGGTGCGGTCGGGGAGGCCGCCGGGCTCGGAGAGGCGGAGCCGGGGCTCCTCCGCCCCCTCGTCCCGCCCGCGGCTCCTCCGCCCTCTCCGCCCTCGCCCGGAGCTGGGACCGGGCTTGGAGCGCCCGCAGCCCCCGCTGGGGAGGGGCCGCACCCGACCCCGCTGCAGGAGCCCCTCGCCCGGGGCCTTGGGGCACCATTCCCGCCCCGTGGCTGCAGCTTAAAGAGCCCCGAGCCCTCCGGGAGCTGCACCGGGATCCCAGTCCCTCCGGGGGTTGCCCCGGGACCCCAATCCTTCCCGCTGGTGCCCCCAACTGCCCTGACCCGCGGGCTCAGCAGGTGCGGCCCTCGGTCCCCGCAAAACGCACTCACACGGGACAGAGCGAGAGACGGTGCGGAGAAATAGCTTAGAAAATATTTAATGAGAAAATACAAAAAGGCAGGAGAGGCTTTGGAAGGTCAGGATTCCTATGCCAGTGAACCCGACGGCCCTTCCATGGCTCCTGTCAGCGGAGCGATGGAGCAGGAGCGGCTGCTCTCCCGGGCTGGACACCCACAGCTCTGCCAGGAGGTTCAGCTCTTTCATTCTGCGCTGAGATAAAAGGTATCCTCTGGTTTTCCAGTTAAGCCTCTTCTGAGTGACTTTGGCTTCTGGAAGTCACCAAGGCGTATATCAGGCAGTGCCTGACCCTGGAGGTGGTGAGCCCGATAGTTCTCTCCAGGAACACTCCAGTGAGAGGCCAGTGCTCAGCCCTATTCCTGTGGAAATCAAGACCACCCTAGAGCTGGTGGCAACGCGGTGGCACCTGCAGGGAGGGGCAGACAGGACACGTGCCCCAAACCTGATCCTGGAAGTATTCCATGCCATACACATCACACTTGGGATAAAAGCTGAGGGATCACAAGGATCACCCCTGTTTCTTTGACAGGTGATGTTCAGGAGGACCTCATCTGTCTGCCCGCCCTAAACCCACCCACGTGTTCCCAAGTGCAGTTCACGTGTCGAGCTCCTGCCTGACGCTGAGCCCAGTCGGGACTTTCTGTCAGTGGAGATGTTTGGTCACAAAGCACAGTTTGAATTGGTTTTGTGTACTTGCAGTGGTTTCTTTTTTCAGATTATTGTTTCATTAAAGCTGCTTTAGTTTTCATTTCCAACCTGGGGCAGGGAGGCCAAACCAGGCAGTTGGAGCTCACTGGAGCCCAACACACGCTGAGCAGTGGGAGCAGATGCAACCTGCTCTCCCAGGCCTAGCTGGACTTCTCCAGGTCTGCGATGAGGTACGGGTCTTTATTCCGGAGGATCTGGTAGAGCTGTTCCTGGGCCTCCGCGCCTTTCCTCTCCAGTAGCTCTAGCAAGACTCGGTTCTTCTTTTGGCTCGTATCTTGGCTGAGCACCTCCTCTTCTTCGTCGTTGTTAATGACGTTTACATCCCGTAGGTGTAGCAGAATGGAGGGAACCTGCACCATCCTGGAGCAAAGCTCCGTCTTGTTCTTCTTCACAAAGGCCGATCCTAGCGGACACCAAGTGCACGTCACTGTGCTGCACGAGGCCAGACAGCCGCAGGGGAGTCCGCACCACGGTACGTGGCTCCCTGAGCCAGCGACACCACGGCTGTGCACCCTCTCCCACAGCCACGCATCTCCATCCTCCACCAGAAAGGATGGGAGCATCGGAAGCCGGGCAGGGAAGGGGGTGGGAATGGGAAGGGAGAGTTGGGGGAGGTCAGGTCAGTGGCAGCCCCCATCAGCTGTGGCACCTGTTCCCGCTGGGATTCCCGCAGTGCCTGGGTGTGAAGCTGCTGTCCTGCACCCGCCTGCAAGGTGAGGAGCTGCTGACTCAGAGCCCAGCTCGCTCTGGTCTCAGCAAGCAGTTTGTGAAGACACAGAGTGGTTTGAGTTGGAAGGGACCTTAAAAATCTCCCAGTCCACCCCTCTGCCATGAGCAGGGACACCTCCCCCTAGATCAGGGTGATCAAAGCACCATCCAACCTGGCCTTGAACACCTCCAGGGATGGAGACTCCACCACCGCCCTGGGCAACCTCTGTCAGGGCTTCACCACTCTGTCAGGAAACAAATTGTTTCTAATATCCAATCTCAACCTGCCCTGGAACAATGTGAGGCCATTTCCTCTCACCCCATCCCTTGTTACTTGGGAGAAGAGCTCAACACCCACCTCACCACAGCCTCCTTTCCAGGAGCTGCAGAGAGCAATGAGGTCTGAAACAAAGTACTGACCTGATGGAGTGTGGCAGTCCGGGGGAGGAAGCTTTATATCACCTGAAGGAGAAAGGAGAGAGAGATCACTGAACGTGCTGTCACTGAACGTGCTGTCACTGAAGTCATAGAAGCTCTGTGTCCTTGCATGGCCTTGTTCCCATCTTCCTCCTTTTCATAGGATCACAGAATTGTGGAATGGGCTGGGCTGGAAGGGACCTCAAAACCCATCCAGTTCCAACCCTCTGCCATGGGCAGGGACACCTCCCAGTGGGTCAGGGTCTCCAAGCCCCATCCAACCTGGCCTTGAACACCTCCAGGGATGGGGCAGCCACCACTGCTCTGGGCGACCTGGGCCAGGGCTTCCCCACCCTCACAACAGAACATTTCTGCCTAAGATCTCATCTCAATCTCCCCTCTTTCAGCTCAAAACCGTTCCCCCTCATCCTATGCCTCTGCTCCTGATCAAGAGCCCCTCCCAAAAGCCCCAAAGCAGAACAGCTGTAAGCAAGAGCCTCTCGCGGCCACAGGAGAGCAGACTCCCAGCAGCGAGCTCACTGCGCACCACGTCTGTGATGCCACTGTGAGCAGAGAGAGGTGGTGAAGGCAGGCTCTGCTCCACCTGGCCATGCTCCGATGCCGAACACTGTTGTTTCACACACCAGTGTTGCAGCCAGCAAATCCAAAGAGCCGTGCTGGCTGCAACATGTAGTTTCTGATGTTGCTTTTCACTGAAATGGTGGCCTTCTCCTCCCCTGCTCGGCATCGCACAGTGGTCACAGTAGCACACGCAGTCACATTTCTACCCAAGCAGGAGCCAAGGAAGCAGAGAGCCACCAACAGAGCTGTCGTGCTCCCTTAAGCCCCAGCATCTGAAACTCCAGGTTCCATCTGAGGCTCTGCTTTACTGACACTGGAGTGTCCTTCCAGGTCCTTCAGTGGCCAATACATGCACAGGGGTTCCTTTCCCTGCAGGAGGCACGGATGACTGTGACCACAACATGCAGGAGGTCTGTTTGGGTGATGTCCTTCTGCTTTTGCTACGGTGAATGAGCCCCTAGGTGGACCTGCTGTTCCCACCTGATCGCAGTAATATCCTCCAGACCCTGACGTTGTTAAGTATGTTTCTCAGAGAGAGCTCAGTGTCATTATCCGTGTTCCTGATGTAGATCTCCACATATTGCTGCTGTTCTTTCGGACTGTTGTAGCACAATGTTATGTGTTCCTGCAAAGGGAAGAAGCAAGTTGAGTCTTCATCAGCATGGACAGCTGCAGGGAATCCACATACACCATCCTGTAACCAAACACGGCCCCACTGGGCCTTTGGGGTGTGCTCTGAGCTGCTTCTGGGGCTGTTAGAGTGAATCCAGAGGAGGCCACAGAGATGATCAGAGGGCTGAAGCACCTCCCACACAAGCACAGGCTGAGAAAGCTGAGGTTGTTCAGCCTGGAGAAGAGAAGGATGTGGCGAGATCTTAGAGCCGCTTTCAGTACTGAAAGGGCCTCCAGAAAAGCTGTGGAGGGGCTCTGGATCAGGGAGTGCAGGGACAGGATGAGGGGGAATGATTTTCAGCTTCAGGAGATTGAGATGATATCTTATGAAGAAATGTTTTGCTGTGAGGGTGGGGAGGCCCTGGCCCAGGTTGCCCCAAGAAGTGGTGGCTGCCCCATCCCTGGAGGTGTTCAAAGCCAGGTTGGATGGGGCTTTGAGCTCCTGATCCAGTAGGAGGTGTTCCTGCCCATGGCAGGGGATTGGAACTGGATGGGCTTTGAGGTCCCTTCGACCCAAACCATTCCATGTGTACCATGAAATGCCTTTGCTCCTTGTAACCAGAACAGCCCTCAGCACTACAGGCTCTGAGATCTGGTGAGGCAGATTCTGGGCACAGGATGTGGCTGAAGGCAAAGCCTTCTTCTGTTTTCTAATCCCACTTACGTCAGGTGTTATCTCCACAGAATTTGTTGCGGCCACCCGGTAAACACAGCCGAAGAACAGAGGGATGAGTGGGGGAGGCTTGGGAATAAACTTTGACTTCCAATCCATTTCTTGTTTTTCGATGGCCTGCAAACATCAAGTATCGCTTCTGAGAGAGGAGTAAACCCCAGAGGTACGGACACAGGAAGTCAAGAAGAGACAAGACCGACCCAGTCAGAACAGCCCGCTGAGCATGCGGCACAGGCAGCGCTGCCCTTCGGGGGCCGAGCAGCTCCCGCTCGGCACGGGCACCAACACGGGCAGGGTAATGCCCTGTCCCTCTGTGACAGAGCGCGAGGGCTTGCACGCCACAGGAGAGGGGCTGCATGGAGCCATCTCTTGCTGTGCCTGGCCGTGCCCAGCAAGTCCTACATCTGCTCCGTGTTGCAGAGCAACCTGCGCCACAGCTTTGCTCGTGCGAGGACACGCTGACGCGGCCAAAGATAGAGAGCGATTCCTGAGGGCACCTGGAGGCACCGCTACAAGAAAGATATTGAGCTGCTGGAGCACAACCAGAGGACAACGAGGCCAGGGAAGGGTCTGGGGCAGAGGGCTTATGGAGAGCAGCTGAGGGACATGGGGCTGTTTAGTTTGAAGAAGGGGAGTACGGGAGTTCTCATTGCTCTCCGCAGCTCCTGGAAAGAAGGCTGGGGTGAGGTGGGTGCTGGGCTCTGCTCCCATGTAACAAGGGATAGGATGAGAGGGGATGGCCCCAAGTTACACCAGGGCAGATTTAGATAGGATATTGGGAAAAAATCCTTCACAAAAAGGGTTCTCGGGCACTGGCAGAGGCTTCCCAGGGCAGTGGTGGAGTCTCCATCTCTGAGGGGTTCAAAAACCTGTAGAAAGGGCACTTTGGGACGTGCTTTAGCAGGCACAGTGGGGTTGGGGTGATGGTTGGACTGGATTATCTCAGAGGGCTCTTCCAACCTCAACGATTCTCACTCAGTCAGAGGCTGGAGGCAGAAAACATGGGAGGCATCTGCTTATAACACCCAGTCTCTGCTCCTGCAGCCACCCCAGATGTCATCCTCTTTTGAGCTGGCCAAGCTGCCTCCATCTTACCTGCTTCACAGATTTGTCGTTCGGGATGAGGTAGAGGTGAAGAGTCGTGTTAGCAGCACTGAGCTGCTGGAAGATCAGCACCAGGGAGTGCACAGGCACGGAATGGAAGCTTGAACGCATCTTCCTCCAGAGCACCCCAAGCAGTGAGAAGCTGGGATTCTTTAGGACAGCATAGAAAGGGATCAGGAAGGTTGGTTTCTCCAAGGTCATCTTCCCAGATTTAAAATGGGCAATGAGGCACGGTCTGGTATCTCCACACTCTGCAAAGGCATCGAGGTTCTGTTTAGTCATCCTGGCACCCTCTCGGGCTGCCTCCTTCTCGTGAAGGCTTTAGCAGAGGAACGCAAGGGAATATAGGGCACCTTGGAGGGAAGAGAGAATTTGTCCTTGACTGGAGAGAGGTCTCCAAGGAGCTGGAGATGTCTGGGGGCGGACACAGACTGAGGAATAATGGCTTGGAAGACCTAGGTCCCTGCAGCTGCTGTACCTGTGAGGCAGATGAAGTGTGGGAGAAACACTTTCTTCACGACCTCACACTGCACCTCTATGTGGAAGAGGGGTCCGGCGGGTATCAGTGTGCCCTGGTCAATCTCGCTCAGGTGCGTGGTCCAGCTGGCGTATCTGTAGGTGATGGTCACTGCCGACTTCACCTCAAAGGCGAGGCCTGTGATGGAGCACTGGTAGACACCTTCACCAGGGAGCTCAGCTCTGCACATGGGAGAGATGACAGGCTCATGCCACCTGTGACATGGCTTTTGGGTGCTCCCGCTTCACCCAACAGCTCTTACCGGTACACGGGGTTGTGCTCCGAAGACTCCTGGGTTATTGTTGGTATCACTTCTGGAAAATCCTGGAACACAAGTGTGGTGAGTTTGGGCCTGAATGGGGTGCTGGGATTTACAGTGAAGCACACGAGGCAGCTTGGAGTGGGAGCTCAGAGCCTGGCGAGCAGCAGCAGGGGCTCAGCTGGTGCTGCATGGTGCCCAGGAAAGCAAGAGGGTATATTTGCAAATGGAACATCCAGACAGGAAGGTCCCTGTTTTGTGAGCATGGCAGTGTTGGCTGCTGGCTTTCTTGTGAGTGAAGCCTGGGCTGTTCCCCTTCTGCCGCGGTGGAGCAGTAGAGAGGAGAGCGGCCACAGGCAGATGCAATGTTTAGCAGAATGGATGTGGGATGTGAGCAAGTGGAATTTGTCTTCCCATGAACCTGAAAACTGGGGCGGTGTGTGCTGAGTTAGTGTAGCAAAAGGGACTGGACTCTTCTAGAGGATGATGAATTGCTGTGAATAACAGATTTGGAAGAGACACAAACCCCTCCAGGTGACAGCCAGGGTCAGTCCCCGGCTCTCTGTGCTGCCACTTCCTTCACACGTGACAGTGCCCTGTCAGGACCAGCAAAACCCCTACCTGTCCTCGACGGCAAAGCATTACCTGTCCTCGACGGCAAAGCCCTTACCCGATCTTGGCAGGCCCAGCAGTTTCTCCGCTGTGGTGAGCCCACATACAGCCAGCCATGGGTCTCCAGCTTAGGGACCATGGGAGGAGACACTCCCAAGCTGCGTTTCTCCTCTGAAGATGGCAGTGCCTGCAGGAGGAAGGTCTGCTGAAGGCAGGAACAACATCCCCAGCACCGGGTGGAGAGCTGGCGCTGCTCCCCGCTCCTGCAGGGAGGAAGCTGGCTGGCGCGGGCGCTGTGCCCACCCGGCCTGCCAGCAGGGTGAGGTCCCTCTGCTGGGTCCAAGGGCAGCACCCACCAGCTCCTGCCACCCGGCATAGCGCTGTGGGGGTGATGGGCAGTGCGGTACCCCCATGCACAGGGCGGGCTGTGAGCCCGTGTGCTGCAGCCGTGCCTCCCTTCCAAGCCCCACTGTGCTCTTCACTCAGGCACTGCAGCCTCAGGTATCACATCGTGTCAGACCTCACCTTTGCGGTTTTCTTGGCCTCATCGCTGCTGCCAGAGATGTCCAGAAGCCCTAGGGCTAAGTTTAAGTCTATACCTGGAACAAGAGGAATACATTGCCATTTTTGCCTCAAATTTGGGAGAAGAAGCTGTCCTCAAGCTGCCTTCGCCCATCCTTCCCGATCCCATTAGCCACGCTGACCCTACCGTGTATCACCTCGCCCTCCCACATCTAGCGCAGCTTCCCATCCTCCTCCATGAGCTGTGGCAGAGACACGCTCACCACCATGCTGTGCGCTGATCTCCTGTGCTTACCACTGTGCAGCTCACCCAGCCCGGGTTGTCAGTGAGGACCAGGGCATGGCCTTACCTCCAGGTTCAGGTTGGAATTCACCGCCACCACCTCGAACTACAACAGGAACACAAAGTAGAGGAGAGAGCTCAGGAGCTTGTGACATCCAGAGGAGTATCATAGAGTCATGGAATGGTTTGAGTTGGTAGGCATCTTGAAGGTCGTCTAATTCCAAACCCACCCCATCCATGGGCAGGGACACCTCCCACTGGATCAGGCTGCTCAAGGCCCATCCAACCTGGCCTTGAACACCTCCAGGAACGGGGCAGCCACAACCTCCCTGTGCAACCTGTGCCAGTGCCTCACTGCCCTCGTGAAGAATGTCCTCCTTATATCTAGTCTAAATCTGCCCCTCTCCAATTTAAAGCCATTCCCCTCGTCCTATCACTCCATGCCTTTGTAAAAAGTCCCTCCCCAGCTTTCTTGTGCACCCCCTTCAGCTACCGGGAGGTCGCAGAGGATGGGATACTTTCAGTATATGCCCATATCTCTGCCCATCTTCTCCCTCTTCTTCACACCTTTGCTATGAAGCCTCTTCCCACCAGTTTGATTCCTACAGGAATCCTCACCAGCTGCCCCCGCGGGGCTGTAAACGTACTCCCAGCGGTCCCCTCTCCACCCCTTCCTGTTGACATGCAGAGAGCACATATCTTGGTCAACTTCCATGAGCAGAGTCCTTCCTCTCCCTCCTGCCATCTCCCCGCACATGGCATTCTGGGCCCTCGTCTTCCTCCCAGTGAAGCAGCTCCCTGGTGCGCACATGGCCACAGCCACCTTGCCCCTTCCCTCCCACCTGTGCTCCTGGCCAGGGTCCCTGCTGGGGAGACACCAGATCCACACCCACAGCCCCTCTCCACCTCCGGACAGAGCCTCCCCCGGCCACACTGCACTTACCCTTTGACCCACGGTGCACAGATGGTTTGGAGGTGATTCCATAGTCGTGCAGGGTCTTCTTGCCCTCCAGCACCTTGTCACTGTACAACAGCCACCTCAGGCTCAGGCCGGGGTCCTCCGCATTCAGCTTGTCAATGATTTCCTGCACTGCGACATGTGGAGACACCGACAGTGTGAACAGTTCACCGTGCAAAGTGGCAACAAAGATCTGGAACTCGCCCGGATCCTCAGCCGAGGGCTGCGACTCGGCCATGGTGGCTTTGTAAGGTCTTTGTTCTGCCACTTCCCAAGGAACTGAAAGTGCTGAGTGATGTCAGGGCTGGCCCGACGTCAAAGCTCCTTCCTGCCTCAGCTGAGCAGTACTGCACTGCCCGCACTGGGCTCTCTCTCTGCCTGCTCTTGGCTGTCTCTGCCTGCACTCGGCTCTTAATTTGCATGGATACGTTAAAAAACTTAAAAATCATGAACTTAATTCATATTGCTCCTAATCATGGCTCTTATGCTTCTTACATGTGACAAATACCCAGTGTTAATAGTGGCTATAATCTGTACTACTAATGTATTGAATTGCAATCAATTGAAGCTGCAATTAGATGAGCTTTAAGGTCTCTTCCTACTCAAACCGTCCTATGATTGTATGAAATAAAGGATATATTTGGGGCATGCAGTAAGGGAAGGCACACGGAGCTGCTGACGCTGCCAAACAGGGAAAAAAGTGTTCGCTGGAAGGAGCAGAAAAGTGCCCGGCAGGAGTGGGGAGAAGGGGATGTGAAACGAGTGAAGGAGACGGGTTCTTCCCGAGAGGGCAGGAACGGCCCCGGTGCGATGCCCGGGGCCAGCGTGGCCCCTCGAACATCCCGAGAGCCTCGCGCAGCGCTGCCCATGGGACCGCCCCGAGACCGCCCCGGGACCGCCCCTCGCCCCGCCCCGCGCCGGCACCGGCACCGGCATCAGCACAGGCACCGGCACCAGAACGGGAACGGGAACCGGTACCGGCTGCTGCTGCCCAGGTAAGCGTGGGGCTCCGTCCCGGGGCTCATCCCGGGGGTTCCGGAGCTTCATTCGCGCCTCCAGGCGGGGGAAGCGGGCGCTGCTCCCTCTCCAGGCACCGGGGGGGACCGGGCTGGGGGAACCGGTGCTGCCCCCCCAGACACGGGGGGGACCGGGCTGGGGGAACCGGTGCTGCCCCCCCAGATACGGGGGGGACCGGGCTGGGGGAACCGGTGCTGCCCCCCAAGATACGGGGGGGACGGGGCTGGGGGAACGGGTGCTGCCCCCCCAGATACGGGGGGACCGGGCTGGGGGAACCGGTGCTGCCCCCCCAAGATACGGGGGGGACCGGGCTGGGGGAACCGGTGCTGCCCCCCCAAGATACGGGGGGGACCGGGCTGGGGGAACCTGTGCTGCCCCCTCAGATACGGGGGGGACCGGGCTGGGGGAACCGGTGCTGCCCCCCCCAGATACGGGGGGGACCGGGCTGGGGGAACCGGTGCTGCCCCCCCCAGATACGGGGGGGACCGGGCTGGGGGAACCGGTGCTGCCCCCCTCCCCCAGACACAGGGGAACCGGAGGGACCGAGCGGGGGGAGCCGGCGATGCTCCCCGCCAGGCACGGGTGGACCGGAGGGTCCTCCACAGTAAGAGCTGCCGGTAGGACCGGGTCTGGGGGTCCCGAGGGGTCCCGGTGGCCGCCGAGGCGCGGGAGCCGCTCGTTTGCGCATCCCCAGAGATGCGGCAAACGCGTGAGAAAGCGAAGCGGCCAAAACACGGGCTGCGATTGCTGCTGGGAAAAAAACCGCTTTTCTCCTGAAGCCCCGGGTTTGGGGGTCGCTTTGGGGTCTGTCCCTCCTCCTCCGTGTTCTCCAAGTTTGTTTTCCCTGCCTGCGGGGCTGAATTCCCTCCGGGAGCAACCGGGGGTCCCGACCCGCAGCTCTGCGGGCGATGCTTTGGGGTGCAGGGGCTGCTCGGAGAGGGATCCCCGGGTCCGTGTCAGGTGGGAAGCTGAACTTTGGTGGTCGTGGGCTTTAGTTGTTCGGCTTGGAAAACGTTGCCTTGAGGAACTTATTCAGCTCCTGGAGGGAAGGCGGTTTTCTCGTGTGCAACCGCGAACCGGCAGGGACAGCCAGCAGGAGGACCTGCATCCCTGTGACAGTGCTTGGGAATGAAAACTCTTGTATTTTTCTGAAATGTTATGGGTTTGGTTTTTTTTTTTACATCAAACGGGCTGCACCCGCGGAGAATTTTTAGTATTTGCCCTTTTTTATTGGCCCCCCTTTGAGATCCGAACCAAACCTCGTGTTTAATTATTAATTCGGAATATTTCCAACCTGGCTTGCGGAGGACGAGTTTGGAGAGGTGGCAAAGCCTGTGCTGCCGAATGAGGCTTTAACCTGGAGCTCATAAACTGCTGAAGCAGCAGCCAGTAAAGCAATCGGGGCTGATTGTGTGACAGCCCTCCTTCGGGAGCCGGGGGACAAGGGACATGGCAGCTTTATAGCTCCCTGTGCTGCCCTGACACAAACTCCCAGTGACAAGGGGACAAGGTGAAGTGTGCCAGCATCCCTCCTTTCCCCGTCCTCAGTGGGACCGGGCGTGCAGCCCGCTGGCGGGGTGAGTTTTGCTTCTGTTTCTTGGGGCCATCTGAAAGCAAAGCCAAAGCCACCGTTTGCCTTGGGTGGGGGCAAAGCAAATCTTGGTTCCTGCCAGGAAGGAGCTGGAAAAGTAAAGGTTTGGCAGGGAGGGGTTTATTGAGGAGTGGGGAAGGGCTGGGGGGTCTTGGGAAGTCAGGGTGGTGGAAGAAGCAGGAGGGAAAGTGAGGGGAGCAGTGGGGTCCGATAAGGTCAGAGTTGCTGGTGTCAGGAGCTGGGGGACCCCCAGAGCGGGGCCAGGTGGCAGGATCCGGAGGGGTATGGGAATGGGAGGAAACTGGGAGCTGGAGGGGTGGGCAGAGGGAAGGAGTGACTGGCTGGAGAGCTTTCCAGGGGAAAAAAAGAGGAGTGAAAAGCTGGAGAGGTAGAGGGAAGTTGGGGGTGCTGGGGAGAGGAAAAAGGGAGTTCCAGTGTGCTTGAGTTTGGCTGCTCTACTGCATGGGTAGGGGATGGGCAGCGGTGCCCCACGAGCACAGGGACAGTATCGGGGGTGCAATGTCCCCGAGGTGGGGAGACAGGAGGTGGGTACTGGGTGTTTCCCCCCACATTGGGTACCCTGTCCTGTAAGCCTGGTCTGTGCGAGCGCCGGGAGCCAGGACTGGGGGTGCGGGAGCCCCATGTTCAGCCTTCATAAGTGCAGTCCATAAACCAGCCATGGCTTCAGGATGGAACCCTGTCTATTTTCACTCCAAACTTCTTTTAAAAATAGAAGTTCTCCCTGCCCTAAAAACGTCGTCCTCTGTCACGCTCTCTTCTGTGTGCGTTGGTTGTCTTCCCACCGGCTCTTGCCAGGCTTCTCTTGTGGTGGGTGAGCCCTGTGCACCTCCCTGGGGTCAGAGCAGGGCTGATAGCACAGAGCGCTCAGCATCATCTGTGGGGAGTGGGAAAGAGCCTTGGGACCCCTGGTGCTCCAGCCACACCAGAAGTGGGGCACGAAGCTGTGCGTGGGGGGCCCCGAGAGTGAAACGGGAGCTGACCTTTAGGAGATGATGGAAGAGGACAGTCTGAGTGTCCTCATCAGGGACAGGGAGATGTGGAGTCACCGCTATTGAATCTTTCTGATGTTGTGCCAGGCATGGGAGAACCTGGTGGAGGGTGGTGGCCCTCCATGCTGTTCTAGCAGTCACCGTGCGACACAAAACAGAGCAAAGCCCCAGAAAAGGCAAATGGGCAGCCTTGGTTTTAGGTGGACACCCGGAGGATGCATCTGGTGCGTGGAGGCTGTTGACGTGGCAGGGAGGAATGTGGTGGGTCTGGATGGGGGTGTACGTGTCTGGGATGGAGCCACACAGGGTGGTGTGTGGTGGAGAGGGGGTCTGGGTGCCCTCGCAGGAGGGAAGGCTGTGAGTGGGAAATGACTGTTCTGGATCCCGTTGGAGTTCAGGACTCGGTGGGCAGAGGAAGTGCCCTGCGCCCAAGGACCAGAGCCCAGGCTGCCCTGCAGGACGGGCTGTGCAGGACACACTGGAGAGGCTGTGCTGGGGTCCATGTGTCACTTTGTTTGTAAGGCGTGTCCAGAACAGGTCTGCTGCTGGGATGACTCCACAGTTCCCGCTGGGCCTTGTGTTAAAGACAATATTTTGCATGTACAGAGAATTGGCAAGGAGGCAGCTCTGCGGTAGATAGAGTACGGCTTGGGTCAAGGGTTGGCTTTTTCCACAGTGGGGACCAAAATCAGAGCCAGCCCTTCCCTGTGAGTGTGGAGGGGGCCACTAGATGCTCTCAGCCTCCTGCCACCCCCTCCTCTGGTGCTCCCGCTGGTGGGATGCAGCCTGCGGAGCCAGGTCTCGCTGGCTGGAAAAGGCACGTGGTCCTGTGTGCTCTGCAGGGTGGGCAAGGCTGTTTGCAGACAAGAGAGTCTTGCAGGAGGTGTGGAATGTTGATGTGGATGTCCTCTGGTCCCTGGTGTGCCTGGCATACGTGGGATCATGTGCTGGCAGGTGAGGAATCGAGGAACACGGAGCAGGGTGCATGCAGGTTTATAAATAGGAAAGTTTAGCTTTCTTGTTTCTGAAGATGGATTCTGTCCAGAATAAAGATTTCACATGGAAAACCAGCCGTATGTGACAATCAGCCAGAAGCTCTCACCTGAGCAGTAAGTGTGGTAGGAAAAGGCCATTATTAGAAGACATCAGAGACCTTCCTACAGCTCCTGGTGTTTGTTGAGATGGTGTCCCTGAGTACAGGTGCCTCTACTGACTTCTCCTGGCCAGAGGGCCTTTGCTCAGATCTGAGCTGAGAGAGAGGAGATTGAGATGAGGTTTTAGGAAGAAATGTTTTGCTGTGATGGTATGGAGTCCCTGGCCCAGGTCACCCAGAGCAGTGGTGGCTGCCCCATCCCTGGAGGGGTTCGGGGCCAGGTTGGATGGGGCTTGGAGCCCCTGATCCAGTGGGAGGTGTCCCTGCCCATGGCAGGGGGGTGGGACTGGCTGGGCTTTAATGTCCCTTCCAACCCAAACTATTCCATGATTCTACCTAGGTGGTTGTGGCAGCTGGTGGGATGTAGATGTGCAGAGCACAAAGATGTTGGCGAACCCATTCTAGATGCCCTTATACTGAGCAGGAAAGAAATGACTCTGGTATGCCTTGACATGGACTCTTCAGAGACGTCTCCGATCTCAGAAATAAGTACCGAGTGCTTCAAATGGTGGTCACATGGCTGTGAGTCCAAAAATTGTCTGTAGTAACTGATAATGTTGCTGAAGGACAAAGTCCTCAAGGCAGAAATAAGCATGTGTTTGCCCGTAGCAGAACCGAGATGCAATAAAAGAACCATTTATTGTATGCAGGGGCAGTTAAGAACCAGCAGCCGCTGCTGCGTGTGGAGCTGTAGGACATCGCCTTAGAAGACCTGTGCTCCAAATGACTGAAAACTAGAAAAACAAAGCTGCTGCAGGGAAGAGAGGTGGAGAGATCACAAACGCAGCTGGGCTCCTGGGGCTGCAGCAAATCCCTGGCCAGAACTGGCCCCGAGGACCCAGGCATGGGGCCTCACTCTCTGCTGCAGGAGAAGATGAACCCCCCAGTTCCTGTGCCAATATGTCAGAGGCAAAAATCCCTTCCTGAGCCCAGCGCTGGCGCTCAGCTGTTCCTGAGCACAGGAGCAGGACCTGCTGCCCAACCCCAGGGCTGCCAAAGGTCCAGGGGACACCAGCACTGCCCAACCTCTTCCCTCCCACCAAAGAAGGCACCTCTGGGGTTTCCAAGTATGGCAATCACTCAAGCAGTGACCAGCCTGGGAGAAAAGATGTCATTCCCAACCCCTCTTTGGGTGCTCCAAAGTGTTAAGAGAGTGAACATCTTTGAACATCTCCACTTCCAATTTCTAATGGGTGCTGCATCCTGCAATGGAAGAGGTGTGGATAGGATGCTCCAGGGTGGTCTCCAACTGCCAAGAATGGGTTTTCTTGTTCTTTGTAGACCACTGAGTCTCTGCCTTTCCTACTGATAGCCCTGGTACCCCAGGGACCCCCAGGTGTTCACGAGTCTTCCCATATCACAAATGGTACTGCGCCCATTCTCCAAAGTTTGAAGCGGGATTAAGGTTAGATCCATGTTGGTATCTCAGCTCGCTCAGAGCTGGAATTGGATCAAATCACCACCTTCCAGCCTAAATTCTTCCATGATCCTGTGGCACACGGTAGCTCTCCAGTACAGTGTGCTCAGGTGTGGGATTCATCCTGTTGCCTGCAAAGCTGAAATGCAGCCCATGATGCCGGTTGTTAAAGGCCCTCAGCCTCCCCACCTCTCCCAAGTGTTTTCATGCCCTTGGGGTGAGTGCTGGTGGAGGGGAACAGTTTTCAGCTGAAAGAGGTGAGATTGAGATGAGAATTTAGGAAGAAATGTTTTCTTGTGAGGGTGGGGAGGCCCTGGCCCAGGTTGCCCAGAGCAGTGGTGGCTGCCCCATCCCTGGAGGGGTTCAAGGCCAGGTTGGATGGGGCTTGGAGCCCCTGATCCAGTGGGAAGCGTCCCTGCTCATGGCAGAGGGTTGGAACTGGATGGGCTTTGAGGTCTCTTCCAACGCAAACTATATTATGATCCTCAGCATCACAACAGTTGCATCATATTTTGATAACCCACTCCCTGCTGCCCTCTGAGCAGATGCTGAAGGTGTTCCTGTACAGCAGGGACGCAGAGTGTTGTTCAAGAAAAAGATGATGAATTGGTTTACTGAGGCATGGTCATCAGCTGCCTGAACAGTGTGTACTCTTAAAGTTTTATGAATGAACCTGGGTTTCGTACATTTTGTTGTGTTTGAGCTTATTTCGTTTTCCTAACAGAGGAGAGTCCATGACTTCTGCAGGATCCAGCTTTGGGTCAGTCCCTCTGGATGCTGCTAGCATTGTGTCTCATGAGTCAGTCTGGCTGGTGCCTGGGTCTCAGGTGGCTTTCTGAAACATCTCTTACTGTGACTGAGGCTGTGAGCAGCCAGGCAGTGTCTCCTCTGGTGGTGTCAGCTGAAATCCTACCAAGAATCATTTCGGTTCACTCCAGAAGTTGAGGAAGGACACCCAGCACCGTGCTCTGCTCTGAGCTGCCCTAGAAGGTTGTGGGTGGTTCAGCTGGAGAACCTTGGAAAGGCTTCCAGGGTGTGTGTGTGGGGACCATCAGTGGGGAAATTAGGGGATGTGAAGGGGCCCTGAGGGGATGGCTTCAGATTCCCATCTTGAAAGTCCAAACAAAGCAAAGGCATCTCAGACAAATGGCTGATACTCAGGGACAGAAGCCTTGACTTCCCCCCAGAGTCCAGCAAAACCAGCCAGGCCACCTGGAAACCAGTCTCACAGCCATTGGACTGGGCATCAGCATCTCTGGGGGGTTGGAGAAGACAAAAGGCATCCTCTGAAGCTTATCAGATCCAACCCCCTGATAAAGTTGCATCAGGGGAGGTTCAGATTGGATACTGGGAACAATTTCTTTACTGAAAGAGTGGCGAAACATTGCAATTGGCTGCCCAGAGCTGTGGTGGAGTCCTGAACCCTGGAAAGGTCCAAAAAGTGTGTGGCCATGGCACTCCAGGAGATGGTTTAACAGGCACGGTGGGGCTGGACTGACAGTTGGACTGGGTGAGCTTAGAGGGCTTTTTCTACCTTAATAATTCTATGACGCCCCCTCACACACTTTCTAGACCCCTCACCCATGGGATTCCTCCAAGTAGTTCTTTGAAGAGGCTAAAGTTAGGTCTCCTGAAGTCCAGTCCTGCTCATTCCACTGATGTGGAACGTCATGAACATCATGAAGTCCGTCCTGCCCTGCTTCTTCCACTCAGGATCCCAAACTCAAAAAGGTTTCTCCTAATTCTTAGTTCCGTACCAAACCTGAGAGCCCTGCCCGTCAAAGCTAATGGGATGAACTGAACTCAGAGTGGACCATTTGCCCGCTTCAACATTAAAAACATCTTGTCTTAACAGTATAAAAGTTGAGTTTCAGTGCAAAACAACCTGAAATCGAAAACTCTTCAAATTAATGATTGCTCCAAAGCAAACGGGATTTCTGCAGGGATGAGCATTACTGGAAAAGGGGAACTTTCATGGTCGGGCAATAAAATAGATTTCTTTTTTTGCATCACCTAATAATAAAAGAAAAAAACATGCCTGAAATGTGTTTATGGTTTAATCATTGTATTTGGGCTGTGACCTATGTGCTTAGAGATTTAATTCTCAACAGCAGGGCTTTGCGAAGTTATTAAAGTCGGAACAGAAATGATACGAGGGGTTTTGTCATTTGAAACTTCGCAAGGATGATTGCATTTATAAACTTCAAAGCTGAATTTCCTGGTGACTGCTGACACGGTCACCCCAGCAGTGCATTGTCCCCTCGCCACTCGGGTCCCCAGGGATGCAGGGGGCTGAGGGTTGCTCACTCCCTGCTCCATGCACCCAGTTTTGGTGCAGACAGCAGCGTTGCTGCCTGCTTTGCCTTCCCCTCCTTGCCCACACTTCTTCTCATGGAGCTTTTCTACCTCATACAGGTTGTGAACAGCGCCTGGATCCTGGGACACGGGTTTGTCATGCCAGGATGTGCCCACGCCCTCGTTGACTTGCTCGCTGTCCCTATCTCCACTGCCTGTCCTGGCCGGAGCCATGGGAGGATGCTTCTCCAAGCCCAAACCAGGTAAGTGCCCTCTGCTGCTGTGCCCCCATCTCACCAAACCCCATGGGGAGAAGTAGGTCAGTGGTGGCGGGCGCTGGCGAGGGGAATGTTAATTCCCGGCTCCCGCAGCGAGGATTACTGGCCCGTTAATCCCCCCCAAATTCCTGGCTCCTGGGCAGGGCGCTGCGCGGGGGCTGCAGCAGGGCTAGGGGGTAGCGGGCAGGTGGGAGGGGAGCTCAGCCCACACCCTGCAACCCTATCCAGCCACCTGCTGCCAGCTCTCCCCATCCCAACTCCTTGGAACACCACCACCCTCTTTGCTCCTGCCTTCCCGCAGCGCTGGGGGCAGAGCTTGTGCCCCAGGGTGGGTTGGTGTGACTGCCATCGCTCTACATACACCGGTGGCTCCAGCACCTTCCCTGCTGCCGCGGTGTTGCCACTTCATTTTGTCCCTGCTGGAAGGGAATGATGCAGGAAAGAGCAGGACCACCTACTGCTTGATTTCTTTTTGCTGGGCCATTCCCACCACCCAGACCAGACCCTGGGGCTGCTCCACTCTCTGGATTTTATTTTCTTGGCAAAGCTTCTCCACGCATGGTGCCTCTGGTGGGCCAAGAAGCTGGAGGCACCTGGGCATCCAAGGATGCTCCCCTGGCCCTACACACTCCTGCCACAGCTGGGCTGGATGGGCTCCTGGTGAAGGTTGATGTGCGTAGGGAAGGAAGGGGCTGCAGTGCGGGCTGTGCAGGCAAACAGGCTGTGGGAAGGAAGTCTGGTGCGGACACGTCAATGTTCAGCTGTGTCCTGAGCCCCTGCTGGTGCTGTGTGGTCACCCAGGCTCATCATACCCAGCAGGACCCACATTGCCGCAGCGCTGGTCCCCAGGGACCAATGCTGGTGCAGGGGTTCTGGTGCAGCTGGTGTTGGTGGAGCTTTTTGAGGAGAGATCCCATCCTGCTGCTTGCTTTGGCCACCTAAGAGAGAGCTGAAGGATGATCCTGTTCTTCAGCTTATACCCAAAGGCAAGGGGAATCAGATCAGTGCTGGTCTATCCGGTCAGTCGGCATCCACAGAGGTCAGTCAGCATCCACACAGAGCCTTTTTGGGTGGAAAAATGTCTTTTGGGGACCTTTTCTTGGCAATTTGTCCTCATTGCCCCAGGCAGTGGGGATTTCAGGTTGAAGGGGATTTCAGAAGGTCAGAAGGGGTCTCTGACCCACTGAGCATCCACTGCGTGAGGTCCTCTGCCTTTGGAAGGCCCAGGAAGGACACGGAGCTGTTGGAGTAAGTCCTGAGGAGGCCACAGACACGATCCAAGGGCTGCAGCACCTCCTATCCAAGAATAGGTTGGGAGAGTTGGGGTTGTTCAACCTGGAGAAGGCTGCAGGGAGACCTTAGAGCAGCTTCCAGCCTTGCTTCACAAGGCACAAGGTGGGCATAAAGGTATTTTCTGCCCTTGCCCTGGGCTGTGATTATTTCCCAGGTCACTGCAGTGCCAGGGTAACAGGATGGGACGCTTATGCTTTTTATATCCTTCCTTGAGAGATTTCAGGAGTGAAAACGCATTCAGGAATAAATACCTTTATTGACCAAACTTATAACCAACTCTGCTGGCAGCTCCACTTTCTGTTCTATGCCATCAGCAAAATTGTGTTTCATCTTGGCCCCGTGCAGGAATAAAAGCGCTCTGCAGGCACATTTCCTGACCTGTGGATTTTCACGTAGAGCTCTATTTGCATAGCGGGGCCAAAAAGACTGAAAATGCCATCCTGTAACGTCACGCTCTCCCTGCAGCGCTGCTTTTGATTAGCAGCCTTCAAAGGCTTCGCCAAGCCTTCCGCCAGCCCCTGGTTTGCGCACCCCTGGCTGTGGGGTTTTGGCTCGTGGCTTATAGAACCTACGAGTGCAGTCAGGTAAACGCATTTGCAGCTGCCAATTGTTCTGGCAAAGAGGTTTCACGGTCTTTTTATGATATTTGGTATTCCAGTTTCTTGCGGGAACTGTGAAGCGTCAGAGCTAACTGAAGGGGACTTCCCTCTTTCTACAAATCCCCTGTAGGAATGAGAAGCACATCACGCAGGGACAGAGCAGAGCTATTTTCTCCTATCAGTGCTGTTTCATCATGAAGGGAACACTTCAGATGCAGCCTGAAGTCAACAGAATCATTCAGACACTTCTGAAAGACGGGTACAAGGTCGTCATCTCCTCCGCCTTCCTATGTCCAGCCCAGATACAGCCCTTCCTGTATGCAGCTCGGAAAGCCAACCGTGTCCTGGGCTGCATCCACAGCAGTGGGACCAGCAGGGCCACGGAGGGGATTGTGCCCCTCTGCTCCGCTGTGCTGAGACTCCACCTGGAGCCCTGCATCCAGTTCTGGAGTCCTCAGCACAGGAAGGACATGGATCCGTTGGAGCGAGTGCAGAGGAGGCCACGGAGAGATGATCTGAGGGCTGGAGAACCTCCTGTATGAGGACAGGCTGAGAGAGTTGGGGTTGTTCAACCTGGAGAAGGCTGCGGGGAGACCTTAGAGCAGCTTCCAGGACTGAAAGGGGCTCCAGAAAAGCTGTGGAGGGACTCTTGATCAGGGAGTGCAGGAATAAGATGAAGGGAATGGTTTTGAGCTGAAAGAGGGGAAATTGAGATGAGATCTTAAGGAAAAATGTTTTGCTGTGAGGGTTTTGCTTCTCTGGCCCAGGTTGCCCAGAGCAGTGGTGGCTGCCCCATCCCTGGAGGGGTTCAAGGCCAGGTGGATGGGGCTTGGAGCCCCTGATCCAGTGGGAGGTGTCCCTGCCCATGGCAGGGGGGTAGGACTGGGTTGGAAAGGACATTAAAGCCCATCCAAACTATTTCATGATTCTGTTATATTATAATCAGTGACCTCAGCTTTTCTCAAGATAACCTAAACATCGCACACACGATCTCTTTGCCAAGATCACCTTTTGATGAGCAGATCACCAGTGCAGGAGCTTTGAGGAGTGGAGCAGCAATGAAGAGATGGGCAGGCTGTACCGGAGGCCAGCGCACACTCTGGCTGCTGCAGCAGCACCTGCCCCATTGGGATGTTGAAGTGTTTAATTAAGAGCTTATGTTCAGGCAGCGAAGTCATCTTCTTTTCTCTCTAGTGCTGCAGTCCCGTGATGCCGGATCCTCTTCTGAAGGCCCAGTTCTCAATCTCTGCATAATTTTTCCTCTCTGCTTTCTCCCCGGGTGTGTGGTGCATACGTGATGAGCTGCCAGCTGGCAGCCCCGTGGGATCCCAGCACCCGCTCCGGGAGAGGCAGCCAGGGCAGGATGACGGGTGGAGTGAACCAACGTGCTCGGTGTGAGCTGCACCAGCACCGTCTCTGCATCAGGCTCGGGGGAGCAGCTTGCAAACTCTACATAGTTTATTTTTTTCTTTGCACGCTCTGCTAGGCTCGGCGCTTGGTGCTGGGGCAGGGCAGCAGCTCTGCCACCGCTCGGAAGATGCATTTGGCTCAGAGCTGGGAGTGTGTCCCCTTTGCAGGGATGCAGGGGTGCATGCTGCTGGATAGGGTGCTGTGGGCCATGTGTTCTTCTGAGCTTAGCTCCAAGGGCTTGGCTGGCAGGTCTTACCTCCTGGGAGCGTGGCATTTGCTGAACAGGGCATCTGGAGGGAGGAAGTAGAGCCGGGTATGCTTAATGATGGTTTTGTCGTTAGAAAGAGAGGTGTCCCTGCCTGTGGCAGGTGGGTGGAACTGGATGGGCTTCAAGGTCCCTTCCAATCCAAACCATTCTATGATGTACATATGTACGTAGATAAAAATACATTTATATATGTACATGGACACGTAGTAACCCATACATACACACAGATGTACATATGATGCTGGTGGCACGGGCAAGCAGGAATATTTATATATCTCTATCTCTAGAAGCATACATATACATGCTCGGAGAGCATTTGCCTAAAGCTTCCCAAACTTTAAGGTCAGGAACCTCTTCTAGCAGGTCCAGAAAATGACTGTCAAAGGAGTGGAGGGTGCTGGAGCCACCACCCCATGCCAATCGGACTGCAGAGTTAACCTGGGGTTTATAAATATTTCATTTAAATGTCATTTTCCCCGCTGGCAATTGAAGCGGTTTTGCTGGATCAACTCAGGTGCCACCGAGCCCCGGATTCCTGGAGGGATCATCCCTTGGGAATGCTGGTCTGTGGCCAGAGGGACACCCCACGTGGGGTCAGGGGGGATGAGGAGGAGAAAGGGGTGTAAAGTGTTGGGGAGCAGTGAGTAGGAGTTCCTCCTTATGGAGCCAAGTGAGGAAGTAGGAGGAGGGAAAACTTCATCCTCCTTTTTCTTTTCCTCTGGACTTTCATCCAGTAGTGTCGGTGAGAGCCGAGTGGGGTCACTGGGAATGCTGTCAAGCACCCATGCCAGGGACCTGCTGCTTCCTGCATATGTTTTCCTGACCAAGAAAGAAGTGAAGAGCTCAGAAATAAATGCCATCCTCGTCTCCATAGATTCATGAGCCCAGGGATCAGCGAGCACCTCGAGTGCTCATCTGACCCAAATGTAGTCTGGAAAGCAAAGCTCTGGGACATCTGTTCAGCAGAGGGAGAGGGGCTGAGCCCTGCAGGGTGAATTCACCAGCTTCAACGTCACCATTAGCACTCGGAGCTGTGGGCTTCATGGCTGCCTTCACTGCAGAGAAAGTTCTGATCACCTGTGTAATCGTATAAGATGAACATCTTGGACTGAAAGAATTTCATAGGGCCTCGCATGGACTGATGTTCATTCTCTTTCCTAACTCTGTCCTGGAAAATCCAGATCTGGTTTTCCAGACACTGTATGAAACCAGTACTTATGGAGAGCAGCCTCTTTCCTGGGCACCTGCAGGGAGCAGGGCTGCTTCTGTAGAGCTCCAGGAACAGCTTTGCTCGGAGCAGCCTTTTGTTTTCACTGCACGGTGCTGGGCTTCATGGTTTGCACTGATGCTGCAGCTGTGGTGATGCAGCAGAAAGTCACGTTTTTCATGGAATCATAGAATCATGGAATGATTTGGGTTTGAAGGAACCTCAAAGCTCCAGCCCTTGGGTCATCTCCATGGCCTCTTCTGAACTCGCTCCAACAGTTCCATGTCCTTCCTGTGCTGAGGGCTCCACAACTGGAAGCAGAGCTCCAAGTGGGTCTCATGAGAGTGGAGCAGAGGGGCAGAATCTCCTCCCTGGCCCTACTGGTCCCACTGCTTTGGAGCTTCTTGAGCTGGGTCAAGAAGCAGAAACTTGCAGGGCTCTTGAAACAGCTGCCTGCCTCCAGTGCATGCAAGGCCATGACCATTTGCTTTTCTTCCTTCCTAAATGGACAACCTTCCTCTTGACCTTTTCTTGCATTGGTCCCTCAGTGGACTTGTAATAAATGGCATGGAGCAACAGATGGAACTGGGAAGACCCAGCACCCCTCTGTTGCTGCAGGGCTCATCCTGCTTTTCTGGGATATGTTTTTCTCCTCTCTTTGCCTTGCCTTAACCTGTTTGTAGAATCATTAAGGCTGGAGAAGCCCTCTAAGCTCATCCAGTGCAACTGAGCCCAACCCCACCATGTCTACTAAACCTGAAGTGCCATGGCTACACATTTTTCTAACCCTTCCAGGGATGGAGACTCCACCACTCCCTGGTTAGGTCATGAGTTTTGTTCTTTATCTTATGCACAGCTTTTCCTCTTCCTGACATTTATGGATGGGGAAAGCTCAGCAATCTTCCATTTGCTTGAGATACTTCTCCAGTCTCTGGCACTCCCTGTCCTGGCTCACAATAGAACTCCCCTGGGGTTATTATAAATATTAATGGCTTTGGATTTTTTTGAAGTCCCTAGGAGGTTAAGTGATGTTTTTCACTTTATGATGTGAGAGCTCATCAACAGCTTCTTCTGATGCTTCTGTCTCCAGCCTGCTCCTCCTGGGCATGGGCGGTGGGTGGGCGCTGCCCTTTGAGAGCCAAGGTGAACATCTCCATGGCTTCACTCAGGTGGGTGAGGAGATGGGTGAGAAGAGCCCCTGTGCTTCTGCTCTATCCCTGCCTGGGGAGGGGAGGACTAGCAACACATCTCGATCAAGGAAAGGCAGACAAGCAGCTGCCTTGCTCCATCGCTGCCCCAGGACAGCATTCAGGGTACCGGTGGGGCTGAGGGGACCTGCAGGCTCCTGTGTCCCTTCTCATAGATAAGGGGTTGCACTTTTCTGGCACGAGCAGCTCCCCCGTGTCCCTGGGTCTCACGGTTCCTGGGTCGGGGATGCTTTTATGGTGTGTGCTGAATTAAATGGACAACTCTTGCTTTTCCCATTTGGTGCTGAACACTCACTTTATGCTGAAAACCTCATGCAGAAATAATTTTGGATATTTCTAGTTCCTTATTAATTGGTTTCCATCTAATGAAGCAGCATTATACACCATGCGGTGTTGCCTTTCCCTTTCAGTTAATGTTATCTGCAGACCATTAAAGGGGTTTCGACGTCTGTCTGAGCCCCAGAGGCCTTGGCACGTCTCACATTTAGCTGCCTGGAGCTGTTTTCCACTAAACAGGAGAGGAATTGTGACTGTGGGGTTGTTTTGCACCGATGACTAATGTCTGCTTTCAAAAATATGTACTTTATGCATGCAAAGGTGGAGAAGGAACAGTGGAATAATGGGCTTGGGTGATCAAGCTGAATTTGATGTTGAATGTTTTATCTTCTCAAGCAAGTCAACAAAAAATGTCTATTCTAATGTCTGTCGGTGCCTTTCGAAGTCCAGGGGAGGATGGAGAGGCAGAACGGCAGCAAAACCTATGGCTTCAGTTTAATGAAGATTTCTGTTTGTTCCTGCAGTTGAAGTGAAAATTGAAGTGGTGATACCTGAGAAGGAGAGAAGCAAGGAGGAGATGTCGCCCAACGGGAAAGCCAGCCCCCTGATCTACAAAGTCAACGGAACTGCCCGGCATTATCACCTTGAGGAGCATCCCATTGCTAGCAATCCCTATCACAACCCAAAGGATGTGGTGGAAGCATCCGTGTGCCATGTGAAGGACCTGGAGAACGGACAGTAAGTGCCTACAATTTTTGCAGGTGCAGCTTGAAAGACCTTATAACCCAGATTAAACCTCCTGTCTTGTTATTTGGAGTTTCTGGAGATGGTAATTTAACTTCATAGAATCGTGGAATAGTTTGGGTTGGGAGAGAACTCAAAGCCCATCCAGTTCAACCCTCTGCCATGGGCACCTCCCACTGGATGAGGTTGCTCTGGATTCATCCTGGCCTTGAACACCCCCAGGGATGGGGCAGCCACCACTGCTCTGGGCAACCTGGGCCAGGGCCTCCCCACCCTCGCAGTAGAACATTTGTCCCTAAGATCTCATCTCAATCTTCCCTCTTTCAGCTGAAAACCATTCCCCCTCATCCTATCCCTGCACTCCCCGATCAAGAGCCCTTCCCCAGCTTTCCTGGAGCCCCTTTAATGCTGCTGTAGGATGCAGCCCAATGGAGTTCATGGAGACAACTTCTGCTGCCTTCATGTTTGAGGTGTTACTAGAAGCGCATGCTCTGGTTCAGCGCCTCAGTGCGAGAAAGGCATTGGAAAATTAGGTCTGCAATCGATCCATCGACTGGAACACATAAGGTAGAGCAGACTGAAAGATTTGATAGAGCTCTGCTGGTTATGGGGATGGTGAGGAGGGAGCTGGCTGCAGACCATGAGAGCAGATCTGGCCGCAGGTGGCTGTCGTAGGGATCTCTGCAGCTAAAACCAGGGCTGGAAACTGGCCTCACACCTCAGTCACGTGTGCCTTCAGCTACTGAACCACACTGGTGCAGCAGGAGAATTGCCATCACTGCATGTTCTAAGTTGAGAATAGCTTTTTTTTCCTAGCAGGCTGAGTCTAGCTCAAAAGGGGAGATGCTGTGAGAAGGTCTCATGGCTTGTGCGAGCAACGGACCAGACCAAAGGACTCACCTCTTGCTCTCACCCCCAGAAGGGGTTTTCTGGGATGCTGCTCTTCAGGACTGCACTGGGCAGTGGGATTGCATAGGCAGAGCAGCAGCGCCGGGCGCTGGGATAAGAGTTTGACCTTCTCTACATGGTGTTAGTGAAGTCTGCAAGCACAGAGTGCTCTTCCTGCCCACCCTTTCTGTCTTTCTTGTACTAAGACTGTCTCAGCAGAACCAATAAAAGATACTGGAGGATAAATTCTGGCCCAGCCTCCCAGCAGGCTGTTGGGGGGAGGTCAATGAACTGCAGACAGAAACCAACCCCCAGTGCTCCCTCAGCTCTGGAGTAAAGGTCCTTTGCAAACCAGAGCCCAGTTTTAGCTGGTGCTTCTCAAGTAGGGAATGCAATGGGGCAAGAGGACAAATTCCCAGCTGAGTAAACAGCTCAGTGGGGAAAAGCACAGCGTAAATCATCCTCTCCTTCGCTCTGGAGTGACTGTGGGTTCTGGAGCCTTGCACGTGGCTGTGTGCTGTCTTGAAGACATCAGGGCTTGTTTGTGACACTCAGATCACGCAGGTCCTTGGGTAAGCTGTAAACTCCTTTGCCTGTCTTATCTTATCTTCCCCCGGAGTTACAGCTGTCATTTAACCCCAGGTGTTATCTGAAGTGCTGCACAGCTGAGGAATGCAGCAGGACTTGTACTGCTCTGTTCCCCTGGTGCTGACAGAAGGACCTCCGAGTGCCAGGTGTCCTACACAGGGATGGAGATGAGCTGCATTGCTGTGGACTGAGGCTGCCAAATTTCTGGGACAAAACCGTTCCTGAGGGCAGGCAGGGTGAGCTGTGCTGCTGTTTTCACCCAAGGTGTCGAGGGCATTGAACATTTGGCCCAGGTTACCCAGAGCAGTGGTGGCTGCCCCTTCCCTGGAGGTGTTCCAGGCCAGGTTGGATGGGGTTTGGAGCCCCTGATCCAGTGGGAGGTGTCCCTGCCCATGGCAGGGGGTGGAACTGGATGGGCTTTAAGGTTCCTTCCAACCCAAACCATTCTATGATTTGTAGATCAACACCAAGCTGTGTGAGGACAGGGTTTCTGACTGGAAGAGGGGAGGTTTCCATGTAACGGCAGTCTGTGCTCTGCGCTAAGCTCCCAGCAAAACAAGGGCTCACTCTTCATCTCTGCTCTTTGCTCTGTGGTTGGCTGAAATGCTCTGCTGTAGGAGAGCAGCTGTGGATAATTGCCCCGGGAAGAGGTTCACTGCCTCACACAGGGATGACCTTGAATTGCACAGGGTGTGTCAGGGCTGTTGGTTGGAATGGGAGCATCCGAGTGGTGAGAAGAGAAAAAGAGGTGAGGACAGGACATGCTGGGATGAAGATCTGGTGGAGACATAGCGAGAGAGCTGAGAGTAAACATTTGCTCAGAACAGAATCATAGAATCATGCAATGGTTTTGGTTGGAAAAGGACCCTAAAGCCCATCCAGTTCCAACCCCATGCCATGGGCAGGGATCCTCCATGCCAGGGTCAGAGCATCCTGACCTCCCACCGGATCAGGATGCTCACAGCCCCACTCAACCTGGCCTTGAACACCTCCAGCTTTGCTTTTCACAAACAGCTGAGGGAAACCGCACAGGGTCACACGGAGGTGTTAGCTCCAGGAATAGGTGTTGAGGTTTTACCAGGAAGAGGTGTTGACCATGGTGTTGACCCTGGGATACAGCCAGGACCAGAGCGTGGCTCCCTGTGGCACAGGGAGGCAGACCCCGAGACCGAGCGCGCAAAGGGTCAGAGTCTCCTCTCCTGGTTTTTGAGCCTCAGAAATGTTGTGTTTGCTTTGAGTGAATACGAGGCTGGCAGGGGCCTGCTGAGCTGCTGGGGCCAGGAGGGAGGCCACCGAGTAGTAAAAACAGTTTGGTTTCTTGCTCCCACTCCATGCTGAAAAGCTGTATCCTGAACCACGGCCCTTGGGTGGAGCCCTTCTTTGCAAGAAAAATTGACCTTTTGCAGAATTTCCCCTTAGCGTTGGAAAAGGAACCTGCCCAGGAATTCCAGTTTTCCACCAAATTTTTCAGTTTTCAAAAGCTGTTGTTGTTCTTTTTATTTTTATTTTTTTTTTCTTTTCTGGGAAAGCCAAAGCGCCGCAGAACGTGTTCCTCTTCCAGTGTTTTCAGGAAAATCTTGGAAAAAAAAGAAACCAAACTGATATCTGCATGGGTACAGATGTGTGCCAGCTGCTTCCTGAGCAGCTGGGGAGGTGCTGTGGGCTCCATCCTGGCACGGTGACCGATGAAGAAGCTGCCACTCAATGGCTCAGCTTGGATGCGCCCCAGGCTGGGAGAGCAAAGCAACCTCCCAAGCTGGTTCGGTGCAGGAATGACCTGTATGGCACCTGGAGCCCCTGATGAGCAAATTGAGGGAAAAGGGGAGCCGGGCAGGAGCAGGGCTGGGGTGCAGGGTGAGGAGGTCGTGTGTACTGTCAGGCAGATGCTCTGCCATATGTTTTCCATGCTTCTCCTCCCCAGGATGCGGGAAGTGGACCTGGGCTGTGGGAAGGCTCTGCTCATCAAGGAGAGTGGCGAGTTCCATGCTGTGGGACACAAG
The DNA here is from genome assembly GCF_017976375.1 of Cuculus canorus. Lineage (NCBI taxonomy): Eukaryota > Metazoa > Chordata > Aves > Cuculiformes > Cuculidae > Cuculus > Cuculus canorus. The sequence continues at coordinate 11,120,058 of NC_071417.1, forward strand.
TGTCCCCACTACGGGGCTCCACTGGTCAAAGGTCAGTCTGCATCGCATCCCAGGAAACCAAGCAAGGGCACCAAAGGGTTGGCAAAAGGCAGCCCGGTGTCCATCCGGCAGTGCTGCCTGGTGTGGGGCAGAGCTGTGCTGCTCACTCAGCATCATCTTGGTGTCATCTTCTTGCATGGGCAAAAAGCTGGGGGTTGCCCAAGCCTCCCGGGAGCACTTGCCCGTAGGTTTGGGTTGCTGGTGAGCTCAGCTTGGCACTGCTGGTCACAGGGCTAGGGCTTCTCTGGGTGACTTTGAAGACCCAAACAACATGGGCATCATTAAATTCAGCTTCTGCTTCTTTCTCCAGCTGGAGCTGCACCTCTGGGATGAAGCAGCCGCTGGTCTCTGGCCTCACACAAAGCCTGCTTTTATGAGGCTTTTTATATTGTTCTGTTTATTGGTTTCCAGCCAGTGAGGAGTTAAAAAGGTGTCTTAAAGGGAAAAAAAAAAAACACCTTATGATTCTTCAGGCCACTCAGTCTTTAAAAACCACAAACCCCAGCTGCGTGTAAATCAAAATCCTGTCTGAGGGACGGAAGGAGGAAGCTCTTTGGGCTGATGGGATCCAGAGGAGGTGAGAGCTCACCTGTGGGTGCATCCCTGGGACAGCCCACTCGCACAGGGAATACAGGATTTACTGCAGAAGTGGTGGCAGGTGCTTCTCCTGCATCTCCAAGGGTGGTGGGTGATGAGACGTGGCACTGCTGGTCCTCAGCAAGCAAATGTGCATGCTCAGGACCAGTCCAGCACAGCTGAATTGTGGCTTTTTGCTCCACCTTGGCCTCTTGAGACAGCTCTTCCAGGCAGGGGAAGCCAAAGTCCAAGGTAGCAGCCTCTGAGCAAACACCTGCGAGGAGTGAACTCGTAGCTTTGGGCATGCCCCGTGTGTTCCTGGAGGTGGGCAGGCTCCTCGCTGTGTCAGGATGTGTCCTGAAACACGCTTGCTCTAAATAAGTGATGCTCGAGGCGCTGCCGGCTCCAGACGCTGCAGGCAGGGATGAGAGGCAGCTGCAGGGCAGCACCAACTCTGCTTTGCAATGTTTCCTGCAGGAGTTTTGTCCAAAGGAAGAGTCCGATGTCCCTGGCATGGAGCTTGCTTCAACATCAGCACAGGAGACATAGAGGACTTTCCTGGCTTGGATAGTTTACCCAGGTTCCAGGTGAGACTGTCATTCTTGCAGCAGCAAGAGCTCAGAGGGCTTTTCCAACTGTAAGCATTCCATGACTCTGTGATTCACTGTCCTGCAAACTGCGGCTGTTGTGTCACCCTCAGGTGAAGATCGAGAAGGAGAAGGTGTACATCCGAGCGAGCAAGCAGGTGAGGGGCCGCTGGCAGCCCAAAGAGGGGTGAGAAATGCTTTTTGTGGGCTCTCTGGAAGGGGAAGCAGTGCTTGAACAGAGGGATGAATGTCCAACGTGGGTAAACCAAAGGTCCACCAAGCCCGGTTCTGTCTCAAGTGGCAGCCCAAAGTTTGTACAGAGACATGAATTGGAGCAAGGCAGAGGTGTTCTGTCCTCCTCTCATCCTGTTTGTGTCCCCTTAGCCTCCTTGCAACTGCTGGGCACCTGATCTGGGGTGTCCATGGATTCAGGAGCTCTCACTAGCTGCTTGTCCGGAACTTGGTTTGTGTTTCCTTAAGCTCAAAGCAAATTTTAATTTAGTTGGCCCATGGAGACAGGCCTCCTCCACCGACCTTTTGGCCTTGTCTGCTGAGCCTGAATGTGGCACGGCAATGACAGAGGTCATCTGTGCTCCCTCTTGAGACCAAACATCAGCTCCTTCTACCAGAGAGGAATGTGGTGCATGGGCAAGGGTGGCTCTCATCCCCCATGATGAGATGCAGAATGAAGCCCGGACGGGCCTCTGCCATCTTTCTTTCAATGAAAAGCCTTCTTCTGATGTGTGAATCCAGCAGCTCAGACTCATCCAGACCCTGGTTTAGATCCAGTGGCAGCACTTCTACTCCAACTGCTTCGGGTGGGATGTGATGACGGGGGCTTGAGCATATTTCCTCTACCAGAAATGCATTTTGGCCTCCAATGGTCGTCAAGAGGGAGTCTGTGCAGCAGACATCAGGATGAGCGTGGATTTGGAATCCTTGTGGGTAGAAGAGTGCATTTGTTCCCTTTCTATCCAAGCAGGTTTATGACAACAGCGTCCCTCTTCCTGCCCGGCTACCCAGGTTAAAGCTGAGAGAAGAGAATGACTTTTCTTCTTCTTGTTGGTGGTGTAGGCTCTTCAGACACAGAGGAGGACAAAGATGATGGCAAAGTGCATCTCCTTGAGCAACTACAACCTCAGCAGTACCAATGTGCTGATCATCGGCGCAGGTATCGGGGGGTGTGTGTTGGGACTGTGTGTGTCCACTCCTGGGCAGGGAGCAGGATGTCTGTGTGCTGTGCACCTTCTGTCCTCCTGCGCCCTTCCCTCTCCAAAGGGTCAGACTGGGGGGTCTTCCTGAGCTGTTTTGTCCTACACACTAATGGTCCAAAGGTGTCCTGAGAAGCTTTGCATTCCATCACGGCCCTTTCTAGTGGGTGTCCTGAACCTTCTTCCCTCCATACCCTCCCTGGATACATCAGTAATGCCCAATCTTGATGATAGCACTGAAAGGGGCTCCAAGAAAGCTGGAGAAGGGCTCTTGATCAGGGATTGCAGGGACTGGGTGAGGTGCAACGGTTTTCAGCTGAAAGAGGGGAGATTGAGATGAGATCTTAGGAAGAAATGTTTTGCTGTGAGGGTGGGGAGGTCCTGGCCCAGATTGCCCAGAGCAGGGGTGGCTGCCCCATCCCTGGAGGTGTTCCAGGCCAGGTTGGATGGGGCTTGGAGCCCCTGATCCAGTGGGAGGTGTCCCTGCCCATGGCAAGGCGTGGAACTGGATTGGCTTTAAGGTCCCTTCCAACACAAACCACACCATGATTCTATGATCAGGCTGCCAGGCTGCAGGGGACAGCGTGCCCCAAGCAGCTTTTTTGTGGATTTAACCTTTTTTTCTGTCTTTAAAGACCAGGTAACACTCCTCCCTCCCCCTTCCCACCAGATAAATTGCTTCCAAGACCCTCTGCACTGACCACACAACCAGAGCTTCAGCCGTGAAGAAGGGAGGGCTTCCTGCCCTCTGTGTTGGGCTGTAAATCCACCAGGAGCTGAGTGGAACCTGCCAGACCTTCCTGAGGGAGGGGAAGGGGCTGAGCTGCCACTCATCTCCTGTGCTGCACGGGCTATGTAGGCACTGGCAGTGTTCCTCAGGTGCGCTCCTTGTGGATTTGTGCCAGTTTAGGGACAGACAAATCCCACAGAGGAATAATGTCCCACTCTACAGGCAGAGGGACCCTCCTGCTGCCCAGTGCATCCACCCTGACAGGCTTCCCGTGCGAGCTGTTTGACTTCAGGAGTCTGTTTGACTGTGATGTAAGGCTGGGGCTAGTGGCGATGGGGATTTTGGAATCGGCTTTGGTGGGTTTAGGGGCAAAGGGTTCAGATGTTCAGATGCCCAACATGCTCAGCTGCCACTGCTCTTCCTTCTGCAGGGGCAGCCGGACTGGTCTGTGCAGAGACCTTGCGCCAGGAGGGCTTCTCGGACCGGATTGTGATGTGCACCATGGACAGACACTTGCCCTACGACAGACCGAAGCTCAGTAAGGTTTGTTCCACTTCCATAGAATCATTGAATCATGGAATGGTTTGGGTTGGAAGGGGTATTAAAGACCACCCAGTTCCAACCCTCCTGCCATGAGCAGGGACACCTCCCACTGGATCCGGTTGCTCCAAGCCCCATCCAACCTGGCCTTGAACCCCTCCAGGGATGGAGCAGCCACTGCTTCTCTGGGCATCCTGGGCCAGGGCCTCCCCATCCTCACAGGGAAACAGTTCTCCCTAGAATCTCATCTCAATCTCCTCTCTTTCAGCTGAAAACCATTCCCCCTCGTCCTGTCCCTGCACTCCCTCTCTTAATCTCCTTGTGAGTGTGACTAACCCTGGAAAGAGTCATTAGAGGAGGTCATTAGTCATTAGAGGAGTCATTAGTCCTGCTGGACTGTTCCTCGTTGTCCTCTTTGGACCATGCCCTGCTCCCTGCTGTGCTGCTGCATCCCTGTTACTCTCTCCGATGCACTGGGCAGCAGTGAACCCCGTGGTGGTTGTGCACCTCCCTGCACCCCAGCTTGGGGCCCAGCGCTGCCGAGGCGAGGGGCCAGGCATTCCTCTCTCTAAACGTTGGGTGTTTCAGGAATTTGCAGTAAAACCTGTGTTACCCTGCACCTGCCTCTGGTCCTAAGATACCGGTCTCTTCTGAGCACCGCGTTATCTGCAGGCACAGTCAGGGAGTACCGTGCAAGGCTCATCCCAGCCCCTGATCTCCACCTCCAGGGAGAAGGACCTTGCACATCCATCCCCAGGGGCAGATAGTGAAGCCCTTGATTCCTGCATCTGCTGTCCCACTTGGGACAAGCCCAAACGTGGGAGGCAGAGGTAGATGCTGCTGCTGCTCAACGCTGTGTGATACGTTGCAGGACTTGATTATGGCATGTGTGTGGCCATGCCCATTCCTGCTGGAGGGATCATAAGATCATTGAATGGTTTGAGTTGGGAGGGACCTTAAAGCCCATCCAGTTCCACCCCCTGCCTTGGGCAGGGACACCTCCTGCTGGCCCAGGTTACTCAGCCTCGTGCACTGGGACACAGAGCAGCCTGCACGCAGGTTGCTTGGTGCTCAGCTTGTCCTCAGCCTATGTCTGAGTTTGTGTCCAAAGCGTTAGGAGGACAGATGGACTTAGGCTCAGATGTAAGCTCAACCCTGTGGGTAAACATGAAGTAGGTCTCACCCAAGTGACCAGGGAAGACTGGGAAGAGTAAAAACCTTTATCTTGCAGCTAAAGATGAGCAGGTGTGGGCCAGATGCCCCTGCTTCAGCTTTTGAAGGAACTTGTGCTACTTACGTTGGGTGCTTTTGAAAGTGTTGCCCTTGCTGTGTTCATGTCAATCGTTTCTATTTCCTTTTTAGCTTCCATTTCCCCCGACAACTGATTGTTTTCCAAGGAATGGGGCTTTTCTTTTGCTCCTACGAACTTGTGTGTATTATGAGGAGCTGCAGGCAGAGCTGATGCTCAGAAGCCCATGCTGTGGTCCTATTGGTCAGTGCCAGCCCTGTGCCAAGCAGGCAGAGAAGAAACCAACACCCAGTCCAGCGTCTTTTGGTGACTTTGACTTGAACAGGCTTTGATTCCAGCCTCTGAAGGGCCACTCTCTTAACCCGTGCTGTGAGGATCAACTTCAGACCATCTCTGACTCGTGTGGGGACCAGGCTTTTCTCTCTTCCTCTGGTCAGCCCACAGTGGTTGACAGGAAAATGGCTTTTTTTTTCTTTTTTTTTGCAGTCGATGGATTCCCACCCAGAGCAGATCGCCCTGCGCCCCAAAGAGTTCTTCTGCACCTATGACATCGAAGTCCTGGCTGAAATGCAGGTAAGGAGAGTCCCATGTGTACCTGTGGGCTGTCTTCTCCCCGAGCTGGTACCAAATGCTGTGTGTAGGCAGTGTGGCAGTTGCCTTTGCTCTTGGCTTACTGGGTGCTACGGCAGAAACGCTGGCTGTCCCCCAGATCTCCTGTTTTATGCCTCCGAGCGCAGGCTGCTTGAGGTTGGTTGGAACCGCAGTTAAGGCGATTCCTTCTTCTGCAAACCTGGTGGCCATCACTCTTACCTTCACCTGTGAGCACCCTCATACGGATCTGGGGTGACCAGCTGGCTTCTCGTTAGGATATCAGCCTGCAAGAGTGCAGGCAGAGATGGCTCCAACATTTCTCCCCATTATTTTATTTATACTGGGGCCCTTGACTCAAAGAAGGACATGGATGGGCTGGAGTGTGTCTGGAGAAGGGAACGGAGCTGGGGAAGGGGCTGGAGCTCAGGAGTTCTGGAGCAGCTGAGGGCCCTGGGGTTGTTTAGCCTGGAGAAGAGGAGACTGAGGGGAGACCTCATCGCTCTCTGCAGCTCCTGGAAAGGAGGTTGTGGTGAGGTGAGTGCTGAGCTCTGCTCCCAAGAAACAGGTGATGAGGTGAGAGGAAACGGACTTGAGTTGCACCAGGGCGGGTTCAGATTGTATATTGGGAGACATTTTTTTACTGAGAGAGAGGTGAAGCCTGGCAGCGGCTGCCCACTTGGGGACATGGTTTAGCAAGCATGGAGGGGTTGGGCTGATGGTTGGACTGGATGAGCTTAGAGGGCTTTTCCAAACTTAATGTTTCCATGATTCTGTGATCTTCAAGGATTTGTGAAAAGGCAACAAAGAGTATTTAAGGTCTGGGTTGCCTGAGCTGTGGACAGTAGCACAGGGCACTAAAACCTAGCAGATAAGTTGACTGGGCTGGCAGCTCAGTGAACGTCAGGGCTTCATCCCATAACATTATTTAGGAATGATTTCAGGTTGCGGCTGTGGATATCAAGAACAAGACAGCCGTGTTCAAGGATGGATTTAAGATGGAATACAACAAACTGCTGATAGCGACGGGAAACACGTAAGCTATGAACGAACGTTTTATAAATCGAGAGAAACTGTTTTATCTGAGAATGAGAGGCGCTTGCGCCTGAGGATGTGGGGTCAAATATAGTGGTGGATTTGGACACTGAATCTGTTTGCAGAAAAGGCAAGAAACACCTATTGGATACATCTATATTTATATCTATATCTCTATGTATGCCTCTATAAAGCTGTGGTGCTGGGAATGTCTGCTCAGCCAAGGCTGAAAATCCTCCATGTCACCCAAGAGTCAAAAAGTAGATAACCACCAGACAATCCCAGTCCCAAGCACGAATACAGACTGGACAAAGAATGGATTGGGAGCAGCCTTGAGTAAAAGGGGTACTGAGGGCTGAGAAGCTCAACATGAGCCAGCAACATGCGCTTACAGCCGAGAAACCAACCGTGTCCTGGGCTGCATCCAGAGCAGTGGGACCAGCAGGGCCAGGGAGGGGATTCTGCCCCTCTGCTCTGCTCCGATGAGACTCCACCTGGAGCCCTGCCCTCGATACCCATGGCAAACTCCATGGTGACCATCATTTCTTACCCCTATTTATGAGCATCCTCACATGGATGTTCAACCAGCCACGGAATTGGGTTCAAAAGAAGATTAAGCCTTTGGCAATGATTTCGGAATCCTTAGGCACAAACTTCAGGTGTGGTGAGTAAATGGTTTTAAGGTACCTAAATTATTTAGGATCGTCCATCCCATTTCCTGCTGCGAGTCAGTTGTGCAGGGGCCAGATATGGAAAGATATCAAGGCTCCAGTAAGTGGCACAATTGAACTGGTACAGCATTGGCAGTGAGATGCAGGGAACAGAGTGCAGCCTGCATCCGCAGAGGGTTATGAAACTTTCAATACCTGGCTCCAAAGTGTCTGCTGGAGGACACAGGGAGTTTTCTTTATCCCGTTAAGCCACATTTTCCAGTGTGCCAGCAGCTGAGCACAACTTTGCAAAGTGGTGCCCATCCTGCACTGCGCTGCGCTGGCCCAGGAGGGAGCTCAGCCCTGCAGGGTCGATGGGTCCATGGATGGGGTCTGGGGCAGCCATCGAGCCCCTCTTGCCGCAGAGGTGTTTGCTCTTGTCCTCTGGCCGTTGTCCACCAGCATTTGGGGTTTCCCATGCGAGGTCTCCAGCTCGAAGAAAGGTGAAGAAATGGAAGCTGAGATTCTGCTGGAGCCCCGGCAAGGGGTCTGCAGTCTCCATTGCCACCATGAGGTCAAGAAAAGCCCCTGTATTGCCCTTGGTGTGTGTTTTTCAGGCCCAAAGCTCTCAGCTGCAAAGGCAAGGAGGTTGAAAATGTTTTCAACATCCGGACACCTGAAGATGCCAACCGTGTCGTGAAGCTGGCCACAAGCAAGAACGTGGTTATCGTGGGAGCATCCTTCCTGGGTGAGCGCTTGCTCAGTGGGTCTCTGCATCTCGGCTGTCCACGTCCTCCTGCAGACAGCCCCAGTCCCTTGCCAGTCGTTCCCTGCCCAGTTAGAGGTAACTCCCCTCCAGAACCTTGGGGGAGTCCAACTCCCAGGTGGGTGGTGAGGACTTCTCCTTTCTGAAGAAACTGGTTTTGCTGGAGAAGATCAGCCGTTCAGCTTGCTTGGACACAGGTATTGCTGTCCCAGTCTGAAAAGCACACGTCAATTCCAGTACTGGTCATTGAGTGGTTTCAAATCCAATGTGGCCAGATTTGCCTTTGCTTGGCAGGGTCTTGTTCATAGACCTTTGGGTTTGGTTGCTCTTGGACTTCTTAGTGGTGAAATTTAAAATACACAGGAAACATCTTACAGTTTCTTTGCTCGTTCTGCTTTTCACTTGATAAGGTTCTAAAAAAATTATTGTGGGTCCTGCAAGCTTTAAGCATAAGTGGTTTTGAGGCAGGGAATTTATGATAAATGTTCAGTATTTCTTCTTTTTGTTTAAAAAAAATTCTGGTTTAAAGGCTCCATTGATCCCATCTACAGAAAAGCAGGGGAGAAGGCAGCTGCAAGCTGCAGGTCAAAAAGATCTGTTTCCAAATAAACCTCTAGAGAAAGAAAGTGCCTTGGTGAAGGTTCCCATGAAATTGCCGGCACCAAAAGTGTCCTGTTGTGGTTGGAGAAAACACCCAGTGACAAGGGCTGTCTTCAGCCCTCAGGGCACAGCCTGGTGAAGCTGGGGAAGGGGCTGGAGCACAGGTCTTACAAGGGGTGTCTGAGGGCCCTGGGGCTGTTTAGTCTGGAGAAGAGGAGGCTGAGGGGAGACCTCATTGCTCCCTGCAACTCCTGGAAAGGAGGTTGTGAGGTGGGTGCTGGGCTCTTCTCCCAAGTAAGAAGAGATAGGACGAGACGAAATAGTCTCAAACTGCACCAGAGCACGTTCAGGCTGGGTCTTCAAAATAATTTCTTCACAGAAAGGATTCTCAGGCACTGGCAGAGGCTGCCCAGGGTAGTGGTGGTGTTGCCATCCCTGGAGGTGTTTAAAAGACAATCAGATGAGGTGCTCAGGGATTTGGTTTAGTTACGGACAGCTATGGTTGGACTCGGTGATCTCAAAGGTCTTCTCAAACCAAACGATTCTATGATATCTGCCTAAACAGTCCCAGGGAAGTTTTCCTCATCTCTAGTCCTTGCTCCAAGCGGTCAGTTCTTTCCTTCAGTCTTTGAAACCTGCTTCTAAGAATAAATTGCCATAAATCATAAATCTCACCTGAGGTGGTGTGACCACCAGGTTTGGTGGCATCCCAGATCTCCCAGTAGAGCAGCTCCAGCCTTCCTAGCCAGGAACAAATAAGTCAGCATTAGAGGTTCCTGCAGTCACTCAAACCTGCTTCTCTTCCCCAGGGATGGAGGTGGCTGCCTACCTCACGGAGAGGGCCCACTCGGTGTCCGTGGTGGAGCTGGAGGAAGTCCCCTTCAAGAAGTTCTTTGGGGAGAAGGTTGGCCGCGCTGTCATGAAGGTGACCTTGCTTCCCATGTTGGGGTGGTTTTGGTGACAGAGCGAGTTCTGCCTGTTTATTGCACTAATTAATTGGTTATTTGGTGTTTGTTGATTCAGCTGTGATGGCAGCAGTCGCTAGAAAGCACGACTAGGCTGCACCTTCCCTCTCGTGGGTCATGTGCTGTAAAGCTCTTTCTCTGGGACACGTGTTGGGGTGGGAGGTGGTGCCGAGTCCCTTTGCAGTGCAGGTGGTGGTGGACACAGAGGGTGGGCAGGAGGCACAGGGAGGCCAGCAAAGGGGGTCCTGATGTCCCCTGCTCTGTCCCGTGTCCCCCCCCTTCCAGATGTTCGAGAGCAACAGAGTGAAGTTTTACATGCAGACAGAGGTGTCGGAGCTGCGGGAGCAGGAGGGCAAGGTAGGGTGTGTTGTGTTGTTATATTCCCTTTCCCTTCCCACCCCACCCCCGGAGCTGCCGTTTCCTTCACTGCTGGGGTTTTGCCCTCTACTCTTTCCTAAGCCCTGAAATTCATATTCCTGGATTTAACCTCCAGGAGCAAAAGTGCTCCAGTTTGGGGTGTGTGGTGGTCTCCTTCTGCCATGTCCTGGGCTGCATCCAAAGCAGTGGGACCAGGGAGGGGAATTCTGCCCCTCTGCTCCACTCTGGTGAGATTCCACCTGGAACCCTGTGTCCAGCTCAGGAATCCTCAGCACAGGAAGGACACGGAGCTGTTGGAGCAAGTGCAGAGGAGGCCATGGAGATGATGTGAGGGCTGAAGCACCTCCTGTATGAGAACAGGCTGGAAGAGTTGGAGTGGTTCAGCCTGGAGAAGAGAAGGCTGCGGGGAGACCTTAGAGCATCTTCCAGCACTGAAAGGGGCTCCAGGAAAGCTGGGGAGGACCTCTTGATCAGGGAGGGTAGGGATAGGATGAGGGGAATGGTTTTTAGCTGAAAGAGAGGAAATGAAATCTTAAGGAAAAATGCTTTGCTGTGAGAGTGGTGAAGTTCTAGCCCAGGTTGCCCAGAGATGCTGTGGCTGCCCCATCCCTGGAGGTGTTCAAGGCCAGGTTGGATGGGGCTTTGAGCAACCGGATCCAGTGGGAGGTGTCCCTGCCCATGGCAGAGAGGTGGAACTGGATGGGCTTTAAAGTCTCTTCCAACCAAAACCATCCCATGGTTCTAGGATTAGGGTAAAAACAAAGCAAGCCCCCAGCTTTGTCCCTAAAACAACCGTAATGTCTATCTGCCTCCTGCAGCTGAAGGAGGTTGTGCTGAAGAGTGGGAAGGTCCTGCGTGCTGACGTCTGTGTCGTTGGTGTTGGTAAGGGCTGTTGCTGCAGGCAGGCACAGGGAGGAGGAGCTGGAGGGGAGGTGGCAGCTATGGGTCCCCAGGGCTGGGGGCTGGGTGGTCTGGTGGTGATGTCCCAGTCCTGCTTGACTTCTGCACATGTCTGCATAGCAAAGCTGGAAAAAGCCTTTCTAGAGCCTCCACCCAAAAATGCCTCTGGAAATTTGTTTGGAAAATAGCAGGTTTTTTATTTTTCCGGAAGAAAAGCCCCGTTTGAGCCAATTTCATCCTCTCAAGTTGTTTTTTTTTTTAAAGCCTCTCCAAACTGAATATTAGAGAAAGTGATGAGCAGATGACAGCAGTGCAGTGATGGATTGGACAGCAGTGGGGTCCCCTGGGGTGCAGAGGGCGATGGGGATAGTGAGAGCTCCGGAGGGTGCTGGGCTCTGCTCCCGGAGCCACCTGCTGCCTTTCCCTTGGGACAGTTGGGTTGTGTGGGCAGGGTGGAGATCTGCTGGCCTCAGGGTGAGCCCTGAACGCTGCAGGGATGCCCGGTGACTCTGCTGGCAGCCCTTGCCTTCTCCTACAGGTGCAGTCCCAGCAACAGGGTTTCTCAAGCAGAGCGGCATCAATATCGACTCCAAAGGCTTCATCGTGGTCAACAAGGTGAGCCCAGGGGACAGAAGGAGCTGAGTCTGTCTTCTTCTGAGATGAGCTGCCCCGGGGCTCCAAACTGCTGCCGCAGTTCTGGCTGATGGCAAGTGGACCATGAGCCAGCAGTGCCCTGGCAGCCAAGAGGGCAACCGTGTCCTGGGTGCATCCAGCACGGCATCGCCAGCCGGGCGAGGGAGGGGATTGTCCCGCTCTGCTCCGCATCCCTGGAGGTGTTTAAGGCCAGGTTGGATGGGGCTTTGAGCAACCTGATCCACAGGGAGGTGTCCCTGCCCACGGCAGAGGAGGTGGAACTGGATGGGCTTTGAGAACCCTTTCAACCCAGACCATTCCATGATTCTATGATTTGCTTCCAACCACCGGTGGCTCCGATGGGAGCAGTGTTGATGCTGATGGGTGGTGGGTGCTGTGACCAAGGAGTGTGCAGGGGAAGGCTCATTGCCACCCAGCCCTGTGCTCATTGCTCATCCATGCAGTAAGCCAGGCTCTAGTTGCAAACACTGATGGATCCCAGTCTCCTAAAGGAGCTCCGGGACACCAGTCGGTGTCTCTTTTTACCAGTATCTCACTGGCAGAGGGATGCTGTAGGCCCCTGCCTGCTTTGAAAGTGAAGAATGCTAAATCACATCCTACCTGGGGTCCCAGAGCCAAGCAGAGGTTGTCTGTGTGTTCCCAGGGACTGTGGCAGCTCTGGAGCAGCGCCCTGTTTTGGTCTGCATAGGGTGGGGCCCCCACTGATACACATTTCTGCTTCCCCCCTGCAGATGATGCAAACCAACATCCCTGGAGTCTTTGCAGCTGGTGATGCTGTCACGTTCCCGCTAGCCTTGAGGAATAATAAGAAGGTGAACGTCCCTCACTGGCAGATGGCCCATATGCATGGTAGGTGCTTTTCAATCTCTTCTCTCTTCAAGAGCAAATTTCTTACAGAAAAGAGCTTTTTTTTCAGATCCCCAAGAAATTTCCAAGCCCATAGCAAGAGAGTGAGCCAACCCTGGGTGGTTGTATGGAACATTTTGAAGCGTGTGGATTTTATCCTGGTTGATATGCCTGTGTTTGTCAGCCTTCTCAACGTGTATTGCCTAATGATGCCGAACACGGAGGTGCCCAGGGAAAGGCTTTTCCATACCCTGTGTGCTGCCTGACATCTACAGTCACTGCAGGAACCTGATCTTCTGTGTGTCCCAGGACACCTAGGAGCTCACATCCTAATATTAGCTTGGGATTGCATCCTCATCTGGGCTGCCCACACTGCCGGGCTGGCCCAGAGAATGCTGCAGAACACCACCAAGCCTGGAAACCCTGGTGTGATCAACTGCTCTCCAGCTTTCCTAGGCCACAGCCTCATTGACCACCCAGGTTGACCTCTGGGTGCATGCCCTGGGTAAGAGGTTTTGGAACACCACCTCCAAAGTCAGCCTTCGGACATAAACCCTGTTAATGCTGCTCCAGCCCTGCCTCTGTGGCAGGGACTGTGCCCTACATGGTCTCCATGCCCTCAACAGGCTTATCCATCCCATCCTCATCTACGGTGGGAGCTCAGCAAGCTCTACCCTGTCGCCGTTGCAGAACCTGGGTGGAAACAGGCTCATGAGCACGTTGCTCGTGCTGGTGGGGACGATGAGTTGGTAGGAGCTGTACAGCCAGGAAGGAGTCCAAGCCCAGCCTTGGATGATGCGATGCGCTTCCCTCTTGGTGTTTGTTGCCCTATGGGGTTTGTTCAGGTCTTGGTTTTCCTGTGCCGCTGGGACTGGAGATATCAATGCTGTGCTGCAGCCTCAGGGCAGAGCAGAATGCTTGCCCTGCTGTGGAGCTTCCTCGCTTATTCTGCTGCTTCTCTCTTCCAGGCCGCATAGCTGCGCTGAACATGCTGGCCCATGGCATGGAGATCAACACAGTCCCCTACCTGTGGACCGCGATGTTTGGGAAGAGCATCCGGTATGCAGGTAAGGGGCTTTCCCAAGGCTGCTGTAGAGTTTTGCTGGGGGAGATGTCCTGGGACAGAGAAGCCACAGCTAACTCCCTCGCTGTGGACCCTTCCACGTGAGCCTCTGTCACGGGTCTGCTCTCTTCCTGGCTCCTGAAAGTTTTGGGATCTCCTCCAAAAGCTGTCTGCTCATGGCTGTGGGGTGCAGGGCAGGAGGGGTGGCTGTGGTCACAAGGGATGGATGAGCATGGACAGAGACAGTCGCTTTGAACTTGTATCTCTCTGAAGAAGAGGGGGTGCTCCTTGGTACTCTCATCTTCTCGCGCTGGTCTCCTGGTGACTGCAGGATGCTCTTTGTGTAGCTCTGGATTGAAACACTGTCTTAGGCTCTAGATCCACAGGACTTGTTGCTGAATCCACTTCTTCTTTGCCTTCCAGGCCATGGGGAAGGATTTGATGATGTTGTCATTCAGGGAGATTTAGATGAACTGAAGTTTGTGGCATTTTATACCAAGTAAGTGTTTCTCTTCTCCGAGTTCCTGCACAGCTCCCGGGAGGTGAGGGCTGCCTGAGCACGCCAGGCAGCATGCGGGAAAGCTGGACTTGGTGGGGAGTTTGACACCTTCTTCCCTTTCGCCTCATTTGTTTCCCACTCAGCCTTTGAGGTTGCCTTGTGGCACCGGCATTGGCATCCTGATGGGTGGTGGTCAGCTGGACTGGGATGCGCTGCTGGACACCCCATAGACACAGGGCTTTCGCCACTGGGGCTGATGGGACCCTGGTGTCAGGCGCCCCAGCTGTCCCGGTGCTTTAGGAGGAACGTGCCTGTGGAGCGGCTCAGAAGTGAGGATCAGGAAGGGGCTGTGGAGCCACACAGCTGGGTGTCCTACAGGGAAATCCTGACAGCCTACTTCTCCACTACCTTGGGACAGGGCAGCAGCACAGGATCTCCTGCCCGGATGGCGGCAGCCACTAGGGATCCTTACTGATGGCCAGATATTTACCCACCATCAGCTCTGAGCCCTCTCCTGTCCCTTTTCTCACTCCGTTAGCATGGTCCCTGTGGTGCTCACACCCTGGGGTGGGTCCTGACCCTGGAGCAGTGGGTGTTTCTCTTTGCTTCCCACTTCTCTCCAGCATGTGTCTTTTTGGGGTGACGGAGCCGTGGCCGCCCGGCGCTGCCCTAACCGCTCTGCTCTGCCCGACCCTAGGAGCGACGAGGTGGTGGCTGTGGCCAGCATGAACTATGACCCTATCGTGTCCAAAGTGGCTGAGGTCCTGGCTGCCGGCAGGACCATCCGAAAGCGTGATGTGGAGTAAGTAGAAATGCTGCAGGGACTGACCGTGCCAGGGCAGGGCTGAGCGCGCCAAGGCAGGATGCTGATGAGCACGGCAGCTCCTCCAACCCTTTCTCACATCTCCTCCCTCACCCCAATCACTCCGTCCTCCCAGTGCTGCCTCCCAGCCACCTCCAAGTCTGGCATCTCACACGCAGGGGGTTTATCTTAAAACACCACAATCCAAATCTTTGCTCAGTGGCGCGCGGTGCCACATTGCCAGGGCAGCACCAGCTGATGCTGGGGTGGCCCTGGGCACTCAGGCTCCTGAGGGGACCTGCAGAGAGGAGCAGGGTGTGCTGGCCCTGCACGACCTGCAAGAGCAAAACCTGGAGAGCTTGTGGTGCTGGGACATCAGCCTTGATCTCAGCCTTCAGTTCACAAGGATGTAGCTCATACGCAAAGGGCATTTTTCTCCCCTCACTTTGTTTTTAAGATCTTGCAAGGGAAAGAGTGAGCCCCTGCATGCAGAGGGTGGGTGCAGGACATGGCAAATGCTGGGGAGATGATAACAGCTGGGAAGGAGCCTTAAAGTAGGAATTGGAGCTATGGGGTGAATGTGGGTCGCTGTTCCTATGGTGTTTTGACATCTGGAATAAAAGCAGGCTTTTCCAAAAGCCAAGAGAGAGAAAGATGCCCAGTCCTGATCCAGCTCATCCACGCTGGGATGGAGAGCGTGTCCAGGGTCCCCTCAGCCACCAGCAACTGGTGCATGGCTGTTCCCATCATCTCCAGACCATTGGGAAATGGTTTCTGGCTGACCAGTTTGTGGCTGGGAGGGAGGTGGCAACCCACGGGCAGCCCAGAAATGCAGAGAGCTGCTGCCCCCTGCAATGGTGGGACTCAGTGAGCCTGGAGAAAGCCAGACCACCTCAACCTGAGTGTCTTTTCTCTCTCTGTCTCCTTCTGCTTTCGCACCTTTTAGGCTGTTTGTCCATCACGGCAAGTACGTTTGGTTTGGGGTGCTGGGTGTGCTGGGTGGGCTGGGCTGGCAGGAGGGACAGCTCAGGCTGTGTCCCTCATTCCTACCTGGGGACACTGGTTATGGCTGTGTGCTCTTTCAGCAGCTCCGTGCCGCAGGAGCTGCCGTGCTGGGTGGTGGAGCTGGGAGTGGCTTCCCATGAATTTTCAGCTGGATGCTGGAAGGGTTTGATTTCAGTTGAAAAAAATACTGTTTGAACTCAGATTTACACGGAATTGAGGATCTGCACATGAGTTTGGGGGCAGTTTTAGTGATAACATGAGTGAGGATGGAGGAAGGAGAGCAGGATGGTACTGAGATGGGGTCTGATGGCCAAACAGCCCCAGGCACACTGAACGCATTCGCTTGTGGGCACTGGGAATCATCTTACAGCACTGGTGGGGTTTTCTCATTTTTAGAACCGGAGACATGTCCTGGCTAACCGGGAAAGGCTCCTAACGCCACTGGTGGCTCTCTCCTGATGCTGCGCTCACCATGGGGAAACGGGATGGCAGCTCCATGGACAAGCGGAAAAACTGTGGCTGAGACATTTCCCTTTGAGACCTGGATAAAACTGGCACCGGTCACTGCACTTGTACCTTCCCAGCAGACCCCCAACAGCCCCTCTGCCCTGGTGCCAACCGGGCTGGGGCTTTGTTGTTGCAGTTCCCATGGGATGTTGGAAAAGCATCCCCAGCAAGAGTGGGGTTTGGCACCGGCAGTGGGCACAGGCGCTGCACAGCCACGGATGCTGCTGGCGGGCTGGGGGCTCCCAGGAGGGTCTACTCCAAGCACATCCCTCGCCCCCAGAAACAGCGCAGGTGCCTTTTGTTGCTCCTTGTTCTTCCAAGCACATCCTCTTTGCTCCCAGCAGAGCTCTGATGCGCATCCTCGCAGAGCCTGACATCCACTCCCCCTCTGCATGGCTGCAACGCTCGCCGTGGCTCCTCCTGTGCCCACTCACCCCGGGAAGCACCTCAGGGTGCAGGGAGGTGGGGTCACGCCGGGTGTCTCGGTACAGCCCGTGCTTGTGTTTGGTGTTCTCCTGCTCCATCCTAGTTGCCCCATCCGCCCCCCAGCAGAGGTGGGGCCGTGTCCAGGCAGGGACCTCATCAATCCCCATGCCAGCGCCTGCAGCATCTCCCCATCCTGCAGCAGAAAAGGGGCTGGAGCGCTGCTCCCACCCTTTCAAGCTGGTAGCTCTCAGTCAGACCACAGGGCACGGAGCAGGGAGAGGTGCAACAGTCGGATTGCAGCCCCCCGGCTTGCCTGGTGGCCATCCTGCCGGCCTTGCGGTGTTTCCATCCTTAAGGATCATCACAGGATTAATGCTGCTGAGATACTGCTCAAGGAAAAGTAGCCGGAGTATTTCTGGCTGTCCTCCAACCTTTGCCGCTCATTCCTCCTGTTGCCTGGTGACAAAGCTGTGTTTCTTATCTTGGCTTCCCGTGTCGGTGCTCTGCTGTTGTTTTTTCTCTGCTCCTTGATGGAAGAAGAGCCCTATCTCCAGCTCAGGAGCCAACGTGGCCAGCCCACAGTCCCTTCTCCATCAGTCCAGCAGAGCTGGGGGTTGAGAACTGTCCTTGGAGAGCCTCCAGCTCTGTCTTGGTGGAGGTTTTTTTCCCCAGCAATCAGTGTTTTATCCTGAGCCCAAAGTAAGAGGACTTATATTTTTAATTTGATTCCCCCCCTGTGAATTAAAGCAATACAGTTCTTGGGGTCTGGATCATCTCTGGTTCCTTCCAAGCCCTTGGGTCACCTCTGCAGGTCAGCCAGGTGGTGCAAACTCCTCTTCTGTGGAGGCTTCCACTTGTGTCCAGCTCACTTGTATTTATTTCATAGAATCATGGAATAGTTTGGGTTGGAAGAGACATCAAAGCTCATCCAATTTCTTGGGCATCCAGAAGGATGCTGAGCAGCATGGAGCTCCTTAGCAGGGAAGCTCATGGTGATGGGTAAAGTGTTCCCTAGAGTCTGGAGGCCTTGAAGAATTGTTTATGGCAAAGAGTAGCATCCCTTCTCCAGGCATTCTTGGCTGGCAGGAAATTTGGAGCAATAATTATGTTGCTACAACCCAAGCAGAAGCGGGAACGGCAGAGCAGAGTGCTGTCCATGGGGTTCACAGGCTGGGGACACCGCTGCATCCCCATCGCAGTGGTGGGGCCAACCTGCTGCTCACCTCTGCAAGCTTCTGCAGAGTGGAGATGCTTCGTATCCATGCATGGTCTTGGTGTCCTGGGGGTCAATTTCGCTTCCTCACATCCTTCTGGCTTAGCAGCCCTGATCCCGGCTGGCCCCGTGCAACAGCCCAACCTCTCATCCCATTAATTACCTTCTGGCTAATCCTGGCTGAGCCGGGCTGGGGCGAGTGGGGCTCAGCGCCGGCCATGGCCGCACACACCCCTCTGCCCCCCAACCTCCGCCGGGGCTTGGCGGCCTTCAGCGGCTCCCTCTTCATCAACAACAAGACGCGGGATAGCGGCACTGCCCACACCGACTACTCAGGTATGGGCAGCAGAGGGGCTTGGGGAGGGTGGGTTGGTGATGCGTGAGCATCACAAGCCAGCTCAGCTCATCCCGTCCCCAAATCATAGAATTCCTAGGTTGGAAAAGACCTTTGAGCTCATCAAGCCCAACCGTACCTGTTTGCTACTAAATCATATCCCTAAGTACTTCATCCACCCATCTCTTTATACCTTCATGGCTGCAGACTCTACTATGTCCCTGAGCAGCCTCTGCCAGGGCTTGAGAACCCTCTTGGTGAAGAAGTTTTTCCTAATGACCAATCTGAACCTTCCTTGCCCTCCTGGGAGCACCTGGGAGCAAGTGAAGGGACCCTGCACCTGCCCATCAATAAGAAGGAGCAAAAATAAGTGTGTTTGCTGCTCTCCCCTCCTCGAGTGGCAAGGTTGGAGGTTCCCTCTGGGGTCTGAAGGTCTGAGGGTGCTGGCAGCCCTGCCCAGCACTGCCTGCCCTGTGCAGCTCGCGAGGTGCTGGCCAGTCTGCCCCTACAGATGATGCTCTACTTCAACGCCTACTACTGCCCAGTCTGGTGCCTGGTGGAAGGGATGATGCTGCAGCTGAAGGTACTGTCCTGTGGGGTGACTCTGCTCCTGCCTACCCTCCCTGGGCACGCAGGGGCCACATGGAGCAGAGGAGAGGTGCTTCAAAATGAATGGGTTCCCCCCCAACATGGGCAAATGTCCTCTACAAGGTGAGGTGGCTCATCTGCAGCCACCTGAAATGGTGAAGATAACCACTGAGCTTCCAGGCAGAGGAGGTTAACCTGGGAGGGCAGAGTGGGCAGGGCTGGACACTGGCATGAGTGGGAGCTGGTAGAGCACGGGGAGAAGTGGAAAAGGCAAAAGGGATGGGGAGGTGGGCACAGGGAGCTGGGAATGGGAAACTGAGCATGGGACAAGGGACAGGGAGCTGGGGATGGGGAGCAGGGGACAGGGCAGCAGGGATGGGAAGGTGGGCACAGGGAGCTGGGGTGGGGGGCAGGAGGTGGCAAACTGGGCATGGAGAGCTGGGCCAGGGGCACAGGGGTTGGCACGACCAGCCTGTGCCCCCTTACAGTACCACCTGCTGCCCCGGCACTACCAGCTCCTGTTGGTCACTGCCTTCATCATCCTCTCACTGGGCGAGGGCTCCCGCCTCTACCTGGGCTACGTGGGGAACCTGCAGGAGAAGGTAAGCACCATCTCTCCACTCTGGCCACAACTCCCCTGTGCTTGGCAAGGGATGGCCCTGCTGGGGGATCTCAGCACCCAGGTGCCTGTTCCTCCTGGAGTCCTGCCTGAAGCTGTGCCGGGAAGGAATTGTGGGTTCAGGGAGGACCTGCATGTAGGGGACGAAGGGGACCCACTCGCTCTCCTGCTGGATCCCACCCTGTGCTGTGAGTGCAACACTCCAGCACTGGGCTTGACAGCATCCGACCACATCCAGGCATGGCTCTGCGTGGCAAGGACGTCCCCGGTAGCAGGATGCCGATACCCAGGATGTCCCTGGTGCTGAGGATGCCAACTAGTTCCTGGGTGCCAAGGCCAAAGCAGGGGGCTCCTGGGGCAGAGAGGGTCCCCCCACCCCACCAATGGCCTCTGCTCCCACAGGTACCTGAGCTCGCTGGGTTCCTCCTCCTCTCCTTCTTGATCCAGCTCCCTCTCCTGCTCTTCTTGATGACTGACAACCACATCATCCGCCTGCCACTGGAGATGGCAGTGCACAGCCTTTTCCTGGCTTTCCTCGTCGCCGAGATCGTGGCTGCCTTCTTTGCGTTGAAGACCATGACCAAGCAGCTGGCAGCACAGTTCTACCTGCGCCAGCTCAAGGAGGGTGGCTGGGGGGCACAGAGAAGCCCCAGGGGGCCAGCAGCTGAGGAGGGGGTGATGTTTAGAACCCCTCTATCCCACGCAGTCAGTGCGGGCAGGGAGCATTAAAGGATGCTCAGATGCCCTCTGTGCCTCCAGACACTGTTTGTGGGCTTCCCCGGGCACCCGCAGGCATGGACGCAGCTGGTCCCTGCCCCACACTGAGGCAACCCCGGGCAGGAAAAAGCAGAGGGTTCTGCACCTCCAAAAGGCTCAAGCTCACCTCCAGGGCTGTGCTTGTCCTGGCTGACTGTCAGCCCTGGCAGAAAGCAGGAAGAGGAGGCACGGGAACCAGCAAGAACCAACCCAGGGCTGCGCCACAAGCTCAGCTCTCAAACCCTCCCTAAGCACAGCCAGAGGGTAGAGGAGGACAGCCCCGCTACAGGGTGCTGCGAGGTGCAAGAACAGCACCAAACCCAAAACCTTCACAGCTGCCCCAAAGGGCCAATGACAGAGCAGAGCCACTGCTCGCTTTCTCAACAGCTTTATTTTGTGCATCCCCCTTTTTCAGGGGGAACCGAAGCCCATGGCCATCTGGAACGTGACAAAGTGCAAAGTGCTTTAAGCCTCTCGTGCTGAGTGTGGGCAGGTGCTTCCCAGCAAGCTCCAGTTCCCACAGTAGCTCCACAGCACAGCTCGGCGGCACCCGGAGCTGCACATGGGATGCTCTGTGCTCCAGGAGCCAGGAACTGCTGCTGATGCAAACATTCCTCCAGGAAAGGCAGACCCTAACCCCAGCTCGTATTGGGAGAACCAGGCCACCTCCACTTGGGACATTGCTGTTCCCCCATCACATCTTCCTGGAGGTTGCTCCAGAGTGAAGGGTGCTGTGTGGTGAGACGTTCCCAATGTCCCTAAGCTGCAGCCTCAGGCTCACCTTTAGGAGGTTTTGCCTACAAAATGAACACGGGCACGTTAGTGAACCAGAGACAAAGGGCCAGGCAGGAGAGGTGGCCCTGTGCCCCTCCATACAGTCCCCCCCATCCAGATTCACTGTTTGAGATACCCCCACTCCACTTTGGATTTGAGATTGGGCATGAGGAACAACTGGTTTTCCCCCTGTAGAATCACAGAATGCCCTGGTTTGGAAGGGATCCACAAGGATCATTCAGTCCAACTCCTGTCCCTGCATAGGACAACCCCAACATTCACACCGTGTGCCTGAGGGCATTGGCCAAAGGCTTCTGCGATATTGTCAGGCTTGGTGCCATGACTGCTTCCCTGGGAGCTGTTCCACCACCCTCTGGGGGAAGAACCTGCTCCTAATGTCCAACCTAACCCTCCTTGGCATCTTCCTGCCATTCTCTCGGGTTGTACCACTGGTGACCAGAGAGAAGGGCTCAGTGCCTGCTCCTCCTCCTCCCCATGTGAGGAAGCTGCAGAGCATGGTGAGGTCTCTGCTGTCCCCTCTTCTCCAGGCTGAACAGACCCAGTGACTTCAGCTGCTCCTCAAGCCCAGGAGTCAAAGACCAAGAATTGCTCCACCAAGATTTTCTCAGATCTTGTGAACTGAGTTTTAACCAAAGGGCAGAACATAATTAAATCTGTTTGCAAAGCTCCACTCCAACCTCTCTCTCAAGTGGCCCCATCCTTACCTCCTCGAACTTCTCCTTCCAATACAAGTCAGCCTCCTTATCCAGGTAAAGCAGAACCAGGTCGCAGATCACTGTGGCCTGGAGACAGACAGACAGACAGACAGACAAACGTACTGAAACTCCCCTCTGCCCTGGCTCCCCCCAAGCCCTGCAGCCAGCCATGGGCTGAGCTCCAGCGCCCAGCCAGTGCTGGAGGCAGCGATCCCAACGTGCCAAGCCCTCCCAGACCCTGCCAGAAGCTGCACAGGAGGTTGGACACGATCACCTGGGCTGCAATGCAGGGATGCGGGCTGAGGGCTGGTTTGGCAGAGAGCCACCATCACAGCCATGGGAGGGACTGGGATGAGCATGTCTGGAAGGAAGGAATGGGCAGGCAGGGGAGCGACGGCTCTCCGTTGCTCTGCTGAAAAGGAAAATCCTAGGGAGCGCTCTCCAAGGGGCTGCCCTGTCTCCATGACTAGGACACTGTGTCTGTGCTGGAGCTGGACACTGGGTGCCCTTAGAGCCAAAGGGAAACACAAAGAGGAGAAGCTCTCTCCTGCTGGGAGAGACCAGCAGCACCACCTCAGTGATGCGCCTTCCCAAGGTCAGCACGCACACACCGCCACCACGGGATGGGTGCTGCCAGCACCCAGGAACCTTTGTCCAGCAGAGTCATCACCGCTAACGATCACGGAGAGGAAAACAGGAGCTG
Organism: Cuculus canorus; assembly: GCF_017976375.1. Classification (NCBI taxonomy): domain Eukaryota; kingdom Metazoa; phylum Chordata; class Aves; order Cuculiformes; family Cuculidae; genus Cuculus; species Cuculus canorus. Next base: position 11,142,377 of record NC_071417.1, read on the forward strand.
ACACCCTGCCAATCCCCCGCTCCCGGGCTGGGACCCAGGAAGCCTCGCACCCAGACATCAGGGAAACAATGGATGAGTGATAAATCCCAACCACGGATCAGAGGAAAAGAGCGCATCTGGAGTACTCACAGTCCCAAAGAGCGCGATGCCAGTGCCGAAGCTCACGGCAGCAGGAATTATGCTGAACTTCCCAGCCTGGTAAGAAAGAAAGAGTGGATGGAGGGAGAAGACAGTGGGTGGAGAGCGGTGAGGGGCAGTGGGACAAGCCCTGCTGGGCAGAGTGCTGAAAGCCAGGGAGGTGCTGGAGGAAACTGGGCTCATTCCTCCCAGCCCAGCTGTAGGAACCTGACTGCTCTTGCCCTGATCCCAAACCCCTTGGGCTGCCAGGGACTGTGGCAGCACAGAGTTTGGTGGCAGAGGTTACTGTCACCCTTCTGCTGCAGGAACCCAGCAGCTGCCACCCTCAGAACTACATCACAGCCAACAGCAAATGCAGCCTTGACATAACGGGTCCATCTGCTCAGATGAGCCTGGTATCTCCGAGGAAAGACTTTGGGGTCCCCGTCTCTCTCCTGGCTGTCCTCTCCTGCTCCACACCTCCTGGACCTGGTCTCGATGCCCAGAAGCAGCGTGCCCTGCCCTGTGCTCTGTGCTTCACCCTCTTCAGGAGACAAAGCCCCTATGCAGGACAGCTGTGGAGGGGCGTTGGAACTGGATGATCTTTAAGGTCCCTTCCAACCCAACCCATTCTATTATTCTATGATCTCTTGGGGTGGGAAGTCCTCTCAAAAAAAGACTACGTCTTGCACACAATGGAATACTCAGTTTGGCAGTGATGCTACACAGAGCGTTGCCAGCCATGATCGTGTCCGTGCCTTTTCTCCTCTAGGGTACAATTAATCAAGAAGGGATTAATTGTTCAGGTTCAGAAAAGCTCAGGTTGATCTTTGCCAGAGTGCGCCCACCATGACTCAGTGCTGATGACTTGAATCCTGGGTTCAGTTTTGGGTCTTTCACTCCAAGAAGTACATTGAGGGGCTGGAGCGCATCCAGAGCAGGGAACGGAGCTGGGGAAGGGGCTGGAGCCCAGGGGTTCAGGAAGCAGCTGAGGGCCCTGGGGTTGTTTAGCCTGGAGAAGAGGAAGCTGAGAGGAGACCTCATCGCTCTCTGCAACTCCTGGAAAGGAGGTTGTGCTGAGGTGGGTGCTGGGCTCTTCTCCCAACCAACAAGTGAAGTAATGAGAGAAAATGGCCTCAAGTTGTGTGGAGGAGGTTTACATTGGATATCGGGAAAAACTTCTTCACTGACAGAGTGGTGAAGCCCTGGCAGGGGCTGCCCAGGGCAGTGGTGGAGTCTCCATCCCTGGAGGGGTTCGAAAAGAGGGTGGCCGTGGCACTTGGGGACAGGGTTTAGCAGACACAGTGGGGTGGGGCTGATGGTTGGACTGGATGAGCTTAGAGGTCTTTTCTCACCTGAATGATTTCTTAAGACCCACAGCTATCTGCCCAGACAACTCACCTACAGGGCCCAGCACGCCACAACACCCTTGCCAGGTCCTCGAGGGAAGCCATCCTGCTCAGGGCACTACCAAGAAGTTTCTCTTCAAATGGTAGAGACCATTTTTTCCTGCTCTGCTTGGGAAGAGGTGAGGAGCTCACCAGGGTGGGGAGAAGCGATGCCAGCAGGAATGGATGGGTCTGGCTGTGGGAGAACAGCCGGGATTGGTGCGAGGACTCAGCCGTGGTGACAGGGATGCTGGGACAGCACATGCAGGGGCTGCAGAGGAGATGATACCTGGCCGTGCACGGAGATGTCGAAGCGGATGCCGTAGAGCTTCAGAAGGGTCCGGTAGAGCCGCCGCTGGGAGTCCCAGTAGTAGGAGGCGGTTCTGTGGGAGATATTGGGTGCGGCACAGAAAGCCACAGCAGTTCTGCACAGGCAGCGAGGGATGAGTGCTGCAGTGCCGTGCGACCGCAGGGGCTGCTATGTGCCTGCATGCACCCTGCGTCCTGCCGTGGGCTGGGACACGGGCAACGCGGCTCCCAGTGCATCCAACCAGCACAGTGTGGAGAGCCATGCGTCCCTGCCACCAGGCAGGTGACACCTCGCACAGCTCCAAAGACAGCAGAGCTACAAGGTGTGGGAACTCCCCCAGCACTGACGGACCCTGCGCAGAGTTACCACATCTAATTTCCCTGCAGCTCCTTTCAGAGCATCCATCAGGAACACAGTGATCCCAAACAACTGCCGTGTATTCCACCCACAGCCCCGTCTGGCCGCTGACCCAGTATCCTCACCTAAAATTGTACCTCCTGTCCTGCAGGCTGAATGAATACTGTGGCTGGCATTGGGCTGCGGGGCGATCCAGGTCACAGTCCCACTTGATGCGAATGCTGATGCTCCCCCCCTGCCAAATATTCCAGGAGAGGTCCGGGATCAGAGATTTTCTAAGTTCTTCACTGCTCAGACCTTCCCAGATCACACATTCCCTTCACGTTTCAGGGGTCAGTCCTTGTCCCCCACCGTTTGTCCACACCCTTGGGGACATTGGGGTCATCTACCACACTTTTAAACCCCAAGTACCAGCAATGCAAGGTCTCCAAAGGTCTCTCCAGCTGCCTCCACCACATCACGGACACGGAAGACGGGGCAGAAGGGACTGGAGGAGGGATTGTAGGTGCAGGTTTTGAAATAGGTGGAGTCGTTGGTTTGCAGAGCATTGCACCTAGGGGAGGAGAGGACGAGAGGGGAGCTGTCATGGGTGGAGGGGGGTCGGGAGGACAGGGAGTGCTGCAGCAGAACTGGAAAGGAGACCTTCCCACTGGAGTGTGACCATTACTTCGCCTTTGGGAGGAGACAGCCATTGTGTCTTCTAGAGCCTCAGCTGGAGGAAGGGTGGAGGAAAACCAGCACAGAGGAATCACATGTGGAGTTATCACCCTTTACAGCACGTGCCATGGTCCTTCCATCCCACCTCCTTTCCTACATCTCTTCCTTTGTGCTCGTCCTTTCTCTCCCAGCACCCAAGTTCCCACCGCTATGGGATGTAACACCCCAGCTCGAGCCAGCGCTCTGGGGTGACAGCAGCAAGAGTTCGGCCACTTCTCTTGTGTCCTGGGGCCGTGAGGCCTCTGGGGAAACCACTTTGCAGGGACTAAGATGCAAAATCGTATAGGGTAAAATAAGCCTTTGGAAAGGATTTGCCTTGTCTGGCTTTGTCTGTGGTGCTCCAGACAGGCAGAGGGACGCCAGGTCTGAGAGCTCCCCATCCCATTGCTGTCACACTTGCAAACACAGCTGTTACCAAAGCACCCCAAATTCTCCTGAACACATCACCCCGAAGCGTGACTGCTCAAGCCCCGACCCATCCCACGTGGCACAAGGCTGCCCGGCCGCAAGGCAGATCCCAGCTGGAGCAGCATCGCACCTACCGGGAGAAGTTAAATTTGGTGAAGTGGACAGTATTTTTTATAAAAAGAGTGAAATTCTCTGCTTCAGCCAGAAGAGGTTTCCTGGAAAACAACCACCAATGGAGTCAAATATTGCACAGCAGCCAAGGAACATCCCCGCTTCCCTCGCTCTCTTCCACGATCCCAGAGTTTGGCTACAATGGACACCTGTGTCCAAGGCCAGGTTGGATGGGGCTTGGAGCAACCTGATCCAGAGGGCAGTGTCCCTGCCCATGGCAGGAGGTTGGAACTGGATGATCTTTGAGGTCCCTTTCAACCCAAACTATTCCATGGTACTTTGATCAATGTCAAAGCCATCCCCAAGCCCGGCTGTTCCTCAGGCCCCGGGTTTTGGAGAGCACAGAGGGATCGAGCCATGCTCTCGCATTCCTCCCCTCGCCCTGGGCCTCACCTGGGCAGGGTGCTGCTCTCCACGGGACACCAGCCGTAGATCTCACAGGTGGAATGGGTGCTGTTGAACATCACGCATTTCCCGGTTCTTATCCCTAGAAATAATACACTGTTTATCATTTACTGTTCCTTTCGGAACATCTCCTCAGCTCTGCTTGTGGGACTTGAGGCCCACTGACTTGGTCTGACCTCAAAACCTGAACCACAAGGACCACCCTGGGATCATCAGGGTTTTTCCCATCCAACAACATCCCTGTGGAAGCTTCCCTTGAGGCCAAATGATTGAAAGCGTTTCACAAAGACAAGAAGCTGCTCCTGTCATTGCCCGTCCTGCGCCGGGAACGGGATCACACTGTAGGGATGGGAGCTGGGGTGATGCTGCCCACAAAGCTTTGGCAGCCGACCTCCTAGAGCTGAAATAGACTCTTCCAGCTGACCTCACGTGGGCTGCTGGTATTACTCAGCATGAAATAAAAGCCAGGTTTTAGTACAAAAGGGAAACCTGCCAATCACTCAGCACATGGCTTTCCATTCCAGCAGCCAACATTGGAAACAAAGCATCCCCGTGTCAGCAATAGCATCTTGCGCCCGCAGCCCTGCTCGCTGAGCCAGGACAGGGTGCTGGAAGGGTTTGCTGGGAATAAGCGGCTGGGGAGCACTCCTGTGCATTTACAAAAGCACTAAACAGGGGCAACCGGGCACTTTTGTGGAGCTGTTTGCTACCAAACATGAGGAATTAAATGGTTTTATGTTTTTTTAGCAAAGCACTCAGTACTACAGGAAAGCTGGGGGGTGGGGGGGGAGTTGAACAGGGAGTGCAGGGATAGGATGAGGAATGGCTTTCATCTGAAAGAGGGGAGATTGAGATGAGATCTTAGGGAAAAATGTTTTCCTGCGAGGGTGGGGAGGCTCTGGCCCAGGTTGCCCCAAGAAGTGGTGGCTGCCCCATCCCTGGAGGGGTTCAAGGCAAGGTTGGATGGGGCTTGGAGCCCCTGATCCAGTGGAAGGTGCCCCTTCCCATGGCAGGGATGAAACTGGATGGGCTTTGAGGTCCCTTCCAACCCAAACCATTCCATGACGATACCGTTGCCACGAGACACTGGGTTTCCCATGGGACAGTCTACATCTTCCACGCACTGGGCGTCAGGAACGGCGGGGCTCTGCAGGAGACAGAGCAGCACTGTCACTGTGCAGTGCAGCCCCCAAGACCTCTCCATCACTCACATCACCGCTCCTCTGTCTCCAAGCACCGTTTTTCCCCCCCAAGTCTCTGCAGAGCCACAGAGCAGCAGCTCCGCTGGCTTTACAAATCCAACCCCACTGGAGCCACGTCTCGCTCACCTCAGGACAAGTTCCCTGGCTCTGCTGCACTGTGGCGATGAAGTTGGTCACCAGAAAAAGACCGTTTTCTCCCTGGGAGGCAAAAAGATGCTGTCAGCAGGGCTGCACCCACCTCGCTCCTTGGTGGCACCGCCACCATCACCAACTCTTCTGCTTTGGCCTCTGTAACTCAAAACACCAACACTGCCTTTTCTCCCCCATGAGGTTTGACCGCAGTGTCTGCCCTGCTCCCCGGGAACCCTCCCGTACCTGTTGGACCCGGCTGTACCCCTCACCCCTGGTGGGACCCCAGCTGTACCCTGTCCCTGGGGGTCCTGAACCATACTTCTTGCCCTCCAGGTGGACCCACGGGCTCTGGTTGTACCCCTCCGTGGGGATCCAGCCATACCCTCTCCCCAGGGTGACTCCAGCCACAGCTGCAGACCCCGACCATTCCCCTTGACCCTGGGGGCACCCGCTCTGTACCTTTCCCTGCAGGGACCCAGCAGTATCCCCTCCCCCAGGGGAGACCTCAGTCCGTACCCCTCGTCCGTGGGAGGGACCTCATCCCACATCCCTTGCTGCCAGGGGGACCCTGGCTGTACCCCCTCCCCAGGAAGGACCTGGCTCACAGCCCTCACCCCACAGGGGGTCCCAGTATGTACCCCTCGCCAGATGAACACCTTCCCCACGGGGACCCCAGCCCGTACCCCCTCGCCCCCCTGCTGGGAGCCTGGCCATACCTGCAGAGCCTATGCCCCCTCCTGTACCCCCTCCCCAGGAGGGATCCTGGCTTGAACCCCCCTTCCCGGACCCCATCCCCAGCAGGACCCCAGCCATCCGCCTCCCCAGAGCCCCTGCCATCCCCTCTTCCCAGCTGCCCACCTCCATACCCCTCTCCCCCATCCTGTACCTCCCATACCAGCTGTCCCCTCCCTGTAACCCCTTCCTGACCCGTCCCCCTCCCCATCCCCACGGTCCCCCCCGTACCCTCCCCTCCTGCCCCCCACTCTGTCCGTCCTCCCCCCGTACCGGCAGTCCCCTCCCCGTTGCCCCCCCCCCCTAGAATTCCCTTCCCCCTCCTCCTCCCGTACCCCTCCCCATCCATCCCCCCCAGATCTCCTCGCCTCCCCCGGCCGTTCTCCCTCCCGGACCCCATTCCCCAACCCCGTATCCCCTCGTACCCCCCCCAACCCCCCCCGTACCGGTGCCCCCCAGCCGTAATCCGCCACGTCCCAGAGCCGCCGCCCCCCCGCCGCCACCGCCGCCCCTTTCAGCTTGGCGAGCAGCGCGGCGTGCGGCGCGGGGTCCGTGTCCTGATAGCCCCTCCGGGCCAGCAGCACCCACCTGCGGGGAGAGGGGGCTCAGGGACTCCCCAGGAGAGCCCACCTGAGCCAGGGACCCCCCCAGCAGCACCCACCTGCGGGGACGGGGGGGCTCAGGGACCCCCCCAGAGTGCCCACCTGAGCCAGGGACCCTCCAGCAGCACCCACCTGCGGGGAGGGGGGGCTCAGGGACCCCCCCAGGAGTGCCCACCTGAGCCAGGGACCCCCCCCAGCAACGCCCACCTGCGGGGAGGAGGGGCTCAGGGACCCCCCCAGGAGTGCCCACCTGAGCCAGGGACCCCCCCAGCAGCACCCACCTGCGGGGAAGGGGGGCTCGGGGACCCCCAAACAGCATTCAGCTGCGGGGAAGGGGGGGCTCAGGGACCCCCCAGAGTGCCCACCTGAGCCAGGGACCCCCCCAGCAGCACCCAACTGCGGGGAAGGGGGGCTCAGGGACCCCCCAGCAGCGCACACCTGCGGGGAAGGGGGCTCGGGGACCCCCTGGCAGAACCCACCTGAGTCAAGGAGCCCCCCAGCAGCACCCAGCTGCGGGGAGAAGGGGGCTCGGGGACCCCCCAGGAACGCCCACCTGCGGGGAGGGGGGGTCTCAGAGACCCCCCCGGCCGCGCCCACCTGAGTCAGGGACCCCCAGCAGCGGGGGAGGGGGGGCTCGGGGACCCCTACCCTACCCGAGCAGGTAGCCCAGCACGGCGAGCTGGAGCAGGCGGTACAGCGCCCCCACCCGGCGGTTCCGCGTCAGCGCCAGCTTCGCCGTTTGGTAGTCCAGGAGCGACGGGCGGGGGTGCGGCACTGCGCTGGCCATGGGGGCAACTGGAGGGGGACAGGGAGTGCGGGACCCCGGGAATGGGGAGCAACGGGAATACGGAACGATGGGAATGCGGGAGAGCCCGGGAATGGGGAGCAATGGGAATACAGAGCGATGGGAATGCGGGAGAGCCGGGAATGGGGAGCAACCGAGCTGCTGGGGAGCCGGGAATGGGGAGCAATGGGAATACGGAGCGATGGGAATGCGGGAGAGTCGGGAATGGAGAGCAACGGGAATGCGGGAGAGCTGGGGAGCAATGGGAATGCGGGGGGAGCTGGGAATGGGGAGCAACAGGAATGCTGGAGAGCCGGGAATGGGGAGCAATGCGAATGCGGGGGAGCCAGGAATGGGAAGCAACGGGAATGCGGGGGAACAGCGAGTGGGGAGCAACGGGAATACGGAGCGACGGGGCTGCGGGGGAGCCGGGAATATGAGACCGCAGGGAATGCAGAGCACCGGGAATGAAGGACCCCTGGAACGCAGAGCAAGCGGGGTGCGAAAGAGCCGGGAATGAGGGACCGCCGGGAATGTGGAACACCGAGGCTGTGGGACAGCCGGGAATGGGAGAACCCGAGAATAGGGAGCAACGGGAACGCGGAGCAACGAGGGTGCGGGAGAGCCAGGAATGCGGGGACCCGGGAATAGGGAGAAAGGGAAACGAGGAGCAAGGAGAGTGCAGGGGAGCTGGGGATGCAGGAGTGTCGGGAATGCGGAGCAACGGGGCTGCGAGAGCGCCGGGAGAGCGGCACCGCAGGGAACCCGGGACAGCGGGGTCTGCCGGGGCGGCGGCAGCGCCGGGAACGCGGCTCCCACCACCGCGGAGCACCGGGAGCGACCGCGCTTCCCCGCCCCTCGCAGCCCCGCTCCGCCCTCTGGGGTCGGGAGGAGGGATGGGAGCGCGGAGGGGTGAGGAGCTCGATGTAAACCAGCGAAGTGCATTTATAGCCCAGAAACCAACCGTGTCCTGGGCTGCATCCAGAGCAGAGGGAGCAGCAGAGCCAGGGAGGGGATTCTGCCCCTGTGCTCCGCTCTGGTGAGACCAAACCTGGAGCCCTGCGTGCAGTTCTGGAGTCCTCAGCACAGGAAGGACATGGAGCTGTTGGAGAGAGTCCAGAGGAGGCCACGGAGGTGATGCGAGAGCAGCAGCACCTCCTGTATGAGGACAGGCTGAGAGAGTTGGGGTTGTTCAGCCTGGAGAAGAGAAGGCTGTGGAGCAGCTGCCAGTACTGAAAGGGGCTCCAAGAGAGCTGGGGAGGGGCTTTTGGTCAGGGAGTGCAGGGATAGGACGAGGGGGAAAGGTTTTCAGCTGAAAGAGAAGAAATTGAGATGAAATCTTACGGAAACATGTTTTGCTGTGAGGGTTTTGCTTCTCTGGCCCAGGGTGCCCAGAGCAGTGGTGGCTGCCCCATCCCTGGAGGTGTTCCAGGCCAGGTTGGATGGGGCTTGGAGCCCCTGATCCAGTGGGAGGTGTCCCTGCCCATGGCAGAGGGGTGGAAATGCATAGACTTAAAGGTCCCTTCCACCCCAAACCATTCTATGATTTTTTGATTCTTCTGAGTTAGGAATATTGATGCTGGGTGTAGGTGGGCAGAGAAGCCCGTATTTGGGTCTCAGTGTCTCGTTTCACATCCATCCCTGTTTCCATTTAGCATTGCTGTCTCTCCTTGCCTACACGTTTTCTTTCAAGCTGTGATGAGGAACCAAGAAACCCTAACAGCTGAGTGTAGGCCGTGCTGGGAGTGGGAAACACGGATGTACGAGGAGTGCTTCTGTCTCACGTGGCGGCGTGATAACAAGCCAGCCTTGGGGACCAGTTGTGAATTTAAGTAAATTCTATTGTTCCTACTAAAATACTGTGTTAGACCAAGTTAATTCTTCTTATTTTCCAAGCCTGACATTACTTCTGCCATGGCAGTGCAGGGCTCAGGTGCTGATATGATTCAATTTGATGATCTGATCATGTTTTTTTTCATTCCCCACCTGTTGATTTATCTGACAATGAATTGGGCGTCAAGGGAGGTAAGTCCTTTTCTAGAAAATACCACAGCTGTGTCCCTCCAGCTCTCAGGAAACGAATTTGATGATCAAAGAATCATGGAATAGTTTGGGCTGGAAGGGACCTTAAAGCCCTCACAGGAAAAGATTTCTTCCCAAGATCTCATCTCAATCTCACCTCTTTTAGCTCAAAACCATCCCACTCATCCTGTCCCTGCAATCCCTGCTCAAGAGTCTCTCCTCAGCTTTCCTGGAGCCCTTTTCAGTACTGGAAGCTGCTCTAAGGTCTCCCCACAGCCTTTTTTTCTCCAGGCTGAACAATACCAACTTTCTCAGCCTGTCCTCGTACGGAAGGTGCTCCAACCCTCACATCCTTTCTGTGGCCTCCTCTTGATTTGCTCCAACAGCTCCATGTCCTTCCCATGCTGAGGATTCCAGAGCTGGACAGAGGAGAGCAGAGGCAGAATTCCCCTCACCGCTGGCCCTGCTGGTCCCTCTGCTTTGGATGCAGCCCAGGACACGGTTGGTTTCTGTGTTGTGAGTGCACTTTGTTGGTTTATGGTGAGCTTCTCACCCCTCAGCACCTCAGGTCCTCCTCCTCAGGGCTGCTCTTGATCACATTGTGCCCTATGTCCTTTACAATTCCGAGTGTGTGGCTGTTCACAAAGGCTGTGCCTTGGCTCCTGTCCCTGCAAGGAACGAGAGCTACAGTGCTGCCCTAAAGTGCTTCCAGTCTTTTCCAGGGAAATCCAGGCAGGTGGGATTGGAAGAAACCAGCTGTCCTTACTCCAGAGGCAGAGACCTCACTGCCCCCCCTTCCTGACAGCAATCAATGGCCACAATCTCTTGGGCAAAGCTGTCATCGCTCGGAAGAGGTGCTTCTGGACCTTTGCCTACATCTCCCTCATGACGGTTTAAGTCTGTTTCTTCTTGCTGTGTTTCCTGTGCATGTGATGAAGATTTATTCCCCTTTTGTGGCTGCCTGGTTGGAGACCGGTGCATGTGCTGCCGGAAAGAAGCTGGGATGAGACTGCATCACTCATGCTTACACAACTCGGTAGAAAATGTCTGCAGTGCTCGGTGAGAGAGGGAAGAGCTGCATCCCTGACAGGGAACTGCATCTGATAGGGAAGAGCTGCATCCCTGATGGGGAGCTGCATCTGATAGGGAAGAGCTGCATCCCTAACAGGGAGCTGCATCCCTGATGGGGAGCTGCATCTGATAGGGAAGAGCTGCATCCCTGATGGGGAAGAGCCATGTCCCCGACAGAGAAGAGCTGCATCCATCCCTGAGCAGCCCGGCTGCAGGGACTGCGGAGACACGGGCTGCTGAAAGGCTTCCCAGACAGGAGCACAGTCCCGCAGTGCCTTGGGTCTCCCTGTGCTCAGCACCTGGGCTGCTGGCCTGGCCTCAATGCTTTGCGGAAGGACAAGGGGACAACAAGACGCAGGGTTTGTGCCACCTCCTAATGCTCTGTCATTCTCCAGCCACGGAGCTGTGGATGCACGGCTGCTGCTGATGTCTCAGGGATGAAGCTCAGTGCTTACCTCATCCTCTGGCTGTGCCTGCAGGAGGAGGAGGAGGGGAGGAGGGAAGGGATAATGAGAGGATTACTTACCACAGCCTTAAACAAGCCCTGTAGCTATGCTGTGCTGCTTCCAGAGCTGGGGAAGGGGGAGAAGGGATAACTTAGAAACACGGGGCTGCGAAGAGGTTTAATTAGGACATTGAGCTGCTTTCCTGGGTCTCTGCCCACCAAACTCTTCCAGTACTCTGGGCTCCCTTTTTCCTCCCTCTAGCATGGACAGTGCTCCAGGAAACAACTGGGTCAGTGCCTGCTTGTTCCAGCAGCTGTGATTAAGCTGTCTCTGAAATGGTGCTGTGATGCACCTGCAACCCTGGCCTCCGGCACCTCACCGAGCTCCCACGGCTCCCACTGCAGCAACCAGCGCATCTCCTGGAGCCTCTGAGATCCTCACCAGCTCTGTCCCAGTCCACCACCTCTGCAGCTGGGCCAGGCATGGCCCTCACCGAGCTGCATGTCAGGGCTGGAGTGGGGAGGACACAGGCTGAGGGAGGGTCTCTGCCATTTAAATGATGCTGGGTAGCATCCCTAGCATTGATTTCCTCCCTAGTACAAATCCTATGTTATTCCCACTTGGAATATTTGTTTCTCCTTGCACCCACTTTCTGGAGCATCCCAAACACAGCAAACCTGTGTGGCCCCAGGGGCTCCTCTGCCAGCCCTCCTAGGCTCAGCACCCCACTGCCTGCCCACTCCCACGCGGGCAGTGGGGATTAGCATCCCAGGATCCCAGTAACCCTCTTAGCCCAGCCCAGAGCGCATGAGCTGGAGCTGCTCATGCCCCTAAAGCCTTTCCAGGTTCCCAGAGCCCAGCACCGGCTATTTCACCGCTGACCTACATACCTCCCGGCTGCATTGTAATGGGATTGATTTCCACGCGGTCCAGCTTGACGGATCAGGACGGTGCCATGAGTCCCAGAGAACACCATTTATTTTAAACTCATTTGGAGAAAGATGCTCCTACGGCAAACAGGGAAACACCAGTGCCGTGTTCCGCTCTGGGTAGCCTGGATTCTGCACTGTACACGAGGGTGTTGGTTTGGATCTGGATCTCACACGTGGGCTACAGCTGGGGAACTGGGGCTTTTCTTTGACATTTTCAGGCTGACATCTTAAAGCTCTGCCCACTGTGCTCCGCTGGGATATTATTTTTCCCCACTGATGCAATTTTCAGGACTAAATCCTGGCTCCCTTGGTGGCAGAGGCTGCTGACCCCTGCTTGGTGTGCCTGAGCGGGCAAACGCTTCAACATCGATTCATGCATGTCCTGTGCCTGTGCAGGGCACCTTCCTGCCATGGAATGATTTGGGTTAGAAAGGACTTTCCTGTGCTGAGGACTCCAGAACTGGACACAGGGCTCCAGGTGAGGTCTCACCAGAGTGGAGCAGAGGGGCAGAATCCCCTCTCTGGCTCTGCTGGTGCCACTGCTCTGGATGCAGCCCAGGACACGGTTGGTTTCTGGGCTGTGAGTACACGTTGTTGGCTCATGTTGAGCTGCTCCTCCCCCAGCACCCCAAGTCCTTCTCCTCAGAGCTGCTCCCAATTCATTCTCCACCCAGTGTGGATTTGTGTTTGGGATTGACTCTTCTCCAGCGCAGAACATTTGGCCTTGTTGAACCTTATGAGGTTCACCCTTTGCAGGGCTGGGGAGAAGGAGGAGGTGACCACAGAGCAGCAGCACTGGCACCACTCAGCCTTTCCTGAAGCTTTCCAGGGGTTTCCTGAGCAGCGGCTGTGGAGCAGCTGCCCCACTTGGATTCTGGGGGGAAAAGGGGAGCACACACAGCACCAACAACCAGAGCCGTCACACAACCAGTATTTATGCGGGTGACCAAGTCAGCCCATTGCTCACAAGCCACTACACAGAGGTGTCAAGCAGGGCCACAGCACGGCAGGGACACGCCGCTCCGCCAGCAGCGGCAGCGCAGGGTGATGCGGGACACAGAGCAGCGCTGGCAGACAGAGGGGATCGCACCCTCCACAGCCCCTCTTGGCCCCCTCCGAGGCCAGCACAGCAATAAGCAATGGAACTTAATTACCTGCGATCCCTGGCTCCTCAAAGGATGGGACACACATCCTGCAGGGAACAAGGTGTCCATGCTGCAAGGCCTGGCAGTTCAGCAACCTCATGCTCAACTCATCTTTTCCTCCACCTATTTCTTCCTAAACGTGCTAAACCCTCTTTCCCTTCGGGGCTGCCCACGGGCAAACCAGCTGGGGACCCCATGGAGACCACGGCAGCCGAGATGAGCCCCAAAGCACAGGGATGCTCACAAGGGAGGGGGCAACACTGAAAAGCACCCTCAGAGCCTGTCCCGAGGCACCGAGAGCCTGGGAGGTGCATCCTGGAGATGTTGAGCCCCCCACACCGGGCAGGCGGCAGTGCAGGCTGTGCTGCTGGGTGCAGGGCAAGCAGGGAGCTGGATCGCAGGGGATCTCCGGGGAGAAGGCAACAATTGCAGAGTCCTGAGTGCCCACAGCTGGCACAGGGCTGGGGCAAAAGCCTGGCCTGGGCAGAACCACGGCTCCCTTGCCCCACGTGGAACAGCGGATGCCAGTGGCTGGGAAGATGGTTGGGCTCCCTCGACCTTCCTGGGGTCCCTGCCCAGCCCCCGGCTCTGGTCCTGTCTGTTGTCCGTCTCACGTCCCCAGCTCAGCCCAACCCGGGGGATGGCAGGGATGCCAGTAGGAAAGTGCATTTGGCCCCTGCCTCCTTCTGCAGGTGGGCTCAGCTGGAGGCAGGGGCTCTGTGGGGCTGCAACCAGGAGAAGACCCAGGATAGGCAGCACTGGGCTGCTGCCCCAGTCCCCCTCTGCACCCCCGGCCGCACGGATGGACCAGCAGAACGGTGGTGAGGAGGTGGTTCCTGGTGAACAGGGCAGGGCTGGGAGTGCTCAGCCCCAGTTCCTGAGCACTGGGATTGGGAGGGAGCCAGGAGCCCCTCCACATTCTGTGGGAGCCGGTGGGGAAAGATGAGCATCCTCAACATCTCCAGATGGAGCCACAAACCCAGGGCAACCCTGGTGAGACCAGGAGGAGGAAGAGAAGGGGACTTTGGGGAGGGGATCAGGTGTCCCTGTCCCCAGGCTGTCATCTCTTGCAGTCATCGGTGTCGGTGTCCGGCAGGCCGGCGGCAGGCTGGGAGCTGGGCTGCACTGCCTGCACCCTCTCCTCGAGGCTGCCACTGGGGAACACCACGTAGCGGGCACTGACACGCTGTGGCCGGGGCTCCCGCAGGTTCTCCTTGCTGTGCCAGATGCCGTAGCCAAAGTAGACGAGCAGACCTGCAGTGGGGACACGGAGAGCGGCAGCTTGAGCGGAGGCCAATGCTGGTGCGGATGCAGCCCAGCATCCCCGTGGAGATGGGATGGGCACAAGCCACGGCACCCACGGGGCTTTAAGAGCTGCTTGCAGGTGGAAAAAGATCCCACAGGGTGTGAATCATAGAATGGTTTGGGCTGGAAGGGACCTTATAGATCATCTAATTCCAACCTAATTCCCTCCCTGACGCGCTTCTTGGTCACAGTGCCCACCACCCATCAGCATCAACACCGCTCCCATTGGAGTCACTGGTGGTGGGAAGGAAACCATAGAATCATAGAATGGTTTGAGTTGGAAGGGACCTCAAAACTCATCCAGTTCCAGCCCCCTGCCATGGGCAGGGACACCTCCCGCTGGATCAGGTTGCTCCAAGCCCCATCCAACCTGGCCTGGAACACCTCCAGGGATGGGGCAGCCACCACTGCTCTGGGCAACCTGGGCCAGAGCCTCCCCATCCTCATTGTGAAGAATTTCTTCCCAATGTCTAACCTAAATCTATCCCCCTCTAATTTAAAGTCATTCCCCCTCATCCTATCCCATGATGAGCAAGGACAACCCCAATCCCCAAGGAATGGAAGCTTCATGCTGGGAACGGCTCCCCAGGGAGCCACCTTGGGAGCAGGGGGTGGTTCTGGTCCAGAGCTTGAAGGAGGATCTGAACCTCAACAGGCACAAACTTTGGGCAGCAGAGAGGGCCAGGGAGATGCTGGGAGACCCTGGCCTGTGTCTCTGGAGGGGAACTGCAGGCACAAAGGGGCACAATGCACTTCAGAAACCCATCAGCAGTGAAAAAGCTGCCGAAGGAGCCGGCCAGTGCTGACACAAGCCTGGTTCCCATC
The DNA here is from genome assembly GCF_017976375.1 of Cuculus canorus. Taxonomy (NCBI): domain Eukaryota; kingdom Metazoa; phylum Chordata; class Aves; order Cuculiformes; family Cuculidae; genus Cuculus; species Cuculus canorus. The sequence goes on from NC_071417.1 coordinate 11,157,448, forward strand.
TGCCCTCAAGCAGCCTTGTCCTTCCCAGGATTCTTGCTGCCACCGGAGCACTCACCTAGGAGCAGCCAGACGGCGAAGCGGAGCCACGTCATGTAGCTGAGCTTCAGCATCAGGTAGATATTGAGGACGATGCTCAGTGCCGGGGAGAGGGGAACCAAGGGGATCTGCAGAAGAAAGGGAGCCAGGAGGTGATGAGAGCATCCTTAAAACCATGGAGACAAAAGCCAGCACTCGTAAATGCAGGGAAAAAAGTGATTTTGACCCAGGGCTTCCTGAAAATGACTTTTTTTTCTTGGAAAAAAAAAAAAGGCAACCAAAAGGAACAGCAGCCAGTGAGGGAGCTGGGAGACAGGCTGTGTGCCAGGCTGGGGGGGTGGGCACAGGCTCTGGGAAGAGCCCCGAGGCACCATCGCAAGGATCAAACCAACCCGAAGCACAAGCCAACGCGGACTTTGCTGGAGAAGCTGGGACAGGGGCACGGTAGGGAGCTGGTGTTGTCGTTGGTGTTGATGTCCATGCGGCTGCACCGCACCAGGGCCAAAGGGTCTGGAAACCGGAGAGGGAGGGGAGCAAGAGAGGCACTGGTGTGATTTGGGGGTTGGAGAAAAGAGCCCTGCTTGTAGCTCGAGGGGCAACCAAGGAGCTGGGATGGGCAGGAGGGGAGCGAGGGGTTCTTGGGGTGCAGCACAGGGAGCCCAGAGTGGGCAGGAGTGATCCTGCAGGATGGACACGGGGCTGCCAGGGATGGTCCATGCAGAGTGACACCAGAGGCACCAACACTGCCCCATACCCTGTGCTTGCACACAGCCTCTTCCTCCTCCTCCAGGAGCTGCGGTGTTTTTACCAGACCAGGGGGGTTGGGGCCTCCCATGCATCCACCTGAGCTGCTTCCACCCCACCCATCCCAGCAAAGGGACCAGTCCTGCCCGTGTCCTTAGGTGTACCTGGAAGGTCTGAGTGTTGCGCTGCTGCTCGTGCGCCCAGATGAGGAAGAGGCTGAGCAGGAAGCCCAGGCTGAAGAGGACGAGCAGCAGGGAGTAGCTCCAGGTGGGCAGGTGGAGGTGGGTGTTGCCGAACACCAAGATGGAGCAGAGGCAGACGGCGGACACCATCAGGGTCACCACAGCCACAGTGACCACCTCGCCTGGGTAGAAGTCGCTGAGGAACTCCAGGTAGGGTTCGAACGCTGCCTTCAGCTGCCCCGGCTCACGGTGCTCTTTGCTCTTCTCCCTGTCCACCAGCTGGAGCTTGTCTGAGAAGGACTCATACTCCTTCAGCTCATCGGTGGATGGACCCTCACGGGGCTCAGGGCTGGGCCGTCCACCAGCTGCTGGTGCAGGGGCGTCCACTTTCTGCTGTTGGAAGCGCAGAACGATGATGCTGGCGGCCACGAAGGTGTAGGCCAGCAGTGTTCCGATGGACAGGAACTGCACCAGGGCCTCCAGGTCAAAGACAAGGGCCAACAGGGCCATGAGCAGCCCAAAAACCACAATGCCGACCACGGGCACCTGCGTGCGGGGATGCACTCGGGAGAAGACCTGGAAGAAGAGCCCATCCTCGGCCATGGCGTAGACGATGCGTGGCAGGGAGAAGAGGTTGCTCAGCAGGACCGTGTTCATCGCTGAGGGATGGGCAAAAGAAGGACCACATCAGACAGACTGCCCCTGTTCCCAGCCCCCAGCACAAGCGAGGCGAGCAGCTCCTGCCACCACTGTACTCACCACAGATGGAGCCAGCGGCCACCAGGAACCCTGCCCAGGCGTAGCCCCTCCTGTAAAACGCATCTGCCAGGGCCGAGTCGGGGTCCAGCGTGTGCCAGGGCACCATCAGCGTCAACACCACTGACACCAGGATGTAAGCCCCGGTGGCCAGCCCCAAGGAGCAAGCGATGGCCCTAGGGACAGCCCGTTGTGGGTTTCTGGCCTCTTCACTGGAGGCTGCGATGACATCGAAGCCTACAAAGGCGTAGAAGCAAGTGGCTGTGCCAGCCATGATGCCTGACAGCCCATATGGGGCAAAGCCGCCCTCCTGGGCACTCCAGTTCTTAGGCTGTGCAAGGACAAAGCCCATGATGAGAATGAAGAGGATGACACCCATGCTGATGGCTGAGAAGACGTGGTTGAGCCAGGAGGACACTTTGGCCCCAAAGGAGATGAAGGCAGTGGCTACCAGCAGGATGCCAGCTGCCAAAAAGTCGGGGTAGCGGGCAAGGAACGGCACCTGCCAGGCACCCACGTGGGTCTCGGTGAAGTTCTTTATCTTGTGGTTGAAGATAGAGTCCAGGTAGCCACTCCAGGCCCTGGCCACCGCAGCTCCCCCAATCATGTACTCCAACAACACGTTCCAGCCGATGAGGAAGGCCCAGATCTCACCCACAGACACGTAGGTGAACATGTAGGCAGAGCCTGTCTTGGGTACGCGGGCTCCGAACTCTGCGTAGCAGAGAGCAGCCAGGAGTGAGGCGAAGCCGGCAATGATGAAGGAGACGATGACTGCGGGGCCGGCGATCTCCTTGGCCACAGTGCCTGTGAGTACGTAGAGCCCGGAGCCCACCATGCCCCCGATGCCCAGCAGCGTCAAATCGATGGTGGAAAGGCATCTGTTGAAGGATGTTTCCATCATGTCGTCTTCCAATGTCTTCACCCGGTTGAGTTTCTGGCAGAAGCGGGTCAGGTCGGCAGAGCGAGGCAGCCACCTCGCCATCCTGGAGGCAGCAGGCCCTGCCCTCGGCAGGGTGAGGGCTCCACAGCCGTAAGACCCTGCCCAGACACCTGGAGAGGAGCAGGAAGGGGTGAGCAGCCCCTCCTCCAGGTGGTGCGGATAGAGTGGAAAAGCCACCAGGGCACAGTCAGGGTATCCCTCACTCCTCAGCCATCCAGGGGCTCAGAACTGGAGCGTGCCTTTCTCCAGGGTGGTGGCACAGGACAGCCAGACACCCCCACGGGGACCTGTGCTTGTGCTCCAGGTGGGAGGGAAACCACAGCACCCACAGGGCAGCATCTCCCAGGCTTTTCTTTATAAAATGGAGCTTCATTGAAGCCCAAACCAGGCTGCTCTGGCTCTCCTTAAGGCTTCTTGGATGCTTCCCCTCCACTTTATTCAACCTGACCTACTCCCTGGTGTGCCCAGAGCCCACGAAGGGGTCTTGCAGCATCTCCCTGCTCCCAGCATCTCGCTGCTTCCCCAGGGAAAGCCCCGGCGCGGCACACAGGTGTGCAGCAGGAAGTCCGGAGAAGCAAGGACGTGGATGTTCCTGGCCAGACCAGGAAACACACCCAGCACCTGGGAACCAGCCCCAGCTGGCAGCCGAGAGCGGGAGGATGCAGCTCCGGGGACCCTCAGGTGCTGCTTCCTTCATGGCTGCTCTGTGGGGGTGATCTGTGATTTCAGGGGTGCTCCCCCACTTCCAGCCCCCCTTTGCCTCCCTCTGCCCCCCGCCAGGATACAATTCCCCCACATCCCCAACTCACAGGACCTGCTCAGAGGGCTGGTGCCAGTCGTGCACACCTGCTCTCTGGGTCTGTCCTCTCTGGAGCCAAAAAGTCCCCAAAGTCCACCATGAACTGGTGGCACGACACTGGCTGTGGCACCAACTGCGCTGGCTGAGCCTCCTACCCCCTTGCCACCTGCGTCTGAGTCCCCGTGACTGGTAGGGCTGGCAGTTTTGGGGTGCACGACCCCAGCGTGCCCAGCAGCTGGGCAGGGTGCGGAGCTGGGAGAGCAAGCAGCCCTCCCCTACTGATGGGGATCCCGTGGAGACCCCAGAGCTGGGGGTTGGGGGGTGGGTTCAGTCTTTGGATTCATCCTCAGGCAGGAGAGGGGAAAGTTTCGCCCCTGCTCAGCCTCACTGTGATGCTGGCCCCGGCCCTGACCCCCCAAAGTGCACCCCATGCACCGACCCAACCTGGGCCCCGCATCCCTGGCCCCGCATCCCACACACCGACACTGTCCCAGTCCTGCATCCCCAGGGTGCATCCCATGCCCCGAACCGATATGTCCTGACCCCTGGGGCTCACCCCACGTACTGACCTGGTCCCAGTCCTGGTCTCGCATCCCTGGGGTGCACCTTTAGCACCAACCCAGTCCCACACCCCATATACCAACCTGGTCCCGGTCCCACATCAAGTGCACCGACCCAGTCCCAGTCCTGCATCCCACACACCATCCCGGTCCCAGTCCTGCATCCCACGCACCATCCCGGTCCCAGTCCTAGCCCTGTGTCCCCAGGGAGCACTGCACACCCTGATTCTGGTCCCGGCCCCGCACCCCCGAGGCTGACCCCACGCACCGCCCCGGTTCCAGCCCTGGCCCCGCACCCCACGCACCGATTCGGTCCCACCCCCGCGCCCCCGGGAAGCAGCCCACGCCCTGATTATGGTTAGAGCCCCGACCCCAGGGCTCACCCCACGCACCGACCCGGTCCCGGTCCCATTCCCGCATCCTAGGGGCTCCCTCCGGGTCCTGGTACCGGCCCCACCCCCGCACCCCCGGTCCCGCACCCCACGCACCGACCCGGTCCCAGTGCTGCGTCCCCGGAGCGAGCCCCGCGCCCCGGTACCGATCCCAGTCCCGCGGCCCCGCCCCAGTCCCGGCCCCGCTCGGTCCCCGCTCACCTGCGCAGCCCGAGTCCCGCTCCGCTCCCGCCCCCCGCCCCCCCCGCTCCGCCCGGCGCCGCCGCCGCCCCGGCTCCGCCCCCCGGCGCGGCGGAAGGGAGGGGCCGGCCCGGGACCCCCCGGGAGCGGCGTGGGCAGCGGAGCGGGGATGCGTGGAGCGAGATGCCGCCGGGGATGTTGCGGGCACAGGGGATGCTGCAGGGACCGGGGATGCTGCGGAGACCAGGAATGCTGTAGGGACCGGGGATGCTGCGGAGACCAGGAATGCTGTAGGGACCGGGGATGCTGCGGAGACCAGGAATGCTGTAGGGAACGGGGGTGCTGAGGGGACCGGGGGTGCTGTAGGGAACGGGGATGCTGAGGGGACCGAGGATGCTGTAGGGAACGGGGATGCTGTAGGGAACGGGGATGCTGAGGAGACCGGGGATGCAGTAGGGACCGGGGATGCTGTAGGGACCGGGGATGCTGAGGAGACCGGGGAGCGGCGCGGCAGGCAGAGCTGTCGGAAGGTGTCTCCCTCTGGTGACACAAAGCTGCTGGCTTAGAATAACATCCGTGTGCTCGGCACCGCACTGCCCAGCAGCGCTTGGCGGGGGCGCTGAGCAAGTGGTCCTCCGCTGAAGAGGCGCTCACCGAATACTCCCTGACCACAAGCTGTCCCAGCTGCTTTATCCCCTTTTTCACCCGTTCCCCACGCCCTGCCGCTCTCCACCTCGCACGGGAAGCCTCTCTCAAACACAACCTGATCATAGGCATGGAAAATTTCAGCTTGGATCCGTTGCCTGGCAGGGCCGTCCACAACTAGATGGTGGGAGAAGGAAGCCTGAGAGCTGCCGTTGTCATGGCAGTGCTGGAGCTGCGTGCTGCGGTCCCAGCACCATCCATGGAGATCGGAGAATCATGGAATGTATTGGGTTGGAAGGGACCTTAAAGCCCATCCAGTTCCACCCCCTGCCATGGGCAGGGACACTTATTACCGGATCAGGTTGCTCAAAGCCCCATCCATGGTGGCCTTGAGGTGACAGTGACCAGCTCTTCAGGCTCACAGGGAGCTCTGGACCAAGGTGAGCTCACTCTTTGTGGCACAGACAGTAAAGCAGGGCTGAACCCACCAGCAGTGGTCAGGAGTGCAGGGTTAGGATGAGGGGGAATGGTTATGAGCTGAAAGATGGGAGATTGAGATGAGATCTTAAGGAGAAATGTTTTGCTGTGAGGGTGGGGAGGCCCTGGCCCAGGTTGCCCAGAGCAGTGGTGGCTGCCCCATCCCTGGAGGCATTCAAGGCCAGGTTGGATGGGGCTTGGAGCACCCTCATGCAGTGGGAGGTGTCCCTGTCCATCGTAGAGGGTTGGAACTGAATGAGCTGTAAAGGTCTCTTCCAACCCAAACCACTCTATCATTTTGTGATTCTATGAAATTCAAGCCTTGGTCTGGGAATGCCAGATAACCCTTAAGCAGTAACCCAGGCGTAAGCAAATCCCTCCAACATTCAACCGCACAACTCCTTGAGCCACTCCCAACAGCTTCTCCAACTTGAACTTCACTCATGGAGAACAGAACTGCTCAGGGGCTCCCCCGACCCCATCCCATTCGCTCCAGGCAGTCAATGCTGCACAGTTCCTGGCACATCCCATTTCTTACACCTTTGAAGTGATCTTTCAGCACTTGCCCCACCTGCTCCTGTGCACGGCACCCCAGGGATGTAGCTCAGGCTCATCAGCTCAGCCCAGAGGTCTCACAAACCCAAGGTTCCCCCCCAGTTTTGATCTCATGCACCCTAAACCCCACCCTCATCAAGCAGCAATGGCACAAACATCACAATCATTTAGAGCTACAGCCCCGGCAGACAGGACAAATTTTATTCCTCTCCATTTGCAAACTGGTTTAAAGTAACAAAACAAAAGCTCTCAAGCCTCCTCTGCTGTCCAAATCAGGTGGGAACACTGCAAATGTCACAGCCTAGCAACGGTGGGAGAGGTGAGGAAACCCCTTTCACTACAGCTGAGATCCATGTTTGTGGCAGGGGGGGTGTCTCCCTGGGTCCACAAGTGTTTCTGCACACAGAACCATCTCCTTGGGATTAAACCTCAGAGGTTTGTTCCCCAACCCTCTGCCATGGCAAGGTGGCACCAGATGGTGAGTCCTCTTTGCCTCCCTCTTCCATACAGCCGCTCCTTGCCTTTCCCATTCCCTACAAGGGATGCTTTTTTCTCTCTTTCTTGAATTGGAAGAGGAGGCTGGAGCCTGAGGGAGTTCGCACTGCTTGCAAGGATTCATCTGGGCACAAGTTTGGGTTTGCTGCCTCAGGGCCCAGCCCTGTAATCAGCCTCACTGACACTGTGGGCTATCTAAGGCAGATGAACACTCTCCCTCATCTCTGTTCCTGGCGGGATGTGCAGAACACACCTCTCTCCGAGGAGCTGGGAGGCAGGCAGGTCCTGGGCTCTGCTTCCCCCAGCTCCAAGGGCACCTAAGGGTCTCAGCTACTTCTACAGCAGCAGCTGCTCCTGATAAACCAAAGGCATGAATGGTTGATTCTTCAGAGGGATGGAAGAAAAAAAACTCTGGGAAATACACAGCAGATTTGCTTGTTCAGGAAAAAGCCTTCTCGGACTCAGCTTCCTTCTGCTGTAACTTCCGAATCAGTTCCAGTAAATTCATCTGTAAAGTCAGCTCCTGCAAAGACAGAGCGATGTTTTTGCAAGAATACTATGATCCCGTTCCCTGCTGCGGGAAGCGGCAAGGACTGGTTTGTGCCACCCACTCCAGAGCTATAGATCTGTAGGGAACACAAAAAAACAACCCAGGCAGCACAAAACAAAGACTTCATCTTGTTCAAGCATCTGTTAAGAATGCATCCAGAGGAGGCCACAGAGATGATCCAAAGGCTGGAGCACCTCCCACAACAGGACAGGCTGAGAGAGTTGGGATTACTCAGCCCGGAGAAGCAAAGGCTGTGGGGAGACTTTAGAGCAGCTTCCAGTACTGAAAGGGGCTCCAGGAAAGCTGGGGAGGGGGCTCTTGATCAGGGAGTGCAGGGAGAGGACGAGGCAGAATGATTTTTGGCTGAAAGAAGGAAGATCGAGATGAGATCTTAGGGGGAAATATTTTGCTGTGAGGGTGGGGAGGCCTTGGCCCAGGTAGCCCATAGAAGTGGTGGCTGCCCCATCCCTGGAGGGGTTCAAGGCCAGGCTGGATGGGGCTTTGAGCTCCTGATCCAGTGGGAGGTGTCCCTGGCCATGGCAGGGGATTGGAACTGGATGGGCTTTAAGATCCCTTTCAACCCAAATCATTCTATGGCACTGGATCCATCAGCTGATGAGGCAAAGGACGGATCATTAACAGAAGAGCGCCGTCAGATCATACACTTCCTGCCTGAACACTGACCTGTGGGTTGGTGGTGATGTAGAAGCCGGACACCCCAGCCTTCTCCAGGGTGCTCTGCTGGTCTATGACTTTTTGGTCCAGTTCCAAGACTATCTTCTCATCCATCATTCGCTGCTCCTCTCGAATTCGCTGCTCCATAGCCTGAAAAAGATAAATTGATGGGAAAAAAAAGGAAGATCTGCCTTCCTCCTATCTTTTTCTCATCTCTAAGTCTTTTAGTGAGCCTGAAGAGCAACCTGCTCCGAGTCCCAAGAGCAGTGGAAGGCAGTCAGTGCAGTCCTGCTCTCACCTCCTCCACTGGCCATGTCTGACAGCAAAGCTACTACTTTGCTGGGTAAAATCAAAGAGAAAGGCAGAGGAAAGAGAAAGCTGGAGGAAGTTCCACATCATGTAGGATAAGAAATCACACACATATGGTCTAATTAATGAGTGGAAAAGCATTAAAACAGTACAGAAACAGGGGATGGTTTGGGTGGAAAGGGAACTCAAAGCCCAGTTCCAATCCCCCTGCCATGGGCAGGGACACCTCCCACTGGATCAGGGGCTCCAAGCCCCTTCCAACCTGGCCTGGAACCCCTCCAGGAATGGGGCAGCCACCACTGCTCTGGGCAACCTGGCCAGGGCCTCCCCACCCTCACAGCAAAACATTTCTGCCCAAGATCTCATCTCAATCTCACTTCTTTCAGCTGAAAACCATTCCCCCGCTATGCTTTCCCTGCACTCAGGGACTTATTAAAGCACCATGGAGAGCATTGTTCTTAGAGTGGGCTCCTGCATTTCCATGCTTCCCAGATGACCCCTGGACCCCAGCTGTCCCAGATAAGAAGAGCGGGCTCCCCTCTCAGGGGGGACAAAGGGCAGCACAAGAGGAGAGGACTCTGACCTGCAGTGGAGACCCTCATGCTGAACAAGACAGGCTGGCTGGTGGGTCAAACCCCTGGGAGATGCGGTGCTCCTGGGATGCAGGAGGGTTCTGCCCTACCACACAGGGGCCAAGAGCCCCTAGGATGGACCCCTGTGCACCTAGGCCCCACCTCACCTCCATCTCCCGCTGCTGGGCGGCGCGGAGGAGTGGCAAGTTGTGGGGCCGGCAGCACTGCTGGGCCTCCTTGTGCCGGTGGAAGAGCTCCTGCTTCATTCCTGCCATGGAAATGGGCCACAGGTCAGGGCTGGCCAGCACCGCCAACCCTCCCTCCCCACCGCCTGCCTCATCCCCCTGCCACTCCCCACCTACTCCCAGTGCCCCCACTGCCCCCCCATCTCTGCCCAGTAACTCCATCACTATTGCCCAGCATCCTCACTGCCCCCCCTCACTACCTGCCCCCCTCTATCACGTCCCCGCAGTGTCCCTACTACCTGCCCCCTCCACCTCCCTAGCACCTCTTTCCATGTCCCCAGTGTCCCCTCTGCATTCCCAGTGTCTGCACTCACTGCCTGCCCTCCCTAGACGCCCCTAGTGTCCCCAGCTGCCTCCACCCAGGGTCTCCATCACTGTCCCCCCCTCTGCACCATCCTCAGTGTTCCCACCACCTGCCCCCCACCTCCCTAGCGTTCCCATCACCACCACCCCATCACCTCCCCCTGGCATCCCCATTGCTCCCCCCATGTCTCCATCACTGCCTTCCCCACCCCGTGTCTGCTCCTCCCCAGTGTCAGTGTCCCCCCACCCCACATCTGTCCCTTTGTGACTGGTTTCCCCCCAGTACCCCACCCCAGAGCCTTCCCGCTGTGTCCCAGTGCCTCTTTGCCTGCAAGTACTCCCCCCAGTGCCCCCTCCTCACTGCTACCCCTCTCCTCCTGGTCTCCCAATGTCCCCCCAAGGTCCATTTCTCGCCTCCCAATTCCCCTCCAGTGCTGCCTCCCACCTCGGTGCTCGCTGTGCAGCTGCCGCCGTTGGCTGTAGAGGTTCTTCTCAGTGAGATGCTGGATCTCCAGCAGCCCCTGCACGATCTCGAACACTGTCCCGTCCAGCAGTGCCAGCGCCAGGTCACTCAGCGTCGTGTACGACAGCCGCTGCTGGCAGGAGCTGCCAACCGGGGGAACATGGCTCAGCACCGGCACTGGGGGGAACCATGGCTCGGCACCGGCACCGGGGGGAGCCATGGCTAGGATCCGGCACCGGGGGGAGCCATGGCTAGGATCCGGCACCGGGGGAACCACGGCTCGCCACTGGAACCGGGCAGAGCACCACCACTGAGGGATTGGCACCGGCACTGCTATATGTCACCAGTCACGGCTCCAGGTCGGCGCCGGTATCAGCACCGGGCACAGCACCCCCAGCACCTGCTTCCTCCCAGTGATCCCTAGGGCCGGTTCCGCCCCCAAGTGCCTCTCCCTCGGTGTCCCCCGTGCCTGCCCCCCAGCACAGGCCCCCTCCTCCCCCCGGTATCCCCCGTGCCTGCTCCCCCGCAGTGCCGCCCGCGGGGCCAGCACCGTCGGCGGCCTCGCCGCTCACCTGGGCAGCGCCTTCACGAGTGCCTGCAGCTCGGACAGCAGCCGGTAATGCCGCTCCTGCTGCCGGGACAGCTGCTCGGCCGCCGCCGCCTCGTACCCCGCAGCCCCGCCGAGACGCTCCATGGCGGCGCCGAGCAGCACGCAGGCGCCTGCGCGGTCCCCGCGGTGACGTCATCACGCCGTAGTCCCACTCATTGACTCTCCGCGCCCACCGATGACGCCATCGCAAAATCGCCCCACCCCTTCTGCCGCGCCCACACCGTCACGCCCTTTGGACTCTTCCCTCTCGTGTTAGTCCCGCCCCTCACAGCCCCTCCCCCTCAGCGCCCATACAGTCCACGCCCACTCAGTAACCCCGCCCACTACACGGCTCCGTGCACTCATGTAGCCCCGCCCACACAATAGCCACGCCCACCTCCTGGCCCTTCCCATCCCGCCCCTCTCGGCTCCGCATCCCGGGGCGCGCTCCGAGCATCACCCGTTAAGCGCCGCCCCCGGCGGTGCCCGTTGCGCTTCTCCCAAGTGACAAAGGACAGGACGAGAGGAAATGGCCTCGAGTTGCACCAGGGGAGGGTCAGATTGGATATTGGGAAACATTTCTTTACTGACAAGAGTAGTGAAGCCCTGGCAGAGGCTGCCCAGGGCAGCGGGGGAGTCCCCATCCCTGAGGGGCTCAAACACCGTGTAGATGTGACACTTGGGTTGAGCGGGCACGGTGGGGTTAGGCTGATGGTTGGATTGGATGAGCTTGGTGGTCTCGTCCAACCACAATGATTCTGTGATTCTATGACCCTGAGCAGCACCAGACCAGCAGGAGGGAGGCCGTGTCGGTGCCTTGGGGGGCCAGCATGGCCGCGAGCCGTGCACAGCGGCCACGGGGAGCACGTGCACCCCTGCAAGCGGAGACGGAGGTGCCCAGGGTGATGGGGGCTCATCCTGGGGAGATGGAGAGGATGTTCCCCAGCACAAGCTCCAGCAGGGCAGGCATACTGCAAGGTACCATCCCATGCCTTTGTGCCCCTTCCAAAGGCATCACAGCTGTGCCAGGAAGGAGAGGGGGGATGCTGAGACCTCCGCTCTGCCACGGACATTCCTCTCCTTTCCTTTGTGCTGCGGGAAAGCTGCACTTCCTCCCTTCCCAGCACTGCTCTGTGCTCAATCGCTACCAGATGTGGGTCCCATGCGCTCCTCATTAGCCCGGCAGGCTGCGGGCGCTGCTTTTGGCTGCGCAGGCTGGGACTGGGAGGTCCTGGTGCCGATATCAGAGCCGCTGTGCGTGCCCCGAGGTAGCTGGGACTGGTTTGAGTAGGGCTTGGACCATCGCCACTGGGTCGGGATGCTGGTGGTGATGCAGGGCGAGATCGCTGCAGCGAATGCAGCTGGAGGACGAGGATCTGCAGTGCAACCTGCACAATGACCTTGGGGACAAGAGGGACAAGGGGCTTGAGCAGAGGGGAGAAGCTCGGTGGACTGGACTGCAGCTGTGTCACCCACTGGGGACAATCTGCAGCCCCAGGCTGGGTCTGGGAGAATCCCCTCCCTTGCCTGCTGGTCCCACTGCTTTGGATGCAGCCCAGGACACGGTTTTCTGGGCTGTGAGTACACATTGCTGACTGACATTAAGCTTCTCATCAATCAACACCCCCTCAGAGCTGCTCACCTTGCTCTTGGCTGAAGGATCCCCCATGAGGTTCAGACTTCTTGCACTCAGCCGCAGGGAAAACACCTCCCAGGATGGAGAGATTTGCAAAGGCACCCACTGCATGCTTTTAAGGAAGGGATGCCTGGGTGTTACCAAAGAACATATTTGCATCCTCAGAAATGCTGAAAACCATCATTTTTATGGCCTTGCTGAGCCCTGAGTTGAGCAGAGTTGGCAGCAGAAGCGGGGTGCCTGCGCGTACAGAGTAGGATGTCTTGGTTTTGCAATCAGAGAACATAGCAATTATGAATAATCCTTCGAAAACCCCGAGCGCAAAGCCATCTCCAGGAGAATGGCTGCCCAAACCTGGTGTCCTCGCAGGAGAGCCACCACATCGCCGCGGCTCCGAGTCACCCTGTGCAGCCTTTCAGCCTTTGGTGAGTGTGGTTTCACAGGGCCATCACCAAAAGAGGCCGATACACCATGGCTTTTGCACAGAATGTGGCTATATTGCTTTTTCTGTGGGTCCCAGGAAAAGGCAGCATCAAGTGGGGCTCAAACTGGGAGCCAGAGAGCATCCCAGCAGCAGCTCTGCTCTCAGCTGCTCGGCTTGGGTCAGCTCTGCCCAAGCCAGGGATTCCACAGCAGCTCTGTTGTGCTCCGTTATTCCCAGCTGGTGTCCAAGCCAGGGATGGAGCCAGGATGCTCTTGGAGCAGCCAGTTCCCCCTGGGACCGGGTCTCAGGGTGGCTCCTCGCCTTGGGGCTGGATTCTGCCCTCACCTGGGTTCATTTGGATGGCTTCCCTGAGTCTCCTCCAGCTCCTCATTGAACTGCAGGAGCTGCAGCAGCCCCCCTGGGGAGGGGGGTCCAGCCCCCCATCTCCATCCTGCACTGGGTGTGTGCTCACCCACAGTAGCGGGTTCACTGCCCACTTCCAGCCCCCTCCCCCCTTTTTTTTGGGGGCCACTTTAACCTCGTGCCTGACCTCAACCCCATGCCTGCTCGTCCCCTGGGCGAGGGGAGCGTGTGGCCCAAACCACTGGAGCTTGAATGGCCTCGGGCTCACTGGATTTATTCCAATTTAAACACTGCAAAGTAAATGTGTTTCCCCTGCTCTGGCCTCTGGAACTGAGCATCTGAACGGGAATTTCACCCCTGAGCTGCAGCTAAAATAAGATCTGGATTGAGGTGGGCGCTGGCTCGTAGCGGTGCCGGGTGAAACCTCCGTGATCCGTTCCCAACCAGCTGCTGAGGGAGCCAGCGGAGCAAGGGCTACTGAGCTGGAAAAGAGGGGTTTGACCTGCTGAGAGGAGCATGCGTGGTCAGAAATGTGTCAGAAAACATCTGGGCTTCGGTTGTCTGCGCAGAACATCCATGGGACTCGGAGGAGATGCTGCCCATGCAGCAACAACTTTGCTGGAAAGAGCTGTGGATACACAGCGAGGGTGAATCCACGTTAGCTGTGGCTCAGCAATGGATTCAGGCATAGAGTGTGATGCAGATGGTGCTATGGATGCGAGGGATGCAATGGATTCAGGCATAGAGTGTGATGCAGAGGGTGCTATGGATGCGAGGGATGCAGCAGGCTGCAAAGAATGGAAGGGAAGCAAGGCTGCAGTAAGGCTGCAAGGGATGCAGAGGTTGCAGTGGGCTGCAAGGAATGCAAAATATTCAAGGGTACAGGGTGATGAAAAGGATACAAGGAGTGCAGTGGACTGCAAGGATTGCAGTAGATGCAAGAAATGCAGCAGGCTGCAAAGAATCATAGAATGGTTTAGGCTGGAAGGGACACCAAAGCTCATCCAGTTCCGACCCCTGCCATGGGTAGGGACACCTCTTACAGGATCGGGCTGCTGGAGGTCCCAATCAGGCTGCTCGAGGCTCCAAGAATGCAAGGGAAGCAAGGGTTGCAGCAAGGCTGCAGGGATGCAAAAGATGTGAAGGCTGCAATGGGCTGCGAGGGCTGCAGCAGAGCACAGCATCCCCTTCCATCCCCCAGCCTGGGGCTGTCCGTTTGCCGGCTGCACCCCTCGGGATCAGAAGCCTGATTTTTGGGGAGAGGCAGTGACCCCAGTGTGCAGGTCTTGGCTTCTTGGCAGCTGCAGGGGGTCAGTCTTGCTGTCACCATGCTAGCAGGGAGAGCATCAGGCCCCGCTCGCTTCCCTAAGGATGCCATCAGGGTCTTCAAAGCCCTGAGGGGCCAAACCCCATCCCACCAGCTGCTTCCCACCTGCGGACAAGGCACCGATTCACCCCACGCCCGCTCCTGCATCCCGTGCCGCGCGACAGCAGCCGAGGCTGATCATGTGGCTCCTAATGAAATCCAGACGCTGGCAGCGTGATGACATCGCGCCGTGATTTGTGCTCCCACACAGACTAAACAAGGCCGGGCACGTTCCAGCGCGGCCGTGGGGATAAATCAGGTAGAGGAGCTGCGAGTGCCTCCGCCTTTCTCCTCCCTGATTCTTCTTCTTCTCCTGCTCCGAGCACCTGGATGTGAGCACGCACTTGTTTTCCATAAAGTTAAAATAGGGATTGTTCCAATATGGTGGTGGATGGAGCTTTCACTGGCTGGAATAAAGGCTCAAGCTCTTGGATCTGCTCAGAGAGGGCTCCGCATGTTAGAAATGGGTTTAGAATCACAGAATCATGGAATTATTCAGGTTGGAAAAGACCTCTCAGCTCATCCAGTCCAAACGTCAGTCCAACCACACGGTGCCTGCTAAACCGTGTCCCCAAGTGTCACATCTACACAGTTTTTTTACCCTTCTAGCAGTGGAGACTCCACCATTGCCCCGGGCAGCCTCTGTCAGGGCTTCACCACTCTGTCAGTAAGGACGTTTTCCCAGTATCCAATCTGAATCCACCCTGCCACAACCCGAGGCCATTTCCTCTCATCCTATCCCTTGTCACTTGTGAGAGAAGCCCAGCACCCACCTCACCACAACCTCCTTTCCAGGAGCTGTAGAGAGCGATGAGGTCTCCCCTCAGCCTCCTCCAGGCTAAACAGCCCCAGGGCCCTCAGCTGCTCCCAGAACCCCTGGGCTCCAGACTGTTCCTCAGCTCCGTTCCCTTCTCCAGATATGCTCCAGCCCCTCGATGTTCTCCTTGGAGTGAGGGTCCCAAAACTGACCCCAGGATTTGAGGTGCAGCCTCACCAGCACCAAGCGCAGGGGACGATCCCTTCCCTGCTCCTGCTGGCCACCCCATGGCTGATCCAAGCCAGGATGCTGTTGGCCTTCTTGGCCATCTAGGCCACTGCTGGCTCATGGTCACTTTACTGAGCTTTTTCCCTTTGCTGCTCTAAGGTCCCTCTGGAGCCTTCTCTTCTCCAGGCTGAACAACCCCAACTCTCTCAGCCTATCCTCGTAGCAGAGGTGCTCCAGCCCTTGGATCATCTCCGTGGCCTCCTCTGGACCGGTTCCAACAGTTCCATATCCTTCTTATTTTGGAGATTCCAGAACTGGATACAGGACTCCAGGTGGATATCCAATATATTTATATCCCTATAACCACAGCTTGTGCTGTAGTGCTGGCAGAACTGATGGAGCTCCCCAAACCTCCTACAATCTCCCTTTCAGCATGAACTACCCCTGGCACTGCTGTCTCTCCTCCCAGTGAGTGCCAAGAGAGAAATTTCCTGTATAATTCCGCGACTTCGTTGTCTCATGCGCGTTTTGTTCTCATTGGAGTTTCCCTTCTGAGTTTATTTTTGGTAGGGCCTGAAATAGGAAATGAGTTGTTGGCAATAAGCTCACTTTTATCGCTGCTCACTGGCAAAGCCAAAATAAATGTGCCGTTGTCCAATGCAACAACTCCTTCTTCAGTTTGGGAAACTGAGATGAAATAGGAAGAAAACCAGTGTTACAAGGTTGGTGGAGCAGAGGGTGGGCTACAAGTGCCTCTGGGCTTCTCATCTTCCCCTTGCCGTGGTCCTGGTGGAGTTGAGGGATGGGGTCCATCAGGTGATTCCTGCTCCACCACGGCATCTCCTGCCAGCCTCATGCAGCCCTTCTCCTCGGCCACACAATGTGCTTAGCCAAGTCCAGAAAGCCAACTGTGTCCTGGGCTGCATCCAAAGCAGTGGGAGCAGCAGGGCCAGGGAGGAGATTCTGCCCCTCTGCTCCGCCCTGGTGAGACCCCACCTGGAGCCCTGTGTCCAGTTCTGGAGTCCTCAGCACAGGAAGGACATGGAACTGGTCTCCTCCTGGGATATCGTCCCCAGAGCAGAGGGGGACAAGCTCAGGACGGCACCACAGTGAGCACCAGTGCTCCAATCTAACCCTCTCTTGGTGCAACGTGAAGCCATTTCCTTTCATCCCATCCTTTGCTGAGAAGAGCTCAACACCCATCTCACAACAACCTTCTTTCTGGGAACTGCAGAGAGCGATGAGGTCTCCCCTCAGCCTCCTCTTCTCCAGACTAAACAGCAGCTGCAGTGAGGACCCATGTCCCCATCGCATCCCGCTCAGGACCAGGAGGAGCACCTGGGAAGGCCAGGTGATTCCCGGCACATCGCCTGCCCACTGGGAGCCTGGGGCACGTAGAAACGACACCTGACTATGGAAGAAATACATTTTTATTAGGAAAGCGCTCTGCAGAGGTGCCAGGCTCTGTTGTACCGAACTAATCCCTCCAACTCCGCTGGATGGGGTGCACCACCCCAAAGGGCATCCAACTCCAGCCATAAATAGTGCTTTCCTCCTGGCCAGAAGCCAGCCGGGGGGCGGAGGGGAGGGCGGCATCGGTCGAAACCAGCTCGACCCCATGCCAATACCGGCACTGGAGAGCTGTGCTTGGAGCCCAGGGTGCTGGGGGCATTTACTCCTGACAAGGGACTTGGGGTGCATCCTCGGGAACGCCCTGGGCACTGGGCAGCAGCACCCTCCCTCTCCTGTCTCCGCGAGCCCAACCGACCGGAGTGGGGTTTGGGAAGCGAGCGGCTCCGTTACTGCAGAATATACCGTGGGGACGTCTAGTACAACAAGCGCTGCTTATGCCATCGATAATACTGCTACAAAAAAAGGGGGGAGGGATTTGCCACCCATGGACACCTCCCTCCCCGGGTTGGCGGCTGGGCTGGCTCTCTGCCATCCTGCCCTGCGCGGGGACGAGAGCTGCCAGCTCTCCGGCACAGGGCACGGATGGGGAGAACCAGGTCCGGGGGCAGGAAACAGGGAAGGGAAACAGGGAATGAGAGAGAGATGGAATGAGGGGAAAACAGAGGCTCAAGGCTCTTCCAGTGCCCCCTGCCCAGTCCAGGCTTCCACATCCATTGGCCGTGCCAGCAAATGTCCTTCCTCCCGGCACGCAGCCGGCGTGGGGCCAGTGCGTGGCGCCCGGTCACTGCACCGCTTGAGCGGGCACGGTGGCTGCCCTGGGCTGCTCCAGGCTGGTTTCTCGGCTCTTCTTCCTGGGAGGCTTTTTAATGGGGGTTTTCTTGGCAGCCTGCTCGGTAGGGACAGCCGGGTCCTGGCCGCTGCCGGCATTTGGCTTCTCCACCCGCTTGGGCTCCCCAGCTGCCGGCTCGGCCACCCCGGGGATCAGTTTTTGCAGGTGGGGAGAGGTGGGCAGCAGGGGCTTGCTGGTCTTCTGGCCGCCGGCGGCCGCCGAGCGTTTGGCTTTCTGTGGAGGGGTGGGCTTCTCCCGCTGGGCACCCACCCCGTTTACCCGGGTACCTCCATCCCCTTTGTTGAGGCTCTGAGTCTTTTCCTTCAGCTGGGCGGCCAGCTCAGAGGCCAGCTGGGGATGCAGCGGCTCGGAGCGGGATTTGCTGGTGCCAGGGCTGCGGGGAGCATCCCTGTTGTCCCCAACTCGCCGCTCGGGCTGGAAGGCGCCCATCTTTCGAAAGGCGTTCTGCACCGCCCCGTTGATGCTCTCCGTTGGCTCTGAACTGGCTTTGCTTCTCTGCTTGGGCTTGGATGGGGACTGGGGCTCCCCAGTGAGGTTCACTTTGCCTTCGGAGACGCCGGGCTCCTTTGGTTGCTTCTGTGCTTTCTCTTTGCCCCGTGCGCTGCCCTTCTCCTCCGCTCGGCCCTGCACACCAGCTGATGTCTCGCTTGGGCTCCTCTTCCTCTTGGCCAAGCCCTGGCCGTGCTCAGGGCTGCCAGCATGGGTGGCTGCTCTCTCCGGGGATCGGCTGGGTGCTGGCAGCGAGTTGGACTGGCAGGAGCCATACCTGCCGTGGATCCAGGAAACTTTGGGCTTTGTAGACGGGTCTGGGGGACGAGGCTTGGTCCTCTCCGGGGATGGTGGCTTCCCAGAGTTGCGGGGCTCCGTGACAGCATCCTCCTCCTCTTTGGACTGCTTGGAGAGACGGGCGACCCGGGCATAGAGTGCGGCACCAGCTGAGCCTGAACCGCAGGAGGAGCGCTCGCTGTCTGAGGACTTGAGCAAGGGCGTTTCGCTGCTGTCAGTCGGGAAGGCTCTGACGGAGCCCGTCTCCTTCAGGAAGGTGTATTCGCCTGCTTCCTCCCCGCTGGCTGGAGGCACCAGCTTGTCCCCGGGGCTGGCGGGTGTCCCCCTGTCCCTGCTGTCACCCACGCTCTCTGTGGGAGGAGAGGAGGTGTCAGGGGGGATGTGTCCTGGGACACGAAGGACTGAGATGCTCCTGCATCACCCGATAGCATGTCACTCAGTCCCACCCTGCACCCTGGTGTGTCCCAGGGCCCCCAGCCTCCTCCTCCCTGTCAGGATCATAAAATCATAGAATGGTTTGAGTTGCAAAAGACCTCAAAACCCATATAGTTCCAACCCCCTGCCACAGCCAGGGACACCTCCCACTGGATCAGGTTGCTCCAAGCTCCATCCAACCTGGCCTTGAACCATCACCTCCAGGGATGGGGCAGCCACAGCTTCTCTGGGAAACCTGGGCCAGCGCCTCCCCACGCTCATTGCGAAGAATTTCTTCCTAATGTCTAACCTAAATCTTCCCCCTTCCCATTTAAAGCCATTTCCCCTTGTCCTATCACTACATGCGCTTGTAGAAAGCCCCTCCCCAGCTTTTTTTCAGGTCCCCTTCAGGTACTGGAAGCTGCTTTAAGGTCCAGCAGAAAAAGGCTCTTAAAGCAACACTGGGGCAGCAAATGCCGGAGGAGGGAGCTCTGAAACCTCTGTGGAGGCCACATCAGCCCCTGCATCCCTTCCCAGGTCATGAGAGGCCAAGGCGACACGGTCTCCACCATGCACAGGTGACACCTCTCCACTGAGCAGGTGGCCCTGGAGATAGCCCCAAAGTCCCCCCGGGGAAGCGCCCTGTCTCCCTGCTCACCTTCATGGGGGACACAGTACACTGGCCCCTCATCCGTGGTGTCAAAGGAGGAGAAGGAGCCACGGGAAGACCAGGATGGGGAAGGCTGCTCCACCACAGAGGGCGGCTCGATGAAGCTGCAGTTCAAGGTGTTCTCCAGGTCATGATGGGCCACTGTGAGGGCAAGAAACCTCTGTCAGCACCCATCCTGCCAGCCCCCATGCCAGTGAGGAGGGTGGGATGCTGCACAGCTCCCTCCTGCCCAACTTGGCATTGGGTCTTGAGGATGGGGACAACATCCCTGGCACGGGGACAGCTCTCGCTGCACATGTCCACCAGGTCCCTCAGCCAAGTGCCTGTATGCTGAGGCCACCAACAAGCCATGGCGGTGCCCAGCATCCTCCATGCCTAGGGACAAGTGGCTGTGGGCAGCAGAGCCCGTGCAAGCCTTACACCTCCCGTCTATCCCCTCTCCGTGGCAAGCCTCCAGCTGCCCACACTGAGGATGCACACGGCAGAGGGATGAGCCACCCGAAACTCTCCATCCCATGAGGACCTGGCGAGCATCCTGGTGTCACCCAGGAGCTGCACAACCCGGCACGGCCACCCTGCAAAGAAAGTCTCGATGCTGCGACTGTCTCCTCCTGGGGAAAGAAATGAGTTGCCTGCTTTTAACTTCCACTTCAGCATGGCTGTTTGCGTTTTCCTTTTGTGAAAGGAGGCTAAAGGATGTCCTCAGCATGGGGATGCACAGCACCATTTATTTCCCAGTTCTGCCCCTTTTCAATCCTTCTCCCATCCCAAAGCTGAGCAGGAGCATCCCCCGCTCACCCCGGCACTGCTCCAAGCGCCCAGAGAAGCCGAGTGGAAGAGAAAACCCACCAGAGAGGAAAACCTTGGTGTTAAAGATGCTTCCAGTTTCAACAGTTCAAAAAAAAACAAAAATAAAAGCTTGGGTATTTGTAACCCCTGCTGCACATCCCATCCAAACGATGCTGCAATTTTCTGCTTGTACTGTTTGACTTTTGCCCTGCAGCTCTGTTATACAATAAAATTGTTATCGGGGTACCCACCAGAACATTTATTCTCTATTAGGGAATCTGGCTTCTGAGATGCGGGGTCATTAAAACCACAGCAGCGCTGCTCGCCCGCCCCTGCAGAATTGGCTTCTTGGAGAAAAGGAAATAAAAAGAAAAAGCAGCGATATTTAAAGAGCAAACGGTCTGCAGAGGGGGAAGCGGCAGTTTCACCATGGCTTTCCTTGTAATAAAAACCAAAAAGGGAAAATTAAAAGCAGCCGGCTGGAAGTGGATGAAGGGAGATGCTTCCTGCGAGGGGGCGTGACAAGAGGCTGAGACTCACAGCCACGAGGCGTCTCTGGGACTCAGTGAGACCCAGGGTCCAAGCAAAGGATCAAAAGAGGATGTGCAGGCATATGAAGAGCCGCTGAAGCTGTGTGAGGAGCGGCTGAAGTCCCTGGGCCCGTTCAGCCTGGAGAAGAGGAGACTGAGGGGAAACCTCATTGCGCTCTGCAGCTTCCTCACATGTGGTGAAGGAGCAGGCACTGAGCTCTTCTCTCTGGAGACCAACAACAGGACTTGAAGGAATGGCAGGAAGATGCCAGGGGAGGGTTAGGTTGGACATTAGGAGCAGGTTCTTCCCCCAGAGGGTGGTGAAGCACTGGAGCAGCTCCCAAGCAGTCACAGCACCAACCCTGACAATATTGCAGAAGCCTTTGGCCACCGCCCTCAGCCCCATGGTGTGAACGTTGGGATTGTCCTGTGCAGGGACAAGAGCTGGACTCGATGATCCTTGTGGGTCCCTTCCAATTCAGGTCACTCGGTAACCCACAATCAGGCTCCAGAAAGAGCCCGCAGCCTGGCTGGGATGTGAGACCATCCTGAGAATCCCTCTGGATCCACATCCTCAGTTGTTCCTGGGGCTGCTGCTGCCCTGTTTGCACGGAGCAGCTGGGTGGGTGCCAGCAGCCTCCGCGCCAACGCGGGGAAGGCGCACGAAGCCCCCTTGAGCCCCCCCTGCCCTTGCCGCACACAGGCACCCGCTGTCCTCCCCGAGCCCTGCCTGGCCCCTTCCACAAACACGGGCTCTGTTAGCCTTGCAGCAGGAATGTTTCTCCGGCCCCACTGCACCCTGCTCTGGGGTAGGGCTTTTTGTGCCCCACGTAAGGAGGAGTTGTCCTCCCGCCTCGGCAGTGATGCTGGAGCTGGGGCACATCACGCTGGGACAGGGGCCAGCTCCGTGTCCCACCTGGGATGGGGGATTTGGTCTCACGCCGAGCCGCTGTGCGCCAGGATACGGCTGCTCGGGGCATCCCAGCGGACTCAGGGAGGTGCTGGGCTCGGGAAGGGGAATACTGGGCTGAGCCCGCGCCACTGTGGGGTGGGAAACGCTGCCTTTGCCCCCCAGGTTATTCAATGGGGTTCCTTCTGAGGTGGGAGATCCCCATCCTCATGCTGGGATGAGTATGTAAGAGTCTTCCTGGTGCCTGGATGCAGGGGGACCCCGACATCCCTGAGACAGGGCGTTAGTGGCCCCAGCTGAGCTCGGTTTGCGCCCTAGCAGTGCAGGGAGCTCCCCCCAAATCTCTGCCCCTCCATCCCACTGCGCACAGCAGCACTGGGAGCTCCAGCTCGGATGCTCTTACCCCAGGCAAAGCTGGGACGGGGCCAAAGGGGCACACAAGGCATGCACCGCTGTGCCAGGGGCTGTTCCTCTGCCCGGGGAACCCAAAAACCACCCAAAGCAGCTCAGCAGAGCTCCAGGCACTTGGTACCCACCCTTGTAAAGCGAAACGATGCGCTTTGCGATCCAGAAGCTGCAGCATGAGAAAGGGCTCAGCACCCACAAGCCAGGCAGCTCACATCAAGCATTGTGACAGTCCCAGGGACCCGCGTGTCCCCATCACCGCTCTGCTACGCTCACTGCCCTGGGTTTGGGGCTTGAAAGGATGCTGGGAGCAACGAGCACTGCGCTGCCAGGAGGAAAAGCTCCCAGGGTTTGGCTCTCTGCCCCCTCCCCAAAGCCCAGCACCTTACCCACGACCTTGGGGAGCTTCTGGCGGCGCAGGGGGATGCGCGGGAGCTTCATGCCGATCCGACTGAATCGCCCACACAAGCGTCTTGGTGGCTTCTTGGCTGCTGCTGGGTCCTGGCTGGAGCTGCAAGAGAAAGTGAGGTGTCATCAGAGAGGGACTGGCACCCACCTGGTGGGGGGGACAGCCTTCACCAAGCCTGGCAGGAGCTCAGCGGTGCTGACAGCGCAAAGGGCTTTGGGGAGAGATAAGGGATCAAAGCAGGGGGTGCCCAGAGCACAGGGGATCAGGGATGAGCGGGGGCTGCTGCCACCTCACACTGTGCCAGGATGCAGAGCGGCACCACGAGGTGATGGCAAAGCCAGATCCAAAGCCGTGGCTGTTGGCAGCGCAGCCCCAAACCACCCAACAGCACCCAGCCAAGACCCTAAAGCTTTAAGATATAAATCTCATCTCAACCCCAAAACAAACACGTGGCTTCTCTCTATTTGCTCTCTGGTTTTCAAGCCTCCTGGGGCTGAGTTTTCAAGCAATTTTCTGCAGCCGCAGGAGCGAGCAGTGTCACGTGTTGATGCAGGGCAGCCTGTGACAGGCCCACTGCTCTGCGGTCCCTCGGGATGCTCCTGCAAGGAACCTCTAGTGGGATGGTCTCGCGGGTAACCCAGCTGTCTTGGGACGATGGAGGTCTGGGCATCCCGGGAGACAGAAAACTGTTTTGAGCTGTTTCCCCTCTCCCTGTGCGATGCTCCACCACGCGGGGCTGCGTTTGTGCTTCCATCTGTGGGATAATTCTGCGCAGCCCCCAGGCTCTCCACGCCAGATGTGCTGGGCTGGGACTGAGCTGGCAGGGCTGCATGGGGAGGCTTCTGGAAAATTCCCGTGCAGCAGCAGCATAAGGGGAAGCTTCCTCAGCTCCCACGGCCTGTTCATCCCTTGCTGAGATGCACAAGCCTTCCTCTCCTGCAACAGGGCTGTCCCCATTCCTGTCCCCATGCTGGGATGTCACCCAGTGCTGATAAAACGCTGCCGGCATCCCAAACTTGCTGCAGGACCTCCCCCTCCCTGCCAAGAATGTCCTGATGCAGGACAGCCAGCAATGCCACAGCTGTCCTCCAGAGCCCATCACCCTCCAGAGGTTTATTCTGGGGGTTTCGGTCCCATCTTGATGCCCTCGCTGTATTTTAGGGTTCCTTTTGCAGAAAAGCTCCAGGCCCCCAGAAACTAGAGTGGATCGGCTGGGTCTCCACGACCCACAAGAGGGAAACATAGTCAAGGAGGGAGCGAAGGGGGTCCCCAGGCAGAGCTCACCCCTCCATCACCCCCGCAGATGGGTGGTGCCCTCAGGATGCAGCAGGACCTGCTCAGACCCTGGGGACCATGCGGTGCCGGGTGGGCAGCACTGCTCTGCCTCAGTTTCCCTGCAGCACCAGTGCAGTCCCTGCATCCCTGCACCGGTCCCAGCCCTGCTGTGGTCACTGACATTCCCAGACCTGCAGCTGTCCCCCCTGCCCAGCCTCTGTGAGCCCCCCTGGCCCCGGCACTCACCTGCGAACATCATCCTTCTGGCGGCAGACGCAGCAACAACAGAGCAGGGAGAGCAGGAGGATGAGCAGCAGCGCCAGGAGGGCTCCTGCCCCGATCACCCCCATTCGCTGGTTGGCCTCTGCAAGACAAACCCACCGGCTCAGCGCCAGCCCAGCAGCAGAGCTCAGCACCCCGAGCTGTGCCTGCTGCACTCACCCATGTGGCAGGCGCCCGTCAGTGGGTCGCAGGCGCCGTCGTGGCAGCTGCAGGCGTCAGCGCAGTTGGCTCCGTAGCGGCCGGGTGGGCACGTCAGGTTACAGCTGGAAGGAAGGGACTGGATGAGAGCAAAGCACTCCCCCCAGGGTCCACTCGGCTGTGACGTCCCCCCAAACCTCCACGTTTCAGGGAAAAGCAGGAGTCACTCTGCCTGCTGTGCGCATCCCTCCCCGTGATCCGCAGGGAGCAGGAGCCCATCGCTCACCCAGTGGACTCGACATAACTCGTGGGACCTGGTCTTGCTGCTCTCTGAGCAGGGCTTTGTAATTAGGCACAGCAATTACCAAAGGTCATTAACCCAGCAGCTGCATCCAAAGACAGTCTGGGCTCATCCGCAGGGTTTCCAACTCAGCTCGGTGGTGACGTGGCCATGTCACCTGCAGCCTCTCCATGCCACGCTGGGCACGGACACCGCAGCCATGAGCTGGAAGGTGCCCAGGCTGATTTTATTTCCATCTTTTTGGTCCCAAGGAGAAAAAACAACTGAGTGGCCCTCAGGCATCTGCTCTGTCAAAGTGCAGTTTGGCAAAACCCGGCGTCACCTCCACCACTGGCAAAATGACCCCCCTGGTAGTGTCACCGAGGCAATGGGGACACGCAGGAACAGGCACCAAACACTGAGCATCACAGGCTTCAGCACAGAAAACAAGCGCCAGGCACACACCAAAGCAACCGGAGCTCTTGGTGGTGGCATTCAACCTGACCTGCCAGCCCAGCTGTGGGATAGGCACCACAGCGCTGCACCGGGAGAGATTTGGGGGATGTCAGTGGTGCTTCTGGGCACTGAACCCTCTTCCAGCTGCAGGATAGGCACCACGGCGCTGCACCCGGAGAGATTTGGGGGATGCCAGTGGCGCTGCTGGGCACCGAACCCTCTTCCAGCTGTGGGATAGGCACCACGGCGCTGTACCCGGAGAGGTTTGGGGGATGCCAGTGGTGCTGCTGGGCACCGAACCCTCTTCCAGCTGTGCGATAGGCACCACAGCGCTGCACCCAGAGAGATTTGGGGGATGCCAGCGGCGCTGCTGGGCACCGAACCCTCCGCCAGCTGCTCGCCAGCAGCAGCAGCCCGGCCAGAGCGGCTGCAGCCGTAAGGAGCCAGCGGGCCCCAGCCCAAACGCGTTTCCCCAGGGATGCAGCTGCCCCCCAGCCCTCGGCGCTGTGCCCGGACCTGCTCAGCCCATTTCACGCTCTGCAGACTTGCAAAGTGCCGCCCCAGCTGAGCCTCGTGCCCGCTGGCAGAGGCGCTGAGCCCCGGCAGCCGCTCTGGAGCAGCAAGCGCAGCAGGATGGGAGCAGGGATATTTCCCCCCGTTAACCCAAACCCCCTCACTCCACTGCTTGGATCCACATTTCTGCTCCAGGCTGTGATTTTGGGAGAGCAGAGGGGTTGACTCTTTTTTTCCAAGAGGGTCCTGTCCCGTCTGGGAATGACGCAGGGGAGAGAAACTGCTTTGTGCCCGCCACAAATACTTCAGCAGCCTTTCCTTAAGCACCCTCCTAACGCAGAGCTGAGAGGGCACCCTGGCAAAATGAGGACATCGCTTCTGCCCTCTTTGCAGAAATCACCCTCTTTTCAGCAAAATTATATGCTGCTGACAAAACCACCAGCTTGCACGTAGTCACAGGGATCCGCCCGAGCTCCAGGAAAGTCCCCAAGCCTACCCAGCGAGCACCCATGTGGCACAGCACAGCCTGCAGTTACAGCTCCGGGATGCTGCTGGGGCTGCATCCGAGCAACCCCTGGTCCCCACACCCAGGCATCCCTGATCCCCGCATCCTGAGCGCCCCAAATCCCTGCATCCTGAGAATCCCTGGTTCCCACATCCTGAGCACCCCCAATCCCTGTATTCTGAGCATCCCTGGTCCATGCAACTCAAGCATTCTTGGTCCCCGTATCCCGCGCATCCTTAGTCTCCGCATCTCAAACATCCCCAGTCCTCGAATACTGAGCATCCCCAGTCCCTGCATCCTAAGCATCCCTGGTCCCTTTACCCTGAGCATCCCCAATCTCTACATCCTGAGCATCCCTAGTGCCCGCAGCTTGAGCATCCTTGGTCTCCACATCCCAAGTATCCCTGGTCTCCGCATCCCCGGTGCTGTGCCAGGGCTTCAGAACAATTTAAATCACGCACTGCCCTCCATCACCATATGAAATTGCTGCCACACGCCCCTGCTGAGCATCAGGACCCTCTCCCCTCCGGCTT
Organism: Cuculus canorus; assembly: GCF_017976375.1. NCBI lineage: Eukaryota > Metazoa > Chordata > Aves > Cuculiformes > Cuculidae > Cuculus > Cuculus canorus. The sequence goes on from NC_071417.1 coordinate 11,183,850, forward strand.
TGCTAATGAAGGTGGTGACACTGCCCAGGTTGGACTGCCTCCCTGCTCACCTTTGCAGCTCTTCCGGCAGCAAAACTGGTCAGTGAAGCACCCCCCCAAAATGCTCTGAAACGCAAACGCTCCCTATTTCTGCAACCTGAGTAAAACACTGGCAGGGATGAGATGCTGGCCCCGAATCCCTGCCCCTGCCCCCAGCCTCACAGTGTGTTTGTGGCACAATCTGAGCAGGACCTGGAGAAGCCTCCTCATTCCAATCAGCACTGGAAAATCATCCCACACTGCAATAAACCACCAGGGGATGCGAGTAGGACCTTGTCATCCCTTGTGCCCCTTACTTTGGCAGGGGGAAAGGGGCAGGATCAGGGGGCTCTTAATGGGGGGGGTGAGGAGCTCGGCCAGAGCCGCAGCTCCCAGCAGGAGCACCCCATGGATGCCATGCCCGTGAGGCTGTTTGCTATTCTGGGATGTGGTTTTCTCTCTCTATTTGGCTAGAAATTCCACCCTGGACTTAAGGGAAAAAAAACCAAACCACCGTTTTGTCGACAGCATTTGTTTTTGCCAAAGAGCCATTCCCTAAAGCACGATCCTTCTCGCGCAGCGTTACCTTGCTGCTAACAGCTCTGAGACCGCGTCCTTTCCCCTCTGCTCCAAAACTAGACGGATTATTGCCTGTGAGTGCTTCCACCACAGGAAACCTCTTGGCTGGGAACCGTGTAGAACCCATGGAAGCAGGAGGTTCCTGGGCATCACCCGCACCCCGGGGTGCACCCCGAAGCATGGCTCACTTACTAGATGCCATGGGAGCCGGGGTGGCAGAGGCACCGGCCAGTCTCGAAGTGGCACTGCCCGTTGACGCAGTCGCTGCAGACAAAGGCACAGTTTTCCCCATACGTCCCATTCCGGCACTTGGTTTCACACCTGGGGAGGGATGAGGGCAGAGGCTGGAGCACCCGCAGCTCCTGACGAATTTCCAGAACCACCCTCAAGCCTCCTGCCTGCAGGCAGGGAGATGGGGCTCTGCGTTGTCAGCCCTGTCTGGATGCTGCAAAGCACTGGACATAGCGCTGGGCACAAGAGCCTGCAGGAAAGCATCCCAGCTTTGGGCTGAGCTCCACCACGAGCACCCGACATTACCTGGGAACATGGGGCTGGGGTCTCGCAGGCTCCCTCTGGTCCCACGGCCATAGAATCATAGAATGGTTTGGTGGGAAGGGACCTCAAAGCCTATCCAGTTCCAACCCCTGCCATGGACAGGGATACCTCCCACTGGATCAGGTTCCCCAAAGCCATGGGGCAGCCACCACTGCTCTGGGTAACCTGGGCCAGGGTCTCCCCACCCTCACAGCAAAACATTTCTCCCTAATTTCTCATCTAAATCTCCCCGCTTTCAGCTGAAAACCATTCCCCCTTGTCCTATCCCAGCACTCCCTGATCAAGGGTCCCCTCCCCAGCTTTCCTGGCGACCCTTTCAGTACTGGAAGCTGCTCTAAGGTCTCCTTACAGACTTCTCTCCAGGCTGAACCACCCCAATGCTCAGCCCATCCCTGCCTGCCCCACCTGGCTTTAGAGACCCTCAGCCACCCCTGGTCCCCAGGCAGGGAGCAAAAGGAGGGTGGGCATCGCTCCACGGGGGCCCAACCCTCACCAGCCCCACTCACCGGTCTCCGATCCAGCCTGGGTTGCAATAGGAGCACTTCCCATTGATGTGGTTGCAGGTGTGGCCGTCCTTGCAGGGTGGACAGAGCTTCTCACAGCCTTCTCCGTAGAAGCCGGGCGAGCAGGGTTGGTCACATTTGGTGCCGTTCCAGCCTGCCTCGCAGGTCAGGCAGCGACCATCTGCCACGGTGCACGGCTGCAGGCTCTTGCACTGCCCGCACCTGCGGATGAGGGGAGTCCGTCACCCTGTGCGGTATCTCCACACCACCCACCGCCACCTCCACATCCCTCCCATGATGCCGGATCAGGCCCGGCAGGGTCCGGCCACTCACCGCCTCCTGCAGCCTTGGCCGTAGAAACCAGCCGGGCACGGCTCGCGGCAATACTTGCCCCGGTAGCCGGGTTCACACGTGCAGGTCCCATCCACCTGGTTGCACTTGCCCTTGTAGCACTGGCAGTAGCGGTCACAGCGGGGTCCGAACGTCCGCTCCCGGCATTGGCAGCGCCCCGTGAACTGCTCGCAGGGCGAGTTGTTGCAGGAGCACTGGTTGTTGCAGCCGCGGCCCCACCAGCCGGGCTGGCACAGGCAGTTGCCCGTCTGCTGGTCGCACTGGGAGTTGTGGCTGCAGTAGCAGGAGCTGGAGCACTGGGGTCCCCACCACTTGGGCTCGCAGGTGCATTTGCCGGTCTTCTGGTCACACTTGCCGTGCTTGCAGAGACAGATGTTCTCGCATTTGGGTCCCCAGCGGTTGGGGTTGCAGGTGCACTGGCCAGTTACGTCCTCGCACTGCCCGTTGGGGTGGCAGCTGCACATCTCCTTGCAGTCGGGACCCCAGAACTGCCGGGGACACTCTGTGGGCAGAGTCATCAGCCCCAGGACAACTCAGCACCAGCCACTGGTGGAGAACCCCAGCCCCGACACGACCACTCGACCGCAGTCCCCCCCTACTCCTCCCAGTCTGAGGAGTACCCCACCGAGGACAGCGGGGGGACAACTGTACTCACTGGTGTCGCAGTTGGCGCCGAAGTAGCCGTGGCGGCAGCGGCACTCGCCGGGCCGGACGCACACCTCGTTCTCCTTGCAGGTGAAGTTCCCCTCGCACACAGCTGGATGAAGGGACAAGACAGCAGGTATGAACACCAGTGCCACCAGGCTCATCCCTGCTCCCCCAACCCTCCCCAGCACTACAGGGCAGAGGAAGGGGGTGCTGGTGGCACGCTGGGTGCTGCAGAGCTGTGGCACTGTGACTGACCTGGCAAGCAGCCGGGCAGCCTGGATAGAACCCTCATCAGCAAGATGCCACCAACCTCGTACCACCCAGCTCAGCTCCATCTCTGTCACCAGCCTCCTGCCACCCAGCTCAGGTCCAATCTTGCTACCAGTCTCCTAGCCCAGCACCAATTCCTTCTCCCAGCTCAGCTCCAATCCTACCACCCACCTCCTGCCACTCAGCTCAGCTCCAATCCTACCACCAACCTCCTGCCACCCAGCTCAGCTCTATCCCTGTGACCCAGCTCAGCTCCAATCCTGCCACCAACCTCCTACCACCCAACTCAGCTCCATCACTGCAACCCAGCTCAGCTCCAATCCTACCACCAACCTCCTGCCACCCAGCTCAGGTCCAATCTCACCACCAGTCAGTCTCCTAGCTCAGCTTCAACCCCTTCTCCTAGCTCAGCTCCAATCCTACCACCCACATCCTACCACCAACCTCCTACCACCCAGCTTGGATCCACTCCCGCCTCCCAGCTCAGCTCCAGCCCTGCCACCAACCTCCTGCCACCCGGCTCAGCTCCAGTCTTGCCACCAGCAAGTCTCCTAGCTCAGCTCCAACCCCTTCTCCCAGCTCAGCTCTGTCCCTGCCACCGGCTGCTCCCAGCAGCAGCCTCCCTTGCTCAGCTCTGCGCTGCTGGCAGAGGCAGCTCAGGGCAGGAGCTGCCTGCAGATGCTGGGGGGAAACGGGAACATGAGGTATGGGGTTGCAGGCAGCCATGAGTGCAGTCTGTCCCCCTGTCCCCCTCCCCACACTCCTTACGGTGTCACCGCCACCCCCTCCAGCACCTCTCCCACGGTGGAGGCAGCCCCCAACGGTCCCATCCCCTCTCCTGCTGGGGTCAGGGCGCTGAGCGGGGCGTGGGACAGGCAGCGCTGCGGTTCAGGGAGGCGCAGGCAGATCCCGCACGGCCCCCGCTAAGCCTCCTTAGAGAGAGGGAGAGCGGACCACCCAGCCCGGCCACCTTACCTGGGAGTTCTTAGACCTACGGTGATGGATACTATAGAAAGCCCTAAAATAGACAGATCACACAGGTTAGGAGCAGTGAGTCTAACGGTTAGAGCAGGTCGCTGGCGGGACCATCCTCCCCCCGCTGTCCTGGCAGACCCTGTCCTCCCTTCCTGCCAGTACGAAGGGACCGTGTCCTGTTCCCGGCACCCGAGCACCCAACGCATGCAGCGAGCAGTTACGATGGCTCATGCACGGTGGGTTAGTTGGTTACGTGGTCTTTGCCGCTGGCTGCAAACTGCTGACGCTCTGGGTCGGTGCTCCTCCAGCTCTCCTGGGGCACGGTGAGCCCTGCAGCCAGCAGAGCCTGTGGGGAGCAGCAAGGGGGACCCCAAAACTGGCAGCAGTGCAGGAGATCAGAGCTCCTGGAACTTCACACTCAGCATCCCCAGCGAGAGCCGTAACGCCCAGTGTCATCCTGGCTGGACCATCCTGCCCACGGGTTCACTGGTGGACATGCACGCCTCGTCCTGGCAGCTTCTCCTCCAACAGCAGCACTTGTGGGGGACTCTCTGGGTCCCATCTCTGCAGCTGCAACTTCCTTGTCCACATGCTTCACCCTGCAGGACACCTTGCTGTCCCTCAGGTCCCAGAGCAGCCCCTCAAATCCTTTGACACAAAGCTGGCCGGCACAGAGAGAACCTGCCCACACTGGGAATGAGGGTGATGCTCCCTGCAGAGCAGGATGCTGCGGGCTGGGGGGACATCTGCGTGGGGCAGGGGGTACCCCTGGGCTGGACTCTGTTACCAGCACCCCAACGCTGGGGCTGAGCACCCATTCCATCCACGCGTTGCTGGCTCCGAGCGGTGCCAGGAGGCCGGAGAGGTCCCCAGGGCAGCGGCTCTCTGCTGTGGGACACATCAAGGTGGCCCATGACAGCGGTGATGAAGCCAGGAGGTCTCAGCAAAGATGATGAGTGGTGTCCAATGAAGCAAAACACCGGCACTTACCTATTAAACACTCGCTTCCTTGTTGCCTCCATCCCGGGCAGCACGTGAGCACTGAGGAGCTGCAGGGGGAAAAAAACACCACAAATGGTTACGACCCTCAGAAAGCCCTGGTCCTTCTCAGAAACACACCAGGAGCTCAGACGCTGTGATTGTGAGAGGTCCTGCTCCCGGTCCCCAACCAGGGGCTGCTGCACCGCAGTGGGGCAAGGAGAGCTGTCGGCTCTTCCTCCACAGTGCCCGGAGCATGGATCTGCTGTGGGACTCCCGTAAGACACCCCATCAGCCAGCGAGGTGATACCAAGAATGAGGACAGGACCAGTTCCTCCCATTAATCAGGAGTGATGAAATAACAAAAGTTGCATTTGCCATCGTTTTTGCAAAGAATAAAGTCCCAAAGACCCTCCAAAAGTTGGGGGAAAAAAAAAGGGAAAGCTCTGAAAGTCCCAGGGGAAACCCAACTACTCTGTACTCAAGGATCTGGCAAAGCATCCCTGGGCTGGGCTGGCTTGGTGCTGGCAGGTAGGTGCCCGGCTTGTCTCCTCGTGGCACTGGACCTCCCCGCTCAGGAATGTCAATCCCTGCCCACAGCGCAAACAGCAACCGCAGCACGAAGGCAACCGCAGGACTGGTCCCTGAGCCCTCGGCTGTCCTGGAGTGCCACCAATTCCAGGAATCCCCATGCACAGGATCATCAGCCAAAGTGGTCTTGGCACAAGCTTGATGCTGGCCGGCGCTGGGATGAGGTCTCAGACCCTCGAGGAGGCTCAACCAGGAACACGCTGTGGGGATGGGACGTGTGGGGACTAAGCAGAGACCCCTCACCCACACTTCTTCAATGATCCCCAAAAGTGAGTGGCTGGGGCTCACGATGCTCCAGCCCAAGGGTGGGGAGTCGTGCTGTGACACCACAGGGAAAGCCTGGGCAGGAAGCCCCGCTCATCCCTTGGGGTGACCCACTCTTCTCCATGGGATCCACTCATCCCTGGGTGACCTGCTGATCCCTGAGGTGACCCTTTCAACCCTGGATGACGTGCACATTCCTGGGGCAATCCGCTCATCTGTGGGTGACCCATTCATCTCCGGGGTGACTTGCTCATTCCCAAGGTGAGCTTCTCATCCCCCTGGGGTGACCTGCTCGTCCTTGGGGTGCACCACCCATTCCTGGGTAACCTTCTCAACCCTGGGGTGACCCACTCATCTCTAGGTGACCTGCTCATCCCCTGGGGTGACACACTCATCTGTGGGTGACCTGCTCATGCCTGGGGTGACCTCCTCATCCCCATAGTGAGGTTCTCATCCCCAGGGTGACCTGCTCATCCCTGGGGTGACCCGCTTATCCTCCTGGTGAGGTTCTCATTCCTGGGCATCCTGCTGATTCCTGGGGTGACCCACTCATGCCTTGAGGTGACTCGCACCGCCTGGTCCCCATCAGTGATGGGAGCGATGCTGGAGGGTTATAAACGGTCCAAGAGGACTCTGCAGTCGAGGAAAACTCCACCCGGACTGGTCCGGCGGCGCAGTCTGGAATGCGTTCCTTTTCCTCTTTATATGTAACAAACGCAGAAGAGGAGGAGGAGACAGCGAGGAAGTATTCACTCGAAACCCAGCACAGTCACAGGACCGCGTCTGGCTGCCAGACCGCCTCGTCCTGGGGCCGAGGAGGGAGCTGCCAGCAGCCCCCCGGCCAAACGCGGGTCCCAGCAGGCTGGGTGCAGCTCCCACCACCGGCCCCCCTCGGCGGCAGCACCCGCACAGCCGAGCCGGGAGCATCGCGTCCCCTCTTTTTGTGGCAGACGGGGAAAAATTGGAAAGGAGGCAGAAAAGAACCACAAAAATGATTCAAGGCCTGGAAAAAATGCCTTGCAGCTGGAGCCCAAAATAGCTCCATCGCTTCAGCCTGGCGAAGCGGTCGCAAGATGCTGGCGTGGACCCCCTGCGTGGGGACCCCGGGGCTCGAGAGGGGGGCTCTGCTCCAGCTGAGCACACAAGGGGTTGCACGGTGTTAATGGCAAAGGGGGTCAACCCCCAAACCACTGCTCCGAGGACTGGGAGAGCTGGAGACGAGGTTCTTCACTGCAAGAGGCGTTGGGCTGCCCTCTCAGCAGAGCCTCGCCCGCTGTGCCAGGATGCTTGGCAGAATCACACAGAATGACCTGAGTTAGAAGGAACCCACAGAATGACCAGAGTTGGAAGGAACCCACAAGGATCATTGAGAGCCCAACTCCTGTCCCTGCACAGGAGAACCCCAACATTCACACCATGAGGCTGACGTGCAGCCAAAGCACCCGCTGTCCCACCTGGGGCTGCTTTCACCACTTCACCCTTGAAAACTGGAGTGTTGGGTGGGTTTTAGAAGAAACCATTGCAGGTTCTCCTGGGGAAACCCCTCGACTTGAGAAATCGCCCTCAAATAGCTCAGCTTGGTCACCAAAACAGGCAGCAGAGGTGATGACCAAAGAGCATCACCCACAATGAACACCCTAAGCTGACAGCAGGGAGTTGGGTGCTGCTGAAACACAGCGGCAGGAGGGAAAAACTCTTCCACTGCCACAAGCTGGAGAAGGCAAGCGGCACTGCGACCACCACCAGCTGGGATGCAGCCCACCCACTGCCTTGCCAGATGCAGGATTCATGCTTATCTCTGCCCTGATAGCTAATCTCGCTCACTGTGCCCGCCGGTGGTGTCCTGCACCGCTCTGCTCAGCCCCTGCCTCATCCATCAGTGCCTCCGACAGCAAATAAACTCACTCCTGTTGCGCTGAGAGGCAGCTGGGATGCAGCACTGGGAAACAAGTGCTCCCAGTGCGGCACACAGACTGGTCCCTGAACACAGCCAGCTCCAGGGAAGGTCAGTGCTGGCTGCAGAGGTGACCACCACCCATTAGGACATGGGTCTAAAACGCATCTCATGGTCTCAGCTCCTCCAAAGAGGGCTCAGTCCGTGCACCCTGCAACACCAGAACTGGGATAACTGGGAGATCTGTTTAAACACTCACTCCTGACTTGCCCAGAGCCTCACGCCAGTGGGACCTCCCCAAATGCTTTGGGGGGGGTTCTAGGAAGGTGAAACTTCCTTGTGGATTAACTTCCCGCATTGGTCCCTGAAGCACATCCCCTTTACCTACAGCTACCGAGAGGATTCCTGAGGCAGGAGGCATGGCTACTCATCCAGATGAACCCAGGCTCACCAGGAGCGGGCTCACGCCCCCGAAAACAAGGAGAGGCTCTGGGGCTGGGGGGGAGCTCCTGCCTGCGGCCCCAGGTGAGACCTCCCTGCTCTCAGCCCACGGGATGGAGCAGCAGAGGAGCCCTGTGGGCACACAGTGTGTCCCCAAAAGCCTATGGCATGGCTGTCACCTTCCCTAACCCCAGTGCTCCACGTCCCGCTGTTCCACTCGAGCAGCACCTCGGTGCTGAGCTCCTTCTTCTTCCATGTCACCCATCACCTTGGCGCTGAGCTCCTTCTTCTTCCATGTCACCCATCACCTTGGCGCTGAGCTCCTTCTTTCTCTATCACCCATCACTTAGTGCCGCTCAGCTCCCTCCATGTGACACAGGGCTCTTGGGACCATGGGGTCCCAGCCAGCAGCATCCCCAGTACTCCTCCTGAGCATCACCTCGGCATTGAGCTCCTTGTTTCTCTGTGTCACGCATCACTTGCTGCCACTCCACTCTCTCTGTATGACACGGGGCTCTTGGGATCATGGGGTCCCAGCAGCTGCTCCTCCTGAGCATCACTTTTGCACTGAGCTCCTTCTTCCTCCACGTCACCCATCACTCAGTGCCACCCTCAACGCCCCAGTCAATGCCAGCCGCAATTCCACACCCAAACCCAGCCTCGGTGCAAGACGGAGATCGCCTGGCACAGGCAGAAGTGGGATTCCATACGGAACCAGAAACACGTCAGACAGAGAATGAAAGGAAATAGAAGCTAAAACTCAACGATCACCAAAGGAGAGAATTAGTGAGAGCAGGACAGGGACAAAGCAGTGCCCATGCGCACGGGGCTCTCCTCAGCCTGCATCCCAAACAGGACCTCCAGAAAGGGTCACGCTAAGTTGGAACTTCACATTTAGGACCTTTAACAGCAAACAACTCCCAAAGAGGCCCTTTTATTCTGCCCTAAATAGTCTTCCTTGAATTGCTACCCACCAACTGGATCTCAAGAGGTTGCAGGAGGGGCTGGAGCAGAATCTTCTCCAGCCTTCCATGGGGATGCTGGCATCTCCAAGGAATGCCTGGATGTGCTGGGCAGAGCCACATCACCAGGAGTCCAACCAGCAGCTTTTCCAAGCTGGGGTGGGGGGACACTGAGACCCCCTTCCAGGTCACCTCCATCCCGCCCGCTCCCAGCCCCAGGCACAGGGTAGGACCTGCAGCTCCTGTTCAGCCTGGGTTCTTGGGGCCATCAAGTTGGCTTTGGATGGTGGCACATGGGGCAACCCTCACGCTGAGAGAGCAGCATAGGAAAGACAAAGGTGGGTGCCACATGCACAGGTGGGGAGGTAAACAGGGTTTGCACAAGGGTGAGGAGTGGAAAATGATGTAGCCATCATCTCAGCCTTCTGAGGACCATCCCCCTCCCTACCCTGTCCGGCTTTCGGGCTGCCTTCAGCCTCCGTTTGCCACAGGAGGGTGGACACCACCATCCACCCATCCCGTGTACCCCATCCATGGCACCCACGTGTGGCACAGGGAGGGATTCTGAGCCCCACGGCACTGGGGGCAACATCACCCCTGCCTCCAGCCAGCGGAATCGTGGGGTGCACCCAGGCCCCCCACCCCCTGTACGTGGGGCAGAGCACTGAGAGGGACCCCTCCGCCACGAACCAGCCGGGCAGATCCTGGGAGCGCTCCCCGCATCCTCCCCTGCTGAGGACCAGCGCGGGGCCGGGAGCTGCGGGGAAATGCAGGGAAATTCTGGCTCCTGAAATGCCTCCTTCGGAAACTGGGGCTGTAACTTGAGGAGGGGGCACCAGCGCCCCACGGCCCTGCTGAATGGAGCCTTTATGCGGCCCCTCACGCGCACGCAGCATATGTTTTCCTTGTGGACTCGTCTGACCTCACGGGCGAGATGTAAAGGTGCATTTATGGCCTGGGCCCCCCACCCAGGGCACCGATCCTGCTCTTGGCTGCAGGGGCTCTTTCCCCTTGGTTGGGGCCACCCTGGCCAGCATCGAGCCCTGGCCCGATGTGATGCTCTGCACAGTGACCTGTGGTACCCGGAGAAGCACCGGCAATAGGGACAAGGCAGTGCCAGCTCCCAGAGCTCAGCTCCTGGCCTGGCAGGCAGGATGTGATCCTCCCCGGCACAGCCAAACAACGCCGGCACCCACTTTCTGAAGCTAAACCCAAGAGTCCTGGAGCTGCCAAGTCCATCATCCCAAGCAGCTCCAGCGGGATACCCAGAGCATCTGCATCCTGCCAGCTGCATCCTGGCCGCAGGCGGGGGCAGGACCAGCTCCCCACAGCAGAACCAGCCCCAGGGATGCAGGATTGGCTCCCACAGCACGACTCCATCCCCAGGGGCACACAGGACCAGCTCCCCACAGCAGAACCAGCCCCAGGGATGCAGGATTGGCCCCCACAACTCCATCCCTAGGGATGGGCACAACTCCATCCCCAGGGGCACCCAGGACCGGCTCCCCACAGCAGAACTGGTCCCGAGGCGAGCAGGACTGGTCCCAGAGCACTCAGGACCGGTTCCCTACAGAAGAACCAGCCCCGGCAATGCAGGATTGACCCTTAGAGCACGACTCTATCCATGGAGGCACTCAGGATCGGCTCCCCACAGCACAACCGGTCCCTAGGGGTGCAGGACCCACCCTGGTGTACGCAGGACCATATCCTCACAGCAGGACTGACCCAAAGGGGGATCAGGACCATCCCCTCCAGCCCCGGCTGCCCTCGGGCTGAGCTCTTTGCCCCTTCCCCAGTGGCTGCTCCCCCCTCAGCCCCACACAAGCTGGACTTTGTCTTGGAAGGCGCCCAGCTCGGCGGCTGGCCCAGGGGAGGGGAGCGGGGAGCCCGTCTGTGTGTGTGTCCCCCTTCCCTCTGCACACTCAGAACCGTGGGGTGAGGATCCCATCCCGCCTCCCTCCCCCCTCTCCGGGGGTCCTATTCTGCCTCCCCCTTTCCCTCCAGGGGTGCCATCCCACCCTCTCTCTCTTCTCTCAGGGGTCCCATTCTGCCCCCTCACCCCCTCCGCCTGAGTGGGGGGGTCCCTCTATCACCCCGCCCGAGGGTCCAATCCTACCCCCTCTCCTCCCTCCCCTCAGGGGTCCCATTCCACCACCCCTCGCTGCTCGGGGATCCCATTCCACCCCCTCCATCCCAGGGGTCCCATCCTGCACTGCCCATTCCCTCATCCCGTTGGTCCCCATCGCGCCCCTCTTCTTTGCCCAGGGGTCCAATTCCACCTCTTCCATCCCAGAGGTCCCATCCTGCACCCCTCCATCCCGCATCCCGGGGGTCTCATCCCGCCACCCCCCCACCCCGGGTCCCCTGGCCCCCGTACCCGCCGGCCCTGCAGACGTTCCTGCCGCGGGGGCTCAGCTCCTGCGCGGCCGCTCTGCTCAGCACCAGCATCCCCAGTATCCCCAGTACCACCGGCACCGCGGCTCGGGCGCGGCGGGGCGGGCGCAGCCCCGGGGCCGCCATCGCCGGCGGAGAAGGATGGGGGGGAAGAAGGGGAGGGGGGGGGGGGCGATGTCCGGTTATCCCGAACCGAACCGTCCCGTGCGGGACTGCCCGGTCCCGTCCCCGTGCGGGGCTGCCCGGTCCCGGTCCCCCCCGTCCCGGCTGCGCTCGCGGGCGGAAGGCGCGGTGCGGGCTCCCCCGCCCCCCCGGCCCCGGCGGCGGCGGGAGGGGCCAGGAAATTCCGCATTGGTTCCCCTGACGGCGGGCCAGGCTCCGGGGGCCCCGGGCAGCGCCGCCCCCACCGGCCGCACCGAGCGAGAGCCCCGCGGAGCCAGCGCAGGGAACCCCGGCGGTGGGGGGCGGGGTGCGGGCTGCCCCCCCAGCTCAGCCTCGGGAGGGGCGAGGAGGTCCCGGGAGTGCGGGAGTCCCCGAGGATCGGATGGGCAGGAGCACAGCATCACCGGGGTGCGGATGTCACGGGGAGCGCCGGGTGCCCGGGAGTCCAGCTGGTCCAGCAGCTCCAGCATCCCTAGGGATGCAGGAGTGCCGGGATCGAGCTGTCCCAGGGATCCAGCATCCCTGGGGATGGAAAAGCACCGGGATCGGGCTGTCCCAGGGGACCAGCTTCCCTGGGGATGGAAGAGCACCGGGATCGGGCTGCCCCAGGGAATCCAGCATCCCTAGGGATGCAGGAGTGCCGGGATCGAGCTGCCCCAGGGGATCCAGCATCCCTAGGGATGCAGGAGCACCGGGATCGGGCTGCTCGAGGGATCCAGGATCCAGCATCCCTGGGGATGGAAGAGCATCGGCATCGGGCTGCCCCAGGGGATCCAGCATCCCTAGGGATGGAAGAGCACCGGGATCAGGCTGTCCTAGGATATCCAGCATCCCTGGGGATGGAAGAGCACCGGGATCGGGCTCTCCCAGGGGATCCAGCATCCCTAGGGATGGAAGAGCACCGGGATCAGGCTATCCCAGGGTTCCAGCATCCCTAGGGATGCAGGAGCACCAGGATCGGGCTGCTCCAGGGATCCAGCATCCCTGGGGATGGAAGAGCACCGGGATCGGGCTGTCCCAGAGGATCCAGCATCCCTAGGGATGCAGGAGCACTGGGAACAGGCTGTCGCAGAGGGTCCAGCAGCCATGAGGAGCCAAGAGTACCGGGATCAGGCTGTCCCAGGGAATACAGCAGCCTCAGGTGCCCCATAGCCTGGCGGTCTGGCAGCTCCAGGGGATCCAGGAACTCCCGAGTGCCTGAGAGTCCCCGAGGTCTGGATGGTCAGCGGCACAGCAGCACTGGGCTGGGCTGTTATGGGGAGCTGGCAGCACCGGCTGCCCGGGAGTCCTGCTGGTCCAGCAGCTCAACATCCCTAGGGATCCAAGAGCCCTGGGGTTGGGCTGTCCCAGGGGTCTGGCAGCCTCAGGTGGGGTTTAGTTTAGCCCTGGGGGCTGGCTCCTCATGGTCTGGCAACTCCAGGTGCCCGGAGTCTGCTAGCCCTTGGTTCCTGCTGTCCCTGGGATCTGGCAGCTGGGGACCCGGCAGCCCTGGGTGTATGACGGCACTGGCTGTAGCTGTCTGAGGGTTCCGGCAGCCCCAGGTGCCCAACAGCTCCAGTGCCTGGCTGATCCAGCTACTCCATGCGCCCATCATCCCCAGGATCTGGCTGTCTTACCTGGCATCTCTGGGTCCCTGGGAGTCTGGCTGACAGAGATCCTGCAGCTCCAGATGTCTGACAACACCAGGGTCTGGCTGGTTTGGGCATCCGGCAGCCCTAGGTGCGTGATAGTCCAGGGTCCCGCTATCCCGGGGGTCTGGCATCTCCATGTGTCCGGCAATCCTAGGTGTCCAGCAGCCCCTGGACCAGCCACTTCGGAGCCACACAGAGACCTGTGGGAGCCAAGCGGTGCTGGCAGTGGCAGAGCCATGGGAGCACAACCCTGAGCAGGGACAGGGGGGCTCCAGGGCAAGTACTGGTTAACCGTCCAGAAGGACACTGCTGGGAACTGGGGGGGACATACTGGGCACCTGCAGAGTCCCACCGCTCTGGCCCAGCAGGGCAGCTTGGTCAGTAAAGCCTCCCCAGCCTGTGCCAAGGGTGCCAGGGCACATTGTGTCCACTATCCCATCAGCAGCATCCTTGGGGCAGATGGAAGGGCTGGAGGTGTTTAAAAGATGGGTGGATGAGGTGCTTAGGGGTGGTTTAGTAGTGGACAGGTATGGTTGGACTTGATCTCAAAGGTCTTTTCCTACCAGACAGTTCTGTGATTCTATGACCTGAGCTTTCAGATGGGCTTGTGACTACTAGGTAACCCCCTCTTTTCCCTTCTACAGCCCCAGCACCTTTCACATGCCCTCAGACCCCTTCCACACGTTGGGAAGCAGCATCCATTGCCTGGCTTTCCATGCCTCCACCATCCAGTCCACCAGTTCCCCGTGTCCTGCTTGTAGGACCTGGCTGGAGGTTGCCCAGAAACCTGCAAGTGGTCCTGCTGACCGCCCCCATCCAGGGCAGGAATGCCAAGACTCTCAGCCTTGGGCTGAGCTCCGCACTCCTTTCTGTTCAGGAAAGCGGGATTGGGGGCGGGAGGGGGTAGCTCCAAAGTTAGACAGGAAGCCAGGCTGGGCGGTCGCATCCACTGGCAGCTGTGCCCACCTGGAGATGTGGCCTCACTCAGCTGTTTCCATGACTGGAATTCTCTCCTTATCTGCTCTCTCCATCATCTCTCCACTGTGCTAAGCGTTCTGGTGCTCCTCTGCCCTGCTCCCGCTGAACCAGGGCAGGCTCCTGCTGCCAAATCTTCCACACGCTGTTGCTTTATGCAAGGATGCATTTGATTTTGGCTGCTTTCTGGCTTCAGCAAGGAGCTTTCTCTCCTCTCCTTGCAGGCAGCACATCTTATGCTGCTTCGTTTTGAGCAGGTCTAACCCCTGCCGGGTTGGGCTGTAGCCAGGCAGATAAGCCAGTCCCTCAGAAGATGCGCTGGCTGGTGGCCAGGGGCTGGAGAAGCCACTGAGGACCGTGTGGAGAGGAGGCAGAGGAAGGATTTATGGTATCATGGCCTGTGTTGGCTGGTGCTGCCTGTCCCGTGGGTGTCAGCCACCCCATCCTGCGTCTCCCTCTGGTCCCAGCAAAGCCTGTGCCGACATCCTGGAAGCACGCTTGATGCTTTCCCTCACATCATCACTCGCGGTTCCTTTTTCATATGAGAGGATGGAAAGGTCTCCACCAGGTACTTGCCTCCTGCTGAATGGTGTTTCGGAAAGTCATAGAATCACAGAATGATTTCAGTTGGAAGGAACCTTCAAGCTCATCCAGTTCCACCCCTCTGCCATGGGCAGAGACATCTCCCACTGGATCAGGGGCTCCAAGCCCCATCCATCCTGGCCTTGAACCCCTCCAGGGATGGGGCAGCCACCACTGCTCTGGGTAATCCAGGCCAGGGCCTCCCCACCCTCACAGCAAAATATTTCTTCCTAAGATCTCACCTCAATCTCCCCTCCTTCAGCTTAAAACTGTTCCCCCTCATCCTATCCCTGTGCTCCCTGATCCAGAGCCCCTCCCCAGCTTTCCTTGAGCCCCTTTCAGTCCTGGAAGCTGCTCTAAGGTCTCCCCGCAGCCTTCTCTTCTCCAGGTTGAACAATCCCAACTCTCTCAGGCTCTTCTCATACAGGAGGTGCTCCAGCCCTCACATCATCTCCATGGCCTCCTCTGGACTCACTCCAACAGTTCCATGTCCTTCCCGAGCTGAGGACTCCAGAACTGGACACAGGGCTCCAGGTGGGGTCTTGCCAGAGCAGAGGTGCAGAATCCCATCCCTGGCCCCGCTGGTCCCACTGCTTTGGATGCAACCCAGGATACGGTTGGCGAGAAATATCAGAGAAAAGAAAGAAACCCAGTATTGGAGCATTCCCAAACACAAAAATAAGGAAAAATATGTTGTCTTGTCACTGGTTCACCCCCCCCTGCAGCTGTTGCAGCCAGCAGGACTGCACGGATGGGCAGTTTTACAGCATGAAGCTCTCATCACCATCCTGCAGGGATGCAGCCAGGCTCTGCTCCTTGGAAGAATCCCCTGCTCACGTGTGTGCTCATGGCGTTTGAACACAAGGCTCCCAACATGATTGCTCAGAGGATATGTGTTCTCTCCCCTTGCAACTCCCCCTGCTGCTGTAGCCGGGATCCTTGGAAGCGAGCGAGCTGCCGCACCGGCACACCCGCCACTGTTTCATGCCTCTTCTTCCTTGGGGATGAGCAGAAAGCAGCTTCCAGCAGCAAGAGGTAAAACTGAGCACCATGAAGAAAGCCTGGGATGCAGGGAGCGTTGGGTCAGTGCTCCCACAAATAAAAGGAACGGTTGTGGTATTTTGACTGAGAAGGGGTAAAGGTTGCCATGAATCATAGAACGATTCAGAGTGGAAGGGACCATTAGAGGTCATCTAGTGCAACCCCCCCTGCCATGGGCAGCGACACCTCCCACTGGATCCAGGTTGCTCCAAGCCCCATCCAACCTGGCCTTGAACACCTCCAGGGATGGGGCAGCCACCACTTCTCAAGGCAGCCTGGGCCATTGACTCACCACCCTCACAGCAAACATTTCTGTCTAAGATCTCATCTCAATCTCCCCTTCTTTAGTTTAAAACTATTACTCCTTGTCCTGTCAAAATAAGCTTTGCTTTAAAGTCTGGTCCCAGCTATCCTGGAGCCCCTTCCAGCGCTGGAAGCTGCTCTAAGGTCTCCTCGCAGCCTTCTCTTCTCCAGGCTGAACAACCCCAACTCTCTCAGCCTGTCCTCGTACGGGAGGTGCTTCAGCCCTTGGATCATCTGTGTGTCCTCCTCTGGACTCGCTCCAACAGCTCCGTGTCCTTCCTGATTTCAGAGATGGACGCAGGGCTCCGGGTAGCACAAACATGAGGATCTGGGGGCTTCAAGGGCATTCAGTGCCTTGGGCAGTGAGGAGGCAGCACCCTGCACCCCGACTCCATCCACAGCGCCCAACCCCGGAGACGCTGCAGTTCGGCTCTGGCTCCTTTCATCCAGCGTGCGGCTGGAGGGGGCTGAGAAGGCGCTAAACCTCATTTGAAACCCCGGGACAAGCGGCTGCCCAATGACTGCAAGAGAGAGACAGGAGCAAGAACAGCTACGATTTAATCATCACTATTCTCCGCAAATCCAGTGTACAGCAGAGCCGAGCTGTGCTCTGGCTCCCGGTGCTCCCAGGCGGCCACCACCCCTGCCCGCAGCACAGCCCGGAGCTGGGAATGCAGGCAGGGCAGGAATGGTGCAGGGATGGGGCCAACCAGCCCCTCCTTACCCCTCCTGCCCTGCTGGACATGAACGTCGTGAGCATGGGGATGGACAACCCCAGGCAGCTTGGGCTCGTGGTGGGACAGAGGAGAGCCCGGTCCTGCCCAGCTCTGGGCTGTGCAAAGTGGTGAGCAGCCAGGGACAGAGGGCACTCACCTTGCCCAGCAACCTCCACAGGTCACCATGACCTCTGTCTCCATGGAGGTGGAAGACATCAAACCACAGCCCTAGCAGAGGCTGGAGGAGCTTCTGGCTGAAGCCAGCTTGTCCCATAGCTCCCCAACCCACCCCAGACCTGAGCCCATGGCACGATGCAGGCAGCCACATCTCCCATCTGAAACCTGCAAGGGCATAACGCCGGGAGAGCCTTCACAGAGGTGGGGGTCCAGCAGGGGAGCCCCAGCATCTCCCCCGAGACAGCTTGGGGGCCCCTGGGACAGCAAAGGGACAGCCCTGGGGTGGGACATCTCTCCAGAAGGGACCTCCAGGAGGTGTGCCTGGTTCAGACAGCAGCGAGGACACCTCCCATCCCAGCGCAGAGGGTGTCGGGGGAGGAACTGCAGCAGGATGAGACGAGGATGGCAACAGCGGTGATGGGCGAAGGCACGAGAGAGCCCGGGCTGAGCGCCACGGCTGCGTCAAGGGTTGGGGCTGAAGAGGCTGCCGTCCAGGAGCCGTCGCTTCACCTCCTGCCAGAGCAGGTCCCGCTCCCGGTTCGCCCGTTGCATGAAGCACCGGTTCTCCTGCGCCCGGCGTGAGAGGTATGGCAGCACCTCGTTCACCGGTCCGTACGGCACATACTTGTACACGGAGAAACCGGCCTGGCCTGCAGGAGAGACGGGTCAGGAACACCGGATTGGGAGGGGGCAAAGGGAGGGGCATGAAAACAGAAGGGAGGAAAAGAGGGGACAAAAGGTGGAAGGAAGAAGAAAAAATGGGAAGGAAGAAGAAGAAAAAATGGGAAGGAAGAAGAAGAAAAAATGGGAAGGAAGAAGAAGAAAAAATGGGAAGGAAGAAGAAGAAAAAATGGGAAGGAAGAAGAAGAAAAAATGGGAAGGAAGAAGAAGAAAAAATGGGAAGGAAGAAGAAAAAATGGGAAGGAAGAAGAGAGGAGGGAAAAAATTGAAGGGAGAAAAAAGGGGACAAAAGGTGGAAGGAAGAAGAAAAAATGGGAAGGAAGAAGAAGAAAAAATGGGAAGGAAGAAGAAGAAAAAATGGGAAGGAAGAAGAAGAAAAAATGGGAAGGAAGAAGAAGAAAAAATGGGAAGGAAGAAGAAGAAAAAATGGGAAGGAAGAAGAAGAAAAAATGGGAAGGAAGAAGAAAAAATGGGAAGGAAGAAGAGAGGAGGGAAAAAATTGAAGGGAGAAAAAAAGGGTGGAAAAGCACAGGGAAGGAAAAAAGGGGAAAAAACAGCAGAGAAAAAAAGGGTGGGAAAAACAGTAGAAGGGAGGAAGAAAAGGGAAAATGAAAGGAAAATAAAAGGAAAAATAGAGGAGAAAAAAGCCCCCCTTCCCTTGCCCCCAGATTCCCTCAGGCTGTGCCCATGGGCTGTGGTTGAGCCCCGGAGGGGAAGCCTGGGAGCAACCAGAGAACTGGGCTGTATCCCTGCCCCGGCTCAGCGTGGGGAGCTTGGGAACGCACGGGGGAGCCGGCCGAGGTCACTGGGAGCCCTGGGAATGTCGGCAGCCAGGGCTGGGCCAATTCAGGAAGCGTTCAACCAGAAACATCGAGTTCACACATTTTTCCAGCATGAGCAGAGGAGCTCCAGCCAAAGCCTGCGCGAGGGGAACTCCAGGACGGAGCAGCATCCTTGCTGGACAACAGCCCCGTCTGCCTCCCACTGCTCCCCTGCTCCCAGGGCTCTGCGCTGGACACGGCTGTGGGGAGGATCATGTCCTGTGTTGGGCTGCCTGAACCCTTGTGTGTCCCTCTGGCCCCTGGGAGCTCTGCTAGAAATGACATGGCCAGTCTGCTGCCACCCCACCTCACGACTCAGAATGAACCTCCAGAGGAGAAAAGCCACCCTTCCAGGCCAGGGAGGTACAGGAGGGGTTTGCTATGGCCAGGAACCATCTCTGCCCCATCCACAAGTATCATGGAAGGGTTTGGGCTGGAAGGGACTGTGAAGTGCATCCAAGTTCAACCCCCCTGCCACCGCCAGGGACACCTCCCATTGGATCAGGGGCTCAAAGCCCCATCCAACCTGGCCCTAAACATCTCCAGGGATGGGGCAGCCACCACTGCTCTGGGCAATCTGGGCCAGGGCCTCCCCACCCTCACAACAAAACACCTCTCCCAAAGATCTCATCTCAATCTCTCCTCTTTCAGTTCAAAACCGTTCCCCCTCATCCTATCCCTGCACTTCCAGATCCAGAGCCCCTCCCCAGCTTTCCTGGAGCCCTTTTCAGCACTGGAAGCTGCTCTAAGGTCTCCCCCCACAACCTTCTCTTCTCCAGGCTGAACAACCCCAACTCTCTCAGCCTCTTCTCATACAGGAGGTGCTCCAGTCCTTGGATGATCTCTGTGACCTCCTCTGGACTCACTCCAACAGCTCCATGTCCTTCCTGTGCTGAGGGCTCCAGGACTGGACACAGGGCTCCAGGTGGGGTCTCACCAGAGCGGAGCAGAGGGTCAGAACCCCATCCCTGGTCCTGCTGGTTCCGCTGCTCTGGATGCTGCTCAGGACATGGTTGGTTTCTGAGCTGTGAGCGCACGTTGCTGGCTCACGTGGAGCTTCTCACCCCCCAGCACCCCAAGTCCTTTTCCTTAGGGCTGCTCTTAATCCATTCTCTGCCCAGCCCGTATTTGTGTTTGCCCTGACCCAGGTACAGGACACTGCTCTCAGCCTGTAGTCTAAAGCAGGTTTCCCCCTGCCCATCCACCACAGCCTTATGGGCCTCCAGGAACCAGATGTGATTCCCCACTGACATCCTCGTTTACATCCTCCCCAAACCACACAGCACTCCATACAGCTGGGGAAGAGGCAACCAGGTACTACCCTCATCCAGTCCTGCTCTCCAACAGCCCTGACTTCACCAGGGTGGACCCACAGCCCAGCTCCATCCGTCCTTCAGACCCCACAACAGCTCCTCAGAGAGACCTCGGGGGACAAGGTGGGGCAAAGGAGAGAGTCTGCCAATTCCTCCTGGTCCCAGCACTCACCCAGGGGGAAGGTGATCTGGTCACACATGCCCAGCAACTGTCCAAAGCACACCTTCTTCTCTGAGGGATGGATCCCGAGCTCCATCATCCTGCAAGCCAAGCCTCACATTAGGGAAGAGTAGAGACTGCGGTGTAGCGTGTCCCACCAGAGGATCATCTCCAAGTACAAGAATCACATCCCAGACGGATGCTGAGATGCAACAACTTGAAGAATCTGTTTTCAAAACAGCCTCTAGACTGGGCCACGGGGCCAGCTGTGCACTCGCTGTGGGCTACTGTGTCACTACTGTGGGCTACCATGCTGTGTCCCACCTTCAAGCTCCAACCAAAGACGTGAGCAGCAGATGGGACCTGGGATCCCACTGGATGAGCGCAGAGAGACCTGATGACCCACAGCACATCTCGCTGTGGCTTTCCTGGGTCCCCACACCCCCATCGTGCCCAGTCCCTGCCATGTCACCTCCCCAGCACTCACCTGCGCAGGGTGAACTTCACCGTGTCCTCATTGTGAGATGCCACCATCACACTGGCTTTCCGGCTGCGCTTGATCTCCTCGAGGATATAGTCCAGGCACCTGTAGGACAGTATGGGGCTGCGTGGTGAGGCCACTCAAGCCCTACTCAGAAGGGCAGGAGGGAGAAACGTGGCTGGGACAGCCCCTACTTGTGGTACATCTCATTGGTCTTCTCATAGGTGGGGTTGATGGGATCCTCGTAGCCAATCTTGGCTGCCCTCTCCCTCT
The DNA here is from genome assembly GCF_017976375.1 of Cuculus canorus. NCBI lineage: Eukaryota > Metazoa > Chordata > Aves > Cuculiformes > Cuculidae > Cuculus > Cuculus canorus. The sequence goes on from NC_071417.1 coordinate 11,204,589, forward strand.
CCTGCTCCATGTAGGCACCACGGACCAACTTGGTGCCAAAGTGCCAGCCCTCCCGGCGCGACAGCTCCACATCCACCGTCACGTTGTCGTAAGCCTCCTGGGATCAGAGGGAAGAGATGCAACAAAATCAACGCAACAGCATCACCCCTGCCCCATGCCTTCAGGCGGTGAGCCCCAGCATCAGGCCACCACATAGCCTTGGCCTCAGGAGCAGAGACCTCCATCCAGCTGCTCCAGCATATCCTTCCTGCCCCACATCCTGCTGGAGCTCACCTTCAGGTAGCACTGGTAAGTGTTGAAGATGACCGCCCGATCCCTGTTGAAGCGGCGCTGCATCTCCAGGGTGAGGCGGCTGATGGCTGGCTGGAAGTAGCTCTGTTCTGCATCCACCATCAGCCTCACGCCCTTCTCTGTGGCTCTCTGGGGTGAACAGATGTGCAGGTTGGGTTTGGGGGGCCACCAGCTCCATGTCTCCCCCTCTGTGCCCAGGTCCAGCTCCCACAACCCCAGCGCCTCCTCACCTTGGCCAGGACGTCCATTCGCTGCAGCATCCGCTTCATCTGCATATCCTCCTCCTCAGTGAAGCGCGAGAGCAGAGGCTCCAGCTGCCCAGTCTGGAACAAGAGCAGCTTGTGGCACCCCGCCTGTGGCTGACCCTGCTCACGGGGACCCCCAAGACTGCCCGGGGAAGAGAGGCTGGAAAGCTGCCCAGAGGAAAAGGACCTGGGGGTGCTGGTTGACAGCAGCTGAACATGAGCCAGCAGTGGCCCAGGTGGCCAAGAAGACCAACAGCATCCTGGCTTGGATCAGCCACGGGGTGGCCAGCAGGAGCAGGGAAGGGATCATCTCCCTGAACTCAGTGCCGGTGAGGCTGCAACTTGAATCCTGGGTTCAGTTTTGAGCCTCTCACTCCAAGAAGGATATTGAGGGGCTGGAGCCCATCCAGAGAAGGGAACGGAGCTGGGGAAGGGGCTGGAGAACAGGGGTTCTGGGGCAGCTGAGGGCCCTGGGGTTGTTTAGTCTGGAGAAGAGGAGGCTGAGGGGAGACCTCATCGCTCTCTGCAGCTCCCAGAAAGGAGGTTGTGGTGAGATGGGTGATGGGCTCTGCTCCCAAGCAACAAGTGATAAGGTGAGAGAAAATGGCCTCAAGTAGCACCAGGGGAGGTTTAGATTGGATCCTGGGAAAAAATCTTTTATGGAAATAGTGGTGAAGCCCTGGCAGAGGCTGCCCAGGGCAGTGCTGGAGTCTCCATCCCTGGAAGGGTTCAAAAAAGCACGTGGCTGTGCCACTTGAGGACATGGTTTAGCAGGCACAGTGGGGTTGGGCTGATGGTTGGACTGGATGAGCTTGGAGGTCTTTCCCAACCTGAATGATTCTATGACCCCAGCTCCCCAGCATAGCACAGGGAGACCACCCTGCCAGCCTGGAGGTTGCACGTGGTGGATCACAGCATGGCCCGGCTTTGGCAGCACAGCCACCAGTGAGCTCCTGAGCAGGGATGCAGCAGACTCCCTCCCTGCTCCCCCTGCCTCCCAGTGCCCCTGCAGGGCTGCTCTGGGTGTAGCGTAGATGGGTACCCACCTGCATGTTGGGGACAAGCAGCAGCTTGGAGATCTTGGTGCGACTGCCGATCAGGCTGTTCCAGTCCAGCAGGTCCACAGTGCTGGGAGCACAGAACCAGCTCCATACTGGTGTCTTGCAGGGGCAGAGGGGTCTCCACCAGCAAGCAGGGGGCATAGCACGTGCCACCCTGACCTATCTTGTCACCTCCACCCAAGCCTCCTCTACGCTTGGCTGCTGTGCTGAGCCAGTACTGGGTTTTGGAGACCTCCTCTTGCAGCCCCACTGTCCCAGGAACAAGGACAAGGTCCCCCACACCCCCCAGGCCACAGGCAGCTTACCCGCTCACACCCAGGTTCTCGCCAGTGAACCAGTGCTGGCTCTCTGCCTTGGTTGCGATGCCGAGGTCAGCCAGAGCCTCCTGCCACCAAAAGGAGCATCAATGCCAAGGGGCTACAGGGGGTCTTACTGCTCCAGGTTCAAAGATCTCACATGTCAGGGCTGCTCCGAGACCTCCATGGCCACCAGCCACCTCCAGCAGTGCATCTCTGGTGGCACAGCATCCTCACCTGCAGCTTCTCTGCCTCCAGTTTCATCTCCAGTGCTGCCCGCCCAGCCTGGCCCTGCTCTGCTGCCATTTGGTGGAAGAACCTCCGCCACTTCACCAGCACCTCCGAGAACTGCAGCTGTGGGACAGAGGTGGAGGTGAGACAGCCTGCTTAGAGCCCAGGTGCCTTGGAGCCTCCCGTCATGCCAGGGCTTTACAAATCAAACCCAGCCTGGGGCAAACCCTGGCAGGGGACCCCCCCACACCAGGACCTCTAAAATTTTGAGCTCTTCAGCTGTCCCCCAGAGTTGAGGCAGGGTCTGTAGGGTGGTGTCAACCTGTTGATGCCCACTTCTCCCTGCTGCTGCAGCAAGATTGGTGCCCCAAAGTGCCCGCTCCCCCAGATACATCATCTGTGGCCCTGGCACTGACCCACCTTGCCCTGGTACTCACCAGAAATTGAGGTCTGCCCAACGCCGTCAGCTTGATGGCTGAGAAGCCTTCCACTGAGCTGCCACCTGGAAGGAGCCACAAAGACAGAGCTGGAGGGAGCCACAAAGACAGAGCTGGAGGTCCTGGAGATGCAGTGTTGGGCTGTGGGGTCCCTGCAGTCCCCAGGCACAGTGAGGCTGCTCAGGAAGGAGCACTCACTTGAAGCATCGATGCAGCGGAGGAAGGTCTCCATGTGCTGGTCACACTTGGCCTCATCTGCGTAGAAATAAGTGCGGGCGCTGATGACCCCACCGCGGCGATCCCCAAATCCTGGATGGGCTCGGAATTGCTTCTCCCTTTGTTCTGCTCCTGGGGTAGAAGAGGATGGAGATGGGCCACGCAGCATTGCTGAGCTCCTACCAGCCTCCCCAGGAGCTTCTGCAACAGGCGCAGGGGAGAGGGGCTCCAGCTTGGACCTCAGGAGAGCCAAGGGCTGCAACACGCCCCGTCTGCTCTGCTGCCTGAGGAGGGGCTGAGCCTTTGCAGAGGAGCAGGACTGGCCAAGAACCAAGTTGTTCATCATCCTGCTCATGGTTTGAGGCTGTGGGAGCTGTGTCCTTTCCCCACGCCAGGCTTACAGTGCTCAGATCAACTGGACCTTCAGGCTATCTCCTGTCAGCAGGAGAGGCTGGGTCACTCACCTCCCATCTCCTTCTCGGCTGCAGAGGTGCAGGAGCTAAGAAGAGAAACAGGGAAGGTAAGGGCCAGGTCAGCAACCACCCACAACCCCGCGCCGGTGCTCAGGGCAGCGTTGAAGCTTCCCCAGCATGGCTTTGGACCCTATTCTTCCCTCACCAACCCATGGATCAAACGCTGCTCAGCGTGAGCTCTGCTGGCAGGCGAGATGCCCCAAACTCCAAAAGGAGTTTCAACATCCAAGGAAGTGCGAGGCAGCCTAGGGAGGATGCTCTGTCCCAGGGTCCAGAGTTGCTCTCCAACAGCCCACCCCACAGCAAGGACAAGGTCAGCCCTGGTGGGGCTGACTGGTCTGTCTCCAATCACGCCAGCCTATGGTCCTCACTGTGGTGACACCAAACCTCAACCCAATGCCTCCCCACCTTGCAGGCACCAGCATCCAGACCATGATGCAAAGAGGTCCTCCAGACCGCGATGCAAGGAGGTCCTCCAGACCGTGATGCAAGGAGCAGTAGGATGCTCTGCTGCCACCCCACGTTCCTCTGCACTCTCACGTCAGCCAACAGCTTACAACCAAGGTCTCAGCTTCCACTCACACTGACCTCAAATGTAATTCCAAACCTGAACTCTTTGCCACAGAGAAGACAAGAGCTTTGACAGCCCAGGTGGACACGGGCCAAGTCATGAGACCCTCCTCGAGCTCCAGCAGCTAAGTCTTCCTGCTGACACCCTAAACCTAGCCTGCAGAGCTGAGGTCTTGCCCAGGAATACTGCCAGTCCCCTGGAGAGCAGGTTGAGTGACAGCAGAGCCATGTCCTCCAGGAGATCTCTGCCGTGGAGTCACTGTCCTCAAACTGGCCATGCTCGACAGCAGGGAAGCGTGCTGCCAGCCACACAGCAAAGCCACCCATCCGGAGCCAGAGGACTTGCACAAGAGAGCAGAGAGGCACATGGCATGGGCCCAGAACATACTCTCCCGCATGGAAACCCTGTGACAGGGATTAGGGGCTGCTGGAAGCATAAACAAGTGGAGACAAGCCCTTCCCTCCTGCTCCCTGGAGCCAGGAACAGCCCTGCTTTGCTCAAAGTGCAGCCAAGCCTGGCATGAACTGGGGCAGGAGCATCCGGAGCTCCTGGGGAGCAGAGGCACTGTGTCTGTCACAGGCTCTGCTTTGGTTTTGTGAGTACAGGAGGTCACAAAAAAGTTTGTGTTGGAAAGGACCACAAAACCCATCCAGTTCCACCCCCCTGCCATGGGCAGGGACGCCTCCTGCTGGATCAGGGGCTCCAAGCCCCATCCAACCTGGCCTGGAACCCCTCCAGGGATGGGGCAGCCACCACTGCTCTGGGCAACCTGGGCCAGGACCTCCTCACCCTCACAGCAAAACATTTCTCCTTAAGATCTCATCTCAATCTCCCCTCTTGCAGCTCAAAACCATTACCCCATGTCCTATCCCTGCACTCCCTGATCCAGAGCCCCTCCCCAGCTTTCCTGGAGCCCCTTTCAGCACTGGAAGCTGCTCTAAGGTCTCCCCACAGCCTTCTCTTCTCCAGGCTGAACAATCCCAACTCTCCCAGCTCATCCTCAGTCAAGAAGCTTTCTGCCCCTGAATATGGGTGGAGGAAAGGAAGGAGAAGACTCCATACACCAGGATTGGGATGCAATAACAAAGCCCACAGCAGATGGAAGATTCACTTGGAGCAGGCACCACTGCACGGGGGGAGCTCCAGCTGGACACGCTGCTGGGACTCTGAGGACATGAGGGGAGATGTGTCCTGTGTGCAGCTCTAAACCCTGGTGCACACCTCACACCCGATGCCTGAGATGCTGAGGACATGGGGTTGGGGGCACAGCCGCCTCTGAGCTACCCCGAGTGAATGCACAGCACTCAATGAGCAAACAGCACCCTTGAGTCTGAAGTGTTTTGAGTTCCTGAGGACAATCACACCCTCTTCAGCAGCATTCCTGCTGCATGACAGCACCGAGCCCTTCTCGCCGAGGGGGGCATTCAAAGCAGTGCCATGGTGCTCGCTTTATTGTTCTGCACCAAACCAAACAAATGATGCTCCTTCCAGCTGAAGAAATAGCTCTTAGGGGGTATCATCTCCTTTCTCTGCAAAATCTTGGCCAGAAAAGCCATTCCTACACCAACCAAGTGCCACTTAACCCAGCTTATACCTGGCCACTCCTTCCGCAGACTGAGAGCGGAGCTCCCAGAGCAGGACACATCTCCAGACACTGCCCAAATGCTCCTGGCAAGCTGTGACCAGAAAGCAGACACCTGTAAGGCACGTTTGGGATCCGGGAGCTCACACTCGCTCCCAGCACGCACAAACCAGGCCCTCCAAGGGCTGCAAAGCAGGTTATGATGACTCGATGCCATCTGCTGGGTTGCTGGGAAGGGCAGTCCCACTGACACAGCAGACTTGGGCGTTCAGGAAGTTTTTGTTGAGGCTCAAATAACCAGTCTCGGGAGAAGCACAAAGGTCTCCTTGTCAGAAATCAGGAGGCAATAATCCATTCTGCCCTGGAGGTCACCATGAGGGTGCCAAAAGCTTTGCTCACAGCAGCAGATCGGTCTGGCAGAGGGAGAAGTTGACGCTGAATTATCACATGCAAGAGAAAACTCATGGTCACATGAAGCCCAAACTGTAGCTACGGGTGCTGCTTAAAACCCTGCAGGTAGGAATAAAGCAAAGCTTTTGGTAGAAGAGAGTTCTTCAAGCCTGCCCCATGCATGAGTTGCCACACGCATCAACCTGGTGCTGACACCACTGCAAGACCTCCTCGTGCAGCTTCGAGCAAAACAGAAGCTACCTTGTGTCCCCGGGGACTGCAGCACACGCAGGCAGAGCCCTGGGTAAGGGTGGCAGTGGCACTGGGAGCAGGAGGAAAAGGGGAGGAGGCAGCTCTGGGAGGCTGATTGGCCAGGCTGGATCATAATCCCACACCAGGACAGATATCAGGTGTCCACAGAAGGAATCTCTAGAGGAAGCGAGGTCCACGTGCTGTGTGGCTGAGCCTCTTGTTCTTCCTCTTGTTAGCATAACCCGTCCCAGCTCCTGGCTTGGGATGCCCATGGGCCAGCAATGACCCCAAGGCTGCCAGGGGACCACAACCACCTGCACTATGGACGAAGCTCCTTGTTTCACGCCTTAGGGAGGGGATGCCCCAGTTGCAGCACTGCCTCTCCACACCCCACATGGGGCTGCACCCATCCCAAAGCCTCGTGCAGAGCAACACCCAGGCTGTGCTGCCTGCAGGACACCCTTCTGCAGCTGTGTTACCACACTCTGGAGGCATATGGCCAAGGACTCCTGGGACAAGCTGGCAAAGCACTGGATGCCAGCCCAGGCAGGGCAGTGACGAGCTGCAGCGGGCAGGATAAGCCAGTGCCTGCCCCCAGCGATTGCTGTTCCCAACCGGTCCATGACAAGGAGCGGCCAGGGTGCACTGCTGAGGAGGAAAGGGCATTTCCTTGCTGTTATCTCCACCTTGTTCCAGAACTGGCTGCACTGGCAAGCCCAGCACAGCTCTGCCTGCGGAAAACAACAGTAGATGGCACCAAAATACCCACTGGTTGCATCTCCTTTGGATCTCTACCTGACGGCTGGCAGCAGGGTGAAACCCTGAAGGGCTCACAGGAGGCAGGAAAGCAGCTCTGAATCCAGCAGCCACAAGCTCTTCCCCGCTCACCTTAACCACACACAGCCCAGCCCCATCCTTGGCAGAATCATGAAATCATTCCGATCGGAAAAGACCTCTAAGCTCATCCAGTCCAACCATCAGACCAAGCCCACCTCAATAATTTAAGGGTTTGCCACCGGAATGCTGCTTGGCACAGGCAAGGACCCAACACAGCCTTTCCAATGCCACCCACAACACCCCTGGGCTTTGGCCCCACTCTGTGGCATCCCTGGGGGATCTCCAGGATGGCATTTTCCCACCTCGCCCCCAATCAAGAACTGGAAGAGGCTGCCCAGGGAGGCACTGGGGTCTCCATCCCTGGAGGGGTTTAAAAGACAGGTGGATTAAGTACTTAAAGGACATCTTTTAGTAGATGACAGCCACAGCTGGGCTTGAGGATCATAAAGGTCTTTAAAAACTAGTGATTCTATGTTTAGTTGCAGAAAACGCCATTGGGGCTGAAGCAGGGTGGCACCGAGATCCAAGCTTTGCTGAGCTCTCTTGGGTGGGAATGCCTCCCACAGCACAGGCAGAGCTCACCTAGCAAGGAGTCCCACATGTTCAACCCCAAGATCTGCACCGAGGGGGACCATCACAGCCCGGGCAGCTCCCAAACCACCATCACTTGCCCAACTGGGAGCAGGATGCAAGTACAGGCAGAGCCTGTGGTGGTGAACCACAGCAAAGCACCGGGCACAGACACAACCAGACCACGGCAGCAATGCCAGCCTGGCAGCACCGGCACAGCCAGCTCAGCCCCACGCCTGGACCACAGCCACATGCCTGCGGAAGAAAACAGTCGCTCCTCAAAACACCATTGCCGCACGCCTTTGAGAGCGCTTTCCCCTCCCAGGCCACAAGCAGGGCATTTTGAAGCTTTTCTATTCAAAAAGTGGAGTTTGCAGCTCAGTCTGCAAGGGCTGCAATGGGTGCAGCCCTGCCTCCTCCATCACGAGCTGCCCGATCCCGCCGCGCCAATAGGATTTTGAGGGGCAGCGTCATCCTAGCACAGCAAGCAGGAGTCCCTGATAAGCAGCAGCCGAGTGGGGAGCAGAGATAAGGCTCCTGGGAGCAGATGAGCGGCATCACCTGCATCACCACAGACCCGAAACCCTGCTTGCATATCACCCCCAAAAAAGACATTTTGGCTGCAATTTGAACCCTGTGTGGGACACAAGGCTGTTGCAGCATTGCCCAAGGGAGCGCTGCACCCCCAGCCTGCGCCACCCTTGTCCCTCCCACTGTGACCATGGGTCATGGGCCCATCGATCAGGCGAGAGGAGTCACCCAGGACTGGAACACCAGTGGTGGAAACTTACTGGTGGCTCTGGGCCAATGCCTGTGTTTGGCAGAGAGCGGGAGGTGGGAAAGGCTGACCAGGACGGGGGGGCACTGCGGGAAGGGATGCACCCTGTGAAGGGGACACACTGTGAAAGAGGGCACCATCCTGGCTTTTTGGAGAAGAAATGGTGTGGGGCAGCACCCCACTGTGTGCGTGGTGGCGGATGGAGGGGAAAAGGCATTCCAGCATGGGGGGAGAAGGGAAACTGGAGGGAGGCAGCACCCCAATGTATGTAGGGGGGTGAAGAGGACAGAACCCCACTGTGGCAGGAAAGAGGGGTAGTGGGAAGAATGGTGCGGGGATGGGGAGGAGGGGCTGCATCCCATGGGGAGTGTAGAGGCAGGGATACCCCCCCCAGTGCGTGCAGGGGATGGGGAGCTGCATCCCATGTGGAGTGTAGAGGCAGGGATAGCCCCCCCAGTGCGTGCAGGAGATGGGGAGCTGCATCCCATGGGGGGTGTAGAGGCAGGGATAGTCCCTCGGTGCGTGCAGGATTGAGGGGGGCTGCATCCCGTTTCGGGCGTAGAGGCACGGACAGACCCCCGCGAACGCGGATGGGACGCTGAGCGCCCCCGAGGCGGGCGGGCAGGGGGACCCAGGGGCGCGGCCGGCGCAGGGGGGCGGGGCGATGACGTGAGAGCAGCCAATGGGCGCGGGGGGCCGGGCGCCCGCAGCCAATGGGAGCGCGGGCAGTTCCCGCGCGCGCGCCACCGCCTCCCGCCCGGCCCCGCGCTCACTCCAGCTCCTTGCGCTCGGCCTCCGCGGGGCTCAGGTCCTCCTCCACGCTATAATCCAGCACGGCGCCCACGCCGAAGGCCTGGTTCCGCCGGATGAGCGGTTTGATGGCCTCCTGGTCCTCCCCGGCTACGAACTGCCCGTAGAACGTCATCTTCATCAGCCGCTCGAACAGCGTCTGCCCCAGCACCCGCTGGCATAGCTGCAGCAGCTGCGGGACCGCGGCACATCAGAGCCCGCACCGGGACCGGCACCCGCACCCCGCCCGGGCAGGCAGCCCCCATGTCCCAGCTCCCCCCGGCGGTGCAGAACCGGCTCCGCTCCGGAGGGGGCGGCTCCGTGTCCCACCTCAGTCACGCCCCGCCTCCGGTGCGGAACCGGCTCCTCTCCGGAGCGGGCAGCCCCCCCTGCCCGGCTGGGGACCCGCATCCCCTCTAGAACAGGCAGCCTCCAATGCCCAGAACCCCTCTATTCCCCTAGAGCGAACCTCGCCCTCCCCGGGACTGGTTCTCCCTCGATACGGAGGGGGAATCCCTTTTAACGAAACCTTTTCCCCCCCATCCCCGGGGCCGGTCGACACCCCCCGCCGGTTACCGGTACCCCCTTCATACGCATCAGTTCCGTCTCCCAGGCCAGGACCCCCCCCATCCTGAGTAGGAACCCTCCACCCAGGGCCGGGCCCCCTTCACACCACTCCCCCCCCTCCGGTACCGGGACAGCCAACACCCCCCATCCGAACAGAGAACCCCACTCCCCGGTACCGGAACAGCCAGCACCCCCTATCCGACCCGGGACCCCCCCTCCCCGGTACCGGCACAGCCAACACCCCCTATCCGACCCGGGACCCCCCCTCCCTGGAACTTCCCTAGCCCGGCATCCTCCTCCCCCGCCGCCCCCGGAGCCCCGTTCCCGGTTCCCCGCACGCACCTCCCGGTTGTGCTGCACGAGCGGTTCGACGGCGCAGAGCCCGAGCACCAGCAGCCCCCGCAGCAGCTCGGCGCTGCTCTTGCTACGGAACGCCTCCCGCGGGTCACCGAAGTCCACGGCGGGCAGGGGTCCCCGCGGCCGGGCCGCCCTGCCCGGGGCTGCCGGGGCGGAGCGGAGCCGGCGGGGAGCGCCCATACGGGCGGCGGCAGCGCGGAGCGCTCGGGCAGCGCTCGGCGGAGCCATCGGCGCTGCGGGACCGCCCGTTCCGCGCCGCGGCGTTAAATACCGCCCGGGACCGGCTCTGCCCTGAGGTCCCCGCCCCGAGAGTCTCCGTTCCTCTCGTCCTATCCCTGCACGCCCTGATCCAGAGCTCCTCCCCAGTTTTCCCGGAGTCCCTTCCAGCGCTGGAAGCTGCTCTGAGGTCTCTCCGCAGCCTTTTATTCTCCAGGCTGAACAACCCCAACTCTCTCAGCCTGTCCTCAGATGGGAGGTGCTTCAGCCCTTGGATCATCTGTGTGTCCTCCTCTGGACTCGCTCCAACAGCTCCGTGTCCTTCCTGATTTCAGAGGTGGACGCATGTCTGGCTGGGTTAGCAGGACAGGACCTGTTGCTCTTGTGCCAGTGCCTTCCCACCTCACAGCCCCATCCAACCTGGCCTGGAACCCCTCCAGGGATGGGGCAGCCACCCCTGCTCTGGGCAACCTGGGCCAGGGCCTCCCCACCCTCACAGCAAAACATTTCTCCTTAAGATCTCATCTCAATCTCCCCTTTTTCAGCTGAAAATCATTCCCCCTCATCCTATCCCTGCACTCCCTGATCCAGAGCCCCTCTGCAGCTATCCTCGAGCCCCTTCCAGTGCTGGGAATACAGGCAGGGCAGGAATGGTGCAGGGATGGGGCCAACCAGCCCCCTTACCCCTCCCGCCCAGCTGGACGTGAACCTCATGAGCATGGGGATGGACAATCAGCTCCAACAGCTCCATGTCCTTCCTGTGCTGAGGACTCCAGAACTGGACACAGGGCTCCAGGTTGGGTCTCACCAGAGTGGAGCAGAAGGGCCCCACTGTTTTGGATGCAGCTGAGGACACGGTTGGTTTCTGGGCTCTGAGCGCATGTTGCTGGCTCACGTGGAGCTCCTCATCCCCCAGCACCCCAAGTCCTTTTTCCTCGGGGCTTCTCTCAATCCTTTTGGTCAGGGTTCCTGGGTGCTGAGTTGTTGGGGCAGCCTGGACCAGTAGAGTCACTCCCTTGGAACGAGATCCATCACCTCCCCTATGGATCCTCACCATGGAGCAGGCTTGCAGGACCTGGTGTCTGTGTTCTCCTGAGCTGTTCCTCCCTGGCACACCTGGTGGTGAGCTCCCAGAAATCACCCAGCACCTCCCCAGCACCCCAGGGCCAGATCTGCTCCCGACTCTTGGCCAGGGGGGAGAGAGAACGGGGACCTCTCTGTCTTTTTGCAGAAGCATTTGCAGCAGCATCGCAGCTGCATCCTACCTCCATGCCCAGAGCCCCTCTCCATGACCTGATCCCCTGTCCATGATCTTGTCCCTTCTCCGTGACCTTGTCCCCTTTCCCTGCCCCTTCTCCTCTCCCAGTTTTGCAGTGGCTCCTGGAGGAGGACTCCAAGCTGGTGCACCCTGCCCAAATCCAGCTCCTCACTGACATCTCGTGCCTGGGGATGCTCAGTGCAGGGAGAAGGGAGCATGGAGCATGGAACAGGAGCATGGAGCAGGGAGTATGAAGCATATGGCATGGAGCAGCACGCCTGTGATGTTTGCTAGGATGGGAAACCACGTCCTGAGTGGGGTGCTCAGAGCTTGGAGAAGGAGCAAGATTCCCTTTTCTGGGACGTCCCATCCTTCCATGGCGAAATCCAGGCAATGCCATCACCCAGAGCAGAGCTGGGTTAAAACCTCAGCTGTGAAAAAGCATCCATTTCCTTCAAAATATTTCCTGTGCTGTATTAACCCTTTTGTGCTGTTTAGTATGAAATAATTCACTTGAAATTCTGAGAGAGATTGAGATGAGATCTTAGGAAGAAATGTTTTCCTGTGAGGGTGGAGAGGCCCTGGAGAGGAAAAGGCTCTGGGAAGACCTTAGGACAGCTTCCAGTACTGAAAGGGGCTGGGAAAAGCTGGGAAGGGACTTTCTACAAGGGCATGGAGTGACAGGTCAAGGGGGAATGGCTTTAAATTGGAAGGGGGAAGATTCAGATTAGACATTAGGAAGAAATTCTTCACGATGAGAGCGGGAGGCCCTGGCCCAGATTGCCCAGAGCAGTGGTGGCTGCTCCATCCTGGAGGTGTTCAAAGCCAGGTTGGATGGGGCTTTGAGCAACCTGATCCAGTGGGAGGTGTCCATGGCACGGGGTTGGAACTGGATGGGCTTGAAATTCCCTTCCAACTGAAACCATTCTATGATTCTATGATGGAGCCTGCTCCAGCTCTGCTCCCACTGGCACAGTGGCTGCCCTGTGCATGGCGTAGGAAGCCCAGTTCAGCCCACAGCGTGGGCATCCACATCACAAATGCAGCCACGCTGCCGTGTCCTGCACAGGGAATGTGCCTCGAGTCCAAAAGTCCTCCAGCAGGCATGCTTGGCTGCACAAGTTACGGTGCTGGGCCAGCAAGAGGCCCTTCTTGATGGCTTGAGAAGTCATAAGGTGTAAAGAAACAAATCTGGATGCGAGACAAATAGGTGAGAAGGGGATTTAGTGCATGAGGAGATGGCAGTTCGGAGGTGGGGAGGCCAAGGCATGCGTATTCCACGGGCCGGCGTCAGCAGAGAGGCATTTCTGACACCACAAAAATAACAGGTGGCAACAGCAGCTACTCGTGGCGTCTGGGCAGGAGAGTGGGGAGATGAAGTCGCTCCTCCTGCCTTTGGGAGAGCTGGGCACGGACGGGCAGCCTGGGGGCTGCCGGGCTGAGCCATATTGCTGGGGCACTGGGATCAGCCTTCCTCACCATTGTCTTCCTCCAGCTCCATCCTTGGGACTGGGGCTACATCCTTGGGACTGGGGCTCCATCCTGGCTGTTCCCGATTGCTGGGGCACACGGATCAGCCTTCCTCACCATTGTCTTCCTCCAGCTCCATCCTTGGGATTGGGGCTCCATCCTGGCTGTTCCAAATTGCTGGGACGCAGGGATCAGCCTTCCTCACCATTGTCTTCCTCCAGCTCCATCCTTGGGACTGGGGCTCCATCCTTGGGACTGGGGCTCCATCCTGGCTGTCCCAGATTGCTGGGGCGCACGGATCAGCCTTCCTCACCATTGTCTTCCTCCAGCTCCATCCTTGGGACTGGGGCTCCATCCTGGCTGTTCCAAATTGCTGGGACGCAGGGATCAGCCTTCCTCACCATTGTCTTCCTCCAGCTCCATCCTTGGGACTGGGGCTCCATCCTTGGGACTGGGGCTCCATCCTGGCTGTCCCAGATTGCTGGGGCGCACGGATCAGCCTTCCTCACCATTGTCTTCCTCCAGCTCCATCCTTGGGACTGGGGCTCCATCCTGGCTGTCCCGCAGCTCTGCCAGCCCTGCCTGCTCCAGCAGCCCTGACCTGGAGAGGCTGATTCAGATCCTCCTCCGCAGGGTTTTTTTCTCAAGCCGATCACACGCCTGACTCGTGTCCAGCACCAGCGCTGCCAAATCGCCTCCAGCCCGCATGCTGGGGGGACACATCCCAACCCTGCCAGCAAGCAGAGAGGCTTGTGAGGAGCAGTGTGGACCCTCAGCTGGCTTCTGACTCTGCTCAATGCGCCCCTCAGAGCAGGATGTGATGGGGTGGCCAGGAGCCATCCTCGACAGGGGTCAAGAGCAGCGTCTGCTGTGGAGCCACCAACAAAACCCAGGAGAAGGTGGCAGTGAGGATGGTGCTTCCTGGATTGCAGCTGCATGGGGCTCATCATCTGCTTGAGGGTGATTTTTAGGGTTGTTCTTCTTCACAAGAGGCTGTGCCACCTTTCAGGGAGACCCCCAGACCCACTGCTATTCACACTGACAGGAATAACCCCCCCGTGGGGTGCACAGGAGCTCCCAGTACGAGGACAAGGGTGTATTTAAGCGAGGAGCTCATTCTTTCTAACCCCTCCAAGCAGCCCTGCCACTCTCCCTGGCTTGCACCCCGATGCAGACCGTTGCAAGCACGGCTCTGCTTTGCTCTGCAGGGTGGAGGAACTGGCTCGTCCTCCCAGAGCTGGGGAACCCCATCCTTCCCCTTCCTCCGGCTGCTAAAGAGGCCCCTGAACGTTTAACTGCACAGTGAGAGGAGTGGGGAGCCCACCCCAGTGCTGTGCAGGCAGGCAGAGGCTGCGGCGCTCTTGTCCTGCCTCTACAGGACCAGGGTAGGGAGTTTTGGGGATGCGTTAGGATCACAAGGGGTGACACTCCAGCTCCTGGAGTGTTTCTGTGAGTCAGGAGTCCTGGTGAGAGCAGCTGAGCTCTGCCACAGGCTCTGCTGGCCAAAAGAGATGCTGAGGGCTCCTCTTGCAGCCCATCTCCCAGACATCTCGGACCCTGCTCCCTCAGCGCAGCTGGGATTTGGGAAGCTGGGCTGGGCTCCATCCCTAGAACTTCCCACTTGCATCCCAACAATTTTTGTTGAATCACTTGCGGCCTGAGAAATAAAAGTCCTTTGAATTCTCCCTCTGAGCTCCAGCAGGTCTGGGATGGCTTTGTAGCCATGAGAGAATACCTGGGTGAATTCCTATCTCCATAAAGGTCAATGCTATCAAAAAAAGGGAGGTTGCCTCTGCGGGGACACCTGGGAAATATCCCAGGCAGGGAAAGGCACATCGGACTTCCCACATCACATCATATTTATTTCCTTCCAGAGGATCCTCCTATTTTTTCATCCACAGGTAGAGGTGAATCCTACGAGATGTCCATGAGTGGAAAAAGGAAGGTCAGCCAATGCCTGAAACGATTTTGCTGCAGTTACAACCGAGCAAGGATTGTGCTGGAAGGTTTCTGTGGAAGTGGGGTCTGGGGAATCGACATAAAAAGCCTTTTTTCCAGGCTGCTTCCCTTGTCAGTTGGGTTGTTTACAGAGCCGGGATGCCAGAGTGCCTGGAAGGGAGCCAGCTCTATTTTAGCCCTGCATAAATGATTTAAACACCTCGTGCTGGGGGAGAATTCCCGGGAAGGCAGCGCGGAGAGGAAGGCGAAGGAGAGGAGTTCTTCAGGGTGGAAGCAGGGCTGCGTGGAGGGATGAGGCTGCTCAGCTCTGTGATTCTGGTGGAGCAGGGCTGGAGGCTCTGGGAGATGGGGGGAAGGTAGGAGGGACATCAAAAGTTGCTGCTGAAACACCAGGGAGGTGCGTGCCCAGGGCTGGCAGTCCCTGCAGCCACGGGGCTCGGGGGACAGCTTGATGGCAAGCATAGCATTATGGAATAATAGAATGATTTAGGTCTGATGGGACCTTGAAGTCCATCCAGTTCAAACTGCCCCATCCCTGGAGGTGTTCCAGGCCAGGTTGGATGGGGCTTGGAGCCCCTGATCCAGTGGGAGATGTCCCTGCCCATGGCAGTGGGGTAGAACTGGATGGGCTTTGAGGTCCCTTCCAACACAAACCACTCCGTGGTTCTATGATCCCTGAGCTCCATTCCTGCTGTCACGCAGCTGGGACAGCCAGCTCAGGACCACAGCACAAGGGAGATGCCAGATTTGAACCCACCTCAGAGCTCTGTGGGATGCTCCCACCAGGAACAGAGAGAGGACACCAGGCCTGAGACAGGAGGGCTGGCAGTCTCCACCAAAACTCACACCTTGACTGTATGAACTCTCAAATAATTTTTCAAAATCACTGGCTAAATTCCTGCAGATTTTCTTGGGGATGCAAGAAGGCAACACTCCAAGTCCCCATTCCACCAGCTGGCAGCGTGACAGCTTTCCACTGGAGTGACTGATGGGTTTTTTTCTTAATGCAGGCCAAACAAAGTAATTTTCTCTCATTAGCGCTGCTGATACAGCTGGAAAAAGTGAGCTGGCTCTCTGAAAGCTCATCTGCTGCTCTCACAAAGGGCACTGTCCCTGCTTGGGGTGTTTGGCTGCCCTGGCTTCAGCGCTCCTTGTCCTGTGATGGTTTGCACTGAAACTTGGAAAGAAAAAGACTCCAGGATGGAAAAGTTCAGCCCTAAAGTGTGAGGTTGGACAAAATCCAGGCAGGACTTGGCAGACAGAGCCCACAAAGGTTGTTCCTCTTGCTGACATTTTTACTTCTGTGCTTTCCAGAGCCACTCTGCATCTCTGCTCTGGCAGGGACGTGTTCTACCAGTGTCAGAGGTGATGTTACCACCACGATGGATGGTGTTCTCTGGGCTTCCCCAAGTTGGTTTTGTCTCTGGAGCTATGGATATTCCAGAAGCAAACGCTGGAGCAGCCTCGTATCTTGTAGAGGTGGCTCTCCCATCGCCCCGTCTGGCTTCCTTGCCAGCTCAGAGGTGGCCAGAGGGCTTTGCTTTGCACAGCAGGCACTGCCCATCCCTCACTACACCAGGACAACCCCAACACAGCTCAGATAAACCACCTGGTGGAAACAAGGTCCTGGGATCTGATTGCAAGCTCTGGTTATGGGCAATGAAAAACCAGCAGCTAGTCAATACCTCTGTGCCTTGCAAGCCGGCTCTGGGGTGCAGGTGAGGCTGCTTTGGACAAAGAACACCCTGGAAAACTGGTTATGAATCCATCTGCCTCCTGGGAATTTTGCATTCAAGTCTTGCCAGGAGGACAAGTCGACCCATCCCTGGAGGGGCTCTCCAGAGGGACCCTCACGGGCTGTGCTGAGTCCTGAGCCACTCTCCAGCAGGAGAGAACCCGCAGCACCCCACGGAGACTGAGTCATTCCTCCAGGAAACCCCCTTACGCTGAGGCCAAAGGCAGACCAGCTTCACTCGGAGAGAAACAGCTGCACGAGCAAACTGGATCTGAGTCATTCCCAGCGTTTAAACCTTTCCTTTTGCATTCCCAAAAAGGTGCCTTTATGGGAGCTTTTTTTTTTTAAGTACAAGACAGCTGTTCCAGGTGAGAAAAAGCAAGCTGGAGATGGAAGACGAACTGGATCTAAGGTAAGTTCAGGGCTGCTGTCACCACAACTCGTGTGAGATTGGTGTCAGCATCTCTTCTGGGCTCTCAGCCAGTTGTATCCTGGGCTGCATCCAA
The DNA here is from genome assembly GCF_017976375.1 of Cuculus canorus. NCBI lineage: Eukaryota > Metazoa > Chordata > Aves > Cuculiformes > Cuculidae > Cuculus > Cuculus canorus. Next base: position 11,221,676 of record NC_071417.1, read on the forward strand.
AGCAGTGGGAGCAGCAGCGCCAGGGAGGGGATTCTGCCCCTCTGCTCCGCTCTGGTCAGACCCCACCTGGAGCCCTGTGTGCAGTTCTGGAGTCCTCAGCACAGGAAGGACATGGAGCTGCTGGAGTGAGTCCAGAGGAGGCCATGGAGATGATGTGAGGGCTGGAGCATCTCCCGTACGAGGAGAGGCTGAGAGAGTTGGAGTTGTTCAGCCTGGAGAAGAGAAAGCTCTGAAGAAACCTTAGAGCAGCTTCCAGCGCTGAGAAGGGCTACAAGAAAGCTGTGGAGGGGCTCTGGATAAGGGAGTGCAGGGACAGGATGAGGGGGAACAGTTTTGAACTGAAAGAGGGGAGATGGAGTTGAGATCTCAGGAAGAAATATTTTGCTGTGAGGGTGGGGAGGCCCTGGCCCAGGTTGCCCAGAGCAGTGGGGGCTGCCCCATCCCTGGAGGGGTTCCAGGCCAGGTTGGATGGGGCTTGGAGCCCCTGATCCAGAGGGAGGTGTGGGACTGGATGAGCTTCGAGGTCCTTTCCAACCCAAATCATTCTATGATTCCTTCCCTCCAGGGAGCACTGTGACACCTCTTTTCTCCTGCATTTTGGAGAGACCAAGTTTTTGTTACTCCTCCAGAACACAGCTCTGACAAAGCACACGTGAGAGGTCTTGGTGTGAGAGGTGGTGCCTGCGGAGATCTCCTGTTGCCTTCTCCTCTGACCAGCTTCCTTCACCCAGGGATGACCAGTGGCCAAAGCTGCACCGAGACCCACGTGTGGCCAGGAATGGGGCTGCTCAGAGCTCCCACCGCTCCCGAGGCGAAAGAGAGGAGATCTCTGAGGTCGGGGGAGCAGGGATGCTCAGAGAATCATAGAACCATGGAATGATTTGGGTTGGAAGGGACCTCAAAGCCCATCCAGTTCCACCCCCCTGCCATGGGCAGGGACACCTCCCTCTGGATCAGGCTGTCAGTGCAGATGTGTTCACGCAGATGTTGCCCCACCCGCGGGTCCGGGGGGGGGCGATGGGCGGGGAACGGGGAGGGGGTGCGGTACCTCCCGGTGGCCGCTCGGTGGCGCTGCGGCCCCGCCCGGGGTGGGGACCGGGGAGGGGGGGAGTGATGCTCGGGGGTTACCGGGACCGGGGAGGGCGGTATAGAGAGGGGCAGGAAGCGGTACCGGGACCGGGGATGGACGTGGTGGTGCCAGTACCGGCGGGGGATGCCGGTAGCAGGGGGCCGGGCACGGTACCGGTGGAGTGGGGACGATGGTACCAGTAACCAGGGGTGTGGGTGGCGGTGCCGGTACCCGTCCCGGGGGAGCAGGGGTGGTGGTACCGGTACCAAGAGGCGGGGAGAGCGGTGCCGGTACCTGGGGGGGCGGTGTTGGGGGATGCCGGCACCGGATCCATTTCTCCTTGCTGCCTTCAGACCCCGGCTCAGGGTCTGGGAGGCTCCTGGAGTGGTTGCTCCCTTGAATTCATCCCCCTGCAGCCCCTCCCTGCAGCTCCCCCATTCCCTCCCCTCTCCTCATCTCCCCTCCCCTGCCCTCCATTGCATCGCATCGCATCCCATCTCCATCCCATCCATCCCCATCCATTTCCATCCCATCCATTTCCATCACATCCCATCTCCATCCCATCCATCCCCATCACATCCCATCCCATCCCACGCCATCCATTTCCATCGCATCCCATCTCCATCCTCTCCCCTCCCCTCCATTGCATCGCATCCCATCTCCATCCCATCCCATCTCCATCCCATCCCATCCCATCCCAACCATCCCCATCCCCTCCCCTCCCCATGGGCCCTTTGAGTCTAAAAACCTCAAATTTTCTGCTCCAGATGTGCTACAGCCAAAGCATCCTTGCATCCCAGTGTCCGGTCCTCCTGCCAGGGCATCCTGGAATCTGGTCCCCTACCAGGACATCCCAGTGTCCAGTCCCTGGCCCTGCTGGGCATGTCCTCCTGCTGGGCATGTCATCCACCACTTCCACCAGTGTCCTTCCACGTGTGGGTGAAGGTGTGGGTGCGTGCGGGAATGTGTGCGGGAAGCTGTTGGGAGTGTGTTTGGGAGGGGTGTTCATGCGGGGTGAGGGGTGTTTCTGGAGGACTGGAGGTGGCAGGAATGTATGTGAGGATCCAGATCAAGGTGGATCTGTCTGGTCTGCGCTTGGGGACGCACCATGCTGGCCCTGGGGAACCTGACTGACACAGGAGCCCCCCAAAAAGGTGCTTGCCAGGCTCTGCTCCGTGTGCCTTGTCCCGATCTGAATGGCAATGGCATTTTATTGCTGCTCCCTGGCACGGTCGCTGGAGCTGCTGCTGAGAGCATCCTGGGAGGAGCTCCCAGCCCATCCATCACCCACTGACTTGGCATTTATGAGGGATCTGAAGCAATAAATTCTCCCTGGGACGCGCCTGGCAGTTGGTGTCAAGGACAGGCTGGGTAAAACCTCTGCAGGCACCACGTGAGCCCATGCTTGCTCACCACCCTGAGCCCATGATTGCTGCCTGCTCCCTCCTGGTGCCCACGGGGCCACCCCTGTGTTGTCCCAGGCTGAGGAGCTGCCTTTCCCCGTGCTCACGCATCCCCTCAGCCACTGCGCAGCATCCCCGCCTGCCAGCCTGGCCCCTCGGTGGTGGCTGAGCTGCGATCATGAGCTTCTCTCCAGGAGAGGTGCAGCTCCCACAGTGTGGCTCTCTGATGCCAGCGGAGAGGTAGGTTTACTTGAGAGACAAAGAAAAAAGTGGCATCTGGAATATTGCACCCCATTGTGGGCTTCCCGGTACGAGACAGACATAGGCACACTGGATCAAGGCCAGCAAAGAGGTGTGAAGATGATTAAGTCATTGGAGAGAAGCGGTGAGAAGGTTCTTTTCATCATGAGAGAAGGAGTGCTCTCCATCCTTGGAGATATGCAAACCCCAACAGGTTGATGGCCCTGAGTGGGCTGCTCGAGGCCACCCTGGCTGAGCAGGGGTTGCATTACGCTGTGTCCAGAGGTTCCTCCAACCTCAGCAGTTCCATGAGTCTAATGAGATTGAGCCCTGGAAAGATGGGCGAATGTCCAAGACCAGAACATAGAGAAATAAGAAGACATTCCATCGCCTTTCTTGCTTTTCTTTGGAAGCACCTCCGGTTGCAGAGTGTGGACAGTGCTGAATGACGAGGCTGAGTGGCGGTGGGGGACAGAAGAGAAAAACTAATCTCCCAGACCTTCTTGTGGCCATTCAGCATCACCAGAGGACATCACCGGGGAACGTGGCACATTCCCAAAGAAAACAACAGCTCCAACAGCCACATTTCCCCGCCTATTATTACTGTATCACAGTAACAAAAAACAATGATAAAAAACCCCACAAATTATCCAAAATTTGGCATTTCTTTAATGTGAAGGGTGCTGGGATTCTGAGGAAACCTGGATTTCTCATGACATTTTGCTCTGTGAGAAAACTCTTCTTGGCTGTGCCCAGAGCTGCGTGTTGCTCAGCAGAGCACAGACGGCCTGACAACAATTTGGCTGCTGAAACTTCTAAAAATAAAAGCCATCCTTTCTTCTTTATTTTTTTCCCCCTCTTAAGAAACGTTGCAGCATCCCACCTTCCTCCCGGTCCCAACTGTCAGACCTCCCCAGGCAGAGGGGCTGCGGGCACGACGCTGAGCTCCCGGATTGTGTCACTTTGATTTTCTGCCGGATTTTGTTCTGGGAATGCAGTATTTTCTCAGCTCTTGGCAGTGATGGAGGAAAGAGGGAAGCAAAGGTCGCAGGGTGGGTTCATTGCTGTCGATTGGCGTTACCCAGAGAGGAAATTTGAGTTGTCCTCCTGGAAACCATCTGCCCAGATTGCCCAGAGAAGCCGTGGCTGCCCCATCCCTGGAGGTGTCCAAAGCCAGGTTGGATGGGGCATGGAGCAACCTGATCCAGTGGGAGGTGTCCCATCCACCGTTATCTCTTCCTCCATTTGACCAATCACCCTGGTGAAGAGGGCAATCAGATTGTAATTTCTTCTCGACAAAACTGCTGTGTGGTGTTTAGTCATTATGTTTTGCCACATTATTGTCCTCTAGATGTTTCCAAATGGATCGCTCAATAATTCATTCCAAATTCTTTGAGGACCTGAGGCCAGGCTGGTTGATCTGTAACTCCCCAGCTCCTCTATCTTTATTTTTCCCTTTCATTTTGTTCTTTACAGACAGACCTCTGGGCTCCTCTGGGATCTCTGGACCCTTCATGGTACAAACTGGTGCCTCTATTTCAGAGACTGCTTACATTTTCCAGGGTCATTTTTCTTGACCCCTGACTGCTCACACGCACGGACCTTATCTGGGTACCATATGACTACCTCCTTCTTGATGCCAACTGCAGCTCCTGTCCCCGTGCTGATGACAGTCACCCTCCACACTGCTCACAGCCTTGTCCTGCGGAAGCCGTGGTGAGGAAGGCGCTATTTACTACTTTATATGATGGCTTTGCTGCTTTTCTCTGTCACAAGACACAAGTGCCAACTCTCTTTTCTCCCCATTCCACTTCCAGTGTATTTCTGGAACACCTTTTGTTGCTTTTTATGCTCCTCACTGGCTGTAACTCACTCAGCTCCTTAGCCTTTTTCTTTCTACCCCCATTGCTTGAGCTTTCCCTTTACTCTCAGCATTATACCCTCATCCCCATTTTTATAGGATTCTTTTTTGATTTCCAGCACACTAAAGTGCTCCTGATGCAGCAATATTTGTCTTTTACTGTCGTCCTGTGGTTCTTCCACATCAGGATATTTAGCTGCTGAGCACCTAATACAACCTCTTTAGTAACTTCCCACACTCCTGTATTTCTCTTTTCCCTAGGATGCCTCCCCAAGGGGCTCTTGGTGGTAAAGCATCCCCACCAGTCCATTAGGTTTGTGTTTGTACAGACAACTGTCTTATTTTTTTGTATGCTCTCTTTCTTTTAATGCCAAACTCAATGAACCCCACCCCTTGGGATCGCTGCCCCAACACGATGCCCAAATGGTCCTTGGTCAGAAGCAAGGCTGGAAGCGCTGCTCCCACCCTGCCTCCCCAGTCCCACTGCTTCCTGGTGGAAAACACGCCCAGAGAACTTTCCAATTGTTATCTGGGCAGGCTACGTCCTCCTGCATTTGTTTGTGTGATGGCATGTCAAAATGAGATGGTTTAGACATAAAAAGTTGCTGTTTATTCAGCCAACTGCTTGCGGAATGAGGTCTTAACTTGAGAATAATTGCAGATAAAATGAAGCTGTATTTTTGATGAATAAATTGTTCTTCTTTCAAATGTGCTCAATTTGAGGTTTAGTGCTATGATAAATCTTCAGTAACTTCTGTTTCTGAGAGAAGTGGCAGACAGGGAGGGAATGTGCCCAGCCTTGGTGCAGGACAGATGGTCCATGCAGAAATCCTGCAAGAACGAAGCCTCCTCCCCACCGGCAAGAGCGGTGGGGACCAGCCCGATCGGAGCTCAGAAGCCTTCGCCATGGTCTACACAGCCTGAAAGAGTAATGGGAAGGGGAATGGGAAGGCAAGAGCAGTGGGTGGAAGCCTGGTTGTCACCTGGAGGAAACGTGCCCAAAATACCACACTTGCTCTCTGGCCAGAGTCTGTCCATCTGTCCGTCCATCCATCCGTCTATCTATCCGTCCATCCAGACATCCCTTCATAGAATTATAGAATCATGGAGTGGTTTGGGTTGGAAGGCACCTTAAAGCCCATCCAGTTCCACCCCTGGACTCACTTCAACAGCTCCATGTCCTTCCTGTGCTGAGGACTCCAGAACTGGATGCAGGGCTCCAGGTGAGGTCTCACCAGGGTGGAGTATAGGGGCAGAATTCCCTCTCTGGCTCTGCCGGTCTCACTGCTTTGGATGTAGCCCAGGACATAGTTGGTTTCTGGGCTCTGAGTGCGTGTTGCTGGCTCACTTTGAGCTTCTCATCTCCCAGCACCCCAAGTCTTTCTCTTCAAGGCTGCTTTCAATCCATTCTCTGCCCAACCTGTGTTTGTGTTTGGGACTGTCCCGACGTTGGTGTAGGACCTCGCACTTCAGGATCTCACCAGCTCATAGCCCTGCCTTGGTGGTGACCCTGTGCCGTGCTGGGAGAGGTGGTGATGCTCATCACCTCACACTGTCCTACCTCTCACATCTCTCCCCAGATCTGAGAGGAGCTTTGCCAGTCACGGTCTGGGCAGTGTGGGACCTGAGGACACAGCCATGGCCCTGTTTGGGGACATCTACTGCTTGTGCCACCAGGCTGGCCCTTGACCTGGGGGGCTGTGAGGGCTGCCCAGACCTGCTGTTACAACGACCACAGCTCAGAGGGCCACACGTCACAGATGTGGCCTCAAAAGGGAAGCGCTAAGCGGCTCTGCTTTTGGAGAAGCTTAGCACATAAAGCTGATTTCAACAGCATTTCCCTAAAGTTTTAAAACCCATCACTAATCAGCAGCTGCTCTGCAGCTGGAGTAAAAGATCAGACAAAAATAAAGAACTCTTCCAAAGTCGGGAGGCAGCGCTTCCCAGCTCCCGCATCCATCACTGGCCGCACCGACATTTACGAGCACAGGGAGCCATAAATCCGCTCGGGGCCGACACCGTCCAGGGATTCGGCACTGAAGGGGAAGCATCGTGTCTGAATCTGTGTCCTGCCCTGGGAGAAACTTTATTAATGCTTCACACCGTGAGCCAGACACATCCAAGCCCTTGGACATCCATCTCTGGATCTTTTGGTCTCTCCTGCCTGTTCCTGCCTCAGCCTGGTGTTCCTGCTGGGCGATTTTCAGCTCCAGCGTCTCCTTTGGGCTAGAGAACTGGGTATTTTGTTGGGAAGAGGGACAGGAGGTGGCGTATTTTGCTGTGATTTCAGTTACCCTCCTGTCTCCCCTTTCTCCTGGAGCAGATACGGTGCAAATTACATCTGTCCTTGGATTCAGAAGTGAATGGAGAGATTGGGTCCAAACTGTTCGCCTGTGCAGAGCTCTTGTGCCCTAGATGAAGCTGCTCTGCCTCAGACCCTGCGATGCTCTGGGCCACGGGTTGAGGGGTCTCTTGTCACTCTACAAGTGCTTCTGGAACCCAATGGGGAAGGCTGTAAAACCTTGGTGGGATGATGCCATGGGCAGCAAAGCAATGTCCTTGCTGCAGTCTTTAGGCACAGCTATGATCTCCTGAGGTGGCGCGAGCTGAACAGCAGCGGAGGAGCAGAGAGTCTGAGGGAGACCCCAGCCAGTCGCTGAGTGTGCATCAACCTGGCTGTGTGATGGCAATCCCCCACCACAACCCAACCCCGCTGTCCTCAGCAGCGCACCACCGGGGTGCTTTCCACGTCAATCCAGAAGCACGAACAAACATGGGTCAGCTGAAGTGAGGGGAGGCTGAGGGAATGGCTCAATCCCCATCCTGGTGAGCACCAGCAGAACGAGGTGCCTGTGCAAGCCAGCATCTTGTGCCAAGGATGCCTTGGGCACCAACGATGCTCGCTCGGCCACCAGAACTCAACAGCGCTACTTCCAGGGCGAGACGTCCCTTCGTTGCCTTATGAAATATTTTCTTTGTAAACCCAAGGAAACTATATTTGTGTGTGTGTGTGCAGGGGGAGAGGCTGGAGACATCCCCAGCCACTGCATTCGCTCCGATTACACATAAATTGACATCTTGTAAGAGAACTGCCCAGAATACTGAGTGATTACAGCCCGCACTGAATCACAGAGGAACGTGGGCACAGCACCTCTTACAAATCACTGCAAGGACCTTGCAGATTAAATCCTTCTTCCCCCCTCGAAAAGGCTGCGTTTGTGCTGTAAACTGTAAAAATAGCAAGCGCTGCTATTAACGAGGATGTGCTGTAACTGCTGACTCCGATGCAAAGCGCATCTCCATATGGTCATTACAGAGGAAGGACAAACCAAATATTTTATGTTTCTCACAGTTATTGTTCATCAAAGGGTTATGAAAATGCATAATGACTGGGTATGATGAGCTCGTCATTCAATAAAGGGAACGAGATGAGGACCCATGTGCATTTCCAACCCAAATAATCAAGGCCATTAAATCAATAGCTTAATTATGTGATAAATTTCAAAACATTTTTGAAGATTCGTTTTGTTTTTATTTAACCAAATAACATGTTGATCTGCAGCTCTCTGTGGAATCTGTACAACAAACCCACAGCAGTGGGGTTCACAGGATCACAGAATCACAAGGTTGGAAAGGACCCATTGGATCATTGAGTCCAACCATTCCAACACTCCCTAAACCATGTCCCTCAGCACTTCATCCACCCGTTCCTTAAACACCTCCAGGGAAGGGTTGTTTCACTGAGTCTCAGTTTCTGTTTTTTATTGCTCTCCCGGAAGCTGCTGAGGGCTCAGGTCCCACTGCTGCTCCATCCCATTGGATTGTCCAGGGCTGGGGGGATGCTGTGTACAGATGGGCTCCAAACAGGGCTCTGAATCACTTATCTCAGCGACACTGACTGCGTTATGGTGGTGAACCCTCTGCGCCAGGACCTGTGTGGGTTGGTTCTCCCACTTACTCACTCCAAGACGCCTTCCTATCAGCTCAGGGCCCTGCGCAGACTGTGCGAGCGATGTTCAATATTGCATTTCTCCAAGCAGGCAGTTATTGTTCATTAACTTCAATTCTTCACCGTGCTACTATCCAGCTCCTTGCAAAGAAGCAACACTCCAGGCTTGGGGAAGAGTAGCTGGAAAGCTGCCTGGTGGAAAAGGACCTGGAGGTGCTGGTCAGCGGTGGCTGAGCCTGAGCCAGCAGTGGCCCAGGTGGGCAAGAAGGCCAACAGCATCCTGGCTTGGATCAGCCATGGGGTGGCCAGCAGGAGCAGGGAAGGGATCGTCCTCCTCCAATCATGGGTGAGGCCACACCTCAAATCCTGAGCTCAGTTTTGCGCCCCTCAGTCCAAGGAGGACATTGAGGGGGCTGGAGCATGACTGGAGAAGGCAACAGAGCTGGGGAAGGGTCTGGAGCCCAGAGGTTCTGGGAGTGGCTGAGGGCCCTGGGGCTGTTTAGTCTGGAGAAGAGAAGGTGGAATGGAGAGCTCATTGCTCTCTACAGCTCCTGGAAAGGAGGTTGTGGTAAGATGGGTGCTGGGCTCTGCTCCCAAGGAACAAGTGATAGGGTGAGAGGAAATGCAAGTTCTGCACTGGGGGAGGTTTAGATTGGATATTGGGAAGAATTTCTTCACTGGAAGGGTTCTCAGGCACTGGCAGAGACTGCCCAGGGCAGTGGTGGAGTCACTGATCCTGAAGGTTTTTAAAAGCCAAGTAGATGAGGTGCTCAGGGATCTGGTTGAGTGATGGACAGGTGCGGTTGGACTGTACAATCTCAAAAGTCTTTTCTAACCAAACAATTCTCTAATTCTATGAAATCCCATTATCCTTCTCCTGCACAGTCGTACTCTGCTCTAATGTGTTAGTGACTGGATCCTCCAGCCAAAGGTGGCATCTTTGCTTTGACACAGGCGTCAGCAAGCCTGAAGATGACCAGAGAAGAGCTGCAAGGTGGCTGAAAGTCCTGTCTTACACCCTGAGTGAGGGGCAGGTCACAAGGTGACCGGTGCTCTAGGTGGGAGTCCTGGCTTTGGGAGAATGGTGCTGGTAAGAGGTGGGTGTTTGGATGAGCAGGACAGCATGGAGAGAAGAGCCCATGGTGGAAAGAGGCACCAGGATGAGTCAGAACAGAAGCAGAAACAGCATGAACAGCTCGATGAAGGATCTGGCAGGTTTGGTGTCGCTGACTGGGGAGCTGCCAGGGAGCCTCGGGTCTCTGCCCCATTGCATCAGTGCTGTGAGGGCAGTGGGGAGTCAGTGATGTTAACTCAGCCCTGTGGGTCTGGGGTGTGCGGACTGCTGGTCACGGCTGTTCCTCCGCATCCCTTCCCTTGTTGCTCCTGTGTCCTCATCCCCTTGGAGCTGTGTGCTGTGTCTCCTCCTCCACATCTCCCATGGTACCCAAAACACCAGCCCTTGCCCCAGGGGCCAAGGAAACCCTCTAGGAATGGTTCTTGTAGGGAACTTCATCTCAGAATGGGTCATGTGGGAGTTTTGGGAACATTTAGGTGGTGCCCCATCTCTGCCCTCTCATGGCTGGGCTCTGGGATAGTCCCGTGCACGTTGCTTTGGAAAATCAAGCCAGTTCCTTTCCAAATCCACGATGTAAAGCAGCAACTGGGATCTTTTCTGCTCCGCTTTCAGGCTGCGCTGTGAGTGGAAACGTCCCTGCATGCCATTAACATGTCAGGGAAGGAGATTTGAGGCTTGTGCTCCTCAGCAGCTCCACTAAACACTCTCTGAAACCCAGCTACGGGTAATTCAGCGATAACCAGCGCCCCATTAACAGCCAGCAGGGCCTTGCAGCAGGCTTTGGCGTCATGCAATTAGCTGAAATGTCTGTAAACTATAAATATGTAATTAGAGTCTGTCTAACGAATTACAGCAGTGGAGGTGGGGGTGTGTGTGTGGAGGCTTCCTGGGCACAAATGCCTCCCTGGCTGGGAGCAGCGTGTTCGAGCAGCAGCTCACCGTTTGTGCCCACTTAATATTCCACTCGCGGAAAGGTGTTTTATTAAATGACGATTTGAAAGTTAATTGTATTAATTTTCCATTGATTGCATATCTAATTCTAAATGAACTTGCTGGCACCTCACTTGCCTACCTGCAGGTTGAATTAATCTCAACAGCCAACATCCTTGCAAAAACACAAGCTGACAGAGTCGCAGCTTTGTCACCCGCATGTCACCCGTTTATGATGGTGTTGAATCTTCACCTTTTGCACCCAAAGAAAGAGGATGAAGCTTTTGCTCTGCGGAGAACGGTGCTGTCATGGGTTTCCATTCAGCCAGCGCTTGTGGTCTGATCTTGACTCTTGGTCCTCTGTTGGTTGAAGCCCTGTTGGAGGAAGGCTCAGGATTCACGTCAGGCTCATCACCATCAGCACACGTGGGTCCTTTGTAGCTGGTGACACCCTGCTGGTGTCCTTGACCTCAAGCTTTCTCTAGAAATGGTCAAGCCTGTAAAAGAGCAGGATTGCTTTCCTCTTGCTTGGCAGGGAAAAGTGGCTCTGGCCAGGACCTTCTCTGTGTCCCTTTGCTTTGCCGTGGGGCTGTAGCTCACTGTCCATGGCCACCACTGGTCCAGAGCCAGCTTCTAGGCCTCCTTCTCTGGTGGTCACCCTGTGTGTCCAGTCACTGAGGTGGCTGGAGAGGTAGGTTCACACCCAGGGGTGTACAGCAGGATGGGATAGACTATCAAGACTAAATGAAGTGTTCTCGGTGCTCTGCTGCCCTGGACCCAACTCCCCATCTTCCTAACCAAAGCAAAGAGCACACATGTCACTCATGAATACTCATGCCTTGGTTCCCACTCCCAGAGCAGCTACTGCAGCCACACCAGGCCAAGAGAGGGTGTCTGAAGCCCACTGATTTCCAGTAGTGGGAGGGAACAGATCCCTGGATGGGTAGGGTGGTGCAAGAGCCTGCCAGGAGGGTGGTGGGAGCTGTTTAGTGGCCAGGATAGTGATGGTGGATCTTCCCTTCAAAGGGACAAGGAGCACTCTTGGCTGAAGGACTGTGGGGTGACTCCTGGTGTGTGACACAGGCTGCCGGAGCAGACACGTGGTGAAGCCCAGGAGATCCTTGGGGTGCAGGGATGGGTGCTCCCAGCTGCACGTGCTGGGAATGGCCACAAGTGCTGCGCGATGTCCTTGCCCCAGGCACCGGTGTCCCCGCTGCTGCCGCACCCAGGCTGAACGTCTTTGCTGAACACAGAGATCGTTGCTTTTATGGGCACTATAGCAGCCATCGCTTTATTCGAATGGAGGTGTCTTATGGTTTAATATCATTAAATACAGATGCAACTTGTGTTCTCTAAAGCCATAATGCCCCTTCCTGTTACTGCCTTACAATTAACTGGGCTATAAAGCTTTCAAACATATTGCAGACACTAATTCAACTGGATGCTGGAGAAACATGGTTTTATTGGGCAATTACAGTGCTTGGAACACGTTCCAGTCCGCGTGGTACCTTCCCAATAGAAGTAGGGGCTCTCGGGCCACGCCACAAAGAAAGGTTCAAAGGTGCTATCACAACAGCCCGTCTCCAGGCGGCAGGGATGGTTTTATTTACATCTCAATAAAAATCTATCCAGGCTTGATGTCAGAGCTCCTGAAAGCAGAGAGCACAGTGAGCTGTGCAGATCAGAGCTGGGCCAGATCCCTCACCTCTCTGCTCTGACCCAGGAGGAGGTGTCCCTGCCCATGGCGAGGGGATGGAACTGGATGGACTTCAAGATCCCTTCCAACTCAAACCATTCTGTGATTTTATGATTCTATGAACATTCCCGAGATGCAGATGTAGTGTCCTGGCCTCCTCCTTCCAGGCACAGCCATTGTGCTTTGCTACCCTGCACAAAGTAACGCCTCATAAGAGGGTCATTCAAGTGAAAGGGTTCAAGAAGTGCTTCTTTGTCACATGTGGCACCTCTGCTGGTCCAGCCAAACGGGGACTGATCTCAACCAGCTCACCCTCATGCACTAGAGATGTTTTAGCCCATCTTTAGAGTGGAAGACCCGTTGACAGGAGATGTGGCTGCTCAGCAGGCTTGGAAGGCAAGACACTCACTGCTGAGGAAGGGAAAAATAGTCTGGGTGAGCCTTTGCCCTCGAGAGCTTTTCCTGGTTGTCCCAGAGGTCAACAACCGCGACTATGAATGCAAGTGTCATGGCCATGAGCAGCCGGAGGGTGGCTATCGGGCTAGAGACCACCGCTGGTGCTGGCATGGCCCTGCCACCCAACTGAGCCCAAATGCCTTCTGCAAGAAGGAAGATGCGAGTCAGGCATTTGATGTAGGGATTTCTTTGCAGTTAATATCCACATTTGTGGCAGTCAAACACTCCCTCTTGACCACGCTGATTCACACAGCCCAGGCTGGGAGTAAGAGCAGACCTTTTTCATGTTTCTGTTTATTTTTTTCCCATTGCGGAAATGGAGGAAATTTGTGAAGTCTTGAAGAAAAATGTTTTTCTTTCTGCTATGGTAGCAGCACTTCTTATTCCTGTTTATCCTTGCTGTGACTGCTGCTCTCATGGCATTGCCTTCAAGAAAGAGTTTCTCATTTGTACGTTTCCCTCTGGAGAGGAAGGTCATACCCTTCACAAATGGGAAAACTAATTAGAGAGGTAATTCAGCAGTTGCTTGATAGGTCAGATATCAGAAATAAATATACAGGTTAGAGCATTATTATGAAGCAGGTTTTTGCTCCTTTAGTGAGTCATGAAGAAAACAAGCTGTTTTGAGAGTAGATTAATTTTATCACCCACTGGTGGAGCAGAGTGTGCAACGCACAGCGTGCTCAGCAGTGCTCAGCCCGGAGCGACTTGTCTGCAGCTCTCTCAGCGCCTTGGTCCAGTGGAAGGTGTCCTTGCCCATGGCAGTAGGTTGGGCTTTGAGGTCCCTTCCAAACCAAACCACCCTATGATTCCATGATCCCCCTGCTGGTCCTGCTGCTTTTCACACAGCCCAGGATAAAGCTGGCTTTCTGGGTTGCAAACACGCATTTCGCTGGCTCATGTTGAGGTTTTTCCTTGACTGTGCCTGTCTGGGAGTGGGCTGAGAAGCCTTGTGAAGCTGGCGTGGCATTGGGAGGCTCATTAGTGGGTTTATGCTGTGATCTTTGGACTGAAAGCGCTGTGTCACTGCAGGGAATTCTCATCTCTGTGAGCTCCCAGCACTGCTCTTAGCCTTGGGACAGGAGAAGCATCTCCAGGGGCCGCATCCCATGGGTGGGAAGCACCCTCTCCCTCCACTGCATCCTCAGAGGTAGAGGGTGTGTGGTGAGGTCAGCAAAGCAATGTTCATCCTTGTACCTCTTTACTGCTTGCAGCTGAGTTACGGTCTAAGAATTGTTCACAGGAACAGCTCCAAGTGAAAAACACCTTCGAGAAAGCTGCAATCTGCTCATGGCTAATTCGAGAACAGAGAGAGAAGCAGCCCGGCACATGTGATGAATTATTCACGTGGTGCCCAGGGGTGTGCATGAGGTCCATGGGGCAGAAGTGTGATGCAGGCACGTCTTTGGACTTTGCAGCTTCATACGGGGTGTAGCCTGAACCGGCCCCAGGTCTGAGAGCAAATTCCGCTCCTTGGTCTTGACATAAGCAGAAGGAAGCACATTGCCCGTCAAAGCTACGTCGCAGGACCTGTGTGTGTGCCCGTGCATTAGTAAACTGCGATGCAGTAGGCGATGAGGTTACACCTGAGGGGAACGCCTAAACATGACGCTGCTGAACTGGGAAATAAAAGCTACTGGCAGTTCAAGAGAGCCTGAGCCACCACCTGAGGTGGCAGGTTGCCCAGCGTGAGTGCACCTTGATCTCAGTAGCTTTTGGTGGTGCTGGGTTTAGCTCTGGTGGGGCAGCTGTGAGCTGCCAAGACAGGAGGGCTCCTGACGTTGATTTGCCTAAATGCAGCTTCAGAACTACATGAGAGATGAGGAGCAGAAGGAGTGAGAAAGGTGGGAAGTGCAGGAGGGTGAAAATGGGACTGGCATTCAACAGAGATGCTGAAGGTTATGGTGGAGATGGGCTGGAGGCAAGGAAGGAGTGGGAGGAGCATAGACCATAGAATCTTGGAATGGTTTGGGTTGGTAGGGACCTCAAAGCCCATCCAGTTCCAACCTTTGCCATTGGCAGGGACACCTCCCACTGGATCGGTTGCTCCAAGTCCCATCCGACCTGGCCTTGAACCAGAAATGGGGCAGCCACCACTTCGCTGGGCAACCCCTCACAGCAAAGCTTTTCTGCCTAAGATGTCATCTCAATCTCCCCTCTTGAAGCTCAAAACTGTTCCCCTGTGTCCTGACCCTGCATTCCCTGATCAAGAGCCCCTCCCCAGCTTTCTTGGAGCCCCTTTCAGTACTGGAAGCTGCTCTAAGGTCTCCCCACAGCCTTCTCTTCTCCAGGCTGAACAACTCCACCTCTCTCAGCCTGTCCTCATACGGGAGATTCTCCAGCCTCGCTGAGATAGCTGAGCCAATGAAGAGCAGGAAGAGTTGTTGTGTGCCAGGCTTGCTGTCTGAAGGAGGTAGCAGCAGCCCTATTTTTCTGAGTGCTCATTGTTTGCAGTGGGAGATAAGGCTGCTGGAAGCAACAGAGATAGAAAGCTCTCTGACAGCAGTGCTTTCTGCAAATATTTGTTGAGTGCACTTGATTCCCTCTGAGCAGAGACCACCAGCATGCCCTGCCTGTAATGGAGAGATTGTTTTCCAGGTTGTGAGGGAAATTCTGTTTGTCGTCTCCATCTGGAACTGTTTTCAGTTGCAAGCTCACGTCCTTAACCTACTTTGGTCTTGTACCAGCCCAGGACTGACCCAGCATTGCCATCACAAGAGGTGGAAGGGTATCTGTAAAGCAGGAGCTGGGATGCAGCACTTCCTGAAAGAGTATCCTGGTGGTCTGCCTGGTGACAGGGACACCTACCAGTTTTCCTTTGCTCTGGTGGAGGTCCAGGCTGGTCTAGAAGCTCTCTGGGAGCAGAGGAGCATCCAGGAGGCCAGGGCAGACACAGGAGGCAAGGCACAAACAGCACAGGGGCACTCAGGCTGGTGTCCCATTATGAGATTGCAGAAGTCTACATTACTCCTTGCTTCAAATGAGTCTCCTCCAGTATCACTCTGGCTGTAAGAACTGTTCCCAGAGACACATGCTTCCTTTCACCTCTCTCAGGCTGTTTCTTGTGCTCTGTTACTCAAATCGGTGTCTCATGTGATGGACCTGCAGGACACTGAGATATTGCAGAGAGCTGCGGTGGTCCCAGAGGTCCTTTTGCTTTCCAGATCTTTCAAGATCTCCAGATCTTTCCCTCCAGGTATTGCTTTTGAATTGATGGATCATCTGACTGCTCACCATCCTCCAGTCTGCACAGGCAGGCTGGCTGCAGCGCACACGTCACTTTTCCCTGTGCTTTGCTCAGAGGTGAAATCACTGCTCTCTCCACCCTCAAACCACGCGGGAGCTGCACAAGGGTCCTGCGCACCCTCACCATGACCCCACGGGCAGACCTGTAGGATCCCTTGATGAAGCACTGGGCTGTAACACAGCACTTACGGGAAAGGGTCCATTTTCATGAGCAATCCCAGTCCCTCTCCAGCCCAGCTCGATGTGATTTATCAAGCTCTCCATTCTTTGCATCAGCCACAAATTCTTTATGAATGAGTTTTTAATACGCATGTCCGAATCATTGATGAAAATATTGACTACTTTAAGCCTCCTGCAACAAACCATTATGAGAAACACAGATTTAATGACAGCTCCCTGTCAGCAACCGCCGTGCGAGCTCTGACCCGAGTCCCAGTCCATCTCACGTGTTTCTTCTTGATGTGGCCGAGTGCTCATTTTCCATCAGCTGTGCAGCACTAAACCATGTGCGTTCCCTGAGCTGAGCTGTATCACATCTACTCAGTTACTTTTATCAGCCACACATGTAATCTCCTCTGTGAACGAAACGAAGGCTGACAAGACCTGCTTTCCATAAGACCTTATTGATTGGACTTAATTCCCCAGTTTCCTTTCAAGTGACTCTGGTATCGCTTTCCCTGGGCTTTGCCCATGCCTGATGCTCGGAGGCAGCCTTGTGTGGTCTCCTTTGGGATCTCTGTTCCAGCTTCCCAGTGGTCTGAGATTTACTGGGGATGCTCCTGAGCGATCTTCTCCAGATCTGCCCATTGTGTCACACGGTTGATGTCGTTTAACACCACCCTTGATCTTAAAAGTGCTGGTGAGTTTTCCAGCACCCTCACGTGGCACAGACCCAAAGGCGGCCCAGAAATATTTAATGCATTTACCCTCTATCAAGAGTTTGATCGTCTCTGCAAAGAAAACCACACCAATGTTTTTGTTCACAGAGCGTTCCAATATACACCTCACTTTCCTCCATTCGCCAAGTCATGCATTTTTAACCGATCAGTGTTGTATCTTCTTGTATCAATCTTCTGTACTTCATAACATCTAATTCAAAATCAATGATTATCTATTCCCTCTGCACTCCATTTTATTATATATTGCTTTTTTTTATTCCTAATAGTTGCCTCCAGTTTATCACTGAAGGGGACAGGCATCGGGACAAACACATCCTCTTCCTTGATTATCAAATAAAGGCTCTTGCACTCTAAGAAAAAAATCCCTTTTTTAACCTCCATTTTTCCATCAATTCTTTGTCTTCCCTGCTCAGTCTAGATATGGATCTGTTGGAGTGAGTCCAGAGGAGGCCATGGAGATGATCTGAGGGATGGAGCACCTCCTGTATGAGGAGAGCCTGAGAATTGGGGTTGTTCAGCCTGGAGAAGAGAAGGCTGAAGGGAGACCTCAGAGCAGCTTCCAGCACTGAAAGGGGCTCCAGGAAAGCTGGAGAGGGGGTCTGGATCAGGGAGTGCAGGGATGGGATGAAGGGGAATGGTTTTGAGCTGAAAGAGGGGAGATGGACATGAGATCTTAGGGGGAAATATTTTCCTGTAAGGGTGGGGAGGCCTCGGCCCAAATTGCCCAGGGAAGTGGTGGCTGCCCCATCCCTGGAGGTGCCCCATCCTTGAGATCCTGCAACCTTGAAAAGAGAACAGGGCAAATTGAAATTAATACTTCATGAGTGACAGTAACAATTTCCACCATTTGAGGAAGCAAAGAAAATTGTTCCATAAACATTTTTCTTTTCAATTTCCTACCAGTTACTTGAAATTTGATTCTCGTCTCACTTTGTTTCATCGAACCTCTTCAAAGTGATTTAAAAAGTGTCGCTGACAATTACCCAGGCTCGGAAAGAAAGGACCAGCAGCGGGGCAGCTCTGTTTCACTGGCCCCAAAAAGAACCAGGAGGAGGAGGAGGGTTGGGGTTGCTGACAGAGAAATGATGAGGCAGCACCAGAAATCGCTTGTCAGAAGCTGGGCTAGCACGGCCTCGGCCACGTTCAGCTGCTTGGCTGAGGTGTAGCAAGGACAACGTAGTCCATGGGGACAGTTGAAGAGGCAGGCAGGGAAAAAAAGGGGAGATTTAGACTGGATCTTAGGCAGAAATGTTTTGCTGTGAGGGTGAGGAGGCCCTGACCCAGGTTGCCCTGAGAGGTGGTGGCTGCCCCATCCCTGGAGGTGTTCAAGGCCAGGTTGGATGGGGCTTTCAGCAACCTAATCCAGTGGGAAGTGTCCATATCCATGGCAGAGGGTTGGAAACTGAATGGGCTCCAGAGTCCCTTCCAACCCAAACCATTCCACGATTCTATGATTTGATAATTGAAGAAGACAAGTGCGGAATAGGCAACAGCCCTCCACGGACATCATCCAAACCTGGAAGTGTTTACAGTGTCAGCTCTTTGAGCATAATGGGGAATTACACGAATAGGCTGACTGAGTTTTAAAAGCAATAGCTTTGTTAGAAGCAGTTAGGATCAGGCGCTGCTTGTCAGTGCCACGGCCGTCTCATTGTCACGGCAGAGGTGGGTTTGCCACCCTGTGACTCTCCAGCCAAGTAACACGATTGTTTCCGTTCTGAAATAAACGACAATAAAGGATTACAGGAATTAAAACCAATTCACAGCACCCGTTAATGCGGGAGCGTTCGGATTGCTTTTGCTTAGAGCCTGGCAGCACTAATCTCTCTGCGCTGGCAATGAGCTGCTCTCTTGATCTTTTGCTTTTAAATAAAGACTGAGGATGGCAATAACTGCTCTGAGGGTGAATTCATTATCTTGCAGGGATGTGTGCAGGACGTGGGAGGGAACCTGTGCCCACACTGAGGAGAGGCAGCGGAAGTTCCACACGTGGTGCCGTGCCCGTGGTCTCCCTCAGCCTTGAGGGAGAGAGCTTAGGACACATCAGGGATAAATACAACCATACATGAAAGCCAGATATTCCTCTCTGGAGAAGAGGATGCATTGTGGGATGTGTGGGACTCATGGCAGGGGTTCAGGTGGGACCCAGCTTTGCAGGGATCGTACCCTCTTGGTTGGGCAGGCAGACCCAGTGATGGGTTCAGGTAACCTTGTATTTAGGATGTTATTTGACATCAGCTTTTATCACCATGTCCACCGTCCTGCTCCACGCACCCCAAGCAGAAGAATATGTTGCAACCCCAGCATCGCATCCCTTCACTGTAAGGGCTGGAAGAGGTGGAAGTCTTATTTTTAGCTTTCACCCAACTGCATTGCTCTGCAGGCTCTGGAAGCTAATTAGGAGTTTCTCGCAAAGTTTAACTAAAATTGGTCAAATCGTTACGGAGATCTAGGTCAGGAGACATTACTCAGATTTGGAATTGCTCCTTAAATTGCAGGTTTGGGGGCAGGTTCATTTGTCTTAAGCAGAAAAATCTTCCAGATTTTCCACTGGACAGCCCAGGCCAAGGCAGGAGAGCGACGGTAAATAAGCACTGCTGCTAACGAAGTTTTTAATAAGGCTTGGAGGCACATCTTTTGGTGGCAACTTTCAGCGTAGAGATCACAGGTGTGAAAAGCTCCCGATTTACTTTTAATACGTTTTTTATTAAACAAAAAGAACTCAGTTCCCCTTCTCTGCTGTTCAGTGGTGTAGGGAGAAGTTTGTATGGCAGCTCCACCATATCGTACAACATAGTGCTGATCATTGCCTTTCATCTCCCTGTTGACTCCCTCTTGTTGTGGGGCCATCTGGGTGAGGTGGGAGAGGGAGGAGACCAGGAAGGGTGGGATGTGGTGGGAAGGCCAACCTTTGCTGCAGAGGAGAGACGAGGAATGAGCCAAATCCTGGCTGTCTTGTGGCTATAGTTGGGTTGGGTGGGTGAAGACCATGGTCTGTGAAAGAAGGGGCTGGGTGAAATGCTGGTGTCTCCAAGGAATGGGGAGATGTGTGGAGATATTAGGGGGTGAGGCAGAGCTCTCCCTTGGTGGCAGGGCTGACTCATGTCAGGGGGTGTTGCAGGACTGGACGTCACCCACTACTGGTACAGGCTGCACACACACTCAGGGCTGCATCGATCCTCTAGCTGCATGGCCGAGCGAACACCACCAAGCCATTGACTCAGCTGTCCACGTCATCTCCTGTGAGGGCAGGTTCAGCCCAGGTCCCCTTGGCAAGTGTGAGGATGGGTGACCACCCCTTCCTTTCATTGCCGTTTGGCCCACTTCCTTGGCCCGTGAGGATCAGCGTATGCATTTACTCAGTCGTTCTCCCATATGTTGACTCTCATGTTGTTGCCCTGTCTGCAGAACCCTGTGTGCTGTGCCAGGGGATGACCACCATCCTTTGTTGACCATGCTGCCCCTGCTCTGCCTGAGGGACTCAGCAGCAATGAGGTTGAGTCCCAATTTGTTGCCTTCAACCTGTAACATAAAATCTCCCAGGGCAAAACATAACCTGATTTCTGGAGCTCTGCACCAGCGCTGACTATGGCAGAAGATGTTTTGTGGGACTGCAGCCATGCCTTGGGCTACAAAGACATCGACTCAAAGCAAGAGGTGTACCGATGATTTGCTGTGCTGCTCCAGCATTTGATGGCAGATAAGAGCCTTCCTAAGCAGATAATTAATACAAATTCAGTGGCCGCAGATGGGACTTTCCTTTGTTTGTTGGAGGCATGTGGATTTGAGCTC
Organism: Cuculus canorus; assembly: GCF_017976375.1. Classification (NCBI taxonomy): domain Eukaryota; kingdom Metazoa; phylum Chordata; class Aves; order Cuculiformes; family Cuculidae; genus Cuculus; species Cuculus canorus. Next base: position 11,242,292 of record NC_071417.1, read on the forward strand.
AAAGCAGGCTTCCTCCCGACCCGTTATGCCTGATGCCAGCAGAGCGGCTGCCTTTGCCAGCTTTCACCGGGCTGCGTGTCAGGTCGCTATTCTGTTGTTTCAGAGAAGACAGAGCCCTGAAAAATTCATGTGAAGTTCTAGGAGGAAAAAAAAAAAACCCTTAATTTGGGTTTTCAGGACACGCGAGCCCTCCATTAGGCCTTGTAAACTTCTTCTGACATTACCACTTCATGAAAACTTTGATTTTGGCTGTTGACTAAATCTTTAATCTCCCTCTCCCTGAGAGGTCTGTCTCCTTTTCTTACTTAAAAAAACAGTTTGGATTTGTCTTCGCTGGCATCTCTCAAATGTCAGCAGTTACCAGACTAACACGGAATGCAAAGGCCTTGGCAAACAGTCTTTTAAAGAGCTGGGGCTTATAAATTTCAAGCCATGATATAATCTAGAAGGAATCCATCAGCCAGGAGAGCCTCTTGCGTGAAGTGTATTGAGAACGAAGCACAATATGAGCAGAAGGAAAATTGCTTTTTCCCTTTTGAATTTTTATTCACTTACCGGCAATATTTACTAGGAACAGGCAGAACCGATTTTTCATTTGCTGGGGAGATGGGAGAATTCTGGTGCCACTCATCTTGTCACCAAATTAAATCTGTCGACCGGCTGCCAGGTCACTGCGATATTAATGATACACTTGCAATCCCTTTCATTTGGGAGGGCTGGGGATGGAGAAGTGAGACACTTGACCACTGTTCACACGTTGTAATGGAAGGAAGAATAGCACTTCTGAAATCTGGGGGAATTGCAGCTCCTCCTGTCATTTATTCCCTTTACGCTAATGGAGCTGGGCTGCAATCGGCTCAAGGCAGCGCAGTGTGGGGAAGCCTCTCTGTCACCGGCTTCGTTTGGTAATTAGTCAGAGGATGGGGAGCGTTGTGCTATCAGCAGGTGGCCAAGAGCTCATGTGGCTCCATGCTTCCGTCTTTTAATAAGGCAGGACCAGCCTGGGGATGGCTGTGTTGGCTGCTCTGGCCTCGCATCTCCTCTCTGGCGGGAGGGATGTCATCTCCTCCTTGTGCTGCTGTGGAGATGAGCAGCCACCAGCGCTGAGGGGAGACCTCATCGCTCTCTGCGGCTCCTGGAGAGGTTATGGGGAGGTGGGTGCTGAGCTCTTCTCCCATGGGAAAATTGATAGGACAAGAGGAAATAACCTCAAGTTGTGCCAGGGTGGCTTCAGAATGGACATCAGGAGAAACGTCTTCTCCGAAAGGGTTCTCGGGCACTGGCAGAGGCTGCCCAGGGCAGTGGTGGTATCCCATCCCCGGAGGGTTTTAAAAGGTGGGTAGAAGAGGCGCTCAGGGATCTGGTTTAGTAGTGAACAGGTATGATTGGACTTGATGATCTCAAAGGTCTTTTCCAACCAATTGATTCTATGATTCTACAATTCTATGATTCTAATTGCCTACCACTGGGACAAACTCCCACAAATAGCAAAGGAAAAGCCCACAGCACCATTTGTCCATAAGAAAGCAATAAATCCTAGCTGACCTGAGAAAATTCAGACTGAGAGGGGCCAGGCTGGGAAGGTGGTTTTGGTCATAGCTGGTATTACTGATATGCATTTTGGCATCCCTGCCCCTCAGACAGATGTTCCTCTGGGACAGAGCTCAGCGCCAGCGACATCGCTTTGAGGGCAGCTGTGAGTGTAGCGCCTGGAGAATCCCTCTGTCCACCTCCTTTTTCTTCCTACCACGCCAAGATGCACCAGCTCTCCAGCATCCCATGGCAGCTGGTGGGGATGACGCTGGTGCTGCCCATGGGTTACTTACACACAGTGGTGCAACCCCTGTGGCCTGAAGGGAAGGACCGATCTCCCAGGTTTTCTCTTTCAGGACTGCAAAGGGAGTGGGAAGGGCGAGGATCAGAGAATCTTAGAATCATAGAACGGTTTGGGCCGGAAGGGACCTCAAAACCCATCCAATTCCAACTCCCTGCCATGGGCAGAGACAACTCCCACTGGATCAAGTTGCTTGAAGCCCCATCCATCCTGGCCTTGAATGCCTCCGGGAATGGGGCTCCGTGGCAGTGCCTGGCATCCCATCCCATCCTGGCTGCCTCTGAAAAGGACTGGAAAAGCCCTGTGGTGAATTGGCCTTGAAGCTCAGCTGGAGCAGCTGCCCCAGGCAGTAACTGCATCTCCAGGACAGGATGGAGGGACTCAGGGAGGCTCCCTGGGATTACAACATCTGTGCCCTTCCTGCTCACCGTCTCCTAATTAGCATTCCTTTTGCACATTTAATTAGCACATTCTTGCCTTTAAGTTATGGGCTGCTTTCCTATATTTACACCCTCCTAAAACATCAAGAGAGAGGTCTATAAATTACGACTCATGAAAAACATTAATTGTGTGAACTCTTTCTAGGATTTATAAGGTGCAGTTTGCTATCAGCTCTGCATGAAGCCTCTGTGCAGACACACACACAGAGGCTGAGAATTACACGTACACAGACACCGCATCTATTCACACAGTGAACTATTGACGTGCACATACAAGGAATCATAGAATCCTGGAATGGTTTGAATTAGAAGGGACCTCAAAGATGCTCCAGTCCTCACATCATCTCCGTGGCTTCCTCTGGACTCGCTCCAACAGCTCCATGTCCTTCCTGTGCTGAGGACTCCAGAACTGGACACAGGGCTCCAGGTTGGGTCTGACCAGAGCAGAGCAGACAAAAGCAGAGAGGCAGGACCCCTGCTCTGACCCTGCTGGTCCCACTGCTCTGGATGCAGCCCAGGGCACGGTTGGTTTCTGGGCTGCAAGGATTCTTTGCCAGCTCGTGTTGAAAACCTTCAGAAGAGCTGAAGCTGTATGAAGAGGTACAAGCCAAAAAGACAACATTTAGTCAGTCTTTCGTTGCTCATTTTCCTTCAAGAAACAGAAAAAAAAAGAGGAAAATTTGAAGGCAGCTTTTCTTGACAATTGCTCACCCTGAAGCTCCTGAAGAGTTTTACATTTTCCAGGCAAGTCAAGCAGAAGAGGCTAAGTGCACACAGCTGTAGGATAGAAAATTGGGGAGTGCTGCAGCCCGTGTGGAAAATAAACCCCCTTTATATGCTTTTAAGTGGAGGGCACAAAAAGAAGACAAAAATCATAGGATCACTTGTGATTGATCTAGAGAAAAGAGCCAATCTTGCAATTTTAGGGGCTTGCTGAGTCTCTGATGGAAGACAAGGCTGCGACTGAGATCTGAGGAGGAGGAAATGCAGGGAGAAAGGGAGTGAGAAATGATGTATAGGAAGACCCAGCTGTAACTCTCGACAGAACAGTCACAGTTTGCTGAGCAAAAAGATCTCTGTGATTGGAGAATTCGGTCTCTGGGAGGAAAAAAGGAGAGGTTAGGTGTCGCCAGGTGGGACTGATGAAGTGGAAGGAAGCCATCCTGAATTTCTGAATACAGCTATTTGGAAAAGTGCCTGATGTCACCAAGCATAGAATCGTAGAGTCAGAGAATCATTAAGGTTGGAAAAGCCCTCTAAACTCATCCAGTCCAACCATCACCCCAACCCCTCCGTTCCTGCTAAACCATGTCATGAAGTGCTACTTATACATAATTTTTGAACCTCTCCAGGGAAGGAGAGGGTGGCTTCTTACCTAAGCTCATCAGGCATGAGGACAGGGGTCTGACTGTCTCTGTTGGAGCCGTAGGTGCTTTCAAGGCTGATGCCTGCACTGCAGCAAGGATGGTTGCTCTCAGCCCATGTGGACATGGATCAAAGGAGCACCGGAGAGGGGTCAACAGGGGCAATAGCGGACAGAACGTGAGCAGGGCAGACTGCCCTCCCTCACTGCTTCCTTTGTGTCTGGTGGCACACGTGCCACTTTACTGCCATCCCTGCAGGGTGCCTTTCTGCTGGCAGCAGAACACCAGAGGAGCATCCTGAACCTTGAAACAGGTGTAGCTGCATCTCTGATGACAGATTTTTTCCCTTACGAACTCCCAGGTAATGGGTGATGAAGACAAATCGCAGTGTTATGTAATTTAAAGTGAATTTTGCCTGTACGGCACAGCTAAAATAAATGTGTTCATTTCTGCAGAATGGCCGTTCTGTCACATTAACCTGAGTCCTCATCACCTCTCCCATCGCCTCTAATGGCGGCAATTGGAGGGCTGATTGTTTTAAAAAGTGAATTTATCATATCTTTAATTTCTGTCTCATATGAAGGGCAGCTTTACTGTTTGTTTGTTGAGATCCCAGCCAGCGCTTTCCCTCAGATGAACCCACCGTGGGGACAAGCTTATCCGGCTGCACCCAGGCACCCATTTCATTTACAGATGAGCAAAGCATCGCCGGTGCACGCTGGGGCTGGGCACATCAGAATCATAGAATAGTTTGAGTTGGAAGGCACCTTAAAGGTCATCTAGTTCCAACTCCATCCCACTGGATCAGGCTGCCCAAGGCCCATCCAACCTGGCCTTGGACACCTCCAGGGATGGGGCAGCCACAGCTTCCCTGGGCAACCTGGGCCAATGCCTCACCAGTCTCAGCGAAGAAATTCTTCCTTATGTCCAGTCTAAATCTGCCCCTCTCCAGTTTATACCCATTGCCCCTCGTCCTGTCACCACAAGCCTTTGTAAACAGCCCCTCTCCAGCTTTCTTGTAGCTCCTTCAGGTCGCTATAAACTCTCCTTGGAGCCTTCTCTTCTCCAGGCTGAACAACCCAATCGAATCCCTTTGAGCTGACGTTAGCCTTGATGTTTACCTAAAAGCCTTTGTGCTGGTTCCTTGTGCCCATGGCAGCGGTTGGAACTGGATGGACTTTGAGGATCCTTCCAACCCAAACTATTCTATGATTCCCCCTGTAGCCTTTTAAACTGAATCTGCTGTGGGTGAGGGGTCTGCAGGGCTTTTCCCATCGGGAAGGTAGAGCTCTCCCCTGCCCAGAACTTTGTCCACGTCATGAGGACAGCAATGAAAACTGCTGCGAAATGGCATGTTGATCCCTTGCACAACGCAAGAAAACATATTTTTTTTTGTTGAAAGGAATAATTTTTTAACACCAGATGTTCAACATGGCATTTCCAGAGTAAAACCAACCTGATCCATCACTTGCCAAGTGCCCCGTGGCAGCGCCGTGGCTGGAATGAGGCGGGGAGGGCTGCAGGCTGGGTGGTGGGCATGGGGCAGTGGGGATTTGTCTGTGGACTGGGGACAACGCATCTCACAGATCCTGCCAGCGTCACCACCAAGCCACCCATCTCGCTGCTCCAGGCTGTGCATGAGCTGAGGGACTCTCAGCATGAGAAGGGGATGGCTTTCTTGCTTCCTCTGTCCTGCAGGAGGGTGTGAAAACACAGGTCCTGCTATAGTGAAAAATTAGTTTGCCTGGCTTTGCAGCCCGGCTCCCTCATTCCCATCCCACCTGGCTGGGGCTGAGCTCTCTATCCACTCTGCCGACAGCTTCCAGGGGCCACTCCATCACTTTTATATCCATTTCGGAGGCAAAGGGTTGTATCATAAAGTTCACACAACTTTTGTCTCCCTCGCTCTCCACATCCCTCCGCAGGGTTTGCCTTCTCTAGGAGCAGAGCTCGTTCTTCCCTGCCCTCCCTGTCCTGTAGCAGGCTCGGAGGCAGAAGGAGCATGGATTTTCCCCTTGAGGAACCTCATCCCTCCTTTCACAAGTGTTGGTGTGATGGCCATGCCCAGGACAAGGAACAGTTAAATAGCTTCTTATTCAGTGTGTCTCTTCCCTGGAACAGGACCATTATTTCAGAGCGCTTTATTCCTTCCATTGAAACCTTTGAATAATTTCCCTCTATAATCAAACTTTTCTATCCTTAAATCAGTTTTATAACCACCTTGTTATACCTGGAGCCTCAAAATGAAACATTTCTGTTATAAATAATTGGACTGTGCTGTGAATACTAAGCAAAGCAGGAGGTTGGAGAGCTAACGAGGATGTCCTCTGCATCCTACCCGGGAAGGGGCTCTCTCCCTTCTTCACTCAGGGCTGAAGGGAGGAGCGGGGAGATGGGAGGTCAGTCTTTGACCTCTGGACGTGCATTTGACGTAGGCAGGAGACATCGTGCCACTGCTTCAGGTTGTGGTTTTAGAATGCAGCGATCCTGGCACTCGCTCAGCCTGGGAGCTGTAGGGTGTACCCCAGGCTTTGAGCTCAGCTGGCTTCAGACAACCCCTCACCGGGGTCAGCCTCCAGCTAGCAGCATCACTGTCCCCTTGATGCCTTCTCTGTGTCCTTCCAACTCTTCCCTGCTCACAGAATGGCTCCAGAGCAGGGCTGAGGCATTGCTGAGTTGCTGCCCCTCTGCAGCTCTTCGTACCCTGCGCCAGGATCCATGGCCTCAGGTGCCACGAAACCTCCAAAACCTGCCTGAGGATCTTTGATCCCAGCCATGTATTCGTAGAATCTTGGAATGGTTTGGGTTGGAAGGGACCTCAAAGCCCATCCAGTTCCACCCCTGCCATGGGCAGGGACCCCTCCCACTGGATCAGGGGCTCCAAGCCCCATCCAACCTGGCCTTGAACCCCTCCAGGGATGGGGCAGCCACCACTGCTCTGGGCAACCTGGGCCAGGGCCTCACCTCCCTCATGGCTGAACATTTCTCTCAAAGACCTCATCTCAATCTCCCTTCTTTTAGCTGAAAACTGTTCCCGTCATCCCTTCCCCGCACTCCCTGATTGAGAGCCCCTCCCCAGCTTTTCTGGAGCCTCCAGAAGTCCTGAATTCATCAGTCCCAAATTGCTCTAAGTTGGCATAAGGTAGAAAAGACTTTTTCCCCGCAGTGTGCCCTTCTGGATGTCGGTAGGAAGCTGGATTAAGGCTGTGGGATGCCGAGCGCGCAGTGATCCGTCTCTCTCCCAGGAGCGGTGTGTGCCTCCAGGAGACCTCCAGCCACAGACTCATTTCCATGTGTGTCAAGAAGAAGGGATTTGTTGCTGGCTTGCAGCTTCTGTGATGGTTTTATTTAATAGATTCACGGGGCGAAAAGCCAGAGAGATGCGTTAGATTATTGCACCCGATTTCCTGTAAATCCCAGGCCATTGCATTTCACTGGGTTCATCCTGTAGTGCATCCAGAGACTCGGGTTTGACTGAAACACATCTATCAGCAAGATCTCTTCAGGCCACTCTCAGCGGTGGTTAAATGCTTTCCTTCTCAAACAGCATCTAATTTATAATTCGAATGTTGCTGGCTTCAGATTCCAGCTTTTGTTCTCCCTTTCGCAGCGGAGTCACAGAGTCTTTATTGCGTGATATTTTCTCCCCCTGAAGGCATTTAGATGCAATGATGAAGTCACCTCTCAGTCTTCATTTTTAAAAGCTATCCAGCTTGAAGCCTTTAAATCTCTGCATGGACGGTGTTCTTCCCAGCCCTTAAATCAGCTTTGTGGCTTTGTTCTGCACCTCTCTGCTCTTCCAACCTTTTTTTCTTTCCTAATTTAAGTGAAGACCTATACAAATACCATAATTTAGCAGAACATGGTGTTAAACTGAAGACAGAACAATAGTTCAGTCCGAAGCTCTAGTGAATGGCCCATATGCCTGACACTCAAACAAATAATTACAGAGCTGTAAATGAGGAGCAGGAAGGTTGTTTATCCCTGAGTTGTTTCAGCAGCTCCTGGTTGCCAGGAGCTGGTTAAGCTGGAAGGGACCAGGGAACCCATTGGAGTGGTATCTATGCTCTGCACATCCAGCCCTCTTCCCTTCTCCCAGCCTCCAGGTGTTGGGGCATGGAGAAGAAGCTGCCGTAGGAGCCTGCTGGGATGTCTCTGCCAGCAGCTCCCTGTAAGGAGTCAGGATGTTCCTGTGGAACCCAAACACAATACAGTCATGGAGTCATGGAATGGTTTGGGTTGGAAGGGACCTTAAAGCCCATCCGCTTCCAACCCCCCTGCCATGAGCAGGGATACCTTCTACCAGATCAGGTTGCTCCAAGCCCCATCCAACCTGGCTTTGAACACATCCAGGGATGGGGCAGCCACCACTGCTCTGGGCAACCTGGGCCAGGGCCTCCCCACCCTCACAGTAAATGCCCAAAGACCGAATGCTCCTCAGTGTCTCTGTTAATATCAAGACAGTGAGTTGGTGTATTATCCATCACAGCTGAAGGCAGGTACAATAATCACAATTATTAAGCACAACTAATTGATTATTAAGGGGAAGGAGAGAATACAAGAGACAGAACATGAACGGCAAGCAGTGGCTGCTGCCCCTACCTCTGCTGGGAGCTGATAATTAAGATTTGTAGGCAGAGATCATGCGTGGCCAGAAGCACATTTTCCTCCTGTGAGCCCAGGACAAAGCCCGTCATTTCCTGGAGGTGTTAGTGAGTTCTCCCTTACAATTCTTAGACAATTAAAGGAGCTTAGAGATGGGCACAATAACCAAATGCAAGGGCTGGAGAATCCCCTTGGTGTATCTCACATAATCTAAGTGGTATCTGCATATGCAAAGTGGAATAATCTCAGCTAAATCCAATGCAACCAAAGGAAGCATTGAAATCAGGTACTTAAGAGAAGTCACTCAAAGGAGCAGCCTTGAAAACCATCAAAAGACTGGATACTGAGAGTCCTAAATCCAAATTAAATCCCACTCCTTCTCTCTCTTTACCAAGATTAGCTCACATCTTTTCTCAGGGAACACATGGTCAAAGCAAGTTGGTATTTAACAGGAGAAGCTGTTAATACCTTCAATTACAACAGCATTTCATTATCCCATTAAATTCATTATGAGAACACATTAACCCTGATTCCTTGCCAGAATGTTGACAACTTCCTATTGCTCCCAGTGCCGAAGAAATAATGTGGTGTGTTGTGTTAAACCCTGGTGTGTCGTGACTCCTCTGTGTTAGGACTCTCTGCTTTAGCTATCAGGCTGCTGCTTACCTGAAAAATTGAACTGTGTGGACCAGAAGGTGAATGTGGTTTCTGTCATCGTTTTTCAGGCTGGATGCACCCTTGTGTGTGTGCAACGTAACCCTCATCCCTTCAGGTGCCGCAGTGGGAAACTTCCAGAGCACCTTCATTGTTCACTTCTCTTCATTTGAGCCCTTCCTAAAATATTCCCCAAGTTCATCAGGAATTAAAAGGAGCTGACACTTCACTTAGGACAAACATCTGTGAGTGGCCTTATTACTCTCTACAACTGCCTGAAAGGAGGTTGTGGAGAGGAGTGACCTGGGCTCTTCTCCCAAGTGACAGGGGACAGGACAAGGGGGAATGGCCTGAAGCTCCGCCAGGGGAGGGTCAGGGTGGATATCAGAAAAAAATTCTTCACGGAAAGAATCATCGGGCACTGGAACAGCTGCCCAGGGAGGGGGTCGAGTCACCTTCCCTGGAGGTGTTTAAGGAACGGGTGGATGAAGTGCTGAGGGACATGGTTTAGGGAGTGTTAGGAATGTTTGGACTCGATGATCCAGTGGGTCCTTTCCAACCTGGTGATTCTATGATTCTATGATTTAGAACCCCTCCACGGATGGAGACTCCACCAGTGCCCTGGGCAGCCTCTGCCAGCCTTTCAACACTCTCTCAGTGAAGAAATGTTTCCTAATATCCAATCTAACCCTCCCTTGGCACAACTTGAGGTCATTTCCTCTCATCCTATCACTTGTGACTTAGGAGAAGAACGCAGCACCCACCTCACCACAACCTCCTCACTGGGAGCTTCAGAGGGCAATGAGGTGTCCCCTCAGCCTCCTCTTCTCAGGACTAAACAGCTCCAGGTCCCTCAGCCACTCCTCATGAGACTTCTGCTCCAGACTCTTGGATGAATGTCCCAAATGGCTAAGGGGCATTTTGCCCCCCGTGTGCCACAGCCTGGGTACCAGAGGTCTGTGTGCCAGCTGAAGCATCCTCAGCGCTGTCTTAAACCAGGGCTGGAACCACTTCTGCTTGTCCTGCACTCACACAGTTCTTGCTTTAAGATCCAATTATAGCATCGAATGGCCTTGCTGCGCTTGCACACATCCATCTCCTGCGCTGAGAACAAAAGCAGGAGGAATGATACGAGGCTTACACGTGGAAGCAGATCATTTGTAAATAGAACCCTCTGAAGGAGCTTAACAAGGAAAAAAACACCCAGAAAGGCTTTGACCTTTAAGCAGAAACATGAATTTAAATGTAAGAAAGGTCTTCTGCGAAACATTCTCTAGTTCTAAATGTTCTACTTAACATTTGAGGAATAAAGATGTTAGCGTGTTTAGGAAATGGATTCATTTGAATAAGATCCATTTTTAAACTGCACAGAATATTCTTGAAAGGAAGGCTTTTCTTTTTTCTCAAGCCGGGTAGAAGTTATTTCACTTTTCTGATGAAGTTTACAGCTTCTGGGAAGGATCCCTGGGGTCATCCTTTTTGATCCAAAATAAAGCACTTCTCTCTTCCTAAACATGGGCTCTTCTAAACCTTAAATGCCTGGGAAATTTTTCCTCTCGGTACTGTATTGTGTCCGTGAGGTGTTTTGCTTTTAAGAGGGCAATTGGGCAATTGTTTCCTTCTGACCCGAAATCCTTGTGGTATCATTAGTCCCATGCAGTTCATTTACAATTGGTAATTAATGACCTTGGTAAAAAATTCCTTATTAAGTACAACTCTTAATGACAATGCTGAACAGTTTGCTTTCAAGCTACAGCACAAAAAGCAGTAGGATACACAGCTTCAGCAAAGTGGAGGGACAAAACCTTGAGCTGCAGACCCTGTGTGGATATGAGAGGGAACTGTAGTAGAGACCGAAAGTGCCCCGGCTGTGCTGTGGCGGAGCTGCTTGCCCAGATCCCACCCATTCAGAAAAGTACCTGGATGTGCTGGTCGACAGCAGCTGACCATGAGCCAGCAGTGGCCCAGGTGGCCAAGAAGGCCAACAGCATCCTGGCTTGGATCAGCCATGGGATGGCCAGCAGGAGCAGGGAAGGGATCGTCCCCTGCTCTCAGGACTGATGAGGCTGCACTTTGAATCCTGGGTTCGGTTTTGGGACCCTCACTCCAAGAAGGATATTGAGGGGCTGGAGCCTGTCTGGAGAAGGGAACGGAGCTGGGGTAGGGTCTGGAGCCCAGGGGTTGTGGGAGTGACTGAGAACCCTGTGGCTGTTTAGCCTGGAGAAGAGGAGGCTGAGGAGAGACCTCATTGCTCTCTGCAGACCCCATGTCCTCTAACAGTGGCTCCTGCTGCTGGTGGCCTCACAAGGCTGTGGGGATTAGCAGGTCTCAGGAGCTGCCACACCATGCAGCCCCTTGTGCTGCAGGAGGAGCAAAAGAGTGGTGGATCCTCAGCGTGGTCCCCAAGACCAACCAAGCTTTAGCACTGGGACAATGATGACGGTTCAGTGCCAAGGAACCAGTCACATACTGGAAGTGGTGGATGAGGAGGACCCCACTCCTGCTGCTGGGGTCTCACAAGGCTGTGCCTTCCTATGTCCTTGTCTTTCACCACAGTTTCCCCTCAGCACCATCCCTTCTCTTCAAACACAGTTGCACAGGGGCTGTTCTGCTCACCATCACCTGTCCCAGTAGCCAGACGTGGGTTTGGGCTCCCAACCCATTTCTGCAGAGCTGGCACAGCGAGAGGAACCCCTCGCTGCTTCCCACCACTTCTGTCAGACTGTTCCTCTTGCCAGCAGGCAACACACCTACAAATTTCATTTCCAGGAGTGCAAAACCACTAGCTGAGATGAAACCAACGGTGGGATTTCTTGACTTTGCAGCCTCAGGCATCCTTGACCTCAGTCCTGCCTGGCTATTTATCCCCTCCAAGCATCACCCTGTCCATCCCTTTTCCTGAGCAGCATCACTTCGCTTCTGCCCCAGCATCCCGGTGTTGCTGTGGGTGTGAGCCTGGCGCTCAGCAAAGAGCAGAGCGCGGGCTGCCAGCTGCTTAGCAGAGACGTGCAGCTCCCCAGGGCCGGAGCTTTCGGCTTCGAAGAGTGGTAAGAAAAGCCAACACCATAATGAACCCAGAGGCATGAAAGATGTTTCCCAGAGACAAAGGCACATTTTCCCTGCTCAGCTGGTGTTTTCCTGCTGCGTTCTCACCTTCTGGTTATTTGTTCGAGGGGTGCTGGTGGGGCATTTGTCATAGCTTCACAGCTCATTGCTGCAGCTCCTGTCAGCAGTAATTGCTCCTTCAAGGCATGACAACACTTACATCTATTTCTCCACTGAACATCTCACTTCCCTGCACCGTGCCGTGGCTGGGGAGGGGCTGTGGTGCTGGGATGATTATGGATGGATGCTCTGGGGTGCTGGGTTGGGCACTTTTGGATGCAGAAGGTGGGTAACTTTGGGCTGACTCAAAAGCTGGGTTCACTCGATGACCCAGTGGGTCCCTTCCAACTCGATGACCCAATGGGTCCCTTCCAACCTGGTGATGCTATGATTCAGCGAGCAGAGACACAGCCATTCCCCAGTCCTTGGTGTGAGTGACCTGTGGAGCCCGGTGAAGGGTGGTGATCCTCGGGGGTCAATATTGGGACCAGTGCTGTTTAACACCTTTGTTGTGGACATGGACAGTGGGATTGAAGGCACCTTCAGCGAGTTTGCCAATGACATCAAGCTGTGTGGTGCCGTCAACATGCTGGAGCATGTGACTGGTGTAGTCACCAGTGCCGAGTCCAGAGGGATGATCTCTTCTCTGCTCCTGCTGGCCACCCTATGGCTGATCCAAGCCAGGATGCTCTTGGCCTTCTTGGCCACCTGGACCACTCCTGGATCATGTTCAACTGCTGATGACCAACACCTCTAGGTCCTTCTCTGCCAGGCAGCTTTCCAGCTGCTCTTCCCCAAGCCTGGAGCACTGCCTGGGGTTGTTGTGAACCAAGTGCACTTCGGAAGGCACTGTCTGGGCTGAGCTCAAGGCACCTGCACCCCAGATATTTGAGGGGGGCCAGGAGGGGCTGATGCACATGTTCTGTGGTGTGTGAAGTATGTGGCATTAGGCAAAAGGTGCGATTTATCCTGCACGTTCTATAGCATAAATAAAAGCCTCTAACATTTTCTAATTGGGGTGCTGGGAGCATCCTGGCAGTTCAGCGAAAGCTCTGTAGTTTGTGTAAATGTCTCATCAGAGTGGTAATGTATTCTAATTATTAGCAGAGCCCTGGCTGCCTCGTGAACCCGTAATATTTTGTGGCATGTGACATTACAATGAAAATGTATGAATAACAATTTTTCATTTAAATTACTAGCTGTGTGATCATTTTATTTTGTGGTATTATGAGGTTTGGGGTAAATACTCCATAAATATGTAAATAACCGGTAATGGGTTTGCACTGGGTAATTGCGGGAGGACGCGCCTTGTGATCCAGATGAGCCAGGAGTGGATGCACCCCGAGACTCTGTTCCTTTTGGGAATGTGGTGGTGGCCAGCTAGTTCTTGCATCTCCTCTTTGATCACCCTGATATAGTAGGAGGTGTCCCTGACTATGGCAGGTGGGTTGGAACTGGATAGGTTTTGAGTTCCCTTCCTACCTAAATCTTTCCATGATTCTGTGAGTTGTCCAAGGCTTGCTGGATGGGACTGAGAACTCCCTGCCCATCATGGGACCTGCTCTGTGCCCCTGTGAACGTGTCAGGCTCTTCTCATGCTCTCACTATGGGTGGAAATAAGGACAGTGGCATGAATTGTGCATGGGGGTGCTGGTCAATGAGAAGCTCGACATGAGCCGACAATGTGCGCTCGCAGCCAAGAAGACCAACTGTATCCTGGGCTGCATCAAAAGAAGCGTAACCAGCAGGGTGAGGGAGGGGATTCTGCCCCTCTATCCCTCTCTTGTGAGACCTCATCTGGAATACTGTGTCCAGTTCTGGAATCCTCAACATAAGAAGGAGATGGAGCTGTTGGAACCCTTCCAGAGGAGGGCTACAAAGATGATACGAGGGCTGGAGCACCTCTCATACGAGGACAGGCTGAGAGAGTTGGGGTTGTTCAGCCTGAAGAGGAGAAGGCTCAGAGGAGACCTTATAGTGACCTTCCAGTGCCTGAAGGGGCTACAGGAAAGCTGGAGAGGGGCTGTTCACAAAGGCTTGTGGGGACAGGACGAGGGGGAATGGGTATAAACTGGAGAGGGGCAGATTTAAACCGGACATTAAGAAGAATTTCTTCACTATGAGAGAGGTGAGACCCTGCCCCAGGTTGCCCAGGGAAGCTGTGGCTGCCCCATCCCTGGAGGGGTTCAAGGCCAGGTTGGATGGGCCTTGGGCAGCCTGAGCCAGTGGGATGTCCCTGCCCATGGCAGGGGGATTGGAAGATGATGATCTCTAAGATCCCTTCCAACCCTAACTGTCCTATGATTCTATGATTCTAATTGTGCTTTGGAATTGCAATGTCATCAGCATTTGTAACTGCCTGCAGAGACGGTGGCTGAGGAGACACAGGGATTGTTCATCTCCAAGCTGACTGGCCTGATGCAATCAGCAGATCATCACCAGTTGCTGTAGAAGCGGATGTCACAGCGCGCGTTGGAGCAGAGATGCTGACTGTGTGTAGAGTAGAGAATTCCTGGTGGGGGAATGTGGGCAATATCCCTCCCCTCTGCCAGCCCACACTCCCTGGGATGAACTCACAAAGCAAGACATGTCCATCAGCCAGTGCCCTGGGACCAGCAGGGAGCTGAGCTTGCCGGGAAGGAAGGGAGCAGGGGATGTGCCAGGGGATGCTCTGCCTGTATAGGGCTGCAGATACCAGGGGATGCTCTGCCTGTACAGAGCTGTGGGTACCAGGGGATGCTCTGTCTGTACAGGGCTGGCAGAGCTGTGGGTACCAGGAGATGATGTACCTGTAGAGGGCTGTGGGTACCAGGGGATGCTCTGTCTGTACAGGGTTGGCAGAGCTGTGGGTACCAGGGGATGCTCTGCCTGTATAGGGCTGACAGAGCTGTGGGTACCGGGGCATGCTCTGCCTGTACAGGGTTGGCAAGGCTGTGGGTACCAGGGGATGCTCTGCCTGTATAGGGCTGACAGAGCTGTGGGTACCAGGGGATGCTCTGCCTGTATAGAGCTGGCAGGGCTGCGGGTACCAGAGGATGCTCTGCCTGTGCAGGACTGTGGGTACCAGGGGATGCTCTGCCTGTGCAGGGCTGTGGGTACCAGGGGATGCTCTGCCTGTGCAGGGCTGTGGGTACCAGGGGATGCTCTGCCTGTGCAGGTCTGCAGGTACCAGAGGATGCTCTGCCTGCAGCAGATAGAGCAGGATTACAGGTACTGGCAGCAGCAGCGAGGTGCAGCACAGGGAGCAAATCCAGCTTCCACCATATGTGCCAATCCTCCTAGCAAATTAAGAGAGAAGGACACTTGCACTGATTAATTATTTAGATTAGAACAGTCCAAAGGGGTTTAAAGTATGCCTGGAAAATGGTGACTTGACCAGTGTAGCTGGGAGAGGCAGCGCTGTCACTGGTCGGGGTGACCCATGGCCATGGTCTGCTCAAGTGTAGCCTCTGGGGGACAGGGAGGCAGAGGATGGAGCAAACCCATCACCACAGCTCCCTCCTTCCCTCACTGGCCAGAGCAAAGCAGAATCGCTTTTCTTTTTCTCTGTCCGAGCTCTGTAAGCAGCTCGAAGTGTGACTGGAAATGCAATGGATCTGGGAGAGGGAATCCCACCATCACATGGCACTGCCTCAGGAGAGGGAATATTTGATGAAGTGGAGTCCTGTGAAGAGAGAGCAGAGGCTGTTGCCATCACAGACAATTCAACACAGATGCCACAGAAGAAAGAAGCTCGCTTTGTAAAGAGCCTTTGTGTTATTTCCTGCCTCTCCAGTTTCGCTGAAGTGAAAATGAAGTGATTTTTTTTCAAGAGTGAGAGGGGAAAAAAAAAATAAAGGCAAGGAAGTGGAGCAGCTTTTTCTTTCTGCTGAAGCATGGTGCTGTGCTTTAACTCTTCCCTGAGCTCTTCTGCCACAGGCTCCTCGTGGGCTCTCTCTCCAGTGCAAAATGTGTTTTCTTTAGCACACCCTGGTGAGCCACTACTTTCACCAGATGTATCTGGGGGGCTCTGCTCAGCCTGGGTGAAATTAGCACAAAGGGACTGCAGATAAAAGATGAGCTCTTCTCCAGGCTGAACAGACCCAGTGACTTCAGCTGCTCCTCACGCTCTTCCCCTCTAAACCCTTCCCCAACTCCGTGCTCTCCTTTGGACTCTCTGCAGCACCTTTAGATCCTTTTTATCCTGTGGCCCCAGAACTGCCCCCAGTGCTCAATGTGGGGCCACTCCAGTGTGGAGCAGAGCGGGACAATCCCCTCCCTCACCCGGCTGGAGATGCTGTGCTGGATGCACCCCAGGACATGGTTGCCCTCTACTCTACTCTGGTGAGACCTTACCTGGAGCCCTGCAACCAGTTCTGGAGTCTGCAGCACAGAAAGGACATGGAGGTGTTGGGGAGACTGCAGACGAGGCCACGGAGATGCTGTGAGGGCTGGAGGACCTCCTGTATGAGAAGAGGCTGAGAGAGTTGGGGTTGTTGAGCCTGGAGAAGAGAAGGCTGTGGGGAGACCTTAGAGGAACTTCCAGTACTGAAAGGGGCTTCAGGAAAGCTGAAGACAGACTTTATAGCAAGGCCTGTTGTGACGGGACAAGGAGTAATGGCTTTAAAGTAAGGGAGGGCAGATTTATACTGGAAATAAAGAAGAAATTGTTTGCTATGGTGGTGAGGCAGTGGCCCAGGTTTCCCACGGAGGCCCCATCCCTGGAAACGTTCAAGGTCAGGTCTGAGCAACCTGGTTCTTTGGAAAGTGTCCCTGTTTCTGCAGGACTGGATGACCTGTAAAGATCCCTTCCAACCCAACCCATTCTATGATTCCATAACCAGCTGAGAAAGCTGCACTGGATGAGCCAGTTCTGCCCATTCCCCCCCCCCCCCAACTCACTATTTTCCATGCCTACAGTTTTTAAGAGGTCTTCAGAGAAGTCAGGGTTTGGATCCCAGAGCTCCCATCCCTACCCAGACACATCGGAAACTTAAACACTTCCCCGTGAATCTTCTAGATCATAAAAAATAATAGGCATGTAAATTAAATTGTCCTGGAGGCGTTTAGCAGAATGCTAATAGGGCAGCAGCTGGCAGGGAACCGTTCTCCTCGCAGCTTATCAGCGACAGGGGTGAACTGGAATTAATGGTGTTCAAACACCTTCCAGTCAGGCAGAGGGGAGAAGGTCACTGGGACTTTCGGGAGCTCAGAGGAACATGATTCCTCCTCCCCATTACTGCGGTGCTTCTCGGTGGCGCTGTGCTCCTGCTGCTATGTGCTGACCACTCAGCCAAGACCAACAGTAATTATGGAGGGATGGACATGACTCCATAAGTGATTCTGCAGGAGTTCTTTCGTGGTCACCTCACTCTTTCTATCTCTCTAGAAGCATAGACTCACAGAAAGATTTGGTTTGGAAGAGACCTAAAAGCCCATCCAGTTCCAACCCCTGTTGTCATCAGCCTCCCACTGGATCAGAGGCTCCAAGCCCCATCCAACCTGACCTCCAACACCTCCAGGGATGGGGCAGCCACCACTTTTCTGGGCAACCTGGGCCCAGAGGAACCCTACCCTCAGAGGAAAACGTTTCTTCCTAAAATCTCATCTCAGTCCTCGCCAGCTTCACACCACCCCCCTTGTCCTACCCCTGCAGCTCATGTCCTGCCTCTGACCAGTCTGGTAGCAGGTCCCAGAGTGGGACAGAAGGCACACAGATGTGCTGCAAGCAGGGACTGTGCTGTCAAGCTAGAGTAGACTCAAAAAATCCATGTTACCAGGCTCTTCTTCACCTCATCCACAGCCTGGTGCCCTCCATTCCCCACCACAAGCGCCAGCACATAGAGAACGAAGAGGCTGGAAAAGCCATCAGAGAGCATCCCCTACCCAGCTCCTCGCAGATGAGAAAAAGGTTTTAGAAGAACTTGATGCAGACTGGGCTCCAGGACACATCTGAATACCTGGAATCTGCAGTCTGGTCCACTGCCCGGTGGAGTTGGACTTTACACCCACAGGCTTTGCTGTTTGTCATTCATTTCCCAGGATCATTTATTTCACTGCAATTTCACAACATGTGGGCAAACTCACCTGTAGAATTAGCACCTCCAGCACTGAGCTGCTGTTTGCGTGTGGAAAACAGGGTACATTAAGATGGCAGCTGGCATTGAGTGATGAGCTGTGAGGTGAGGATTGAATTAGAAAAAGAAAGCTGCTTTTATTGTGGTTGTGCAAAAAAAAAAGAAACCAGAGGAGCAGCAGCAATCCTGAGCAGCCACAACAGCAGGTCAGCCTTTCCACGTCAATCCCAAGGTAACAGACCACCCCCAGAGCTCACTGCCAGCCCTGGTGTCCATCCTGGGGCATTGTTGTGACCTGAGCGCAGGACCCAGCACTTGGCCTTGTTGAACCCCATCCCATTGACCTCAGCCATCCGTCCAACCCGTCCAGATCCTTCTGCAGAGCCTCCCTTCCCTCCAGCACATCGACACTCCCACCTAGTTTTGTGTTGTCAGCAAACTCACTGAGAGAGCACTCGATCTCCTTATCCAGATCATGGAGAAAGATGTTAAACAGAACTGACCCCAACTCTGAGCCCTGAGGACATCGCTTGACCTGAGCACATCTCCAGGGTTAAGCAAAGGCTGAAGCGCTGTGCTGGGCAGGGTGATATAGCAGGGAAGCTTAGATCCCATGGTGGTGTATCCCAGGCACCATCACACTCTTTTTGGACACACAGACTGATGTTTCTTGTGCCTCTGTTGAGTGGCAGAGCTCACAAAACCGATCCCAAGACAAGAGCGTTTTCTGCCAACCTTCAGTAACCCCGAGGAAGTGTGAGAAGCCTTATCTGCACAGACAGATAAGGGTTTAAAATTAAACTGCAATATGAAATCCCGCCCAGAGCTGTCACATCGGTGGTATTTTATCACGGCATCCTTCTGTCAAATACATCGCTATTGTTTCACATCAATCATGTCAATGAATACAGGCTTTATATATATTTATGCAAAGTTTCATTCTCTGCTTTCATTTGCTTGGGTATCAGAAATTGCATTGCTCACATTTCCGAGAGCAGCTCGGTTTTTTTCTTCTGGAAGAGCTCTCAATAGTTTGATGTATTTTTATGTGGACTGCTTTCTCAGTAGAAATATTTGTAAAACTTTAGTTGAGTATCCTGCCCACTTCATTGTGGGGTTGTCAGCAACCGGCACGGAGAGGATAAACTTGGCATGGTCCCGCACCGGCGAGCACGTGGATGCAAACAACTCCAGCAGCGCAGACATAGAATCACAGAATCATAGAATCATTAAGGTTGGAAAAGCTCTCTAAGCTCATCCAGTCCAACCATCAGCCCAATCCCACTGTGCCTGCTAAACCATGTCCCCCGCTGCCGCGGCAACATGTTCACAGAATCAGAGAATCACAGAATCATGGAATAGTTTGGGTTGGAAGGGTCCTCAAAGCTCATCCAGTTCCAACCACCCTGAGTGGGCAGGGACATCTCCCACTGGATCAGGGGCTCCAAGCCCCATCCAACCTGGCCTTGAGCCCCTCCAGGGATGGGGCAGCCACCACTGCTCTGGGCAACCTGGGCCAGGGCCTCCCCACCCTCACAGCAAAACATTTCTTCCTAAAATCTCATCTCAATCTCCCCTCTTGCAGCTGAAAAACATCCCCCCTCCTCCTATCCCTGCACTCCCTGATCCAGAGCCCCTCCGCAGCTTTCCCGTAGGCATTATTTATCACTATTATTATTTTCTCTGTTTGTTGGTTGGATTTCTGTGCCCTGGATGTGTATTTGGGTGCTTGTTCTGTGCACTCAGTGAAACATAGGCACCTACATGCTCTTTGTGTCTCTCCTTGGTGCTCCCCCAAGGATGGCACAAGGAGTGGGTGATCCAACAAGAGGGTGCTGAGTTCCCCAGAGGCTTCTGCACATCAAATCTAACTCCATGTCCTTCCTGAAGCAGCTTAGCTCTGGTCTGAGCTCCAGGAGGGCTAAGGAAAAAAGGCACGCTCGATCCCTAGGAGCTGCAGTTCATGCCTGTTCATTAACAGGGTCCTCACCAGAATAGCGATCATGTTCTTAGTGTGATTAAGGAGACATGCGGATACATTTGTTAACTGCTGTTACGGCAATGCCAGGCAGCGCACAGGCCATAGTAAATGTTCCAGGGTTGGTGTTAGGAGATGATAATTAAGCAATAATATGCAACCAGAGCTGTCAAAGGGTAAGAGCAGAGCAAAGCAAGGCAGGTGCTGCCAAGAAGCGAGTCTGGGGAAGGGAGAAGGATTTTCTCTCTTAGAAGCCTTTATTCCGTTGATTTGAGTAGGACAGTTAATGATGAGGTAAAACCACTCACTGCGTTGATGCAGTTATCAGCTCCACCTCACCGACTGCTCTGAGCAAGAGAAACATGGAGACCATGAGGTACCAAACTATGGGGAAATCCAGGTAGACTCCAGGGAAGGAAAATTTCCTGCCTGTCCAGGAGTGTCTGCAGGCCCAGGAACTGAGGAGGTTTTGTTGCACCTGGGCTGTTGCACCTGGGCTGTGGATTTGCTGCGACTGGCACTCTTTGTCCTTGGGGTAGGTTTTACCACCTTGCTGCATCAAGGTGCGTGTTGTTCATATAGGTCCAGCTGCCCAGGTAGCTGGAGCTTTTGTCTCACTGCTCCATTCTTGGCGTTACTTGGTGCCTTGCAGGTTTTGCCATACAGACCAATGTTTCCCCATTTGCACTTCTTCCATCTCCATCTCCATCTCCATCTCCATCATCTCCATTTCCATCTCATCATCTCAATTCCCTGTGGTTCCAGGAAACCTGGAGAGGGACTTTTTACCAGGGCATGTAGTGATAGGATGAGTGGAAATGGTTTACAGCCGAAAGAGGGGAGATTGAGATGAGATCTCAGGGATAAATGTTTTGCTGTGAGGGTGGGGAGGCCCTGGCCCAGGTTGCCCAGAGCAGTGGTGGCTGCCCCATCCCTGGAGGGGTTTAAGGCCAGGTTGGATGGGAATTAGAGCAACTTGATCCAGTGGGAGGTGTCCCTGCTCATGTTAGGGGGTTGGAACTGGATGGGCTTTGAGGTCCCTTCCAACCCAAACCATTCCATGATTCTATGATGGTTCAATCCTTCATCAGCTTTGCCATTTCTCTGCCAAAGACGGATACCATTGGAGAACATTACCCCGTAAATTTGGTCTTGACAAATTATTTTATACTGAGTAATCCTCTGTTTTTCTTCAGTCACCCAGTGACATAGTGAACTTGCCCCTCCTTTTCCCTTTTTGTCAGCATCCAAGGGAACAGCTGCTCTCCTGTCACTGCCGGAGCACGTAACCCCTGACCCCTGTGAATCTCTCTATCTTTGATGATGGTCAACTCTTTCTCTTGACGCATGCACTTGCGGATCTCCTACTGAATCTCAGTTTTCCTTGTGGCTTATCAAAGGGAATTAGCAGCACACTGTGTGTGTTTAACTTCTGGTGTTATCTAAAGCAAACATCCATGATATAGCCGTGAGAAGCTACCACTTTGCTTATCTGGAAGGGTCGGCATGTGCCCAGCTGGTTGTGTGGGACATGGCATCATCTGTTCTACTCTGAATATAGTTCTTTGTCACCACCTGTATCTCTGCTCAGAATTGCAGAGATGGTACACATCCTCTTTCCAGATTCCCCATCTCCCTGTCACAGTGTTTTCTCTTCTTTTAGGGCAACAGGGATTTTTAATTCCATTTTAATCTTCCTGAACATCTGGGCTGTTCCTACAGTCTCACCCCACAAGACAACATTGTTTTTCACCTTGGCCAGCCTGTTCTTGCAGGTACTCAGGAAGCCCCTATGAGACTCGGAGCAGCGTTGATCGCAGCGGCGAGCTGAGGCTCAGCGATTGGAGATGATCCTCCTGGCACTCTAATTACATTGTGAAGACCTTTGAAAGTTTCTCTTGTTAAATATTTAATGCTGGAAGACGAAGAAGACCCTGAATGTGAATTTTATGATGGATGTCTTGCTTGCCTGTGGATGTGCTGAGAGGCTCCACTCACCTCCAAACACAGTGACCATGAATATTCATTCTGTTCCCCCCAGGGCTTGTCTCCTTTCGAAGGCTGCCGGGAGGTACATGCTGGGAGCTCAGATAAGCGGGAGGCTAGTGGGCATTTAGAGGGACAGGGGATGTGTTGAGAATGACTTTCAGGTGGGGATAATGGGATAGTAATTGAGAGGATCTTGTTTCACGTGTGTCAGCACTCCTCCACGTGTGAATCCAGCCCAGGGATAGACCAGAGCCAGCTTCTGCCTTGCTTACCTGGAACAGAGGAGATGGGGCTGTATGTGGGCTGAATGAGTGCAGAGAGGTACAGAGCTCCATGCTCAGCCCACAGCAGTGCAAATGGTCTGTTATAGTTGCTGCTTGGTCCTGGGGTAACATCATCACCCTATTTCTCCACTCCAGCTTGTGATTTTCTTGAGTTTTCTCCTCTGCAATGACAGCATTTCAAGGTAAGTTTATGTTTCCTACCTCCATTTATTTTTTTTCTTCCAAAATCTTAGGTTTTCACTGAAAAAAAAAAGATTTTGATAGCAAATTCTGAGTCATCCCTGATTTATCACAGCCACAGCCTGTCCTGGCTGGGCTGCCAGCTTTGACAGCTCACCTTGACTAATACAGCCAGTGGCGCTTCACAAGCGCGCCTGTAGGCGAATACATAGCTGGAGTGGAAGAGATACAACACGGCACAGCCGTACTGATTTCTAAGCAGTCTTGTCCTTCGTTGTTCTTGATCAACACCGTCGATCCCCCTCTACTCACACACACCCTGCGCCGAAACCCAGACACAGGCACCAGGGGGTTAAAGGGTGGCTGGTTGGTGCGTCGAGTCAGACATAAAGGAAGAGAAAATGAAATAAAGGGGTTTATCTTCCTCCTGGCTCAGCAGGTATCTGCAAACCCTGCTGTCACACAGTCTGTCATCTCCTTGGGAGGGCGGCTTGGCAGCGTGCTGAGGTGCGCTTTGGTTCTGCGTCAGCTGGAGGAAGCACTGTGCCTTCAGTCTGCCTCTCCATCCTTCCCCCTGATGCTTCTCTTTAGAAATGTTCCTCATGTGGCTATGAGACCTCCTATGGCCACTGAACAGCCCGACAGCCCTCCCACACCTCTCCCCAGTCCCACCACCCAAAGCCAGCAGTGGGTTCCTCTAGCCTGGACCCTGCGAGGAGGCAGCTTTCCTCCAGGCTGTGGGGTCCCTCAGCACCAGCTGCACAGAGCGGAGCATCGCCTCAGGGTTTGGTTCACACCCCAGAAAATGATCTGCACTGAAAAATGGTGGGGATGTGTCTCCTGCTCTTTGACCAGAGCATGGCTGGGCTGTGTGTGAGGCCAGGCTGCATGCACAGAGCATGAGGAAAGGGAAAGGGAAAGAAGAAGAAGAAGAAGAAGAAGAAGAAGGGAAGAAGAAGGGAAGAAGGAGAAGAAGAAGAAGAAGAAGAAGGAAAGGAGAAGAAGAAGAAGAAGAAGAAGAAGAAGAAGGAAAGGAGAAGAAGAAGAAGAAGAAGAAGGAAAGGAGAAGAAGAAGAAGAAGGAAAGAAGAAGAAGAAGAAGAAGAAGAAGAAGAGAAGAAGAAGAAGAGAAGAAGAAGAAGAGAAGAAGAAGAAGAGAAGGAGAAGAAGAAGAAGAGAAGAAGAAGAAGAGAAGAAGAAGAAGAAGAAGAAGAAGAGAAGGCACAGCACCTTGTCATGCTGATAGAGGCTTGTAGAGATGCTGGATGGACATAAAGAGCACCGCTGACCTGAATAGGAAAGAGGAATGAAGGTTTCTGAGCACAGAGAGCCTCAAAGCCCTTAAGCAAAGGTCTGGTGACCTTGCAGGACACAGCGTGGCTCTGGCTGTCAATGAGGCTTGTGTCTTCAGCAATAGTATTTACTTTCCTGTTCCTCGGCAATGGAAGCACTGCTCTGGCTGGGGAAAGCATGCGATGCTACAGCTGTAGCTGTGTGCACACACTACAAACCAGCTTGTGGAGCTGCCCAAAGAGCGGAGAATGTTGGGAGGCTGATGTGAGTGTGCAGAGGTGCTGCTTCCCCCACAGCAGGGCTCTAGCACTGACCAGGGTGGGCTTTCACATGGGGGTGCACATCTATTGTAACAGCCACTGCCTGTGATTCCCAGGCAATGAGTGCAGCAAGGGTGTGTAGGGGCTGGCAGGGTGTCTTCACACAGCATGAAGACAGCAAAAGATGTTCCTGGGGCCACATCCATGGCTCCTCTCCAGGAGGTCCATCCACTCCCTTGCTTTGCCAGTGGTGAGTGGCATGCAAAGAGAGAGGGAAAACCATCCCAGAGGGCCTGACCGTGAGAGACAACCTGCCTGCTTGCAGACAGAGCTGTCTTGTCGATTGTGAGTGGATGGTGGTGTTGGATGACTCCATCTGAGGGCGAAGGCAGCAAAGATTACACTCTGACTCAAGGTTAGTTTTGATTTATTATTCCCAGGAACCTTTAACACAGCAAAGCTTTTTGAGTTTCCTGCTACAAGTGCTCTTTGTTTTACTGCCTTTATAAATCACCTTAGTGTGCAGAAATGCAAGAACAGAAAATGTTAGTTTAGAATAAACAATTGGTAACCAGTGAGACAGAGTAATCAATATTCATAAGATAAAGTACCAGTATAAAGTGAGCAATGATAATAATGAGGCAGAGAAACAAATCAAGAGGTGAGGGTCTCAAAACCTTACGACCAAAACAAATGGTGCCTAAGGAGCCTGGTGCTCCGGTCTGTACAGCTTTCCAAAGACCGATGGTCAATGATGTGGATGTGGAGGGAGGTGACTCTGCTGAAGGTGGATGGATGCTGCCATACCTGCAGTCTGGTAGCAGGGCTGGAAGGGAAGCAGTGTCCTGACATCCCATGCCAGGTCAGGGAGAGGAGAAGAGGTGGCTGTGTGGAGGGAGTGGAGGAGGACAGAGGCGAAACAGGCAGAGATACTGAAGAGAGCAGCTGAGTTCCACAAACGTTCATAACTGACAACCCCCGTGCCAGATAAATCACCAGAACCCTCCAACCCAGCACACACGGAGAGCTCTATAACAACCTCACCCGGCAAACTCTTTTTGAGGAAGAACTCGCAAACTTTGATCAGTGTTGCCATGGCGATGTGATTTGGAATAAGTGTGGCAGAGCGTTCTTTATTATCAGCCTTTGTCATAAACAAATAACCTGCTGTAGACTGAGAAAAAGGGATAGAGCCGAGCTCAGACCATCTCATCATCAGCCCTGGAGGCTGCAACTAATAAATCAAGGGACTAGGAAGAGTGTAAATTCCACCAGGGGTCACTTGGTTAAACAAAGTGCGGGCACTGGCGACATTCAGGGTGGGTGGGGAGTGAATTAACAGCAAGGTCTGGTCGCTGCCAGTTAGCATTCAGACTGTGGTTTATGGTGACAGGAACCTCATCTCCAGAAGCCTTCTAGGAAATACAGCCTGCATACTAAGCACAGGCCAGCTGGTGGGACTGGCTGGTTGGGAGAGGTATGGTCCTGCGGTTTTACCCAAGGGATGTGGGCTACACTCTGCCTCGTGCAACTTCAGAGAATCATAGAATGCTTCAGTTTGGAAGGGACTTTAAGCCCATCCAGTTTCACACCCCTGCCACGGGCGTCCCTGCCACACCTCCCACTGAATCTGTTGCTCCAAGCCCCATCCAGCCTGGCCTTCAACACTTCCAGGGGTGGGACAGCCACCACTTCTCTGGGCAACCTGGACCAGGACCTCCCCACTCTCACAGGAAAAAAGTTTCTTCCTAAGATCTTGTCTCAATTTTCCCTCTTTCTCCCCTCAATGTCATCTGGCAGTTTGAGGCATGAGCAGCCTCTGTCCTGCCAGAGGTCCTAAACCACTCCGCTGGTGAAGGTCGCTACTCCCAAACACGCTGGTTGCAGCAGCCTTAACCACTTGTGGGGTGGACCCAAGGTCCCTGTGCATCTCTGCACTGTGGAGCCTGCAGTAAATTCTTGGTTTCTTCTGGCCATGCATCAGCAGCAAATGTTGCCCTTGTGAAAAGTTGCACTTATGCTCAAGAGGCCTCCTACTTGTGTTTCTGCTCCACAGTGGTGTAAAAGGTAGAGTAATAACTGTGGGGCTGAGCACAGAGCTTGCGATTCACCTCTTGTGGGGTTCGTGCGTGGTGCTGGTGTGGCTTTGCCGTGCTGCAACGCGGAGCCACAAGCTGGGTTTGTTGAGCTGGTTCCCTGCCAGGAGCTGGAGCTCAGCAACACTGGGAAGGAGAAGGATGCCAACCAGACAACAGGAGCGTGGTGAAAGGAAGTGCAGTTCCCCATCCTATCCCACCCAAGATCTTGCTGCTGGACAGACTGATGTGTTAACAGAAAGAGAGGAGGAGAGGAAGGGACCTGCTCCTTCCTGGGGAATGTACCAGCGGGGCAGCATCACCACCATGAGGAGCAGCCCAACTTGCCCCAGACACCGCTCCCTCTGGGGGATACATGCTCTTAGCATGTTATCTGGATGTGACATGAGCGTGCTGTGTGGGGTTGGCCTCTGCTATGGGGCTCCTCTCCCCTCAGGGCCAGGGCAGAGGCATAGAATAAAGCCCTGTCAAGGCTGGGAGTTAGCCGTGAGGACACTCTACCTGTGCTGCGTGGCTCTTTGGATTCCTGTTGGAGATGGTTTCTGTGGCCTCCATTTCTCAGACTGGGCACCTTGACTGACCAGGAAACAGAGCTGTGAGCTCACAGACAAAGGGGTTATTTGCTTTATGTCAACTCCACATGTAAACATAGGGCATCTTACGCAGTTTTGCCGCTCCTGGCTGTGAAAATCACCCAGCAAAATTTGCTTATAAATATGAAGCAGCCTCTGCCCAATGGCTGTGCGTCCCATCTACTCTTCTAGCAACCCCCTGCCCTCTGTAGTACAAACCCTAATGCAATCATCAGC
Source organism: Cuculus canorus (assembly GCF_017976375.1). Lineage (NCBI taxonomy): Eukaryota > Metazoa > Chordata > Aves > Cuculiformes > Cuculidae > Cuculus > Cuculus canorus. Next base: position 11,269,238 of record NC_071417.1, read on the forward strand.
ATCAAGCTATGCAAAGCAGGTTGACACTGAATTTCCAATACAAAGCACCTACCTGACCCATTTTCCTCTTTAATTCAAACTGCCCTTGACTTCCAACAGTTTCACAGCTGCGGTCCTTCCATCCTGCTGAAACCCAGGGCGTCACGTCGGTTCAGGTTTATCCAGGGAAAGCTTGAACCTCTATCAGCCTAATTAGCAGCTGGAATGCAGCATTGCTCTATCGGACTCTCCCTAGGGACCTGGCAGACCAGGCTGTTTGCACTGGATTATGCTGAGAGCTTTTCCTCCTGCTTCACCCTGCTGCTTCCAGCAGAGTGCTCTGCTTCCACGAGTCAAACTCTTCTCGTTCAGCCTTAGCCCAAGGTTTAATCCTGCCAGAAAAACTCCTGTTCCTCACCCCTCCGCCTCTCGTTTTGCTTCGCTGGCAACTCTCAGGCTGAGCAGTTTCCTCATCTCTGTTCTGCATCTGCAGAGAAGGGGGAAATCTATTGTGACCACATCTGAGAGTGAAACAAAACCCCTCTCCATCCATTCCTTTGCACCCCACATTTCTGGCTTCTGTTCATTCAGCTCTTAAAGAATTTACCTGTTCTGCTTTCCCTGGTGTCCTGGTTTGGGCTGGGATGGAGTTAATTTTCTTCCTAGTAGCTGGTGTAGTGTTGTGGTTTGGATTTACAATGACAATGGTGTTGATAACAAACTGATGATGAAGTTGTTGCTGAGTTACATTACTCAATAGCTTCTCAGGCCATGCCAGCGAGACTGTTCTGCTGTGAAGGTGGCCCTGGCCCAGGTTGCCCTGAGAAGTGGTGGCTGCCCCATCCCTGGAGGGGTTCAAGGCCAGGTTGGATGGGGCTTGGAGCCCCTGATCCAGTGGGAGGTGTCCCTGCCCGTGGCAGGGGGTTGGAACTGAATGGGCTTTAAGGTTCCTACCAGCCCAAACCATTCCACGATTCTGTGATATTCAGAGATTCCCTCTGTTGTTTGTGAACAGGTTCTAAACCTGTCCTCTTCCAGCATGAGCCTTCTACACCGGTCACCCCGCATCCATCCAGCTTCTAGCTTCTATGCAGCCATTCATGTGGGATGCAGGAATAAGTTCTTTTGAGTTAAGATGAAGTATACACCCTGAATCCCATTGTGGAGTGAGGCTGGCAAGAAGCTGAACTCTTCGAGGCACTCAGAATCTCTGAATGACTCATGAAAACCAGGCAAAAAAATCCTTTTAGGAAGTGACCCAGATGAAGCAATCGGAATCCGCTTGGAAGCGATTTGCTAACCAAAAAATGAGCCCACAGAGTCCTTTTCTCCTGGCCTGACTAATCCTCAGTCGTATCCTTTTTTTCCCCTTTTCTTTGAGCGGTTCAAAAAAATTGTACGGAATTGCTGGGGTATTTTACAGATATTACTCACCAGCTCAGCGTGATTAAATGCAACCTATAAGACAGATAAAGAGGGCAACATTTTCAGAAAATAGCAGACTGGCTCAGGAGCTGAATTTCTCAGGAGCCTGATGTGGTACAAATGCTGAGGGCTGCAACACATCATTTTCAGACTCTGTGTCACCTCAGAGCGCTGCTCTGCAGCTCTCAGGGCAGACTCAGCAGCACAGGGGGATTAGTTTGCACTGCCCAGCTCGGCTTGAAGAGTAAGTAGCTCTGACCAGAAGCAGGGAAGAGTCTCTTTATTATCCTAGAACTCTCATCTAGGGTGAAATCTTAAATCCAGATAATTTCAATGGACAGACTCATCCTTTAGCTGTCTCCATTGATGAGAGAGGGACTTCAAGCACATGATGTACAGTCATAGAATTACTAAGACAATTAGTGAGGAAAAACCTCTAATATCTGGATAGGGGCTCTTGATCAGGGAGTAGAGGGGTAGGAAGATGGGGAATGGTTTTAAGTTGAAATTGAGGTGATTGAGATGAGATCTTAAGAAGAAATGTTTTGCCGTGAGGGTGGGGAGGCCCTGGCACAGGTTTCCCAGGGAAGTAGTCTCTGCCCCATCCCTGGAGGTGTTCAAGGCCAGGTTGGATGAGGCTTGGAGCCCCTGATCCAGTGAGAGGTGTTCCTGCCCATGGCAGGGGGTGATAGACACAGTGAGAGCCTTTGAAAACCTCTTTGTTCCTCTGGCTGCTTTGGGGAACAACTCTCTCCCCCACCAGCCGCTACCCCTTCTCATGGTGTGAGAAGAAGTTGCATCCATCCTTGTTGCAGGCATCCAGCAAATAACCGTTTTAGCCAGAGCAGCTCTTTACCTGTTTTTTCCCTGTAGCTCATTCTGATCAAGGCGCCGTACCAGGTAAAGCGAACCAAGGGAACACCTGCGGTGGGAAAGAGTTTCTAATTCTCCTCAGGGCTGAAACTCAGGAAACTTGAGCAGCTGGCAGGAAGGCTTGAGCAGGGCTTCACCCTGCCCCTGCAAGTAGTGGGTGTTTGCAAAGAAGAGGTTAGTCAGCACCTCCCTATTGGTACAGCAATAGCATCTTCGCTTTTAATAGCTCTGTGTTAGCTCAGGAAGAAGGAGCAGCTGACCATGAAACAGCAGCAAGGACATCTGAAGAAGCCTAAAAATGTAACGTGTGAATGATATGTTTTTAAATAGAGCACAAAAAGGGAAAGAGAGAGCTTGGGATCAATCCAAAACTGAAAATCCAGCTTGGGGGAAGAAATGAATGCTAGGTAATGGCCAAATTATCACTCAGCTCTGAAGTGAGAGGGAAGGCTAGGACTGTCAGAACTAGACCCTTCCCTGGAGAAAGGGATTGAAGATTTCCAAATGGACCCTGTGGATGGTAAAGGAACACAATTTTCCACGCCCACTAGAGTCTCAGTGAGCAGGATGCACTCAGTTGTCTGGCTGGGTCAAATCCCATCACAAAGAAAATGAAAAATCTTACCAGAGTAGACATCACTTCTAGGACCTCTTGGCAGCTATCACAGCTTGTCCATTCTTCCTCATCCTACCCCTGCACTCCCTGATCAGGAGCCCCTCCCCAGCTTTCCTTCTGGGTGACCATAGTCTAATTGCTTAATACTGGTTCCCTGAAAAATCTCCAGGCTCTGGATCCAAACTCTAATTTTGAGTTGGTCTATAATTTCCACCCATCTCCTTTCTTCCTCTTCTAAACCCAGATCTTATACTCTTGCCTCATCCCCTTCTCATCCTCCCATGTTCTTATGCCTCCCTAAAAATACAGCAAACAGCCCTGAGGCAGGTTTGGCTGCATCCTTAAATGCTCTAGAGGGATGTCACCAAGTGCCGTGCATCTGAGCAACTCTCTTCTGGTTCAGTCCTCTTTAACTCATCCTTCCTCGCACCCAATCTGTCTAATTTCTTTGTGAAACAGGTTGCTTTACACAGCTTGTTGCAATTATTTCTTTATTCTACGTGTGGAAGAATACCTCGAATGCTTCAACCTCTTCTGTGTCATCTGTTATTTGCCATCGTGGTCCCACAGGGCTAAGCTTCCCTTTGTCATCTCCTCACTTTGAAAGTATTTCTGGAGCCTTTTGTGGTGCCCTCTCTGCTCCTCACTAGCCTGGTGCGCGTTGGGAGTGCTATTTCTATTCAGGTGTGATTGTACTGCCACTCTACATGCTCTCTGCTCACGTGTCCTCACTCCCTTTTATTGTGCAGTTCTTTATTTTTAAGCTTATAGAGCTTGAGATGCAGCCGTAATGGCTCTTATTACTCTTCCCTTTCCTCTGCACCAGCATAATTTGCTCTTAAAAGGGAAACATTTTCCACTGCGAGCAAGTGAGAGGGATTTGGAGAGATGTCAGTCCTAGAGGAGCGCTGGGAGGGCACCCCTGGGTGTTGGGGGGGGGGATCAGTTTGAGGCAGCCTTGCAGTGAGAAGATGTGTGATTGGGGGACAGAGGATAGGCAAAACCTGAGCTGCATTGTGGGGTCCTCTCTGCTCTGCACTCCCTTTTGTTTTGATAATCTCACCTCTTGTCATTGGCCATCTGGGAACACATTTTCTGCCAGGCTCATTAACTCTTATGCTACTGCTCTCTTCTTCTGCATCATTTTTTGCCATTTTTCAGCTTGGTACAGACCCTGGTGGGAAGTGTTGTTAAGGTGAGTTGAACGATGCTAATGGGACACAATGCCTCTGATGGCACTGAACTAGCGTGGATGATCTCGTGACCCTGGCTGAGTCAGTCCCACGGAGATCAGGCACCCGCAGTCTCTAAGAACATACAGGCTGGTCTTGCCTGAATCTCAGGTTCCTGGAATAATTTGGACTGGGAGGGACCTCAAAGCCCATCCAGTTCCAATCCACTGCCTCGGGCAGGGACACCTGCCACTGGATCAGGGTCTCCAAGCCCCATCCAACCTGGCCTTGAACACCTCCAGGGATGGGGCAGCCACCACTGCTCTGGGCAACCTGGGCCAGGGCCTCCCCACCCTCACAGCAAAACATTTCCCCCTAAGATCTCATCTCAATCTCCCCTCTTTCAGCTCAAACCCATTCCCCTTCGTCCTATCCCTGCACTCTCTGATCCAGAGCCCCTCCCCAGCTTTCCTGGAGCCCCTTTCAGTCCTGGAAGCTGCTCTAAGGTCTCCCCGCAGCCTTCTCTTCTCCAGGCTGAACAACCCCAACTTTCTCAGCCTCTCGTTGTACGGGAGGTGCTCCAGCCCTCGCATCATCCCATGGCGTCCTCTGGATTCACTCCATGAGCTCCATGTCCTTTCTGTGCTGAGGACTCCAGAACAGAGGAGCAGCGCCTTGTGCTGTAATTCAGAGCATCTGTTCGGGGTGGCCAGGGCAGCACAGTTTCTATTTGTATTATCTGCTTAACACAGGTGCTTCTATACAAGACAAAACTTCCTTGGAAGACACGACTGGGGTCCCTAAAGCGGTATAGAACAAGATGTTTAAAGGCATATGTGAAAGTCATTTAAGACTGTGAGATCCAAGAGAAGGGCTGGAGTCATTTTGTGCCAGCTTCAAAGGAATGCAGATACCAAGGAAGCACCACAAATGTTGTTTAATGCCAAAACTCAGCTTAGTAAAAGAGAAGGAGTTAATGGCAGGAGACCTCGGTAACGGCTGTCCAGGAGCACATCAATATCTATTAGGAGTTGCTGTGTCCTCTGGGTGGGTCACAGCTGAACCAGACAGGTCTGAAACAGAGACAGAGATGAAAGTCCTTTAAAACAGGAGAATAAACACTTAAACCCCTTTCTACCTTAAAAAAAGGGACTTCCTGGAGTCTTCAGCTGGGTTTTCCTGACTTGGACTCGGGTCAGGCTTGGCACGAGAATGCTCTGAAATCATTCAGCTGCTTTGTGTCCTTGGACAGAAGTAGATGTATTTCCTGGGCCAAATATGAATCCAGAACCTGCTTGGCCAGGAACCTTTAAGAACTGGCAAGCGTTCAGCTACTCTGCGGTGGTAGAGACACAGGGAATAGGTGCAGGGTTTCATTAGCTGAAAGTATAATACAAAGTGGCTTTTCCTTCACCTTGGTAAACCTGGTGTGAACATTACCAAGTTAATTTCTGATTTGCAGTGGTGTAAATGTTGATAATCCGGCTCTCAGCAGGCTGATTCTGATTTTATTCCAGTCTCCAGGTGCTCTCCAGCTCATGCTCTGAGGCCTGGGTGACTTTTTTTTACCACACTGCTGCTTGGCTACTTCACGAAAACAGAAGAGACGTTTACAGAGCAGCATCCTTCACACCTTTGGAGACAGCTTCTGTGCCCTTAAATGACCCAAATGACTGACTGTGAAGAAACTGTGGCATAATTTCAGTGCAGCAAACCTTGGACATGGATTAGGTTCTTAAATGCTGAAGTCCTGGTGAAGAGCTGGAGACCAGTGCTTGAACTTCCCAAGCTACAACCTTTGGCCAATGCCCCATTACCTCTTGTTATACTGGTGGGTAGTGCTGAGAAGAGTTTGGCTCTATGATCTATAGTGACTTCCCTTCCAGCATTTCCACTGCTCCACCTTTTCACTGCCCTGAACAAGCTTGGCTCCTCCATCCTCTCTCCACTGGATGTGTGGCTCTGATCGTGATGGTGGCCTCTGCTGGACCTTCTCAGGTTTCTCCACATTCCTCTGCATTTGAGGATCCTGCGATGTAACCTGGTATGTGAGGCAAAGCCCTCTCAGAATGTTATAGGTGATCATAGCTTTCCAGACTGCTTTACCTTTTCCGCAATGACAACTCACTGTTACTTTAATATTCAACTTGGTGTCCACAGGAGTCCCTACATGCTCTCCACAGAACCAAAGAATCATGAAATGGTTTTGGTCAGAAGGAATCTCAAAGCTCATCCAGTTTCAATCCCTCCCACTGCATCAGGTTGCTCAAAGTCCTATCCAATCTGTCCTTGAACACCTCCAGGGACGGGGCAGCCATCACTGCTCTGGCATTGATAGGCTTGATTTTGTTGGAAAATTAATGGATATGTTGGACCTGGTATGAAATATTAAATCTCCATTCAAGGTGGCATTTCACAAATTTCATGTCTGTGGAATCATGGAGCTCTCAAATCCTTTTCAGTAACAGTGTTTGCTCCTATCACAAACACAACTCTACTGTCAGTTTTGGGTTAAAAGCTCAGAAGATCTAGGACCAGGAAAGCTCCTGGTTTTGATTCCATAAATCTGCAAATGCATGGCCTGGAAGGTGTATTTTTTGGTGTGCACAGCGCAGGTGCTGATGAAAATGCTGCTTTTATCTGATCCTGGAACACCTGGAGCCCAAGAGGGGCTCAGAGGGATCCCTATCAGGGCACACACACACATAAGAAGTTTGGTCATGGATTCAGGCGTAGCTAATGAATGAAAACAAAGGACATGTCCCCTGCTCTGCAGGGTGTTTCCGTTCAGCTCTCAGCACATCCTGGACTCTCGGCTGTTCTGGGCTTTTGTTGGCCTGGGCGTTTGCCACCAGGATGTCAGTCTAGATCCCATGCTGCCACCCTACCAGGAGCCACAGTGACCCACACAGCCATTTGACCCATTCGTACTTTCCTCTATTCCTGTCAGACTGGAGTTTTAATTTCTGAAAACCCCACAACTACTGACAGTCTCATCATGAAATCCAGTTTGGAAATCAGAAATTAAGAAGACAAAAGAACAGTGTCCAGACTTCCCCTTTCCAAAGCCCTACTGCTCTGCAGAGAAGGTGCAATACAGTGCTAAGCTGGGGGCAAATTCTTTGGGCTGCATGTGTCAGCTGATGGCTTCACCTTGTTCTCTTCTGCATCTCCTTTTCTCCTCCAGGTCTACAGCAACCCCCAGGCTGCCTGGATGTGAATATGAATATGAGGGAGGCATTTGTGATAATCCTTTTCATAACAATTCTGGTGTTCCAGCTGTCCTAACCCTCTGGTGAGACCCTACGTGGAGCTCTGCATTCAGTTTTGGAGCCCTCAGCAGAAGAAGGACATGGATCTGTTGGAACAAGTCCAGAGGACGCTCTCGTTTATAATAAGAAGCACGTTTATTTCTCTCTACCAGCTACTGAGGAAGGCTGTGATTCAGTTCTAGGTTGTTACATTTGGTAGATAAATCCATCAAGTGCAAGAAGAAAGAAGGTGGATAAGCTGTTTGCATAGCTAAGGAACCATAAAAGCTTGCTTACGCAAAATGAACCGCTTTGATTGACTGCAGGACATCACTGAGTCCTGGGACAATGAGAATGATATTCTCTGACGAGACTTCAAGTCTTGTCCACTTTGTATCCATCTGTCACTACCCTGTCTCTAATGCCAAGGATTACTACAGAAGAATGGTGCTATTTTCCATATTTTCAGAGAACAAGACATATTATAGCAAAATAACAGCCAAAATTGAATCTTCAGAGAGTTCCCTCTGGTATGCGCTGAAAATATCACCATCTGGAGAACTCACCTCAAGAAGGAGCTCCTTAAAAGTGACTGATCCCTTCTCTGGAGGGGTGATGGGGTTGAGATAGCAGAAAATTTCAGCTCCAGACTGGTGATATTAGCTCAGCTGCTTGAATTCAAGCTTAGTGAGGAATGGGTTCATTGGATGAAGCAGCCCAGAAAACCAATGGTATCCTGGACTGCCTCCAAAGCAGAGGGACCAGCAGCGTGAGGGAGGGGATTCTGCCTCTCTGCTCCACCCTGGTGAGACCCCATCTGAAGCCCTTTGTTTGGTTCTGGAGTCCTCAGCACAGGAGGGACATGGAGCTGTTGGAGTGAGTCCAGAGGAGGCCACAGAGATATCTGAGGGCTGGAGCACCTCCTGTATGAGGACAGGCTGAGAGAGTTGGGGTTGTTCAGCCTGGAGAAGAGAAGGCTGCAGGGAGACCTTAGAGCAGCTTCCAGCACTGAAAGGGGGCTGATAAGAAAGATGTGGAAAATCTTTTTAACAGGGCCTTTAGCAATAGGACAAGGGGTTCTATGATTCTAATTTCTGTAAGGGGCCAGAAAATCCTGGACCTGATTAGGTTGCTCAAAGCCCCATCCAACCTGACCTCGGACACCTCCAGGCTTGGGGCAGCCACCACTTCTCTGGGCAACCTGGGCCACAGCTTCACAACCCTCACAGGAAAAGATTTCTTTGTAAGATCTCATCTCAATCTCTCCTCTTTCAGCTGAAAATGTTCCCCTCATCCTAACCCCACACTCCTTGATAATGGGTCCAATGCTTAATATTCTTTGTAACCAAAGATGTGTTATATTTCCCAAAGGCACGGATTTGAACACAGTGTAATGGGAGATACATGGTAAACAGAAAAGAGAGGAACACGTATGATATGTTCAGCTTGGTATAAGTCCAAGCACGCCCTTGGGGCTATGCCAAGCTTAGCAGACCATAAACTGCATTGAGAACAGCACAGCAAAGAAGGAGAAAGCAGAGCGTCTGATGGAAGTGGTAGAAAGATCTTATAGAAGTGGCAGAAGGATCCTTTGAGCAGGAAACCCAGAGAGGATGACCAGATTGAGGTGTTTGACTAAGACTTACGGGCTCTGTAAATGGAACTGAGAATCACCACCAGTGAAAATAAAACCAGAAAACTAACACTGGAGGATTGTAGAGTGGAGATATGAAGTGTTTGTACAAATATTGGAAGAGAACAATGCTGCAAGGGAAAAGAATCCTTGACTAACAGTGAGACTGGTGAAATTAATGATAGCTTCAGCAACCTGAAGGAGCTGCTTTTTCTCTGATGAGGACAACAAAGAATCAACAGCAACTTCACAAAGCAATCTCTTGGAAAAAGCAAGTTTGGAGTTCCTGGGAAAGTGCCCCTTTCAGAAGTGCTCCAGTTCTTGTCCTTGTTATCACAGGCTGCACTAGATGATTGGTTATATGGTCTCCAGGGAACCCTGTTGCCTTGTGATCCATGTGAAATGTCCAAGGCATTGAGAATTCCCTGGATATCATCAGGGATGGGAAATCCCCAAACTCCTGGACTCTCTTCCCTATGTCAGAGTACAAAGAGACAGCCACAGCTAGTGCCCAGCAGTTGCTCGGATCATGGATTTGGGAAGGGGGCTACCCTGGTTAGGAGCACACGCCGTACAGGAGAATGACTGCTTTGGCAAGTGTTTAAGTCCGGCGCCCTGTGGCTGCTGTGATATTGGGGGTATGTGAACTCAGAGGGTTTCCTATGTCTGTTTTATTGGCTTTTCTTTCCATCTTCTTTCCACACGGGATCTCTGCAGAGGAATGGAGCTTCGGGCTGTTATTTTTATAAACCATTAGTACTTCATGCCTGTTCACTGTGCTGACATCTTCCATATCCCTTTCATGTCTCTCTCTGTGCATCCTTGCCTTCTGCCTCGGTTTTTCTTTCCTCACCAAAATGCAGCCTACAGCCCAAGGTTGAGGATGACCCATACTTAAAATCTAACACATCAAGAATTCTTCTTTCCCTCCTGGCCTCTCATTTCTCTGTACTTCTTCCTGCTGAAGTTGATGATGCCACAGGGGTTAAAAACCCAAACATCTTTAGTGCAGGCGAATAGGAAAAAGAACAGTACAGTACAAAAAGAGCTTTGTTCCACAGCGAGAACAATGCCCTCAGCTTTCAGCTACCTCAGGGTTTAATGAGTTGTACCTTCCAAAGTGAGATATTTCACAATCCATGAAGATTGCAAGACATTTTAGACTTCCCAAGCTGTTAACCTCTTGTGCACCCAATATATCCAATTTTCCATTCCTTGGCATATCTATTCCCACCTCACAGCAGCAGCGCAAGCATCAAGCCTGCAGGCACCGTGGGTGCAAAGCAGGACTTCTCAGCTTATTTAGACGAATGTTTGTTAAACTACTGAAGCTGCAACCACCCTCGGAGGTTAATATGCACTGACATTCATCTATTTATTAACAATGAGACCAACACAGCCATGGAAAGACCTTTTTGTTACCAGTCATTCCTTGCAATATTGCCAGGAGGACATAAAAGTCATGGGGATCACCCTCGCCACCAGTCGCTCCTCTTAACATGCAGGCAGACGTGTGTCTAAATCAGCGGATATAAAGACTTACAGCTCTTTTCTGGTGATTTGAATTCTGTGCATTTGTAGAAAGAAAGCCTCCTCTAACAGTTAATCTAAGTTGTTATTCACGTTTAGTTTACTGTTTGACTTTGTTTTAATGCAGCTGAAATTTAGCATAAATGTTTCATGAGTAAACGTTGGTGTTAATCTGTTTGCTAAGCATGGCTGGCGTTCCAGCGCTGAAGAGAACAGGGCACAACCAAGTCCATCTCTGACACCAGCGTTAGACATGCTTAAAAATACCCTCCTATCTGTGTTTGAGGACATGGAAATGTCAGGGGAAGAGGCTGATAGAGCAAGAGTGCGAGGCAAGACCAGGTGATTGAGTGTCGATGCCATTGGGGAGGACAGTGTTGTCACCAGAGATGCAGGATGGCTTTCTTCCAGGTTTCAGTGGAGGGCATAGTGCTAGACCCCAGCAGGAAATGAGAGCAAGACTCGTCCCCTTACACCTCTGTCCGATATCCCTTAGGAGACCTAGTTGTGACCCCAAAGAATGTGGTGGGATATAGGTACCGGGGAATCATCCTTCTTGCTCACCCAGTGCTTTACCAGGACATCCCAAGCATCTCCTTGTTCACATTTCATTGCAGCGTCAGTCAGAAAGAATCATAGAATCATGGAATGGTTTGATTCAGAAAGGACTTCAAAGCCCCTCCTGTTCCACCCCTTTGCCATGGGCAGGGACACCTCCCACTGGATCAGGTTTCTCCAAGCCCCATCCAGCCTGGTTTTGAACACCCCCAAGCTTGGAGCATCCCTTACTTCTCTGAACAACCTGGGCCAGGGCCTTCCCACTCTCACAGCAAAACATTTCTACCTAAAATCCCAATCTCCTCTCTTTCAGCTGAAAACCATTCCCTTTCATCCTTTCCCTGCTCTCCCTGATAAAGAGCCCCTCCCCACCTTTCCTGTAAGCAAATGTAGGTGTTCCCCCAAGGGGGGACAATTCCTTGCTGAGGAAGGAAGTCAGACCTTGCTGGCGCTGCTCTCCAGGTGAGAGGAGGTGCTGCTGGGTTGGAGGGGTTTTCTTGTTGCGTGATGCTTTCTGGAGGCTTGATGGGACCCTGTGTCCATTCCCCCAGCAGGTCCCCAGCAATGAATGGTACAAGGTGCTCAGCACTTACAGTGTGGGTGGAAGCATTGCTCCATACTCAGGGACACCATGACCCTGCACCTGCCAGGCTTCTCCATGGGTGAAAACACGCATGGATCAGCTGCTGCAAGGCATCACGCCTCCAGCTTGGCCTAAAAATATCCTTCAGGTAAGATGGCAGAGACCCAATGTTCTCCCTTCCAGACACAATCCTGCCCTGCTGTGGTAGCACCACCGTTCTTCAGCTGGCCTTGTGCCCGTCTAATGGTGCCACGGTGGGCTGTACATTCTGGCAGACACACTTTCCACCTAAAACTGAGTGTCCTTTAGGGGTGAGTGGGCCAGAGGAAAGCTTGCCTAGGGCGGTGTCTTCGCCGTGGTAGCAGCAGCCCCTCGTGCTGGCAGAGGAACCCTGCAGAGCATCGCTAGGACTCCTCCTCCCTTGCAAATCCCACTCCAGCCTCCAACAGTTCAAAACTGGCTCAGCTCTGCTGTAGGAGGTTTAGTCATATCCTTTCCAAAACACGTTAGTGTTAACTCTGCTAATTGGATCTTCTCATTATCCCTATAAATTCCAGTCCCGCTGGGGTTCTGTGCTACGGATGCGCAAATCCAACTTCACAATCCACTGCTCTGGCGTTTCTGGGTTGTGCTCAGCATGATTTAAGTGAAGAACAGTAGTGGCCGATGACTGCAAAGGCATCTAAGTGTGCTGGGGATTTAAACCCAACTGCTCAGACACATCACTTTGAAAAGTGGCTTCTCGGAGAAGGAAAGGGCTTTTCGGATTGAATTGCACAGAGTGAATATTAAGTGAATTTGACTGCAAGCTCCTTGGGAGAGAGAATATCTGTTACATTTGTGCAGTTCACAGCACTGTTGCCTGGATCCAACCAGCAGAGCTGTTTAATGGGTTTGTGACTGCCACTGATTGAACACGGTCCTCCCGGCTCCTTTCCTAGAAATGACTTAAATAGCCCAAACATCCGCAGCCCTTGGCCAGAGAAGGGATGAATGTCCCCCCTCACTTTTGCTCTGGGATGGGAATCAGTCCCTGATGTGTCTTATTCTTGAACGGGAAAGCATTTGGAAACTCCCCTTGTAAGGCCAAGCCAAGAAATGATAAGCTAAGGCAGACAGAAACAGAAGGAGCTGGAACACTTGACACGGCTCGGTTGTTCTTGCCGTGTTGGCAGATGGAGAGAAAGGGACAGTGACACCTCCAAATAGGATCAGAGCACTCTGGATCTGCTTTTCCCTAAAAAGTGATTTTTTTTTCTTCATAAACACAAAACTCTGCAAAATACCCAACCACTCATTAGCGTGGTTGGAGATTTTTCAGATGTAGGTGTTTGTTTGCAGTAAGAAATTGTCATCAGCTATGAAAAAAAGGGGAGAAAAGAGAAAGGGAGATCACAGGCTGAGTTTTGGGGTTTTTTTTTTTTTGCCAGTCTAATTTCTGAATCTGATCCAGAAAGTCTGTCTTCACTAAAACAAATTGATGCAGGATATGTTTGTGTGGCTATTTTGAAACACCTGTAATTTCCCTCCTCCTGTTTATAAAAGCCTCAGAACATGATCAGGGAACAAAACCAATAAAGAGCAATTCCAGCCCGTTCCCTCATTTATGGGATGAATCTCATACTGTGAATAATGAAGAGTGAATAGCTGCAGTAAATAGTTCACAATCAATCTGCCGCGCCTGACGCCGCAAATGCAATCAGACAAGATGCAGCGTAATGTGCTGGATGCAAGGTCACTGTTTAGAAACAAGGGATGCAGGTTGCAATTAGACGGTGGGGGAACTGCATCTTGGAAGGCGTGGACGGAGCAGGGGTCATGCTGGAAACCAAGTTAATTGGCAATGTCGTGGCTATGAGGGTGCATATGATCCTGAATGGATAAACAGCACGGTATCGAATCAAAGGCAAAGATGGTTTGTGCTGTAGATAGAGCAAGAAGGAGGTATATCCTGGAGAAGAGATGGTTCCGGGAGGACCTTAGAGCAGCTTCGAGTACAGAAAGGAGCTCCAGGAAAGCTGGGGAGCGGCTCTTGGCCAGGGAGTGCAGGGATAGGATGAGGGGGAATGAAGCAGGAGTACCTGCTGTAGCCTTTCATCTGGCTTGTCTGGCTGGGTTAGCAGGACAGGACCTGTTGCTCTTGTGCCAGTGCCTTCCCACCTCACAGCCCCAACCAACCTGGCCTGGAACCCCTCCAGGGATGGGGCAGCCACCCCTGCTCTGGGCAACCTGGGCCAGGGCCTCCCCACCCTCACAGCAAAATATTTTTCCTTAAGATCTCATCTCAATCTCCCCTCTTTCAGCTAAAAACCATTCTCCTTATCCTGTCCCTCACTCCCTGATCCAGAGCCCCTCCGCAGCTATCCTGGAGCCCCTTTTGGTCCTGGAAGCTGCTCTAAGGTCTCCCCACAGCCTTCTCTTCTCCAGGCTGAACAACCCCAACTCTGGTGAACGGGATGTGTGGCTCAAGAGAGAAAGCTGGGACATACAGAGAGGCTGAGCAGAAGTACAGCAGGAGGAGAGGGGTATCTTCTGTCTTGGGGAAGGAGAGAAAGGAGCAGGCAAGAAAGGCGTGGGGAGCAGGGGTAGAGTTGATGATGAATGGGGAATAGGCTGGAGAAGGCTCCTGGCAGATCCATTCACCTTCCAGTGTGTACAGGGGTTCCCTTGGCCTGGAGGAAAGAGCAAAAGGAAAGATCTGGAGACAACAAGGCCTGGGGAGCATCGGTCATCTGATACCAGGAGTGGGCAAGGCGGTGGCCTCATGCTCCCCGTGTGGAGGTGCCGCCTGGGAAAGCAGGGCACAGTGGCAAAGGTGTTTCTGGAGATGCAGCCCCTGAATGCAGGTACACGTGGGTCATTTATGTTTGCACAGCACTCAGCTTTAGATGTGCACATCCTTGGAACAGGAAAAAAAAAAAACAAACTAGAGCTGAACATGGCTCTTCAGGGGAGTCCCCAGAGTTGTCTTGGGTACCCTAAGTTTAGATGCTGATGATTTGCAGGTGTAACCTTCTGCCAGTGGCACCACGGAGGCAGCGCTGGCTCCAAGCAGAGTTCATGCACTGCAGAGCATGAAGAGTTAAGCCCTGCAGGGTTCGGTTCAAGAAGCATCTGGCTAGCATTGCCTTTCTTAGGAAAATTATGGGTACTTGGCAGCTAGCTAATAAACCCATCAGCAGTAATTAGTGTCTTTCTAGGAATGAGGTATCTGGTGGCATTCAAGGAGTAGAACATCTCAGCCTGAGCTAAACGAAGTGTGAAAGAGCTCTGCAGCGAGGTGGGTCTATTGCTATGATGCTGTCTTTGGAGGCCCACGATGATCTTCCAACCTGCTGCAGAGGAGGGAAGCCTGGACTGGTGGTTCAGACTGCATGCACCACTTCGTGAACAAATTGTCTCCACCGCTTTCCTTTCCAAGCTGTGAGTTTTTTGTTTTTTTTTATTGCAGGCTGCAGCCTTGCCTCGAATCACAGAATTGTTAAGGTTGGAAAAGGTCTCTAAGCTCATCCAGTCCAACCATCAGCCCAACCCCACCATGCCTACTGAACCGTGTCTCACAGTGCCACAACAACATGTTTCTTGAACCCTTCCAGAGATGGAGACTCCACCACTGCCCTGGGCAGCCTCTTCCAGGGCTTCACCACTCCGTCAGGGAAGATTTTTTTCCCAATATCCAATCCAACCCTCCCCTAACAACACTTGAAGTCATTTCTTCTCATCCTGTCACTTGTAATTGGAAGAAGAGCCCAGCACACATCTCAACACAACCTCCTTTCCAAGAGCTGCAGGGAGCGATGAGGTCTCCTCTTCGGACCCAGGAGGATTCAGTCTGTGGATGAAGTGACAGGAACAACTAAACAGGGATGGGACAGAGAAATGTGTCCAGTCAGAGCTGTGCTAAGCAGGCAAAGGAGGTCCCTCAGGATGACAATATGCAACATATGGCAGGCGTACGGTGACATATTGCTAGCAGACCTGCACTTACAGGTCCATTAGTCTCAATTAAAGTGGATTGGAATATTTAGCACAGGCTCAAGTAAAAGTGACAGGAAATGTTGTATTGGGGCTCATCATTGTGGCTGGTGGGGCTCATCAGTAGTCAAGAAGTGTTAGACTAGCACGAGTCACCTCAGCTCAGGGAAGGAGGATGATGCTGCAAAAGCACTGCTGTCAGGGGACCCTTGGAGCTTGTGCACGTTGGTGTGGTTGTTGTGCATCAACTTCTCAAGGCTGGTCTGGACACACATACTGTGCTTGAGGTGCACAAAAGAGCCCAATGGAGCAGTTGACCACCAAGGGATGGGGCTGAGAGAGCACACAGGTCTGCTTGGCCCTGAGCAAGACAAGCAGCAGCATCACTGAAGGCAACCCGGCAAGAACAGGAACCTTTCTGCCTTCCGTGTAATGATGATAGGTACCAAATGTTTCAGCGCGCTTTACTCCTGTGTGCAGGCTGAAAGCTCTCTTTCCCTGAAGCCAAAGTCTTACCTCGGGCAGTAACTCAGTTTCCATTTCACTTCTCTCTGTAACACCACAGCTCTGCAAAGCATCTTGGAGAAAGTGTGACACAGCAAGAGTAGGTAGTGTTGGTCCCACCAGCCAAGAGGATGGGACATGGCTGTGCCTTGCCAAGGACATTTGGAGGAGTCGCCACCAAAAGCAGCAACGAGCCCAGACCCAGCAAAGACCTCAGCCAGGAAACCATCATTAAGAATGTCCTCGTGGAAATGCAGACATGCTGCGAGCCCTGCTTAATTCCCCGCTCCATTTAATTGCCTCTGTGGGACACTCTGAGGAAAAGCAAAGCAAACATTAAACTACACAGTGGGATGAGGATGACAGTTGCTACCTCCGCTGTGATTATGCAGCGAGAGAGAGATCAGAGTCTGGCCACAGGCTGTGTATCTCCCCACCCCAGTGGAGAAGTGTGGCTGCAGGCTTGGCCTTCTTCAAACCCAAATACAAAGTTCATCTCTTGAAGTGTAGTTTCCCCTAGACGTATTATTTCTGTGTACAAACACAAACACGTATGGACCCGTGGAGAAGCTCAGGAGCGCAAAGGCAATCAGATGCATAAGATTATAAACTAATCAACCTTTTCCTCCAAAAGCTGGGAAGAGAAAGTTTGTTGTGATGCTTATTTTAAAATGCTTCATGCACACGTGGATATGAAGGAGATTAAAGTCAAGAAGTACCAGCTTGGGAGCTGAGATATGTTCTGTGTTTGCAGGATGAGGAAGAGGTTTTCCAGAGAAGTGTCTCCCCCACCCTTCTCATAGAGTCATTAAGGTTAGAAAAGACCTCTAAGCCCATCCAGTCCAACTGTCAGCCCAACCCCACCATGTCCCCAAGCGCAACGGCCACATGCTTTTTGAACCCCTCCAGAGAATGAGACTCCCCCACTGCCCTGGGCAGCCTCTGCAGGGCTTCACCACTCTCTCAGTAAAGACATTTTTCCCAATATCCAGTCTGAAGCTGTCCTGGCACAGCTTAAGGCCATTTCCTCTCAACCTAATGCTTGTAACTTGGGAGAAGAGACCAACACCCCCTCACTACAGTCTCCTTTCTGGGAGCTGCAGAAGCCAAGGAGGTCTGCCCTCAGGACCCAGGAGGTTTCAGTCTCTGAATGAAGTGCAGGAACAGCTCAACAGCGATGAGACAGAGCATTTGGAAACCCATCTTCATGTTGTGCAGCAGCCATCACTGTCTCCCATCCTGGGAGGTATGAGCGTGCGTGTA
The DNA here is from genome assembly GCF_017976375.1 of Cuculus canorus. Taxonomy (NCBI): domain Eukaryota; kingdom Metazoa; phylum Chordata; class Aves; order Cuculiformes; family Cuculidae; genus Cuculus; species Cuculus canorus. The sequence continues at coordinate 11,286,600 of NC_071417.1, forward strand.
TGCAACACAGAGCCTGAAACAGCCTCTCCTGAAGGTTAAGTGTCCTTTGAGCAGATGTTCTCTGAAACCATTAATGGTGATGTTAGGTTTCTGGATGGTGGCTCATTTGATCTACATGTGTTACCACTTTGTTTAATAGCAAAATAAGTAGCGAAACGATCATATTTGATTCAGTTCAAGCGGAAGGGTCTTGATTTTGGTTATCAAGTGTCTGTTTATGGCGTGCACACAAACCACCCATTATGTTCAGATTAATGTGATGCTAATGAGACAGGAAGATAACTGGCCAAAAATTATTTCTACAGCAGCTATTCAGAGACCAGAAAACACTCTGTGGACACATTATCTATCCCTTGAGACACTTTAACAAAGGAAGAGCGTCTGGAGCCCTCTTAAATCCATGGAGATATTGCCCTCTCCTGAATCTGACCTGTTTTTGTAGAATCATGGAATGGTTTGGATTGGAAGGAACCTTTGATGGTCTCCCACGGAGAGACACCTTCCACTGGATCACATACGGGGGTTCTGGGAGCAGCTGAGGGCCCTGGGGCTGTTTAGTCTAGAAAAGAGGAGGCTGAGGGGAGACCTCATCGCTCTCTGCAACTCCTGGAAAGGAGGTTGCCTTGAGGTGGGTGCTGGGCTCCCAAGTAACAGTGGATGGGATGAGAGGAAATGGCCTCAAGCTGCATCGGGGCAGGTTTAGATTGGATATCAGGAAAACTGTCTTTCCTCACAGAGTGGTGAAGCCCTGGCAGAGGCTGCCCAGGGCAGTGGTGGAGTCTCCATCCCTGGAGGGGTTCAAAAAGCGTGTGGCCATGGCACTTAGGGACAGGGTTTATGAGGCATCATGGGGTAGGGCTGACGGTTGAATTGGATGAGCTTAGAGGTTGTTTCCAACTGTAATGGTTCCATGATGCCACGATTCTGAGTTCCGTTCAGCTGCTCTCTGCCATCAGGCAAGAGTGTTGGATTTACATAGAACAGGAAAAAACATTTGTTCCCAAATAAATGGATAAAACAAAGCCCTGCCTGTGGTTCAGTGCTGTTCACAGATGTTTGATAGTCTGCCCAAGAATTCGGGTATTGGAACATTTTGATTTTTTAAGCATCCTGGTATTTACAAAGCAGTTTAATTGGAAAGATCATTCAACCACAGAGCCTCTCTGTGCACATCTTGGTTAATGACTGTGACAATCCTGATTAAGAAGTGCAAGTTATTTAAGATAAAGAAGAGGTGAATTCAACTCACAACCCAAGACATAGTGCACATAGGTAAATACTTTGAATGTTGGGAACTAAAACTTGCCTGAAGGGCTCTGACATATTTTGCAACCATTCACTAACTCAGAGAAAAAGGGAATTACCAAAAGATTATTGTTGTAAGGGATGAATCAAACAATGGTCTTTGTAAAAGCACATTTGTAGCCCAGATGCTGCAGCTATAGCCTGAGCCATTTCACACCTTATTCTGTACTCTAAAGCCTGTACTTGGCATTGCAATCAAACGGGCTGGTTAAAAGAATTGTGACCACCACAGGGAGGGAAGGGATTCTGACCCTCTGCTCCGTGGTGATGAAACCCCACCTGGAGCCCTGCATTCAGCTCTGGAGCCCTCAGCACAGGAAGGACATGGAGCTCTTGGGGCGAGTCCAGAGGAGACCGCTGGAGCACCTCCTGTAAGACAGCAGGCTGAGAAAGTTGGGGTTGTTCAGCCTGGAGAAAAGAAGGCTGTGGGGAGACCTTAGAGCAGCTTCCAGTATTGATAGGGGCTCCAGGAGAGCTGGGGGGGGCGGGCTCTTGATCAGGGAGAGCAGGGATGGGATGAGGGGGAATGGTTTTGAGCTGAAAGAGGGGAGATTGGGATGAGATTTTAGGTAGAAATGTTTTCTGTGAGGGTGGGGAGGACTTGGCCCAGGTTGTCCAGAGCAGTGGTGGCTGCCCCATCCCTGGAGGTGTTCAAGGCCAGGTTGAATGGGTCTTGGAGTCCCTGATCCAGTGGGAGCTGTCCCTGCTCATGGCAGGCATTTGGAAATGGATGATCTTTGAGGTCCCTTCCAACCCAAACCATTCCATGATTCTACGACATGAGATGTATGGGAAGGAAAGGTTCTTCTGTAAGTCCCAGGACATAATGGCAACATGAAATCAGATTCATGGGCATCATTTCCCCATATTCATCGTGTCCTGCCTGCTCTGTGCTTGCTCACATCACAGAATTTAAGCAGGCACATTTCCCTGCCAAAACATCTTTAGTGGGCTCTATATCTCTGACAGATAGTGTCTGCCAGAACTTCTCAGAAAGCTGAGCTGCTCCTGGATCTTGAAACTGTCCTCTTAGACAGCAGACAACCAGTCTGAAGTAATCATCCTCTCCAGTTTCTGAAACTACAGCTCTACTGACATCATCAGTGAAGAGAGTTGTGTGCGTACCGATTGCATTCAAGGTATCGCTGGTGGTTAGAATGGTAGAATGTCCTGAGTTGGAAGGGACCCAAAGGGATCCTTGAGTCTAACTCCTGTCCCTGCACAGGACAACCCCAACATTCACACCGGGCTGAGGGTGGTGGCCAAAGGCTTCTGCAATATTGTCAGGCTTGGTGCTGTGACTGCTTCCCAGGAAGCTGTTCCAGTGCTCCACCACCCTCTGGGGAAGAACTTGCTCCCAATGTCCAACCTAACCCTCCCCTGGCATCTTCCTGCCATTCCCTCAGGTCCTGTCCTTGGTCACCAGAGAGAAGAGCTCAGTGCCCGCTCCTCCTCCTCCCCTTGGGAGAAAGCTGCAGGTGAGTTCCTGGACCACCTTATGGAAAAGGCTCTCTTGCCCTGCTATTCAAAGTTTGTTTCCTGTGTGATTTTTCACATCTTTACTTTTATATATCACTTCATCATCCAGGCAGGAAGAGGTACTCCAGGACCCTTCAGCAGCATGAATGCAGGCCCGCACACTTCTCCACTCAATGACACGGTGACATTTCATCCATCCAGCACTGTTATTCAATGAAACTCTTTGTTTCGCTGTGATAAATGGGGCAGGCAGGGAATCGATTTCCTTCCCCTGCCTGCAAGGCATCAGAGGGCTGCTTTCACCAGGAGGCCTTCTCTCTGCCTCAGTGCTCAGATTAACTTATTAGGAGTTAATTAATCAGGGCCATTGATTGGCTGTCACATTGCTGGATGGTTAGTCTGCTCTTGGGTCGGTAGGTTGTATCAGAATAGTTCCTTCTGTCCTCTTTGCTGTGTGATGCCTGTTGTCACCAAGAGATGCTGGGCAGCAAGGAGGAACAGGAAGAGAGGAAGATGAAGGTTGGCCTGTTTGCCAAACAACGTGGTTTGAAAGCTGGAGAGGGGCTTTTGGTCAGGGAGTGCATGGATAGCACAAGGGAAGTGGTTTTCAGTTGAAAGAGCAGAGATTGAGACAAGAACTTAGGGAGAAATGGTTCCCTGTGAGGATGGGGAGGCCCTGGCCCAGGTTGCCCAGAGCAGTGGTGGCTGCCCCATCCCTGGAGATGTTCCAGGCTACGTTGGATGGGCCTTGGAGCAACCTTTGATGTCCCTTCCAACCAAAACCATTCTATGATTCTCTGTCAACAGAAGAATGGGAATGTGACTCTCTTCGCCCTTGCATGATGTTAGGATATAGGATGGGTATACCTTCCACCATTTCTCTCTTCCAAAATGAAGGAGGCACATGAGCCTGCGCTTAGTCCAATGGTCAGATGGAGCCTTGTCTCTGCAGCTCAGCAGACTCCCACCCACTGCTGTCCACTGGTCTCTGATGCCACTCGTAGATACAGAGAGCTATTGTGGCCCAAGTGGGATGCTGCCCACAGAGAGTTACTTGCTTGAACTAAGAGGCAATGAACAGTGGGGTTTTGGAGTGTCAGGGTTTCAGGGAATCGACATTGCCCAGCAGGAATGAATGCATCCATCTCTGGAAATTCAGTGAAAATACACAAAAAGAAAGGCATCACCCTCAATGGAACTGGGATGAGATTTTGAAGCTAACAACCCTGCACCTTGTGAGTTAACTGATGGGATTTTTTATGGCCATATGTGATTGGTATCTCAATTTTTTTGTAAGGGGTCACCACCACCAGCAAAGCATACTTATTAAATAGCAATATTTCCCCAAAACCTGTCTTAAGCAAAGCACTGAGCAGGTTTCATGTGTTTTCTTTATCCAGGGGGGGCATTAGGCAGCAACCTGGTAGAGGTTCATAACTCTGCATGGGAGGGAGGTTTCTGACAGTAGAGGGCTCTTCGGCTGCATGGAAAAAGTCCTAAGTGTGTCCAAGGTTGTGAAGGAGGAGTTACAGAAAGCCAGGCTAGATTTAGGGTGCAAGTTTTAAAACTGAGAGTATTGAGAGGTGACCAATTCCTCCCCTCTTCTAGCTATTTCCTGGAAAGATGAATGGAAGATAAGAGTTGGATGAAGAACTTGCCCTGTATTACAGTCAGAGCTTCCTGACTGTGGTCCTGCAGATCAGTGGACCTGAACCAGGCTGGGATCTTGGCTTGGAGCTCTGTGGGACCTCCCAAGCGTTAAATGCCGCTGTCTTTCTTACACATGGCACCTGATTCACCTGCTGAGCCATCCAGAATTGGACACCCAAGGTATGGTTTTCACTCTACATCTCCAAGGAGCTTGCAGTCCATTTCCTTTGGACATTGGGGTTGCTCTGCAGAGCAGCAGCTGGACTGGATTAGTACCTTTGGCAGAGCCACTGCTTAAGGCCTGCGTGTCTGCTAGGATCGTACACTGATGTGTTTTGACAGAAAGATGCTGTCATGCCTGAAGCACATATGTTGCCTTGGTCACATTTCCATGTGTTCCGTTCACTGCTGTACAACAGCCATGGATGCGTACAGAAGCAACAGCTTGTGGCAGCCATCTGTTTTCAATCTATGGAGACAGAAGAAGCCCTTGGCACGTGCTTGACTTCTACAGGCCCTGTGGATCCCACCATCCAGCTAAGCAGGCCGAGATGATCTGCCTCACCCTCTCACTCACCCCAGAAAGCGGTGCCCACTAATTACAATCATGGAATCACAGAATAACCCAGTCTGGAAGTGACTTCAGGAGGTCTGTGTCTGCCTTTCAATATCAGCAACGAGATCAGAGCAGGCTGCTCAGGACTATCTCCAATTGGGTCTTGAAAACCTGCGGGAACGGAGATGCTGCAGCCTCTTCGGGCAGCCTGTTTCTTTGATTGGCTGTCCTAATTGGTAGAAAACCTTCCTTATATTCATTCTGAACCTTTCCTGTTTCAATTTATGTCCACTCTCTTTTGTTTTTTCCACCATACAGTGAAATGCCTGGCTCTATCTTCTTGATGACCTTCTCAAAGACTTAGAATCATTGAATCACCAGGCTGGAAAGGACCCACTGGATCATCGAGTCCAACCATTCCTAACAATCCCTAAACCATGCCCCTCAGGACCTCATCCACCTGCCCCTTAAACACCTCCGGGGAAGGTGACTCAACCACATCCCTGGACAGCTGTTCCAGTGCCCAATGACCCTTTCCATGAAATTTTTTTTCCTGTTGTCCAGCCTGAGACTTCTAGGACTTTCCCCTCTCCAAGCTGAACAAACTCCATTCCCGTGCCCTCTCCTCACCAGGGCAAGTGCTGGAACCTCATAATATCTTGTTGACCCTCTACTGCACTCCCTCCAGTTCATCAAAATGCATTGCTGGAGTCTGTATCTCTGGAGGGGTTCAAAAAGCATGTGGATATAGGAGTTCAGGACATAGTTTAGTAGACACGGTAGTGTTGGACTGACAGTTGAACTGGATGAGCTTAGAGGTCTTTTCCAACCTTAACGATCCTACGATTCTATGATTATTGGACACAGTATCCTAATAAGTCCCAAGTGCAACGCAATAACCACTTCCCATGATTTGCTGGCCGTGCTCCTGTTAGTACAGCCCAGGGCGCTGTTGGCCTTCCCTCCTGGGATGTGCTGGTGGCACACCGGTCTGAGGGAGGAACAGGGAGAACAAATGTGAGGGCTTACGCCGGATGCAGTGCAAATTTCAACATATCAGAGCCTATCGGTGACTTTTCTCGTACGTGGGCTGCACCCTGTCTGCCTAGAGAAGACGGTGACAGCCAGTCTATAAACGTTATCAACAGGTAGGGAGATAGAACAGGTCACATTGTACTTTTCTGTAGGAAATTACGTTTTGCAGTATGTGCCGTGTTACTTTGTTATTACCAACACATAAATCTGCAAGCACACAGATTATTGAGGCTCCCTGACAGCAAGGAGATAGGGAATTGTTTATATGACAGATGGACTGACAAGTGTGCTCCTATAGAACAAACTTTGTTCAGCCTGGATTTCAGGCTGTAAATACATAAACCTTACATGAAGGGAATGTGATTAGAACATCATGGATTGAGAGGATGCGACAGCAGGCAGCTGTGAGGAGCAGCACAATGGGTGCTGGATGGAGGCAGGGCTTGAAACTGAGCTGTTTTCTCCTCCTCTGGTTCCTGTGCCATAGAGAGAGCATTGTCAGACTAGAAAAGGTGCTTTATCATCCCGTGATCTTCCAGACCTGACTCTGTAGAAGCAGCAGCCGGGGTCTGGTTTGATTTGGCTGACTCACAGATCCGTGTGGAAAGCAATCTCTGTGCCCTGGAAGATAGCTCCACCTTGGCCTCTTGCGAGGGGGAGCGTGCAGAGGCCAGGTGTAAAGGTAACAGGGCAGGAAATTGCCTCCATAAGACTTTCAGGGTGATGCCCTCCACTTCAGCAAGATCAAGGTTTAGTTCTCAGTTTCCTAGAGTCATCCAATCACGGAATGGTTTGGGTTGGAAGAGATATTAAAGCCCATGCTGTTCCAAACCCCTGCCATGGGCAGAGACACCTCCCACTGGATCAGGGGCTCCAAGCCTCATCCAACCTGGCCTTGAACCCCTCCAGGGATGGGGCAGCCACCACTGCTCTGGGCAACCTGGGCCAGGGCCTCCCCACCCTCACAGCAAAACATTTCTTCCTAATATCATCTCATCTCAATCTCCCCTCTTTCAGCTCAAAACCATTCCCCCTCATCCTATCCCTGCACTTCCTGATCAGGAGCCTCTCCCCAGCTTTCCCATAGGCATCAATTTTGTTGAGTTTTCAAACTCGTTTCATTACAGCAGGAGCAGTCAGCAGGACTGAGCTCTGCTGAGTGCCGAACGCAGCCTGGGGCTCAGCCCTGGGGCGTGAGCCTGCAGAGCCTGCAGAAAGGAGCAAAGCACTCGCTCCGTGGGGATGCACAGGGGCACAGAGCAAAGAACCCTACGAGAGATCCAGCTGTGGGTCCTGCTCAGTCTCCCAGGGTGTGGCTGCACTCACCCTATCCAATGCTGCCACACTCAGAAAAGAGAGAATAAACCTCAAAAAAAACCCCAAACCTGTCATATGGTACTCAGGCCAGGCAAAGATTCCTGTCAAAACAGTATTTCAACAGAAAAATGAAGCTGGTCACTCCTGACATTGTGGAGGCATCTGCTGGGTTTGGAAACTTTGGGCTTTCTGTCATAGGAATAAAAATATGGGCATTTTCAGCTGAAAGCCTAATAGGAACATCACTTCTTCAGAGCAACAGCTCTGCAGGGAAGACAACTGAGATATACAAGGAAGAAGGCAAGGATGTGAGCTGTTGGGGATCTCCTGACCTTCTCCAGTGCTTTTCTGCCTGTGGTGTGTGGTGGCTGTGTCTCCTGGGTGAGCTGTCATTCCTCCAGCATCTGCTTATCCAGGTCTGTCGAAACAGCCCCTGTCCTGGTGCATCTGCAGAGATGTGGCTTCTTCCAAGGCCACTGCCAGCTCCTGCTGCAACAGGATTCAAATTAAAACACCATGAGCAGAACGCAGGGGCACAGTGGGGGTCTGACCACATGGACCCATGCGGCTATGTCTGGATCATCCAGAGCATCCTGTCACCCTTTCAGATCTTCAGGGATACCCGTGCCTGCCCTTTGGTCTTTGGAACGAGCCCTTTCCCTCCCGACACAGGTGGTGGTGGCTAATGGGCACTGCATAGGGGTCCAGCAAGCCAGATCGAGCATCACGGAGATGGGATCCTCCAGCACTTGTCCTGTCACCTCGCCTGGTGCAGCGCAGTGAGGCTGGTCTCTTGCTAAACATCTTTGACATTTGATTTGAGGAATAAAGGTCAGGCTCCTCTGAGAATGGTAATGTGGGTTTAATGAACAACACCCGTCAGAAGTCTGCGTTGCTACAGACTTTCTGGATGGTAATGGAGTCTGGGGAGCCGTGCTGCCTGCTCTGGCAGAAGTGGTCTCGGCTGCCTGTACCCTGATGTTTCTGCATCCCCATGCAGTGAGCACCACTGGAGTCTCCTTCCCTGGAGATATTCAAGGCCAGGTTAATGGGGCTTTGAGCAACCTGATCCAAGTGGGAGGTGTCCCTGCACATGGCAGGGAGTTAGAACTGGATGGGCTTTGATGTCCCTTCCAACCCAAACCATTCTACGATTCTGTGATGTTCCAATTAAAATATCCCAGCTTTTCCAAAATAAGAAACTGAATTAAATTGAGCCACTTCTTGTCAAATTCATCTCAAATTCTGGTGGTGTTCCTGTTTTGCCTCTTTTCAGACTTCTCCCCTGTTTGTTGGAAGTGATTTTCCAGCTCTGCAGATCCCTTTACCCCTGTGCACCCACCTCCCTCCCCATTCCTGGAAGCTGTTCTCCCTTCTCTCCTTCGCTGATGGACGTAAGCCTTGCTTTTGTGCCTAATAATTCGCATCCCACTGCAATTTCATGCTCTTACATTAAGAATGTACACAGAGAATACAACTCTTTTCACATACAAAATTGCAAATACATGGCTAAACCATGACGAATTTCATATTTGCAATGAAATACACTCTTTTACAGATGTGCATGTTTCCTGGCTACCAAATGCTTAAACACTGAGCATCTCTTGAAGCTAAACAATCTCTTTCAAGGTAATTTATGAGCCATCCGCAACTCTCAGCTTTCCATAGTGGGAATCATAGAATTATAGAGTCATTAAGATTGGAAAAGACCTCAAAGTTCATCCAGTCCAACTGTCAGCTGATCCCCACTGTGCTCACTAAACATTGTCCCCTAGTGCTATGTCTACACGTTTCCTGAACCCTTCCAGGGATGGAAACTCCACCACTGCCCTGGGCAGCCTCTGAAAGGGATTCATCAATCTCTCAGTAAAGACATTTTTCCAATACCCAACCTAAACCTCCACTGGAACAACTTGAGACCATTTCCTTTCGTCCTACCCCTTGTTTCTAGGGAGAAAAGCCCAGCATCCACCTCACCACAACCTCCTATCTGGGAGCTGCAGAGAGCAATGAGGTCTCCTCTCAGCCTCCTTTTCTCCAGGCTAAACAGCCCCAGGGCCCTCAGCTGCTCCTCATAATACATCATCACTGCTGATGTATCTTCCCTCTTCTGCTTTGCTTTCTTAACTAAGGTTAAATGCTCAATATTGCATTTATCCCCACAAGATAGCAGCCAGTCAGCTCTTATTGACTAAGCATCAAGGTTTTCTTCCTCTTTAATTGTGGAATTACATTTAAAAAAATCAACTCTAAAACTACACTGATGCTCAAAGTCAAGTGCTTTAATTGTGGGGAGCACCAAAATGAAGGCTTGCCTCAGCTCTTGAGCAGGATCATTACAACGCAGCCTTTAATTACATGATCGTGTACTGGTTTTTCCACAGAATCCCTAACTCATTCCATGCCTGGGTACCCATTCAATAGGTCTCTTAATCCTCCCCACTCAATGTGTGCCGCAGGCTTTGTTTGCTGCACCCTCTGGTCAGTACACATTTATCCGGTTCCTCTGGGGGTGTCCCTGGTGCTTTCATCAGGGGCTGTGAACGCTTTAAATGTTAACGAGTTTATTTCCACCAAACACCTATGTAATGACCTTGCACCTTCTCCCTTGAGAACGGAGGCAGAAAGATGAGCACCAGCATGAGATGGTGTCTGAGTTTGGATGTTTTCACACCGTCCCAGGCAGCAAACCCTTGTGCTTAGTTTTCTGTGGACTTAGCATTTCTTCACATTTTATCTGCTCAAAGCACGGGTCCTGTTGGCTTCGGTTTTGAGTGCTCAGCACTTCTGCAAACCTGACCCTAAGGATCTCCCTCTGGGGGCCCTGGAAATGAGAAAGACGTAATTAAGCTCAGCTCTAAATTCTGGAGGGTAGGCAGGAACCCTCAGGAGAGTGCACTTTCTTCTCATGCAAACCCTTACTATGCTCAGTAAAGCTTTTCTGGTCGTGCCAGGGGATGAGGGATATTGCTCTGTTACACAGTTCCCAGAGGAACCAGGGAATGAGGGACACGCTTTGTTACAGCGTCTCCAGAGGAAGCCAACCTGCACAGATCCTGAATGAGAACTGAACACGACTGTGGAATTAAAACAGTAAAAAAAAAGTCACAGCTTTCTTGCTCTGTTCCTCACCACCCCCCTCTCAGCCCTCCTCTGCTTTAGATACTTCCTATTCTCTCATAGATTCGTAGAAGCACTTAATGCTTTGGGTTGGAAGGGACCTTTATGGGTCATCCAGTCCAATCCTCCATCAGGAGCATCTTTGGGTTGGGAGGGACCTTTATGGTCATCCAGTCCAATCCCCCATCAGGAGCATCTTTGGGTTGGGAGGGACCTTTATGGGTCATCCAGTCCAATCCTCCATCAGGAGCATCTTTGGGTTGGAAGGGACCTTTATGGGTCATCCGGTCCAATCCCCCATCAGGAGCATCTTTGGGTTGGGAGGGTCCTTTATGGGTCATCCAGTCCAATCCCCCATCAGGAGCATCTTTGGGTTGGAAGGGACCTTTATGGGTCATCCGGTCCAATCCCCCATCAGGAGCATCTTTGGGTTGGGAGGGTCCTTTATGGGTCATCCAGTCCAATCCCCCATCAGGAGCATCTTTGGGTTGGAAGGGACCTTTATGGGTCATCCAGTCCAATCCCCCATCAGGACATCTTTAACCACCCAGGTTGCTCAGAGCCCCATCTAACCTGAATGTCTCCAGGGATGAGGCCTTCATCACCTTCCTGGGCAACCTGGGCCGTTGCCTCACCAGCCTCACAAGAAAACATTTCTTCCATATATCCAGTCTAAATCTTCCTTCCCTTAGTTTAAAACCATTCCGCTTGTCCTGTCTCAACAGGCCTTGCTAGAAAGTCTGTCAAATTTGTCCCAGATTTTCCATCATGGAAGCAACTTGATGCCATCCCCAAGGTGTAGTGAAATCCTCTCAGCTCTGCTTCAGCTCCTGCTTTCCCAGGATCATTCCCTGTGCTCTTCCTACACATTCAGCCTTGGTCAGATGTAGGAGTAAGTGCTGGAGGTGCAAGCAGGAGTCAAGTCAGCAACGTGGCTGTCCCACACCTGGGCTCCAGCTATGAGTAAGAACTAAAGCAATGGCTTAAAAACCTAAGATTTAACCTAAGCTGATCCACTTACATCTCATGATGGAGCTTGGCGCAGCGTGCTTCCCGTTTTTATTTCCCAGCCACTAACAGCGCTCGGCGTCTGTGGCGATTTGTAACGCCAGGAATCAGGGTTTTAGGAAGAAAACAGCAGGGTATTTGGGAGCTGGGTACCCCTCTGTGCTGACAGAATGCTCTGTGCCCGCAGCCGGTGCTCCGCAGGGCTGGGGATGTGCTCTGGGAGCCCAACGCCAACCACATACAGCAGCCCTCACCCCCCTATGCTTTGCACAGGTCCTGCTCTTCCCTGGATGAAGGGAATTCCCAGGACGGGCAAGCAGCCGTCTGTCCTCTTCTTTGTCGTCCAAGCAGATTGCAACTCTGCTTCTCTCTTTGTTTAGAAAAAGATTTCCTGTTCACCTTTCCAAGCTCCCAGACAACTGCTCTGACATATTTTCCCTGTCAATGTAAAGACAACACAGTCTGGTAAAACAGCTGCCTGAGCCTCCTAGGTTGTTGTCTTCTTGGTATTAAAAAGCAATTTTCTGAGGGGCTGGCAGGGCAGCCGCGAGTCCCACGCAGTCCAGACCAGCACTCCAGCTTGCCCCTGGAGAGGCACAACATGTTGCCACTTCCAAACCTCCTTTTCTTGATATGCTTCTCTCCAGACAACACGGATCAGCAGCTCATCCAGCATTAACCCATCTGCTCTCCAAAGTGGATAAACGTAGGATCATAGAATCACAGAATGGTTTGGATTAGAAAGGACCTCAAAGCCCATGCAGTTCCAACCCTCTGCCATGGGCAGGGACACTTCCCACCAGATCAGGTTGCTCAAAGCCTCATTCATCCTGGGCTTGAAGCCATGCTACATTACTCTGTACGCACACTAACATTCCCCTTTTCTGGCACAGAATGCTCAGGGATGCTGAGGACAGTCAACTGGACCAGTCCAAAATGACCGAAAAGGAGAGACACTGTCACCTACTGGTCTGAAATACCAAATTTGTGGGAGCTCTTCTTATGAGGGACCCTATGATAGATACCGTAAGGTGCTCAAGGAAACCAAAGTGAATGCGAGCTGCTCATCCAGAGTGAACTGGAGGTGTTCAAGGCCAGGTTGGATGGGTCTTGGGCAACCTGGTTTAGTGGGATGTCCCTGCGCGTGGCAGAGGGGTTGGAGCTAGATGATCTTTAAGGTCCCTTCCAGCCCTAGCTATTCTATGATTCTATGATCCTATGATTCTATGAACTCACTCCAGACTGAAAACAGTCCATCCTGTCATAGAATCATAGAATGTCCCGAGTTGGAAGGGACCCACAACTATCATCGAGTCCAACTCCTGTCCCTGCACAGGACAACCCCAACATTCACACCGTGGGGCTGAGGGCATTGGCCAAAGGCTTCTGCAATAGCGTCAGGCTTGGAGCTGTGAATATGTCCCTGTTCAAGGTGGGGGGTTGGAAATGGGTGGGCTTTAAGATTGCTTCCAACACAAATCATGTAATGATTCTACATATTAGAAAGACACTATGATTTTAGAGAGAATTTAAATGATTCATTAAATGATTTGTTGTCACTGAGTACACAGAGGAAGACAAAACGGGAGTTATTGACATGGAATCGTTGTATCTGTGGTGTTCTGCTACAGATTTTAGAGGGAACAAACCGCATGATGTGGTCTGTGCAGCAAATTACACGAATGGTCAAGCAAAAAGGCACAGCATGGGAAACACTCAAAGACTCTGTGCTTCACACATGCAAAAGCCCCATGCTGCAAATGATTCCACGTTCAGGAACAAATCTTACAGCTAGGGCATCAAATTGGGGTAAATGCAGAGCTAATGTGCTCATCAGAGCGAGAGCAGAGCTTATCTTCACAAGTGCAGATAAAAAAGGTGAAGCCCACTGAGAATGCAGAGGCACCTATGAAACTGTTTAATTGGGTCAACGGAAACAACGGGCTGGGTTTGTGTTTCTTCGCAAGTGAAGGATTTCGTACACAGCCTGCAGGGTCTCGCGCTCCACAGCAGGATTAGCAGGGGCTGCTCACAGAGCTGAAACACAGCAGCTCTTGGCTGTAAAATAAACGTGGATGAAAGACATCCGTGCTCTCCTGTGCGTTCAGAGAGAGTGACATAGATGCTCTGTGGAGGATTCCTTGGTCTGTTGACACTAAGAGAGGGTTTGTGTTTATTGTGGAGGATGAAGGAGACACCGTTTGCATCTTAGCAAACGGAGGACCATGGCCCTGCAATGGGTCCCCTTGATGTGGGACACTAATGGTGAGAGGCAGTTCCCAAATGAAAACTTGAATGCGGGTGTCTTTTTGGCAGAGTTCTCATGTGCAGGGACTGTGCATCAGACCCCCTGCAGATCCAACGTTCCCCTCGGTACCGGCTGTGAATCTCCACCTGCACATGCAGTCTGCAGCCCTGTAAGAACTCCAGACCCTTCTGAGGACACAGCTGGAAGCCCAGTGGGACCCCCAGAGTACTTGACATGATGTTGGATACCTGTTTGTGAATACCAGGCAGTGACAGCAATGGGAGCTCAGGTAGGATCATAGAATAATGGAATCATTAATGTTGAAAACCCTTGAAGCTCCTTCAGCCCAACCATCAGCCCAATCCCACTGTGCCTACTAAACCATGTCCCAAGTGCCACGGCCACACATTCTTTGAACCCCTGCAGGGATGGAGACTCCATCACTGCCTTGGGCAGCCTCTGCCAGGGCTTCACTGCTCTTTCAGTAAAGAAATTTCTCCTAATATCCAATCTAAACCTCCCCTGGTGCAACTTGAGGCCATTTCCTCTCATCCTGTCACTTGTTACTTCGGAGAAAAGCCCAGCACTCACCTCAGCACAACCTCCTTTCCAGGAGCTGCAGAGAGCGATGAGGTCTCCCCTCAGCCTCCTCCAGGCTAAACAGCTCCAGAACTCAACTGCTCCCAGAACCCCTGGGCTCCAGACCCTTCCCCAGCTCTGTTCCCTTCTCCAGACACACTCCAGCCCCTCAATGTCCTTCTTGGAGTGTGGGGCCCAAAACTGAGCCCAGGATTTGAGGTGCGGCTTCACCAATGCCAAGTCCAGGGTCACGATCCCTTCCCTAAGGCAACGAGTATGCATGGAAGCAACAAGGTCTTGGTGCTTGAATCTCAAGTAAGTCTTGCCTAGATGTCTTTCAGGAAAGTACCAAAGCCTTTGACACATATAATGCAAACATTGAGTGGGATCAATTGTTCAAACCTCCCTCTGTCCATCTGAACATCTCCACCTGAGCAGGTTGCCCAAGTGCCCTGGAAGCCAAAGTGTCCTTAATGTGGGCAAGGTGTCAGGTCAGGATGAAGGAAGCCTGGGAATGTGCAAGGCTGCAGCCCCTGTTCTGGCGCAGGAGGATCCCAAACCCTAAAGCTAAACATCAATCCTGACCTCAGGTTGGGAAACCTGTGCCAAAATTGGCTTTTCAAGCTCTTCATCTTCCTGGCAGATTGCTAACATCCTGTGTTGGAAGCAGCCAGATGCCACTGTCAGAGGCCTTCTGCAGGCAGGGGATGCTAAACGGAGCATGGGAACCATCTCCACAGGTGAGGGAAGTTCTTCAGCTTTAACTGTTTGCTGCAGAGAGCTCCCAGTACCCATGGGAGCTCTCTGACCCATGGTCATCACTGACCATGAGCTATATGCTTACATCTCGCTGCGTGGATCCCAGGTAGCTTCCTGGGAGAAGGTCATGAGCTTCTCCTCCACTTGGTGTCCCCGTGCAAACCTTGGCACAGGCTTGTGCCTTCTTGTGGGCTGGTGCAATGCTCCCACGGCACTCATCTTCATCACGGGGATGAGCTGCTCCTGCAAGTGGGCTCGCAGGTGTGGTGCCCAGGCGCTCAAAGCTTGTGCACGCTGGTGTGAGAAGCTGTCCCTTGCTTTAGAGGAGCTGCAACCTCTGGCTACCTTTGTAGGTTGATGAATGAGTGAATAAGGGTGCTCTGTGCCCTCGTAGCCTTGGTTTTATGTTCTGTGGCTGCTTTCTCTCTTTTTAAGCATTGTGTAACTGAAGGGCTGATGCTTCCAAGAGCAGCGCTGGTGGGTGAAAGAGAGAATAGGAATTTAGCAAGGCAGTGAGGTGGCATCAGCAGGTGAAAATCACTCACAGCGGAGCCTCCTCAGTGCTGCACGCTCCCACTGAACACACAGTGACAGAGTGACACACGTGCCCGCTGTCACAGCCCATGTGCCATCCTGCCCATGCGCATTGAACCCTGACCTCCTACACTCTCATGGGAATGCCCTGGAATAACCACCTATCCGTGATCTTAGGAACGTGGCAACAAACTGAAATGCACAGTTGGGAGGCCCTTGTTTAGCGATCTTTCCCTCGCCGTGTGGGCCCCCTGCCCACCCCCGCGTTTCTCGTGGTGGGAATGAAATCAAAGCCAGACCGTGAACAGCAGAGGAGGAGGGCTCCGTGACTCAGTGCAGCTCTGGGGGTGTTCGCTTGGGCCCCCGTGCGCATGGCAGCAGGTTTGAGTTCCTCCTCACGCTGTGGGCCTGTGGCCAATGCAGAGGCTGAGTTAAGGTTGTATTTTAATCTAGGGTCTTGCAGTTCACCCGTAAGAGGTGTTTACACCACGACACTGGGACTACTGAGCTCCAGGGATGCTGCAGAAGGCTCTCAAGGACTTTGCTGCTGGTCCAGAGCACCGACAGGGAGCACTGCGAGACCTTGGGAGTGTGCACATTGCAGACAATGGCTTTGAGAGCACTCAGAAGTGTGAGTGGGATTTAGGAATAAATCAATTACTGGGTAAAAATAATCAAGGAAAGCATTTTAAATGAGCTTTAGAAAACTGAAACGTTGGTAAATTCACTGCAGAGAGCTGCGGGGCCGTGATGCATCCATCCCTGCTTTGCCTCTAGCTGCAAAGTATGGGATGGACAAAGACTGTTCTTGCTGCTTTGCTGCCCTGCTGTCCACTCACCTACTGCAGGACTTGAAGTACCTCCTCTCCTGCCATGGTGGACAGAACAACATGAGCCTAAAATGATCTTTAAATTGCCTGGATCTCTATCAAGGTCAGCTGGACCAGCCCAGAAAGATCAGAGAGGAGAGACATTGTGATCTACCGGCCTGAAAGATCAAACTTATCGGGGCTCTTCTTATGTCCTAGCAAGGGATGCCAGGATAGTTACTGTTGAGTGTCCAAGGGACCTAGGGTGCATGTTGAGCTCTACAATGAGCTCAGCCCTGTCCTGAAAACAGTCCTGCCTGCCCATCCTGCATGCATCCCCGGCTTTCATGGTTTTGGCAGATGCTGGTTGCTCTTCAACTCCCTAAAGCCATGCAGACCACACCTGCAAATGGTGCAGACCAAAGTGATACCGAGCGAAGCTGACTGCAAAGTTGCTCCAGGGGAGGGTAAGATTGGATTTTAGTAATTTCTTCACTGACAGAGAGGTGAAGCCCTGGCAGAGGATGCCCAGGGCAGTGGTGGAGTCTCCATCCCTGGAGGGGTTCAAAAACTGTATGGCCGTGGCACTAGGGGAAAGGGTTTGGCAGGCACAGAGGGATGGGCTGACAGTTGGACTGAACGAGCTGAGAGGGCTTTTCCAACCTTAATGTTCCTAACATTTTGTGATTCTCTGATAGAATCAGAAATGCAGGCAGTGTGCTGCAAAGACAGGGTTGCTGGTTTTCTGCCAGGGTAGCGATGTGCTATGACGGCTCACCCGAGAACCTGAGGGGAGCAGACTGCAGGATGCAGCCGGGCCACCCGCAGAACTTGTGACAGGTATCAAGTGTCCCCACGGATGCTCACGTTCATTTTAATGGCTTTCTTAGTGGCTGGGATTCCCGAGGTGCAGAAGCCAGTCAAGAACTTCCTGCCAAAACAGCTTTCATTAGAAAAAATGCTGGCTTGTACCCAATGTGTGTCATAACCATTTTAACAAATTAATGATAATGATCAGAAAAAAACCCATAATAAAGGAATATATTGGGTCTGGGGGGAACTCATCATGCAGGCTCACCAGGACAGCTATGCTGGAAAGAAACATTCTAAAACACGTAGGCATCTCAGACCTGAGTCTCTCTCTGTTGCTTCAGAGGCAGCTTTTTGAAGGATGCACTCTAGGGTTCCTATTTGGAATCTGCTGGCTTTAGGTTCTTTGGTTTTCCATTTTTGTGGAAATGGGCTCCCTCAGCTATCTGGAGCGATTCCCAACTGTATCTTTGAGATTTGCAGTGTACTCTGGCCAGCCTTTTTCATGGGGCATCCCTGAGCGCATCGTGGCTGGGGTCCTGGTCTGGATCCCAGGATTCTGGGAGCAGCTGAGGGAGCTGGAGCTGTTTAGCCTGGAAAAGAGAAGGCTGAGGGGAGACCTCATTGCTCTTTGCAGCTCCTGGAAAGGAGATTGTGTGAGGGGGGTGCTGGGCTCTGCTCCCAAGGAACAAGGGACAGGATGAGAGGGAATGGCCTCAAGTTGCTCCAGGGGAGGGTGAGATTGGATTTTAGGAACAATTTCTTCACCGACAGAGAGGTGAAGCCCTGGCAGAGGCTGCCCAGGGCAGTGATGAAGTCTCCATCCCTGGAGGGGTTCAAAAAGCGTGTGGCCGTGGCACTTGGGGATATGGTTTATTAGGCACAGTGGGTTGGACTGAATAAGTTTAAAGGTCTTTTCCAACCTTAACAATTTTGTGATTCTATCTCTGCAGTGCATGGTTCCTGCAAGGGTTCACATTCCCCGGTACTTCCCTTATCCTCCTGCTCTGCTCTTGGGTGCCTCTTCAGCTGTTTCACTGCTGAGATTTACAGCCTCGCTCCCCATCCCTGCAATCAGGATACGCTTGCAGCTCCTCTCTGCCTGGCTGCTTCACCCCCACGGCTCCCGTGTGCAGCTCACGTCCCTGGTTTAAATCTCCCTTTAAGCACACACCTGTTTTCTATTGCCGTTGCGGCACGATTTTAACTGTGTATGTATTACATGTCTTTAAAATTTATGCAATTCATTTTTTCATGTGCAGAGCTTGGCGATAAGCTATGAAAGGCAGGCTATAAAAATGTGTAATTGCACTGTATTTTTTTTTCTTGACACATGGCAAAAATGTATTTTTTTTTTTTCTGAGGGAAATATGCATTGGGGGAAGGGAGAAAGAAGAGGGGAGAAGCAGCAAGGATCTTGGGCAGCCTGATCTAGTGGGAGGTGTCCCTGCCCGTGGCAGGGAGGGTGGAATTAAGTGATCTTTAAGGTCCCTTCCAACTCAAACCATTCTATCATTCTATGAGTCTATGATTCTATGATTGATGGAGCAAAGACAAAGCACACGGCTCTCCTGTTCCACATCCACCCCAGGTGTTGCAGGAGGGTTTGCAGGCAGCTGGGTGCAGGACTGGTGGCTCCACAGAGCATCTCCTCAATGAACAACCCTCTGCTTCGACTCTTGTTGCTGTCCCTGCTTGCTCCCCAGTAAATCACTCAGCCACGCACTCCCTCATCCTAACAGGAGGAGACGAGACCTCAGTGCAGAGGTTAATTGGACTACAAAGCAGCCGCTTCGCTTGTTGTTCTTTCTCTGCCTGGCCGGTGAGCAGCTAGAACTGCTGAGGATGAAGGATGATGAGGGTGGCTGAGTTGTACAGACACACTCCAACCTGGTGTAGAGGAGTGGAGTGTATGGTGAAGGAGTGGAAGTTGCTGTAGTGTGCGGGGGCCAGAGGGAACTCTCTGTTCATCCCTCTTAACCTATCTGTGAAGTGTTCAGCTCCATAAACACTTTGTTCTCTTGAGACCTCGCCTGGAGTCCTGCGTTCAATTCTGGAGTCCTCAGCACAGGAAGGACATGGAGCCGTTAGAGCCTTCCCCAGCTTTCCTGGAGCCCCTTTCAGTACTGGAAGCTGCTCTCCCTGCAGCCTTCTCTTCTCCAGGCTGAAAACCCCCAATTCTCTCAGTTTGTCCTTGTACAGGAGGTTCTCCTGCACTTGGATCTTCTGCATGACCTCCTCTGGACTCCCTCTAACAGACCCATGTCCTTCCTACTTGGAGGTTTATATTTCTCAGGTGAAGTGCACGTCCAAGAAGAGCCAGGGTTAGTGACACCTCTTCCTTCCCTGCTTGCCCCAGAGCTGCGGTGTCCCAAGCATGGGATTCTCTCCATGCAGTCAGATGCATGGATGTCTTGCAGTGCCAGGAGGGGGAGGAAAAGATCAATCATTAACAGCGCGTTTTGCTGACTGCTACCAGCAGATGGTACCGGCAATTTTCACTTCTCTGCCTGCTTTAACATATTGAATTACAAACCAAACAAAACCAAACATAACCCCCTCTAAACAAACAAACACCAACAGCCAAACAACCTCTGAGGAATAGGTGAAATGTCCTGCTCTGGGCAACTGCTCTGGCTTGTCACAGTGAGAAGCAGCGACTTGCTTGTTCATGCTCGTTCTCCACAGCGCCGCAGGGATGTGCTCTCTTGTCCAGTTTGGGCTCTCAGCTGAGTGAAAACTCAGTAGCTTTCCAAGCAGTGACAGCTTTTGGGAGGGGGGCTGTGATTCACAAGCGTTGCTGTCATGGTAGCTCATAGGAACTGCGGGCTGTGCCTGTAGATGGCTGAGAAACCTGTTGACTTGCATCCAAATCAGTGGGACTGTCAGGAAGGGGGATTGTGCCCCTCTGCTCTGCTCAGGTGAGACCTCACCTGGAGCCCTGCGTCCAGTTCTGGAGTCCTCAGCACAGGAAGGACATGGAGCTGTTGGAGCAAGTCCAGAGCCGTAGAGATGATCCGAGGGCTGGAGCACCTCCTGTATGAGGACAGGCTGAGAGAGTTGGAGTTGTTCAGCCTGGAGAAGAGAAGGCTCCAGAGAAACCTTAGAGCAGCTTCCATTGCAAAGCCCTGAGACCATCTGTACTGTGACGAGAAAGGAAGGAGAGGCCAAGTCATCCACTTCATGCAGCAGCCTCCTCTCTCATGCCATGCCTCAGCCCCTGGTGTGAGGCAGAGGTGAGAGCCCACCACCATCTCTACCACCTGGAGAGGGACTTCTTAGGGGGTGGGAGAAGGGGTGCAAGCCATGTCATGGGACCTTTCATGTATATATGGGTGGGAGGCAGACCTGCTCTGGGCTGTAGAAGGTGGGTGCTCCTCACCTTTCCTGCTTGTGTAGCTGCTGGGACATCTCAGGACAGGCAGAGGGTGTAGGGGAATTGTACACTGTGGCCATTCTTCATGCTTGGCCACCACTCTGCTGGTGGCTGTGACAAGCCAGAGGAGACTCAGCCATGCCATGACCTGTGCACATGACACCTGAAGTGCAGAGGCGAGCAGACACCCAGCAGCAGGAGACCTGAAATGACCTGATGTGCATGAAAATAACCTGGGCCACTTGCTACAGAAAGCATCATGTTTTCCCTGGCATGAAGCCTTCCCCAGTGCCGCTCCTCGCTTGTCCTTGCTCTCTGCAGAGGGATGCAGGGAGGAAGCATTCCAACTGCAGTAAAGTTCTAGATGCAGTGTGTGCCTGGTCTCAGTGCAGACTATCCCTTCTCCATGTGTAAAACCACAAACATCTCCCTTTCTGCTGTCCAAAATAGCCCAGAAATCACCAAACCACAGCTCCCTGCCTCACTCTTCCCCTTCACCATCCTCTCATTTCAGCACCTGAGCAGAAAATCTCTCTCTTCCCTTCCAGGCAGGTTTCTCTGCTGATGCGCATCCCTCGAGAGAGGCTGTAAAAACTTCAGAAGGGGCAAGGCCAGCCTCGAGACGGGGATGGTTTATTTTCTCTCTGCTGCAGTCCCTAGGAGGGCTTCGCTGCTTTTTCCTCCTGTTAGATCACTGTTAGATCTTGTTGAAAAACTTCAACTAGCAAGACGCAGCTTGATTAATTGTTCTCAGGAATGGTTTGTATGTACAATATATGGGCTGTGCCTTCTCTATTTGTGGAATAAATGCAACCCAACAACAACGTATGGAAGCAGGAATTTCCCCCAAGTAATAGCAGCAATAACACGCATTAGAAAAAAAACCTTTTGAAGCTATTAGTCAATTTTAGTAGCATGAAATTTCGGTCCTACAGCTCTTTGCTTCTGGTAATATCTTTTTCTAAGTGCAATAGAGCTGTGATTGCCTTCTCCTGTCTCCATGTGTAGGAGATTGCTTCTTCAGGAAAAGGTGTAATGGGCATTTTAATATCTATTGTGTTGCGGAGGCAAATAACTTTTGAAGGTTTGAACTGTCCTGACAGCAGTGATCAGCAAGGAAAAGGAAATCTACACTCTGACCAAATAGGTGCGCTATGGCTTGTAATGTCTCTGTCATGTTAATATGCCTTTGCTGACTTATCTTCTGATCCAGGACATACTGTTGACATGCCAATGGACAGATCGCATTTGTTTCCTCGCTGGAGGTTGAACCTTCATGTTCTCAACTAAAATGCAAAGGAAGAAACCTCAGGAAGCTGCTGAAGCCATAGAATAATAGAATTTTGGGGTTGGGAGGACATTTACAGGACATCCAGGCAGGCTGGATGGGGCTTGGAGCAACCTCATCCAGTGGAAGGTGTCACTGCCCATGGCAGTTGGGTGGAAATAGATGGTCTTTAAGGTCCTTTCCAACCCAAACCATTCTATAAATGCGCACATCCATTTCTGGGGAGTCAAGCGCCTGCTGCCTGATCAGCCTCCTTGGGTTTGTCCTTCCTGGTACTAGACAAGATGAAGGAAAAATGATAATCAAGTGCATGTAGTGAAGTGCGTGATTGGGCATTTGATTACAAAATTGGAGCGACAAAACAGCAAGACACTTGAATACGAGCTTGTCTTTGTGCCTTAGGACTGATCACGATGTGGCGTCTCCCGCTCCAAACACCATCTCACAGAAGAAGAATCAAGACTTGGGGTCGGCCTCTGAGCTACTGGCATCCTTTCCATGAAAAAAGAGCACAGACCCTATTCTCTGGAATACCTCATTTTTCCTATCTTGTCTCGTTCTCTGTTTTGAGGCAGTGTGGTAGCACTGTTGTTTTTCTCTCTGCTTGGGAGATTGTAGCTTTCACTGGACACCACTCCTCAAGAAATCCCCCAGACATCTTAACTGAGACCTTCCCAGTACAGTTTGCATCCTAACACACCAAGTTGTGGTTATATAAGATCGCTCATGACCCGATGGCAGTGGTGCTGCTCTAGCTTTGCCTGGGTACCACCTGGGACCCATCGTTTACACAGATGACTGACAGTGCAACACGAGGTTTAGGCAACAAACACTCTCCTCCCACCACGTAAATGATGCTTATTTGGGAAATGTCACCTCTGCTATTTAAAGCACTTTTTTTTTCTGGATCACTGCATTGTTTTGAAGCCTGTCATCATCCTTGATCAATCACAGAAGAGGAATTTATTATGCAAACACCTCTCTGTGCCTTTTTAACTTCATGGTTTCCAGGTCATCCCTGGCATTGTGGACAAATTAGGCACGACACATCTCCAGGGATGAGATAGATATGAAAATGGGAGTGTGTGCTTTCTGCAGCCACTCCCTCCTCCTCAAACAAACTGTCCCTCAGGGTCCCTCTCACAGTCTGTCACTATGAAAACTGCATTCTTTTTTTATCCAGTGATGCTGAGCCGAACCCTCTTCTCTCTGCTTGGCCACGTCAAATGTCATGGCATTGTGTGCACAGCAGACCTGTGGAGCGCTGAGCACGAAGCTGTCAGAGTTGTGCTCTTGACCAGTTCCTTGCTGACATGTGTTTCTGACATCTCCATCCCGATGAAGCTCCTGCTATCCCTGATCACTATCCACCCCTGCTCAGGGATGGTCTTACTTGCTCCTGGAGGAGAGCTGAGTGATGGCTCACAATGCTGACCGGGATCCATGCACCTGCCTAGACGTCTGAGTCAGAAAAGAGCATCCCTACCTGCTCCCAGGGAGCATGGAGCTCTGCTGGATGCTGTCCCCCCCGTTCTGCCCACTCCTCTGGAGCTGTCTCTCACGCTCTTCATTCCACTACACAGCTGCTCCCGGTGGTGGACACTTGCAGGAGGTGCAGAGGGTGAGGGAGGGGATTCTGTCCCTCTGCTCTGCATCCTTGAGACCCCACCTGGAGCCCTGCATTCAGTTCTGGAGTCCTCAGCACAGGAAGGACATGGAGCTGTTTGGAGTGAGTCCAGAGGAGGCCACGGAGAGGATGTGAGACAGCTTTCAGCTGTCTCAGGCTGGGCACAGAGGATGAAGATGTGCCTTGTGACCACCATCACCACCAGGCTCCTGCACGCTTTGTGCATGATGCAAACTATCGGAAAGTTTCCCCTGGCAGCTCCAGGAGACTGCTGCCTTGATTTTGTCCCCTCTCTCCAGCATGGACAAGGGCAACACAGAGAGCTGGTTCGGTTTGAGCCTGTGTCTCAGGAACAATAGTTTTTCTTTAATTTCCTTATGATAAGGCTGCAGGATTCATTGTAATTAGGTGGGTGTTCTCACCGATGACTTCCGCAGGAGGACATCGTTGTACAGGGCGAGATACACCGAACTTGGAAAAACAGGGTGCAGCCACTGTGCGATAGAAGGTGGTGCAGGTGATGCTGCTAATGAGGCAGCACGTGTGCTGGGAGGCACTGCCAGGACATGGCTTCATGGACCCCATCAAGTTCTCATTGTACAAGTTAATTATTGAGTGTAGCCTTACATGAGGGTAACACGAACAGCGGACAATTAACAGTTGTGGGGCTGCACGCTGGGTCGTGGGTGTGACATCCTCTCGCAGATGTTTCTGTGAGCGCACAGTGATTTGTTAACGCGAGTTGTACAGCAGCGCAACAGGCAGCACAGTTCAGACTATCAGAGATTGGTTTTTAAACCGACCCTGGTTCAACTGATGATGGAAAAGCCTGTGGCTCAGTATTGAGGGGGTCCGGTCAGTACAGGGGTGCACCCAGGGACAGATTAGCTCCCTCAGGATGGCAGCTCTCAGTGATGTCCACCTGAAGCACCTTGAGATAATCCAGCACCCAGAGAAGTGAAAGAAGGGGAGGTGGGCTCTGGAGAGGACAAGGGACTGTACAAATAAAGGCATTCGTGCATCAAACAGGGCCAGAACTCATGGGGCAGTGCTGACATCTGCAGTGGTCCTCAGCCTTTCGCAGCAGCATCCCATCTCTTCCCTGTCAGAAGAAGCATCCTTCCTCCAAGCCCTGTCTGCAGAGAGCCTTGTCCTGTCTTTGCAGGGGGAGCAGTTGGACACTCCGTTGGGATGTGCCGGCTGTGCCAAAGGCAGCTTGCCTTTGCCAGAGCCAGCAAACAAGCACCAGGGAATGCTCTTTTCCCTGGATCCAGGCTGTCAGCAGAGCCTGGGCTGATTTAGGGGGCTGGATGACCATTTAAAGCAGTCTTAGGGCAAGCATTAGCTCTGCTTTTATACAGCAGATAGAACAAAAGAAGGAAAGGAAGGGTCTTGGTGATCCCTTGTTGCAGCGTGGCTCTTCCCCAGCGCACACATTGTCATCTGTAGCCATCCCCAGGCACCAGCCTGTCTTCAGAGCATCGCTGCTGGGCGCTGTGTTACTCCTCCGCTACCTCTATTAATTGGCTTTTCCCAGCCCTCTCCAGCCCCTTTCTTCCCGATGATTGGCTGCGAACGGGAAGGTGAAGCCAACAGAAGCTGACAAGATTTCTTCTTAAAAAAAGAGAGAACGCTCACATTGGCTCCATCAAAGCCTTTTATTAAAGCCACATGGGGAAAGAGCTGCCCTGTCAGACAGCTTTCGGTATTGAGAAAACATGAAAGAATCCAACAGCTATAATCAGCTCCTGGAATTTATTGCATTTTTGACCCTGGCGTGGTAGCGCGCTGCTCGAGATCTCTTTGAAGGTGTTGCAGGATTATTGATTGTGAGAAATGTCAATGTGTCACATGCCCAATTAACTTGGCACTTCTCGCAATCAATAGCCTAATTGCCTTCTCTTTAGAGAGGCCTTTAATTTAATTAACCCCCTCCCCCCCGCTTGTTTTCCCAGTTAACAGGTTTTAATAAATAGTTGATCTGGGGCGTGGGTTTTGTTTGTAAAGGAGGAAATGAAGGAGAGGAGAGATGCAACATCTATTTCCAAGGGTCTCTAAGCTGTATCTCAGCTTAGAGGGAACAACAGGTGAGCCTGGACTGAATATACCTTTTTTTCTCTTGTTCGTTACCTGCTTTGTCCCTGGTTCTTCTCTGACACCAGGAGATGCATCATATTTAGCAGGTGAGAAATGTAAGAGAGAAACCTGACCTCTCTGGGCCTCTAAATGGAGCTGACACCAACACGCTGCCCTGTGAAGGTCACGTTGGGTTTGCCATGAAGTGTCGTGGAGTTGTTGGTGCATTGTGGTTGTCGAGGGTTAATCTGGGCACTCTCGCTGTGGCTTGGCTTTTATTATTTCTTAGCAAATGGATATGGAATGATGAGCCTGGGTTTAAATACTGCCTAACTGCTAGACCTCAGGAGAAAATTGTTAGTGTTGCGTAAGCTTTCAGTGCAGTCACTTCTAAGGGGAGCTCAGAGGTGTAGAATCGTGGAATCATTAAGGTTGGAAAAGACCTTGAAATTCATCCAGTCCAACTGTCAGCCCAACCCCGCTGTGTCTGCTACACTTTTTGAACCCCTCCAGGGATGGAGACTCCCCCACTGCCCCGGGCAGCCTCTGCCAGGGCTTCACCACTCTCTCAGGAAAGAAATGTTTCCCGATACCCATTCCAAACTAACCCTGGAGCAATGTGAGGCCATTTCCTCTCATCCCATCACTTGTTACTTGGGAGCAGAGCCCAGCGCCCACCTCCTTGCCAGGAGCTGCAGAGAACAGCAAAATCTCATCTTCTACTCTTCTTCTGCAGGATAAACAGCTCCAGGTCCTTCAGCCGCTCCCAGAACCCCTGGGCTCCAGACCCTTCCACACCTTTGTTCCTTTCTCCAGACATGCTCCAGCCCCTCCATGTCCCTTTTGGAGTGAGGGGCCCAAAACTGAACCCAGGATTTGAGGTGCAGCCTCACCAGCACTGAGTCCAGGAGGATGATCCCTTCCCTGCTCCTGCTGGCCACCCCATGGCTGATCCAAGCCAGGATGCTGTTGGCCTTCTTGGCCACCTGGGCCACTGCTGGCTCATGTTCAGCTGCTGTTGACCAGCACCCCCAGGTCCTTTTCCTCTGGGCAGCTTTCCAGCCGCGCTCCCCTGGGCTCGATACTGTTCTGTGTCTTTAGCAACGACCTGGAAGGAAACAGAAAATCTTTACTGATGGAGTTTGAGGATGACACTGAGAGACTGCTGGAGCAGTAAATAATGCCAACAGTGGGGTAATCGGGTGGTGTTGTTTATATCCCTGAGTAAATTGGAGGTGATAAAACAGCCCCTGGTTTAATGCAGCTAAATGCCAAGTCATAAATGTGGGGAACCAGAAATATAGGTTATGCTTGAAGGGTGGGGGAGAGAAGGTGGTGGGAGCAATGTCTGTGGAAGTATCATGAGTTTGTGGTGGAAATCTATCAGGATTATGAGCTTCTCATTTGCTGCTGTGATTAAGACTGGAGGTTCAATCTGTAGAGCCTGGCCAGCTTGGAGTTTAATTTCAAATAATAATATAAAGAAGAAATATTGAAAAATAACCCAAAGGTAATTGTTCTCCGGAATTGATTGCCCTCTTTTACTCCCCCTCCTTACTTTTGATTAGCCAAGGAAATGGTCAATCTGCCAAAATCTGATACTTTGAGAGTGTTACTTGGGAGGATGGAGAGTTTGGAAATCAAATCCTAGCTGGGAAACTTTTCCTTTATGGGCAGCTGTATTTAAATACGAGATCAAAGACATGAAGTGGAAGACAGCAGAGCTGTTTAAGCGGGGGCTGCTGTCTTCGGGGAGCACAGGCGTAGGCAGAGGCATCCACACTTACCTCTTGATCTCAGACCATGGAGGGGAAACCCTTAGAAAGGGGATTAAGAGGGAGCAAACAACCCACTACCCCTTCAGTCAGCCACAGATCTCTGGAGAGAGCAACTACAGGGAAACCAGCATCTTCTCTCTGGCCCAACATGCACATAATTACTTCTCCGAGTGAATCCAAGCAAGCAGAAGCTGCTGGATTTCATAGAATCATAGAATAGTTTGGGTTGGAAAGGGCTTTATAGCCTATCCAGTTCAATGGGACACTTCCCACTGGATCAAGGTGCTTAAAGCCCCATCCAACCTGGCCTTGAACTACTTCAGAGATGGGGGAGCCACAATTTTTCTGGGCAGCCTGGGTCAGGGCTTCCCCACCCTCACAGCAAAACATTTCTTCCTCAGATCTCATCTCAATCTCCCCTCTTTCAGGTTAAAAACATTCCTCCTTGTCCTATCCCTGTACTTCCTGATCCAGAGCCCCTCCACAGCTTTCCTGGAGCCCCTTTCAGCGCTGGAAGCTGCTCTAAGGTCTCCCTACAGCCTTCTCTTCTCCAGGCTGAACAACCCCAACTCCCTCAGCCTGTCCTCATATGGGAGGGCTCTTGATCAGGGAGTGCAGGGATAGGATGAGGGGGAACAGTTTTCAGCTGAAAGTGGGGAGATTGAGATGAGATCTTAGGCAGAAATGTTTTGCTGTGAGGGTGGGGAGGCCCTGGCCCAGGTTGCCCAGAGCAGTGGTGGCTGCCCCATCCCTGGAGGGGTTCAAGGCCAGGATGGATGGCTCTTTGAGCAACCTGATGTGGTTAAAGATGCCCCTGCTCCTGCAAGGGGTTGGACTGGATGACCTGTGAAGGTCCCTTCCAACCCAAAACATCCCATGATTCTACGATTCTCTGTTTCTACAACAAAAGCAAGGGATGACGAGAGAGTGCAGCCCTTGCTGCAGACACACGTTTGTCCTCCCTCCTGGAGGCCAAAGATGTCCCACCAGGAATGTATCATGTTTTTTT
Source organism: Cuculus canorus (assembly GCF_017976375.1). Lineage (NCBI taxonomy): Eukaryota > Metazoa > Chordata > Aves > Cuculiformes > Cuculidae > Cuculus > Cuculus canorus. The sequence goes on from NC_071417.1 coordinate 11,314,963, forward strand.
TCAACTTATCAGAGGGGGGCAGAAGAAACCATTTTGGATCCTCCAAGAGCCGAACACTCCACCAGCACTGCTCTGCCTGCACCCTCTGTGTCAGCACAGAGCCCCTTCACCACCACAGCCACAGAAACACCACGAAGCAAACAGGTGTACCACATGGCCCCACATCAGGAGAAGGACAATAAGGCAGACACACTGTCTTTTTAGTTTCTGGAAGATGTGGGCCCCTCAGGTTGGCTGATGATATCATATAGCTCTGCAATCATCTGCTCTCTCTACTCTCAGGAAGCAGAGAGAAATGTGGTGGGTACGTCCATTCGGCAGCTACATCCCACCATATGGCCAGAGGAACGCGTGTCTGCATGCTTAGAGCTAGCTTTGGCTCCTGAAAGGCAGCCCGTGACCTTTCTGGGCTGATTTTCCAGCAGCTCCAGGTGGGCAGAGGCGATGAGTCACTGCGGGGAACGAGGAACATGTGATGCACGCTCGGACTCCAGCAGCCCTCAGGAGTTTTCATCCTTCGAAATCAGAAAGCTAATGTTTTTGGAGAAAACCCAGCTCTTCAGGAAAGGAAGGAAGGCGAGGCCTGAGGACGAAAGCTCTTTGTAGGAGAAGGAAGGATAAGGATTCCCCACTGCTCCTCCTGACGTGCCAGCCCCAAACCTGCAGTAAGGGCCACAGGGCAGAGACTTCTACAGCTCATTAACTCTTATTGGATCAGAAGTTCATGTCAGCCTTCACTATGCTTGCCAACCCCAGCTTGTCTGTGTGCTCTGGGTATTCAAGAAGTTCACCACATCAGGAAGCCACATCTGGTTCTTGAAATCTGAATAAGCCTTTTCCTCATGACTGGATGCAGACAGTCTCCTCTGACTGCTTTCCTTCTTTTAGTTTCGTCCCCTCACTATTCTTCACATCTTTGAGCCTCAGCAGCGCGTAGGACGTTTCTGCCTCTCTTCTCCACTCTTGTGAGACCTCATCTGGAGCCCTGCGTTCAGTTCTGGAGTCCTCAGCATGGAAGGACATGGAACTGTTGGAGCAAGTCCAGAGAAGGTCACGGAGATGATCCAAGGGCTGGAGGACCTTCCGTATGGAGATGCCATGGCTTCTCTGGGCAACCTGGGTCAGGGCCTCTCCTCCCACTGAGCAAAACATTTCTCCCTAAGATCTCATCTCTATCTCCCCTCTTTCAGCTCAAAACCATTTCCCCTCATCCCACTCCTGCACTCCCTGATCCAGAGCCCCTTTCCAGCTTTTCTGGAGCCCCTTTCAGCACTGGAAGCTGCTCTAAGGTCTTCCCTCAGCCTTCTCTTCTGCTGCCCTCTGACTCCACCTGTTCCTATTCAAACATATCAGAATATTTTCCACCTTACAGGAATTAAGCATGAGCGGATATTGAGTATTAAGAGAGCATTTTAACCCTTTGAATAGGCCCCGAGTACCTGTGGAGAAAGAAGGGATGTGAGAAACCCTCCAGGTTAACCAGCAGTGTGGGGTGGACACCCTTGTCCCAGCAGGACACCTCCCCACGCCAAGATACTGCTCGCAGCTGAGGTCTCTAGTCTTGCTTGCAGAAAACTATACCACCCGTTATTATCCTTGAACAGGTTCTTGCTCTAAGCCAGTATCTCATAGGCAGAATGCTTTAATTTAAAATGTCTACTGTTGGTGAATCCCCCCCAATCCTCGGTAAATTAGTTCCAAATCTCCTTGTTAAGGCTGCCCTGCCCTATTGTGAGTTTCTGAGCGGCATCGCTTTGTATCTTGTTAGATCCTTGCTGGTTTGAAGAGCTCGGGGCTATTGGATTTCTGTTCCCTGACCAGGCAACTGCAGATAATGATCAAGTCACTCTTGACCTTCTCTCTGATAAATGGAGTGGGAGTCCGCGCTCTGTTCTCCTGATTTCCTCCTGCACCTTCTCAGTGTGCAGCAGGGGTGGGATACACTGTCCCAGTGTTACCCCCAGCGCTGAACTCAGAGAAGCAGTGTCTTGGTAATTCAGAGCAGTCATTTGTCTCTTTGACTTGATATAAGGAAATCACTCTGAACTAATTACCTGCCGGTTCATTACCCCCAGCTTCTTCCTAACACGTGGTTCCCCAAGAACGCCTCCCCATGCCCATACACCTCATCTGAATTATCAATTCCTAGGTGGGTGCTTTCCCATTTAGCTCTTTTCTCAGCTTCATTACCACGTTGTCCAAAGTGCTGTAGGAGTTAACCTACGCTCTGCTGTGTTAAACCAGCCCTACGAGGTGGTACACAGGCAGGTTACCCTGACAAGGTTGATGCTACTCTCTTTTCTAGGTTATTGTTAAAAATACTAAATGTTGTAAAATCAAAAACCTTTGCTGTTGGATGATTTCCGTGCACGTTTCCATTCTGAGGCCCCGCTCAGGAGGCAGCTTTATCTATTTGGAGCACGCGATGTTCAGTCTCTCTTCATTTCAGAAAACAGTTTTGGTTCCAAAGCATCTTCTGACGGTGCTGTGGGATGTGAAAGGATGGATGAGAAGCTCCACATGAGCAGGTAATGTGCGCTTGCAGCCCAGAAAGCCATCCTGGGCTACATCCAAAGCACTGGGACCAGCAGGTAAAGGAGGGGATTCAGCCCCTCTGCTCCACCCTGGTGAGACCCCACCTGGAACCTTGTGTTCAGTTCTGGGGTCCTCAGCACAGGAAGCGCAGGTTCCCTGGATCATGTTTTCATCCTGACATTGTTTGGACCTTTTAATTCAGGATATTAAGGAAGACATGGTCCTTGCTGACCAGGGTTCAGTGCTCTAACCCTGAAGTTCTCAAAATATGTGCAGGTTTGCCCAAAAAGTGTTGATGAGAGCACTGTCAGAGGCACCAAAGTGGCTTTCCTTGGCCTGCCTGGAGACTGGCAGAACTTTCCCAGCACATATCAAGGGATCAGCCCTTTTCCAGTGCCTGAGTGACAATGAGGGTCAGCCTGGATTTGAGAGAGGATCCGGCCCTGAGCTCAAGGCTGCTCACTTGTGCACGTGGGTGGAGGACAAGGAGACAGAGTTGCATGAGCTCAGCCTTCAACTGAGGAAGTTTCCTGCAAAGTTTGAAGCTTCGTGCAAGAGGAGGAGGGTTTGAGGAAAGTGTCAAGAGAACATGAGCTCATATCATTGCGTTTATTTATATACCAAACCCGGCATCTGCTGCGCCCAAGCTCGCTGCAGTCCTCAGCATTAAACATTTCATTAGCCCACAGCCCCTCTGGCAGCGCTCACACCCGCACACAGGCTGTTTAGCAGCCAACCCATCCCTTTAATTTCTCATTAAACTTTAGATGTGATGAATTCTTTAGTGGTCAAATGAGTAAAGCAGTTGAAGTCAAAAAGGGCTGGATAGCAAAGGTTTGGCCTCTGCTATTTTCAGCCTCTAATGATGTTGGGGTGAAGCTGAGAAGTGCCTGTGCTTCTTGGCTGGGCGAGCAGGTCTCTTTTGGGGGAGGTTCCTTGGAAATACCATCCTTCCAGCATGAGCTGGAGGCTTTGATCGGAGGAGGGGAAACCAGGGAATAGTCAGTTCCAGCAACAAACACTTTGTAGAAGAAAATGTTTGGAATCTTTAAAGGGCCAGCTTTCCTTTTTTTTTTTTTTTTTCAGGTGACTGTTTGCAGTTTTTGAAAGACAATTATGCTGCAAATAAATAGCCACCACCTACCTTCAGTAGAGCTGACAGATCTTCAGATGATCAACAGCTGCTACCATTTTAATTAGCTGAAAAACAATGTTTACCAGAGTCGTAGACGAAAGAGTGATTTATATCTGTGCATGAAAACTAAGGAATAGGTGCTGGGTTGCATCCAAAGCAGTGGGAGCAGCAAGGCCAGGGAGAGGATTCTGGTCTTCACCACTCTGGTGAGATCTCACCTGAAGCCCTGTATTCAGTTCTGGAGTCCTCAGCAGTGGAAGGACATGGAGCTGTTGGAGTGAGCCCAGAAGAAACCATAAACATGATCTCAGGGCTGGAGCACCTCTCCTTGTGAGGAAGCTGCAGAGTGCTATGAGGTCTCCCCTCAGTCTCCTCTTCTCCAGGCTGAACAGACCCAGTGACTTCAGCTGCTCCTCACACTCTTCCCCTCTAAACCCTTCCCCAACTCTGTGCTCTCCTCTGGATGCTCTGCAGCACCTTTAGATCCTTTTTATCCTGTGGCCCCAGAACTGCCCCCAGTGCTCAAGGTGGTGCCGCTCCAGTGTGGAGCAGAGCGGGACAATCCCCTCCCTCGCCCGGCTGGCGATGCCGTGCTGGATGCACCCCAGGACACGGTTGCCCTCTTGGCTGCCAGGGCCCTGCTGGCTCACGGTCAACTTGCCATCACCCAGAACCGCCAGTCAACTGGGACATGAAGAAATAGGTCCATCCTGATGACATCCATCACTGAGTGCCGTGTAGGTTGGAGTTCAGATCTTCCTGTGTAACACCTGCTACCACTCACTTGTAGGAGATGGATTTGCTGTACTGTTGGTTTCTTAGAAATCCCTGAGTTATGGTATTCATTACCATTTCTCGCATGGTTTGTCTCCAGGAATCAGGATCTGTGCAGGCATAAGCAGCAACATTCGCCTTCCAGCAGGTGGACTGGTACATGGGCGCATGCGATACCTCGAAGGCAGTCTCTGAGCATCCCAGCAGGTGGCTGTGTCCCCGGATCATGACCACTTTCCAGCACTGGGTGGATGAAGTGCTTAGGGACATGGTTTAAGGGGCTGTTAGGAATGGTTGGACTCGATGATCCAGTGGTTCCTTTCCAACCTGGTGATTCTATGATTCTATGATTGCCAGTTTGATAATTTATGGAAGCACAGATCTTCATTCCTGTGAGCAAAGAGTCTAATAAATCAATAGACGTGTGCAAGGCATGAATTATCCACCAGCTCCAGATATGCCGTGGTCAATGGAGCAGAGGAACCTCTCCCACTTGGGCTTGATGAGCCCAGGGCTGCCTCCATGGAAGTCCCCAGCCCTGGGATTCCCAAAGGGACTCTCCTGCATCAGTTGCTGAGCTCAAGCCCAGGAAGCCCCAGCATGTAGAAGAGAGAAAACATCAAAAGGACACTTTGACACATCCTTAACTTTTTATATATTTTGTGTAAAGTAGCAAAAAAAAGGAGGATGAAAATATTCATCCTGGGAAGGCAACTGGGGAGATGAAAGATTCCCAGTCTGCAGGGAAAGGAGGAGGAGATGAGGGCTAATGTATGTCTTCTTTGACCGGTGAAGGAGACAGCAGATGATTCCTGAGAGCACCCAGGGTGTCCTGCAGGTGCTGGGGGTGAGAGGAGCTGGGAAAGAGCTCCCAGGCTCTCTCTGTCAAAGCCAGACACACTTGATAACTGCATCCAGCTCTGCCCAAGAGACTGCAATGCCATGTCCCGGGATTAAATCACAAGTTTTATCATGGGTGACGTTAAGGTGCCAGCACCTAGAGTCCTGCTCTGAAGGGTAGTGCTCAGGTTTTAGACTGCAGAGGGATGTTTCAAGCCTCTGGCTGTGGAGAGTCTTGAAATCACTGTCACAGCACAGCTGAAAGGTTTGGGCACTGGAGGATAAACCACTGGGGTTTTGGTTTGTTTTGTTTGTTTGTTTTATTTATAACATTCTGTTGCTAAGCCAGGCCCAAGACTGGGGGCAGGGGAAAGCATCAAATGTCTGAGTTCTAATGTTTGGACCAGTGATGCAGATACCCAGAGGCTGGAGGGGAATGAGAAGAATCAATTGCAGGCACACGCATGCCTGTTCATCTTCCAACCAACAGCCCAAAGATCTGAATCTATTCTCTCTCCGTAAGCAGCAACATCAGGTGCAGAGGAGAACAGGATAAAACCTATTTAGAAACCCCAAATTCATCTTTTTATACAACCCTTTGATATCACAGATGAGCCACCCCCTTTCTGAGTTATATCAACAGAGCTCCTTGTACTCCCTGCTCCAGACCAGACTGGAGGGTTTTACTGCTTCTCCCATCTCTTGAAGAGCTGAAGAACATCCTGGGCTGTGAGAAGAGGCAAGTTGTGAAGGTCTAGATTAGCTTTTTCTTTCCTCTGTTTTTCAGAAAAAGCAGATGCTTAACCCTAATTGTGTTCATGGACATTAAAGACCCCTTTGTTCTGGGCACAGAGTGATATAAGATGGGTAGTGGCTCATGAAATATCCTGTCCATGGAGACAATGTGTCCATGGGGTGACAGATCTACCCCCTTTGATGACCAGGACCCCTCAAATTCACTTGCTGGCTCACCTGATAACCCCCTTTTTCCAGTCCCCTTCCCCATTCCTGGTGAGATGCCTCTTCACCTCCAGCTCTATCTGCCGTGCTTGGTCCCATGATCTGTTGGCTCTCAGCATCATCCTGCTGCCAGACCTTCCCCTCCGAGCATCGCCGCAGGACTGCAGCCCCCCCTCTACACTGGGAGACCTGGAAAATGCGGTCACATCCACCAGAGGAGCGCCCAGCTCTGAGGTGGGTGAAGAGAGCAACCTCAAGGATGGGCTACAGAGGGGGGAGCATGTTGTGGGGTGCTCTCTCTGGACAGGGAATGCTTTTGGGATTTAACTTAATCCACTCTCTCGATTAAGGACTGCAAAGCGAAGTCAGTCCACTTTGCGAGTGCCCATTGAAAGCACAATGTGCTTTGCCTAATCCCTTCCCTTCAAGGCTGCGTTTAATTTTCCCTTCATTTTCCAGAGTGTGTCAAGGCTGCTGTAGGGAGGGGTTCAGGCAAAACACTCCCAACCCATGGCCAGCCCGCAGCTCCTCTGGTGAGAAGAGCCAAGTCTCTGCAGGGCAGGGAGCAGAGCAGAGGGCTTCACTCCTCACAGTGCTCTCCCAACTCTTCGAGCTCAGTTATCCACCAGGAGCTTCTTGTGGAAGCAAACTGGTTGAGCCAGGAGATGGATGAACCTCCACAAGGCACGTTTCTTCCAGGGCAAAAATAACAGTGATAATGGGCGGAAAGAACAAGGAAAAAAGCAGAGGAGAAAAGTTTTTATTTGAAGAATTCTTTTCACATGTTAAGTTTTGCCCTAAACGTTGCAATGTTGCACAGCCCCCAAACAACAACATCCCTCCTCCAGACAAAACAGAAAATGAACTCTCAGCCGGGGGAATCTCCAAATGCAATCTGGTGTTCATAAGATCATGGAATGGTTTGGGTTGGAAGGGACATTAAAGCCCATCCAGTTCCAACCCCCTGCCATGAGCAGGGACACCTCCCACTGGATCAGTTTGCTCAAAATCCATCCAACCTGGCCTTGAACCCCTCCAGGGATGGGGCAGCCACCACTGCTCTGGGCAACCTGGGCTATGCCCCCCCCCACCCCCAGCAAAACATTTCTCCCTAACATTTCATCTCAATCGCTCCTCTTTCAGCTGAAAAACTTTCCCTCCTCATCCTATCCCTGCACTCCCTGATCCAGAGCCCCTCCCCAGCTTTCCTGGAGCCCTTTTCAGTGCTGGAAGCTGCTCTAAGGTCTCCCCACATCCTTCTCTCATCCACTTCCCATCATAGCTCCTACTGTTTCCCCTGGACCCTAACGATGACTCCTCTGGTCCTTGTCTGCTCTGGCTGTATTGGTTGGAGAACCTCACTCTCAGCTTGGAGACCCCCTCCTGCTTCTTTGCTAGAGCAGATCCCTGACTGATGCAGACCCAGTGGGACGGTGGAAAGCAAGAGGTGAAGAATGCTGGAAGGAGGATTTTGCAGGAGCACAGAAACTTTCCCAGGGCTGATGTCAACTGGGGTGGGGCTGGGGTGGGGACAGGACTGGGACACTGCAAGTGGAGGACTATGCATTGAGAAGTGTGTGTGTGGGGGGGGTGAGCACAGAGAGAGCTAAATCAGCACCTTTGTTTAGTCAGAAGGATAACATCTCATTTCCCAAAACACTCTCATTCTCATTCTCCAGTTTGGTTTCAGTCCCAAAACGTTCTCATTCTCATTCTCTAGTTTGTTTTCAGTTGAAAAACGTGAAAATTGTAATGCAAAATTTCCCATGGAGGTTTCGTGTTTTGACAAAAAAAAAAATAATCAATTTTCCATTGAGCAGATATTTTAAACAAATATTTCTCCCCGCTGCGTGAGGAATGGAGAGCATCAGTGACTCTTAGGGCAGGGAGGAGCGTGTTGTGGTGAGCACAATCTCTCAGAAAACACCCGCTTTGAGCTCCCTGGGCAGTGCTGTGGCTACAAGACCTGATGTGGGGTGGGAGCCCTGTGGAAAGGGGTCTTCGGATCTGAGTAATGGCAAGTGGACTGTGAGCCAGAAGGGTCCTGGCAGCCAAGAGAGCAACCGTGTCCTGGGTACAACCAGCACGGCATCACCAGTCGGGTGAGGGAGGGGATTGTCCTGCTCTGGGATGGCCCCACCTTGAGCACTGGAGGTAGATAGGAATGATTGGACTCAATGATTCAAGACTCAATGATTGGACTCAATGATTTCCAACCTGGTGATTCTATGATTCTATGAGACAGACAATGAGGGACAAATCTTCCAGAAATGAAACTTCCCGGGACTGTGCAAAATCTGCTGCAACTCTGAAAGCTGCTGAATTGACTGAAAGGAAGCCTGGAAGCAGGGACCTGCTTGCAAGGGCTCTGTAGGCGGGGAAGAGCTGTTAATGAGCCTTTTCATGTCTATTCTATCTGATCTAATTCTATTCTGTTACTTTGATTTTTCGTTCTGTGCAAAAGTTAATGCATGCTATAAATAATACCTGTCTCCTGAACCGACTGATCTTCTGTGGGGAGCGTATTTTGGGGAAAAAGGCTAGGCAGAGACACCTCAAAGCTGGGTCTAAATTGGGGTCCCATCACAACTGCACTCACGAACCAGCGCTGGCTTTCAGGCTGTGAAGAAGAAAGGGTTGAGAACAGATTAATAAAGGTGTGGGAAACCTTTGTAGAGTGGGGGGGTAAAGGCCAGTTGGGTTATTTTGTCTCTTTGAGAGGAGCCTCAGGTGCAGCTTGGGCTGTTCTGTATAGGATCATGGGTTGGTTTGGGTTGGAAGAGACCCTAACACCTGTCCAGTTCCACCCCCTGCCATGGGCAGGGACATCTCCCACTGGATTCAGTTGCTGCAAGCCAAATCCTACCTGGTCTTGAGCACCTTCAGGGATGGGGCAGTCATGACTTCTCGTAGAGGAGTGTCTGGATGTGGTCCTGCTGCAGCCGCGATGTGCCTCTGATGGGACTAGGGGCATCCTGAGTAGCAAACAGGTCACATTAAATGGGCAGATGAAGAACATTCGTGATGTACTTCTGTGAGATGTTTTTTTCCAGTTCCTTTTCACAACCACCGAATCCCCTACGGGACCCCCAACTCCTGCTTCTTTCTCTTGGGCTCATCCTGAAACACTTCTACCACCCCAAGTTGCCTCTGTACTTCTTTTTGATGTGCTGTGATGCTCTGTGGCCAGTCTGGATCCGTGTCAATCGGCCTGTCACCCACCCTGAGCAGAGCAGGGCTGAGCTGCCCCTGCCTTTCCCACAGAGGAGACTCTAACAGCATCGATTCCTCTCCTCACCTGCAGGTTTTCACGACACCTCCTGCCTCTGAGACCTCTCCCGTCTTCCCAACGTGACTGGAGTTCACCGATACAAAGGCGCTGGGCGGCGATTGGGCAGACTAGCAGCTGTGATCCCGTGAGTCTTTGTTCTTCATGAAACCATACTAAAAATGAGTTTTTCTCAGTGCGAGAAAGTTCACATTCTTTCTAAGAGCTCTTTGATGATCAAACGTTTCCTTATTGTATGATGTTTTATAGTCCCTTCCCAAAATAACAAATTTCCTAATGGAATTGGGCAGCCTATTATTTCTAACAGCCTCTGCCATGATCCAACAGTGTTTCTTCTAAGTTTGGCTTCTCAAATTTGACCACACTTTTTCTTGCATGAGGCAGAAGGAACTCAGGATCCTTAGTAACCAAATCTACCACAAGGAAGCCCAAAATCATTACAGAATCCTTTTGGTTGAAAGCACCTCTGGAAGTCATCCAGTTCAACCACCTGCCCAAGCAGGGTCACCAAGCAGGCTGCCCAGGACCATGTGCAGTCATATTTTGAATGTTGACAAGCTGGGGGAATCCACGACCTCTCTGGGCAACCTGTGCTTGACTTCCTTCACCGTAAAAAGGAGTTTCCTTGTGTTCAAATGTGATTTTGTGTGTTCCAGTTTGTGCCCATTTCTTCTTGTCTTGTCAAAAGCCACCACTGAGAAGCATCTGGCTTCCTCTTCTCTGCACCTTCCTATCAGGTATTTATACTCGCTGATGAGATCGCTTCCAAATCTTCTTTTCTGCGTGCTGAAGAGTCCCAGCTCTTAGAGCCTGCCCTCATAGGAAAGGTGCTCCAGTCCCATCATCATCTTAATGGCCCTTTACTGGGCTCGTCCCATTAAGTCCATATCTTTCTTGTGCTCAGGAGTGCAGAACTGGACTAAGTGTTCCAGACGTGGCCTTCCCAATGTTGAGTAGAGGGGAAGTATTACCTCCCCTGATCTGCTGTCGACACTGCCTAATCTACGCTATGAGGGTGCTCATGGTCACCTTGAGGTCCACCAGAACCCCATGCTCTTTCTCTGCAGACCTGCTTTCCAGCTCATCCGACCCCAGTATATACTCATGCCTGGGTTTATTCCTCCACAGGTGCACGATTTTTCATTTTCCCTTGAGATTCCTTCATGAGATTCCTCTTTTCTCAGTTCTCCAGCCTGTTAAAGTCTCTCTGAATGGTGCCACAACCATCTGGAGCATCAGCTGCTCCTCAAAGTTTGTATCGTCTGCAAACTTGCTGAGGGTGTACTCTCTCCCAGGTCACTAATGAATATACTAACGAGTATGGGCCCCAGAACGGAACGCTGGGGTACACCTCTAGTGGTTTGCCTCCAACTGGGCTTCGTGCTGCTGATGACAGCCCCCTGGGCCCGTTCTCTCAAGCTGATGAGGCATCGGTACAAATTTCTTGTTGGTTCTGAACCATTTGAGAGCTGATATTTCCTCCGCTTTCCAATGATGTTTCAAACTAAGGAATTCCAGTCCATTAGTCTATTTTTTTCACATTTTGAATTGAGGAATTCTGGGCCATTAGTTCATTTTACCTCTAAAAGTGCGGAAAACAAAGGAAACTGCATGGTGAGTTCCCTCATCATTATTTGCTTTCAGAATCCATCATCAGTATAAGACAATGAAACTGCAATTTGTGGTACCGCTCGTTTGGGTCTGCATCACTGATGGAGAGCACCACTAGGTGTTACCTTTCAGCAGCTCCTACCAAGAGCTATCAGAATTGGTGTCTGTTTTACACCCTGGACATTTCCTACCTTGTGCCTGGATGGCTGCTGCAAAAGCAAGGCAGCATCCCTTAGAAGAAGCTATGGGGATTTTCTTGAGTGCAGGATGTAACCTGGCATTAAAACCTTCCAGAAGAACAAGGTTAGGTAGCAACTGCTTCTTCATAACTGCTTCTTAATACCTGGTATTAAACCCTCCCAGAAGAACAAGGTTAGGTAGCAACTGCTTCTTCATGAGCAAGTCAATGAAAGAGTCACTCTCTATTCAGAGAGACTAATTATGAAATGAAAGCCAAGGGGGCAAAGAAGCATTGAGGATGGACAAAAAGGATTTATTTGGGAAAAATAACTCACAATGCATCAATGCACGGATTTCCTAATGTTGGCTGGATAGCTCTGACCTTTAATTTGTTGGAGATCCAAAAGACTTAATCTAAACCTCCTCTGGTATAAGTTGAGGCGTATTTCCTCTTGTCTCATCACTTGTTACTTGGGTGGAGAGACCAGCTCCTGCCTCACCACAACCCCCTTTCAGGAGCTGCAGAGAATGATAAGGTCTCCCCTCAAGCCTCCTCTTCTCCAGGCTAAATATCCCCATAGCCTTCAGCAGTTCTTATCCTCAGATTACACCTTAAGTGACAGAATTGTTGTTTCTTTCCGCGTCTGATGCTTTATTAACCCCTAAGGACCACATCCTGCTCTCACTTGTGTAAATGAGATGAGGTGAAACCCCCAGGGATGAGGCTGTGTCTGAGAAGGGGAGCAGAGCCTGCTTACTCTTCAGCGTAACCGTGCAGGTTTTCTGTTTTCCTGTTTTGCTCCTAGGTGCTCAGCCATCTGCCCCTCTGCCACAGCACTGTCTGCCATCTGTCCTAGGGAAATAAAATAACTGTAAACTCCACATGCTCACAGGCTGCAGAGTTAACAGCTGAGATGGTAGTGAGCATGCTGAACAGGAGGCAGCAGATTATTAATGTGCTCCAGGAGTCTTCACTGAGCGGCTGGTGTCTAACCCAGGTTATCTGGGCACAGTCGGCCAAGAGAAGCTTTGAATAATGGAACAAGTAGAGATGCTGGTTAGGGGCGTGCTTCATAGAATGATAGAATCATGGGATGGTTTAGGGTCTGAAGGGTCCTCAAAACTCATCTAGTTCCATCCCCCTGCCATGGGCAGGGACACCTCTCACTGGATCAGGGGCTCCAAGCCCCATCCAACCTGGCCTGGAACCCCTCCAGGGATGGGGCAGCCACCACTGCTCTGGGTGACCTGGGCCAGGGCCTCCCCACCCTCACAACAGAACATTTCTGCATAAGATCTCATCTCAATCTCCCCTCTTTTGGCTGAAAACCGTTCCCTCTCATCCTTTCCCCGTGCTCCCTGCTCAAGAGCCCCTCCTGAGCTCACAGCAGTGAGGGCACTGGAGCCAACCAGGGCACTGGTAGTGCCTCCTGCACCCTTGAAGGATGGGGCCGAGTGTGTGGCAGCTCTGCAGGTGTGAGCTGAAAAGAAATTTGGAAAGAAGCAATTTCTAACAACCCAGAAGATCCGAGCTCCAGCAGAGGGAACTTGGACAGGACACAATTGCCCTGCTGCCCCTGCCAGCTCATGCGGACACAAGTGCTGCATAAGGACACGAGGGCAGCCACAGACACCACAGGAAAGCCTGTGATGGTCACAAAGCCCTGAGTGATGCTACTGAGGACACCTCTGGCCTAACTGAGGCAGAGGAATATAAGCCACACAGCTGCAAGGGCAATTCCCATTACTCCATTGGAAAGGCCCCTCTTGCTGTCATTTTTATTTTCTCTAAACCCCCTCCTTTTTATCAGACCTTCAATGCAGCCCAGGAAACACCCTGAAAATGTGCGTACCTTCATCCTACATGAAACAAGATGTGTACTTTCGTCCTATGTGAGACATGAGACAGCTGCTCCCCTGCTTTGTGCAGCCCCAGGAGAGCCCAAGTGGCTCTGTTCAGGGTAAAACCTGCCCACACGGTGCAGGGCGAGGAGCACCAAGGAGGTTTCCCGTGCAAGGACATCTCATCCAAATGTCTCAAAACGCTGAACCAAAACACATTTACTAATCCCAGCATTTTTATCAGAGGTAAAATAGATAAAGTCTCTTATTAGATATCCATTCGTGCAAGCCACCAGCCAACACAAGGCAGGGAGGCTGGAAGGATCTTTCACACAGTACTTTGGTTTTTCCCAGTCTCTCTTCTTCTCCCCACATTGGAAAGGCAGCAGAGAGCAGCAAAGGGGTCCTGTTCAGTTCCCCCACCCTGTGTTAAGGTGACGAGGGTTCTGCAAGCACCGTGGCATTCTCAGAAAGATGAGAAACTATCCCTAAAAGCAGGGATTGCCTGCTGGGAATGCAGCAGATGGCAGTTTCTGATACCCAATGACAGCTTTGTGGGCCTAAAATGCTCAGGGCAGAACTCCTTCTTGACAATTTTACACCACTAAGGCCTCTTTTTCACCTCATTTCACTCTCAAGGCTTTTAATAGCTCTGGCCATGATCTCCTCGCCAGCACATGAATGGCAGCTGCAGAAGAACTATAACATTTTAATTGACATTTGTGTTTAGAAGCTCAACTATAATTAGAGGCAAGTGAATCATCTGCACGGAATAATTAATTCAGGCCATGCTGCCTTTCTTCATGAGTTTTCTATGAACTGCCTGCTACATTTGCCAGCCCGATCCTCATTCAGCCTTAGTCACGTTTTCACCAGCAGGTTTCTCTCAATCTGATGCTGGGCTGGGATTTCCCACCACGCCGGTCATCTGCACGGCATACGGAAGCAACTGCGATGACATGGATGGGATTTTTATATCCTTGTATAAGAGCATGTGATTTAATACCGGTCTGCTGAGCCGGAGTGCTGGGATGGGCTGGCTGCTGTGACAGCAGGAAGGGTGGACCATCGCCTCTGGGCTGTTTGGCTCTGGACCTGCTTAGACCACACAGGAGCTCTCTGAAATCAAGGTGACTGCACCACTTGCTTTGATCCTGCAGACAGGAGAAATGTGCAATCATAGAATCATGGAAAGGTTTGGGCTGGAAGTCAACTCAAAGCCCATCCAGTTCCTTCTTGCTTCATAGGGTAGGGACTCCCCATAGACTTTCGGTCATGATTAATGATGCTGGTGTGGACCCTGTCTGTTTCTGGAATGCCTGTAATGGACCAACCATTTTCCTGAAACACCTGGAGCACAGTATGGTCGAAGACCCATCTCTTGGAGAAGTTCTAGTGGTAACCCACAGCTCAGCAGAAGTGCTGTGACCTGAGCTGCCACTGGTGTCCCACAGCCAAAGGCAGGTCAACCTGGAGTGCTGCCCCACCTTGAGCACTGTGGGCAGTTCTGGGGGCCAAAGGATAAAAAGGAACCTAAGATGCTGGAAAGTGTCCAGAGAAGGGCAAGGAGTTGGGGAAGGGTTTGGAGGGGAAGAGTGTGAGGAGCAGCTGAAGTCACTGGGTCTGTTCAACCTGGAGGAGACTGAGGAGAGACCTCATTGCACTCTGCAGCTTCCTTACACGGGAGGAGGAGGAGGAGTTGCAGAGTTCTTCTCTCTGGTGACCAATGACAGGACCTGAGGGAATGGCAGGAAGATGCCAGGGAAGGGTCAGGCTGGACATTAGGAGCAGGTTCTTCCCCAGAGGGTGGTGGAGCACTGGAACAGCTCCCAGGGAAGCAGTTAGTGCACCAAGGCTGACAATATTCAAGAAGCCTTTGGGTACCACCCTCAGCCCCACGGTGTGAATGTTGGGGTTGTCCTGTGCAGGGACTGGCGTTGGACTCGATGATCCTTGTGGTTCCCTTCCAGCTCAGGACACTCCAGGATTCTGTGGTTCTACCACTGCACGTGTCTTCTCTGTGCACCCCAGCACAGCGTGAGGGGGCAGAACCACGCTTCTTGCTGGGTAAATTTCACAAAGGCTTTATCCTCTCTAGACTTCAGCATTTTATAAGTGCAGTTTTTGTTTTCCTAACTTTTCTGTTTGAAGTCTTTTTTTGCTGTTTTGCATTTAAGCTAATTTCCTCACAAGAGCTTGATGCAAAGCCCAATGAAGCCAAATTTGCCCTGAGTAATTGTTATGTCTTTAGCGATCTTAACACGGCTTCTTAAACCAGTCGTGTGTTTTCCATCTGGGAGTATCAATAAGCAAGTACTGACAATTCTTTCGCTTTTTATTAACTCGCTATTAGTGTCCTAGACGAGGAACCTGCAGTTTGTATAGAGCCGGGGAGTCCAATCTAATCTGGTCTGTCTATCTGATACACTTGCCCGGGCAATCAGCCACAGCCCAATAGCTGGGAGAGGATAAAGTTCATCTGCCAAATAGCTGAAATGACAAAAAGGACAGAACCTGGAAAGCAATTATTAATTGATGCGTTTTTGATTGAAGTCAGTCGCTGTTGGTCACCTCACTGCATCGATGATCAAAACTCATAATGCAATCTTTACGCTGAACGTTGATCCACCGCGCGCCCTGCACCTTCCTCATTGATCTGATGTACATAGGCAAAGTTATTTAGCGTCCCATTACATGAAAATCAATAATGAGCTCGCGTTACCCAATCTGAGGTCCAACTGGAGCACTTTTATTAAGATCCATAACGCTGTCGCCACAACAGAGGAATTCATTGGAGGGCCTCTCAGGCACCATCAGTCTGGGGGATGCATATGCATATGTGTGTGTATAAAATTAAAAGTAACTGCTACTTTGAGTCGCGCTACACCAGCCACTAAGCAGCTTTATAAGACATTTTATATTAAAATCTGTCGGAATTTTCTCCTAAATTCTTCTACATCTTCCCTGGGAAGCTGCTGTAATTCATTCGATGGAGACTTTTATACTGCACCATATGCTTTCAAACCGTAGCTGTTTTACACTGTTAGCATAACCATGCGATATAATTAGAGCAAGGTCTTGATACGCTGTCCTGTCGTGGCACTGTGCCACCTCCCATCCCAGCTTGGAATCTGCTGTGGGCGGACTGGTGCACGCACTATCAAACTTCGTCGCAGAGCCCTTGATGAGTGGCAGGGATGGCTCTGCATGAGCATCTTGGGGTGGCTCCAACCAGGAGTTGCTGACTTTTACCAAAATCCAGCTCAAAGCCCAGCAACAGTGGGACCAAAACATCTTGCTGGTGATGGGGACCATGATGAGTGTTTCGTCTGGCTACAGTCGCAGTCCAGTATGCTGATCACATGCATTTTTATCCCTCTGTTATGAAAACTCATCTTCACTGCTTATGGGTTTTCTAGTCATTCCATCATCTAACATGTCCTTCAGCAACGGGGTAGAAGCAACTCCCTATCTTTCCTCTTTCTACCTCCTTATCCATCTTTCCAAAATCTTCTCAATCCCAGCTCAGAAAGTTGTTGTTGTCTCTAAATCTGCTTGGAAAGGGCCATCCCTGCGTTGCAAAAACTTCCATCTGAACATCTTGTTTGTGTGGACTTTATGACAAGGTTTCTAAATCATTCAAATGATTACCTGGATAAAGCACCTGCTGGAGGGCAGGAAGACTCTGCAGAGGGACCAGGACCAGCTGGATCCATGGGCCAAGGATCTGCAGAGGGACCTGGACAGGCTGGATTGTCAATGAGCTGAGACCATTTGCATGAGATTCAACAAGGCCAAGTGTTAGGTCCTGTACTTGGGTCACAACAACCCCTGGCAGCCCTCCAGGCTTGGGGAAGAGCAGCTGGAAAGCTGCCTGGTGGCAAAGGCCCTGGGAGTGTTGGTCAACAGCAGCTGAACATGAGCCAGCAGTGGCCCAGGTGGCCAAAGCAGCCAACAGCATCCTGGCTTGGATCAGCCACGGGGTGGCCAACAGGAGCAGGGAAGGGATCATCCCCCTGCACTGGCCACACCTCAAATTCTGAGTTCATTTTTGTGCCCCTCACTCCAAGAAGGACATTGAAGGGCTTGAGTGTGTCCAGCAAAGGAAAACGGAGCTGAGGAAGGGTCTGGAGCCCAGGGGTTCTGGGGGTGGCTGAGGGACCTGGGGCTGTTTAATCTGGAGGCTGAGGGGAGACTTCGTCACTCTGCGGCTCCCAAAAAGGAGGCTGTGGTGAGGTCGGTGGATATTGGGAACAGTTTCTTTCTTGACAGAGTGGTGAAGAACTGGCAGAGGTTGCCCAGGGCAGTGGTGGAGTCTTCATCCCTGGAGAGGTTCAAAGAACATGTAGAAGTGGCTTTTTGGGACATGATTTAGTCAGCATGGTGAGGCTGGGCTGATGGTTGGACTGGATGAGCTTTGAGAGCTTTTCCAACCTCAATGATTCTGAGTCTATCTCCACTCCATATATTTCTGATTCATGAGTCATTGACTGATAATCTGTTTCAGGACTGCAAGAGATGCATGTTGGCTTCGTATGGTTATCTCCAACCTGCTGAACAGTTTGCTGCTCCTCTGTCAGGGGCCCATTGTTCTTCATTAGCCATAGCCAGAAAGAAGTCCAACCACTCCCTGGCTGGGATGAGATCACTTCTCATGCCGAGTTGCAAGCAAAGCACTTTGGGGGCTCCAGTGGAAGGTTTAATTTGAATGAAACAAGAAAGCTGTGTTTGTATCTTTTGTGAATGCCTCATTTCTCCAAGAGCAGGAGAAGAGAACAACCTCCTCCAGAACAACCCTGCCTGTGATTCTTTCTCATTTGTGATGAGTCCATTTATTTAATGAAGCTGCTGAACAAAATTCTGTACATCTCCTCTGCAACTATCATCATTTAAAAGAAAGCCAGATGTTCTATTGGGTACTTGTTTGTCCGTCCATCCATCCATCCATCCATCCATCCATCCATCCATCTATTTTTCCATCCATCCACCTACCCATCTATATCCCATCTCTAGGGATGACTAAATGCTACCTAAGTGAATCAAACCTGCATTCATATCGAGACTCATTCATTCACAACAACTGACTCCACTAAAAGCAGATTCCTGCCATAAAAGTATTGTGAGGCTGTGGGTGAATTACCAGTTCTTGTAAACACTCTGCTTCTAGATGTAATTTATCCTAATTTAGCTCTTGCTATTGTCTTGTGTATTGTCTCTGAATAAGGCAATCTTGAAAATGCAGTCTCACATACAGTAATGCATACTGAATGTCTGCGGCAGAGCTTCCCTGGGTGATGCAGCATCTCCTCTCTGCCCGATGACACCGTTCAAGGATTGCTTTGAGATGACACATTCTTACAAAGTATGGTTTCCAACAGGTTTTGTCTAAAAATGATATTTTGGCAAGAAAAATTTAACAGCATTGCGTAAATGGCCAGCATTGGACAACTATTATTTTGGGGGCAATTTGTAGGAACAATGTTTACGTTATTCTGACAAACACATCCCACATCCCAGCCACCCCTTCAATCTGTGCCTTTCATCCCTACGCAGAGGCCTGGGACCCTGGGAAGCATCACCAGTCTCTGCCATGAAGAACCTGCTGCAGCAGATGCTGTCATTCCACATATTAGCATCTTGGTACCCCTGGTCAATTAATTAGCATATGTGTTCTGCTTCCTTCTCCCACAAAGTGATGCGCGTATTAAATGCCTCATTAACCATTGGTTACCCCTGTCATGTATCCGCCTTTTCCAATCAGAGCTTCCCACTGCACGGCCTTAGGTGATGTTGCTTAACCAGAACGAGCTGACTTTGCCCAGAGCTAATGCTGAAAAAGGCAAGTCCAGAGATAGCTCAGTCCTTGGATGAGTAACTACTCACAGCACACAAAGCAGCAAAGAAGGTGGAGCTGAAAGCCAGCAGCTCCATGAGCCAGGACTCCAGTATCTCTCTGCTGTTGGTTGGGAAAGAAAAAGGAGGCTGGAGGATTAGAAGTGGGACCAGCAGTGATGGCGTGAGGGTGAGGCAGGGGGATTGTACCCCTCTGCTCCACTCTGGTGAGACCCTGCCTAGAGCCCTGTGCCCAGTTCTTGAGTCCATGACACAGGAAGGACACGGAGCTGTTGGAGCAAGTCCAGAGGAAGCCATGGAGATGATCCGAGGGCTGGAGCACCTCCCGTCCAAGGACAGGCGGGAAGAGTTGGGGTTCTGGGAGCAGCTGGGCCACGGGACATCTCCCTCTACCTCTTAATCCCCATTACTGCAGACTCAGCTTTTCCTCTTCCTGATCACCGCAGGCTGCACTGGTCCCAGACAAGCAGAGGGAAGAAGGGATGGAGCTGTTCTGAAATTTGGGATGCTGTGTGTGAGATTATCCCTGTTATTTCAGGTGGTGTAATTCCACGGTGGCATCAAATATTAGTGCTCACATGGGCACAACCCTGCAGCCCTGCATCGGTGGGGTACAATCATGGAATCATTAAGATTGGAAAAGACCTCTAAGCTCATGTGGTCCAACTGTCAACCTAACACCACCATGTCTGCTAAACCAGTAGGGTACCAGCAGTGCCCAGTTGGGTGGTGATGGTCTGGCTCAGAGCGTACCAGCAGTGCCCAGTTGGGTGGTGATGGTCTGGCTCAGAGCGTACCAGCAGTACCCAGTTGGGTGGTGATGGTCTGGCTCACAGGGTACCAGCAGTGACGGTGGGTGATGCACTCACTCCTGGGTGCATCCTCTATCCTGATTCCTTCCTGTAGCAGCATTTGTAAAGGATGATTGTCAGCTTTTTCTGGGCACCTCTGAGCAGCTGTGAAGATGAAGGTAGCCCTGCAGGGAGCTGTGAGCACATTGGGAATGGTTTTCTTATGTAGATAAGCCACCCCAGACTCTTTTGTACTCATCTCTATCTTCACTCTGTGTACATCACTTGGCTGAAACTGTTTGTTCAGGTCTTTTTCAGGAAGCCTGCGAAGCGCTGCCACCCCATAGCTCTCTGGGATTTTCCCTTTGCCTGGTAAGCCACAGGGTTTAACTCTGCCTCGACTGACCCCGCTTGAGTACCATTTAACATCAAATTACAACCAGCAATTTGGAGCCTCAGTCCCTGGCTATTTACATGTGTTTATTCCTGCGTATCACCCTGCTGCTCCAGCTTGAGAAGCAGGTAAAAAGGCAGCAATTAGCAAAAAAAAAGATGCAATTTACTCCTGGTGTGATTAACCCAGGGCCATAGGGGGCTGAGGTCTGACTCCAGCTGGGAAGGGTTGAGCTCTCTTCTCCTTTTCCTCAGCCTGGGCAGGGGTCTGCTTGCAGGGTCAGGTCTAAGCGGCATCCCTCCCTCAGCCAGTGGCTGTGGCTGCTCTGAAGGGATGCCAACCATCCCTGCACTTTCACACCGCTCCTGTTGCTAAGACAACTCCTCCTTTTGGCTGCCAGAGCTCCGCTCCACAGCTGATGGGATAGAGGGAATAAGAGAAAGCGAGCGTTATCCTGGCAGGTGCTGGTGTACGGGCTGAAAAAATCTGAGCAGGACCCAGGCAGGACTCAGCATTTGTGTGAGCATCGCACTGTGCCCGTGTGCAGAGGGGCCACAAGCAGGGCTGGGACAGCGGTGCAGAAGGGCGATGCTAAACCTGGAGAGGGGCAAAGAGCCGGTGCAGAGGGGCGATGCTAAACCTGGAGGGGCACAAAGAGCCGGTGCACAGGGACAGCACCGTGTGGGTTTGAAGAGTGGACAGACAGTGAGCAGAGCACAGGGTGGCCCCGTTTGCTTTGTCTGGCTCTGAGGTGATAGCCCTGTGGCTTCTCCCTGCGGAAAGCTGTCCGTGAGAGTCATCCCCCAGCCAATATCTCGTGGGAGATGCCTCTATGCCAAGTGCCTGAGAACGCTTTTGGTGAAGGAATATTTCCTAGTATCCAGTCTAAACCTCCCCTAGCACAACTTAAGGCCATTTGCTCTTGTCCTATCACTTGTTCCTTGGAAGAAGAGCCCAGCACTCACCTCACCACAACATCCTTCCAGGAGCTGCAGAGAGCAATGAGGTCTCCCCTCAGCCTCCTCTTCTCCAGGCTAAACAACCCCAGTTCCCTGGGCTCCTAACTCTTCCCCAGCTCCGTTCCCTTCTCTGGATGTGCTCCATCCTCTCAATGTCCTTCTTGGAGTGAGAAGCCTAAAACTGAACGCAGGATTCAAAGTGTGTTCCCACAGGTGCTGAGTCCAGAAGGACGATCCCTTCCCTGCTCCTGCTGGCCACACCATTTTTGGGTTTGGCTGAGGAGCAGCAAATAAGGCTCCTCCTCAGTTGTAGCTGCCATCTCTAGGGAATCTTTTAAACCTGCAGGAACTCTCTACACCAAATATGTTGCTACTTTTATCAGATGTTTTTCTGATCTTCTGCTAGCGCGGAATCCTACACAGATCATTTCATAGCTCTGGTTGCTCTAATGCGCTCAAAAAAGGAAGCAGAAGGCATTAAATTCTTTCTGATACATGAAAAAGTATCTAATTTTTTATTTACACGTGGCTTCAGCTTTTGGCTGACATTTTTCACAATAAAATATGATAGAAAATACTCATTTTGATGCTGCGTTCCATTTTTAAATGGAGATTCTAAAGAAAGAGCTTAATTTCAGCTCAGAGTTTTGCTGTAATTGCACAGACCAACTTCAGAAATGGGAACAGAGACTCCAAAGGAGTACACAGCTTTTTTTTTGCAACCTTTCTCATTCCTGCTAAGGTGGAAAACTTGTCACAACCTTACTTAGCCTCATTCTACCACCCGGCTTGAGCGATGGTCCCCTCTGAGAGTTGAGTTTGTGCATTTATGAAAACAGCTCTGAGTGATTAATTTTTGTTTTGTTACTCAGCGCTGCTCGGTTGTGGTTTCATTCATGAGCTGATGCTCAGTCCCACAAATGGATTCATTACTCATATGGATACTCTACGCGCTGGTTGATGATTTTCCTTCTCCAGTGTTACCAAAGACTGTTTGTTGTGACAGTTGACTGCTAATTACTATTCACTGCATGTGCTGGGTCAGTTGGGATAATTTCTACCCCTTTATTGGGTTACTGAGTCATTTTACCAGCAGAGTAACAATTAAGGCTGAGCAAAAAAACAGTCCCGACTGCCTTCAGCATCCATGAACAGTGATCCACACGCAGAGAAAGTCCTGGGGAAGAATCGACTGACACAGCCAAAGAAGTAGACAATAATTAGCACCTATCCATTGCATGTGTATTGATGGGTGCTTGAGGGCTTGCTTAATATTTCATGCTTTTTCAGCAAATGCGAAGGTTAGGAATTTACTTTTGATATTCTGATGATAACGACATGAATTTAGCAGCTGGGGCTTAATGAAAAAATAGGAGGTGTCATCAGCCTTGTAAGGAAAGGTGAGGCCCTGGCCCAGGTTGCCCAGAGAGGTGGTGGCTGCCCCATCCCTGGAGAGGTTCAAAGCCAGACTGGGTGGGGCTTGGAGCCCCTGGTCCAGAGGGAGGTGTCCCTGCCCATGGCAGCGGGTAGAACTGGATGGGCCTTAAGGACTTTTCCAACCAAAACTGTTCCATGAATCTATGATTCTATCAAAGCTGCGTGAGTTCCAGACAGCAGGCATTCCCAAACAAACTTGCAAACACATCAGCTCTTAACATCTGTAGGACTTTCACAACGCAGCCTCCTCCCCACAAGTGCCGGGGATGGAGAACAAAGCAACTTTGCCAAGTTATCCAGTATTCCATTGGTGCTGTGTGGCTTCGCAAGAGATCCTCCTGCTTGGCAAAGGGAAGGCACAGCAGGGCCCGTATTCCACACAAAGCAAGGTTCATTTGGATAGAAATGAGCTGCCGTACAAGAGATAATGGTTTATTATTGCTCTTTGTGGATCTCCATTCATTCATAGCCCATGTGACTGTGGCTACAGCCAAGTCAGTCTGGATTCATTTCTCAAGCGTGGCTTCATGAGACAATGCATCAGATGCTTTAATAAAATTCAGACAGGCTGCAGCTCTCGCTGTCCTTTCGTGCACTAATTAGGGGGCTCAGTTTCAAAAAAACCCAAACCAACCAGCCATCAGATTTTCCAGTAATGTCTTTTTTGTGATTCTGATACTCAGTTCCATCTTCCTGGATGTTTATGAATTCCTTCCTTTAATATTTAACCTGTAGTACATTGATTTACCGAGGATTAGGCAGGTATTACAGCCAGCCTGGTTCCAAAAGAGCTCTCTTTTGCTTTGTTCAAGGCAGCTCTCACATGGAGAAGAGAAGGCTGTGGGAAGACCTCAGAGCAGCCTCCCAGTACTTCAAGGAGCTCCAGGAAAGGTGGGGAGTGCAGGGGTAGGACCAGAGGGAATGGTTTTGAGCTGAGAAAGGACAGATTGAGATGAGATTTTAGGAAGAAATGTTTTGCAGAGAGGATGGGGAGACCCTGGCCCAGGTTGCCCAGAGCAGTGGTGGCTGACCCATCCCTGGAGGGGTTCAAGGCCAGGTTGGATGGGGCTTGGAACCCCTGATGATTTTTTTCTTTGCCTGTGGACAAATCACCACGATCCCAAGCAGGCTGGCATCCCAGAGCTCACTCCCAAAGCACTGCCGAGCAGCCAGAGAGAGATTCAGGCTCAGGCACAGTGCCAAACTCCAGCTGAGCTGGCTTGCCACGATGGGGACTGTATGCACAGTTCCTCCATGATCCCCTCAAGACCCAACAAGAGATTCTGGATGTTCTCCTTCTGATGAGACAGGCTTAGCATCTGGATGATGGTCTCTGCATCAAGAGCTCCCACTGGATCCAGTTTCTCCAAGCCCCATCCAACCTGGCCTGGAACCCCTCCAGGGATGGGGCAGCCACCACTGCTCTGGGCAACCTGGACCGGGGCCTTCAAAATGCAAAGAAAAGAAATACAGCCTTTTATGTTTATGCAGGGAAGCGAGAGATTGTAAGATCCACACAACTCGCCTCTCAGAGGTTTCCATCATCCCCGTGCTGTGTGATGGCCGTGGCGCGTGTGGGCTCTTTGTTGTCCCACTGTGTCCCTGTCTGTGGAGAAGAGCAGAACCAGGACTGGGGTGACACAGTGGCAGCAGTGGCCATCTGAGAGACCTCCTGCGGCAGATGAAGTGAGTGCAAAGACACAGCTGCTCCCACGTCACAGCACCCAGGGGATGATTTGGGGAAGGTAAAGCCAATTAATTGCTCAGCATCATTTTCAGTTAGCACCTGAGTAGATTACTCTCTAATAGAAACAACTCAATAAATCAATTAACAAATGCAACCCTGAGTAGCTCACTTGCAGGTATTTAATGTGAATTACTCCATGGAACTTCTAACTCGTTAGAGAAGAGGCAATTATCTTTACTGCACCTCAGTAATTACTAACTATGGTACACACCATGATATTTCAGTGAAAGTTAGAGGATGATACTGCCAAACCAACCGGCAATAAATGTGGGCAGAGGAATTGGTGAAAGATTGGCGCTACAATCACCCCTGGGCAGTCATACACCAGGCAAAGCACCTGGTGTCTCTGTCACCTTCATCCTGTCCATCCAGCCTTCTTGGACAGCCTTCTACTGCTGGAAAAAGGGGATGACTTCAGTGCACGGAAAGCAGCAGGGGACCTTATCTACACCATACGGTGCATGTGCCAGGATCATTCTCAAGGCTAAGCGGAGCTCTGCTCAGGCTTGACCTTGCTGTTCCAGCCCTGGGCTGATTGATATGCTGGAGGTTTAGCAGAGAAATGAGTGGCTTAAATGCAGCACCACGCAAGGAATACATCAGAGCCACCATGGAACCATCTCCCCACAACTGGACATGACAGAGTACACTGAGCTCATCCCTGCCCGCTGCAGAGAGACTTCTCAAAACCTTCCTGCATTTAGGGAGAGCGTTTGCTCAACAGAGCCCCTCTATTAGAAAGGATGAGCCCGTGAGACCTCTCTGCCAGCTACAGTTGCCCTTTGCACCGCACCTGAGGCACCAGGATCATGCCTGAGTTTGGTTCCAGAACTTTGGGAAGCTGTGACCTGCATCATGTCTGGGGCATCAGGATCACCTCAGGTGTTGATTCCAGCACTCTGGAAAGCCATGACCTCTTATGTGAGTGCTCTCTACAAACCACACACAAGGAGGATTTCTCCCGGGGCGTTGCAATGAGCTGGGCAATCCTTCTTAACTCCCTCTCACCGAGAATCCATAGGCTGTTGGAGCTGGCTGTGCCTGTCCTTTGTGCACGGAGCAAGAGCAATCCGCAGTCCTGGGACTGGGAAAAGGTTCAACCTGGCCTTCAGACACAGGAACAGGAGAGTACATTTCAGCTCCTGCAGAAGAGAACGACGAGGGTTGAGGGGCAAAACTGTGTCAGGGAGGGGCTCTGGAACAGAAGCAGGAGGAGAAGTGATCCCCACGCTGCTGTGGCCAAGGGAGGCAGGAAAACTAATTTTGAGGGACTGTAGGCTGGGCTGAGGGGTCACCCAGGTACCCAGCTCTGCTCCTGGCAGGGAGGCATGACAAAATGTTGTGTGCTTTCTTCCAAAGGATGTTGACCAGCACAAGGCTGCCAATATGTGCTGCTGGGTGGGCCAAGGCTCAGAGCCAGGAGCTTTTGGAGAAGTGGAATGGTTTGGGTTGGAAGGGACCTTAAAGCCCATCCAGTTCCACCCCCCTACCGTAGGCAGGGACACCTCCCACTACATCAGGAGGCTCCAAGCCCCATCCACACTGGCCCTGAACACCTCCAGGGACGAGGCAGACACCACTTCCCTGGGCAACCTGAACCAGAGCCTCCCCACCCTCACAGCAAATTACTTCTTCCTAAAATCTCATCTCAATCTCCCCTCTCTCAGCTGAAAATCATTCCCCCTCATCCTACCCCTGCACTCCCTGCTCAAGAGCCCCTCCCCAACTTTCCCGGAGCCCCTTTCAGTGCTGGAAGCTGCTCTAAGGTCTCTCCACAGCCTTCTTTTCTCCAGGCTGAACAACCCCAACTCTCCCAGCCTGTCCTCACACAGGAGGTTCTCCACCCTTTGGATCATCTCTATGGCTCTCCTCTCTGCCTTCTCAGCCCCAAATTGTGCTGATTTGGTTTATGTTCCCTCTGGCAGGGGAGGGGATTTGTGTTATCGATCGTTGTGACAACACACAGCCAATGGGTAGGGGCAGGTGTCCCCACAGCGGTGAAAGTGGCTGTAATGAGACAAAAGAATGAGCTATTGTAAGGCCACCCCAGCCTGATCTGCGGCGTGGTGACACGTTCCTGCTCAGATCTGCCTTGCACATGCGTGGCAGCCCATCCCGTGGGCGCAGCGATGGTGGAATTCCTCCGTGGAGGAATCAAACCCTCGAACACAGCACCGAGGAGAAGCATGGGGCTTTGTGCTTTGAAGCCAAGGAGTGCTGGTTAGGGCTGGGGTCTGACCACACCACCTCCCCTCATCTCTGCGAGCATCACCTGCCTCTACCTGCAGCGATGCTGCCCCAGGTGCTGCCACTCCAGCCCTGCCAGAGCTGGGAAGCAATCAAATCCAAAAAGCATCCCTGTGCCAAGCACAGGAGATGGAAGGGAAGTCAAACAGAGCCATGTCAGCAGCACAGGTAGTTTCTAATTAACAAGGTGCCGGCGATTTCATCTAGGGAAGTTGAACTCTCCTGCGGCAGCTTTGCTCAGTTCCTGGAACAGACCAGAAGATGTAGCTCTCTGGCACCTTTTCTGCCTCCAGCTGCCTCTGAAGCCCTTCCTCCTGTTGCTGCAGAGCTCCACCATCAAAGCGAAGGCATCGCAGGCTAAAATGACAAAAATAAGCCGGGATCGTAAACCTGGCAAAAGTTTCCAGGTGAGTTTTACTGCATTTTGAGAGGAGATCTGGGGCTGAGCAGTGAGCGGCTTTCCTTCCTATCAGAGGCGGTTTAAACTTCTTTGTATCAAGCTCTGCCATTAGCCACCAACATGATTAATGTCTCCTGTATTGTTATAAAGTGATTCTGTGCTGTAGATCTTTGTGAATGCCTCCTGAATTTATTATTTCCTTGTCCGAGTTGCTATTGGTGACGGCCTTGGTAAAATCCCTAGCAACGTATAGAATGCAACATACATGGAAATTAGTTGAATACTTATCAGTATTATAGTCATAAAAGGACCTATTTATTAAATATACGGTCAAAGTGACACCTTAACGGCCAAGGGTGCTAAATGACATGGGTAACATTCATTTGTATGTTGGTACATTGGTAGAATGGTGCTCCAGCTACAGAGAACTTTATTGCCAACATCAAATTAAGATATATTGTGAGGAACATCATTAGGGCTGCTTGGACTGAACTGAATTTAAATAATGTCTTTAAGATGCAGATTTTTCCTCCCTTTCAGAACACTCCCTCACTAATCTCCTTTGCCCCACAAGTGCTAGCCAGTGAGCACGAGTCTTCAGAAGTGCCCTGATTTAAGGTTGTCCTGCTGAGATGAGCTACAGTTCCTGAGCAGGACTCGGAAGATGACGCTTCACTGAATGAACATTCCTGGGGTGTAAGATGAGTGCCTTTGCTGAGATGAATGGAGACCTCACTTGGAGCCCTGCTTTCAGTTCTGGAGTCCTCAGCACAGGAAGGAGATGAAGCTGTTGGAGTGAGGCCAGAGGAGGCCATGGAGATGTTGCAAGGGCTGGAGCACCTCCCGTAGGAGCACAGGTTGGGAGAGTTTGGGTTGTTCAGCCTGGAGAAGAGAAGGCTGTGGGGAGACCTTAGAGCACCTTCAAGTACTGAAAAGGCCTCCAGGAAAGCAGAGGAGGACCTCTTGATTGGGGAGTGCAGGGATAGGGTGAGGGGGAATGGTGTTGAGCTGAAAGAGGGGAGATTGGAATGAGATCTTGTGGAGAAACATTTTGCTGTGAGGGTGGGGAGGCCCTGGCCCAGGTTACCCAGAGCAGGGGTGGCTGCCCATCCCTGGAGGTGTCCAAGGCCAGGTTGGATGGGGCTTGGAGCCCCTGATCCAGTGGGAGGTGTCCCTGCCCATGACAGGGGGTTGGAACTGGATGGGCTTTGAGATGCCTTCCAACTCAAACCATTCCATGATTCTGTGGTTCTATGATCTCTCTGTTATGGCATCATAGGGAAGGTGACAAGATCCTGGGAAGAACATTTCTGGTTTGAAGAGCTCATTAATGTGATAACTAGAGAGAAAACTTTTGATCTGGAAATAGGGAAGACATTTCTTGCAGGCAGAGGAAAAAACTGCTGGAAGCCGTGGAAGGCTTTTTTCCCACTGGGGGATTCCAGTAGTAATCAGACTGCCTTTCTACAAGAAGCACTGTAACTCAACCATGAGTTATGGATTTTGAGTCACAGGGTGGGATTCTCCAGCTGGCCGGGCAAAATTCTCTTCATTTAAATCTTCCAGGTAGCTCACAGCAGAGGTGGTCACCAGCTCATAACAGATGTGCTGCAGCCCTGTGAAATGCATGTTGGACCCTGATCTCTTTAACATCTGTAGAAGATGCTCCTGGCATTCTAACATCTTTGAAGCTCCTCAAGAACAGTCTTGATTGATCCACCATACAGCATACAAGAAGAGGCTTGTCTGGGGACCATCCCATGGAAACCAGGTTTTTTTAGGTGGTCATGCCAGGCATTTCTGCCCACATAATGCAGACAACAAATGACTGGAAGCTCAAGAGGGTCTGTCAAGTCCCACAGCTGCTACAGTTGATGAAAACCAGCATAATAAATCACAGTTCTGCAGGCAGTGGTTCAGGAGCTTGGTGCTTCAGAACAAATGGGACATGTCGTCTTCTGGTGAATACACTGCACGGAGGAACTTATCGCCATGGGAAGGCAGCCAAGTACTTGGCAAGAGTCAGAGCATGGCCTTTTCTGTAGGACTCTGCCCCCATCAGGAAGCCTGGCAGGAGGAATGTGAGGAGAGTACTGAGGAGGGATGAGTGCTTCTGCTCCAGAGCCTGTGCTGGTCTCTGCTCATTACATACTAAGAAAATACCCCTCTAAGACCTGGGTTTATCCATAAGTCCTCTCCATCCAGAGCCTGGGCTGTAGCCTGGCCCTGGTTGTGTGTCTATATGGGTTCAAGGCAATGCTTTTAGGCCAATAAAATGACACTGCTCAACTTAAACCTTTCCGGGGAAATGCGCAGGAGCAGAGTTTTCCTCTGGTTGGCAGTTTTTAAAAGCAGGAAGGTCAGTTTGAAGCTGCACGTGTTGCATGTGGGTGATATTACTTGGTATTTTTTGCAGCCAGCAAAAACATCTGGAATGTCAGCTCTGTCCCACATCACCTGCATTTGTCTTCAGCTTCAGTAGGAGCTCTGAGACTTCCCATCTCCCCGATACGCTTGAAGCGAAGTCAGGTGTGCCTGTAAGAGACTCTTCAGCTGTGGGGAAGGGCCCACAGTCCACACACATTGGTCTCAGCTCTTCCTCTGTCTTCTAACAAGTACCTGCAATGAATGGGATGGGTGGGAAGCGTGACAGCTCCTCCTCACCCTTTCGTAGCTACAATATCTGACGCTGCTGAGATGAGTGCTGAGGATCCAAGGCCAGGTTGGATGGGGCTTGGAGCAACCTGATCCAGTGGAAGATGTCCCTGCCCGTGGCAGCGGGGTTGGAACTGGATGAGCTTTAACTTCCCTTCCTACCCAAACCATTCCATGATTCTATGAATATGGGCATTGGCTGCTTTGCCTCTCAACTTGCACTGGAGGCCCTACAGCTCTGGGTGCGATTCTGGCAAGTCTTGTCCACAAGAAATAGGAAAGCAAAAAGCTGCAGACATCTGGTGTGGATGCACATGGAGCAAGTCAGAAAAACTGTTGGGTCTTCAGTTAAATGGATGATGGACAACCAGACCGCTGCAATACAGGAGAGCTAAGGGAGGGTTGGTTTAGAAGAGACAACAGCTTGCGTCCCCTGTTCTAACGTGCTGCTTTTTCTTCTTCCCTCTTCCAAAACATGCCTCTCCCAAGCCAAGCCTAGACATTGCCTGCTTCCCCTCCAGTTTCTCCCACATCTCTATTTCCTTTCTCAGCGCTAAACAAACAGGAAGGTATGCATTGCTGACTTCAACTGGTTGTATCCTTGTGAAGGTGGAGAGGTCTTTGTCCATAATGGGCAGAGTGCTACAGAGAAGTCATCCGTTGCACCCTGCATGACAGCAACAGCTCTGGTGGTGGAACTTTGGTAACAGGATACACAGCTCTGGGAAGAATAGGTATTGGGATATTCACCTGTAGACACAACAGAGGTTATCCTACTCCCAGGAGAACTGGAGCTACCAGAGGCCACAGGCAGGAATACTTGGCTGCACTGGACATAAGGAAGTCTGGAATTGAGCCCTTACTGATCCAGAGCCTTGTAACTGTTCAGCCATAAATCTCCTGATGGCTTTCCGATTATACGAATATAAACAACATCCACAAACTCACTCTCATTAGTGAACCAGATCTTAGAGAGGGGCCATTCAATGCACAGAACAATTAACACAGCAGTTGATTAAGTCAGATTGAGGATAAGTTCTACGAAGAATTCAATATTGCTGTGTTGCCTCACAGAGGTGCTTGGCAGAAGCATGAAATCATGACAAATGTGAGCTGTTAGCAGCAGGCACACGGGGAAGGCAAGAACTGCTCCATCCCAGCACCTCCCCCAGCCTCCGGGGCATTCATAGAATCATAGAATTGTAAGGTTGGAAAAGACGTTTGAGATCATTAAGTCCAACCATAAAGTTGGACTTCAGTTATTGCTGTGCAGAATGGCCAAATCCAAGGGTGATCCCAGGCTTGCAGTGGATGCCTGCAGGTTCACAGCACCTTATAATTGTCCCCCAGCCCACACATGCCAGGCACCAATGGGATGCCACGAGTGGGAGGTGATGGAGTAACCCATGGAAGTAGGGACAGATGTGTCTTGTACTCCCGGCCAAAGAACAGCATGAAACCACACGCTGGCCAAGCCAGGATGTGTTACTGCTCAGAGTGCAGTCATCTACAAACCTCTGCACACACACTCTGTGCAATGGGGAAAGAAAAAGGGATGCAACCTAAGCCAAGGAAAAGTTGACATGATTGACCACTGTGAGGCTGAACGTGGAGTCATGTGCACTGCAAATCCTCAGCGCTCTCGCACACTCTGGTTTCGTGCTGTGTTAAAGCAGCCCAGCATGGGGGCAGCTGCTAGGAAAGGGAGGGCATCATCACTGCCCGGGTGTTGGGATGGTGCAAGAGTACTAGAAAGACTAGTGAGACCTCACCTGGAGCCCTGTGTCCAGTTCTGGAGTCCTCAGCACAGGAAGGACATGGAGCTGTTGGAGAGAGTCCAGAGGAGGCCATGGAGATGATCTGAGGGCTGGAGCACCTCCGGTACGAGGACAGGCTGAGAGAGTTGGAGTTGTTCAGCCTGGAGAAGAACAGGCTGTGGAGAGACCTTAAAGTAGCTTCCAGTACTGAAAGAGGTTCCAGGAAAGCTGGGGACAGACTTTTTAGCAAGGCCTGTAGTGACAGGACAAGGTGTAACGGTTTAAACTAAGGGAGGGCAGATTCGTTATGTGGACTATTTTGCACATTCATACCAGTGCTTTCAACTATTTGATGTTAATATTCTCTTTCCAAGGAGTTGTATTCCTTATTTCCCTTTTCTTATCAGTTACAAAGTTCTGGTTGAACCAGAGCAAGGTGATGCTTGGCTGGTTCCCTTGAAGACCCATCAGTACGTGACTCCAGAGTTCTGATCTTTGATGTTGTAGTTACCCGTTGAGTGTTAGGGCTTGTATCTGCTTAATATTTCACTCCTCCCATCTCTCACCTTTGCCATGTGTGCTGGTTTGAATCCTGCAGCAGAGTCTAGCAGTGTTTCATGAGTGCTGTAGGGTATCAGGGCAATCTTCTGCCTCACACACCATCACAGCAGGTCTGTTACATCCTTGGCAGTGCGATAAGGACAAAGATGCTCTGGTCAGCATGTGTGGCATGAGCCTGCTCCAGTGACTACAGCTGTGGTGCAGTGCTGGCCCTTGCAAGGCAGACACAGCAGGTCCGTGCGCCTCAGTTTCCCTTTTCACAGGATGAAAGTATCATTCAGCCCCTGCCCTTTGTTGAGTGCTTTGGGTCCTGCAGAGGCCATGTGCTCTCATAAAGCCCTAAGCTTTACTGTTACTATGATTGCTAGGAAGTAGGAGAGGTGACTCATTCTCCTAGGAAACTATTGCTTTCATTCAGAGCCTGGAGCACTTCCCAAAAGTGATTAACTAGGAGAAACCGCTAATTAAAAGACCTGGTGCCTACAGAAGCGCTTGGCAGAGATGGGTGTCATCTTGCCAATTTTAAGGCATTAAAATATAATAGTTGAGCTCTCAGCTTCCATGAAATCCCGGCCGGTGCTGCTGTCCGGGATGCCCCAGGTCGGTCTCAGCTGCGCGGGAGCTGTGCTGAGCTAAACGCAGAGCGGACCTCAGCACCTGCAGGGTTTTGGTCCACTGGTTTTTGTCACTGCACTGTCTGTGAAGAGGTTGATCATAGAATCATAGAATCACCAGGTTGGGAAGGACCCACTGGATCATCGAGTCCAACCATTAATGATGTTCGACTGCTGAGTCCAGTATGTCCATGCGCGCTGAAAGATTCATCTTGTGGCAGTTTCACCACTCAGCTTGAGTCCCTCTGAGGTCACACCACGATGCCTAGAGAAAAGAAGGCTGCGGGGAGACCTGGACTCTGATTTAGGGCCCTCACCCCAAGAAGGACATTGAGTCGCTGCAGCACATCCGGAGAAGGCAATGGAGCTGGGGAAGAGTCTGGAGCCCAGGGATCCTGGGAGTGGCTGAGGGCCCTGGGGCTGTTTAGCCTGGAGAAGAGGAGGCTGAGGGGAGACCTCATCGCTCCCTGCAGCTCCTGGAAAGGAGGTCGTAGCGAGGTGGGTGCTCCTCTCTTCTCCCTTCTAACAAGTGATGGGATGAAAGGAAATGGTCTCTTCCTTAAGGAAGGTTCAGATTGGATATTAGGAAAAAATTCTTCACTGAAAGGTTTCTTGAGCGCTGGCAGAGGCTGCCCAGGGAGGTGGTGGTGTCTCCATCCCTGAAGGTGTTTAAAAGACGGAAGGATGAGGTGCTCAGGGATGTGGTTTAGTAGCGAACAGTTATGGTTGGACTTGACGATCTTAAAGGTCTTTTCCAACCAAACAATTCTATGATGCTATTGTTTTCGAGGATCCTCATTTGCTAACACAGTCCACATAATAAGGATAGTTTTAACTGGGTCTTGATATCCAGGCTGCTTTAAGCTGGGAAGAGGACAGTGTGGCTGGAGGATGCTGAACAACTCTGTTGTGCTGGAAGCTCTATGTGACTGCTGTTAGGGGGGTCCATCGTCCGCTGGCAAGGCCAGATACTGTTAAACCCAAGTGAGAGCCTACTGTCCCGCTGTAGGAGTGCCAGCGTCAGCATCCGTGTCCCAGTGGTGCGAGTCCATCTCGGCACTGCCCAGCTGAGGCTGCTCTTAGCCTGAGCAGCATAAGATGCAGCAGCAAGGCTGCTGCGCAGCCTCGACTGTGCTTTGGGATGTACTGTGTGCCTTTAAATGAAGCCACAGGTAATCAAATTTCAGAAGAGATTATCTAAGCCCCCAGTCTCCCCTTATTCTCTCTGTTTATCACTGCAGATTGCACTGAAGTGACTCCGATTTACACCCCACCAGGGACGGAAGAATCAACTCTTGCATTTTTAGCTGTAGTAAATTATTTTTAGAAACCACAGCATTCATCACGAAGGCCTCTCTGTCTCCTCTTGCAAGGAAGGACTGAATAATGAATGAACGCAGAGCTGGACTCGTATCTGCTGCTCGGCCACCCATGTCAACAGACTGAGCAGAGTGCACGTTTGCTGCTAGTGGGTAAGATTGCCCAAGCCTGCAGCCTGCGGTCACCAGGATGTCCAGGAGCTCTGTCTTCTCCTTCCAGCCTGTGACAACAACAGCCTTTGATTGCTCTAACCATCTCCTTTGGGGCTTACATCATGAGATGCACATTTAAGCGCAGGCAGGAGTCTTTGGACTTTGCTCAAGCTCTGCTGCAGGTTCTGCTGTTCCTGACCTGGTACCTTGCTGGTGACAATGCCACCCCATTGTCCCCCTTGGCTTGCCTGGCTCTGAAAAGCAGCCCCACTTAAGCTGTTCCCTGACAGCTCAGGACTTGGGGAGCCCCGAGAGGAGACCCCTGACCCTGTGCGTAGTCCTTGCCCCCCACAGTTCCCCACAGCCCAAGGCTGACCTCCCCATCTTGCAAGACCCTTGGGCAGGTCACAGCCCTGCAAACACTCTGTGACATTCCTCGCAACCATCACACCCCCTGAATGCTTCAGTGGAATTTGGGAAAGGCTATAGGAAGTTTTTTCTCAGGTGTGAGTAGTCTTTGCTACCTGCAAGGACGATGCTTCAAATCTGAGTTGCTCAGTAAATACAGTGGATGGATATCGTGACAAGGCTGCTCCCTCCTCCTCCTACACCTGGAGCTTTAGCAGTTCTCCTGAAGGACTGCAAGCGTTTATTTGGGGATGAAACTTGGACAAACACTTCCTCATGACCTGACTCCTTGTCGCAGCCAAGCTCCAGGTTCTCGGTAAACAAACCATTCTGAAGTGGTGCCTGTAAACTTTGGTGTTTACTACTGGTGACACAAGCCCTGTGTCTCACCCTTGCAGGTGTTGCCCTTCAGCCAGGTTGGATTGTTTAATTCTTCGGGCCCATAACTCTTTCAGGTCAGGTACTAATGGGCTTGAAACCAGCTCTTGTGCAGGGAATGATAAATGACTGTACACTACGGCTAATGAAGGGGATAGATTATTGGGTTATAAATCAATTAAGTGATTCTGAGGAAGTTGCAAACCGCAAGAAGAAACCATGAAGGGAGAGAACAATATCCGCTGTCCGGGGAAGAGCAGGAGCCATTAGGTGCCATCAGCCATTACGTTATCCATCGAGGGATGCAGAAAACCAACACATAGTGCCGTGACCCTCTTTGGTCTGACTGTGGTCGCTGAGGAGGGAACCCGTGGTGCTCTGTGGTTATCGGGGGTTACCGGCAGCAGGCTGTCTCTTCCAGGAAATAAATCCTGCCCTGCCAGTGCAATCTTAAAGTGGCAACGTGTCCTGTTCTTCCTCAGTACGTCTGGATTTGTTCTGGAGTGTGGCCAGGACTGGCTGAACATGAGTCTGCAGCGGTCCAGGTGGCCAAGGAGGCAATCCTGGCTTGGATCAGCCACGGTGTGGCCAACAGGAGCAGGGAAAGGATCATCCCCTGCACCTGGCACTGGTGAGGCTTCACCTCAAATCCTGGGGTCAGCTTTGGGCTCCTCACTCCAAGGAGGACATTGAGGGGCTGGAGCGTGTCTGGAGAACGGAACGGAGCTGAGGAAAGGGCTGGAGTCCAGGGGTTCTGAGAGTGGCTGTTTAGTCTGGAGAAGAGGAGGCTGAGAGGAGACCTCATCGCTCTCTGCAGGTCTTCGAAAGGAGGCTGTGATGAGATGGGTGCTGGGCTCTGCTCCCAAGTAGCAAGCAATGGGTTGGGAGGAAATGGCCTCAAGTTGCTCCAGGGGAGGTTTAGATTGGATATGAGGAAAAAATGTCTTTACTGAGAGAGTGGTGAAGCCCTGGCAGAGGCTGCCCAGGCAGTGATGGTGTCTCCATACCTACAGGAGTTCAAAAAATGTGTGGCTGTGGCACTTGAAGACATGGTTTATTAGGCACAGTGAGGTTGGACTGACAGACTGGATGACCTGAGAGGTCTTTTCCAACCTTAACAATTCTATGACCAAGTCCTCTTTGAGTCCAGCAGACCACGACACGTGCATTACTCAGGCTCCCTGTGTGCAGCAGCTGCAGGATTCTCACTGCCGGAGCCTGGCCGTTGGCACGATTGTGTGGGCAGGTTGAACAATCCACATCCCCCACCAGGGCTGACATGCAGCTCGTTTCCATCACAGGGAAGATTCTCCCTATAGCATCCGGAGTTCAAGGCTCCCAAGCAGACATGCAGAACATGAAGTGTCCCACCCATATTCTTCTTTCTGAGGTGTTTTTCAACCCAATGTACTTTAGGACAGGGCTGGAAAAGTTCCCTGCTTGGAAAGTGGGAATGATGACAAGAAGGAACTGCTAACTGGGAGTCCATGTGAACTGTTAACGGGGCTTCCACACTTCTCATTGCCTTCGAATTCTTGTTTCGTTCCGTATGAGCAAACCTTTAGAAAACCAGCAATGCAGCATCTTTTAAATTCTAATGAGCTGTTTTCTAATAGCTGTCTAATGAGCTGTGGCAAACAGCAAAGCAGCCTGTGTTTGCTTTAATCTCTTTAACTACAGTCTATCCTAGAGGCAAAGCATCTCAAGGGAGAGGAGGACTTGAGGTGAACAGACACCCCAGAGTGGGATTCGTCTTCTCTGCCATTAGTATCTCTGTCTCAGGCCTGGGAGCTCCCTGCACGTGCCCTAAACCGTGTGTGTGTCTGAGCTCCGCTTGCAGCCTTGCAAAGCCCTGTATCTTAGGGTTCACAGAGGAGATGGTGTCTTGATCAAGGTTTAGCTGTTCTTGAACAGTCTCTGCATCCAAGTATTTGTGGTCTGTTTATTTTAGCAGAAGCCGGAATAAATTTTACTTTTCATTTTCACCCTTGTTGGCCTCCAGATTACTGCACAGATAAACGAGCCACCTTCTTTTGAGTGTGCAGGTTGAAAGAAGACCAGGACACGAGTGTGTAGCTCGTGGATCCGGGGTGTGACAGCATCTTTTAGCTTCAGAGCAGCCTGAAAGGCCCGTCTGGCAAGACACTTTCGGAATCGCTAGAGAGAGCATCTGAATGCATTTTGTCATGTTGGACGGAAGGTTATTATAGAATTGATCTGTTTTAATACACTGGGATACTGTTAGGAAGCCTCCAGAAAGGCTGAGCTGGCCTCCTCTTTGCCAAAGTTTCCCTCCTTTATTAACAGTAAGAGCTCCAGGAGCGATTCCTCCAGGAGGCAACATTTCTTTCCATGATCAGGATGCATCCAGCAAGGGTACGAGGAATAAGTTGCTCAACTTTCCTACGTTTGTACAGAGAGGCCCAGAAAACGAGGTTCCACTTGCAAAGTCCTGCAGGGAAAGCTTTAAGAACCGCTGGCATCTTCAGTATTCCAGTGCTGAACTTCCTGCCAGGGCTCAGGCTCAGGTGATAACTCTTGGTTCTTGATCTATTGGATTTTGCAGTGACTTTTGTATGGTGATGAGACTGCAATATCCCATAATATATGGCTGTTTCTAGCAAGAGCTCTGCTATAATTGTATTTATGAGCAGAATACTTATAGAGGCCTTCAGGGAGCTTCAAGTGTAAAAACATTCCTGTAACAACATATAGACAGCCAACAGCCAAGCAATTAATTTCTTGACTACAAGTGGTGTTTGGGGCTCTGTCCTGGTGCACAACATCCATTAATGCTGCAGACATTCTGCTGAAGGAGATGAGGGAGCTGCTGGCTGGACACTCAGCCTTTCCTCTGTTCTTCATGGGCTTAAACTTGTTTTGAAATAAAGTTCTGGCACATTGGTTGGGGAAATACGTTTTTTTTGTCTGTGGCAGTTTATGGGGTGAGCCTCCTCCCTCCTTGCTTGCTCCCCCAAAAGAAGAGGTGGGTGCAGACCCCTGAGGTCCGGACACCAAAGAGGAAAGCGGGAGATGAGTTTTCTAAGCCTGCTTACCTTTCTGTCTTGCTGAGTATAGAATCCTGGAATGTCCTGAGTTGGAAGGGACGACAAGGATCATCGAGTCCAACTCTTTCTGGATTTCAGTAAAGCCTTTGATCCTGTCTCTCACAGGATCCTCCTGAACAAACTGTCCTGCACCCAGCTGGGTAAACACTCAGTGTGATGGGTGAGTGATTGGCTGATGGGTTGGGCATAAAGGGTCACAGTAAATGAGGTCACATCAGGCTGGTGACCAGTCCCTAGTGGGGTTCCTCAGGGACCCACCTTAGGACCAGTGCTCTTGAAGCTCTTCATAAATGAGGACTTGAAGGTTTAATAACTCAGTTTATGGATGATACAAAGCTGGAGGGAGCTGTTAACATTCTTGAGGGCAGAGAGGCCCAGCAGAGGGATCAGGACAGGTTGGAAAGCTGGAAAAATCACCAAGTGCATGAAGTTTGACAAGGACAAGCACTGGATTTTGCACCTGGGTTATGACAGCCCCGGGTGTCCACGTAGCCTGGGGAGCAAGAGGCTGGAGAGCAGCCTTGCAGAAAGAGATCTAGGGATTCTGGGCGATGGCAAGCTGACCGTGAGCCAGAAGAGCCCTGGTAGTCAAGAGGGGCAGGAATATTCAATAACCATTTGACAGTATTCCAGAATCCTTTTGCCATTGCCCTCAGCCACATGGTGTGAATGTTGGGGTGGTCCTGTGCAGGGACAGCAGTTGGACTTAATGATCCTGGTGGTTGTCTTCCAACTCAACAAATTTATGACTTTATGAGTTACGTTCTTCAAACACATTTTAAGGTATTCAAACTCCTTTGTAAGGAGATTTTCCAGTATGGCTACTTCAGAGCTGCAAAGCCCTTCCCAGAGCAGTGGTGTGAAGCCAGCTGGACCTGTATTCCTTGGTTTAGGTAACAAACACAGGCACCAGGACTTTGCTGAGCCCTTCTGGTTTCTTATATGCCCCTGACTGTGCCAAAGCAGGAAGAGCAACAGCTGGGGAGGGAGGGCAGAGGAGCAGAAAGCGCTGTCGTAGGGTTGGGATTGGGCTGCTCATCAACAGAGAAAGAGAATTAAAGATACCTGGCTCCCAGGTACGAGCCTGTACTGTACACAAGGCTTTGTTTAGAAGGAGCAGCTCTGCTTTGAGAAGACATCTCTTTAACAGTCACAGGTTTCTGGGCTTCAGCTGGCAGCCTGCAGCAGCCAGGAAGAATTTCCCCCCCAGAAATCATGTTTTCCTCATTTAAGTGGAAGGTGTTTTTCCTGATCTCCTCTAACACGTAAGGATCACTGCGGCTGGAGATGCGATTCTTAGTGGAGCGCTGCTGTTAACTGAAACAGCCCTACCTTAAAGCTCTGAAAGCCCTACTAGAGAGGGGGGGGGGGGTGTTTGTGTTTATAACTGAGCCCAGCTTGAAGTGTGCTGCTAGAAAACTTGTTATATTTACATGGAATATAGTTTGCAAACCCATATTGTGTTTTTGTTGTGTACTAAGGAGAACACATTAAACATTCTGGGATTCTGGGATAATTAGGAAATGAATCTTAGAAAGAAAAGTTACTGGTGGTGCTCGTGTTTCCTTTGGACTTCTGGTTCGTCGTTTGCAGGGTGGGACGTTCATCCCACAGAGTGGCACGTTCATTGGATTGTCTTTGGCAGATGACATAGAATCATGGAATGGTTTGGGTTGGAAGGGACCTCAAAGCCCAGCCAGGTCCAACCCCCTGCCATGGACAGGGAGACCCCCTCACTGGATCAGGGTGCTCCAAGGCAGTGAATGAGGTGTGGCAAAGGGTAGGAGGAGGTTTGGTTAAACAGGGAACTCATGGCTCAACTCCAGTGCTAAAAGGATGCAGAAATGAGAGGGTGACATGGGATGAATAGGAAAACGAATTGCCCTGTTAGGAAAGCCAAAGCAGATAAAAGCCTTCTTGGCCACCTGGGCTACATCTGGCTCGTGTTCAGCCACTGTCAACCAGCACCTCCAGGTCCTTTCCATCAGGCAGCTTTCCAGCTGCTCTTCCTCAAGCCTGGAGCGTTGCATGGGGTTGTTGTGTCCCAAGTGCAGGACTTGGCACTTGGCTTTGTTGAACCTCATCCTGCTGGGCACAGCCCATGGATCCAACCTGTCCAGATCCCTCCGCAGAGCCTCCCTACCCTCAAGCAGATCCACACTCCTGTCCAGCTTAGTGTTATCTGTGAACTTAATCTGGGCAGACACTGCTTGACCAGAATGACGTCTGCTCTTCTCCTTTCTTCTGCCTCCCGGCTGCCCCGTGGGGAGACTGTTACACACGTGAGTACTCACGCACATCATCAGGATGCTGCAGAGACTGCTACCTCACCGGAGAGACTCTCCAGGGACTTCCTAGTCCAGAGCCCTTAATGAGGGACTCATCCTGCTGCTCCTACCTCCTTGTTGGGAGGATGCTGGGAAGGTGCAGAGCTGCCCGCCACTGGAAACTGCCACTAATTGGACCTTATTAAAAATTTACTTCTGTTTTACAATAAAGCTGGAGCATTTATCTTCCCCCAGCAAAGGCATTAATTAACAACACAAATGGGCTACACTGCCCGGAGAACAGCAAAAGCTCTGACTGTCGATCCGGTGACCTCACGGCAGCCCTTCCTGCCAGCTCTGCAGGGACAAGCAGCCGCCCACGCCGCCCTGCACGGGTCTGCATGAGGATGAAGAGCTTCTTCTGGCTCTCTCTCACAGGGTGCAAGCTGAAGGATTTCCTGTTTCCTCCAGGAAGGAGCTAGGATGCAAGGAGATGTCCTAGAAAATAATTCCCTTTTTTTTTTTTAATGACAACTCACCACCTGATAGGAACAAGCTGCCCAAGGATAGAGACTGTTTAATGGCTAATGGATTAGTGTCCCGAGGAGGGCAGAAAGCCGGATGAGGAGTGGCTGAAGTTACTGGGTCTGTTCAGGGTGAAGAAGTGGAGACTTAAGGGAGACCTCATTGAGCTCTGCAGCTTCTTCTCATGGGGAGGAGGAGGAGCAGGTGCTGAGCTCTTCTCTCTGGTGACCAAGGACAGGACCTGAGGGAATGGCAGGAAGGTGCCAGGGGAGGGTTAGGTTGGACATGAGAAGCAGGTTCTTCCCCCAGAGGGTGGTGGAGCACTGGAACAGCTCCCAGGGAAGCAGTCACAGCACCAAGCCTGACAATATTCAAGAAGCCTTTGGGTACCACCCTCAGCCCCACGGTGTGAATGTTGGGGTTGTCCTGTGCAGGGACGGGAGTTGGATTTGATGATCCTTGTGGGTCCCTTCCAGCTCAGGACATTCTATGATTCTAAGGGCACAACTGCAAACCCCCCACACTGGAACCCTGCTCTGCTTGTCTCCTGGCAGTCTCCTCAAAGGACAGGAACATCACCACAGGTCTTCACTGCGTAGGCTTCCAAGCCCAACAGCTCATGAACAGGATGGGGTATCTGATGCTCCTCACAGGCTGGTGCCTCTGTGAAGCTCTGCACCAGGACAACATCTATTTGTTTCCCAAATCTTGCCTTGCCTCTGATATTGACACCTCCACAGTATCACATTCCAGGTTTTCCACTGCAAAAGAGAAGGAGTTCTCTGACATCTGTTCTAGAGAGCTGCAGGGAGCCAATTATCCTTGAAGGCAAACTGTCCGCAGATAATTGGAAATATAGACTTTTAACTGATGGAGTGTTGACTAAACTCCAGCTATTGCTTCGCGTGTGTCACATCGAATCTCTAGAGCTCCTTATAATGTTTAGCAGGTGCATTATCATGTCACATCCAGACAGGTGCCCCAGCTCTGCATCTAATTGGAATCCCCGTTTGCAGCATCCCTCCCACAACAGCTCCTGCACAAGCAGAACTGGAGGGATTTTACTCCTTTCCCACCCCAGGCTAAAAAGCCACAACCGAAGGGGCTATGGTTTAGGGACAGAGCTGCAGCAGAGCACGGGACCTGGATGGTTTCCCTCTTGGCCGATGGTTTCACACAGGAGGCAGATCTTATATGAGCAATGCAAGTTTGAAAGTGGGATTTGCACATTGTTGGCTCATGTCCAGCTTTTTGTCCATCATCATCTCCAAGTCCAAATAAGCTGTGGTTGCTTTATTTTGGGGTTTTTTTCTAACCTACAAGCAGCCATTTGTACAGGGACATCTGAGACAGTACCTCCAGCACAGCTGGAGAAAAGCTGTTTATGGATCTTGGGGAACCATCATGATCTTGGGAAGCCCATCGCGCTCCTGAAGCAGACAGCAGCACTCACAGGCTGCGCCGGGCAATTTTGGGTGACACTGTGGGCTCTTGAGAAGGGATGGAGAGCTGTGGCTGCTGTGGCCGTGGGGAAGGGAGATAAGAAGTGCAGGGAGTACAAGAAGGAGCCCCTCGCTGTGTACATCCACAGAGTGCTGGAGCAGCTCTGCCTAAGCATGGGCTTCTCTCCAAGGAGTTGCCAATTCCTTTGCGAACCATCTCTTTGTGCTTCCCACCTCCAAGCCATAAGGGTTTGGCACAGCACAGTGTATATTTGGCTGTGAGGACCTCCAGGGCGCTGCAGCTCTGCCTTTAGGCGATGAGCCAGGAGAGCACGAGGTGCCTCAGGGCGTGAAGGGAACAAGTGAATATACCAGTTCTTAGCAACGCTTCCCGTGAGAGGGATGTGAAAGAGTTGCCAAAGCCACAGTGAGCAGTGTCACAGCTAAACGAGCAAAGGAGAGGCCAGGATGTGTGTGAAGGCCCTTGGCACCCCACCCAGCTCCTGACCTGAGCCTTGGCAGCTGGGATCTTGGCACCACGCTGGTCTGTGTAGCAGCTATATGGTCTCTCATGGCTGTCTGAGCAAGACCTCTGCTGTCCCTGAGCTTTGTCAGCACAGTCTCTGGTTCTGACTGCTGCTGGACTGCTAATGAGCAAGTAATTGGCTCCGTGTCAGCGGGATGGTAATAACCAGGGACCACGGGCTGTGCATACCCAAGATGGGGAGCAGCAGGAGAGCAGCACTCTGGTCTCTAACCGCAGCCCACAGCAAAGCACAGACCGTGATTATTTGTTAGATGTGACTTGTAGAATCATGGAATGGTTTGGGTTGGAAGGGACTTCAAAGCCCATCCAGTTCCACCCTCTGCCATGGGCAGGGACCCCTCCCACTGGATCTGGTTGCTCCAAGCCCCATCCAACCTGGCCTGGAACACCTCCAGGGATGGGGCAGCCACCACTGCTCTGGGCAACCTGGGCCAGGGCCTCCCCACCCTCACAGCAAAACATTTCTCCCTAAGATCTCATCTCAATCCCCCCTCTTTCAGCTGAAAACTGCTCCCTGTCTTCCTGTTCCTGCACTTCCAGATCTGGAGCCCCTTCCCAGCTTTCCTGGAGGTCCCCTTCCATCCTGGAAGCTGCTCTAAGGTGTCCCTGCAGCCTTCTCCAGGCGGAACAACCCCAACTCTCTCATCCTGTTCTCTTACAGGACGTGCTCAAGCCTTTGGATCATCTCCGTGGCCTCTTCTGGACTCACTTCAACAGCTCCATGTCCTTCTATCTCACAGTCCAAATTGCGATGCTTTGTCCCATTTTCTCACCTTGGCGCTTCACCTGTGGGGTGGGAACAGCTCTTTGCTGGCAGCAGCACTCAGGCTTCACCCAAAAGGCTGTAGTGCTTCCTCCGGGTAGTCCCTCCCCAGCACATGCCTATGTTGGGCCATGGCATCTTTGTCCTGATTTTTTCCCTTCTTTTGGTGTCTCTGCCTTTTAGCGACGGCAAAAACTGCATGGTGTTAGTGACTCGACTGCAAAGAGCCTGTCGAGGAGGATCTGTTTGCAGATTATTCACAACTGATTTTGCGCTTCCATCTGCCCAGCTCTACCATCTGGAATGATCTTTGTTCCTGCAGGATACCAGCGAGTTCCTGGGCCTGGCTCTTGCTCCAATTCATCAACAGCAATAGCCCGATCGTTATGCAGCAGCTCGCT
The DNA here is from genome assembly GCF_017976375.1 of Cuculus canorus. Classification (NCBI taxonomy): domain Eukaryota; kingdom Metazoa; phylum Chordata; class Aves; order Cuculiformes; family Cuculidae; genus Cuculus; species Cuculus canorus. Next base: position 11,358,815 of record NC_071417.1, read on the forward strand.
TACTCAGGCATTTTGGCTCACCAGCGCCGCGACACCACGTGTTATCGCCCTATAAACCTTCCTGTGCAGATAGATGTGCAATGACTGGATTAAGCGTCCCCAGCCTTCCTCCCATGTGCTCTGCCTGCAGCAATCTCACTCTTTCCAAGGCTTTTTTTCTGCCGTGTTATAACAGTGGTGTTGAATTTAATGCCTTTTCTCTCTAAGCAGAGGGGCTCACGCAAAACCAGACTTTCTATTGTCATATTTTGCCTATTTTTGCACCAAGAGAGTAATATTTAGCCAAACAAAGTGCCCTTAGTTATCTAATCCAGCTGCTTCTTGTAGGTGGGCTTGCGTTTAGATCAACACAGGCGGTTCCACAAGAAGCCCATACGATATTCTCGCCGTGTTGCATGGCAAGAGAAATGAAAAGCACACTGCTAAAAAACCAGAGGGAATCACATTGTGGCTGGATTTTCCTGAGAGACTGAGCTGAGCTTTCTCCATCAAATATGGGAAATCTTTATTTCTGACGCCAGGGCAAAGCTGAGGAGGCTCAGCTTTTCCTGTGAATTAAGTTTTCTGTGGGCAGGAGTTACTGACATACTTGATAATTACCAGAGCTGTGGCTCCTAATCAAGGGAAAGAGGAAATGTGGTGGAATAAAGCACTTCAGTTCAATGGATGGGCAGATTTTTAACCATTTCCTTGCTGTTCCTGTGCTCCAGGGACTGTTGTATCAGCTCTGTGGATAGGAAGAGAAGGCAATGCCACGCCACAGGCTTTGTCCCCGGGGGCTGAGAGCCACACACAACAGTCACAAAGTCATAGAATGGTTTGGATTGGAAGGGACCTTAAAGCTCATCCAGTTTCAACCTCTTGCCGTGGACAGGGACACCTCCCACTGGATCAGGGGCTCCAAGCCCCATCCAAGCTGGCCTTGAACACCTCCAGGGATGGGGCAGCCACCACTGCTCTGGGCTGCCTGGACCGGTGCCTCATCACCCATCTATCCCACCATCCTTTCCTGGACTCCTTGCTGTTGCAGGTGGTCCACATCTGCACATAAGCCACCGGTGTCTTCTGCCACTGCAAGCCTTGTTTTACAGAGCTGTGATGACACCTGAGCTTCTCTTTTTAGCTGAGGATCAAAGTTACAGTCACTCCCAGGAGAGAGAAACACGACTTTTGGGACATCTTGACCAAGCTGCATCCAGCTTTATTCAAATTTATTTAGACTTCATCAATGTTACCTCTAATTCCTAAAGTCCTTGATTTCATGGAGCTGTGCTGAGATAAACAGAAGATCGTTTCTGGAGTGCGTAGCTAGGGCTAAAGAGATTTTTCTTTCAGAAGTGAAAATAAAAGACTCTGCCAAATTGCTAATATTTGTACTGACCTACAGATAAAAGGAGCACCATTCCCTGGGTTTAATTATGCTTGGAAAGGGCCAGGTTTTATTCATTTTTCACAAATCTGATGGATATTGACTTAAATGTTTCTACTGGCAGGATATAAAATAAAAACAACTCACATGCTAATTGCTATTTAGTCAATCAAAATGCTGTGATTTCAGAAAATACAATTCGGAAATTAACTCTGAGTGTTTCGTGGTATTTTGCAATGCTGAAGAGAGCCACTGGCAAATGGGGAGAAAAACAGTCACAAACCTTAGTGTAGGATGGGCTTGGAAATAGCGCTGTGATACAAAGCACCGACAGTGGGTTGGTGGTGGAAGAAGTGGCTGGATGGTCACACTGAAAGAGTTGTGGTCAGTGGCTCAATGTCCAAGTGGAAATTGGTGACCAGTGCTGCTCCGCAGGGGTTGGGATATGGACTGTTTAACATCTTTGTAGCAGACACGGACGATGGGATTGAGGGCATCGTCAGCGTGTTTGCCAATAATACTAAGCTGTGTGCTGTGGTTGACAGGCTGGAGGGAAGAGATGGATCCAGAGGGACCTGGACAGGCTGGAAAGGTGGGAACGTGCAAATCTCATGGAGTTCAACACAGCCAAGGGCAAGGTACTGCACCTGTTTTTGGGCAACCACAACCACAGGCTGGACAGAGAATGGATTTAGAGCAGCCCTGAGAGGGACCTGAGGTGCTGGGAGATGAGAAGTTCCACATGAACCTGCAATGTGTGCTTGTAGCCCAGAAACCAACCCAGTTCTGGGCTTCAAGCAAAGCAGTGGGACTGCAGGGTGAGAGAGGGGATTCTACCCCTCTGCTCCACTCTGGTGAGACCCCACCTGGAGCTCTACTATTTGTTTTGCTCCCAGTTTAGTAAGCAGGGCAGCTTCCTCTGCGCAAAAGCTTACTTTTGATTCCTTTTGATTGCTCTCACCAATGCCCAAACCCACACGTATGAGCTGCTGAAGTCCAGTAAAAACTCCTTTCAGGGCAAGGATCCATTCTTCAGAGAATCATAGAATGATTTGTGTTTGAAAGGACCTCAAAATCCATCCAGTACATGGGCAGGGACACCTCCCACTGGATCAGGGGCTCCAAGCCCCATCCAACCTGGCCTTGAACCCCTCCAGGGATGGGGCAGCCACCACTGCTCTGGGCAACCTGGGCCAGGGCCTCCCCACCCTCACAGCAAAACATTTCTCCCTAAGATCTCATCTCCATCTCCCCTCTTTCAGCACGCACAGTTTATTCCTCTCCAGAGCTGGGCAAACAATTAGGATTTTGAATCCCTTGGGCCAATAAAGCTATAATTATGGGTTGAACAGAACATTTCACTAGGATATGTCAGAGAATGTTTAGTTTCTGTGATGTTTTGGTGGGTTTTTTTAACAATTTATTTTTAAATAACTTAAAACTGAAAGTCTGGATCTGCAGGGAAAAAAACCTGCTGCGCAGAAAACCTGTCAAATTTTAGATCTTGGGGGCATTTTTAAAACTTCATCTTTTGACTGAAGCGATTTGACAGCTTTGCAAACTGTTTACATCACTGTTTACATATAGATTTTGTGGGGGAAAAATTCTCTTCAGCCAAAATAACTGCAGCTCTGTTACAGATGGATCTGATGCTGCTAATGCTGCGTGGTTCTCCTATTTTCAGTGGCATGTGCTTCTGTCACACTTTGATGGATTGGGCTGATGTTTCCCATGCCAACCATCCTCCTCTAGATGAGATATGTTTGTTTTGAAAGTTCCATTTAAAAAAAACATTTCAACTGTTCTCGAAAATGGGGCCAGGGAAGGAAAAAGTGATTTCTTTTCATGCCACTCTTTTTAATAAAGTCCCACAGTACCTGGGCATGAGACATAAGCCAACTTTGCTGACCCTGTGGAAACCCAGTTTGCTTTCCTCTAAAGGAAAGTCTTGAAAAATCCCTTTCTAAACAAATCGAGCAGGAGTTTGTTGGTGTTCATAAGCTGAATCATCTGAAAACCCCCCCTTCATGCTTTCTTCACGTGATGCTGAGGGGTAAGTGTGTGTCCTTAACTTACCTGTTGTCATAGAAACATAGAATCATGGAATGGTTTGGGCTGGGAGGGGATCTTAAAGCTCATCCAGTTCCAACCCCTAAAATGTGGATTTTAATCTTCCTCAGGCATTGCTTGAGGGTCCTGGAGCAGATGACTCCTGCTGCTTTCTCTTCATAGAATCATAGAGTTAAGTAGATGGTAGTTTCCTTCTGAGCTGATATTCCACCACTAATCATAGAATCACGAGGCTGGAAAGGACCCGCTGGATCATCGAGTCCAACCATTCCTAACACTCCCTAAACCATGTCCCTAAGCACTTCATCCACCCGTTCCTTGAACACCTCCAGGGAAGGTGACTCGACCCCCTCCCTGGGCAGCTGTTCCAGTGCCCCATGACTCTTTCTGTGAAGAATTTTTTTCTGATATCCAACCTGACCCTCCCCTGGCGGAGCTTCAGGCCATTCCCCCTTGTCCTGTCCCCTGTCACTTGGGAGAAGAGCCCAGCTCCCTCCTCTCCACAACCTCCTTTCAGGCAGTTGTAGAGAGCAATAAGGTCTCCCCTCAGCCTCCTCTTCTCCAGGCTGAACACCCCCAGCTCTCTCAGCCGCTCCTCGTCAGACTGTTCTCCAGCCCCTCACCAGCTTCGTTGCTCTTCTCTGGACACACTTGTGATATCTCAGAACCCTGGGTGAGAGGTTGACATCCCATCAGGCAGGCTTGGTTCCTGGCCAGCTGGGTATGAAGCCATGAAGCTGCTGGTCCGCCCAGGACCTCACCCAGGGTTCCAGCACCTGTGTGGCTTGCCTGTTCCCAGCATCCGCATTCCTGGAGTTGCTTTGAGGAGACTGGTTTATATCCGCATAGCATAAAAACAAAAGGAAGGAAGGCAGCACCATGTCCTCAAACTCTGATATGAGGTCTTAGCTAGGATTTGTGCGCTTGGTTGTTCCACCTGTAGCCTGGCTATGAAATGCACAGCTGACAGTTTGCTCCTGTGTGGCACTGGCTGCAGAAATTGAGGTGTCTTCATGCCCTAGAAGAAGTTTCCAGGCTCTAGAGGAGTCTTGGTCCTGATAAAGTGAAGCACACAGCTGATCCTGCTGTATCGTCCCATGCAGGATGTGCCCTCTGCCTCCTGTGGCCCCAGTGAGTGCAAAGTCAGCAGCCCTCAGGTCTGTGCTCACTCCAGTGCAACAGCAAGTGTCCTCCCACCATGCCAGGAGTGGGCAGAGAGCCTTCTTCTGGGGCAAGAAGCAAGCACAGAGCTGCAGGAAGTGTTTGGCTACAGCATCCTTTTAGAGATAGAGCAGTCTTCGTAAGCATCAGCGAGATGTTAGTCGTGAGACTGACACAGAGGAAACCTTGGCAGGGGTACAAAATCCAGGAGCATCGATCCTAAAGAGTGGAATTGCAGATGTTGCCAAAGAACCGACTTTCACGTGGTTTTAACTCAGAGGGAAATCTGGAGAATCTGTGTTAATCTATATATTCAAGGGAACAAAATGCCCTGAAACATAGTGCTTCGTTTCTTTAAATACTTCTCTTAAAATCAATACAGCAGTTATTAATCGTTAGAGTTCTGTATTCCTTCAAAACCCTTTCTCTGGAGCCTCCTTCCTAGGTAATGAAGGGTTCGAATCCTGGATTCAACCACAAAATTCAGACTGGCCTTTAGCCATGCCAGTGCGGCGGCACATCTGCATTGCAGCTTTTCGTGTGTTTCATAGAATCATGGAATGGTTTAGGTTGGAAGGGACCTCAAAGCCCATCCAGTTCCAACCCTCTGCCATGGGCAGGGACACCTCCCACTGGATCAGGGGCTCCAAACCCCATCCAACCTGGCCTTGAACCCCTCCAGGGATGGGGCAGCCACCACCTCTCTGGTGGTTGCCCTCTCTGGGCAACTTGGGTCAGGGTCTCCCCACCCTCTCAGCCAAACATTTCTTCCTAAGATCTCATCTCAATCTCCCCTCTTTCAGCTCAAAACCATTCCCCCTTGTCCTCTCCCTGCACTCCCCGATCAAGAGCCCCTCCCCAGCTTTTCTGGGGCCTCTTTCAGTCCTGGAAGCTGCTCTAAGGTCTCCTGACAGCCTTCTCTTCTCCAGTCCGAAGCAATTTATGAGTATAAACATTTAATACCTACATCTACGAAACATAAGCAATATTAGGAACCCCTTTCCCTGGGACAAGGGAGCAATTGAGTTCCATGTGAGAAGACAGTGTGGTCAATTCCTTTATCCTGGACAACAACAGAGCTGTGGCAATTAAAAGTTCTTGCCATTTGGGGAGCTCCACCAGGGTTTCTTCATCAGCTGCCCTAAACCACGATCTTTCCCAAGTGCTGGAGTGACAAGGAAGAGCACATGCAGTTCTGTCCCTCACCAGGAATATACGAGGAAAAAGTTTATTTAATGCAGGGAAGACGAAACCTTGCTTTATCCATCACTGCTGTTCAGAGCAAAATAAAGGTGCCAATTGATTTTGTGTTAGAAGGTAATTAATTGTTTTGCAAAGCCTGGTTCAGAGTCTAAAGGCCACATTACTACAGCGAGGACCTCTGGCTGTGTCAGCAGCATCTGGCAGCTGAGAAATGTGAAGAAAGGAGTGGAGTTTGCCCTGAGCAGCCCGTCTGTGGGCTCCGAAATGAGTCAGAATTCACAACAAGATGATGAAGGATGGAGCAAGAACTGAGAAGGTATTAGAGCACATAGCAATAGGACCTGTAGGGCTAATTCTCTGCCAGGCCAGTGCTTGGTGCTGGATTTCTCCTGATTTACATCAGCAATGTGAGTAAAGAGTCATATGCAGTGACTCAAGAGCCAGGCTTTCTGGGCAATGTTTGCTGGTCTTTGGTGACCCCAGGGCTACGATGCTGACCTACACTCATAGTTTTCATGGTGCGAGCAGCACAGCAAAGATCAGAGCATGGATTCTCCCCAGGCTGCTCTTGACCTATGTTTTCACGTGAGCTGCCCAGACATGTTGAGCAGACCTCTCCCTCGACTTGTGCACAGTAGGAATCTCCACCCCTGGAGGGGTTCAAAAAGCATTTGGGCATGGCACTTGGCTTAGCAGGCACGGTGGTGGTGGGCTGATGGTTGGACGGGATGAGCTTAGAAGTCTTTTCCATTCTTAATGATTCTGTGACTGAGCAGGGCTGTGTAAAGAGGAGACAGGCAGGGAGAAATGTCTTTTTGAGATGCCCATTTCCCTTCCTTAGAATGCTTGCTTTCCTTCAGCAGCCTGCTCTGAGCATGACTTGGCCAAGAATATCCTTCTGTTGCCCAGAAGATGGAAAAGGAAAGGGACAGACCAGGTGGTAAAGTTTTTAGTTCTGGGTTTTGAACGGTGAGGAGCTTCTCATGGCAGCATGTTGGCTGGGGGTAGTTTCTAACCACCCAAATGAGTTGCTCCATGAGCTGCAGCACTGCTGGAGGGGACCATCACATTATAGGCCAGATATAAAATTGACCACCTGTGAAGCTTTGCTCTGAATCATTCTGCTTGATTAAAAACTCTGGGGTTTTCAGTTGGATAAGACCTCTTCCTCTTTATCCCCATATTATAATGTGCTTGAAGTCAAATGGCACCCAGTTCCACCCCAGAATCTGCATCTTAGTAGCACTTGGGCTCTGACATATAGAAAGCTCAAGTACTTCAGCAACTCTCTGATCTGAGAGTTGTGGAGCACAAGTGGGTGCTTCAGCCCAGGCAACGTGTTTTTCTGAGCAGGGGCCGTTCCATAAGACAACAGCCATAACTGTCGATAACGGTGACTCACAGGGCTGTTCATTCAGTGAATTAATTCAGATGTTGGCTGGCCTTGAAATGAGACTTTGAATGTGAAGTGCAGAACCAAGAAAAAGAGCAAAGTGAGAAGGGCGGGGATCTACAGGTCCCTCGTGCAAGAGACACAATGAGCTGTTTTCTCTTTTCCTGGGAAGACAGTACATTTTGGGCTAGGAACGTTCAAAGCAACAACACGTCACAGATGATTTAGTCTACACGTGCCCTGGGGTCTGGTTTGGAAAGCTCTCTCAGCAAAAATCTCCTATTGTGCTAACGGCCCTACTCCTGGTAACAACAGAACGCCCTATTGATTAGTTATCCATTGTTAATAGACTTATGCATTCCCAGGTTGGATACTCCAGTGTAACTGCAAGTGAGAGCATTTCTGTTAGACTGGATGCAAGGATAGCTGCAAACACAGGATCCAGAGAGTAAAGAGGTGATAAGGACCCTTTCCCAACTGATTTGTGAACAAGGAGAATTCATTTATCCAGGACCAGGCTTGGAAGAGTGGGGCCCTAAAAAGGCTTTGAGCCTTTTCACTGACACCAACAAGGGTTCATAGTCATTAGGATCTTGTTATTCCAACTTCCTACATGGTCTTCTGCCGTCAGACACATTCAGAGCCTTTGGGCTGTGGACATAAGAAGAGGATTCGCACAGGCAATGCTGTCTGGGAAAGGGACACTGTCAGAGGGTACAGAGAAGGTGTTCAGGTGGATGCTCGTAATTATCATAGACTCATAGAATCATGTAAGGGTTTGGGTTGGAAGGGACCTCAAAGCCCATCCAGTTCCACCCCCTGCCATGGGCAGGGACACCTCCCTCTGGATCAGGTTGCTCCAGTTTTCATTGGTAAAATGCAATGAAAGCTATAATTCATGTGGGTAGCAGCAGGCATAGAAATCTCCCCCTGTACCAAGCCCAGGCAGCTCTATGGAATAGGAATAGGTTGGCTGAGAAGCTCCTAGTGAGGTCTGGAAAGAGGGGAAGGTCTGAACAGGGGCACAGTTGCTTCTCCTGCATGAGGAGCTGTGGATATACCTGCCAGAGATGCAGGCTCAACCAGAAACCCTTTCCCTGTTGTTCGGAAGCAACTGTTCCTGGGCAGCTCTTGCTGGAGGATCTGCATTTGTTTGAAGAGCCCATCAGAATGCAGCGGGCAGGCTTTGCTGTGAGAGAACATCTCCTGACCGGCTAGGATATGTGGAGAGGTTGTACTGCGCTGTAAACATGAACTTACATTTGTTCGGAGGCAGCAGACTCTGTATCCCATCACTCTCTGTCACAGCAGCTCTGCAGAAGGTTCACTGCCGAGTTGATGGATCACATGGGAGTGGGATATTCTCTCTCGAAGGAGCAGTCTGTGTGTATAATAAGTCACGTTCCCAGGGCTGAGGATTACATCTGGTGGTAATGCAAGACTCTCTCCAAGGAGAAGACAAGGAGAGGGACCGCAGGGTGACCTTGCTAGATTCCTCTTTGCTTTCATTGCCAGTCACTCTGTTCAGCCCACCAGGCTGCGAGTGATGCTCAACATCGTGTCACTGGCCCAACACTGTCAGTGTTGGGATATGCCCCCCATCCTTAGGATGCTTTGCTGGATAGAGAAACTCTGAGAGCTGGCAGGGCACCCCTTGGGCTGGATAAATGCCCCTGTGCTCTGCCATCAATTCTCTCCTGTTGTGTGCTTAAGGTTTGCTGCAATTCCCTTGGCTCCTCCTGGAAGCTGAAGGAGCTCTGCTTTGGGGCAGCTCTGAGGCATCTGCATGTTTTAGGTCTTTTCTATTGTGCCCTGGTGATTCTCTGCGTGCTGTTTGGGTCCCTTTCACAGGCACCAGTGGGTATTCAGGGCAGCTGTGTCTCAGAATGCTGCTGCTCTCATGAGATAAAACAAGACATTTGTTCAGCCTGGAGAAGAGAAGGCTCTGTGGAGAACTTAGAGTCACTTTCAGCACTGGAAGGGGCCTCAGAAAAGCTGGGGAGGGGCTCTTTGGGGAGTGCAGGGGTAGGGCAAGGAGGAATGGTTTGGAGCTGAGAGGAAATTGAGTTGAGTTCTTAGGCAGAAATGTTTTGCTGTGAGGGTGGGGAGGCCCTGGCCCAGGTTGCCCAGAGATGCTGTGACTGCCCCATCCCTGGAGGGGTTCCAGGCCAGGTTGGATGGGGCTTGGAGCCCCTGATCCAGTGGGAGGTGTCCCTGCCCATGGCAGAGGAGTTGGAAATGGATGGGCTTTAATGTTGCTTCCAACCCAAACCATTCTGTGATTCCATGAGTCTATGATTCTATGACGTGACCCCTGCTGCTCTTCTGAGCCATAGGAACAGCTATGGGCTATCCCAGCTGTGGAGCAGAGGCTGATTCCCCACAAATTGCATCCATCCCGGTGAATTAGGGCTAATGACCTAAAATGGATGCCAATATCAGAAAGGTCTTGAAGAGGAAGCAGCCCTTGAAAGGCCACCACTTGGCATTTCCCAGCAGGGGGGTTATCTAGAGGGGCAGCAGAGTTCTGTCTTTTGAAATTGGGGTGAACAGAGCCAACCGCTGAGGAGAGAAGCAGAGAGGAAAGATAAGTCAATGTTACAGGAATGGCCTTTGTCTCAGGAGCATTTCTGTTAGTACATTTAGCCATGTGACTCAGCAGTGCAAAAAGGAATGCTGCAAAATCCTTCACTGGGTCTCTAGTTGGCTGCTCCAGCTAAAAAAAAAGGGAGAGTGCCTACCAAACTTGATTTAAAAGAGTGAGAACTGTTGTGAAATATCAGACTTAGGGTGACCTATGTGTTAATAATCACAGCTCCCTTATCTGTATGTATTGTTCCCTCCTCTTAAATGTCAGAGCACAGACCATTCATCCCACAAACTTCTACCTGAGTTGTTGGATGGTGCTAAAGGAGCAGCTCTGTAATAGTTCACCTCATTTGGTTGACAGAGGCCCTTCTTTTCTCTCTACGTGAGCCCTACACTGCTCAAATTGTCCCTGCAGGGTTCTCTGCGGTGCACTTGGCATTGCAGAAGGGTTTATCTTGCTCTGCCAGGAAGGCAACATCACCATCCCACCGGCACGGTGACACTCTCCAGGCACCCAGCGCGCAAGCTCCCCCTTGGTAATAGGCATTTTGATCTAGTTCTTTGCAGGTAGATCTTCCAAAACTCTTTACTTGTTTAGTGTGAGTCAACTTGACATCAGTGCAGATGTGAGCACTCGGCTGCTCTGCAAACCAACGTACGAATCTGGTCATTCCAAAAACAAAGGGTGTGTGAGTTGAGAGTCCTTGAGAGCCTCTTGTCACTTGCCAAGGAGCAGATGCCATCCTGTGGGAGGTGCATGGACAGATAGGTTTTTTTTTCCAGCCCTGTGTTCAGCATCACAGTCACAAGGATTTCCATCCAGCAAAAGATTCCTTTATGACACAGCCCAGAATGATTCCAGGCAGGTCCAACCTGCGTACGGAATGAGAGGGGGGGTGTTTTGTGTAAGAAGCGATGAATAATCATGTGATTAAAGTCAACCTCCTCAGAAGTATTCACAAGGGGCCTTTCCGGTGATTATGCAGGCTATCTCATTTTTAACTACTGATTGGTTTTGCAATCTTGTCTTGAATGCTGGGTTGTGAATGTGCCGGCGTGTGCACGGATGAGCAAGTGCATCCACGTGCATCTCAGCGCTGTGTGCCTCCCTCCACGTACCTGTGCGAGAGTTTCCAGAGTTTTTAAAGACTAAAAGAAAACTCCCGACCAAATAATGAGTGATGAAGTTGCGGGAGGGTTTGGAGCCCAGGAGTTCTGGGAGCGGCTGAGGACCCTGTGGCTGTTTAGTCTGGAGAAGAGGAGGCTGAAGGGAGACCTCATTGCTCCCAGAAAGGAGGTTGTGGTGAGGTGGGTGCTGGGCTCCTCTCCCAAGGAACAAGTGATGAGAAGAATTGGTCTCAAGTTGTGCCGGGAGAGGTTTAGATTGGCTATTTCGAGAAATGTCTTCACTGACAGAGCGGTGAAGCACTGGCAGAGGCTGCCCAGGGCAGTGGTGGAATCCCATCCCTGGAGGAGTTAAACAAATGTGTGGCTGTGGCACTTGGGGGACGTGATTTATTTGGTATGGTGGGGCTGGGCTGATAGTTGGACTGCACGAGGTTAGAGGTCTTTTCCAGCATTAATGATTCCATGATTCTGTGATCCTATCTCTCGGTACCAGCAGGGTGTAGCACTGGGTGGGCAGTGTTTGAGTGTCACCTTGGCCCGCTCTCACCTCTTTGGTGGCCAGCAGTGGGGAGAGCAGAGGACGTCTCCTTTAGGTTAGGGGAGTCGCAGGATGTCAGGGCTGTGGTGGCTCCTGTAACATCGTGCAAAGCTGGAGGACAACCCTCAGCTCTGGTCTGACTGTGGCTCTGCTTGCTTTCCAGCTCCACAGGGCAGAGCAAGGGTGCTTTTCGAGGAGCTGAAGACTCTGTTAAAGAGAACAGAGAGGATAAAAGGAAAATGTACCTATACATCTCTCAAAAGGATGAAGTAGAGTTGTAGACTCTTATCTTGCCTGTCTCTTGATGTCACATTAAGACTCAGCTACTGCAAGCTGAGGCTTTTGAGTCTTTCTCACACAGTTGAAAGAATTGAAAACACTGTTTGAGTTGCTAATTAGAGCCTGAGCTGAGGTCTGTTGTAGAAATCCTGATCACTCTCCTGTCATCAGCAACAGAAACCAAAGCAATCCCTTGCTGTACATGCCATGTTTTCCCTGAAGAGCAGCTCTGGGATGCTTTGCTGATCTCTGGACTGGTGTTTGTTCAGCTGCGACTGGAGAAACGTTTCCCCTCTTTTGCAGTGGATGGGAATTAAAGATGCAGTTAATGGGCAGTGTAGGCAGGGAGTCGGATGCTGGTGTCCTGGGCAGTGCCAGTGCCCCACGGCCGACCAGCCAGGAACAGACTTCTCCCAGAAGCTCTTGTATCCTAGCAGAGACCACAAAAACCCAGGTTCTCCTGTGAACACAGAAATGCAAGCTCCACGCATCAAGGGCTGCTTTCAAGTACCTTCAGGACTTTATCTCAAGCGCTGTTCCTCCTGTCCCTGTAGTTGTGAAGGTCTATACCAGAGTAGCCTATGTACTGTGAGGCACCACCTCTTCTCCCATCCGACAAAGAAATTCTAATGTGAACTTGAGCACACCACGGCCTTTCCAAACTGCAGGAGACACAGAAGACCCAACTGTCCAGGTCTGGGAAGGGAATGAAGGTGGAAGGTCCTTGGGTAGGGCAAGGGGTCATCATTGCTACTGTCCTGGGCCCAAGTCAGTGTGTTTATTGACAAGGATGTACCAAGTGTACACTTCCCTGGGCAGCCTCGACCAATGCCTGAGAACCCTTTTAGAGAAGAAATTTTTCCTAATATCCAATCTAGACGTCCCCGACACAACTTGAGGCCATTTCCTCTAATCCCATCACTTGTTTCTTGGGAGAAGAGCCCAGCACCCACCTCACCACAACCCCCTTTCCAGGAGCTGCAGAGAGTGATGAAGTCCCCTTCCTCAGACACGCTCCAGCCCTTCGATATCATTGGAGTGAGCGTCCCAGAATTGAACCCACGATTTGAGGTGTGGCCTCACCAGCACAGAGTTCAGGAGGATGATCCCTTCCCTGCTCCTGCTGGCCAGCCCATAGCTGATCCAAGCCAGGATGCTGTTGGCCTTCTTGGCCACCAAGGCTACTGCTGGCTCATGGTCAGCCAGTTAAATATTACTTAACATGAGCATCTTTCCAGGCTGAATTTTTCACAGGGCACTGTGTGTATAGTCAGGACACTTGAAAAACCCTACAAAACCTGCAAATTCACTCCTTCATCAAGAAGCAAAGCACACAATCAACAGCGCATTGATTATGTGTAGATGTGTCCAATTCTGTCTGGCTAACACAGACATTCAGTTTTGAGGCAAAACCAGGAAACAGTGCAAATCTGTGAGCTTTCTGTTTCCCTTCACATTTAATTGCCATTTCTCAGTTCTTTAGTGTCTGCTATATTTTTCACCTTCAAAGCAGATCTTCAGGGAGGAAGCATGCATTTACGCTGACACATTTGGGAGTGTGGACCCTGCTGTTAGAACTGTTGAATTGAAAAGATTTATTAAGTATATCAAGAACAATTGACTGAGGTCATTTGGGGGGAAGTTCTCTTAGGCTAACACAGAAGAATTAGATGTGAAAAGAGTATCACAACTGAAATCCATGTCAGACTTTACTGGGAAGTGCCCAGGTCGTAGAATCATAGAATGGTTTGAACTGGAAGGGACCTTAAAGCTCTTCCAGTTCCACCTCCTGCCATGGGCAGGGACACCTCCCACTGGATACTCAAAATCCCATACAACCTGGCCTCCAACACCTCCAGGTATGGGGTGGCCACCACTTCTCTGGGCAACCTGGGCCAGGGCCTCCCCACCCTCACAGCAAAACATTTCTTCCTAAGATCTGACCAACCCCAACTCTCTCAGCCTGTCCTAGTACGGAAGGTGCTCCAGCCCTTGGATCATCTCCATGGCCTCCTCTGGACCAGTTCCAACAGTTCCTTATCCTAGTTATGTTGGGGATTCCAGAACTGGAACACAGTTCAAAAAGACCTTTCAAAGTTCACGAGTTCACAGCTGGTTTTGCACAGTCCCCTTGGGATGAGGGAGAACATCCTACCAGGTAGCTGGCACGAACTTTTTGAGCTCTGGTGTTCTTTGGGAGGACAACAATGTGTTCTCAGCCCCGAACCCCTCTAGTAACCAAGGGGGTGTCCACACTTGGTAGGATGTCCTATTGCTCTTAGTTCGTGGGAACTGTTCTGGAGTTGTTTGTCTAATACTGGTGCAGCTTGAAGCCCTGATATGGTCCCCGACAGGCAGTGACAGCATCGCATGAAATACCTCCCATGCTTCTTAATCAGAGGGTTTTCATAGCTTATTCATTCCATTGATTACATTTCTCTTTCCTTCTCCTGGCCATTAATTGCAGGTCTTCATTTTCAGCAGCGTCTAAGGACAGGTCGTGATCAGGTGCCTGCATATAATTTTATCCTTTAGATCACGCAATATCTGTCATTTCGAGATCACAAATGCAATTTGGAAAACAAACCAAAACCAATTAAAACAAACCTTTATAATTCCTGTAAATGTAATGACCACAGCTCCACATGTTTGTATTGCGCATTTTGGAACTGCAAGGGCTTACGGTAGAGACAGAGGCATTATTCACCCCGGGCTTATCTCCCACACAAGGCAGAGCAGTGTTTGACTTTTGGTTTCAGATGAAGGACATGCCGCAGAATCGGATCAGTCTATCTCTGTATCTCTGACTCATGAGCCACAGAAATATATATTTCATCATTCAGGCTGAACTCATTGGGTTGTTTGAGGAGAACCACAGAGATTCTATAGATCATAGAATCATGGAATGGGTTGGGTTGGAAGGGACCTTAAAGACCATCTAGTTCCAACACCCTGCCATGAACAGGGACACCTTCCACAGGATCAGGTTGCTCAAAGCCCCAGATTTAGTTCAAATAGCATAGTAAGTGTGTCTTAATTATTTTTATTGCAGAAGCAATCCTATCCTTCAGCCTTGGGTCGCCCACACTCTTAAATGCACCACATTTTCCAGGGAAATGGACACTACTCTTCCTACCCAGGTCAGAAGTAGAGAGCAATTTCTGCTGGTAATAGAGGGAGGACCTGGAAGAGATTTACTTCTGAGGCTGAGGCAGGAGGCTGCTCCTTTCTGGAGTCACTCACATATGCAATCAAGCCCCAGAGCCTGCACCACAGCAGGAAATTTCTGTTCTGGCAGGAGGTTGTTCTGGTTTGAGCTAAAACAGAATCAGTTTTTTGACTTCAGCCAAGTCTTGTCTGAGTAAGTTCATCTTCTAAAAGCTACCTGGGTGTTTTCAGGCAGGGTTTCTCTCTAGCAGCGATCACACAGGGCACTGGGATGCAGAAAGGCCATGGCTTATACTTACTCCTGTAGAAACCAAGGCCATCCTGGAGCTGGTGGAGCTATAAGGGAAAGAGTGGTACTTGCAGGGAGGTGTGGACAGGGCAAGTGACCCCAAACTGCCCAACAGAGAATTCCACCCCATATATGTCATACTCAATATAAAACTGAGAGATCACGAGGGTCTTGCGCACTTCTTTGGTGGCCAACGTCCAGTGTCTGTCTGTTTGCACCTGATCCCAGATCCATGCGTTCCTGAATCCAGCCCCTGAGCCCAGCACCCTCCTTCCACTGACTCCTTCCCCGTGCCTGCTCCGCAGCATCACAGGTGATGCAGTCACCTAGGGGCGTGTGGGTCAATTTCATATATTTATATCTATATTTTATTATTTCTCATGAATAGCATTTTCTTCATTATTATTATTATTCCATTAAAGCTGGTTTACTTTCAGTTTCCAACTCACAAGTCTTTTTCTCTCTTTTGCCCTTTCCCCAGGTGTGGGGGAAAGGCAAATGAGATACAACCGCTCAGGTTTAGCTGCCAAACTGTGCCACGCCGGGGCTAAATCGTGACAGTGGTGAAGGCATCACATTTGGCTACATCTTCCTCCTGGCATGTGTGGGACTGGCAGAGGAAGGTCCTTTGCTCTAAGAAGGTCTCAGATCCTGACATCGCAGTGTGGGACAGCAGGTTTCATGAAAATGGACTGCAAAGGGACTTCCAAACCCCCTCAGATTTATTTATTGCCAAGGGAGCTGCTGCTGCTTTGTCACGGATTCAGGATGCTGTGAAGTCAGAGCAGGCAACTGACAGTTCTGCTGTAGCAAAACACTTCATTGAGAGTGTCTGGAGGTGATGCAGTCAGGCTTTGCACAGCATGTTTTCTATCTGGCTCTATCCCCCTACTCCGATATTAATGCTAATAGATTAGGGAGAGCTTGAGCTGGATCAGATAAATATATTAATGCATCATC
Organism: Cuculus canorus; assembly: GCF_017976375.1. Classification (NCBI taxonomy): domain Eukaryota; kingdom Metazoa; phylum Chordata; class Aves; order Cuculiformes; family Cuculidae; genus Cuculus; species Cuculus canorus. Next base: position 11,374,962 of record NC_071417.1, read on the forward strand.
TGCATACAGCATTAATGCTAAGCTCTTTGAGCCCTTATAATGCCGGGGATATTTTCATTTTTGGCATGCATTAGGTGCCAAACATCCAGTTGCAAAACCAAATGACAAGAGAGCAAGATGTTCTTTTATCACTTTACTGTCCAGGGAAGTGATTGGATATAAGGCTTTTTGCTGCTCCTTAGGAGAAAGCAGTTAAAATAAAGCCAGCACCAGACCAGAGATCTACCCGGCAGTGGTAAGGTTGGGACTCAAGATGTGCTCAGCTGCCAGGACACCAATGGCATCTCATTTTCATGGTTTGTTTCCCTTAAGATTTTCTAGGCTGAGTTTCTCTCTCCAGAGCAGGAGATGAGAACCAGAGGTTTGCAGCCTGGCAGAAACTGCCCTTGCAAAGCAAAGACTCGCAACCTAGTTCATAGAATCATAAAATGCTTTGGGTTGGAAGGAACATTTACAGGTCGTCCATTCCCACCCCCCCTGCAGAAGCACAGACATCGTTAACCGGATCACATTGCTCAGACCCCCATCCAACGTGACCTTGAATGTTTCCAGGGATAGGGCAACCTGGGCCAGGGCCTCCCCACCTTCATTGCAAGACATTTCTTTCTTATATCCATTCTAAATCTCCCCTCCTTGGGTTTAAACCATTATTCCTTGTCCTGTCACAACAGATCTTGCTAATAAGTCCCTCCCCATGTTTCCTGTAGCCCCTTTCAGTGCTGGAAGGCTGCTATAACTTAATGAATCAGCTCCAGCAAAGCTCTGAGGGGCTGAACTGCTCCCGAGCCCAGTTTGGAGGATGCCTTGGAGCCCCCTGATCCAGTGGGAGGTGTCCCTGCCCATGGCAGGGGTGGAACTGGATGGGCTTTGAGGGCCCTTCAAATTCCAAAGATTCCATGGTACATCCTGGACCAACAAGGAGGATAAAGATAGAGGTGGTGGTGACTTGGGTGCTTCTGCCAAGGCAGATCACGCTATAATCAAAGTGCTAAAAGCACCTGTGGGTTTGAACAGGTCAGATTTTCTCTGAGCAGAGGCAGAAGACTCAAAAGTGTTGTAGCAAGTGGGTGTTAATGATTTCTTCTCCTTTGCTTGGATTAACGGTCTTCCTCTGGCTGGAAGTGCAAATGAAGCTGTCTCTCTAAACCGGACTAATTTGAGTTGAACTCTGATGTCACAAGTCAATTATCTGCCACGCTGTGGAAATTGGGGCCAGCTCGTTTGTTACGAAGGGAATCAGCATGTTGGCTGTGCCAGGCAGCAGCCCATCCCCTGTGCCCCGAGAAGGAAGGGGCTGCCCTCGGCCGAGGAGTGGCATTCCCGGGAGAGCGCTGTCTGCTCTCATGGCTGTAATGTGAATCACTCCTGGGGCTCCTCTGGGAGCTGTATCTGCCAGCATCTTCCCAGTGCTGCCCACGCTGCCGGGCACTGCGGAGCTGGCAGCACCTCCTGCCTGGGGAGCACCCAAGATCCCCAAAGCCGGCAAAAGGCAGTGTAGGAACCTGCAGGGAGACCGGGCTCTTGGACAGGGAGGGCAGGGATAGGGCCAGGGGGAAGGGTTTTCAGCTGGAAGAGGGTAGATCGAGGTGAGATCTCAGGAAGAAATGTTTTGCTGCGAGAGTGGGGAGGCCCTGGCCCAGGTTGCCCCATCCCTGAAGGGGTTCAAGGCCAGGCTGGATGGGGCTTGGAGCAACTTGGTCCAGTGGGAGGTGTCCCTGCCGGAGCTGGATGGGCTTTAAGATTCCTTCCAGCCCTTCCTAAGATCTCATCTCCATCTCCCCTCTTTCAGCTGTAAACCATTCCCCTTGTCCTGTCCCTGCACTCCCTGATCAAGAGCCCCTCCCCAGCTTTCCTGGAGCCATTTTCCACATACTGGAAGCTGCTCTAAGTTCTCCTCGTAGCCTTCTCTTCTCCAGGCTGAACAACCCCAACTCTCAGCCTGTCCTTGTATAGGAGGTGCTCACGCCCTTGGATCATTTTGTGGTCTCCTGGACCTGCTCCAACAGCTCCATGTCCTTCCTTGTGCTGAGGACTCCAGAACTGAGCACGGGGCTGCAGGTGAGGTCTCACCAGAGGGGAGCAGAGGGACAGAATATCCCCTCCCTCGCCCTGCTGGTCCCACTGCTTTGGATGCAGCCCTGGATGTGGTTGGCTTTCTGGGCTGCAAATACACATTGCTGACTGTTATTGGATGGCATCGGATATGTTGGATGTAACCCATCTCTTGCCATTAACCTGACAATAGTGGGACCTGGAAGCTGCTGCAAAGCAAAGATGAAAGTTGCATATGTGATAAACATAATCCTTGGCTTCACCCCAAACTGGATGATTGTTCAGTGGTACAATGGCCTATTTTTACCTGCTCTGCTGCTCAAACCTCAAAGCCAGGCACACACCCCCCATCCCCTCCTCTTCAAGACACCAATTACATCTGCTCTGGTGTCTCTCCAGCATTAGCTTGCTGGCATTCCTTTTCATCACTAGTTTAACAAGGGAATCTCTCTAAGGGCTGTGTCAGCTGGGAGGCATACGTACGAGTAATTTGCAGGGTTTCTGCTGGTAGCTTGGAGGCTGGACAGACAGAGTTTTTGCTGGCTCATACCCTGAGCTCATCAGTTTTGCAGGCTCCAGCAGGCGGGCGCGCTGTTTCCTAGAGCCTGAATCTTCATTGAACAGCTGTTTCCCGTGAAAATATACCCCAAGAGCCTGAGCTCCAAAATGTGGAGCTCAGATCACTAGTGCTGGGTGCACTGTGCCAGCAAATGCCACATCTAGAGGTAACTGATGTGATTGCATAGACTCACAGAATCATCAAGCTTGGAAAAGACCTCTAATCCCTTCCAGCCCAACCATCAACCCAGCGCCGCGGTGCCCACTAAACCATGTCCTCAAGTGAAAGGTCTACACACTTTTTGAACCCATTTGGGAATGGAGATTCCACCGCTGCCCTGGGCAGTCTCTGCCGGTGCTTCACCACTCTGTTAGTAAAGACATTTTTCCTAATATCCAATCTAAATCTTCCCTGGCACAACTTGAGGCCATTTCTTCTCATCCTATCCCTATTTCACAAGTTAGGATCTCCAGGAGAGGTGGCATGAGGCTACGAGGAAGCCAGAGACTTGCTGGGATAAAACTGCCTTCCCTGGGATGGATTCTTGAATGAGCGACAGCTTCTGAAGACCCCTGACCTTATGAAGCTGTTAGCGCAGAACGAAAGGGCAGGAGCTGGGGATGCTCGTGGGAAAGCGCTTTGCTCTGCTCGGTGGGGCAGTCAGGTCCAGGGACGAATGCACCTTGATCTGCAGATCAGCTCTTCATAAGCTCTTTTCAACATCTGCTCTCCAGAACAGGCTGAAAGCCAAAGCTACTTGGCTTAGTCAGGCAATTAATCCTTCTCCTCTGCTCCCTGGCTGTAAATGGGAGCAGAGGACACCTCTGGAAATGAAATGAAGGCTGATGAAATGATTTACTCGAAGTGCAGCAAACTCCTTTGCAGAACTGCATCTGCTCTGCATTACAGGAGCTGCTCTGTGTCCTGGGGAGGAGCACAACCAACCTTCGCACTGCACCACGATGCAGAGGGCTCTGAGCAGTGCCTTGGGGAGAAGCTCGCTTGCTCTGCAGGGCAGGAGGGGTGTTTGGGGACCACGCGAAGCGCTGGTGTAACCAAGCAATTCCTGAAACAAACCCAGCGGCTCTTAGCAAAACTTTCCTTGTTCTCGCCTGGAATATGGAATCTTTTGCAGAAAGAATCATAGAACCATTAAGGTTGAAAAAGATCTCTAAAATCATCCAGTCTGAAGACTGCCTTGGCCATACCCTGCCACCTGCAGCCCCAACCCACTCTCCGAGCCCCAGTCTTTGCTGGTCTGCTCACAGACAGTCCCCAACAATCTGTGGCTGATGGAAAGAACAGGTTGTGCCCCCATGGGATGGGCTTAGTCTGGAGGGAGTCTGGATGCAGCTCTCGCAGGTGGAGCTGAATCCTCTGCACCAGGGGACCTCTGAGGGTACATTAAATGATAGCACTCATCAGGAAAGGCTCTGAAGCACGGATGCTGCTGAGCACAGAATCACACAATCACAGGATCATTAAGGTCGGAAAAGGCTTCTAAGATCACCGAGTCCAACCGTCAGGACTGAAGGAAGAGGGCAGATGAAAAATCCTTAGCTGGGCGCACCCAAACTGGTCTCTGGTGGACTCCTAGTCCCAAATCAGGCATCTGACTGGCAGAGGTACAACAATTCAGCATGTGTGGCACCACCGCTCTGGGCAACCTGGGTCAGGGTCTCCCCACCTTCACAGCAAAACATTTCTTCCCAAGATCTCATCTTAATCTCCGCTCTTTCAGCTGAAAACCAGTCTCCCATCGTACTATCCCTGCCCTCCCTGATCAAGAGCCCCTCCCCAGGTTTTCTGGAGCCCCTTTCAATCCTGGAAGCTGCTCTAAGGTCTCCCTACAGCCTTCTCTTCTCCAGGATGGACAATCCCAACTCCCAGCCTGTTTCCTTGGCTGCTCTGTCCCACCACAGCCAGCAATACCTTTAGCCCTGCTGGTTTTGCCATTTCCCACAGAGGACAATGAGCCAGGTGAGGATCCAGCAGGACACGGTGAGTGAGGACAACCTTGCGGCAAAAATGTGGCTGAACTGGGACAGAGTGGAGAAGCTGCTTCTGGTGCTTTTACTCGAAAGGAGAGCTTTTTAAGCTTCTGTGCTCACGTGCTTCAGGTAATGCCTCATTAGTGTCTATTTAGGAATGGGAACCTGAGAAAGCAACAGGTGGCAAGAGAGTGTCCCTTGGAAGTGATGAGTGAGTTGAGGGAGAGCTCCGAGGAGCAGGTTTTGAGGAGGGCTTTGGTGTGCCTGATCTGCTCCTCTAAGGAACTTCTCTGTGAAGCAGATCTGCAGTGTCACCACAGACACTCGGTCACGCTCGCAGTGATTAGGCAGTGGCAGCAAGAGGCAGGCTGCGCAGAGAGCAGACGGACACGCCAGGGAATACATTCAGATAGGTGGGAGCTGAGAGTTAGGATGCTTTGAGAGGAGGTCATGAGGAAAACAGCGATCTCATGCCTACACGAGCAATTAGAGCAGAGGCTGCACTAACCTCGCAGAACGCTGTAGTTACTGCTAATCAAATCGAGCTGCATTGACTCTCGCTGGAATAATTGCCCATGGGAATTCAGAGCATGTCCAAGCGCTCAGCTCATTAAGCGCGCAGGCTGCAGGCTGACATTCTCTGCTCACACACCAGCCGGGCGTTCAGAGCATCTGGTTTCGCAGAGAATTCCCTGTGCCCAGCCAGCCTTTGGGATGCCAACAGCACTCCCTGGCTGCCGAGATCCTGAGGGCTACCCTGAAAGTCTTGTTTTAATTGAAATATAGAAGCTTTTAATAACACTTTTGGTGGGATCACAGACATGGAGATGCGGTTGCATGTTCCTGGATTCAGGCCACCACGTGATAGTGAGATTGTCCTCGTCACAGGCGTGTTGCTGGTCTGGATGAGCATTGGGCATGTCGATCGGTGAGGAAGCTGACATAGAGAAGGGCAGTTAAGCAGCTGACTGCTTTGATTTGTCTGCAAAACCGAGCAATGAGGACGCTGACACCGGTCAGCCTAATTGGCTGAATTGATTTGGAATAGCCAATAGCAAAAGAAGAGATTTGTACTACTCCACCACAGAGTTCCTAGCCATCATGAGGATGACCATGCGAGCTGACGGGGTATGTTTAGTGCATTTTAAGTGTGTGAGCATACTGCGGAGTCAACTCGCAAATACATGGTGCAATGCAGCCAGAAGGAAGCTGCATGGGAAGAAAGCTGTAGGCAACACAGCCAAACTCATAGTCTTTGGCTTCCCAAACACTGAGCCCTTCAAGCTGCACCCTGACCCTGTTGCTTTAAGCTATTCTTTTGCCACGGAACTAGAGTTATACATCCTCTGCTGGAATACTTCAATTGCATCTCTCTTTGATTCATCGATGGTAAAGGCAGAAGGTACAAGTACAAGCCCAGTACCTGTGTGGTAATTCTGTAACTGGGCTGAGCTTGTAAGTTCTGAGATGAATGGCTTTGGCCCATGGGAGATGCAGAGCCTGGAAGATCAAAAAACCTGTCTCTAGAAATCAACACTGCCTTTCTTCTTCCTCTGCCAGGATCCAGGTGATTCTCCATAGTATGTTCTGCACAGTCTTATTTTAGCTAAGGATTGCAGTCCCAGAGTCAAAAGCTGTCCCTTGGGGAGCAACCCAACCTCTCGATCCAGGTCTCTGCTCGGAGAGTGAATCCCCATTTGCTTTTGGCAGGCTCCAGCCAGGCTGTTTCTGCAGGAAGCAGCTCCATGGGTCTCCGAAGCAGCTCAGTGACTGTTCATATCCCTGTTTCAGGTACTGGTTTTGACTGTGCTGGAAACTGGTAAATACACAGGGCTCTTAACTTATGGTTGATTTTACATCCTTCTGTAAACGTAAGTCCAGAACTACCTTTACCTCAAGGAGACTAATCGAGGCTAAAGGAGAATATCATGCCTATGGAATTGCAGCTTATGGAAATGCATACACACCCCTAAACAGTTTTACTGGGAGACCAAGAACCTTGATCCTCCATCCTAGCTCCCCAACAAGGCCTTGTCCTGGTTCTCCATGTAGAGGCACCCGGTGGCGAGTGAACTCACACGCCACAGCTGGAGAGAGGTGATGCCTGGAAGTCTCCAGAAGTCCTCTGGCTGTCCCAGTCTGGTGTCAAGCCAGGCTGGAGACCCTGGCTGGAGGTGACCACTGCCACAGCCCTTTCTGCAAGGAGTGATACGTTGCTAGAAGACCATCACACATGGATGGTGACTCACCTGCAGAAAAAGCCCTCGGAGGAGGTGACTGGACACCCTCCTGGGGGATGTATTTTAGTCAGAGACAAGATTTTGGGCTTGAGGCTGGGTGTCCTCATGGGGTTATCTACTTTGTGCCACACAGGAAGACTGAATGGTTCCTTCTGCCTTTACCATCAATAAATCAAAGAGAGACGCAATTGAAGTATTCCAGCAGAGGATGTATAACTCTAGTTCCGTGGCAAAAGAACAGCTTAAAGCAACTTCCGAAACACGCTTTGTTATATCAAAAGCAAGAAAGGTTTGAATTCAATGATGATTCAAGCCCTGGAAGTGTGTTAGTGCCGATGGCCACCGTCTTCACCCGTTTGCAGCAAGAACTGTGGTGCAGCTGATGAGCAAAAGGCACTTTCTCCACTGTACCAGCATTCTTCTTCTTGCTCATCCAACTTGCTACTCAGTCCCTGAATCACACAATGGCTCAGAGCTTCATCCGGTGGCTGACTATGACTCACGGGCCTTAGAAAGCGCTAACATCTGCTGCTACCTGCTAGAGTCATGACATCACTTGCATGATCCCAGCTACCCCTACACTTGATCCTCCAGGTGATCGTTATAATTAGCCCTATGAAAATAGTCCCAGCAGAGCTGCTCGCGCAAATAGAACTGCAAATGGTCAGATGTCTTCGCTTCCTACGTGCTTTCCTAGCAAAAGAAACAAAAACAGCCTGTAAGAAGCCTGAAATGTATTTGCCTGTGGGTTCTCCTGTTTCTTACAGGCTTGAGATCCCACTGGTGGCAGGGTGAGAAGAGCTGGTGAGCACTTATATGAGCCTGGGAGAAGGGGAAATGAAACCTTGGATATGACCGTGAGCCAGCAGGTCCCTGGCAGCCAAGAGGGCAACCGTGTCCTGGGGTGCATCCAGCACGGCATCGCCAGCCGGGCGAGGGAGGGGATTGTCCCGCTCTGCTCCACACTGGAGCGGCACCACCTTGAGCACTGGGGGCAGTTCTGGGGCCACAGGATAAAAAGGATCTAAAGGTTCTGCAGAGCATCCAGAGGAGGACACAGAGTTGGGGAAGGGTTTAGAGGGGAAGAACATGAGAAGCAGCTGAAGTCACTTGGTCTGTTCAGCCTGGAGGAGACTGAAGGGAGACCTCATCGCACTCTGCAGCTTCCTCACACGTGAGGAGGAACAGCAAGTGCTGAGCTCTCTGGTGACCAAGGACAGGACCTGAGGGAATGGATGGAAGATGCCGGGGGAGGGTTAGGTTGGACATTAGGAGCAGGTTCTTCTTCCAGAGGGTGGTGGAGCACTGGAACAGCTCCCAGGGAAGCAGTTAGTGCACCAAGCCTGACAATATTCAAGAAGCCTTTGGGTACCACCCTCAGCCCCACGGTGTGAATGTTGGGGTTGTCCTGTGCAGGGACAGGAGTTGGATTTGATGGTCCTTGTGGTTCCCTTCCAGCTCAGGACATTCTATGATTCTATGTATTTATGGAACTCTTCGCAAAAGTTTGTTTTCAGTGGGAAACTCTGAAAAACACTTGCACAGATTTCTTCCTGTATCGGCAAGTCATGTCGTACCTGATGCTCCCAGTGCCTCCTGCAGAGCTTTTGCATGAATCGACATCTGGGCCATAATTCATGTGAGATTTAATTAAAACACATCCAGGATATTTATCCTAGGGAATGAAACTTTGCTTCAAGTGTGTTTCTGGAGGAACTGCCTGGAGACCTGAGCGCGAGCAGGTAGGAGAGCCGTGTTGGAGTGTCTGCAATGTCGACATTTCCTCCTTACTCTGTCCCTTCCACACACCCCATTCAGCCCTTCAGGGACCTGGCTACACCCTGGTGGGCTCCAAAGCAGTGTTGCCACCAGAGAAACGCTCTCCTCTAAACAGCTTTCCTTTTCTGCTTGCCATTTTTCTGCTCTCAGAGCAGTGCTCCCTAAGGATGTATAACTGAGTTTTATAATGAAGCACCTCTCACCCAGCACATATTAAATAAATTCCAGTTGTCCTTTATTACACAGTAACGATAGTGAGATTTAATTACCTCTGCACCCAACTGGGACATGAATTTTAACTGATATGACTAAATCTTCCCAGTGTAATTGATGGTGTCCAGACTTGAGGGTCATTTCCAGTGCACCAGTGGGTGGTGATGGAATAATCCTTCCCAAAAAGCGTGGAACCCAAATTGAGACCATGGGTAGGCTAAAAGAGACCGGTAGGGAGCAGCTGATCCAAGGAATCCAATTAAACAATGATGCTTAGCACGGTTTCGGATCTGTGGCAGAGGCTAAAGATGCAGGAAGGGTGTGAAAATCCAAGAACTGATAGAGTTCAACTGGGCCAGAGTCTCTGCCCTAGAACTGTGCTGCTCCTCACATCTAATTTTCCACAATTCCAAATATATATATATATTTAAAGGGTAAAAAAAAAAGCCCAGAGAGAACGCATTCTTTGAGTTCCTTTGTTTCCAGTGCTCTCTGACATGTCTGTTTTTATTCGCGCTGGAAACTGTGTCACCCAGATCCAGCCCAGGCACTGACAGATCATGCCGTGCTTTTACAGTGCCAAGAGAAATGAGTTCTGCGAGAACAGAGGAAGCAGGGAGAGCTTGGGATGGCTGAGATGGGCTGAGGAACCCTCACCTCACCCGTCTCCAGTGGCCACAGTCCTGTTCTAGCCATGGGCTCCAGGTGTTACTGCAGCGGAAAGGAGCATTAAGGGCTCAGGCAGCATCTGGGACTCCGTACTGGAAAGCAGATCACAAATTACACCAACCCTTTGCAGGGCCTCTGTTTAAGCATTTTCTGCCCAGAGCACCCTCCACAGTTTTGCAGGTACTGCTGTACCAAAGAACAAGTCTAAGCCCTTCCAAGCACCATCATTTTTGTCCCGCTCACCAAAATATGATGTAAATGGATTCAGTTCAGCTATCCGCACACTTAACCCTTGTATTTCCCCTATTTCTTGGTCCTCCCTCCACTGCCCTCCTCCTCCATCCTGCTTTGCTGCAGCCTTGATCTCCTTTGTCCACATTTCTCCCATTGTGTTGACTCCAAGGGCTTCTGCCCCTTTATTTTGCCTCCGATTGTTCCCTGGGATGATGTGGGGGGAGCTCATCGGTTCCCTGCAAGGCTCCTGGGGAGGTGAAACTCCACAGCACTCCGGGGGCTCCTGTCCCAGCCTTCATCCTTTGATGTATTTGTGTGTCAGTGGTGCAGGTCATGCTTGGTTGCTCTTCTTCATCAGACTCCCACTCCAGATCCTCAAAGGATTTCCCTTGGAGAGACAAAATCAGCTCATTGTGTCAGTAAACAAAAGGAGAGGGCTGAGAGGAGAGGATTGGCAGGCTTGTGTTGTACTTCTTGCACGCTTGGTGTGATGCTGGTCTGTGGGCAGGATGCCTCCCAGGCTTGAGGGTCTCCTGCCTGGAAACAAGCCTGACCCTCTGTATTTTTCTGATCACGCAGCTTTCCATCTGAACCAATCTTGAAAGGAGTCAGTGAGGATCTTTTCAAGTCTCTGCTGAGGTTTATTCAGGCCTTTCTGTTTCGTGCCATATTTCACATCTTCGTTTTCCAGTCACTTGGAATCAAGTAGTGGCACCTTTGCCTTATAGAATCATAGAATGATAGAATGGTTTGGTCAGAAGGGACCTCAAAGCCCATCCAGTTCCAACCACCCTGAATGGGCAGGGACACCTCCCAAGGGATCAGGGGCTCCGAGCCCCATCCAACCTGGCCTTGGACATCTCCAGGGATGGGGCAGCCACCACTGCTCTGGGCAGCCTTTTACATTAAAAGAATGTAAAGTCCTGACTTTACCGTGCTGTCCTACTTCTGTGTTGTTTGCAAACTCAGAATGAGGGCACTGGGTCTCCTCCCTCCTTTTAACCCTGTTCCTGTGAAGGCATTTTGAGGCTGGCTGCTCCTTTTCCAGGCAGGTTTCTCACAGCTCGGTGTCGTATTTGGCCAACATTTGCTTCTGATGAGGAAGAGTGTTTGCAGAGCTGTGAAACTGTCATTTGTGGGGAAACTGGGATGTGCTAGATCCAAACAGAGCTGTGACTGCTGGAAACAGTCCTCAGGGTCACACACCTCTGGAACCAGCCTGGTTCTACAATAAGGGAATTGAATTCCCCCCAGTCATCCGAAACCCAGCTGTGCATGACTTTCTTCTCTCATCCACCTGTGAAGCTGCTGGTGACTGAGGTCATCAAGGGCTTCACTTTGGCCAATTGTCCTCAAAGGAGATTTAATGCTCAGTGGGAGTCTGCTCGCCTCAGTAACATCACTGAAGCCCCAGAAGCTACCCCATGAACCTACCAGCCTCAAGCGCTTACTGAATCTCAGGGAGATTTGTAAACCATTTGAAGGTTCAGGTTCAGTAAAACTGAAAAAAACATCCTTTTTGACTCTTGCTATTTTCAGTTGGAAAAAGGCTCTTCAGCAGCTGCCCATCAAAAGCCATCACTGCTTTAAATTGTTTGCCGTTGTTTTTGTGACTGTTCGTATGGAAATGTAGAGTAGAACGGTTTCTGAGAGAGCAACACATTCAGTAAAGTCTGAAAATTTACAGTAAACCATTTATCACAAATATCATCTGTCTTTGTGGACGAGGGTAGTTGAAAAACCTATGGCAAAAGTGATGTTTCAGTTTTCTCATAGAATGATGGAATGGTTTGATTTGGAAGAGATCTTAAAGCCCATCCAGTTTTACCCTCCCTGCCATGGACACCTCCCACTGGATCAGGGGCTCCAAGCCCCATCCAACCTGGCCTTGAACACCTCCAGGGATGGGGCAGCCACCACTGCTCTGGGCAACCTGGGCCAGGGCCTCCCCACCCTCACAGCAAAACATTTCTCCCTAAAATCTCATCTCAATCTCCCCTCTTGCAGCTGAAAACCATTCCCCCTCATCCTATCCCTGCACTTCCTGATCCAGAGCCCCTCCCCAGCTTTCCTGGAGCCATTTATCAGTGCTGCAAGCTGCTCTAAGTTCTCTCTACAGCCTTCTCTTCTCCAGGACGGACAACCCCAACTCTCTCAGCCTGTCTTCATATGGGAGGTTCTCCAGCTCTTGGATCATCTCCGTGGCTTCCTCTGGCCTTGCTCCATGTCCTTCCTGTGCTGAGGACTCCAGACCTGATTGCGGGGCTTCAGGTGAGGTCTCATGAGAGCAGCAGCTCAGCTGAGTGTGGGCTCTGAGCAATGATTCTCCTGCAGCTCTCGGGATAGACCCAGCACCTGGTAAGTGGTATGATTGCATTCAAACTCTTTAAACATTACAAATGCTCTGGTGTTATTCAGGTCAGGAAGGAGCTCTGCATGCATATGTATCCATCACTGTACAAACCAGGGAGTGGCATCGGGTAAGATGCCTTCAGATTTGATCCCAAGGCATGATGCTGTCCCTTGCATCAGCTCCCACTCTGGTCTTGCTCGTGGTCCTGGTTATCTTGCTTGTAAGGGAATTTTCCCAGTTTCCCAGAGCAAAACATGGGCTCAGCAGTACCTACACAGAGTTTTTGTGCTCCTGTTGTGGTTATAGGAGTGATGTTCGCAGCCTGCTGTGCCTGCATGGACACTGCCTGCTCAACACTGAACGTTTGCACTGTCCCACCCCACTGAGCCTTCTTCTCTGATTCTCCTGAGCCCCCCTGGACTTATCCTGGTGCAGTAGGCAGTGGTGTTTTGCCTGAGGTCTTTTTCTCTGCATTAGCTTAATAAAAGGCAAACCCCGCTTCTTTTATGTGAAGGGCTGCAATCGGATTGATCCTGGCTCTGCGGGTATGTCTGTGTGATTGTCTGCCTTTTCATTATATCATCTCTCTAGATGTTATTTCTCATTCTAGCAAGAATTGTTCAATTATACCCTTTGAACAATAAATGCCAGCAGAAACATGTCCTCTTCTCTCAAATTCACACCCTCTTCCCAGGGTAGATGGATCTCCTTTTGGAGCACTTTTTTTCAGGGGACTTTGTCATTCCTTGTCATTTTTGGGGTGGTCCCTTCAAAGCAAACGTGGCGTTATTTCAAAAGCTTAATGCAAATCCTTGGTGAGGGCATTTTCATTGTATTCTTTGTTTTCATAGCTTCACAGTGATTGCTTCACTCCACTGGCAGCAACACCTTTGCCTTCCCCAGGACTCGCAGCAGAGGGTCCAGAGCTGGTGTCTCTCTCAAGGCAGCTCCAGGTTTCCCTGTTCTTACTAAAAAGCAGTGAGATCTTCCTCTCATTTCCAAACTGACAGCTCAAACCGGTCGGAGAGCCTTTGCCTGCCAAAGGAGTAGAGGCAGCTTGTTCAGACATCACCACTTATACACAAAGCGAGCCTGACCACTGCCTCACCAGCTCAGCTCACGGAAGCCAACAAGAAAACTCTAGGACAGAAATGCAGGAGGTGCAGGGATCCTCAGAGAATGGCCCAGGTGGGAGACAGGTTTGGGGTGAGGCTTTCCTCCTTTTTTTAATCATAGTTTACAAAAAGACAGTAGAAACCCAGAGGTGTCTGTGCAGGTGAGATCCCTTTTGAAGCACCTGGATGAAACCCCACAAGACAGAGGATTTCTCTGGGCTCCATGAAGTTGGCAGCATTTTGCATTTAAAAGCTCTTCCTGTATCCGCTCCTCTAAAGACTTCTTCTGGAGCTTTTTTGTGTCACTCACTTTCCCAGAAAGGTGTAGCAAAGCCAGGTCTTACTCAAGCTGTCAGCACCTCCCACTCAGGTCTCAGCAAAACACTGTCTGTGCAGGACAATCCCATCTCCCTGGATTTATTCTCACAGACCTGAAGGAGGAAGGATGGATCATGCGGTGTTGTGCCTTGCATAGTAATTGTCATCCTCACAAATGAGGTGCTCACCTGGGTATCCTAGGAATACAGTCCTGGATAAGGTTCCAGAATGACTCATTGGGATCCAGGAGGTGACACGAGAGACCTTAAATCATCCCTTTCTTCAAGGCTCACAAAGCTTTTGGCAGGGAGTAGGTTTCTTGCCCTCTTTGTTACTCTGCAGCTTTAGTCTGTGGCTGCTCCACATCCTCTGCTGGTGACTCCAAATGCTGTGTGTCCAAGGTGGTGCCAGAGGACTCTTGGACACTGGTAGCCCAAGGATGAACCTATCCAATTGCCCAATGGAAGGTTTAGATTGGATATTAGGAAAATTTCCTTTACTGACAGAGTGGTGAAACAGTGCTGTTTGCTTTGGACACACCATTAACCCCCGCCCCGTGTGGAACAGAAGGGCCATATTCCCACTAGAAGTGATGGTTGGGATCACTTTCAGCCAGGGCCATTCCTAGCTCTGGTGGCTGTCCCAGTCCTATTGAAGATGTGTGCAGGAGCAAGGGTGAAGGTTGGATCAGGGCTCCAGAGGAGGATGGCAGACACCCTCCCTGCCTGCACCAGCTTAAAGCACAGGTAGATCCAAACCCAGGAAGCACTAACTGCTCTTTGCAAGCAAAGGTGTGTCAGGTGTGCTCTGCCCTGAACTGCTGAGCAGCAGCATGGTTGTGGTGGACCTCCATAAGGGTCACCAGATGGTGTTTTTCCTTGGAAATCCCAAAGCCATTATGTTTAATGAGGTGATAATGAATGGCTGAGAGTTGAGAAGCTTTATGAGGGGGAGCAGGCTCCTGTGCAGCCTGGCAAGACAAGTGACACACCTTGGTGGGGCTGCAGGACTTTCTCTGCTGCTCCTTACTGAGGGTCCAGTCTTTAGGAAGGACTCAGCCTGACCTCTCACTGCCCACAGGCCATGGAAACCCACCCAGAGGTGCTGCACCCAGCTATCACCCAAGCAGAAGAGAGAGAGCAGGCTCTTCCTAGATGTGCAGGCTTGATTTACGAATGCTAATTAATGCAAAATTTATGGTACCCATTGGCAAGCAGTCCCAGTGCTCAGCTCCCCGCACTGTTATAAATTCGCTCCTCATGTTCATCTTGTACCTTCAAGCTCCACATTACAGCCTTTGGATCCTGTTCTGACTTTTCATCCTGATTTAAAATATCCTGCTCTTGGAAAGCTCTTCCTCGGGAGTGTGCCTGTAATCATTTTTCTTTTTCACCCTTCTCCCAGAGTGGCTCAGTTGAAAGACTGAGCCAAATGAGTTTTTTTTAGAACCATGGAATGAGTTGGATTGGAAGGGACCTTAAAGCCCATCCAGTTCCAACCCCTTCTTTGAACAACCCCGAATCAACCTGTCCTCATAAAGGAGGTGCTCCAGCCCTTGGATAATATCCATGGCCTCCTCTGGACTCATTCCAACAGATCCATGTCCTTTCTGTGCTGAGGATCACAGAACTGAAGACAGGGCTCCAGGTGAGGTCTCATGAGGGAGTGGAGCAGAGGGAAAGAATCCTCTTTCAGCCGAAAACCGTTGTCCCTCATCCTGTCCCGGAAGACGGTACAATAAACACACCAAAGGTTAAATCCACCAAGTGTCTTAGCAGCCCCCTCACCACCTGACTTTAGTAGTTTACTGTCCTGTAGCTCTCAGAGTATTCCTTGCTTAGCTTTAGCATCTTGTCCCACAGGTGGCAAATCCTTCAGGGCTTCAGCAGGACCCAGATGTTGCTGAAAGATCTGATTTGCAGACGTAGTTTTCAGCAGGGTCTCTCTGAGGATTGTCAGCCCACCTGCCCTGAAGGTCTGGATCCATCCAACAGGGTCACAGCATGGACAGCAGTGGACCTGGATGATAGTTCTGTGGTTGCACCCACATTAGGTCCAACAGGATTAAAGCCAGAGGAGAGACTGTTCAGGTAGGATATGGAGCACAGGCTGCTTCTTCCCAAAGGAAAGGCATAAACCCCTTGTGGGACACAGCACCATGCATTCAGGGATGCTCCTTCTTGTCTAACGCTAACAAAGAGAGCTGAGGTCCCCAGAGAAAACAGCAGGAGAAATTCAGCTGGAAAATGCTGTCTAAATATGCAACAGTCATCACCTGTTGTTCTCATTGGAGACAGAGGTGTCTACCCATCCCCTGTGGCATGGTCAGGTCTGGCTTCACCAGACGCCCAGCTCCCAATTCCAACATGCAGAAAATAAGGACAGGGGCCCCAGTGGGATTTGCACCTCATCCCAGGGAGCTCATTACTGCAGCACCCAACAGCTTTAGACCTGCAAGAGGACCAACACCTCTGCGTGTAGCACTAGCAGATCGGCTGTGGCAATCCTCCGGCAGTCTGCCTCTGTGAAATTAAGCTGCGCTGCCTAAGAACAAGCAGCCCTGGGGTATGCTCACGGTGTGCCCCTTGGCTTCCCCACCTTTGGAAATGAGTGAGGATGTTCCTGTCTACAGCTCATCAGCACCTGCCACTCTACACGAGGGCTACTCGGCTCTGCAGAGCTGTATCTTCTTGCTGAGCAGAGCCCATCGTTTTGGTGCTCAGAGAGGTTCGGGTGCCTCTCTCTTTGTCTGTGCAAGGACCATCGCAGGGGCTCAACCATTTGAGTATTTGCTTCTATGTTTTGCCTTGCATGTTCGGACTTGAATTTGCATTTTCAAGTATTTAATCCCACACCTCTGCCTTTTAAGTGGTAGGTGCCTACTTGAGGATGAAAGCAGGTGGGATAGAATCATAGAATAGTTAGGGTTGGAAGGGATCTTGAATATCATCTAGTTCCAACCCCCTGCCATGGGCAGGGACATCCCACTAAATCGGGCACCATCCAGCATAGCAAGTGGATGTGTGTCCTGTTGGGAGAAAAACAGATGTTTATCACCTTAAGTGCTGCTTAGTGTTTGTAAAATGCTCTGATATTCCAAGAGTCAGAACCCACCACTTGGGGAGGATGTGGATAAATTCCTGTGGCCTATACATCATGTCTGGACAACAGCTCTCGTTATCCAGTAGTCATAGCAAACACAAGGAGCAAGTCAGAAGTAGAGTGTCCGGGTATGTTCCCATGTGTATTCCCACAAATTTGCTTCGGTCCTTCCTTCAAGGGAGGAAGGAAGATCAAGAAGGACTTCTCTCTCCAGCAATAGGCTGTAATTTATCAGTATCAGAATAGCCACAGTGAGTCTTGTCCTTTCCGAGTCACTTTCTTGATCATGGAATAATTATGGTTGGAAAAGTCCTCTAAGCTCACCCAGTCCAACCATCAGCCCAGCGCCACTGTTCCTGCTAAACCCTGTCCCCAAGTGCCATGGCCACACGCTTTTTGAACCCTTCCAGGGATGGAGACTCCCCCACTGCCCACAGAAAAGATGTTTTAGGGACCAGAAGAGACTCAGTGTGTTTGTTGCAACTGAGAAAGCCATTGAGCTACATAAAACCAAGCCAGAGGTAAAGACCCACCCATGGGGACACAGCAGAGAGGGAAAGAGTGGTTTATAAGCTTTTTTTATTTCTATTCCGTCTGGCACAGTCTCTCCAGGTTCCTCCTCTTTCAGAAATGTAGTTATTCAACTTTATATTCTAATAAAACCTGGATTTGGAGTTTAAAAGCCCTTTTGGTCTTTGGAGAGGGTTCACTGCAAGGCAAAGGCGTGGGCAGATCTCCCTCTTCGTTCTCTCTGGCTCAGGGTTCCTGTTTCAGGAGTCCACGTGTCCTGTGAAAACAGCCAAACGCAACACCTGCCCCTGTGTAGCCACGAACAGAGTTTCTGCGAGGTTTGCTTGCCAGGAGAGCTGGAAGGTTGGAGCAAGAGTGCGGACGTAGCTTCTTGGCACAGACCAAGGAGGAGAGGGAGGGCGAGGAGGCAGCCGCCAGGCGTGTGACGTGCTGGGTTATTGAGGGGTCTCGGAGGCTGCTATGGCTCAGATTAGCTTCTTGATTACTGCGCTGTGTTCTCATCAGAAAAGAAGAGGGTTTGATCAAAGGAAGATTACCTCCAAACGGGAAGAGGAGGTTTCATTAGAAAGGCTTAGATGATGTGAAGTAACTTAACTCATCTTCTCAACAGCTCAGCTTAACCCTTCAGGAAGGGATGCCTTCCGCGCCTGCCTCTTTCAGCAGGCGGCTCTCAGTGCAGGCAGATCCCTTCCCTCAACGCACCTCAGAGATGCTCCAGGACTGACACTTGGTCCCAACTCGCAACACGCGCACAGCCTCTGCCTCTTTCTGCAGTGATTAATCTGAGCGAGAGGCCTCTTCCAACCCCACCTCTAAAGGTCAGGAGCAGAATTGGAAACACTCAGCAATCTTGTGCACCTACCAGCCTAGAACCCAAACAAGAGCTGTGTGCAGTGCCCAGATTGCTGCTGCTCAGGGCTGGCCGGTGCACCGAGGTGTCCCCCTGCTTCTCCTGTTCCTTGTCCTCTTCAAGGATGACAACTACTCCAGGAGATCTACTATATGAAGGAGATCCAGCTACTCCCACGTTCAGCTTTACCTGGATTTGCCTCCAGAGCCCGGCATGTTTAAAAGGGGAAATTATTGGTTGGGTTTTGTTGTCCAAACATAGCTATGTGCAAAGTAGATGCATCCAACCTTGTCCTGCTCCCCAGAGCTTGTTATGTTGGTTGCCTTTACAGTTGACAGAGAGAAATATTAACTTCTAGGGCACAAGGAACCTCCTGCTATGAGGTGCCTGAAGAAATTTGCAGCAGCAGAAGGACGTGGATCTGTTGGAGCAAGTCCAGTGGAGGCCACAAAGATAATCCAAGGGCTGAAGCACCTTCCAGCTGAGGACAGGCTGGGAGAGTTGTGGTTGTTCAGCCTGGAGAAGAGAAGGCTGTGGGGAGACCTTAGAGCAGCTTCCAATACTGAAAGGGGCCCCAGGAAAGCTGGGGAGGGGCTCTGGATCAGGGAGTGCAGGGATGGGAGGAGAGGGAATGGTTTTAACCTGAAAGAGGGGAGATTGAGATCAGATCTTAGGGAGAAATGTTCTGCTGTGAGGGTGGGGAGCCCCTGGCCCAGGTTGCCCAGAGCAGTGGTGGCTGCCCCATCCCTGGAGGGGTTCCAGGCCAGGTTGGATGGGGCTGTGAGCCCCTGATCCAGTGGGAGGTGTCCCTGCCCATGGCAGAGGGGTAAAATTGGATGGGCTTTGAGGTCTCTTCTAACCCAAACCATTCTGTGATTCATTCATTCCTCTCCCTTTTACATTTTCCCCGTTTCCCTCTGTGCTGCAGGGCTTACCTGCTTGTAACTGCATTCATTTTGCTATTGCTGGAAGCACTCAAGTAATGAGGCAACTGAAAGGGTTAAGCAACTTTCTGAGTGACATAAGTTTTCCAGGTCTCAGAAGAATGGATCACTGAATGTACTGAAGCTGTGTTCCTCCAACAGTGACTTGCAATTTGATCTCTCACCGGAGACGTATTTTCAGGTTTGCTGTTCTTTTTGGCCATGATAATGTATTTTGAGCCTTGTTTTTCCTTATAGAAAGCAGAATCAAATTCCAGCAATGACAGCACCTTAGCCCACTATCATTCAATTGATTTATTCCCCCACCCCAGAAAGCACAGTTATTACTTTCCTTAATAACATCAAAGAGGTTCTCAGACAGGAGACCTTTCTCTATTATGGTTTTCCATTGCTAAAGAAAAGTGAGTAAGAGATGCTGTTACAAGGGAAGACCTAACACATTGCAAATTCTTTAACGACTCTTCCTTATTTCCCCCTGAACTCCCCATTAAAGCTCACATAGGCTCTTGATGGTGCTCATTGCCCTGAGAATAAGTATGCCAAGAGTTTTTGTGCTGAGAGACTGACAAAAAGTCCTGTTCTGGTCTGTGGAATGGTCTTCATAGAATAATGGAATGGTTAACCAGGGCTCTGTAGGGCATCTGCTGTGGCCATCTCCTGTAGTGAGGTGTCTGAAAAGACATGAAGTGTTTCAAGTGAAAAATAGAAATAAAGATTGCTTGTTCTCATCAGAATAAACAAAGAATAATTAAGTGATTAAAAAAGAATAACCTCAAAGCAATTGGGAAAGGCAAAGGAGAGCTGAAAGGGGCTTATCAAAAGCTGTTTCTTGGTGGCTGTAGACCTTCAGGCAGGCTTTGTGAGTCTATGTCCAAGCTGTGGTAAAGTCTGACTCCTTGCTTGCTCACCTGCTGCAACCTGGGAACTTTATGCAGTGGGAGCAGGCTTGGTATGTCCCCAGAGAAGGATGTTCTCCTGACTTCTGCTTACAGAGATGCAGCAGAACTATAAAGAACGCTGATCATCAGTAAGCGCTGCCTGTCAAAGCACGTCTCCCTGGCAGCTTGTTCCTGGGAAGCCTGCAACAGCAGAGCCTCACAGAATCTTAGGATCATGAAATAGTTTGGGTTGGTAGGCACCTCAAAGCCCATCCAGTTCCACTCTCCTGCCACAGGCAGGGACACCTCCCACTGGATCAGGGGCTCCAAGCCCCATCCAACCTGGCCTGGAACACCTCCAGGGATGGGGATGTCTTCTTTGTACTCTGTGGTGCTCAGATCCTAATTACTCCCATCAGCAGAAGTATGTGGAAAGCAAAGAGCCTGGAGAAGGCATGGGAAAGGTTTCAGCAGTCCAGAGAATTCGGCAGGTGTGGCAGGACTGTATCAGAGAAGGTGGACAGAAAAGAGAAGGTGAGATGGAACAGCTGAGGAAGGACCAGGAGCCATAGGAACTGCTGGAAGGTGCACTACAGATAAAGATAACTGGGGCTGGGGATTTCTGGGAATTCCCATCTAAGAGCTGCATTCAGTGGGCTTTTCCCCCCAAGTCTCCCTTTTCTCACAGAGAAAAAGACTGCTAGAGTCAAAAAGACCAGAAAGCTCGCCCCATGTCCCCCTGCTTCTTGATGCTGTCTTCTTCACCCAAGCTTGGGCTCGCAGGGCTGGTGGATTTCTCTCCGACCCAGTGCTCAGCCAGCCCTGCAAAGGTGCCCTCTGGAAATAATAATATACGAGCGCCCCTGCCAGAGATCCATCACTGTGTTCCCACTGGTAATCTCGCAGGCTGAGTGCAGGGCAAGTGTCTTTTGTGTGTGAATCTCCTCGGAAGATGAAAAACCAGAGGAGGAGGATTTATTAAACGAGCGACGGATAAAGGCTTTAGATTGATCCGTCACAGGCAGGAGTGAATTTGATAGATCTGGCCACGCTGCAGCAGGGAGCAGATTTTGGTGCCTCTGTTGCATCTCCTCGTTGTCCTGCACAGGACAACCTCAATGTTCACACTGTGGGGCTGAGGGTGGTGGCCAAAGGATTCTGGAATATTGTCAGGCTTGGTGCCGTGACTGCTTCCCTGGGAGCTCCACCACCATCTGGGATAAGAACCTGCTCCTAAAGTCCAGCCTAACCCTCCTTTGGCCCATCTTCCTGCCATTCCCTCGGGTCCTGTCCTTGGTCACCAGAGAGAAGAGCTCAGCACCTGCTCCTCCCCATGAGAAGAAGCTGCAGAGCTCAATGAGGTCTCCCCACAGTCTCCTCTTCTCCAGGCTGAACAAGTACTTCAGCTGTTCCTCATGCTCTTCTCCACTAAACCCTTCCCCAACTCTGTGTCCTCCTCTGGATGCTCTGCAGCACCTTTAGATCCTTTTTATCCTGTGGCCCCAGAACTGCCCCCAGTGCTCAAGGTAGGGCCACTCCAGTGTGGAGCAGAGCAGGATGATCCCTTCCACAGCCCAACTGGAGATGCTGTGCCGGATGCACTCCAGGACACGGTTGCCCTCTTGGCTACCAGGGCCCTGCTGGCTCACGGTCAACTTCATCCTCTCTTTCCTAGAGCAGCTCAGGCAAAAGGATGAGCAGTTCCATCCCCACCACTCCACGAAGCACTGAAAGAGAAATCGCAGCCGTCTATGTAAGCCAGAGACCTGGTGCAGCCAGGAGTCAAACATCGTTAGTGTTATTGCACATTAGAGACAGTAATTTCCTAACAGAAAAGGTATTGCACCCAACATGAGGTAATTTATTTTGGATCTCGTTATGATGGATAAAGATGAATTAATCACCATGCTGGAAGTTAGTGGTTGCCTAGGGACCCATGATCATGACCTGATTATATTTAATATAGGCAAAGAGAGAACAGTCCCAACCGATTCTATATATCTACACACACACACACACACACACACACGGTGCTTTAAAAAGCCTCATTTCCCAAAGCCGGGGAAAATTATGAGTGGAATTAATTTGGAGGGAAATTTTAATAAAAAAAAAAAGTGAATGAAGATGGGAAGTTCTTTAATGAGAGCTTATTAGGTCATAATTTCCTCTCAAAGAAAGAGGACAATTTTGCCTAGAAGTCCACAATGATTTGGTAGCAAAATGAAGGAGGCTGTGAGAAATGAAAATGCAACATGGAAAGAAGGGAAAAAGGGAAGGGCCACAGTTACGGAATGAACTGCAGCATGGAAAGGTGGAAATTTGTGAGGAAAACAAGACAAAAGAGAAAAATCCATGACTGGCGGGTCAGTGAACAACAAGGAGTGCTTGAAGTGGTTTGGGACCATAGGAAACCACAAGTAGAAATACCTGTAATTGGTATCACAGTGGAGCAGAGCTCAGTCAGTAGGGCAGCAATGTGATCAGTGGGAGGTGACCCTGCCCATGGCAGGGGGTGGAACTGGATGGGCTTTGAGGTCCCTTCCAACCCAAACAGTTCTATGATTCTATGATACCTCTCACCAGGAGTTCCTCACCAGCTGCCTTGTGAAATCTTGGTCTGGAGGTGGTAACTCTTCCCCAGCTCTAGCAAACAAGAACATCCCAAAGATGCAGTTGATGCTAATGCTCGGTGGCAAGGTTATCAAAGCAAAACGACAAAGCAGACCCCACACCAGCAGCTTCACTTCCAGAGGAAACTGGAGAAGACCACATGGGATTTGAGCTCTCAACGGCTGGAGGTGGGTTTGATCATTGGACTGGATGATCTTAGAGGTCATTTCCAACCTTAATGATTCTATGAATTGAAACAAGATCCATAAGCTTTTCTTGGTGAAGCTTATTTGTTAAGTAGGGCTTCGTTTTAAGGTGGCATAAACCAGTATCACTGCCAAAAGAGACAGCTTTGCCTACCCCATGCCAGCCTGCGTGTTCCAGTCTGGAGTCTTCTTTTCCCTGTTGACACCAGGATTTGAGGAAAACTGGGCCAGTGAGCTCCAGCCATGTGAAGCTGACCTGAACGCCACAGCTGAACGGTTTGTTTTAAGCCAGTTCAATTCCCCAGCAAGGCGAAAATGTTTCGTTTTTCTTTTCCAAGAGCAGTACTTACTTACATGAGCTTAATTTGTTTCTCAAATTGAGAGGCTTTAACATTTTCTCAGGCGTTTGATTTACTGTCAGGGAGTGTTCTGTTTAAAAAATAGCTCCGCAGGCAGCAGGAACGATCACGCTTGGTTTCCTGTGGCTGCCTCCTGCGTGCTTCCTCGTGTGTCGAGCAATTTGGGTAATCTCCGAAGGAAGCTCTTCTCAGCAGAGCACTAATTTGGGTCTGCTTGTTCTAGCCTGGTTCCATACGTTCACGATATTTGTAAGAACACAATAACACCAAGAGCTTTACCTCTCAGCTGGACTTGATGGAAGGTGGCAACCGCAGGACAGTAACTTCACTGGCATGTTGCATAGCTCTTGTTTCTTTAGGAAACCTGCCTGAAATTAGCTCCAAACTCAATCAGTCAAGTATTTGCTATAAGGACTCGGAACTGGTAACAGATCTCACGCAAAGAGTTCCTGGAGAGTCAGGTATTCTATAGATCAGGATACAGATCAGTGCTTATCCAACACTTTCCCTCAGTATCTGGGGGCAAATAAAAACTAATCCTAACCAGAATGACAAAGAGCCCGGGTGGGGTCTCATGAAAGCAGAGCAGAGGGGCAGAATCCCCTCCCTCGCCCTGCTGGTCCCTCTGCTTTTGATGCAGCCCAGGACACGGTTGGCTTTCTGGGCTGCGAGTGCACATTGCCGGCTCATGTCAAGATTCTCATCAATCAGCACCCCAAGTCCTTCTCTCCAAGGCTGCTCTCAATCACATCATCTACCATCCTGTATTGAAACCACAGACTGCCCCAGTCCAGGTGTAGCACCTCGTATATGGCCTTGTTGAACCTCATGAGCCTCACGCAAGCCCACTTCTCCAGCTTGACCGGGTCCCTACACGCATGCAACCAACTCTGGGCCTGCCTCGCAAACACCGGTGTTTCCATGCTCCATAGGCAGCAGCCTCGGGATGTTTCAAGGAAAACAGTGCTTCATTCATGACTTTGTTGGCTCAAGGCAACAACTTTCTCCCTCCACCAGCTGCAGCTCAGGCTCTGCTGCCAGCCCTGGGCACGGGACCCAGATCAGTCCCTTGGAGCCAGTTTGTTCTAGAATTGGCGGAAAGGCACAGGGAGGAGCTGGGCTGGAGCATGGAGAGCTGCAAAATGCTTGAGCTGACCGTTTTCTCAGCTCACGCTGTGGGTTGAGTGGGGAAGGGGGAAAGGCTGTGCTTAAGGATGAGATTTCCCAAGCAAATTCCCACTGCAAATTGTACTGAGCGCAGATGGTGGAAACTCAGCCCTCACAGCTAAAGCTGCGACCTGCTACAGGGGTGAGACATGGGAGATCTTGGATGAGATGGGAACCTTGCGTGCAGCCCGTACATTTACTGGGCCAACCAGTCACCCTTATCTTGGCTGATGCATTCGGCACACAGCTGGATGGCTGTGGACTCAACACAAAAGGGCTCTTCTGTCCAGTCTGGACCAGTTCACTTTCAGATGTGGGAGTCCGGAGTGGAGTCCGGAGTGACCCAGAGAAGCTAAATCCCAAAACGGGTTGAGACTAATCCTAAAGGCTCTGAAACCATCTACAAAGTGCCAGGCTCATTCAGCAGATGGTGATCACAGCCTAAGCGGGTGCACGAGAGCTGGTCAGGCTGGGGTTGTTCCTGGCACTTCTGCAATGTTGTCTTAGTCAATAGCTGACAAGATGCTGCGGACTACGAATTGCCAATACATTAATGAGTACATCAAAATACACAGGGCTGAATTATTCGATGCCTGTAGCTGGAGAAACAGCATCCAGGACATGCAGACCCCCACCTGCACCAGGTGGAAGATGTTAGGGCTGAGTCCTTTCAAATGGAGAACACAGCTCAGGGCACAAACCCTGCAATTCCCCCAGGGCTCAGGGTCTGCCTGCCTCCTCAAGGCTATTTTCATACCTGAAGTCTCATTATGGGCAGGAGGGAAGGCACCATATGTATAAAATAATAGAATTGTTTGGTTGGAGAAGACCTTTGAGATCATCAAGTCCAGAATGGAGCTAAGTGCTCCATTAATGTCGTGGCAGTCTAATAGTCCAAGTCATCTAATTCATATAGAAAACCCTATTTAGTAACGTGATCAAAATCATTATACAAAACACTTGCCAGCGTCTGTCCTTTTCCCTGGTGCTGGGCTCACACGTTCAACATCCTGGTCCAAGCGCACTTGGAACTGGCCCAGAGTGCCAGGCTTCCAGGCAGAGAGGTGCTGGGGAGTCACAGCTTTCCTGGATCCCCTTTCAGTACTGGAAGCTGCTCTAAGGTCTCCCCACAGCCTTCTCTTCTCCAGGCTGAACAACCCCAACTCTCTCAGCCTCTCCTCATAGCAGAGGAGCTCCAGCCCTTGAATTATCCTCGTGGCCTTCTCTGGACCCACGTCAACAGTTCCATATCCTTTTTATGCTGGCTATTCCAGAATTGGAACTGTTATGCCATTAACATAAGTGGTGTGCGCTGAGTTTAGCTAAGAATTGTAATCCCTTCTCTTAATGGCCAGGCAGCTGTTAAAGCAAGGTAAAAGCAGCCCAGCAAAGGCAAGACCAAGCCAGTCCTGAGACTCCACACTGTGAGGTCAATAAAGAGCTTTAGGCTTTCTACCAGGAAGGACAAGAATTGTATTTGCTGTGCTCCACTGTCATCATGATCAGAGACCCTCCCTCCCCCCCTCAGCCCCCAAATGATGGTACCATCACTTGGGTGCTAAATTGCACACCACGAACTGAGTGATGCTTTTCAGCCTGGTGTTATCTGCAGCATCTCTTTCCCTGGCACTATAGACCCCACAAAGCTGTGAGCTCCCTGCATTTCCCTACAGGCACAGGGTGAGGGTTAAACAGCACCGGATGGGGACAGGATGGTGCTGAGCCTGTTGTCCTGAGTAATCCAGCTGCAATGGGCAGGGATCTGCTCTCTCCTGGTTGCACTGAGTGCTGACAGACTGCTGGGCACAAAGATACCGGTGTGAAATGTGCACCTTCCTCTGCATTCCCTCCTCCACGCCTTTCCTTCACTCCTCCTTCCTTTCTGAAATTCTCAATAAATCCCTGCTCAAATGGTCAATGCTCACTTCAAACCACATTCTTGAATGATACAAGATTGTATCTCTTAGGTGATAATCTCCAGCTCATTCACACCCCTCAAAGACCATTTATCCCTCCCTTTGTCACAGTAGAAAGGCGATTTGCTAAAAGCCTGTGCCTTGTATCCTGAAGAGTCCCCTCCAGCAAACCATCCTGACCCACCTGTTGAGCAACGGGCTCCAGTGTGACCCAGGAGAGCTCAGACTGCACCAGCCTCCTGGGAAATTCCAACTGAAGAGGCCCCTCATCTTCCTGCTTGCTCATACCTGAGCGTGAGTTTCAGAGAGGAGATCCAAGCTGCAGGTGAAGCTCCTTTCCTGTCAGTATGGCAATCTCTGAGTCATCCCACTCGTTGCTGTCACCTGAAGGCATTCACCCATGAGCTCTGCTGGCTCCAGAGCTTCTAAGGATGCTCTGGGTGAATTCTAAGGTGCTTCTAAGGGATGCACTTCCTTCTCTTTGTGTCTTGTTTGTGTGACTGCTTCTTCTTTGAGCTGCTTGTGCTCTGCTTCAGTTGCTGATGGTGTTTATCCAGTGTAGCCTGGCAAGAAGAGCTGGTAGACAGCATCAGGGGCACAGGAGGAAGCCCACTGTGTGTCCTTGTGAACGAGGCACAAGTGGGGAGTGCATCAGCTCACCTCCTTGCTGCTCACGCTGGAACTACCTCAGCTCTGCCAGGTCCTGTCCTGACCCACCCCACCACAAGGAGGATGGAGACCTGCACAGTTGGGTGCTGAGTGAGCCAGGCTAAAAGACAACACTTTCATTTCTCCAAGACTTGATTTCAGCTCCTGGGATGCTGAGGTGAGCGTGCGAACGTGCCACGCTTCTTGCTTCAACTCCTACAATCTCTTCTTGGAGATCAAATGCACTATCACCCTGAAAGAAACAACCTTGATCAACTCCTACAATCTCTCCTTGGAGATCAAATGCACTATCACCCTGAAGGAAACAACGTGCACCGGCCACGTACCAGCAGCAGTCCTGGGATGGACCTTGCGGACGGTGGCTTTGAGGCATGCCTGTCTACAGCTCATTATCTGATTGCAATGAACGTGGGCAGCAGAGCACTGAGATGCTCCGCAGCTCCCTCACCAACTCCTGGCATTCAAAACACTTGACTCAGGTCTCAGAAAACATTATGCTGTCCAAAAATAATGAGATTTTAAAAATTAATAAACTCCAGCTCTGTTTATTTGCCTTCTATTTTTTTTTTTGGAGCTCTGAGGAATCATGTTTCGAGCGTTTCTCTGCAGTCACAAGTTTGGCTCTGATATGATTTTCATTCAAGACTGAGTGTCTTGTGTAATCCCCTGACTCTTGCAGCTGGGGCTGTGAGAAAAATAACAGCTCTCCGAGGACTGAATCATCAGAGCTGCCAAACCTGGACAACCTTTTCAGGTTGGTAAAGTTGGGATGGGGATAGAGATGCTCTTAACAACACAACTGACTTTGACTTGGAAACCAGTGAATTATTTTACCTGCAAATGCTTCACCTGTGGCATTCATGATCCTTCTTGTGACTAAAGACCGGCTAAAGTCACTGGATCTGTTCAGCCTGGAGAAGAGAAAGCTGTGGGGAGACCTTGGAGCAGCTTCCAGTGCTGAAAGGGGCTCCAGGAAAGCTGGGGAGGGACTCTGGATCAGGGAGTGTTAAGGATACGAAGAGGGGAAACAGTTTTAAGCTGAAAGAGGGGAGATTGAGGTGAGATCTTAGGAAGAAATGTTTTGCTGTGAGGGTTGGAGGCCCTGGCCCAGGGTGCCCAGAGCAGTGGTGGCTGCCCCATCCCTGGAGGGGTTCAAGGCCAGGATGGATGGGGCTTGGAGTCCCTGATCCAGTGGGAGATGTCCCTGCCCATGGCAGGGGGTGGGACTGGGTAGGCTTTAATTCCTTTCTGACCTGAATCATTTTATGATTCTATGATCAAGGGCTCCATATTCTTCAGTGATAAATTTGTCTGTGTTGACACTCCCCAGTGTCCGATTCTCTTTGTGTGTACATAAGAAATAAACCGTCCTGGGGAGAGGAGAGAGGCTGCTGCTGTCAGTGTGAGCCCTGCTTTCCGGAGGCATCCAGCAAGGCTTCGGGGCTCCTGTCCAGCAAGAGGACCATCTGACTGTCTGACTCATTCTTGTCTGGAGCAACTCTGTGATCTCTCCGCAAAGGAGAGTCCTTAAAGAAAAGGATCTTCAGTAAATGTGTTTATGCACATATTTGTTTCCTGTTTAGTATCTCTGACAAACTGCACAGTCAGGTTTGATCCGTGCTTTGATGGATTACAGTCACATTTATTCACCTTTTATTTTGCCCTGCTGTGAGAATAATTCCCAGGTAATACACATTCCCACACGGCAGCTGATCCCTCTGAGAGAAGAAAATCTTGACATCAGATAGACCGGCTGACTTTCAAGTTGCTGCCAACCCATTGCAAAGCAGGCAGCGCTCCAGAGCCAAAATGCTTCGTCTGGGGTCCTCTGTCCAGCAGTGCTGGTAAACTCAGAGTTTATTAACTCTTTAAATCTGGCTCCTTTACCCCAAGGCCAGCCTCTCGCCAGCTGACACACGCCTTGCAGAAGGATGCATTTGCACAGGAAACACTCATTAAACAGCAGCTGCATCTTCAGGGTGTGCAGCTCTGGGCATCAGCAGGTGCAGGGCAGCGTTCATCCAGGCAGCTTCTCCGCAAAGCCTTCTCTTCTCCAGGCTGAACAACCCCACCTCTCTCAGTCTGTCCTCACTTGGGAAGTGCTCCAACCCTTGGATTATCTTTGTGACCTCCTCTTGACTTGCTCTGACAGATCCATGTCCTTCCTGTGTGTTTCTATGTCTTCAAACAAGGGAGGTTTGGTGTTTTTCTGCTTCTTTCTTCTCCCATGCCTCATGCAGTTTTTCTACGAGCGCGATGGTTGACAGATTCATTTGTCTGCTTGTCCACCCACCCCTCCTTTAATCCCTATTTTTCTATTAGTTGTTTTACTTTTTGTCTTTCTTAAATCCACTTTATTGCTTCTGTTTCCTTCCGCTATCAGCTAGCGTTTCTCCAGCTAACAGCTTCTGCTGGCTGTTTCCCGGTTGGTGGTTCCCTCATTAAAAGGACTCGCACCAGTGGTCTGTGACAGCGGGGAGATCCTGGGACCTCTCGGGAGGGCTGGGGGGCTCCTGGATGGGAGGCGAGCACCGCCTGAGATGCTGATTTGGCAGATGAAGGAGCTGGGGGGGCAAGGAGCAGACTACACTTGCAGGGACATTGAACACCAGAGTGACAGGGTCTTTGCGGAGACCTTGAAGAGGTAAAAAAAAGCCTGAGGTCTGTGATGCAAAGAGGGAAGGACAGCAAGAAATGAGGCTAGAAGAATTGCTGGGTGAAGACTTCCGTGCTGGAGGAGAATGGGCACTTGTGACTTTGGGCAGCATGAGAAATGACCTTTCTCTGCCTGCTGATCTGTGTTAGCAAATTGGGCAGAGCCTTCAAAGCCAAGGGTGGGACCAAGATACACGAAGGGAGGCTTCAGCCAGATCTGGTCAAAGCATTAGGAGCAGGAGGAGGCAGGTGGTGATGGTCATCACAGGTTCCCTCCTGTGCAGGATGCAGGCACGTATCCTCGTGAGGGTGGGGAAGATCTGGCCCAGGTTGCCCAGAGATGCTGTGGCTGCCCCATCCCTGGAGGTGTTCAAGGCCAGGTTGGATGGGGCTCAGAGCAACCTGATCCAGTGGGAGGTGTCCCTGCCCATGGCAGGAGGTTGGAACTGGATGGGCTTTGATGTCCCTTAAAACCCAAGCCATTCTATCATTCTATGATCCTATGAAAGAGGCCTGAGGAGGTCTCCAGCAACTCTAAAAAGCCTACTGTCACAGCCAGGTCCAGAAGAGAGGATGGAGGAGAACCTGGGAACTGCAGGCTGGTCAGACTCTGTTTTGTCCCCGAGATGAGGAGAAGGTGACAGGGCCTGGTGACGTTTGTTTCACCACTTTCATCTCTGAGTTGAGCCCTATCTTCCAGAACTCTTGTTAGGGAGGTGGGGGAAGAATGAAGAAGGGCAGCAAGGAGACAGCAGTAAGAAGGGGTAAACGGTATCACTGGCTCAGCCTGGCTTTGATATCAGAAAAAAGAAAGAACAAAGTGTCAAGCCTTCAGTTTATAAGTATGTATGATATCTCTAGGTGATGAAAAAAGAACCATCTGGGATTTGTCAGAAACAAATCATTTCAAATCAGACCCGTTTTTTTTGACAGTAACTGGCCCGGTGGATAAAGAGAAGTGATAGATGAGAAATATATTGACTTGAAGGCTTTTAACATAGTGCAACAGGATGTTCTATGAACAAAGCAGAGAACTAGACACCAGATTTCTTAAGAGGATGGGGGTGCAAGGAGATGAAGGGCTGTTCCTGGACAACTCCTAACAAGCTCTCTGTAAGACCAGGAGGGCCGTTCAGACAGGTCTGTCCTAAGACTGATCCTCTTCTGAGTTTTGATTCCTGATTTACAGGACAGAGTTGAGAGGCTTCTTCCAGCCCTGTGAGTAATGCCTGGTGGAATCAAAACTAGAGCAGCCTTGATGAGATGGGGCAAAGCTTTGGAAACAGCTATTTAAAAGGGGGCTGTGGAGAGGATGGAGCCAAGCTCTTCCCAGAGATGCATAACGAGGATTAAGGGAGAATGGGCATGATTTGCAACTGGGAAAATTTTCAGGACCAGAGAGATGTGGAGAATCTCTGTCCCTGGAAATCTTCAAACCACATCTGGGCGAAGCACTGAGAAACCTGCTCCAGGTTTTGAGTTCCCCCTTCTTGTAGCAGTAGAGGCAAGTGGAGACCTCCAGAACCCCTCACAACTTAAAGCTTTCTAATAGTCTATGGCAATGACTGAGCTGGTCGTCCGCCAGTATCAGCCATCCTAAGCCAAAGTGATGACTCAAGTTCTGAGAAGCCTAGGAGAGAAAGAGAAAATTGGCTGTGCAAAAGTCAAAGAAACCTCAGAGCAGCGGAGAGGACACATCAGTGCACCTCAAAAGGGAGTCCTTCAGGCCAAGCAGACTGGCTGCAGGCTTCACTTTCCCCCAATGGCTTTGATCCTGGTCACGGCTCTTTACCCAACCTTACACAACACGTCAAACAGCACCTCTTGCTTGGAAGGCAACAGGTGCCTGTAAATTAATTTCTTAACCCAGCAGGAGATATCTTCTGGGCCACTATTCCTGGTTTTCACACCGATGACTCTTCTCCCTGTTTGCATGACAAATATCATAACGCTTTCAGAGGTGCCCAGCTGTATCCCTACATTGCCCTTCTCTCAGGCTGCATGCAGCTTGATAGCAAAAACTCTCTCCTCAGTCCTGCTTTTCCCTGGGATTAAATAAATAAATTATCAGTAGTGGACATGTATCTTTCTGGTATCTCGACCAGCAGGGTGAGTGAGGGGATTCTGTCCCTCTACTCGGCTCTGGTGAAAGCTCACCTGGAGTTTTGCATCCAGTTCTGGAGTCCTCAGCACAGGAAGGACATGGAGCTGTTGGAGTGAGTCCAGAGGAATCCACGGAGATGATCTGAGGGCTGGAGCACCTCCCGTATGAGGTTAGGATGAGAGAGTTTGGTTGCTCATCCTGGAGAAGAGAAGGCTGTAGGGAGACCTTAGAGCAGCTTCCAGCACTGAAAGGGGCTCCAGGAAAGCTGGAGAGGGGCTCTGGATCAGGGAGGGCAGGGATAGGATGAAGGGAAATGGTTTTCAGCTGAAAGAGTGGAGATAGGCGTGAGATTTTAGGATGAAATATCTAGGTGGCCTAAAGGGAGTGTGGCTGCCCCATCCCTGGATTCCACGATTCTAAGATTCGTTTCCAAACTGCAGCTCAAAAAGCGCCTTAGAAAGGTTTTGCTCCTGGAGTTCTTCTAAAGCTTTTGTATTCTGCTCCAACAGTGCTTTCCTCAGAGCAGAATGAGCTCTTTCCTCCCCACCCCCAAAAAAAGGGAAAGGAAAGGTCAGGCCAAGCCTTTGTGCAGATGAAATCCCTGACAGAGCTGGTGTCATTGTGCAGCTCAAATGCTGCATTTGCCTAAGACATGCCTGGTCCTACCAGCCTTTTGCACCGGTCCCAGGGGCTTACAGTGGATTCCACTAATGGCAGGTGCTGTAAGAGAGCCCAGAGTCCTTGAAGGGAGCATTTCTCTAGGGCTGTAAACCAGCAGCCACCTCCTTTGCCTTAATTGCTTAATTAATACTCTGTGCAGGCATCCAGCAGCATGAAAGCAAGCAGGTGTGAGGTTGTGAGCCGCCCTGCAGAGCTCTTCCCATTAACATTCACTTGGCTTTCTGCAGCAAAAGAGCAGGGCAGATAAAGCGTAATTAAAGGGCCATTCATTCAAATGTTACATTTCCATCTATTCGAGTGCTATCAGGAAAACTCTGGCCTGGTGCAAGGCTCCGGTAGTTTGATTCAATTTTCAGCGGCACATGCTGGAATTCAATGACAGGGACTGAATCCGGGACTGAGGTTAATCTAGGCGGTCCAGGGGTGTCCCAGGAAGTTCTGGACTGGACGGTGTGGGAGAAGACTCCTTCAAACCAGCCATAGAGGGAGAAAGGAATTATTTGAGATGTTAGAAATTATATGGAGATGGTAGGAAGAAATGTACCTGTGAGGGTACTGAGGCCCTGGCCCAGGGTGCCCAGAGCAGAGGTGGCTGCCCCATCCCTGGAGGTGCTCAAGGCCAGGTTGGATGGGGCTTGGAGCAACCTGATCCAGTGGGAGGTGTTCCTGCCCACGGCAGGGTGTGAAACTGGATGGGCTTTGTGGTCCCTTCCAACCCAAACTATTCTATGAACGTGTGTGTTCAGAGGAAGAGATGATTTTGTTCATCGATGGACAAAAGCTGCAGCCTGGTCTCCATCCCTAATGAAATCAGTGCTGATGAGCAGAGTCACAACAGCTCAGGCTGCGCACGGGCTCCCTGCCAGAGCTGTGATGGGTAGTGTGAGCTCCTCAGTTCTCCTCTGACCACCTGCTCAGCACGGGGTCCTTTGTGGGGACAGGGAGGGGCCACCCCATCTCTGCAGAGCATCACGGTGATGCCCATGGGGACTAAGAAACTAAAGGAGCACAAAAGGGGGTAGGGTTGTCTCCATTGCTGACTCTCACTGTAGGATGTGCACCCCACAAGCCTGGCAGAGGGGTACAAGTCCCCCATCCTCCCCAGGGCAGAGATGGGCCAACTGCTGGCAGGCACTGTCACACCCCTCCAGCCCATTTGTGCTGGCTGATGGCCCAACTTCACCTCTCGTTCTTACACTCCAGATATTGTTGCGGTTGCTGAAATAACTGTGAACATCACAGCGTCCTGGTGGCATCAGGTCCAGGGTTGCTGGAAAACAAATCTGAGATTCTCTGCAGCTGACCTGTTTGGACGTGCTCACATTGACTCTGTACCATGAATTTTCTCAGGTGTGGTGGCTCTTTCTCAGGGTCACAGCCTAGAAGACGTCTTTGTGGGCACAGGTGGCAACTGCCAGTGAATCTTCCCAGCGATCAAATACGAAAGAGGTCCAAAAGCAAACAAGAACCTGCCTGATTGTGTCAGGAGGCAGCAGAGCTACAGTTGGTAATGTTTTCTGCTGAATAAAAGACACTGTGGGAGTTTCCCTACCTACAGAACATCTTTTCCCACCTACAGGCTACATCACAGGGATGCAGGCAATGACACATTGCTCCCTCGAGTCTCTGCTGCTCCAGGAGAAGGAGCCAGCAGAGCTGGATTAGCAGGAAACACACAGTTGACTTCTACCCCACTGTCGTCCCCAAGAGAGGTAATTCCTGCCTGGAATAGGCAGTGTGGCATCGAGTCTCTTCCCCAGAGCTGTCTGCCATGGGAAAAATCTGCCTACCCTTTCCTCCACCTCCTGGGGACCAGAGTGCCCTGGAACTGACACTGGAACATCAGCGTGCACAAGCCTTCAGGAAGAATCATAGAATGGTTTGGGTTGGAAAGGACCCCTTAAGGTCCTTTAGATCATCTGCTTCCATCCCCACCCCTTCCATGAGCACTGGATCAGGGTGCTCAAAGCCATATCCATCCTGGCCTTGAACACCTCCAGGGATGGGGCAGCTTCTCTGGGCAACCTGGGCCACTGTCTCACCACCCTTGCAGGGAAAAGGTCAGTCTGGTGAATGACAGAGGACACCAGGCTGAAGACCCAGTACAAGGTGACAGACAGAAGAGGAACTGGTGGCCCTTCTCTGGAAACTACATTGCCGTGGCCGCAGAGCTTTCTACCCTGCAGAGGACCAGGTATACAAGATAGGAGAGCATTGGTTTGGCTTTGCTTTACAGCTCCCAGGCCCCCAGCCAGCTCTGGATCCCAGGTGAGCCCTGCATGGAGCTGACACTCAGGTCCTAAAGTCCCTTTCCCTGCACACCCAACTGCCCTCCTGCCTGCTTGTCACGTACTCGAAGCTGCCAGATGCCTCCTTACCCCAGTGATGCTCACGTATGGTTCTCTGCCAGTAACACTTGGAGCAAACAAATACCACGTCTTCAGGATGGAGAGAACGGAGTGCGTGCAATACCCTTTCCTCCTGCTTCGCAAGTCCAGCTGCATCCTATTGATTGAAGCCATGACCCTCCCGCCTCAAAGACCACTTGTAATAAATGCACAAGTGCTTCGAGTGTGAACGCATTCCCTCAAAGACCAAAGTTCTCCACTTGCTCAAGTGATCCCCGAATAAGAAGCAGAGCAATAATGGGATGGATGAGCCTGCATCAAGCACAGTCAGCTTTGTGATGAACATCTAGGGAAGCGCGAGCATGTTAAGCAGGGCTCGCTTATGCTCCGTGGGGTCACTGTTACATGCCCTTCATTATCAGAACTTGTAGCAGGCAGATGCTTCTGCCTGGTGTGAATTAAGAAAAAAAAAAGGCCTGACATTTATGCTTCTCACGGCACTATCATTTGCTGCCTAAAGAAGCATTCTTTCAGCAAGAATTTATAAAAATAATGAGCAGGTGACTCTCCTTGCAATTTCTTGACATTTATTCTGAACGTCCTTAACTGCCTCATTTCCCAGAGCACCAACAGCAGCGTTCACCTGCTCCAGGCGCCGCGTGTATTCCTGAAGCTTTGCTTCTCAGGATCAGATATCCCACGGAAAGCCTCCGAGAATTATTCTGGATGGGCCAAAGATTTCTGGTTTGTGGGAAAACTTCTGTGGTCACTTCTCCCAAGTGACAGGACAAGGGGGAATGGCCTGAAGCTCCGCCAGGGCAGGGTCAGGCTGGATATCAGAAAAAAAATTTTCACGGAAAGAATCATCAGGCACTGGAACAGCTGCCCAGGGAGGGGGTCGAGTCGCCTTCCCTGGAGGTGTTTAAGGAACGGGTGGATGAAGTGCTTGGGGACATAGTTTAGGGAGTGTTAGGAATGGTTGGACTCGATGATCCCGTGGGTCCTTTCCAACCTGGTGATTCTATGAGTCTATGAAAAGCGCTGGAATGCTGCAGGGGCTCAGAGCTGCCCCATCCTGGGGCACCAGGTCTGAGCCGGACAGGCTCTCCATCTCTGACAAACAGTGCTGGTGGTAGCACCAGCTTTTCTTGGCTTGGATTCTTCTTGCAGCTCTCTGCACTTAGCACCAAGCCATCAGATGCCAGCTGTCCAAAGACCCTCAAAATCATGTTCTCAGGTGAAGACAATGCTTGCTTTCACTCATTTAGGGCTATGCTTTTTCCTCCCGCCTTAGGATATTTCACTGTCAAGTCTTCGGGCTTTTAGTTCTTGCTCTGCAGACTAAATCCCCAGAAGTTTTGGAAGGGGGCTGAGATCATCATAGAATGGTTTGAGTTGGAAGACACCTTAAAGCCCATCCAGTTCCACCCTCTGCCATGGGCAGGGACACCTCCCACTGGATCAGGGGCTCCAAGCCCCATCCAACCTGGCCTTGAACACCTCCAGGGATGGGGCAGCCACCACTGCTCTGGGCAACCTGGGCCAGGGCCTCCCCACCTTCACAGCAAAACATTTCTTCCTAAGATCTCATCTCAATCTCTTCCCTTTCAGCTTGAAACCATTCCCCATCATCTTATACCTGCCCTCCCTTTTAAAGAGCCCCTCCCCAGCTTTCACGTAGACCCCTCACTGAGCTTCTCTTTGGCAGGACCAGGGGCGATGCTGCAGCTGAGATGCAGATGCCCAGCGTGGCGGTGGCCCAGCTGCTGTCACCCAGAGAGGACGAACCTACGAGCTG
Source organism: Cuculus canorus (assembly GCF_017976375.1). Classification (NCBI taxonomy): domain Eukaryota; kingdom Metazoa; phylum Chordata; class Aves; order Cuculiformes; family Cuculidae; genus Cuculus; species Cuculus canorus. Next base: position 11,411,303 of record NC_071417.1, read on the forward strand.
GCATGGGAACAGCACACAGCGCCGTGACACGCTTCGCCTCTTTGCATGTGATGTGTGCTTGTGGTTAAGCGTTGCGAGTTCACAGCCACGGATCAGATCCAGATTATGCGTAAAGTTGTTTCTTTACATATGTTTTGCCTTGTGCTGGACAGCTGCAGGCAAAAGCCTCGCTAAGTCTGCTTATCCTCTGCCCAGCTGTTAGTGCCGATGTGCTGCTTCTGCCACTCGCTGCGTCTCTGGCAGTTCATTCTCTCTGCTCAAACCTTTGTGGTATGGGCACGGCTGCTCAGATCATCCTCCCTCCCACATTCCAGCTGCAACTGAAACGAGCAAAGCCTTCTGCTAAGCCTTCACTGTTTTCATGCCCTCAGCACTCGGCTTGAACTCGGGGTGTAACCTGAGCGCACAGGGTCCTGAGTGCATTCTGCAACCTGACTCTGAAAGGAGTTGATAAGAGATACTACGTGCTGGGTTGCGGATGCTCACGTTGAGTTGGGTAACCGCCTGTCTCTTGCTTTGGTGACTAGTGGTCTTATCAATTAAGTTGGATGTGATTTCTTTATGATGCTTTATTAGTTCATAAGCAGCTGCTTCAAAGAAAAGGACTGATGAATGCTTGGGCTTAGACCAGCCAGCTTTTGGGTAGTGGTGTTGAGTTCTGTTCTGGTTTAAAAAACAGGTGAATGAAGAGTGATTATGATGCTCAGTACTGAAAGAGGGCTGCAAGAAAGCTGGGGAGGGTCTCTTGATCAGGGAGGGCAGGGACAGGATGAGGGGGAATGGTTTTCAGCTGAAAGAGGGGAGATTGAGATGAGATCTTAGGGAGAAATGTTTTCCTGTGAGGGTACTGAGGCCCTGGCCCAGGGTGCCCTGAGAAGAAGTGGTGGCTGACCCACCCCTGGAGGGGTTCAAGGCCAGGTTGGATGGGGTTTGGAGCCCCTGATCCAGTGGGAGGTGTCCCTGCTCATGGCAGGGAGTTGGAACTGGATGGGCTTTGTGGTCCCTTCCAACCCAACCCATTCCATGATTCTACACAAAAGATGAATAAGACTACATTTCCCAGCCAAATTCCTGTACTCATTTCTCTTTCCTGAAGCAGCTGACACCTCCCCAGCAGAATCACAAGCTCTTGTTAAAACCAGCGAGTGCCTTTGGCTATTTCCTGCCCAGATGTGGGGAGTGTCCTGAGCCTGGAGTCCCCCTTGGGAAGCACAGCCTTGCAGCAAAAGTGGTTTCTGCCCCAAGGATTCTCAGCATGGGCTGTCTATGAGAATCAGAAGAGCAGCAGGAAGATGGGTGATGCTGACTAGGATGCCCCCAGGAGCCTTGGGGTGCAGTTCACCAAAGGCAGTTCACTAGGAGGGCTTTGGGCAGCCCAGCACAGGGCTGAGCAGCCTGCAGCAACACATCCTTCTTGGCTTCTCTCTCCCAGCCTCTGGATCGCTCCCAGGAAATGTGCCTTTGAATAGCTAACTCTGCCTGCATCCTCAATGAAAGAGGCTCCGTCTTTCCACTCTGCCATCTTTGATAAATCAATACTGTCTGGGCATTGGAGATCCTGGGTAAATGAAGCACTAATGATTATTTATTAGTGAGAATAAAAATCTCTCAGGTCATAAAGAGAAAGGCCACTCCTCCTCAAAGGTGAATCCAGCAGTAAGCAGAAGATACAATGACAGAGCTAATCTATCATCCAAGAGCGTATACCATCTTAATGGAGCTTTCTGAAAAGAGTGAGGGCCCCTCCAGCCCCTTCTGTGCTTTGGGCGCTGCCTGCTTTTAGAATCACAGAATCACTGAGGTTGGAAAAGACCTCTAAGCTCATCCAGTCCAACCATCAGCCCAACACCACTGTGCCTGTTAAACCATGTCCTCAAGTGTCACGGCCACACGCTTTTTGAACCCCTCCAGGGATAGAGACTCCCCCACTGCCCTGGGCAGCCTCTGCCAGGGCTTCACCACTCTGTCAGTGAAGAAATTTTTCCTAATATCCAACCTAAACCTCCCCTGGTGCAACTTGAGGCCATTCCCTCTCATCCTATCACTTGTTCCTTGGGAGAAGAGCCCAGCACCCATCATGATCTATCTAAGCCACCCCAACAGTGACTGTCGCCAGGGCTGCAGAGGAAATCTAGAGCCCTGGCGTTGTGTTTTGGTGCCTGGCATCTTCCCGGTGAGCCCAAGGACATCAGCGTTAGGCTGTGCCAAAACCAAACTGACTGCACACCAGCTCTCCAGAGAGGAGGCACCATTGGGAAAGTAGAAGGCACCAAGTGCTCTTCCTTTGCACATTTCTTGTCTGAAACCTCTGATCCTTGTGCTCTACACCCAGGCAAGTGGAAGGCACCAAGAGCTCTTCCTTTGCCTATTTCTGCCTCAAAACCTCTCTTCCCTGTGCTCTGGGCTCCAGGGCTGCCTGAGCTCTCCCAGCACTGTCAGACAAATGAACCAGCAGTGGCTGGAGTTGTGGATATCGATGCGTGCCTATATTCATAGCTCCATAAAGCTATTTTATCGTGATATAATAACCCTAAATATGGGACCTATTGGCAGCAGAGAGTTAGCAATTCTAAGTGGTCTATCCATAGTGAAATAAATGCCTCCCAGTTATCAATAGAGGAGCTCAGAGGAGTCAAGTAAACAGCTGCTTTCCAATATCTCTCTCCCTGCTGCAGATTCACAAGGTATCAATATATCTATCGGAGTCCTTTGTGAGTAAGACATAAATCTGGGCATTTGTTTCTGGGAACAAATGCTTTATTATTAGCAAATTGTAAAGCAGGGTCGAGTCACTTTGCTAACAAGTGCACGATCTGCAATTCTAATGGCAGTTCCTCTCCCCTCTCACACCGACACGCACGCACAAACACACCCCTCCAGTAAACACCTCCCTGGGAGTAATTAGGATCTCCTGATGACTGAGAGCTATGCTTTCTCCTCCTGCTTACGCTGCCAGTTCAGCTCCTGGAAATAAGATCTGCAATTGCTTCAGGCCTGGCAAAGGTGCTGGGTAGCACTCCATGCACAAAGGGGCAGTGGAGGGTTTTGACAACTTGCCAGGCTTCCTGACTGAAAGGAAGGGCAGGGAATCCATTTTCACCAGTTCTTTTCTGTTTGTTGTTACCAAAAGTGAATGGGGAGCTGTGTTTGCCAGGAGTCATGAGCCAGCCAGGTTGCTCATCACCTGTGTTGGGCAGAGAACAGGCTGAGAAGATGGTTCAGGCATCCCTCAGGGCTCTCCAGATGCCCAGGATATCAGAGCCCACCTGCGTTACCTGTCTGCAGCCTGGACACCCCAACCCACCTGCCTGGGAAGCCTCACTGGGTGACATTTCACAGCTGGGTGGCAGCCACCGTGTGCTGTCAGCAGTTTCAGGACCTTTCCCCAGCCCCACTCCTCTTCCACATGTGCTCTCAGCTCTGTTGAGCCCTGCTTCAAAAGGGATGAACCAGAGGCAGCAGCAGATGCACTGGGTCTTTTTCCCCCTCCCTGTAAAGTGGAACTGGCCCAGGAAGCTACTGTGAGATCCTGACAGTAGATGCTGAAGGAGGTCCCCTCTGGTGGCTTTCTAATTTTCCAAGGCATCAGCATCCCTGCTTTCAGGGACAACCCATCCACCAGCTCTGCAGCTCCTCTCATGTTCTGCACAATTTAAAAGAGAAAAAACGCTTTTGTGACCATGAGTTGAAGGGTTGGTGGGGTGATATTCAGGCTGACTTAAAAAGACTTCGCTGTCCTCCCGGAGAGCATCTTCCCTCTGCAGGGACCTGCAGGCTGCAGGGCTGTCATTTCAGGGCTACTTCAGAATTGTGGTTTGCAAAGCTCTGATATTCACAGCGCTGCAGGAAGGCGCCTCCCAACCACTCCTCTCAGACAGCAGCAAACACGAACAGATATTTGCAGGCTACATTCGAAATGCTCCGAAACAGGTTTTCAAGTAAATGTTGGTAAACTTATCAGTGATCTTCCTCACTCTGAAACTGTTCCATGTATTTCAGAACACATTATCACACATACACAGCAATGTGCCTTTCAGAAACAGCTTCTCTATTGTTTTAGCATGACACCAAGTTGTCTGTGTGATTCACAGACCCTCTGGAGCCTGAGGAAGAGAGCAACCTGAAGGTCTGTCCAGACTTCAAAGGTCCTTCCACACCCAAGCAGTGGTATAAGAACTTCCCAACCCACAGTTTTCCAGCACATATGTCTGATAACCCATCTCCACAAAGTGTCTCTTAAACCAGATAGAGTTGTTTGCCACGAAAAAGAAAGAGGAGTACTTACCTGAGGTTATACACTGCTGCTTTGGTGGGACCTCATCCAGCACCAGTGTAGGTGAGGCAACCAACAAGACCCACAGACCAGCTGCTGGTCCTTCTTAGGCCTGCAGACCTGCCCTTTTAGAGTTTTGATGTGATTAATTGCACGAGAGGAGCTAAAGCTGGAGGGGCTGCATCCTCATCCCGGCTCCTCCATGGATGCAATTGCTGCTCTTGGCTGCTTGCAGCTGTGGGGCTGCAGCAGAGGTGAAAATGGAAACAGGTGCCGCAAGAGAAAGAGGCAGGACTGGGAGGTGTGGGAAAGGCATTAAGGTGGGTGCTTGAGACAAAGGGTTCAGAAGGGCTCTGACCTGTGGAAAATGCTGAGAAAGAGGAAAAAGGAATCTGCAGTGAGTCCTGCTCTGTTCCCAGGGCAGCAGCAGGGGGTAAGACCAGCACCACCAGGGTCCTCCACGTGTCCAGTAGAAGCACTTGTGCCCTAGGGCAGATCCTCTCTGCCAGAGGAGTCACATGCATCGCCAAATGCAATGTGCAGAAGTGGAGGTAGGTCATCTCTCTGTTGCTCAGGGAAGGACTTTCCTTGTGTGCTGAAATGCTGAGGGGCTGATCTCCTCCATACCTACCCTGCTCCTGCACTGCTCCCTGAGCATCACTCCTGCACGGTCAGAAATGCATCTCTGGCCATGGACAACCTCTACACCACGGTTCCTCTGCTCCACACCAATTCACAGCAAAGACCCCTTGAGCTATTCTCTTCACCTCTAAGATGCCCAGGACAGCAGCACATTTATAATATTACTTTCTGCCTCCAGCCCATCTCCCACTGTTCCAGCTTGTGCCCAAGCCAAAGCTGCAGCGCCGGGCGAATACGGCGAAAGTGGTTGTTTCCATCGGACTGTGGCAAAGCCCCTACCCTGCAGTTACCACTCACAGAGAAGAGAAGCCAAAGCTGCAGCTCCCGTAGCATGAAAAGGCTCAGGGTGGTATCTGCTGGTATCTGAAGCTCCACTCAGCCTTATGCCCTGCCACAGCTGGGTTTACCTGATGTCCCCATCATCGCATCTGTCAACACACACGCACACACACACGGTGTGTTGCAGCACTGTGCTAAGCTACTGAAAACACTGCACAAGAGGCAGACAGGGGAGTAGAAAGCGATGTCCTCCCCTCCTCCTGCCATCCCTTGTGCTCTGGGAAGGCCCAATGCAATTCCTGTTGTTACCGCATAGATGGCGTTGAGCTGGGCTCTGCAGGTGGCTGCGCACCGGTGCGCGGAGCAGCACTCCTGTGTGCGTGCCTTTGTAAGGCCAGATAAATACATCTATATTTGAAAATGTTATGTTTTGATAGCAATCAGCTATCAGACACTTGAATGATCCCTCTCTGTTTCACGCTCGGCTCCGTTGTGCTTAAGATCCGTTTCACTGCTGTCACCCAGGATCATCTTCTCCTGCTTTATGTCTCTCATTTACACTCCCTAAGAAGGGGACTATCATTTAAACCTCTGTACCCTGCCCGAGATAAGCGCAGTGACGTATCTCGCCTTCGCGCTACTCGAACAATGCGCCTGCATTGATGCTCTCTTGCTTCCCCTGGGGCAGCATGGTCGGATCCCCAACACCCCGCCAGGTTTGCGTTTCCCTGCCGGCTCCCCTCATGCCTGGCCCGCTGTTTCCTTGAAACTTGTCCTGTACTTTACTTTCAATGCAGCAGGGAGTCAGAATTACGCCCACTGTTCCCTTCTATTCTTGGCCCTCTGCTTCCCTCACCTCCCAACCAAAATCTGTTCGCCTTCTGAAAATGGTTTATATTTTCTGACTGCGAGAAAGCATCTCTCCCACGGGGGTTGTGGTGCCGTTGGCTGCCACCCTGCAGAGCCCAGCAGCCTGGGGCGGGGGGCTGCTCCTGTCCCCTCTTTCCAGCCACGCTCAAGCGCTGATCCGCGTTGGGGCAGTAGGTTTTGGGTTTTGTGGCTCCTACAATCCCCATTTGTTGCATTCATCGCTTGCTTCCTGCCAGCGTTGCTAAATATACTGAAGTCGTCGGTGGGAATTATTGGTGTGGCCGTGTTTCTCTCTTTCAAAGTCTGTGATGGCTGGGTGAGATGGAACATGCTATTTGTCCCCTCTCCAAACAACGTCTCTGTCGAATCAACAAGAACAGATTATTCATCTGCTGCGGGAAGCTAATTGCAAACAATCATAAACCAAAATGTTATTTCATTGCAAAGTAACGGACAGCGCTGTCTCTGGACCAAACGGCAACCAGGTTCAAGCACAGCTCTGGCCACCTCAACACAGCCCTGTTGCAAGGATTTGTTCAGTTTTGGGCTTCTCGGTACAAGGATGTTGAGGCACTGGAGTGCGTCCAGAGAAGGGCAACAAAGGTGGAGAAGGGTTTGGAGCCCAGGGGTTCTGGGAGTGGCTGAGGGACCTGGGATTGTTTACCCTGGAGAAGTGGAGGCTGAGGGGAGACCTTGTTGCTCTCTGCAGCTCCCAGAAAGGAGGTTGTGGTGAGATGGGTGCTGGGCTCTTCTACCAAGGAACAAGAGATGGGATGACAGGAAATGGTCTCAAGTTGTGCCAGGGCAGGTTTAGACTGGATATTGGGAAAAAAATCTTCACTGAAAGGGTTTTCAGGCACCAGCAGAAGCTGCCCAGGGCAGTGGTGGATTTCCCATCCCCGGAGGTGTTTAGAAGACAGGTAGATTAGTTGCTCAGAGTTCTGGTTTAGTAGTGGATAGGTATGTTTAGATTCAATCTCGAAGTTTTTTACCAGCTAAATGATTCTATGATTCTATGACTCTTCTAGTTGTTTAGGGGTATTCATCTCATGGGACATTTTCCTCAGCAAGGCAGCAGTAGAACATGTTATTCACAGTCCAAGGAGAGACCCTACAATGCCAGAGCAGACTGACTTGCACCTGAGGAAGAGCGAGAAGCCCTAAGCTCACGTCAAGACAGAGCTGTAGGACCAGCACCACCTCCCCAGAGCTTCTCACCTCTACCTGCAGTGTGGGAAATTATGAGGTGCCCTCTACTACATTGAGATCTCCAGAACAAAACCCCCAATTCAGTATTTTTGAGTTGCCTATTTAATGATCCTCAGCCAAGGGGGTGCCACAAATATCAGCATCCATGATTCAGGGTGTGGAGGAACATCATGGGGGACACCGTGGAGACTCTGCAGTTCAGAAACATGGAAGGGTTTTGCTGCAGATGAAATTTGCGTGTCTCATTCTCACAGCATCCTCCATCATTCATGGTTGGACCTTACCTCTTATGATGTACTGTGACATTGACCTTTGATGAGCGTCTAGCATAGAATGAGTTACCCTCTGTGACCTCACTTGGCCAAAATCTGGTCAGCATGGCCTTGCGGAGTCCTTGTTTTATAGAAGATGGAAACAAGAGACACTGGCCACACAATTCTTCTTGCCACTGCTTGGTCTCTAAATTGAGCAGCTGGTTTGCAGAGAGTCAAATTTTCAATGAAAAGAGCTCATTTCCATGGGACGCTGAGCCTTCCCACAGAGAAGCATCATGTTTACCTCCAGCCTTCTGTCTTTTCCTTAAAACCACTTTCTTTAGGAAATTACGTGGGCACTTCATTTTTCCTGGGGACACACTATGCAAGAACAGGCTTTGAGTCATCTCCTCAGCTTCTTAACTGAAATATGAAACAACTCATAACGGAATGGCCACCAGAGCAGTGGTGTTCATGAAGTGGCTTATGAGGAGGTCTTCTAGGCTGAGGCCACTGCCAAGACCACCGTCTCCCTCTCGTTGTACATGGCAGTATTTTTTGCCAAAATGCTCGCTTCTGTGAGTTCTTCTTTCCACTGCATAGTTTGTCTCAGCACAAGAAAGACATGGATCTGTTGGAGTGAGTCCAGAGGAGGCCACAAAGATGATCTGAGGGCTGAAGCACATCACATATGAGAACAGGCTGAGGTAGTTGAGGTTATGCAGCCTGGAAAAGAGGGTGAAGGTGGGGAGGCCCTGGCCCAGGTTGCCCAGAGCAGTGGTGGCTGCCCCATCCCTTGAGGTGTTCAAGGCCAGGTTGGATGGAGCTTGGAGCCCCTGATCCAGTGGGAGGTGTCCCTGCCCATGGCAGGGGTTTGGAATTGGGTGGGATTTGAGATCCCTTCCAACTCAACCCATTCTACAATTCTATGAATCAGATGCCCTATATTTTCAACTGCCTTTTGTCAACAGAGCAAAGTCATTGCTTTGACAGCAATATTTGCAAAGTCTTTGTTAAGAGGTGGCTGAACAACATTGACAGCATTTTGTTTGGGTTATTTCTTAAAGCTGAAATGTTCTTTGTAAAGCCTCAATAGTTTCAACACACATCTTCCTGAAAAATCATTGTGGTTTGCAATAATGCAACTGTAATCCTCCGGCTCAGTGATTAATGTTAGCTGGGCTGTGAGACAGGCAGCTCCAAAAGGCCAAACACTGGCATTTGGGGAGATCACGGTAGTTTGGGATGATAGTTGCCAAAATGGATCAAGGACAAATCCACCAGATTTGAGTTCACTGTTCAAGATTTATTGTACCCCCTGAACAAGGAGCAAGTTTAGGATGGAAAATAAGGTTTGAAAAAAGCCCAAATTCATAGGATTATAGAATGGTTTGGGTTAGAAGGGACATTAAAGCCCATCCAGGGCATGGGCAGGGACCCCTCCCACTGGATCAGGGGCTCCAAGCCCCATCCAACCTGGCCTTGAACCCCTCCAGGGATGGGGCAGCCACCACTGCTCTGGGCAACCTGGGCCAGGGCCTCCCCACCCTCACAGCAAAACATTTCTTCCTCAGATCTCATCTCAATCTCCCCTCTTTCAGGTTAAAACCATTCCCCCTCATCCTTATCCTGCACTCCCTGATCAAGAGCTCCTCCTGAGCTTTCCTGCCACAGGTTCTCTCCAGGTGATTTCTAGGGTCACGTTTCATCATAAACCTTTTTCTATTGTGAGCAATACAGTGTTCCTCAAATCTTCTTCCCAGTTTGGCATCATCAGAGATGGGGGATTCTGCTCTGAACTTTGCACTTCCATATGACAGCTCAACATGCCCCACCTCTGCTTTCTGGGCAACGTGCACAAGAAATTTATTTGATTAAGTCTAATGAAGACAAGAGTGTTTCACACCTTTCTGTGAAACACCTCAATGCACTCCAGTCCAGCCTGCTGGTTTACAGATTGAGTTTTGAAGACTTGCAACTGCTCTACAGCTTCTAGAAAACCACAAAGGACACCAATAGTCAAAAGCAAGAACAAAGTTTCTTAAGCCTGGTCTGTCCTAGCTGAAGGTCTTGCATAGGAGGACCCACAGGGAGCTCAAGCCACTTCAGAGGGAACAATCTTTGCAGATGACAGAACAAATAATCACTGCCATACCCCAGCTTCCTATCTTGCACCTTCCTCCAGCTCCATATGTTTCTCTTTACCATGTAGAGTCTTCCTGCTCTTTAGCCAAATTCTCATGCATCAAACCATGCCAAGTCCTAAACTCACCAGAAACAGTGCATGGGATGCTGAATGCCTTGCATCTATCAGACACAGCCTGCTCATAGTCTCTACCTCTGGACAATCAGTGGTGTTTGTCGGGTCAAATGTGCCCTTAGGAAACCTCAAGCCATCCTAAAGAAGCCCCCATTCTTCTTAAGGTCCAATTTCTTCTCCAAAGACTGTCTGGAAGATTTCCAAAGGATGACCGGGTGCAGGTCCTGGTTCATCACACAGGTGAGCTCCAGCACCCAGCGTGCATGCTGTTATTCATGAATGCCATGCTGTGACAGGGCACAGCTGTATGTCCTACATGGTTTGGTCCAGATGCACTTATAATTTGCCTCCATCCTTCACTGTTTCTCTGTTGCTTTAGCTGTGTGCTCTCCTTTCTCTACATTCTCCATCCTGCTCCACAGTGGTTCCCTTTCCTCCACGTCTCTCAGATGATGGCAGCAGGGAGAAGGGAAGAGTCCAGTTTTTGAGCTGGAATAGCCTTACCTTCACTGTTTCTGGACAACCCAGGGTGCTGGTTCATGTTTGGTAGTAAATCCACAGCAGCTGGGGGAAATAAGTGCTGGCCAGGTCTCCAACACCATCATTATGGTGCCTCCAACACCATCATTGTGGTGCCTCCAACACTGCACTGCTTAAGGTATGAGAGCATCCCTGGAAACCTCTGCAGGCGCTGGAGGATTTCAAGTTAAGACATGAGCGAGGAGAGTAAGCTGAGATGAATAATTTATTTTGGTGAATTTCTCTTCCCTCTGTTTACAGATTGTCTAGGAGCAGATTGCAGCTTTCGCACCTCAATTCATTATTGGAAACTATTTGCAGATAGTTCCCGGTCTGCAACTCATTTGCTAACTCTGTTGGGAGTACTGCAGCGCTGAAATCAGAGCTGGGTGGATTGGTCATGTGGTGCTGCCATGTTCTTGTTCCTCCATGAAAGATATGTGACGTTTCGAGTCAGGCTGTAAGGGCAGATGCTCCTAAGCATGAATTGTGTTTTCATTTTCTGCCAGTGCTCTCCAGTAGCCCTTATGCACATCCCTGCATCTGCCCCTGCCAGGACATCCAGACCAGCCATGTGAAGTTGAACTAGGGCAACTGTTGGGTTTTGCACCCAGGACACGGCACCCTGGGTGTCCACACAGCCTGGAGAGCGAGAGGCTGGAGAGCAGCCCTGGGGAAAGGGATCTGGGGGTTCTGGGTGATGGCAAGATGACCGTGAGCCAGCAGGGCCCTGGTAACCAAAGGGCAACTGTGCCCTGGGGTGCATCCAGCACGGCATCGCCAACTGGATGGATGAGGGATGATGGATGAGCTGGATGGATGGAAGAGAGGGGATTGTCCTGCTCTGCTCTGCACTGGGGTGGCCTCACCTTGAGATGGGATTCCTGGTTCAGCTCATTTGGGCAAGCAATGGCAGAGGATGCCCAGGGATGCAGTGGTCTCCTTCCCTGGATGTGTTCAAAAAACCTGTAGACGTGGTACTTTGGGACATAGTTTAGTAGGCATGGTGGTGTTGGGCTGATGGCTGGACTGGATCTTCCTAGAGATCTTTTCCAACCTTAATGATTCTACAATACAGTGATGATTTCTATTTAAACCAGCTCTATAGAGGAGCACGTTTTACCCTTGGTCTAAGTTTGGGCTTTTGCTGCCCATCTCCCCACTCCCCTTGGCTCTACCTGCACATGCTGATGAGAATCTCCCACCCTCATATAGTCCATGTAGTCATGAACCTTATCCAGTCCATCATTTAGAAGGAAAAAACTCATCCTGCCCAGAAATCCAGGGGTTCCTGTGAGCTGCTAATAAAACCAGACACTTTGAGATGAGGAACCTTTCCCTGCAGACCCTACGAGTGCCCAGATCTGCTATGGAGGAGGCTCCTTTGAATCAAGAATCTGACCAGGAAGTCACTGAAGAAACCTCTTAGTGCTTTGTGTTTCTCCTTCTTCAAAGTCCATTTAGCACCTTTGACTGTTCCCAGTGGCTTCACCGTGAGCTCAGGGCAGCTTCAAGCCACACACAAGCTCCCATCCAGCTGAGTCGCCCTAAGGCTTCAAACCAAGCAGTTTTCTGCAAGAGATGCCTGAATAAATCCGTGGCCCTTCCTGCACAGCCCTATGATGCTCTGAAGGATTCTTGGCGTATCCCAATCTCAGCAGCACCGCCAAGACCAGGTGGGAACCTTTTACTGCGTGACGAGGGGGGATTGATGTGTCAGGCTGAAGCGAGTGCTGTGATGATTTATAGGAACAACTCGTCCAAACCGACCCTATTGCTCAAGCAGAAGAGGCCTGAAATCTGAGAGAAATCACAAGCAGAAACTATGAGGCTCATAATTCACCTTCCTGGGTGAGGTAGCAGCCATGGGGAATCGCTGGGGGTGGATGCACTGACAGAGGAAAAGCTTTTCTCACTCTGCTTTGCCCATCCAGGCTCTGGCACAGGTTTTCATGGCAATAGGTGCAAAACAGCACCTAAAGACAACACAGATAATGCCTTTTCCAGAACTGACGCAATACGGTCATGAGCTGAGGGGAGACCTCATCGGTCTCTGCAGCTCCAGGAAAAGAAGTCGTGGTGAGATGGGTGCTGGTTTCTTCTCCCAAGTAACAAGTGATGGGATGAGAAGAAGTGGCCTCGAGTTGCACCAGGGCAGGTTTAGATTGGATATTGGGAAGAATTTCTTCACGAAAGGGGTTCTTGGGCACTGGCAGAGGCTGTCCGGTGTAGTGGTGGAGTCCTCATCCCTGGAGGTGGTTAAAAGACAAGCAGACGAGGTGCTGAGGGATCTGGTTTAGTAGTGGACAGGTATAATTGGACCTGATGATCTCATAGGTCTTTTCCAACCAAATAATTCTATGATTCGATAGTTACATATACATATATTCAGTGTGCAGGTAGGATGATCCAATATTGCGTCCATGGATGTTTGGTCTGCTGGGAGAGTCAATCTGTCAGCATGAAACTCCTGTGCCCAGTGGTGTGCAATGATTCAAGTCTCAAAAATGGAGCAGTCACTACACTAAGATAAATCACAAAAGCACAGCACAGCTCATCGTCATGTGTGCAAACCTGTCCGAAGAGCCTTGCTGGTGCAGAGCCTCCCTGTGTTTGGCCAGTCTGTGTGGTATGTGTTTCACCTACTGAAAATGTCCAGGAGAGGACCATGACCTGTGTGACCTTCATATAAGACAATGGGTAGAGGGTATAATACGTAAACGATGTCAATACTCCTGATGGTGTTGTGTCTGCAGAGCCCTTCAAATTTGTATGCGAGAGTCTGACCCATTGTCTACCTATGCCTGTCCTCAGACCAGGTGAAAACTAATTCAAGACAAGATCTTCTTGCATTTCCAGAAGCATGACTTGTCCTAGGGTCCAGAGGGATCCCTGTCTAGTGGAGAAGGTAATATTCCTTGACCTGCTGATGGTCCACACTGCATTATACACCATGTGCTCATGCCTGCTCCTGTCTCCTGCGGGCACAGCTGGTTCCAGCACTCAGCTAGGCACAACAGCAAACAAACTGGTCTTCTAGTGTCCTTTTCCTGCCTCCTTGTTCCTCCAGGTGGTGTTTTCAGATGCTCACATCCCCATCAGACACAGAAGAGCTACAGCCACCAGGCAGTGGGGAGGAAAGACAAAAAAACCTTTAGCAAATCAGCACAAGGGGACTCAAGAATCAACTCCATTAGATCCTATTCTTTAAATGAGGTGTGAACATGGCAAAGGGCAATATTTTCCCCTTTTATGTGCCCTCTCTATTACTCCACATCCACCTCTCTCTTACACCTTCTCCTCATCACCCTTAAACCCAGGAATGTACCCCAAAGACATTAAATCCACTCTGCTCACAAATGAGGGTTAAAGAGAGCAACTGAGAGGTTGACACTTTGCAAACAAGACTCAATGCAAAGGAAGAGAATTGATCTAAGTATGATTAAGCATTAGATAAAGATGAACACGTAATTATCCAGTCAAAGCAAGGTGTCTCTTGATCTTGGTGAACGTTGGCTCCTTTCCGAGCTGCAAATGAGCTGCACAGAATTACTCATGCTGTAATTGCAAGCCACCTCAGATCTCCCAGGAGATCTTCTACTTGGGAGACTCCTCCTTCACTCAGTCCTTGCTAGACAGCTTTTAGGCAGGTTGGGAAATGGGAAGCACAAGTGTCCAATATGCAGGCAGAGAAGGACCCAGACTCCTGTACCTCGTGCTGTGAGCTTGGAAAGCAAGCTCACATTGGGACACCCGTCATAGCGTGGAGCACCACTTTGCACACCAAGGTCACAGCCACAGTGGTGACCTGTGTGTTACAAATGGTTGGGTCTCAAACGAGCCCAAAGCAGTGCAGGAATCTGCAAGAAAAGTCACTCTCAGTCCTCAGTAGTGGTGCTCTCTCCATTTCAAGATTAACCTTTCAGAAATGTCAGCCAAACAGCCTCACACTGCCTGCTGCCATCCTGGTAGAACCTGTAATTTTTGGTGTTGTGACTGCAGCTTCGGTTTAACTCCTTCATTACACGTGTCCACCTTCCAGTGCTCTCCCTGACAATTCCAGGTCCAGGGTCCTTTTATCTGCAGCGATCTTGATGCTCTGCACATAGGTGACCTTTCTCTCCTGATGCACCACTTGGGATGGCAAAGTCAGAGGGCACTGCTGAAACGCTAAATCTTGAAGGTGTGTTTAACAATGAAGAGCAGCGTACTCCTAACCCGTGGTACCCGGCCTGTCACTGCAGAAAGAGCAGAGCATCATCCTCTCTCTCCAGAAGATGTCCACAAACCCTCTGTTGAAAGCCATGGTCCCACCTGAGGGTCGCAGCCTTGGCTTTTTAGGTGTAGTGGTCCCTCAGCAGCATCTTTACCAAGTGCTGCCTTGTGCTGTGTGTACGGAAGAGAGGGGCTGTATGGTGCTGAGCTCTAGGATGTGCCAAGTAGGACAGGGGTGCAGCACACGTTGGTTAGGGTGTAGGCATGGACACAGGATGGGCAGGGATAGAGCTGGAGATGGCCCTTACACACGCAGAAGAAGTAGAGGGAACAAGGCACGCAAGGCAAAAGGAGCAGAGAAGGTAAGTATTATGCTTAATCTGGGATGCAATTAGGAATGTAGGCTGGAGGTGTGGGAAGGAAGAGAACTAGGGAGTCATCCCTGCACCCCTGCACTCTGGAGGGGCAGAAGGACAATGCACAAAGAGAAAGGTACCTCTCATTCCCAAGGGGACGGAGGAGAGGGGCTCAAGGCGTTAGGCTGTACCTTTACATTTGGACCTTGTTAGAGGGTGTCTGTGGGATTACAGATCTCTTGGATTATTTTTAGGTGAGATTTCAGACGTGGATGACTGCAAGTGAAAACTCTAGCAGGAGAAGGGATGGGGCAGCCACCACTTCTCTGGAGAACCTGGGCCAGGGCCTCCTCATCCTCACAGCAAAACATTTCTGCCTAAGATTTCATCTCCATCAGCCCTCTTTCAGCTTCAAACCGTTCCTCATCATCCTATGCCTGCATTCCCTGATCAAGAACCCCCCCTTTAGCTTTCCTCGAGCCCCTTTCTGTACTGGAAGCTGCTCTAAGGTCCCCCTGGAGCATTCCCTTCTCCGGGTTGAACAGCCTGTCCTCTCACAGGAGGTGCTCCAGCCCTCACACCATCTTTGTTGCCTCCTCTGGACTCGGTCCAACAACTCCATGTTCTTCCTGTGCCATTGAGTATTATTGTATGAGAACACGGCTTTATTTACCATTGGGAGGTTCTGCCCTGCACTGAGAAAAGTCAGAATGGTTTCCATTCTGGTGGTGGCACTGAAGGTCCTGAAAGGCTTACAGGTGAGGTAGGTCCTGCTCCTACCCTCCAATCCCAGCTTGGGGCACAATCCAGAGCTCTGCCAGCTGCTCTGGTCCTGGAAGCTCTGCACCTCAGCCCTGCTCCAGCACGCTGCTTCTATCCATCTGCCCATGTCTCCTAACAGCAGCTTTTCCCCTGCTCTCCTCTCAACGCTTCGGTCATGGGTGACAGATAAAATGTCAGTAAGAGATCTCTAGCAGACATCTGGAAGCCATACCTCCCTGCTATGTGGGGACAGCTGAGGCTGTTTGCATAATTAAAGCTCACACTTGGTCAACGACCTCCAGCTGGCTCAGATGGCCACTTAGGCCTTCCTTTGGTTGCACTTCTTTTTCCCATAGATGATTGTGGCGTCGGCATGAGGAACCCCACAGATCTTCAGGTGAGATGGGTTGTTGTACATGGGAGAAATGGTTTCCTGGCTCATCTTGGAGCAACACCTACAGAGAAAGATGCAAACCGAGGAGGCCTTCAAGAGATGTGGTTATGACCCAAGACCTCAGTGCAAGCTGCTCTGGAGATTGTGAATATTCGGGTGACAAGCCATAAAGGAGGAACGTATATTTAATAGCATACATGTATCTATGTGTACATAGATATAGAAAAGTACATGTGGCAGCAGTGTGATAGCTCTTGCCAGCAGGGACAATGCCACCATGTCTTCATGTTCCAGATATTGGGCTTTCTCTGGCACCATTGTGTCCTCCTCCTTTCCCCACTGAGCAGATGAGTTCACTTAATAAAAGTCTGTCTTTCTGCTTCCCAGGACAAATGCCGATGGGAACTGCTTATGCAGTAAGAACTTGTTCGCTCCCAGCTGGGGAAGGAGGAATGAGGAGGAACGAGAAGCTTGACACTGCTTCATCTTCAACCACGTGTTTTTGGGTAAACTGAGACAAGATGATGTCCTTCCTGGATGGATTCCAAGGGAGCAGGCGTCCAGGTGCTCCTCCTGCCTCCCAAAGGAGCATCCTGGACCAAACCCATTGCAGCGGGAGGAAGCATTGTGGGTCCAGGTGCTCCTGTTGCATCCCCAAGGATCTTCCTGGCTCCAGGGACCAAACCCACTGCAGCAGCAAGAGATGCTGCCGATCCAGGTGCTCCCTGTGCTCCTGAGGAGCATCCCTGCTCCAGTGACCAAACCCACGGGAGAGTCATCTGGGTCCAGGTCCCTCTTGCCCCTGCCCAGAGAGCATCTCCAGGCTCCAGAGACCCATCCCCAAGCTCGGGGGCTCTGCTGCCCCTGGGACCCCCGGCCGAGGGATGCAGGGGGAGGATGCGGGATGGAGGGGGGATGCGGGATGGAGGGGGGATGCGGGATGGGGAGGATGCAGGATAGGGGGGGATGAGAAATGGAGGGGGAGATGTGGGATGGGGGGGATGCAGGATGGCGGGGAGATGCGGGATGGGGGGAGATGAGGGATGGAGGGGGATGCGGAGGATGCGGGATGGGGGGGAGATGAGGGATGGAGGGGGATGCGGGATTGGGGGGAGATGAGGAATGGAGGGGGATGCGGGATTGGGGGAAGATGCGGGATTGGGAGGATGTGGGATGGGGGGAGATGAGGGATGGAGGGGGATGCGGGATGGGGGGAAGATGCGGGATGGAGGGGGATGCGGGATGGGGGGGAGATGGGGGGGGGGGGGGGGGTAGGATGCGGGCCGGCGCTCGGGCATCCCTATCCGCGGCTGCCTTTAGGTGGCACCTCTCCTCCAGGAATGAGCCTTCCGGAGCCGCCCGGCCCTACCCGGGCCCCGCGGGGGCTCCGGCGCGGCTTCTCCGCCAGCGCTGCCCCTGCGCGCTCCGTCTGCCCCCGGCCCCTCCCTCCCTCCCTTCCTCCCTCCATCCATCCCCTCCATCCCGTCTACCCCCGTCCTCCCTCTCACTCCTCCAGCCAGTAAATCCGATCTAGGCTGATTCCTCTCACGTCAAACCACATGATCCCATAAAACATTCATCGCCTTCTTCTCCCATCCCCGCTCGCTCCCGGAATTCAGCGCCGCAGGCTCCGCGCTCCCCGCCGCCGCGGGAGCCGCCGCAGCCCCGGCCCCGTGCGTGCGGCGGGCGGGAGGGGAGGACGGGAGGACGGAGGGAGGAGGAGGCAGGCAGGCAGGCAGGGAGGGGGAGCCTCGCCTGGATGCTGACTCCAGCTCGGGGGCTGCTCATTCCCCCGATGAGCCAGGGCGGCGGCACTGGGAGAGACCCCCCCCCGCGCTCCGCCTGAAGTTTTCCACCAAGGATCTTGGCTCCGCTTTCCCAAGGATTTGTAACCGCTGCCCGCTCGACTTCGCGCCTCCAGACGTGCCTTCCCCGACCCCTAAGATGAAGAGGGCGATAGCTGAAGGTAGGAGCATCCTTCCCCCCCCACACCCCCCCGCACCCCCCCCACATTCCCGGGGGGCGGCGGCGGCGCGGGGCGAGGCGGCCCCGTCCCCAACTTCGCATCGCACCGGGAACTTCCCTCGCTCCAACTTTTTTTTTTGTGTTGTTTTTTTTTTCCGGTAGGGACAGCCGAGTCCCGCCGTGGGGAGAGGGGCGAACCCCCGGGGCTTGGGCTGGGCTGGGGGATGCTGGGATCGGCCGGTGGGAAGCGGGAGAAGGCGCGGGGGGGGAGCGATGGGGAGGCGAGGCTGGAGATGGGCTCGGCATGGCGGGAGAGCAGCGGGCTGAGCCCCCCCCTCCAGCCCCAACCTCTCGGAGGAGAGGGGGTGAGGGACAGGCAGCCCCCCGCCTCGGCCATGGGGTGCCTGGGCTCCTGGCGAAGTTGGGATGCTGCCGGGGGAAGCGCATCCCGCACCCTGCATCCCGCACCCTGCATCCCGCGGGGCTCGGAGCTGCTGCTCCTGCAGAGGGAGCCGGAATGGGGAGCGATGGGGAATGGGGGAGCCCGGCTTCCCACCCCCGCTCCCAGTCCGAAGCTCCGCTTCCCAGCCCGAAGCTCCGTCTCCCGCGGGTGCCTTCAGCCGGGGAAGTTTGTGGATGCTCCGCAGGTGCGGTGGGAGCCATCCCTCAGGGACTTCCCACCTCAGCCTGATGGTCCTTTAGGGAAGAGCTTGGTGTGCAGGAGGGACCCCCACATCGGCTGGTCGAGGCACACAGAGCGTGGGGCTGGCCTGGCAGAGCATCCTGGGGCTGAAAACAGCTCTTTTCCATCTGCTTTGGCAGCCTTGGCCACAACCTGTGCTTCCAGGCTCCTGGTGTGCAGGGATGGGACTGGGGCTGCTCTTGGAGCTGCCCTGCTGTGCAGTCGTAGCTTGGCCGTTTGCAGTCACTCTGGGTGAAACCCTGAACGACGGACCTACATTTGGAGGAATGCATGCTTGGAGCACTCGGAGAAGCGTGTGCCACCCAGGTGTGTTTGCTGGAAACCCAGCCCACGGGCTGCGATTTCCAACTGGAGTGCGCAGCCCATGGTGGGAGCTCCACCGCCATCCAGGCAGCGTTGGGCATCTTGCTGCACGGAGTTTTTGCCCGCGTGTGCCATCCCAGCTTGCTTCCCGTCTCTGTCATTGACATAAATACAATCTTTTTTCCTTTCATTCTTTCTTTGGAGGGCGCTCTGGCAGGTTTATTTGGGATGATCGGACATATCCAAGCTCTGAGCCAAAGAGCACGCCGCCTCCTTTAGAGAATTCCTATCATTTTTAATTCTGGAATGGCCAATTCTGGAATGACCAATTCTGGAATGGCCAACTCCTGTTTGGGAAATGCCCCGGGAATAGGGTCAGGTTGCGCTCATAGCCTCTCCCGTGGGCCTTTAAGGGGTACTGATATTTCAGGGTTCGTTTGCGACGTGCTGCACCGTAGCCTGGTGCATGGCTTACCCATCGATTCGTACCCAGGGCTTTTGGTTGCTGGTGCCCAGACTCGCCGTGCCAGGCTGGTGGTGAGGGCTGTTTTGTCTGCTGTGACGCTGTAGGATGCTTTCAGCTGTGCCGAACAGCATCCAGGTGATGGGTGTGGTACAGGAGAGCCTCTCTCGTGCCGTTCTACCCTGCTGCAGCACAGCGCTTTCCCTTACGTTGTGACATTCCCAGCGTCGTGTGAAGCAACCCAGAAGACAATGAGATATAAAATGTGTGTTCCAACGGCTTTATTTATAGAACAGGGCTTTGAGGGGTTTGGGTTTGAATGATTTTGTTTCCCTGCAGTTTATGAATTGTTCCTGCAAGGGGCAGGGGAGCCTGGGCTGCCAGGAGGTGCGACTGCAAGTCCTTAGGAACCTTGGGAGATTATGTTTTGCTGAGTGACCATCCTGCTGTGGCTGGACTACATTTCCCACCGTGGGCTGCCAGGATACTTCAAGTGCCTGGAAGCCTGAAATAGTCACCAAGGGCAGTTTGACCAGCGGAGCTTTTCCCTGGTGTTCTCAGCACTTTCTGCCTTATTAACACAATTTTCTTTACATTGGAAGAGATCTTTCCGTGCTTATTCTTATGCAAAATATATATTTGTTTAAGAAACAAATACAAATCTATGCAATATGAGAACCTACACCAACCTCAGGGACTGGGATTCACTGCTGTGAGAACAGCTCTTTGTCTTGTGAGAAGATACCGCTCATCTATGCGTTATTTTTCTTTTTCCTCTCTGTATAATGTTTGTTTGCATGAAGGGTCTGCAGCGTTTTCTGGGCTCCGTCCTCCCTTCCCCACCAAGCAGCCCATCCCTCAGACCTATGTCCTGTAGGACCGTCAAAGGGTGTGTTTGGAGAGGTTTTCTTAAAGAGGAATATCAGGGTGCAAAGGTGGAGGTGCTGTTGCACGGCTCCGTGCCTGGATTTTGTGTCAGTGCAGATGTCGTTGGGTCCCTGCTGGTTCTGTGATGTTTTCCCCACTATGAGCGCCAGAGAAAGCTGGTCCAGAAAAGAAGTGAATTAGAAACAGCGAGAAAGGCACTGCCGCTCTCTCCGCTGCGGTGGCTTGTGGGCAGCATGTGCCTGCACTGCTCGCCACCAGCGCAGGGAGCGTGGCTGTCCTGTCTCAACAAGCTGCATCCTTCATTAATTCCCTCCATCCGTGTTCGGATGCTCTGGGCTTCACTTCGGTTAAAACCTCCTGGGAGCCTGTGCAGAGGCTGTTCGTAAGGATGAAGGAGATGGTGGTGGGAAGGAATAAGGTGAGGAAAAGGGCAGTTTCCTGCACAACTGAGGTACCTCCCTCTGCTTTCATCTGCTATGTGCTCTGCTCTTGGGCATGGAAGGAGAGGGCAGCAGAGTGGTTGTCCATCCATACACTCAACCCGGTGGCTCACTGGAGTTGGGAACTGGCAGGGGATGTGAGGGTCCATGACTGACACCCCCATAGGTATCTTGATAGCTCTGTGACAATCAGTGACGAAGGCCTTGTGCCTGTATCATCTTCTTCTGATCCATCCATACTCTCGACCCGGTGGCTCACCGTGGAGTTGGGAGCTGGTAGGGGACGTGGGGGTCCATGACAGACACTCTCACAGGTGTCTTGATAGCTCTGTGACAATCAGTAACGAAGGCCTTGTTGCCTGTGTCATCTTCTTCTGACACCAGCGATGACTTTGGCCACTAAGCCTTCCAAAGGAAGAAGCAAAATCCACAAAATACAGCACCATCTCTGTGGGTTTTCCACCTTCTTTGGCTTGGAAGCAGCGAGGGAGAGTGTGAGATGGGGGCAGGGAAGGATGCTCTGGAGGCCAGCTCTGAGGCACAGTGCTACACGCGCTGATACTGGCTTTGAGGAGCTGCTGCCTACCCTGGAACGCACAGCGCCTTCCTTCCCTTCCCTTCCCTTCCCTTCCCATCCTCCTAAGCCTTGAGGGAGAGGAGGAGGGAGAGGGAAGATCAGTTGAGCCAGAGCCTCGGCACAAAGGAGGACAAGGAAGATTGCAAAGAGCTGAGGTCTAATCTCTGCTCTGGCTGCCGTGCCCGTTGCTCGTGAGGCTCAGCGCAGGGTGCATCCTGCTGGAGAGGCTGAAGCTGCAGCTCCAGTGCAGGATTCACCCGGCGCATCCAGCGGGAGGTGGAACCGAAGGGAGAAGAAAGGAATCGGTCTAATTAGGTGTGCATTCTCTTCCCCTTGGATTTGCAATGCTTTCTGCTGCTGTCACCTTCATTAAGACATATCTCTGAGTGCCAAATGCCTCTTTTGATGTTCCTAAAGAGGCTTTTTTATGCAGAAGGCACGCACGCAGTGGAACAGGAGTATCCTGTTGCACTGCTAAGAGGTGCCCTAAGAGGCAGCATCGCAGTATGGTGCCTGCAAGGGCTGGGAATTGCCCTCGTGCTTCTCCCCCATCCACAGAGAAAGCTTCGTGCTATGTCCTAAGCCAGGTGGGTCTGTCCAGTGAGGAACAGGGTTTCAGGGCTTCTCCATGACAGACACACAGGGAGGTGTGGGAGGGAGGCGTGTGATCTACAAAGCCCAGCCTCTCCTCCACTTTCATGCTTGTGGTTGCAACTCCTTGAGGTTTCCGGAGACTAAGGGAAGAGGGAGACAATTGTACGGAGAAATCGTAATCAGCAAGAAGAAGCAAAAGGTGGATCCTTCTGTGTTTGCACAGAGACGCCAAAGCAATTCGTGGAGACCTTGCTAAACTGTGCAGACTCGCCTCAGCCTGCACCGGTGCCTCGTTACAGCTCTTGGGACATGGAGCAGCCTGAGGTTTGGGTGATGATCCATTACGGTGATGTTCAGCAACGATGTGTAAGCTCAGAGCAGAAGGATGTCCAAGTGGCACAGATGTTTCCTATGCGTGCGTGCAGCATGCATGCATGTAAAGAGGAACACATCTGCTTGTGGTGTTGCACAGGCTCTGTCTGTATTTACTCTGCTTTTAAAGAGCTCCTGGAAGTCAGGTCTTCTGGAACCTGGCCTTGGCCCTGCTTCTGGCTTTATTGTATCCTTGACCAGGTCAATGAGCCTTTCTGTGATTTAGTTTCAGCTTTTCCAGCTCTGGTACTGGGAGAGGGATGCTGAGTTATCTCCCGAGGGATGCAGAATATGCTTAAAAGATCACTGCGGAGCTAAAATGTGCAGGTCTGTGCAATTGCAGATCACTTCTTCAGCCGTGACACAGTGTCAAGCTACGAGACTGATGAGATTCTCCTTAGGGGTCTTGCTGCATCAACAGCCGGGTTGTCTCTTTGGTCTGGCCTGCTTTCCTCACAACCCTTGCATTTTAGCTTGGAGTTGATCTGTAGCACCAGCAGATTTTGCAAGGTTCATTGTCTCTCCAGTCTCTGCTCCTGGAATCAGGACGCTAGAGAAGTGGCTGCAACCCTTCTCCTCCAGGCAGCAGCGATGTTAAGGTTCTCTCTGAGTGGGTCCAGCAAGGCAGGGATTATGGAAGATTTGCTTTTCTAGAGTAGTTTGGAAGGGACCTCTGGAAGTGTCTAATGAACCTCCTGCTCAAAGCACCGATAATTTCAATTCTGAATGCTTAAGGACTTGTTCTGTCAACTTGCAAGTGTCTCCAAGAATGGAGATATCTTCTGCTCCTCCATAACTCAGATTTCTTGGCTTGTCTGGCTGCTCCACACCTTTGTCACTTGGCCTGGGTCAGGACTATGAATGGCCTATGACCCTTTGGCATGGTTGGGGGTACCTTTTGTGTGTCCCTTAGCATGGCAGTTGTGTAAACTGCAGTGCCTGTGTCCATGCGTGATGGGAGTAAGTGGTTGTCCCTGTGAGTTCAGGAGCAGGCATCAAGAGAGATACCAAGGAGGACCTGAGAGTGATGGTCACAGTCTTGGTCCTCGTCCAGGGCTCTGGGAAAGGCAGAAGGCGTTTCCAGACATCTCTGTGTTGTACCTGTGTGTTTACTTTTCTGACTGCGTTTGGAGGTGAAGCGCTTGGATGTATTTTCTGTGTAATGGTTACAGCTCTCCCAGCGTGGTGTCCCACATCAACATTATTAAAAGCAGTTTCCCGGAAAATCTTTAGTCCTCAAATGCACCCTGTGCTGGAAGCCTTTTCTGGACACTGTGCAGTGGCATAGATATCTCTGAGGACACAATTTAGCATGGCCACATCCCAGAATCCTGGAGGTGCTGGTGGGAAGGACCCTCTGGAGGGTCCACACTCCCACCCTGAGCAGGCCTAGTGCTCGTGCCAGATCAGGTCTGCTTTGACTGTCTCTAGCTGAGCTATGAAAACCTCCAGATATTGGGACTTTCCCAGAGCTGACGCTGATTAAGAAGATTTTCCTGCTGTCTGAACTGATCCTCCCAAACTGCAGTTCTTGGCCGTGGCTCCTTGCTGTGTCATCTGGCCTCACAAAGGAGTTTTGGCTCTGTCATCCTTAGAACTGCCTTTGAGCAGTTGTAGGCTGCAATTAGATTGCCCATCACCACCTCTTTGCCAACCCAACCATCCTGACTTCCTCTACCTGACCTTGTAGGGCATCTGCTGTAGGATTTTCACCGTTTAGCTCACCCTGCTCTGGACTTTTTTTTGATTTGATGTATTAACTTTGGACTTAGGGGCTTATAGCTGGACGTGGTGTTTGAGGAGCAGCCTCTGTCTCTCCACTGAGAGGGGCAGTAACTTCCACCACTCTGCTGTCTACATTCTTCTTGGCACCCTGCAACTGGCTTCTCCAGTCGCTCTGCTGACTGGTTGGTTCCCCATGCTGCAGCCCAAGATCCTGTCCAGATAGCTAAGGAGAAGGTAGTCCATAACACATGTTGTCTTATTACTTCCACCGCCAGCTGATGGTGGAAACTTCAGTTTTCAGCTGAAAGAGGGGAGATTGAGGTGAGATCTTAGAAAGAAATGTTTTGCTGTGAGGGTGGGGAGGCCCTGGCCCAGGTTGCCCAGAGCAGTGGTGGCTGCTCCATCCCTGGAGGGGTTCCAGGCCAGGTTGGATGGGGCTCGGAGCCCCTGATCCAGTGGGAGGTGTCCCTGCCCATGGCAGGAGGGTGGAACTGGATGGAATTTGAGGTCCTTTCCAATCCAAACCATTCCATGATTCTATGATCATCCTTAAGTGATCAAAGTCCTTTTGCCAAATGCTACTTGGTTTGCTGCTTACTTTCTGTAGTTGACTCAGAAAACCTTTCTTGTCCTGCATTTCCTTTATGCAGTGAGGTCTCCATGAAGGTCTGGAGAGTCTTTATTGTCAGCTATGCTTTGATCCTCATCCCCAGATGCAATTCCACATGGAGATAAAAAAAAGGCCCAGAGAAAGCAAATGTAAATACAACAGTAGAGTGAGTTTTGCTGCCTGGATGGGAGTTTCCAGCCCATCACAGCTTTACTCCATCCCGTGGGAGTTCGGCACGTTCCCTCAGATGGCTCTTTGAATCTTGGTGCCTTTTTAACAGTTGAGCTTTCTTTCATCTCTCTGTGTTGCACCTTCCACTGGAAACAAAGGAATGTTTCCATTCAAATTTGATGCCTTCTTTTCTTCCCTGAGTGCAGGGAATAATTATAGTGCCTCACATGGATTTGTAGTAATTGATCAGTTATTAGTGCTGATTATATATTACATGATGGGCTGGAAGAAGGGGCACTTTTGCAGTTGGAGTGATGTTCACAGACTCATAGAACGGTTTGTGTTGGAAGGGACCTCAAAGCCCATCCAGTTCCAACCCCCCGCCATAATGGGACACCTCCCACTGGATCAGGTTCCTCAAAGCCACATCCAACCTGGCCTGAAACACCTCTTTCAGCTGAAAATCCTTCTATTATCCTCTCATTGCACTCCCTGATCCAGAGCCCCTCCCCAGCTTTCCTGGAGCCCCTTTCAGTTTTGGAAGCTGCTCTAAGGTCTCCCCACAGCCTTCTCTTCTCCAGCCTGAACAACCCCAACTCTCTCAGCCTGTCCTCGTACGGGAGGTGCTCACATTATCTCCATGGCTTCCTCTGGACTCACTCAACAGTTCCATGTCCTTCCTGTGCTGAGGACTCCAGAGCTGAATGCAGGGCTTCAAGTGAGGTCTCACCAGTGCAGAGCAGAGGGGCAGAATCCCCTCCCCGACCCTGCTGATCCCTCTGCTTTGGATGCAGCCCAGGACACTGTTACCTTTCTGGGCTGTGAATATACTTTGCAGTGCCCGTTGAGCTTCTCATCCCCCAGGACCCCAAGTCCTTCTCAGGGTTGCTATCAATCCATCCTCTGCCCAGCCTGTAATTGAGGTTGGGATTACCCCAACCCGGGAGCAGAACCTTGCACTTGGCCTTGTTGAACTTCATGAGGTTTGTACATGTTCTGAGATAACAGTTCAGAATTGCTTGCTGCTGTGTCAGATCATCCCTTGTGTGCTGGTCATTGGGGAAAATGGGTTAACTCATTTTTGCCTTTCTCTTAAGAGCAAATCTTTTGCAAGAACCATCTGGCTGCTAAATTCCTCTCCTGAAGCTGTGCAGTTTGCTGGGAGTTCATTTGCGTCTTTAGCTACTAAAGAGAAAGTAAAAGTGACTGATTAGTCTAAGATTGGGACCGTTCACATCAAAGTGACAGATTTTGTGAGCTGGATTTGGGGAAGTGTTTAAAACTGGTGTGTTTTCATTAAATTTTGAAGACCGCGGGCAGAACTCTGCTCTCGGCGCTCCAGTGCAGCTCTTGACTCCGCGCCGTTATGTCAGAGTGAATTGTGTGGCTGTTAAAATTTGTGCGCGCTTGTTTGATGACTTTAAATATTGATTTTAATTGTGCGTCTTTCGTAAGGCTGTGAGTGATGATCGGAGCTGCGTACAACACCCCGTGTTCTTAACAGCAATGCGCACAGGGAAGAGATGTGGCCTCAGCCTCACTCTTCAGCAAAAGGCAGAGGGAAGAGGAAAGGAAAGATCTTTTGAGGCCCCAAATTCAGCTTTTCCTGCTTCAAGGCTCCACGGGGATTTGTCAGGAACATTCTATCAGCTGCCAGGCAAGTCGGGATCTCAGAAGTGGTTCGTGAGTGCTGGTGTCAGTCTGCGAAGGGTCCATGCCCTCGTCTAGCAAAAGGCGTCTTTTGAGCAGACACTGAGTTTGTTAATGTTATTTTTGTCTCTGCGGAGGAAAATGATCACCTGAAAGCCACCAGGACCTTTAGGACTTGCACATCTCCACGGCATCCATATGTTTTTAGGGGTGATGGGAAGTCCGGGGGGCAGCTGGAGAGCAAGCCCCTCTCCCTGGGTCTTCCTTCGCAGTGCGTGCATCCAGCATGGATCTGGCTGTGATTGATGCTTTCCATGCCTGTGCAAACATGGTTAGCGTTGGCTTTACACTAGAGGGCTGTCTGTCCCTTTCCCTTCCGAGCGCTGTGCGCTGCGAACGCTCCTGTTCACAGTATCCACACAATTTGGCGGCGGACGGGGCTATCAAGCAGGGAATGCGATACGGGGTTGCATTTACTGCTCACCGCCTCTTTTTGTGCTGCATAAGAACATCCGTGTCCTGGTCTGGAGGGCCCTTTGAAGCTGTTTGTCTCGAGAGATGTGAAACCTCTCTGGTTTTATCACCAGGTGCTCTGTCCTCCTGCACAGGTCAGCAGCCTTCGTGCACGAAGCGTCAGGTTTCAAACCAGCGGGAGCGTGGCCCTCCTGGTTGTTCAGGCCACTTCCGTTGTCAGGATTAATAGCACAGGGGCTCTGGGAGTGTGGTATCTCCTCCCGCTGCCCTGTGCTCGTGAGGAGCTGCAGCCCTGAACATTTGCACATGCATCTCTGCAAGCTGTGGAGTGCAGCCAGGGGAAGGTGCCGTGGAAGTGGCCACCTTGGAAGCAGGAGAGTCTTAAATGTCCTAGGGAGGAAAGAGATTTGAGAGCTTTTGTTCCACAGGCTCAAGTGGGATGGCTTCCTTGGGCTCTTCTGCTAACAGCAGGGCTGGGAGATGGCCTGTTGGACCTGCGCTCCATCTACAACCAACCATGGGCTGGGCCAGCAGCTGCTGGCAGATGTCAG
This sequence comes from Cuculus canorus, assembly GCF_017976375.1. Classification (NCBI taxonomy): domain Eukaryota; kingdom Metazoa; phylum Chordata; class Aves; order Cuculiformes; family Cuculidae; genus Cuculus; species Cuculus canorus. Next base: position 11,438,822 of record NC_071417.1, read on the forward strand.
AGAGAAGGGATTTTGGGAGCAGGAGCAGACTGAGATCTGCTGTCATCTGAACTCAGGGCAGGGACGTCCCTTTCTAAGGATCTTGGCCACCACGAAGGCCAATCGTTTTGGGTTCATGCAGGTGCTCACATCACAGGTTTGTTTAATTCTGTCCCCACTCACCATCAGCTAAACTGGTGATGATGGTGAAGATGAAACCAGTTCAGTACAAGAAAGACATTGAGGCTATGGAGTGTGTCCAGAGGAGGGCAGTGAGGCTGGTGAGGAATCTGAAGAATAAGTCTTACAAGAAGCCCCTGAGGGACCTGGGATTGTTTAGCCTGGAGAAGAGGAGGCAGAGGGGAGACCTCATTGCTCTCTGTAGGTCCCAGAAAGGAGGTTGTGCTGAGGTGGGTGTTGGGGCTCTTCTCCCAAGGAACAAGTGATAGGACAACAGGAAATGGCTTCAAGTTGCACCAGGGGAGGTTCAGATTGGATATTGGGAACAATTTCTTTACTGAGAGAGTGGTGAAGCCCTGGCAGAGGCTGACCAGGACATTGGTGGAGTCTCCATCCCTGGAGGGGTTCCGAAAATGTGTAGATGTGGCACTTGGGGATGTAGTTTAATAGACACGGTGGGTTTGTGTTGATGGTTGGACTTTGTGATCTTAGAGATCTTTTCCAACCTTAATGATTCTATGATTCAATGAAGTTCACCTCCACTTAGCAAACTTGGTTTGAATTCAGACCTTTCCTTGGAGTGCTACGGCTGCCTGGAGAGATGCAACCACAAACACAAGCCCCTCAGTGACATCCGAGTGCATTGTGCCAGCTGCATTCAGGGCATTTGTTCCCCTTCCTGGATGCCTGTGCAGTCAATGTTTGGATTGGTTTGGGCAGGAGTGCTGTTAATGGAGAGCAGCCAAGTCCTTTGGTCTTTGCTAACAAGGCTCTGCTTCAGTGAGCAGGGCTGGAGGTTGGGGGGATGCAGGGAAATGGCCAGAAGCCAGGGAAGGGAGGCACTGGTGGGTGGGAATGGGGTGCTGGGCAAGCTCTAGGGCTGTATTTTGCCCACACCAAAGCACAGATGTTGGTTCTCTGTCCGCAGCTGATTTGTCAAGTCCAGGGACTTCTCTCCCTGCCTCTTTTCTCAATTTGCAGCTAATATATCCTGAAGGGAGGGTGTAATTAATAATTGTAATTACAGCAGCTCAAAGTCCTGAGCAGTAACATTGACCACCCACGTGGATGGTGGGAGATGGCCCTGCCACGAGGAAGCTGGATGTGGAGGTGGCCTGTTGGACCTGTTCTCCATCCACCACTTCCCATAGGCTGGGACAGCACACCACTCACACCATGGTGCTGAGGGCATTCTTCTGCAATATTGTCCTTAGGGACATGGTTTAAGGGAGTGTTAGGAATGGTTGGACTCTGATCCAGTGGGTCCTTTCCAACCTGGTGATTCTATGATTCTATGATTATCAGGCTTGGCACTGTGACTGCTTCCCTGGGAGTTGTTCCAGCGCTCCACCACCCTCTGCCTTCCCTTTTTGTGCTGGTCCTGCTCCTCTGTCTAACAGCCTCTGCAGACCTTGCCCTGGGTTCTCCATGGAACACATCAAGGTCTGCAGAGCAGCCCAGCTCTTTCCAGAGACCAACATCACTGCATGGACAAGGGATGTGGGAGGAGGCAGAGTGCTGCTTCTGCCTTTCCCTGCCCGTGGTGTGGGACGTTCCTTGCCCGTGTGTCCAACCGGGCTGATGTGCCGGGCAGGTGGGAAAGTCCCTTGGGAGCTGCTCGGCTGGGCCGGTGGGCTGCATCCCTCTGCTCCAGCCCCAACTTCCCCTGTATTTCTGCTCTTTGGTGGAGATCAACAGCTGCTGAATGCCTTGCTTGGCTGCTTTGATTTCAATCCATAAAATGAGTTGCAAACCCTCTGGGTGAGAAAACATCAGCTGAGAGTAAAGGGATTCTGCCAGTCAAGCATGTCTGGATATTGGGGGAGGGGGGTCAGCTCCTGCAAGCTTTGACGTGTCATCTTTAAGCATCGGTTTCTGACATCATGGGGTGAAGTGAGACTTCAGCTTGGGCTCAGAGGCAGACCCTGCCTGAGATCCTGTGGTTTGCACCTACGACTGGAAGAGGTAACATAGAACCATGGAATGCTCTGGGTTGGAAGGCACCGTAAAGCCCATCCAGTTCCAAGCCCTGCCATGGGCAGGGACACCTCCCACTGGATCTGGTTGCTCCAAGCCCCATCCAACCTGGCCTGGAACCCCTCCACTGCTCTGGGCAACCTGGGCCTCCCCACCCTCACAGCAAAACATTTCTTTCTAAGATCTCACCTCAATCTCCCCTCTTTCAGCTGAAAACTGTTCCCCCTCATCCTATCCCTGTCCTCCCTGATCCAGAGCCCCTCCATGGCTTTCCTGGAGCCCCTTTCAGAGCTGGAAGCTGCTCTAAGGTCTCCCCACAGCCTTCTCTTCTCCAGGCTGAATGACCCCATCTCTCTCAGCCTGTCCTTGTTCGGGAGGTGCTCCAGCCCTTGGATCATCTCCGTGGCCTCCTCTGCACTCGCTCCAACAGCTCCATGTCCTTCCTGTGCTGAGGACTCCAGAACTGGACACAGAGCTCCAGATAGAGCAGAGAGGCGGAATCTCCTCACTGGCTCTGCTGTTCCCACTGCACAGGACACGGTTGGTTTCTGAGTTGCCATCTCTCCCAGTCTTTTTTAGGAAAAGCCGTTTCTAACATGACGTGCTGTTTGCTGCTGGGGCACTGGCTGTGCTCCAAGGGAAACGCAGTGTCTGGAAATCAAGCAGCGGTGATTTAAATGGTGTCCCCAGCTCAGCAACGGTATTGCAGTTTTCCTGAGGCTGCATCGTCTCCCGCACGCCCTGGGAAGGGCTCTGTGTGGGGCTGTGGCATTGCTTGAGCATTGCACCTGCCTGGATTCCACTTCCCTGCTTGAGGAGTGGCTTTGCATCTGAATAATGGGACCTTTTTTCTCCTGGGCTGGAAGGGAGCACCGAGGGAGCTCCACAGCCAAAAAGAGACGTTTATATGAGTGGCACAATAAATGAATCTGAGCCACCTCCTGGGAAACAGCCCAGAAGAGACTGACTTTCCTTGGCCGTGGCTTTCCAGTGGGAAATGCTCCTCTTTGCTGTATTTGTTTTTGGCTTTCCTGGAGTTTTCTAGGCTTACAATTAATCCTCAGCTTCTGGGTGGCCAGCTGGGCTGCGGCGACAAAGTCTTTTCCCAAGCAGTTTGCTTGCTTGTTTCCTGAGGCCCTTGGATTTACTAGGAGCTTGGAAGAGCCCACCTGCGTCCACCTAGGGCCATTTCAGATGAGGAAAAGAGATCCATGGCTGCAGCCTGCATGGGGAAGCGAGTGGAGAAGCCACTCAGATGGATTGGGAATTTGCTGTCCCTTATGCGGCTGCTGCTGTGTCGCTGCTGAGAGATGTCCTATGGAAGGGACCAACTGCGCCTCACTGTGTGCGTGATCTGGTGGTGGATCGGCACGGTGTGTGTTGCGTGGGTGTTGGAGCTGGGCTTGCCTCTCACTCCAGTGCACCCAGAGCGGTTTTATTGTCACAAGGATGCCCTAGAACAGACCCTGCTGGCTCCAGCCTTGCCAGCTGGGTAGTGTTATGTGAAATGGGCTTGGGGTTGTGCTGGGATGGATGGGCTGCAAGGTTGGCAGGAACTGTGCAGGGCTCCTCAGGACTCCCTGTATTTCACAGCCTTTTCTTTCGGTGCTGGAGGGGAATCCCAACCTTCTGATGTATTCAGTGCCTGCCTTTTGAGCTTGTCTTATTGGGGAAATAACCCATGGGTGCCAGCAAAGGCGACTGTCTGTGTGCTGTAGAGTCATTTCCCTGCCTGCAACCTCTTTCTTCTTCATGCTGTAGCTAAGATGGACCCTCTGGAATTGTTCGAGCTGTGTCAGTTTGGGCTGGTTTCTGCTGCTCCTCTGGACGTGACTGCCTCGCCTTGCACATTTGTGCTCTGTTCCTTGCTCGTGAAGCCACCCTGCAAGGCACAGGCTCAGCACAGGGAACCTGCTGATGTCAAAGCTCCTAAAAAACCCATTCACAAGTTTGGGGCTTGCTCTGCTCCCTGGGAGACGGTGTAGTTGAGCTTGGGTATCTGCTGCTGTCTGCTGCAATGCAGACAACGTACGGGCCAGCAAGCATAGCACGGGGCTGTCTGTCCGGGCCATGAGGTCCAGCTCTGCTGGTGACCTCTTGTCAGGGGAATGATTTAGTGTGTGACACAGAGAGGCCACGGGGCAGCAGGTCCCACCACCCCCGTGTGTGACCGAGGCGTGCAGCCCCTCCTGATGAATCCTTGTCAGCACATCTCTGTCCTTCTGCCACGGAGGAGGGTGACACTCATCACGTCTGCCTTCTCCCTGCCTGTCCCACATCCCCAGTGTTGAGAAGAGAAGGAGTGCAGGCTGGACATCCCCAGGGGAGGATATTGGGCAAACTGATCACAGAACCATCATGGAATGGTTTGGGTTGGAAGGGACCTCAAAGCCCATCCAGTTCCATCCCCCTGCCATGAGCAGGGACACCTCCTGCTGGATCCAAGCCCCATCCAACCTGACCTTGAACACCTCCAGGGATGGGGCAGCCACCACTTCTCTGGGCATCTTAATGATGGCAGACAGCACTGCAGGAACCAGGTCCTGTGGCTCTGAACCTGGGGGATACGGTTCTGGACTGCTAAAACCAACATGCATGCAGGGCTAGAGCAGCACAGGCATTTGCTGCTCACTCTAAAACTGAGAGATCCTGTGAAGTAAAAGAATGAGCCTGACACCTGGCACTGGGAGACGTGGGAAGTGATAATGGGAGACAGGGCTATAATGGCACAGGAATGTCGCAGTATGATGGGAGCTAAATGCCACAGTAAGGAAAATTGCACCTCGTTGTAAGTGTCAAAATCAGCAGAGAGGAAAAGGAGATGAACAGGGCTTGAAAGTGCACCCCAACAGCTCCTGTAAAAGAGCTCTGTCCTGTCTCTGGCTCAGGCTGGAGTCAGCCTGCCAGATTCCCAGTGATCTGGCTCTCATGGTCCCCCGCTCCCTCCTCCTGCTTTCCCGGCCTCTCACGCTTGGGAAGGATGAAGTGATGGGCATAATCGTTTGGGCCAAGTGCACTGTCTTGCAGCCTTGCAGAGCACACCTCTCTCCCCCCCGTTTCTGCATCGTGAGGCTGTACGCACGCTTGTAGGACCAAAATGCTCATCAGAATGCACGAGCAGCAGCCACGCGTGTGTTTGGAAACAGGAGCAGCGCGTGGCGAGTGCTGAACGAGGGGCTGCCTTTCTTTCTACCATGGGACAGGGGTGAAAATTATGTTAGAGCGAGTCCAAGTGAGGCCATGGAGATGATCCAAAGGCTGGAACACCTCCCGTACTTGGACAGGCTGAGAGAGTTGGGGTTGTTCAGCCTGGAGAAGAGAAGGCTGCGGGGAGACCTTAGAGCAGCTTCCAGGACTGAAAGGGGCTCCAGGAAAGCTGGGGAGTGGCTCTGGATCAGGGAATGCAGGGATAGGACAAGGGGAACTGCTGCTTTGCTTCTGCTGACTGCTTCCCTGACGGCTGCTTTGCTTCTGCTCAGCTGATGCCAGCCCTTCCCCGTCGGGTGATTCACTCGTGGCTTGTTCATTTGAATTTGTAACGGTCCTTCTGCACACACCATAAAGTGTATTTAATGTGCAGTGTTTTGCTGAGCCTGTAGCCTTTGGAGCTTTTTGTGGAGATTCTTTCTGGCCTCCCTAGACACATTATTGGAGCAATACAGTCCCAGGCACGCTGTTGAAAGCAGATGTCATGCTTGTTAATACACTAGTGCCTCTGCTGGTTCTTCCCAGACTGGTTGTTCCTCAGATCAGGTGATGAGGGTAGTGCTGGTGTCCTTCTCAATGTCCTGGTCTGCTCTATGCATGGCCAAAACTTGGTCCTCTCCACTGTTTGTGGTCCTTTGGTTTGCACCCTCTCAGAAGTGAAGACCGCGGTGGAGAAGTTGCATGGTGCCACCTGAAAGGGTTGCTCAGCCTTGGTGGGCACAGGGTGTTTGTGCTTGCTTGCAGCAGGTTGGCAGCCCTCCATCCCGAACGCCTGTCTGGCTCTTCCGAGCAATGATGGGAAATATGCAAATTTAACCTTTGGATTTACTGTGCTGTTCTTTTCCTGGGAAATGTCACTGTGGGCATCAAGCTGGGAATGCCTGGTCTCAGGAGGGGAGTAGGCATCCATGGCATATGCTCTGTCTCTGGGGGTGCATCCAGCTGGCTCACAGCATGGGGAGCTGGCTCCTCCGGGGAGTCTTTAGGTGCTCCCTACGAGCAGGATCTCCCCGGCTCTGGAAGTACTCGGAGCTCACGTGTTCTGTCTTGCTGTCAGCAGAAGCCGCCCCGAACCGCTGTGATGCGATGGGTGGAACGTGTTTCGGTGACTTGAGCTGACTCCTGAGTGACGTAAGGAGGATTATGTTCCTGTACCGGGTGTTGGGTGGGGGACCTGTCAGCAGTGACACATCTCACAGCAGTGTAGAGGCTCCTGGGAGGCAGCAGCAGGGCTGGAGAGGGCTCCTCTGCCTCGAGGGAGGGCAGTGCTTGCAGGGTTGGATCCTTCTTGCTGTGGTGGGAGGGAGCTCCTCGTTCCGTTGAATGTGCGGCAGATGAAAAGCTGAAGGGAATCCCAGCTGTCAAATCCAGCAGTGACTGATGTGCCTGTCCTAGCTCAGGCCACGGACTGAGACGAAGGGTTTACAGGCTGCCCCTGGGAGGTATCTGTGGAGCAAAACAAAGGTGTGATTATAGTGTGGGCAAGAGTGACTGTGCAAAGAAGATGGATTTCAGCACAAGTGAATAAGGAAAGAGTATATCAACATCCCTGGAGGGCTTTGCCCTGGTTGCTGGACCATCCGTGTGGAAGCCTTTCCTGTCACACCAACTTTGTTGCTTTTAAGAGCTCCTGCCAGTGTGGCTGTGCCTGTCTCTGCAGTGTTTCCACCTGTGCCAGCTTCAAGCGTGGCTTTGGGGAGGCAGAATACACCCCAAGAGCACCGTCAACAGCCCTGGTTGTGTGGCCCTGGTGCAGGGTGTTGCCTGCAGCTTTTTTGCAGAGTTATTAGGGTTGCCAGTACAGATTTGTCTTTGTTTAGGACAAATGCTTCAGGGTTAATGGAGCATGGACTCTGAAAGAAGCAGCCAAGGTGTGCAGCTGGGCGCTCCTCCAGGACCCTCCGATAACAGCCAGTGTGGGCAGCTCCAGGCTAGCGAGACCCTGAAATACCAGAGCAGGGAGCAGCCTGCCTTCACGAGCATCCCTAAAAATAGCAAGACAGGATGTCCATGTGATGGGTTTCAGTAGGAAAATAGATTCATTTCCCAGCTCCCCGAGGGGTTTTTGGAAACAGCAGTGAGTAAATAAGGATTTTGCAAGTGATGACAAATACCTTGGAGGTGCCCTTCCAGGCAGCCTTAACTGTTTGAAATTGCACTCACATTTCCCGTGGCTCTGAGAAGGGGAGCGTGAGGCCCTGAAGACCTCCAGATCTACTGTGCTCTTATTTGCTTGGGTGCTAATTAAAAGAATGTCAAAGCTTTGCTATGTGTTCTGCAACTCCCTCTAAATTCAGATAAGAGCCATTACAAATCCATCACAAGGTGTATTAAAATCTCCTTAATTAATAACCAATAAACAGAGCAGTCTCCAGGAGAGCAGCTGTGAGCACTGGAGAGGAACGCAGGACAGAGATGGAGCAAGGAGATGAGGTGAGGAGGATGCTGCCCACTCCATCCTCATTCTCCAGGATAAACTCAACACAGCACAAGGAATCACAACAGGCTTCGCACAGGAGACCTGCTGGTTACTCAGCTGGCAGCTGAGGGCTCAAACTACTGCCAGAGCCTTCGATTTTGGCAGATATTTCCCTTTGGCTGTTTGGGAACTGAAAAAGCATCGCAGTCTTTGCTGTGGCAATGTGGATGAAAAGATGAGAGCAGTGTAGGGATGGGGTTCCCTCTCCTGTGCAGCCTGAGAGCGCGTGGATAATCATAGAATCACAGAAGAGTTTGAGTTGGAAGGGACCTTAAAGCCTATTCAGTTCCTCCCCCCTGCCATGGGCAGGGACACCCCCCACTGGATCAGGGGCTCCAAGCCCCATCCAACCTGGCCTGGAACCCCTCCAGGGATGGGGCAGCCACCACTGCTCTGGGTAATCCGGGTCAGGGCCTCCCCACCCTCACAGTACATACTTTCCTCCTAATACCTCATCTCAGTTTCCCCTCTTTCAGCTGAAAACCGTTCCCCCTCATCCTGTCCCTGCATTCCCTGATCCAAAGCCCCTCTCCAGCTTTCCTGGAGCCCCTTTCAGCGCTGGAAGCTGCTCTAAGGTCTCTTCTCCAGGCTGAATGACCCCATCTCTCTCAGCCTGTCCTCATGTGGGAGGTGCTCCAGCCCTCAGATCATCTTCATGACCTCCTGTGGACTCACTTCAGAGGAGCATCACAGTCTCTGTCTCGGCAGTGTGGGTGTAAAGGTGAGAGCAGTGCGGGGATAGGATTCCCTGTTCAGTGCAACCTGAGTGCGTATGGCCAGCGGTGTCACTGAAGGGACACTGGTCAAGCCCCTGCGGGAAGGAGAGGGCCTTTACCAGGTGTGGTCAGACGAGACAGACCACCCTCCAGGCTTTCTGGACTGGAAGATTATTTACAAAGAAGAATAGCTCCAAGCGGAGATGAGGATTAAGGTGTTATCAGCTCACAGTGATGGCTTACATTGAGCACGCTTCTTCCCTCGGAGGGTGGTGAAGCACCAGAGCAGCTCCCAGGGAAGCAGTCATGGTGCTGAGCCTGACAATATTCCAGAAGCCTTTGGCCACCGCCCTCAGCCCCACAGTGTGAATGTTGGGGGTGTCCTGTGCAGGGACAGGAGTTGGAGTCAATGAACTGTGTGGGACCCTTCCAACTCAGGACCATCTGTGATTCTATGACCCACTGGCAAACTGGGATCTGAACTGGCTCGAAGGTCGGATGAATTCTTTGAGCATTAGGGTAACTTTGGACTTTGTGTTCCTTGAGCAGCAGTACTGTCCTGGTATAGAGACAGCTTTTCCTGATAAAGTTTTCTTGACACGTGCACTGATGTGTGGAGCTTCCACCATATTCACATTTTGTGATGAGAAATCACCTCTCAGAGAGTCCTCACTTGCCTGAAGAGAGAGGACACTGGGATTTGAGCTGCAGATATGGTTAATACAGAGATGCAAGAAAGAGATGGGTTCCTGAATGGGGAAACTCAATTCCCACTTTGGGGTAGGCTTCCATCCCTGGGGAGCTCTGCAGAGAATTGTCCTCCTTGCAGATGGAATGGTTCAAGGAAATCCCATGGATTGTTCTTTCTGGGGATTTGGGTCTTGGAAACAGAGGCTTTACCATCCACTTGTCCTTTGCGGGCTGGCAAGGAAGGTTGCAGGTTTTCTGAGTGACATTGAGCAGTTTCCTTTCCTGCGTCTCCACATCCTTTAGCTCACAGAGGAATATTTCCATCCTGGGAAGCATTTCCTCTTTCAGACCTGGATGCTGTGCTGGCGTCACCCACTTTCATGATGTGCTGCCTCTGGGGACACAGCATTTCAATTCACATTACTGTGTCTGTCTCTGAGGGAGAAGTGTCAGACCAAGACAGACCTACTCTTCTCCTCCATGTTGCTCTTCTGCCAGATGAACTGGGCTTTCCTGGTCTCCGTTGTCTTTAAGATATCAAGGGAAATAGCTTGGAGGGGCATAACATTCCACCTACTTGGTGGGAATGAAGCCAGTGAAAGGAGGTCGCCTGCTTTTACTGACTCAATTCACATGTTGACACTGATGGTGTGGTTTCTTCAGGAGCAAGAGGGAAGTTGTGTCCCTTGCTTGGTGAGTTCAGAGGTTTGAACGTCCCTGCCGAGCTTTATTACTTGGCTGATCCTGATGAGGTGACGTTCGAGCCCATTGTGAAGTGAGCCTTGTCCAAGCTGCCTCTCACTCCCTGCCGTGTGCCCAATTTGTGTCAGCGGAGGGATGACGAGGCGATGCGTGTGACAGGCGTCTGGGTGCTGTGCTCACAAATGAGCAGGGCTAAAGGAGAACTTGCCAGGCAAAGATGCAAAATCAAAGTAATCCTCAGATAGCATCTTTGAGCCCTGTCATGCTCCAGAGAGGTGGTGTCTATAACAGATTCTCTCTTCCACTTGCCCTGGGGCAGAAATACTGCCGGCTGTCCCAGCAGACTACTCAGACCCTCATCGTGTCCTTCAATGACTGTTCCTGGCATTGAGACCCTCTCCTGACCCTTCCCCATCCTGTCGGAGCATGTGTTGTGCTGTCAGGTCTCCTTGCAGGGCAGCTCCAGTCTCTTCCTACTCAGGACAGTCTGTGAGTCTATAAATCTATGATTCTATGATTCTTCATGCTGTTTGCTTGGCTCTGGAGACAGTCTGCCTCTCCACGTCTGCTGTCTGATCTCTGTGTCATGTCTGCAGGTCCCCTGTGAGAAGATGTGGGGCTGCTTAGTTAAACCCACAAGCGCTAATTGCTTATCCTTACACCACCGCTAAGGTCACGTTCATCAGAATTGCCACAGCCCTCTCTTGCATCTCGAGGGATAAAGGACCTCTGTGGTGCCTGAGCTCCATGTGAGATGGTCCCATCCTGATTGAGAGCGGGATAATCCGTGTGCAGTTGAGAAGGTGGGGGCTGGATTTGGAGTGCGGGTTGGGGTGGGACACCTTTGCAAAGCACCCTGCCCTGGGGCTGGGTCATCATGGGAGGACAGTGGTGTGCTGTGCCTGCTGCTGGCACCTGAGCTGCTGGTGTTTGGCCAGCAGTGAAGGTGTAGCAATGGCATCATGGGTGGACTCGTTCTTCTGGCATTCACCCGAAGAGGAAGAGATGATGGGAAGCCAACCTCTGGTGCAGAGGCAACTTTGCAGTGAGCTCAGCTATGAAGTCCTTGCACACCAACTATGAGTCCTTGCATGTGCTAAAGGGTCTTTCACAGGTTACTGTGACCCTTTACGTGTGTGTCCCTTTACATACATACGATCATTGAGGTTGGAAAAGACTTCTAAGATCATCCAAGTCCAATCAGCAGCCCAACACCACTGTGCCTACTAAATCATGTCACAATGTGCCATATCTACTTGCTTTTTGAATACCTCCAGGGATGGGGACTCCACCACTTCCCTGGGCCCCTTTACATGTGTGCCCTGACACTGCCTGATGGCCCCATGCCATCTGCCCCACTGTCTAAGAAGGCTTCAGGGAGACCTTATAGTGGTCTTCAAGTACTGAAAGGGGCTACAGGAAAGCTAGGGAGGGAGTTTTTATAAAGGCATGGAGTGTTAGGACAAGGGGGAATAGATTTCAATTGGAAGAGAGAAGATTTAGATTAGACGTCAGGAAGAAATTCTTCACAATGAGGGTGGGGAGGCCCTGGCCCAGGTTGCCCAGAGCAGTGGTGGCTGCCCCATCCCTGGAGGTGTTCAAGGCCAGGTTGGATGGGGCTTGGAGCCCCTGATCCAGTGGTAGGTGTCCCTGCCCATGGCAGGGGGTTGGAGCTTTCTGGCTTTGAAGTCTCTTCCAACCTAAACCATTCCATGATGCTATGATTTGAGCCGGCTACAGCCAGCGAGGCGTGGAGGAACAGCTTTGCTCAGCTGCAACGACGCAGGTATGGGCACACCTGGGACTTCCCTACCACAGCCTGTGCGGGCACAGCAGCACTGATGGGTCTCCTGTGTGTGACAGTGTATTGCGGCTGCACGCATCCAGAGCTCAAAACATTTTGGGTGAGCGCTGGAAGCACCGCAGAGCCTCCTGTGCACTGGGAGACAGGCAGTTCTTCCAAAACTCATTGCGGAGAAAATATGTGAGCTGCTTGTGCACACGTCGAACTGCAACTGTAAGGGAAAGCAAGAGAGATTTCAAATGGCACTGCCTGCTTTACCATTCCAGGAAGAAGTGTGTCTTGTTATAATTGCCTGGCTTATTTGGAAGAAAAACCCACTGTAGTTACTCAAAATTCAATATAGAAATCACTAGTTACTCCTCTCTGTAGACTAATTTGGAGGGTAGAAGAAGAATGAGGAATTTAATGCTCACTATAATGAATGTCAATCTTCTTTCTTAATGAATAGGAATCACAGTTTGCTGCACATTGTAGGGAAATGAAAAGCATCCAAAGTTCAATTCACTTTTTTTTTTTTTTCCTTTTTTTCCCCTTTTTCTTCCCTTTCTTTCTTTCTCCCCCCTCCCCCCTTTTTGAGAGAGATAATACGCTGCACAGCAGATGGGTACATTCATTTGTAAGCGCTAAGGATTTTTATCTCTCGCTGTACAAGTCAAGCTTTTCCTTCAACCCAGCTTTGTAAAATTCCCTTTACAAGCCGAGGCTCAATGCCGTGTACGGAGCTGGAGCCTTGAGAGCAAAGCAGGGTTCTTTTCCTTCCCCTCTCTCCTACAGCAAACCATTCTGACAATTAAAAGCAGAGATGACCCAGCTTGTGCTTCACAAGAACTCGCTGTTCTCAGCCGTGGCTTTGCAGGCTGGGTTTGTCCGGAGGAGGGCAACGAGGCTGGGGAAGGGTCTGGAGCACAAGCCTTAGGAAAGGCAGCTGAGGGACCTGGGGGTGTTTAGCCTGGAGAAGAGGAGGCTGAGTGGAGACCTCATCGCTCTCTGCAGCTCCTGGAAAGGAGGTTGTGGTGAGGTGGGTGTTGGGTACCCACTGGGGACCTGGGCTCCTCTCCCAGGTAACAACTGATGGGATGAGAGGGAATCACCTCAAGTTGCACCAGGGGAGGTTTAGATTGGATATTGGGAAAAATATCTTTCCTGACAGAGTGGTGAAGCCCTGCAGAGGCTGCCCAGGGAAGTGGGGGAGTCTCCATCCCTGGAGGGGTTCAAAAAGCGTGTGGCCGTGGCGCTTGGGGACAGGGTTTAGCAGGCAGCTTTACAGTTGAGGCAGTGCATTCTGAGCTTCTCTAAAGGTTGTGGTTTGGCAGGTGGGACCATTTTTTTGCCTGTTCCCCTGTCCCAAGCGTTGCGGTGAAGCCTTTGGTGGGCCACTGCTTTGGGAGGCAGAGGAGAGGGATGGCAGCTCACCCGCAGGCAGAGGTGCTCTGGTGTGTGGCGGGAGAGCTTCCTCGCTGACGTAGTCCTGGTGATCTGGAATGTGTTTGTCTCTCTGTTTTCTCTCGTGTGCAAATGCAAACTCCAGCTGAGCCGATGACGGCTCCGTGCCAGAGGAGTTTAGAGTTCCACTGTTTTAAAATATTTATTAATGTGGAGCTGTAGTTAGCACTTAAGCTGAGGCAATACAGGAGAAGTCTCTTTGTTGGAATGGAAGTTAGTGATGCTGAAAAGCCATTAAGCTGTAAATATAAACTATATTAAGTGCACAGTAGCAACCTTAAATATCCCTTTGTCGGTTGCTTTGCTCCTGCAAGGTTGAGTGTCGGTTGAGGGGATTACTCACTGCTATCACTCCACGGTGTGCCTGTCTCTAACTGAGAGAGCTCTAAGAAGGGAGTGAATGGCTTTGCAGGGGAGATTTCCTGAGCAGCACAGCTCTGTTCTTGCCTTCCGGTGGCCGATTATTCCATGGAATGCTCATAGGGACTGAGTGGGGCAAGATCCATATCCTAGGTTGCATGCAAAGCAGAGAGATCAGCAGGTTGAGGTGGATTCTGCCCCTCTGCTCAGCTCTGGTGAGACCTCTCCTGGAGCCCTGCATCCAGTTCAGGAGCCCTCTGCACAGGAAGGACATGGAGCTGTTGGAGTGAGTCCAGTGGAGGCCATGGAGATCATCCAAGGGCTGGAGCACCTCCCGTACAAGGACAGGCTGGGAGAGTTGGGGTTGTTCAGCCTGGAGAGGAGAAGGCTGTGGGGAGACCTTAGAGCAGCTTCAGCACTGAAAGGGGCTCCAGGAAAGCTGGGGAGGGGCTCTGGATCAGGGAGTACAGGGATGGGATGAGGTGAACATTTTTCAGCTGAGAGAGGGGAGGTTGAGATGAGATCCTAGGAAAAAATGTTTTCTTGTGAGGGTGGGGAGGCCCTGGCCCAGGTTACCCAGAGCAGTGATGTCTGCCCCATCCCTGGAGATCTTCAAGGCCAGGTTGGATGGGGCTTGGAGCCCCTGATCCAGTGGGAGGTGTCCCTGCCTCTGGCAGAGCATGGAACTGGATGGGCTTTAGGTCCCTTCCAACCAAACCCATTCTATGATTGTACGAAATAGGTGTTATCAGAGGTTTTTGTGATGTGGGTTCTTCAGTGTCCTACCCTCTCTCATCCAGTTTATCCCTCCTATTCCCCATGCAGCCTTTGCCCCTCCATCAGTGACCCAGATCCATGTGTGATGGTGTCACGAGGCTGCACGCCCAGGAAGGGCCGTGCTGTCTCTGCTGATGCTCCCATCCCCAAGCGTCTGTCCCGGCTCTGCTGCAGAATTGCTTCCCAGCAAGGCAGAGGCAGAGTGACGAGCTCTGCTGAGATGCTCCATTCTTCTCAACAAAAACGTGATACTGGGCGTGGGATCTGAAGAGAAGGTGCTCATGTCCATGGCACAAGGGAGCAGCACCCAAGCAGAAGAGGAGGTTGAGGCAAATGTGGAAGAGCTGCATTTATTCATGATATCCCAGCTCTGAAGTAGAGTGGATAGAAAAGGAATAGAGGCAAGAAATGTGACAGATTCATGGTCCAGGGCTGAAATATGAGATTAGAAATTTCAGAATATGCCTGTATATTCCAGGCGCTCTTTAAGTTTGTACAATCTAGTTATTCTATTATGTAAAATTTAATTGCCTGCGAAACCCATACAGCTTCACGCTCTCAGCAGCCAGAGTGAGGGCTTCTTATTTTCGCGATCTTCATTGAAGCTGCCTTTAAAGATTGAAATATGAGCTCTCCTAGGTCAAGGGAGTTTACTGAATCAGTGGGAGCACAGAACACGGCCAAATGACGGATGCACGGCCAGGCTGCCTCCCTTTTCTTTGCATTGTGCCCTGCTGCCAGAGGGTCCAGGAGAGGGTTGGGAAGGGCAGAGCAGGTTGCCCAAGCAGCCCTTTTGGCTGGGATAGCGCACCCAAACCCAGCTATTGGGATTCAGCATGTCAAGACTGCTCTGGTTTGAGCTGAAGTAGAATCAGTTTCTGACTTCAGCTCAGCCTCTTCTGAGTAAGTTCATTTTCTGAAAGTTCAGTGCATGTGTTTCAGGGGGGGTTTCTCTCTGGCAGCGATCGCACAGGGATGCACACAGGGCACTGGGATGCACAAAGGCCAGTGCTTGTACTTGTGCCTACAGAAACCAAGGCCATCCTGGAGCTGGTGGAGCAGAGTAGAGAGGGAGAATCCCCCACCTTGACCTGCTGAACACTCTTCTTTTGATGTAGCCCAGGACATGGTTGGCTTTCTGAGCTGTGAGCACACATTGCTGGCTCACGTCGAGCTTCTCATCAATCAGCAGGATCACCCGGTGCACAGGACAACCCCAACATTCACACCGTGGGGCTGAGGGTGTTGGCCCAAGGCTTCTGGAATATTGTCAGGCTTGGGGCCGTGACTCCTTCCCTGGGGGCTGTTCCAGGTGCTCCAAGGAGTTTTGGAGCCTGGTGAGCGTGGCAGGAAGGTTTGTGTTGGTTTGTTTTTCAAACAAAGTCAGAGGGATTGACTTTGCAGAGCAAAATGAGCAAGAATGGAATAAAAGAAGTGAATTCTGTCTCTGGAGAGCTTTAAAAGTCTCAGCACCTCAGAGATGCTTTAGGAATTCAGAGCTGACCCTGCTCTCTTTGTTTAAAGAAATAAGGAATAAATAAAATCCCCCTGCTCCCCTATCCTTTGTGAGGAGTTCTGAGAGACTCAGCAATGTGCTGGCTGCTGAATAAATGATAACCACCCTTCCTCTTGTAGAGCGCTTGGTTGGGGCTGCACATCCAAAAGCAAATTAAATACTCTTCGGTGTGATTTCAAATGGAGGTGTTTGCTTCACTTTGAAGGTTGTGTATTCAAATGATTTAGCTTTTTCTGATGTTCCTCAGGAGGGAGCTATCTCCAGCTGAGAGCCTGCGTGTGGAGCAGGCTGGAGGGATGTGCAGGTGTGAGATGGTGAGTGCTGCTCCGTCTCTGCACCCGTTGCACTGCCGAGTGCTGAGCTGGAGCGCTAGCTCCTGCCTCAGGGTGTCCGTGTTTGGAGAAGACTCTGGAGCCAAAGGTTTAAATATTGCTGCTTTTTAGAGCAAGGAGATCTCAGGTCTTCTGTTTGGGATGGGAGAGTTTTCCCCTGTGCTTCCCTTGCAGGGTAGGGCTGTGGCACAGAGGGATTCTGCTCTGAGGAGCCAGGCTTGTTAAACAAGCTCTTCTTGGCTGCTGTGCTTTGAAAGCAGCCTGGAAATGTTTCAGCAAAGAACTGGGCAGGTCTTGCCAGAGTGGTGCATGAGGAACATCACTGGAGGGATGTGCATTTCGCAGCCCAGCACTGGCTCAGTGAGGTGAAGCGCCTGGGATGGGACACTCAGAAACAAGGGTGATGTTGTCCCTGTGCTTGCGCAGGGTCCCGGGGCTCCAAAAGCTGAACAAGGAGGTGATGCTCCAGCTCTATGAGGAGATGATGCTCCTGCTCTGTGAGTTTGTTGAATGTGGAGCTGCAGCACCAGCACCTCTGAGCTCTGTGAACCCTTTGGGGAGCCCGACCGTGTACAATGCATGGAGGAAAGTGGACCCAAGGCTGCTCTAACTGTTCTAATTCTCCACAAGCAACAGGAGAGGCAATAGCTGAACATTTATACATTAAGTTATGTAAGGATATAATAGCACTTTATGTTGTAGCGCAATCCAAAGTGCACTTCATCACCCCTTCTGCTGGCATCTTGCCTGCAGACTGGACACATGGCGTGTCAGTGCCAGCCTGGGTTGATCCCCAGCGTGAGTTATCAGCTCGGTTTCAGAAAAGGCTGTTAAGTATATTTTAAACAGAAAGGGGAACAGAATCCCCCTCTATCTTCTCCGTGAGCAGAGCCAAGTCTGAAATATTACAGATTGATCAGTTTTTTATCTGGGAAGGAGGATGGCTCCTTAACATCATTAAGTGGTGACCTTTAAAACTCATATTCTCCTGCCAGCCCGATTGGGCAATGGATGGAGCAGAGACGGATGGCGGCGGTGGGAAATAAAATCAATTGTTTGCTGAGATCAGTGTGTGTGTGTTTTCAGTGGCGTGGAGGTCCCTGGGCCGCTGTTTGCTGTCTCTATCTGCACATTTCTTTTTTCACAGCAGAATAAATTCTGTTTGGTGCCGAAGACGAATTTTCGGAGTCATATGTCATGTTTTACAAGGGGCTGACAGCACAAATTGGGGGAGAATAATGGTGCCCGGTCCTAACTCACCTCAATGACTTTATCAGATTTCTCATCCAGAGGCAGCTGAGCAGGCTGGGTTCTTGGGGGTGGTTTCTCTTGGGAAGCTGATCTGCTTCATTTCAGCTTTTAGTTTTGGTGTGTGCTAATGCGCTGCCCAAATGAGGCTATGAGACGCCGGGTGGCAGCGCCAGAGCTGGGGGTGAGCAAGCTTGTCAGGGAGCAAACAGTGGCTTTGCGTGGGGCTGCTTCATCTGAGCAGGTCAAGAGGAGGCCATGGAGATGGTCCAAGAGCTGGAGCACCTCCTGTATGAGGACAGGCTGGAGAGTTGGGGTTGTTCAGCCTGGAGAAGAGAAGGCTGTGGGGAGACCTTAGAGCAGCTTTCAGCACTGAAAGAGGCTCCAGGAAAGCTGGGGAGGGGCTCTGGGTCAGGGATAGGATGAGAGGAAAGCTTTTCAGCTGAGAGAGGGAAGATTGAGATGAGATTTTAGGAAGAAATGTTTTGCTGTGAGGAGGGGAGAACAGTGGATCCTGTTCCCCCGGGGCTGGGGTCAGCAGCGTTACTCCTGCCAGCAGCCAGTGCAGTATATCCCAGTTTGGTGTCTCTGTTACCATTTCTGTTGCCTGCAACCCTGGGGCTGCCAGCACACCCCGGAGCATCCCTGCAGGCAGTGAGGACACTGTTTAGGATGTGGGGGTGGCAGGGAGGCTGAGACAGGGCAGGGTGAGCATGGGCAGTCTTAGAATCATAGAATGACTAGGTTGGAAAAGACCTTTGAGATCATGGAGTCCAACTGCACCTGAGCACCTCATCTACCCATCTTTTAAACACCTCCAGGGATGGAGACTCTACCACCTCCCTGGGCAGCCTCTGCCAGGGCCTGAGAATCCTTTCTGTGAAGAAATGTTTCCTGATGTCCAATCTAAACCTGCCCTGGCGCAGCTTGAGGCCATTTCATCTCATCCTATCACCTATCACTTGGGAGAAGAGACCAACACCCACCTCACTACAATCTCCTTTCAGGCAGCTGTAGACAGTGATGAGGTTTTCCCTCAACCTCCTCTTCTCCAAGCTGAACAACCCCAGTTCTCTCAGTCTTGATGGAGTGTAGGTCAGCTTTGGGGCCGTATCCTGAGTGCAGACGCAGCATCAGAGCACAGTGACCCATTTAGGTCTGATGGAGGAGGGGAGGAACAGAGGAACTTTGCTAACCCAGCGCTGCCTCCACTCCTGCCAAGACACAGTGCAGAGTCATTACAGGGTAATGTGCTTTCAAAGATGAGCAGGGAAGTGCTGCATCTTTTTTATAGCCCTCTTCTTTGACCTCTGAGAGGCGATGGTGAGGACCCGGTGCTCATTCCCATGCATTCGGCACAGCTGCGGTTCGAGACAGTCACTCATCCAAACCAAAGGCACGGGGACAGTGGCAGAGAGCAGCTGTATCACAAGGAGTGGTGTCCTATGGACAACAGGAGGGGCACAGAGACTGGGTTTGGTCTCTTCTCCCTTCCGAGGACAGGAATTGGGAGTCTCTCCAAACCCTGAGCCAACAGAGCAGTTAGCATGGCATCTCTGCGCCCTTGAGCTGGGCCAGGGCTGTGGTTCACCAAGGAGGTGGCGGCAGAGTTACCTGTGTCTTCAGCGAGGATCTGCCTGACTTTGAGATGTCTTTGTGGAGCTCAGACAGCCCTTAAAGGAGAAGGTTACCCTAATTTATAGTCCCTGGATTTATGGGAGGTATATATCAAGGAAGAGTGTAATAGCTTTCATGTGGCCCATCAGCAAAGGGGGGACTATCCTGAAGTTGCTGGGAGCTATTCACTGGTGCCGCTGCTTTAACCCATTCGTTTCAGGTAGAGGGAAGGGAGAACCCTATCACTGCTTCATAGTGGGGTTGCAGCTTGTTCCTTGCACTGCTTGCAAGCAGATGTTGAATCTGTGCTGGAAGGAAGATGGAGGTGGTTTCCAAAGCCCTTTGGCCTCTGGAAGTGGGTGGGAAACTTTAGAGAAGGCTGCAGAGAGATCTTAGAGCATCCTCCCAGTGCTGAAGGAGGTTCCAGGAAAGCTGGGGAGGGGCTCTTGAGTGGGGAGTGCAGGGATAGGATGAGGGGGAATGGTTTTCAGCTGAAAGAGGGGAGATTGAGATGAGATCTTAAGGAGAAATGTCTTGCTGTGAGGGTGGGGAGGTTCTGGTCTGAGTTGCTTGGGGAAGCTGTGGCTGTCCCATCCCTGGAGGGGTTCAAGGTCAGGTTGGATGGGGCTTGGAGCAACTGGATCTAGTGGGAGGTGTCCCTGCCCATGGCAGGGGTCAAAACTGCACCAGATATCCATAGCTGGGACCACACACAGCTGTGGGTGACAGCAGATGGTGACTGTGGCAGTGGCATCCCCAACAGGAGCTGCTGGATAAGCCCTGAGCAGCACAAGGGTGAGAAAAGCTCCTCTGGTTTCAGTGCCTGGCAGTGCTGGGGCCTGGAGAGCTGTGTGGACGGAGCTGGGTTAGAGCAGACTGTATTCCCTGCAGAGGGACCGGGGGAATAACTCCCCCTCTGACTCATTCCTGAGGCTTCGGGCAGGACCTGAAGCAGTTTATGGTACTGCGGCACTGGAGGGAGTGGGGAAAGAGAAAGGTGAGATTAGTGGTGGGGTGTAAGCAGGGTCCCAGGTACTGCATTCAGCAACACCACCGGCTTCACCTGAGCCTTCTCCCACTTCCCAAAATGCAGACGTGGCTGGAGCATCCCGGCTCCCTGAGCCTTTGCTCAGAGTGGTTCCAGGAGGAACCACTTGGGTTTTCCCTATGGACACAGCACGGCAGGCTGAGCTCTTTGCAGCTCTGCTGACCCACCAGCTGGAGCTGTGCTTTTGGAGGTGCTTTGCAGTGGGCATAGGGGGGTGGTGGTTGCAAAGCTGCTATTCCTGAGGCCCGGTCTCCCATCTCCTCCCTCCTCCTCTGCAGTCCCTGTGTGGAAAGGGCTATTGCCCACTCTGGAAGCTGGCGTTGCTGCTAGGAGCTATTCTGCTTCTTTAGCAGTTCAAGCGCTTCAGCAGTTACAAAAACTCCTCTTTAAAAATTCATGCTGTTCTGTATCATGTTAAATATTTATTCTTCAGGAACAATGCGTTCTCCCCTCCCCCATTCTGCTATGATACCTATTTTGCATATGAGCTGATTAATAATTAAGCATCTACATTTTATTTTGGCTAACAGAAGATGTGCTCTAGCCAATTGGATGCCTGTTGTGTTCTGCTGAGCTGGGAATTCACCTTCCCTTTCCAGACTGAGGGATCCTCTCCGATTGTGTGTTGGAGCTCTCCCATACTGGGAATCCAAGCTGGCCATGGCTGCTCCAGGACCACCTGAGAATCATGGAGTCATGGAGTGGTTTGGGTTGGAAGGGACCTCAAAGCCCATCCAGTTCCAGCCCTCTGCTGTGAGCAGGGACACTCACCACTGGATCAGGGGCTCCAAGCCCCATCCAACCTGGCCTGGAACCCCTCCAGGGATGGGGCAGCCACTGATTTTCTGAGCAACCTGGGCCAGGGCCTCCCCACCCTCACAGGAAAACATTTCTCCCTAAGATCTCATGTCAGTCTTCTCTCTTTCAGCTTAATTTAGGAGAGGAATGGGTTAATGAATATAGAAGTTCCTCCTTGAAAGGGCTGGATTTGGGGGTGTCAGGCACTGGCTGTAATACACACAGGGCTGTAGGATCATCTTGATAACCCAGAGCTGGGACCTTTAGTGAAAGCGCTGCGAGTTTTCAGCACAGCATGGGGCTGTCGTGCTAGAGGGACTGGCTGTCGCATCCCTCATATCGGTCAATCAATGCTTTTTTCCTTTGGAACTTTGTTGAGAGAGAGGTGATGCTTGGGACCAGCAGTGGAGATCCCCAACATGCCGTGGTAGAATAGGAAAGACTGGGAAAGGCAAGTCCAGAGCCCTGCTTGCCTCTGTGCTAAGGTTGTGTATATCATGAAATGTTCTCTGGGAGAGCAGGATCTCGTGTTTCCCATTGGTGAGTCTTCGGAGCAGGGACATGAAAGATGCCCTGCGGGCTGGTGCAGCTCTTTGGCCCGGCTACACCTGCAAGATTGGGTGTGGCAATGCAGTTTGGGATTCGGACAGGCTGGCTTTGAAGGCACCCATAGATGAGGCAGCTGCTGTTTCCCTCCACTGCTTGTGGTTGTGGTTAATCACTCTGACTCATCTCTTTTCTGATTTGAATTCTCTGGCTGTAACCTTAAGCCTCTGGATCTTGCTTAGCCATCCTCTGCGAGATTAAAGAGCCTTTGAGTACCCGGTAGTCTTCTTCCCTGAAAGTGCTGCTGTCAGGTCACCTCTTTTAGCTTCTCTTCAGAGAAGAGGCAGGTGGTGTGTCTTCAACCTCATGTTGTTTTTCCTAGCTGTTGGTTTTAGGCTCTTCTTTAAAACTGCTCCCTCTCTTCAGGCTTGTGCCTTTCTTTAAACTCGCTTGGAATGGAGTGATACTGCAGTTCTGCCTTCTTTCTGTGTGGGCCAATTCCATTCTGGATGTGCATAAGGCCACTGATGTGCGATCGCATTCAGTCCTAGTGCTGTGACTTGAGCTAAGGCACTGGCTGGACACGGCGTTTTTGGTGAGCAGTTATTGGTTTTGGACAGATTCACAAACGTGGGGAGCAGGAAGAGTTGCATCTGGTGTGTTTGGTCATGGACGATGAAGTTTTGGTTTACTTTCTTCCTCTCTGTGTGAAGCCGACTGGCCTTTTGCCAGCAGCTCTAGATACCTGAGAGAGCTGGAGACCGTGGCCAAAATGAGGAATGACTTGTGCATCCCAAGCTGGTAGAGCAGTGACCCTGCATTCTGGCACTCTTCATCCTTGATAGACCTGCAGGGTCGCAGCAGCTCTCAGCATCCTAGCTGATTTCTCCTGCTGGCAGACCAAAGGTGGTTGAGGTTGGGATAACAAGGATAACACACCAATGGCAAGGGAGAGTGGCACCAAGACTTGGACTAGAATTGACCTGAAACCTTTCTCCAGCTTGCAGGGACAACGGATTGAGCTAGTGGTGCACACTCAGCCACCTGGTGCTCCCTCCCAAGCTGAATATCTGTCCTCTGTTTTGCTCTCAGAGCATTGGGTGTCCTTTTCTCTGCCGTGTGCATTGCAGCCAGGATCAGATCGGTGGGTTAGCAGGTCCCCCTGTTTTGCTCCATCACTGGGAGCTGCGGTAGCTTCAGGAGAAATTCCCAGGAGCCTGCTGGATGTGGTTATCCTGGAATGCTGGGCTAGAACTATCAGAGTCCTTCCATGGGTCTGCCTTCAGGGCAATCGTAGTTTTAATTACCAGTTTTAAGTTTGAGGGGAAAAAAATAGATGGTGCCTAAATCACAGGAACAGAGTAGGAACTGCAGGTGTGTGTGCACAACCGGCACACGTGGCGTATAGGGAAGGCAGGCGAGCACATGCACAGATGTTTCTGTTGCTTCATTCACTGCCCTGCAGATCTGTCGTGTGGAAACCCGTTTGGTTCTGCTGACTCCTCCTCCTTTGTTCACACCGAGCTCAAGTCCAAGTCTACATCAAGTCCATCTGTACCTGCCCACTACTGAACCAGATTCCTGAGCGCTTCATCCACCCAACTTTTAAACAACTCCAGGGATGGTGACTCCACCACCTCCCTGGGCAGCCTCTGTCAGTGCCCGAGAACCCTTTCCATGAAGTAATTTTTAACAATATCTAATCTGAACCTCCCCTGGTGCAACTTGAGGCCATTTCCTCTCATCCCATCACTTGTTCTTTGGGAGCAGAGCCCAGCACCCACCTCACCACAACCTCCTTTCTGGGACCTACAGCGAGCGATGAGATCTCCCCTCAGCCTCCTCTTCTCCAGGTTAAACAGCCCCAGGGCTCTCAGCCCTATAAGACTTGTGCTCCAGATCCTCAGTGAAGGCACATCCATTGCCCCAGAGACTGTTTCAGACCACACTGGAGGAATCTGATGGTCCAGAATGAGCACAGATCTGCTTCAAACCCAACTTTGCTGATGTGAGTGTGAAATGGCAATGGCTGAGCAATGCCCGGGGGCTGTTATGTGTGGAGAAATCAGGGTAGGCACAAAGCAATTGGAGGGGGAAAAAAAAAAGATGTTTTTAAAATTTAAATTAGTTTTACTTCTTTTCATGTTGTAGGGCTGTATTTTGTTTTCGTCTTACAGGCTTCTGCTGCCAAAGTGGTTGTTTTGTGCTTGGTTTTTTAATTAGTTTCTTAGCAGTTTCCCAGCTTTTCCATAGAGACCTTTTCTTCTGAAGAAGTTTATTTCTTAAGGTTAGGCCTTAAAATGCTCATCCATAAGGAAAACGAGTGCCCAAAAATAACTTTACCATAGGAATGATACAGACACATTTATTGAGCAACAAACTCTACTTTCTGATCATAGAATCACAGAATCAAGGGGTGGTTTGGGTTGGAAGAGACCTCAAATTCCATTCATTTCCAACACCCCTGCCATGGGCAGGGACACCTCCCATTGGATCAGGGGCTCCAAGCCCCATCCAACCTGGCCTGGAACACCTCCAGGGATGGGGCAGCCACCACTGCTCTGGGCAACCTGGGCCAGGGCCTCCCCACCCTCACAAGAAAACATTTTTCTCTAAGATCTCCTCTCAATCTCCCCTCTTTCAGCTGAAAACCTTTCCCCCTCATCCTATCCCTGCGCTCCCTGAGCAAGAGCCCCTCCCCAGCTTTTCCTTTCAGCACTGGAAGCTGCTCTAAGGTCTCCTCAGAGCCTTCTCTTCTCCAGGCTGATCAACCCCAACTCTCTCAGCCTGTCCTCATACAGGAGGTGCTCCAGCCCCCTGGATCATCTCCATGGCGTCCTCTGAACTCACTTCAACAGCTCCATGTCCTTCCTGTGCTGAGGACTCCAGAACTGGACACAGAGCTCCAGGTTTGGTCTCACCAGCGCAGAGCAGAGGGGTAGAACCCACCCCCTGGTCCCACTGCTTTGGATGCAGCCCAGGACATGGTTGGTTTCAGGGCTGTGAGCACACTTTGCTGGCTCGCATTGAGCTTCTCATTCCCCAGTATCTCAAGTCCTTCTCTTTAGGGCTACTCTCAATCCATTCTCTGCCCAGGCTGTAATTTTGCTTAGGATTGTCCTGACCCAGGTGCAGGACCTTGCGCTTGGCCTTGCTGAGGTCCATAAAGTTCCCACAGATCCACCTCTCCAGGCTGACCAGGTGAGCAGTGAGACCAAGGAGTCTCCCCGTGAGCGATCCAAGGTGCTTTGATCTGACTGTACCCCATCCTCGGAGCCTGCAGGGAGAATTTATTGAGACTTTGGCTCCTCAAGCAGATAAATGCTTTAGAAAAACCCTTCTAATTCCCTGCGGCTGGGAGTACGAGGCTAATTTTATCCTGCTTTGTTTGGAAATGTCAACTTGTGTGTACAAGAATTTTACAGCAACTTTGTTCATGCATTGAAAACTGAGATCGCTTTTTAATGTTAACAAGGAATCAATTTGTTTTGAATGTGCAATGATTTTATGCCACTAAGAGAGAAGATTTTTTAATATATATATAATAAGCCCATGGTATTGTCCGTGGTTTGAATAATCCCTATCTCCTTTGTTGCTCGCCTCAGCAAATATGCTGTAGTAAAGGAAAAGCCTGGAGGAGGGCGGCCAGGATGCTCAGAGGTACAAAATAGGTCTCAAAGGGGGAAGAGCCCACGAAGAGGGTTTTACACTTTCAGAAACCTTTTGCACAAACGTCTTCCAAGCAATGAATGGGATGGGGTAAACAAGCAGAGAGTAATTAGTCACTATTATAGTCAGAGGGCCGGAGAACCTCCCGTCTGAGGACAAGCTTAGAGAGTTGGGGTTGTTCATCCTGGAGAAGAGAAGGCTGTGGGGAGACCTTAGAGCAGCTTCCAGGACTGAAAGGGACTCCAGGAAAGCTGAGGAGGGGCTCTGGATCAGGGAGTGCAGGGAAAGGACGAGAGGGAATGGTTTTAACCTGGAAAAGGGGAGGTTGAGATGAGATCTCAGGAAGAAATGTTTTGCTGTGAGGGTGGGGAGGCCCTGGCCCAGGTTGCCCAGAGCAGTGGTGACTGCCCCATCCCTGGAGGGGTTCCAGGCCAGGTTGGATGGTGCTTGGAGCCCCTGATCCAGTGGGAGGTGTCCCTGCTCATGGCAGGGGGGAGTTGGAACTGGATGGGCTTTGAGGTTTCTTCCAACCCAAACTATTCCATGATTCTATGATTTTTAATTCTGAGAGAAATCAGTAAAATGAAGAGGCCACAGCACATCCATCATTTCTGGAAATCCTTGCCCTAAGATTCCAGAAATCCTTGCCCTAGGATGCTGTGGCAGCCAAAAGAGAGAATGAGTTTAAAGAGAGGAAAAGCAAAATGGCTTTCTGGGATCCATTGGTGGCCATGAAGCGGATGGCTGCTCTGCAATCCCCGTGTTGGAAGCCTCCCAGCTGCTGGCTGTTACCTTTGACTGTGTCAGGCGAAGGGCCGTCATATCCCTCCCGTGTTTCTCCTACTCCTACCTCCGTGGGAGCTGCAGGCTGTGTTGGTGACAGGATGAAAGCCCCGATGATCTTTGTTCTGCTTCCATCTGCCAGTGCTTGTACAAAAAAAGAATCTTAAAAAGGGTTCACAAGAGCGGATAAGACCCAGATTCCGAGCTGCTTAAGTGTGGCAGAACCAGGGATTTAACTTTTAGAAGCTCGAGATTTCTTTTTATCTCTCATCTGCCTTTTTTTTTTTTCCCCCAACGGTTTTCTAAAATTACAGTAACGCATCCCACGGATGGGTTGGGTTTTTTTTTTTTCTGCTTGGTTTATTCCGTGTGTGTGAAAACCCACAGCATATTGGTGCTAAGCACTTGGTTTCCAAAGATGGGCAGCGCGCGCAGCTGCCTGGTAAAAGGGGTATAAGTCACACGTCGAACATAAGTAGCGGAAAACATTGCAGATGTGTGGAAACTGTATGGATTCGTTGAAAACAAAAGCTCCCGAATAACAGGCGTGTGGGCTTTCCCAGTTCATTGTGCTCTGGTCTATCAGATGGAAGCTTTGCTGTGAGTGTGATGGGAAGCGTAAGCCACCTTCCCCAAGCCAGGTCTGAGCTGGCCGGGCTGGGTTGTCTCATCCCAGCACGCTTTCTCTGTAATCAGCCTGGAGAAGAGGAGACTGAGGGAAGACCTCATTGCACTCTGCAGCTTCCTCACACGGGAGGAGGAGGAGCAGGTGCTGAGCTCTTCTCTCTGGTGACCAATGACAGGACCTGAGGGAATGGCTGGAAGATGCTGGCGGAGCGTTATGTTGCACATTAGGAGCAGGTTCTTCTCCCAGAGGGTGGTGGAGCACTGGAACAGCTCCCAGGGAAGCAGTCACAGTGCCAAACCTGACAGTATTGCAGAAGCCTTTGGCCACCGCCCTCAGTCCCATAGCGTGAATGTTGGGGTTGTCCCGTGCAGAGATGGGAATTGGACTCTAGTGCGTCCCTTCCAACTCAGTACGTTCTAGGATCTCGTGTCACCAATCCACAGATGCAGGGTAGTGACAAGTGTCTGCCCCACCTTTCCAGTCTCTCACAGTGTGAGGGCTGCGGCAGCAGTTGTTTTGGCTGGATCACCAGGCACCTTTAGCAAGATGCTGTCACCATGGCACCACTGTCCTGCGTGTGCCAGGTTGGCCTGGAGACCACACCGACCTCCTGACAGGATTAAAATAAGGAAAGTAAGCTGGTTTCACATAACTCAAAGGGATCCACCTAATGACAGCTTTTAGATACTTGCTTCTACAATTTAACAGAACATAACATATAGTCCTGGGTAAAATGAGAGCAGAGACACCAGGGGTTTGTCCAAGCTGGCCAAATCCTTGGATGTACCCTTGGCTGGGGGAAGCACAGAGCTCGAACGCAGAATGCATCCTGGGGACTCTGGAGTTGTTTCCATCCGTGTCACAGACACGATCTCAAGCATCTTTTTTATTTTGCTGTTGTTGGATCTTCCTTAGATCCGGGTCTTGCTGTTAGTCTGTGAGCATTTGCAGGGCCGCTAATGAAATGCTCTTGAGCCGATATAAGAAGAAATCGCTTTGATGAACAAAAAGGGCCCTTCAAGTGCTGGTTTTCAACCCATTTACCTCTTCTTGCAAGAGGCAATTGAACTGCAGTGGTAAGAATGCCCTGTAACAGGTTGCGGATTACACACTGTCAAAAGTCTGTGTTGTCCTCTGTGGTTTGAGCTGGGCTTTCCCTCTCTCACAGTGAGAACCTTATCACTGCCTCACAAAGTAAGAGTATTCCAGAAATCGTCGTTTATTTAATACTTGTGACAATTTTCATTAAGCTGCAACACACTTGTACGCAGGTGGTTGCAGTGTTCTCGCATAACTTCTAAATCACCTGCTTGGAACCCCTTCTTTTTCATGGTCCGTAGTCGCCGTGTGGTGAAGCTCTGATGTTGCCTCACAGCTCTGCTGGGGCTTCATCACTCTGTCAGTAGAGGAATTTTTCCTAATATCCCATCTAACCCTGCCCTGGTGCAACTTGCGGCCAGTTCCTCTCATCCTATCACTTGTTACCTGGAGAAGAGACCAGCACTCACCTCACTACAACCTCCTTTCAGTAGAGAGCAGTAAGTTCTTGGTCTAGACATCACCTTTTTAGCTCCTGGGCCCGGCTAAGCCTCATATGGATGCTGTGCCTTCCTCTCACCTCCCTGATCTGCTGTAAGCATTGACCACTTCACTATGAGACCTGCAGGGTTCTCTTTTCTGTTCTCCTTCTTGTCCCCAAACATATCAGGTTGAGCGTGAGCGCTTCCTTCAGCGCTTCCTGAGGTGTCAGCATCGGAGATGGCATCTTCTGCTGATAGTATTTGCATTCCCCAAAGCAGCTCTCGCGTCACAGAGCTCATGACTCACACTCTGTTGAGAGATGTGTCAAAAGGCGCTCTTTTGCTCTGTCCCTGCAATGGCCAACACGTGCCAGCCCCACGCAGGGGTCCTGTGATTCTCCAAAGCGAAGAGAGAACAAACAGCTCTTGTGTTTAGCACAAAACCATAGCAAGAAAATGCTGTGTTTCCAGCCCCACAACTTTGCTGCTCTCTGGATTTCTCTGGCAGCTGGAACAGCTCACAAAGCAGATCACCAAGACTGAATTCAGCTCATGTCTTGAGTGTGATCTCTGTAGCATGTCCTGCAGCCCTTCCCCTTCTCCAGTGATGCATTTACCACAAGCCATCTGCCGGGGGATGGCATCTCAGCATCTCAGCAGGGACCAAATCCCAGCTAGCTGGATGTGGAGGAGCCGATGTCCAGGCAGGAGCCACATCTTGGTTATTTTTTATTGTTTGAGCACGCGTTTGTAATATGGGTGGTGCGGAGAAGGAGCAGCTGTAATGTTCTCCTGGTCCCACTGTGTGCCCTAACAGCCCTGGGAGAGAGCCAGCTCTTTCCTGTGCTCTTGTGGATGATGGGTATGCAGTGTGGGTGGAGGTGTCCTAACCAAGAGCTCCAAACACTTCCCTCTGCCCTTGCTCAAGCTGGGAAAACATTTTTGCACTCCCCCATGCTTGCGCTTAAATCATTTACAGGAGATTACCAACACATTTATAGGTGCTATGGCACCTCCCAAACACTGCTTTTTGTGGTGCCACAGCATTGCACAGCAGTGTGTGGGCTGGGGTTGCTCCCCTGGGCTGCTTTCAGGGCCTCTGTGGTGGCACAGGTTTATCCTTTCTGCTCGCCCTTGAGCAAAATGCTCTTGGGGTGCCTGAAATCTGACCTGGGAAGGAGCTTCATGTCCCACCTCGGAGTCCCTCCCTTGCAGCATGAGCACTGGTGGGGTGAGAAATGTGGACTGCACGAGGTTCCACAAGGCAGAGTGCAAGGTCCTGCACCTGGGTTGGGGCAATTTGCGGTTTTGATACAGGCTGGAGGGCGATATGATTGAGAGCAGAACTGCAGAGAAGGACTTGGGGTGCTGTGATAGACAAAAAGTTGGACATGAGTCAACAATGTGTGCTCGCAGCCCAGAAAGCCAACTGTATCCTGGGCTGCATCCAAAGCAGTGGGACCAGCAGGATGATGGGGGAGGAATTCTGCCCCTCTGCTCTGCTCTGGTGAGACCCCACCTGGAGCCCTGCATCCAGTTCTGGAGCCCTCAGCATAGGAAGGACATAGAGCTGTTGGAGCGAGTCCAGAGGAGGCCACAGAGATGATCTGAGGGCTGAAGCACCTCTTGTATGAGGACAGGCTGAGAGAGGTGTTCAAGGCCAGGTTGGATGGGACTTGGAGCAACCTGATCCAGTTCCACCTCCCTGCCCATGGCAGGAGGTGGAACTGGATGACAATGTGAAGGTCCCTTCCAACCCAAACCATTTGATGATTGTATGTGGAGCCCAGGGCTGTTGGGCAGCCCCTGTCTGCAGGGAGATGGAGCTCCCTGGAAGGCAGCAGAAGCCAAGGGGATGTGGTCCGCACTCTGCTGGTGGAGAAGGCACTGTCCCTGTGTGCGTGCTACAAAATCCATCCTCGTGGCACCGCACTTTGTCCTTGATGTGAATGGCTCAGCACAACAGGCAGGCATCGCAGCACCCAGCTCGCCGTGTTGACACAGGCTCCTGGGAGAACGGCATCAACACTCAGCGAATATTAATACTAACAGGAGGAGGCAGAACCATTGTTTACTCTGCTTTTGTTAATCAGTTTGTTTCCATTCGTGATCCCAAAATGAAATTAAAAGGCTCTGTTTACATTGCTGAATTATCATCTGCTCCAGCAGGTAAAGCGCTTGGCAGAGAATTAATGGAGCCACAGACAGATTTGTGTCAGAAATATGTGCATATTTTCCCACCGAAGGATTTGTTTGAAATGAGCTGGAATCTCATGCCTTTGTGTTTAAATAAAACATCATCCGCCAACCGCCCACACATGCTGCTGGGATGCTGTGGCCCTGAAACGAGTTCACCTTTAAAACAGCTGAGTCGAAGGCTTTTCCCGTGCTAGATTCGAAGGTGATTTTCCAAGACCTTGGAGGTAGCTTAAGGATTCTGAGTATACTTGAAGGAAAAATCCAATCCTGATGCCAAAGAAAGGTGGGAGAGTGTGCACAGGGCTTCAGTTTGTCCTCAAAAGCTTGTGCTAAATTGTGCTGGGGCGGGAGAATGGGTATTTCTGTCTCAACAGCAAGAGCCAAATTATCTCCTCCGGTGCCGCAGTGCAACCTAGCACAGGATGGGGCCCCTGCACCTGCCTCGGAAGGCTGGAAAATCCAATTGTGATCATTTTTGCTCCAGCAGCACTAAATTTATAACCCAGCAGAAGGAAGACAAGATCTAAAAACCAATTTAGCAAAAAATAGCCTTTGCAACTAAAAATTAATGCTTCGAACGGCCTAAATGAAGCTTGAAAATAGCTTTTTTTCTGCTCCAGCCGATGATTCACGTGCCTATTTGCAAACAATTCAAATGCAGTAAATTGAGAGGAAATATAAATCAGGTTCCTAAGTGAAGCTGCATAAATCCAATAAATGATTGATGAGAGAATCCTGTTTTAAGACGCTGCTGTCTGTCTCCAGCGCTGAGGCAGAAAATAATAGGGCTTTCGCCTCTTCGGGCTGTGCTGAATGAAGTGAGTTTGCACCGACCTCTGATCCCCACTCAAGGTCAGGTGCAGCTTTCCCTCTCCACCTGGCCATGCTGCCCAAAAAGAGAACTGCAAAATAAGGCTGTGCTCCCCAAAGGTGTTGGCAGAGAACATTGTGGTCTCTTCCCCAGGAAGGAGGAGGGGAACACAGCCTCACCGGCTGTGCTGCAGAGGAGCCAGAGCTTGCAGTGCAGCCATACGAAGGGTTTGGTCTCAGGGGAGGTCTCAGCTCTGATCTTGGAGCACAACTGTAACGGCAAGGGCAGCTGGAAGGGTGGCTGCAGGCGATGTGTTCTCAGAGCTGATGTCTGGGCCAAATCATAGAATCATAGAATCACCAGGTTGGAAAGGACCCACGGGATCATCGAGTCCAACCATTCCTAACACTCCCTTAAACCATGTCCCCAAGCACTTCATCCACCCTTTCCTTAAACACCTCCAGGGAAGGCGACTCGACCCCCTCCCTGGGCAGCTGTTCCAGTGCCCGATGACTCTTTCCGTGAAGAATTTTTTCCTGATATCCAGCCTGACCCTCCCCTGGCGGAGCTTCAGGCCATTCCCTCTTGTCCTGTCCCCTGTCACTTGGGAGAAGAGCCCAGCTCCCTCCTCTCCACAACCTCCTTTCAGGCAGTTGTAGAGAGCAATAAGGTCTCCCCTCAGCCTCCTCTTCTCCAGGCTGAACACCCCCAGCTCTCTCAGCCGCTCCTCGTCAGACGTTCTCCAGCCCCTCCTCAGCTTCGTTGCTCTTCTCTGGACACTCTCCAGAGCCTCAATATCCTTCTTGTGGTGAGAGGCACAGAACTGAACACAGTACTCAAGGTGTGGTCTCACCAGTGCTGAGTACAGAGGGAGAATCCCCTCCCTGGCCCTGCTGGTCACACCGTTTCTGATCCAAGCCAAGATGCCATTGTGCCCCCTGGGCACACTGCTGGCTCATGTTCAGTCGCTGTCAACCATCACCCCCAGGTCCTTCTCCTCCGTGCAGCTCTCCAGCCACTCTCACCCTGGTCTGTAGCACTGCACAGGGTTATTGTGCCCCAAGTGCAGGACTCGGCATTTGGCCTTGTTGAACCTCATGCCATTGGCCTCAGCCCATCTTTCCAGATCCCTTTGCAGAGCAGAGACCTGAAGACCCAAATGAATGGGAGTGCAGAGACCTGAAGACCCAAAAATGGGGTAAAAAGTCTACTCAGGAATTACCCAAAGCCAGACAAGGTTCCTGCGTGCTGCGAGCTCTCTTGGGGCTGCTGGTGCAGTGCAGTATCCAAACCTCTGCTTGGAGGTGCAGGGGGTGACACACTGTGTATGAGAGCCATTCGCTCTGGAGATGAATTACAGGACCTGAGAGAATGGCAGGATGATTCCAGGGGAGGGTTAGGTTGGACATTAGGAGCAGGTTCTTCTAGAGGGTGGTGGAGCACTGGAACAGCTCCCAGGGAAGCAGTCACGGCACCAAACCTGTAAATATTGCAGAATCCTTTGGCCAACACCCTCAATTCCACCGTGTGAATGTTGGGTTGTCCTGTACGGGGGTGGGAGTTGGACTCTGTGGTCCTTGTGGGTTCCTTCCAGCTCAGGGCACTCTGTGATTGTGTGATTCTGTGAAACTCCTGAGTGAGACTGAAACGGAGGGGATCTGCGTGCCCCATCCAGCTGCCAGTGTCCTGCCTCCAGCACCGAGGTGGTGCCAGAACATCCCGAGTCCCCTGAAGGGCCAGTTGCTCCTCGCGCTCCGATCGAACAGCTCTGCAGGCGTTTGCAGAGCAATATGTGTCACATGCTGCTGATGCAGCCCTGAGGGCTGGCAGTCACGAGCATCTTTTTCCATCCACAGAGTGATGGGTGCACTGGGAAAGGGACAAACGTCATCTGAGATGCTTTGCAGCTCTAGGGCAGCGTATGATACTGCTGGGGTGCCACCTTTCCCATCTCTTCTGGTGATGGGGAACCAGTGGGGCGCTGGGGACCACATGGTGATGGGCTGTACCCCACTGTTCCTGCTATGAGCTGTGTCAGCTTGGGTCGTAGCAGAGCAGATCACCCCTAAACAGAACTTACATTTCACTTCAGCCGTTGCCTTCATTCTTACCCCACCATTGGGCTGCCAGAAATGTAAGTGGAGAGGACAGTTTGCTTGGAGAGGCAGCACCGTGATGCTCTGTCTATGCTGGGAAGAACCTCAGCAAAACCCAGAGCCAAACAATTCCCTGCTTTGTGTTGGGATTAGGAGGTTCAACCACTTTTTTTCTGCCCCTGACAGGTTAGGACAGATGCCACCAGCTCCTGCTGCTCCCTGGCAGTCTGGCATAAATCAGCAGCAGTGGAACGAGGTGGCTCATCTCTGCTCCGCGTTGTCCCTGTTTGGATTTGGCTCTGACACAGTTTTCATGAAAAATTTATATTGTGAGAAAATGGATTTTCAATCAAACCAGGCATTTCTGCATAAAATATTGTTTGCATTGACATTTTTTCCTTGTTTTTTTTTTTTCAATGATACAGTTCCCTTCCTCTCTTCTCCCACCCTCTCCCGGAGAGCCAGGCACAAAATTAATTCCAAGGCAGTGTTAATTTTTCAGTGGAAGTGTCTGGGTTTGGGTAAGAGAGGACTGTATATTTTGGGGAAAAATCAACTATTTTTCATCAAAACGGAAGAAAAGTCAGCTTCCAGAAATGAAACCAACATCTGTTAACGTAGAGGGGACACAATACCTGTCTGATGAATAGTTTGCAGCTAGGAATTGGAGTCACTGGCCAGCCTGCAGCCCAGGAGGAGGATGCTGTGTGTCTCTACACCGCTGTGCAGTGTGAGGACAACAGCGTCGGTGGCCTTGAGTCCCTCCTTTCGCTCATGGCCAAAAGCCCAAGATGACCTTCTCCCTGATGGGATCCACTACGAGCATCCTCCTGCTCTCAGCAGGCTGTGCCCCATCCTGCTTTCCATCCTAATAAGGTTGGATCAGACACTAAATACATCTACTCTGGTGACAACCAGCATGGTGTGCACAGTGTCTGGGGTCCTGGGTGATGCCCAGCCTGGAATGGAGCTCATTTCCACGCACCCCACATGGGCTGGCGGCTGCCGAGGAGGTTGCCGGCTCCCCGGTGCCCTGGATCAGCTTCTTTCTGCTTGCTGAGAGGCCAAGGAAGGCTCAGCTTTCCAGAAGCTCTGTGTGACAGACGTCTCTTCCAAAAGCAAAGGCTTTGCTTCCTCAAGCTGTAATGGATGAATTGTGGGGTTTCAGCCTGGGCACCAGAGCATCCCTCAGCAGGTGGCTGCGGGTTCTCCGGCTTTGGGGTGTTCGGCTCTGCTGATGCAGGGCTTGTGGCCGGTTGCAGCCACGAGAGGTCCAAGCAGCAACTTCTGAGGCATGCAGAAGCAAGCATCCCACATTCCCGTCCCTGTGTTTTGGGGAGCGGAGACCTCATATCCCCACACAACCTTTTGCTTTTATCCCAGCTGAGCTAATCGGCGAGAGAGGGCTTTGGGGCATCCCCAACTGTTCTTGCTGAAGTTATCCAATGTCAACTGATAACCTGTGATCCCACAACAGCCCTGAGCTGCTGTGCATTCCCACTGCCAGACCTGGCTCATCCTGGAAGCAAAGGGATTGGGGTTGAAAGCATGGCTGTGTAGAGCGGTCCTTCCAAGGCGCAGAGCGGGCTCTAGAGAGGTCTCGGTGAGCTTCACCCTGCCAGCTGTGGTTGGCAGCTGGCTAGGCACGCAGCCTTGGGAAATTCTTGCCATTTTCCAGCTCTTGCTCTTTTGCAGGACTAGCAGAATTTTCTCAGTGTAGAGACATTTGTCAATTTGCATAATTAAAGCACTGCAAACTCATCCAGATTCACAGATCCCTGCGCTGGCTCCCCTGAGACTCACCACTTCTCTCCCATGAATTATTTATTCGCAGCACAGTTTCAAACAGGCCCCTTTGTCTGCTTCGTTTGCTCCAGATTCCGACTCTCTGAGGCAGAGATGATGCTGTGGTCCTCTGAGGCAGAGCGCCCGGAAAGGAGCAACTCCATTTACCACCACCCTTCCTTTTACCCTGTCCATTTGGTGAGAACAAGGGAACTCTCTTGAAACTGTGGGGTTGCCTGTGGAGAGCGAGCTGAGGAAAATGACTGTGCAGGCAGCAGAAATGTCCCCAAAGCTGCCTGTAGCGGAGTAGCTGCATCCTACAGCTGGATCTGCGGTCTGTGCGCAGCTTCATGCCTCTGGGTGCATCATCAGCAGGGGTTTGGGGTGCCTGGCACCTCTGCCCCTGCGCTCTTTCTCCCTTCTCCCTGCATGGGACATTCGGGCACTGCATAGGACTTTAGGGCTCTGGGTGGGACATCAGGGCTCTGTATGGGGTGTTAGGGCTCTGCACGGGACAGGCTGCTATACTTCTCTACCCCCTGTGCTGCAGGAAAGCAAAAGGGATGGTCCATGAGCATCCCAAGCAATCCCGTGTGCTCCAGTTCTCTTGGGATGCTTAGCTCTGGCGAGAGCACCCATTAACTGGCTCGCTTGCCAGAAACCACATTTCCCTGGTTCAGAGGCACACAAAAAATAGCACATAATACAAGAGAGAAAGCCAAAGAGGCAGAGGCAGGTAGGAGCAAGTGGTAAGTACACAAAGATCTCACTCATATTTGCAGGCACTCCCTGCTGGAGTCGAGTGTGTGCTCGTAAATCCCACATCAGAGGAATACAAATATTTGTGCTGCGGAAACACTTCCGATGAAGTCCTACAGCTCCTTTTCTCAATTCGTTTTAGCCTTCTGGAGGTCTGTTTGCTTCTTGGTCTGTGGGATCCCTGCAGAGAGCGTGGCTCTGGCAGGCAAACCCCTACATGCTCCTTCCTCACCCCATGGCTGTGATGGTTCCACGGTTCCACCAGGATCTCAGCGGTGCCCAGCAAGGACCCTCCTGCTTTCCTCACAGCTCTCAAAAGGGTCTGCAGAGCAGAGCGGGGCCAAAACAACAGTGAAATAAAAACATGGTGCTGAGTATGTCCAAGTGTCAGCCACTGCACACAGCTTTGCCAAAGAGTGGTGCAAAACGATGGAGGATGGAGGATGGAGCAGGTGATGATGCAGGGCAAGGAGTGGTCCAGCGAGACCACGGCTGTACTTCTCAGTCTGATGTGCCAGCCTGACATTGCATCCTGGATTTGGACCCGGCAACACAGTTTACAGTTGGAAATTCAGCCCTAAAAAGTTGTGATCTGACAAAATTATAGAAGTCTGTGCCTTTCTCACCCTCTCCCCACCCATGAATATCTATGTACGGTTACACGGCTTTTAATAACATAAGCACCTGCTGTTCAGTCTCCTGAAGCTGTGCCAGCCCCGAGGCTGCTCCAGGAGGGAAAGACAGTGATGGGAGCTTAACTGGGAGAGTCAGGATTGGAGCTGGGTGGGAGATTCATGGTGCTTTGCCATCTCGGGCACTTTTGCCTCCCACTGAGTGGGGCTGGAGGGGGTTCCTGGTGCTGCTGGTGGTTTGCTTGGCTGGATGCACAGCTGGAAGCTTCATCCTGGGAGGCTGGAGCATTTCTTCTGGAGATCCCCAGCTCTGATGTGCTCATCACAAGGCGCTATCACACCTGCAGCAGAGAGCCCTCGCCTGTAATTATCAGCTCCTCTCCCCTCCCTTAAATCAGATGAGGCGAGAAATGGCACAATGCAGTTGAGGGCTGTTGTGAAAAACCTCTGCAAAGGATTTTTGCAGTGTGATGGAAGCTGGAATGTTCATCTGGGCTTCTTAGGGTTTTTTTTTTTTGTTTTGGGTTTTTAGTGGGTGTTTTTCTCTCTTTTTTTTTTTTTTTCCTAGAGACTGCCATTGCTGATGTATTATTTATACAGCAGGAAATTAGACTCTGAGGACTCAAGTATTCTTCAAATAAGCTTCCTAATTCTGTCAATTAAGAATGCACAGGCTGCTGGGTCTCTGGCTTGGATGAGCCGCAGAGGAGCGAAAGCTGCCCGTGGTCATTGCTCTGATGTGCTGCAGCGATGGCGCACGACAGGCATTGCAACTGGAGGAGAAAAAGATCTTGAGCCCAAAATCAAAGGCGTGAGATGCTCAGAGCGTTATATCCAGCAGCTCTTGCTGGTTTCAATGGGACAAATAACTCCCCAGTGCTCTGGTGGGGGAATACTGGAGCCTTGAATGTGTGGTCTGTCAATGTTGTGATCCATAATGAAATCCGGTGCTTTCCATTACCATTAGCAAACGGCTGACGAAGCTGGGAGACCACCGGTATGAGTTTGGGTGGGTTGCTCTCTAATTAATGGAGTTATTCTTGTGCTCCTGGTGTAGTTCTACAGTAACTGAGTTGACATAAAATTAATTCATTAAAGAGCATCTTCTCTCCTTTAATGCCTTCCTTAACCAATAGGCATTTATAAATGGATTTGGAAGTGTATTCCTGCCCCAGGGCATGGGGCTTGGTTTCCAGTCATGGAAGAAGGCACAGGGCTGCAGGATGGGCATTTCTTGCCTCCCGTAGCAAAGGAAATGTCATGGAGCAGAGGAAAGGAGGAAGCGGAGCGTCCCCAAAACGCAGCTGGGCACGGGGCCACAGCACGAGCTGCTGGCACCAAGCTGGGAAACAGAGCGTTCCCTTCTACCTGCAGAAGGCTCAGCCCCCTGTGACTGAAGATGTTCGTTTTGTAGCCAGGAAAACGCAACGGGGGGTGGAGGTGATGTTTGCCAGCGCAGTTGCAAATGCTTTGGTGCGTGTTCTGCACAAGGATGTCAGGAGAACTAAATGCTCATCCTCCCCTCTGTGTTGCTATGAGAAAGGTGAGACCTCTCCGAGGACAACCTTATGGGCTGGACAGTGTTCCTTCTACTGACTCACAAGCTCTCTGCTGAGGAGAGGAGGTTCATGGCTGCAGCATGGTTTTCCTTTTTTCCCCTTTGCTATGAATTTAATGCCCACTGCAAATGCAGATCTCTCCATCTGGAGGAGGAAGAGTCGCCTGCACTCTCTGCTCTGCGTAGACATGAGAACGTGTTCTGGAGGAC
Source organism: Cuculus canorus (assembly GCF_017976375.1). Lineage (NCBI taxonomy): Eukaryota > Metazoa > Chordata > Aves > Cuculiformes > Cuculidae > Cuculus > Cuculus canorus. Next base: position 11,476,891 of record NC_071417.1, read on the forward strand.
AGGGCCACATCACGCTGTGCAGCAATTGCACAAGTCTGGCCAAAGGGCTCTGGGGACGAGAGTGCCACTGCAGGCGAACACCCTCGCTGTGCTGGGTCAGGGCTGGATGGGTGATCCCTCTTCTTTTGGGGCGCTCTCAGCACTGTGTGCCAAGGACCAGTCTAGAACAGGATTGATGTGCCCCTGAGAGCGTGGGCCCTGTGTAGGCAAAGATTCCCCCAAGATCCACCAACTCTTCCCGGTCCCTTACAGATGAAGGGTCTGGAGCCCAGGGGTTCTTGCAGCAGCTGAGGGCCCTGGAGAAGAGGAGGCTGAGGGGAGACCTCTTTGCTCTCCGCAGCTCCTGGAAAATAGGTTGTGGTGAGGTGGGCGTTGGGTTCTTCTCCCAGGTAAAAAGTGTTAGGATGAGAGAAAATAGCCTCAAGCTGCACCAGGGGAGGTTCACATAGGATGTATGGGAAACATCTCTTCACTAACAGAGGCTGCCCAGGGCAGTGGTGGAGTCTCCATCCCTGGAGGGGTTCAAAAAGTGTCTGGCTGTGGCACTTTGGGATATGGTTTAGCAGGCATAGTGGTGGCTGATGGTTGGACTCGATGAGTTTAGAGGGCTTTTCCAACCTCAATGATTCCATGATTCTACGAAGGTTTCCCACCTTTCATAATCCATAGGCTCTCATCTTTTTTGGCTGTGGCGATGCCCAACCCACCCTCTCTCTAGATGCTTTCCAGAACCTGACTTTTAATCCCATGGATCCCTAGCCCTCGCTTTCTGTTTTTCTGCCTACCATTGTACGCAGCACATCTCCACTTCGTGTCCACTGGCTGTCCCTCTATCTTGTCCTGTGCCTTCTATTGTGGCGATGGAGCCTTCAGTTCAGTTTTGCCCTTGTTCTGGTTTCTAGCTCTGCCTCTCAGTGATGCACGTGGGCCAAGAGCAGCAAACCCTCCCTTGGTGCACAGCGTGGCCCACCACTGACCCTCGGATTCCACCTGCAACCAGCAAACCGATAAATAGGGAGCAAGACTCAGCTCTGAATCACAAAGACTTCAACTCATGTATTGAGTTAGAGAGAGAAAAGCTGCCGGCAGGTACTCACTAGCAGGCGATTTCTGCTTTGAGGGAGCTCATGAAATTTAAACCACACGTGGCATTAGATTTGTCCCTGTCCTTCATGCTCATGGGGGAATAAATGCTTTGCTTTTCAGCTCTAGTGAATGCGGGGCTGAGCCTCTCCAGCTGAAAGCGCTGGCTTTGCTATGGAAACCGGTCCCTGTTATGACAGCCCTCCACTCCTCATCCAGGGAAGAATCCGAGACAGGGCTCCTGGGTTGGAAACAATGAACATGAGGGAGGCACCCATCCTCTTCTGCACCTCACCGAGGCACACGTGGAGTAACTCCCTGCTTGGCTGGCCTCTCTTTCAACTGGGAGGGCAGTGATGGAGAGGGAGATTCGCTGCAGGAAGGGGAGCACGGCAGAAAGCTCCGCATTCTGCTCATTTCTAAACCGGTCCTTTTCTTCCTCTCTATTCTTACTCTCTGTTCTGCTGTTTTTTCAGACCTTCCAGACAGGAATGTATAGAAATATATGTATCAGTGTTTTAAAGAGGCAGCGCACTTACTAAACAAGAGTATATGTGGTTAAAATATTGCACTCTTTTGGATTATTCCTGCTTTTCTTCTTCTTGTCAGGAGACAGAGCTTTGCAGGGACCTGCCAGCTGACTCCAGGGGGTGACTGTGCTTCTCAGCAGGCTGTGGGTCAGAATGAAGAGCAGGGCAGCCCTGGAGAGCACTTGTCTTTTATTCTCAAATACCTCTGTCACGGGTGTGAAGATCAGCAGAGAGGCCCTGCAGTGATCAGGAAGGGAAGAAGGCATCTCACTCTTGTGAGACCTCACCTGGAGCCCTGTGTTCACCTTTGGATTCCTCAGCACAGGAAGGACATGGGGCTGTTGGAGTGAGTCCAGAGGAGGCCATGAAGATGATCCAAGGGCTGGAGCACCTCCCGTACAAGGCCAAGCTGAGAGATTCGGGGTTGTTCAGCCTGGAGAAGAGAAGGCTGCGGGGAGAACTTAGAGCAGCTTCCAGTAATGAAAGGAGCTCCAGGAAACCAGGGGAGGGGTTCTGGATCAGGGAGCACAGGGATAGGACAAGAGGGAATGGTTTTCAGCTGAAAGAGGGGAGATTGAGATGAGGTCTTGGGAAGAAATGTTTTGCTGTGAGGGTGGGGAGGCCCTGGCCCAGGTTGCCCAGAGCAGTGGTGGCTGCCCCATCCCTGGAGGTGTTCCAGGCCAGGTTGGATGGGGCTTGGAGCCCCTGATCCCGTGGGAGGTGTCCCTGCCCGTGGCAGGGGTCAAAACTGGATGGGCTTTAATGTTCCTTTCAACCCAAACCATCCCATGATTCTATGATGGTTCTATGATCCGGGGATTGCCTACTCACTTTACTGAGCACCTGCCTCTGCTTCCAAGTCTGTCCCCAGCCAAGCAGCCACCTGCAGGGTCAGGAGACATCAGGGAGGAGGGTCTGTAAAACAGCAAGGTATCTAATAGGTCAAGACCTACTGTGCTCAATGCCTACACAAGTTCTCGCTACAGACCCTTGCAGGAGGCACCACTTCAAAAAAGATGGATCAGCCCAGTATGGACATGGACATCAAATCTGGTTGCCCAGTGACATTTATTTAGCCAGACCTGCATGTCTATATCTAAGCAAGTCATCTTTGCGCTCTTTACAGTCAACAGAGTTCAGAGCATCATAGTTCTCTTTCTAAACACTTGGCCTTGCTCAGCTGAATTGCACCCCTGATTCTGTAGCCCAGATTGAACGGATCCCCTTCCCAAATTAGAAGAGTGAAACGCTACTGCAGACATCATCTCACCTCAGGGATCCGTGGTGCACAGTAAAGCCATGCTTGGACCAGAGCTGATCCTTAAAGAGGGAGAAAAAACAGCTCTTGTAAGATTTACAGCTGCAGTGGATCTCCTCCAGGACTCCTTTTGGTGGGGCTGTGGTCCTCACATTCTCCACAGCAGCCTTCCAGCCAGTCTCCAGCATTGCTGCTCTGGGTGGAAGAGCCTCTGCTGCTTCTGCAGCTGCCACCAAGTCTGTAAATCACTGCAACCCCTCCTGCCCGCCTGGCCTCCTCAGGAGTACTTAAATCAGCTCTAAATGAGCTCTTTTAAGGAAATGTAGGCAATCAGTGGTGAATTATTGCAAGGCACAAGAGCTTTCTTAAAAGTGACGAGCACTTATTGGTCATCTGAACTGCAGAAGGCACAGCCCTTTAAATCAAACCCCACAGGTTGGACTTAGCATCATCTCTTCCATGTTTCCTGCAGCAGAGTCTGCACAGCCAGGTTATCAGCATCTTCCTCCCTCCCTGCTGTCGGTTCAAATCATCCTCTTCAATACAATCCCTGTGTGTTCTACCTTCTCTTTTCAAACTCGCTTTTCCACTGAGGAGAGCATGTGCTCAGGCTGTGGCTGGTTTTGAGACCTTCTCGAGCTCTTTCCACACTGCTTGGAGCCACAGGAAGGTCGTCCAGAACCAGAAAACTCTGGAAAATAACACCATGTTGCTCAGGAAAAGGGGGTTGGGCTGCTGGTTGGACTGGATGAGCTTAGAGGTCTCTTCCAACATTAATGATTCCATGGTTTTTCCTCATTCCCCATGTTTGCAAACAGCAACTCCAAACCTCAGCTTTGAAAAGGGAAGGAAATTCTCAGAAAACACAGAGTTTGGGATTTTTCATTCACCACCTCCTTTCTGAAGTTTGGGAAGTGGGTGAGTTGGTATTTTCCTCTTCTCTGCCAAAAAGAACAATTAGCATTAGAAAGAAAGCTTCTGAAACCAGAACCTGGGAGCTTGGGGAGGGTTAAAAGAAAGAAAGCTAAATATCTTAAGACATGAGTGCCCGGACGTCTCCCTGCCTTTGGCAGCGGAGATCATAGAATCACAGAAGGTTTGGACTAGAAGGGATCTTAAAGCCCATCCAGTTCCAAACCCCCTGCCATGGGCAGGGACACCTCCCACTGGATCAGGGGCTCCAAGCCCCATCCAACCTGGCCTGGAACCCCTCCAGGGATGGGGCAGCCACCACTGCTCTGGGCAACCTGGGCCAGGGCCTCCCCACCCTCACAGCAAAACATTTCTTCCTAATGCCTCATCTCAATCTCCCCTCTTTCAGCTCACAACCATTCCCCTCATCCTATCCCTGCCTTCCCTGATCCAGAGCCCTTCCCCAGCTTTCCTGGAGCCCCTTTCATTACTGGAAGCTGCTCTAAGGTCTCCCCGCAGCCTTCTCTTCTCCAGGCTGAACAACCCCAACTCTTTCAGCCTGTCCTTGTACGGGAGGTATTCCAGACCTTGGATCATCTCCATGGCCTCCTCTGGACTCACTCCAACAGCTCCATGTCCTCCAGAAGTGGACGCAGGGCTCCAGGTTAGGTCTCGCCAGAGTGGAGCGGAGGGGCAGAATCCCGTCCCGGGCCCTGCTGGCCCCACCGCTTTGGATGCAGCCCAGGGCATGGTTGGTTTCTGGGATGTGAGTGCTCTTTGCTGGCTTCTCATCCCCAAGCACCCTAAGTCTTTCTCCTCAGGGATGCTTCCAATCCATTCTCCACCCATCCTATGTTTGAGCTGCTTCATGTAGGATGAGGCTCAGGTGGGGCTCCTACCACTTCTTGCCTTTTCCAAGCTGTACAAGTGAGAGGGGCAATGGGATTAGATCAACCTATGTTTAAGGCAAAGGCGAGACATTTATCATCATCCTGATCCACTAATTTCTGTGTTGCGCACTGACAGTGAATGACAGCTCTATAATTTTGCTTGGAGGATGTCATTGTGTGGGTCACATTCTGTCAAGGAAACCACAAGTAATGTTTCGACTTCCTTCTTTGAATTCCCCTAATTTAAAAGCATTTCAGACTTCGCTCTTGCTGTGTCTGTAATGTGACTGTCAAGGGAGTCATGATAAAATGTCATCCCTCCCCTAAAATATTTGCCTGCAGATGAGAGCTGGTTTGTTTTCTGAGTGAGGCTGGGGCATTTTTGGGTGTAGAAAGCAGAGCGAGGGTTGGCGTACAGCTCAGGGAGAGGCTGTGGCAGAAGTCACAGTGCACAGTTGGGTGGCAGCTGTTTGGAAAACAATGTCTTAGGAAAGAAGGATGGCAAAGCCCCAGTGACCTCCCTCTCTCCAGGGCCTGACATCTTGTCACTGAAGCATTTATTAATTATTTCTCAGCACGAAACTGAAGTATTTGGTGCCTAACCTTGAAGAAGGAGGACCATGGAGTTGGGGAAGGGTTTAGCTAGGAAGCCATATGAGCTGCCGCTGAAGTTACTTGGTCTGTTCAGCCTGGAAAAGAGGAGACTGAGGGGAGACCTCATCACGCTCTGCAACTTCCTCACATGGGGAGGAAGAGGAACAGGCGCTGAGCTCTTCTCTCTCGTCACCAATGATAGGGAATGGCAGGAAGATGTGCCGGGGTGGGCTTGATGGGACATTAGGAGCAGGTTCTTCCCCCAGAGGGTGGTGGAGCACTGGAACAGCTCCCAGGGAAGCAGTCACAGCACCAAGCCTGGAAATATTGCAGAAGCCTTTGGCCACCGCCCTCAGCACCACGGTGTGAAAGTTGGGGTTGTCCCGTGCAGGGACAGGAGTTGGACTCGATGGTCCTTGTGGGTCCCTTCCAGCTCAGGACATTCTGTGATTCTGTCATCTAAGGGGGTAACAAGGGGAAGCTCTGCATTTTCTGTTTCCTAGCCCAGATACAGCCAACAGTGCAAAGAACCTGAGGGAGCACGCCGGGCACAGCATGAGCTGATTGCCCGAGCACGCAGCAGGGGAAGGAGTCTTATTTCCCCAGCCCTCCTCAGTGGCACATTTCTGTGTTTTAATTACCAGCTGTGTCATGTCAAATATAAAAGCAGTCCTCTGAGCAGGGACTGAAATAGACCTTTTCCCTTCTGCTCTCAGGTTTCCCTTCTGCTCTCAGGTTCGTCTCCCCACTCCTTCTTTGCAAGGTGTTGTATTTTTATGGCAGACCCATGGTCAAGACATTTCATTTTTCCGTCCTTCTTCCTAAGCCCTTCATCTTGGATGTGGTTATGATCTTGAGAGTTTAGGTACCTGAAGTCTCCCACCAGCCACTGAGGTGCTGCTTAGCGATGCACGAGTACAGCAATAGACTTGTGGATTTGCCAGCGATGTGCAGGTAGACGTGTTCCAGTTGCATAGGGCACCAGTTGTAGGAGCCTGTCCTTGGGCTGTGATGCTCCTACTTCACCATCATCATTATGAATCGATACCACCGGGGTCATTTGCTAAAAAATGATGGTTTTGAACCTGCACGTGTGCCTTGGACCAGCTCTGAGTAGTTGCTGGGGATGTGCAGGGCCATCACTTTGCTCTGAGATCTCACCAGTTTCTAGAGCCTTTCCAGGCTAGACCACGGCCAGGTGCGAAAAGCATCATATTGTGACACTGGAATGAGAGATTTAGCTGAAGAGGGATGTTCTTGGTTACTAAAAGGTCGCCATTTATACACAGGGGCTTTGCTTTCCACCCTTTGAAATCATCTTTCTATTCTTCCAGGATCTCTCTAATGCTCTGTCCACTGAGCCATCAGTGTTAAAGACGTCTAGAAATACACACTACTCCTTACATGCAGGAATATTCCAATTAGGTTCTTTTTCGCTCGGGCAGGCAGACCATGAGCATCTGCTTCTGCTTGGTAACTATCTGTTGTGTTTGGCCACCCTTTCTAACTGGGTTCCTCCAGACTCCAGCCTGGCGTGCTCGTGCTGTGGATGTGACTGGGGTGACACTGGCACCAGTCACTTGGTTGATTCCAGTCAGCCTGGATTTCTGGAGCTGATGTAAACTCTTTTTGTAGTCTGAAGGTGTTTTCTCTTTCTAATGTCAGAGTCACTGGAGAGGCCGTGCTCTAAAATGTCAGGATATTTGTACTCTCTTTTGGGGATAACGGGTCAATGACTTCATCTGACGTTCAGCTCTGATCATTTCTCTTAAAGGTTGGTCCTTCCTGATGTCATGTTGGTGCATTCATTAGTTCCAATTTCATGCAAATACAATTTGCAATGTACTTAATGGTGTCAGACAAAGCTCGGGTACCTCCGTGGCCCTGCTGGTGCCACTGCTTTGGATGCAGCCCAGGACACGTTTGGCTTTCTGGGCTGTGAGCGCACTTTGCTGGCTCATGTTGAGCTCCTCATGCTCCAGCACCCCAAGTCCTTCTCCTCAGGGCTGCTCCCAATCCATTCTCCACCCAACCTGTAAATGTAATTGAAAACTTTTTGTCTATCCCTATTACCCTGAGGGTTTCTCCTCTCAAATTAAGTAGCTCATAAGTTAAAAAATGATTAATGATTTCATGCTGCTTGTATTTTATTTGTCTCCTCTGCTGAATTGTTTGTGTCTGGATGTGATCTGACCAGTGGTTACAGGATCTGTATTCAAATGAGTGGCCTGTAGCTGACAAACATTGATTTATGTATATACATTTGGTTTTTTGAACTCAGTGCCCTCCATCACCCATTTATTAATTTCTGTGAGGCCGTGTGAGTCCCAGATGCACCAAAGCTTACAAGTATTTCAGAAGAAACCTTACATGTCCCTTGTTGCAAGGGCTTTTCAGTTCTCGATTTAGATTTAGATTTAGATTTAGATTTAGATTTAGATTTAGATTTAGATTTAGATTTAGATCTAGGTTGTCTTCTGCATTCCTTGGCACTGTCTTTCAGCCATGGGCTTCCCTGGTGTTGTGATTATCAGGAATGGCTGAACTCCCCTCCAGGTGTGAGGGCTTCCACGGTTCTGGCAGCTGTGGGTCTGCTCCTCCCAACAGGCAGAAAGTATTTTACTGACATCAGAGAAATTGTGTTGGTTTTGTGCACTAACGCTACTATAAAGTGTTAACATTTTCTTAGGAGATGGCCACGTGTCCTTATCTCTGTTCTTCAGCAGCTGCTTTAAGTAGTCAGACTTCCATATTTGCCTTGAATATCTTCTCCCTCTTTTTTGAAGTTGCTGCCTTTAGAAATAGTTCTAAGTACACTCGGTCTCCCTTTCTGAAGAGTTTTGTCTCATATTTCCTTCCCCGCTGGAGAGAAATTCCTGTGTGTCATGGGACCTGCCATTCATCGCTGGTATTCCACAGACTCCTCGGACTGCAGTGGGTTTAACTTGGTAGATTTTGGTGAAGTACTGACTTGTGCCAACCTGATCCAGTGGGATGTGTCCCTGCCCATGACAGGGGGGTTGGAACTGGGTGGGCTTTAAGGTCCCTTTCAATCCAAACCATCCTTAGGACACACAATTAAGGCATTTCAGCCTGTGCACGGAGCCGGTCCACCAAGTTCACCTGCAGATAATGCTCTTTCTCTCATCACTTCTCTAAATTTCTTGGTGTTTTGGTTAAGCAAGAACATCAGACCCTATGAGCTGTTGTAACGGCGATCAATAATAACAATTGTATTCTTTCTGATAGTCTCTAGGAGCCCCAGGCAAGAACTAACATTTGGCAATGCGAGCACAGAGCAAAAGTACCCTCCCAAGTAAACCACCTTCCCTTCACTCATTATCAGGCATCATCTTGCAGCTCCCTGGCAGCTCCTCAGATATGGCTCTTTTATATATAGCCTTTCCTCTTCATGCTGATTAGTTGGAAGGCTGATCATTTCCCCCAGAAGGAGCTGCGTTTCTCCAGCCTGTATCAATCTGCCATTTCTTTCCACAGCCCTCCCTGTCATTTATCTCTCCCCACTAACGCTGAAAGCTTCTCCAGCTCAGGAGGGGCAAATTTAATTAACCTGCTATTTTCTCCCATCCTCATCTAGATCATTAATGAGAGTGCCTAATGAGTCTGGGTCTAATGGTGGTCCCAATGGCCTCTCACAGCACACATCCTCCTCTTGATATATCAGCTGGTTAATGTTGAGCTTCAGTTGGGATCTTTCGGCCAACAGGAGTCATTTCTCCAACCCAGCACAAACTGCTGTCTCAAGTAACGTGTCAGGAGTGAGCGGGGTGACGCTGCCGTGTCTGTTGTCCACCTGCCTGATTTGCTCGTCCAGCTGGAGACGAAGGTGCAACTCTCTGCCTCGTGCCACTGGGGTGATATGGCAACCGGGTCTCTCGCCACACTGGGATTATGGATGAAATGGTTATTCAGCAACGGACACCGCTGCGTGCCTCTTTGTGCTCAGATGGCCAAGCAAACACCTGCATTTGGGGATGACACTAAGCTGGGTGGAAGTGTGGATCTGCTGGAGGGTAGGGAGGCTCTGCAAAGGGATCTGAACAGGCTGGAAAGATGCGCTGAGACCAATGGGATGAGGTTTAACAAGGCCAAATGCCGGGTCCTGCACTTGGGGCACAACAACCCTATGCAGTGCTACAGACTGGGGGAAGAGCGGCTGGAGAGCTGCACAGAAGAGAAGGACCTGGGGGTAATGGTTGACAGCGACTGACCATGAGCCAGCAGTGTGCCCAGGGGGCCAAGAAGGCCAATGGCATCTTGGCTTGGATCAGAAACGGTGTGACCAGCAGGTCCAGGGAGGGGATTCTCCCTCTGTACTCGGCACTGGTGAGACCGCACCTTGAATACTGAACTGTGTTCAGTTCTGGGCCCCTCACCACAAGAAGGATGTTGAGGCTCTGGAGAGTGTCCAGAGAAGACCAACGAAGCTGGTGAGGGGCTGGAGAACAAGGGTTACGAGGAGTGGCTGAGAAAGCTGGGGGTGTTCAGCCTGGAGAAGAGGAGGCTGAGGGGAGACCTTATTGCTCTCTATAACTACCTGAAAGGAGGTTGTGGAGAGGAGGGAGCTGGCCTCTTCTCCCAAGTGACAGGGGACAGGACAAGGGGGAATGGCCTCAAGCTCCGCCAGGGGAGGTTCATGCTGGACATCAGAAAAAAATTCTTCACAGAAAGAGTCATCGGGCACTGGAACAGCTGCCCAGGGAGGGGGTCGAGTCGCCTTCCCTCGAGGTGTTCAAGGAACGGGTGGATGAGGTGCTTAGGGACATGGTTTAGGGAGTGTTAGGAATGGTTGGACTCAATGATCCAGTGGGTCCTTTCCAACCTGGTGATTCTATGATTCTATGCTGAGGTCCATCAGTGTCTGGAGGTGGATGCATAAACTCTTGCACTGCTAAGTGGCAGGAAAATGCATGTGTCATCATCATAGAATTGTTTTGGCTGGAAGGGACCTTAAAGCCCTCCCAGTTCCAACCCACCCTGCCATGGGCAGGGACACCTCCTGGTGGATCAGGTTGCTCAAAGCCCCATCCAACCTGGCCTTGATCAGGGATGAGGCATCCATGACTTCTCTGGGCAACCTGGGCCAGGATCACCCCACCCTCCCAGCAAAATATTTCTCCCTAAGATCTCATCTCAATCTCCCCTCTTTCAGCTGAAATCCATTCCCTCTCATTCTATTCCCGCACTCCCTGATCAAGAGCCTCTCCCCAGCTTTCCTGGAGCCCTTTCAGTACTGGAAGCTGCTCTAAGGTCTCCCCACAGCCTTCTTTTCTCCAGGCTGAACAACCCCAACTCTCTCCTCAGCTTTGCAGGCAACCTGGAAGAGTTTGAGAACTGCCATGGCACCTGCGTTTTAGCTCCTGGGGAGGTTTGCTACTGCAAGAGCTCCTCTTGTCCCAGTGACCAGCCACTGTTGCTGTTCCACTACCCCTGCTGCTCTCCAGCCAGCTGGAGAGAAGTGGTAAGCTCTGCTGTGGCAACCAGAAGAATCCCTGGGAAGACAAGAAGATGAACATGAGGACACTGAACTTGTTTGATTTCACTTCAGGCAGCAATACTGGACAAACCCAGTCATCAGACACCCCTACTCCCTATCCCGTCATAGGAAACTCCAGAGGGACCTTCAAATCCAGGATTAGCTACTCCCTCATAATAGCCTCTGGGCAGCAGCGGCTAAGACGAAGGCTAAGAGGCGTGCGTCACCTTCAGCAGGATTTAAACATGTAAAAGGAGAGGAGAAAGAAATAGCTGCTGGATTTTAACATTAGCAAACATCAAACCATACATTTGGGGGTGGAAAGACCGTGAGGTGACCTCTTGTCTGCTGGGAAAAGAGCTGGAATATTTTGATAATAAAGGTATTTAGGGATTCAGCAAGCATTATTTTAAGGATAAGGGACAGATGGTGGCTTCAGCAAAAGATGCTATTGCCTGGGAAGAATAAAGATCCACAGGGTTCTTTATCAGTGCAAGATTCATATGGGGCCATCAGCAAAAGCCACCAACAGCACACATGGCTGGAGATACAGGGAATGTGGATGGCTCCAGGGCAGGACACAGAAATGTAAGGGTCTGGAGGCCCTGGCCCAGGTCGCCCAGAGCAGTGGTGGCTGCCCCATCCCTGGAGGGGTTCCAGGCCAGGTTGGATGGGGCTTGGAGCCCCTGATCCAGTGGGAGGTGTCCCTGCCCATGGCAGGGGATTGGAACTGGATGGGCTTTGAGGTCCTTTCCATCCCAAATCAATTTAAAATTCTATTCTGTGATTCTATGATAATGCCTGCTGGAACTGTCAGGGTTTGCTTTCCTTGTCCTTTCTCCTGTCAGAAGTTGCACAAGCTGTTTCCCTAGTGAAAGGAAAGTTTTATTCTGTTTTGGAAAGGAAAAGAAAGCAGGGCAAAATGAAGAGTCTTTTTTTTTCTGTCTTTAAATTCACAAAATTTACTTTTCTCTCCTGCCTTGGCTTCCATCAGGTGTGAGAAATCCAAAAGAAAATAACAGTGAATATGCTGGGATGAGCTTTTTCCAGGCTGTAGAATAAACCACTTGTAAATGTATTTTTTTTCCAATGAGGTGCCAGTTTGGTGCCTGATGTTCCTGCTCTTAATGTCAGTGGTATCACAGAATCATAGAATGACTCATAGCCTCTCCTGAGTCGGAAGGGACCCACAAGGACCGTTGAGTCCAGCTCCTGTCTCTGCACAGGACAACCCCAACATTCACACCGTGGGGCTGAAGGCTTTGGCCAAAGGATTCTGCAATATTGTCAGGCTCAGCACCGTGACTGCTTCCCTGGGAGCTGTTCCAGTGCTCCACCACCCACTCAGCGAAGAATCTGCTCCAAATGTCTAACCTAATCCTCCCTTGGCACATCTTCCTGCCATTCCCTCGGGTCCTGTCATTGGTCACCAGAGAGAAGAGCTCAGCACCTGCTCCTCCTCCTCCCCATGTGAGGAAGCTGCAGAGTGTGATGAGGTCTCCCCTCGGTCTCCTCCAGGCTGAACAGACCCAGTGACTTCAGCTGCTCCTCACACTCTTCCCCTCTAAACCCTTCCCCAACGGTGTCCTCCTCTGGATGCTCTGCAGCACCTTTAGATTCTTTTCATCCTGTGGCCCCAGAACTGCCCCCTGTGCTCAAGGTGGTGCCGCTCCAGTGTGGAGCAGAGCGGGACAATCCCGTCCCTCGCCCGGCTGGCGATGCCGTGCTGGATGCACCCCAGTATCGTGCAGCTTTGAGTCTCCCAGGTGTATTTCTGTGATTCCGATGTAATTTCTATTCCTAATTTGACCAATTTCTTCCTTTTCTTCTCTTTAATTAATTGCTTTAATGAAATGATTCCCTCAAATCAGCAGTCGGTCCTTTCTCTCCCTCCCAGCGCGAAGGGAGGTGAATTGAACAAATAGAGATGGCAAATGAAAAGGGAAAAAAAGTTCGCTTAGAATCATAAAATATTAACAGCCACTTAGTACGAGGGGAAATTAGTCCTGCAGCACAAAAACTGCACCGCGTGGAGTGACTGAACTGCAGGGGGTGAAGTCAGTTCCCATGCACGTTTGCAGGTCCTGGCTATAGGATGAAGGTGGCCTTCAATGAAGCTTCATGGTTTGGTTCTTTTAATTAAGAGCTTCAGGAATGAAAGCCAAATGTGTTTTGCATCCCCAAATACAGCATTCCCATCTCAGACCAGGCCAGAAATGGGACAGCAATGACTGCCTTCCTGTCTAGAAGAGTAAGGAAAGGTTATTGGGTTAACAGGAGAGAGTTTGGGTTAAACCTAGAGAAGAGAAGGCTTCAGGGAGACCTTAGAGCAGCTTCCAGTAATGGAAGGGGCTCCAGGAAAGCTGGGGAGGGGCTCTGGATCAGGGAGTGCAGGAATAGGATGAAGGGAAACAGTTTTCAGCTGACAGAGAAGTGTTTTGCTATGAGGGTGGGGAGGCACTGGCCCGGATTACCCAGAGCAGTGGTGGCTGCCCCATCCCTGGAGGGGTTCCAGGCCAGGTTGGATGGGGCTTGGAGCCCCTGATCCAGTGGGAGGTGTCCCTGCCCATGGCAGGGGGTTGGAACTTTCTGGCTTTGAGAAACCCAACCCATTCCATGATTCTCTGAAAGCCTGGGAGATGAGGAGAGGCTGGTCAGTTTGATTTTGGTGCTACTGGAGAAAGGCAAAGTGATAACATAGCAAAAGCTCCGAGGCATAGAAATGCCATTAATTTTAACTGGTGGATTTCCCGGAACATATTCTTAAACCCCGCCGAGTTCTCAATTTTTTTCTGATGGTGTTTTTAAAGATATTGCTGTCGCTATTATTTATTAATCACAGTGCCACAATGCCAACAAGCCCCAGGCAGGGACTAATGTCCTAGTGTATTAGTGCAGACAAAAAAAACCAGTCTCTCCTCATGTATCTGGATTTTCATCTTATATTTAGTCTTATGTCAGGCACTTGATTTACTTGGTCTAAAATATACTCTCTATTGAATCAATGGACAGTTATTAAATGGATTAAGAAACGGGCAGCTAAAAGCTCTCAAAATGCGATTGTTGTTGGAGGAGCATTGCCGAACAAGCTGCCTGCGTAGTGGCTTTGCAGGATTCAGCTTTCACCCTGCTGTATTTCACTATTTTCATGAATGAGCCGGAAAATATATATAAATTAGTTGCCCATAAAGTTTGCAGCTGACTCAAATTTTGCCATGATAAATAATGATGAAGGCGAGTCTCTAATGCAGAGCAATTGCAATTGCTTGGTAGACTGGCAACAGTGAAACAACATGAATTTTAATACCGCTAAATGCTCGGCCATCCATCTCCAAGAGCAGAATGTAAGCTGCTCCGTCAGGCTGGGAGACTGCCTGCTCGAGGGCAGCGACTCGCAAATTGATTTAAGGGCCATATTGGATAACAGGTGATTATGAACATTTAATGCCCTGTAGTGGTGAAATAGATGAACATGATCTCTGGATAAAGAGGGGAATCTGAAGTCTGAATAGGGAATTTTTACTCACCTTGATTAAAAAGCAGGAAGGTGCTGTAATCCACTGTAGCCGTAATGGGAGCCAACGGCTGGAAGGTCATAGACTCATAGAATCGCTTGGTTGGATAAGACCTTTGAGATCATCGAGTCCAACCGTACCTGTACACTATGGAACCAGATCCCTGAGCACCTCATCTGCCCATCTTTTAAAGCCCTCCAGGGATGGTGACTCCACCACATCCCTGGGCAACCTCTGCCAGTGCCTGAGAACCCTTTCAGTGAAGACATATCCAGTCTAAACCTTCCCTGGCGCAACTTGAGGCCATTTCATCTCATCCCACCACTTGTTCTTTGGGAGAAGAGCCCAGCACCCACCTCACCACAACCTCCTTTCCAGGAGCGATGTGGTCTCCCTTCAGCCACCTTTTGTCCAGGCTAAACAGCCTCAGCCGCTCCTCGCAGCTGAACCAAAGGCTTTTGGCATGGAAAGGTGGTACACATTCCTGGTGGTATCCCATAGAGTCTTTGTGCTCAGGATGGAGATTTGTTGTAAGAGATTTGGGCAGCTCAGCCAGGCTCCAGGGGCTGCTGCAGGCTGGGATCCTTTCCCTGTTGCTCGTTCTCTGATTTCCACACAGACAGGAAAGATGTATCATTAGCATCTTATTGTGTTCTCGTTGAGCTTGGCTTCACAGAGCCTGCACATCGCAGAGAAATATGTTTATAGAGTTGTGGGTGTTGTGTCTCTTATCTGGAAAGAGTGGATGAGAGAGCTGCGGAAGGGCAGGCAAGCATGGCTAATGCTGGAACGGCAAAGGAGACAAAGCCGACACCTGATAAAGACAGCGGTGCTTGAATTTGCACAGTTATTAAAAATCAGTCCCAGCTTTTATCTGGGAATGAAAGAATAAGCAGTGTAAACCTAGAGGGGATGCATGGGAGAGAGCTGGGAGGGATGCCAGGAGAGATGGGGGAAAGGAGGCAGCAGGGGGGAGCTGGGCTTTGGTCCCACCATGTGGATGGAGAGGCCAGGTGTCCGTGGGAGAGCTGAGAAACGCCCTGTGTCTGCACCACTGAGCTTGCTGTAAGGCAGCTTCATGGCAGAGACATTACATTTCATGGCGTGGCTCTGCTACTCCACTGTTCAAGGTGACAATTCAGGGTGGTGTGGAGACCTCTGGTCACGCAGGCTCCATAAGGAGAACATCAGGTTGGGAACAGGGTGGAAGAATTAGATCTTCAGTCACCGGCAAGTGAGACTTTCACCCATAGATGCTGTCATGTTTTCAGCTGTTCCTTAAAAAAGTTGTGTCTGAAGCTGAAATTGAAATGCTTTCCCTCTTCCTGTCCCACTGGTGTCGCCTGGGGCATTTTTTCCTAAGCTGATTCTTCAGCTGCAGGCATTGCCTGCATCCATGCAGCCAAACCAAACTGAGCTCATGGGGAATTTTGGAGCAAATTTTCATAGAATCACAGAATGGTTTATGTTGGAAGGGACCTCAAAGACCATCCAGTTCCAAGCTCTTGCCATGGGCAGGGACACCTCGCACTGGATCAGGGGCTCCAAGCCCCATCCAACCTGGCCTGGAACCCCTCCAGGGATGGGGCAGCCACCACTGCTCTGGGCAACCTGGGCCAGGGCCTCCCCACCCTCACAGCAAAACATTTCTCCCTAAGATCTCATCTCAATCTCCACTCTTGCAGCTCAAAAACATTTCCCCTTGTCCTATCCCTGCACTCCCTGATCTCCCCAGCTTTCCTGGAGCCCCTTTCAGCACTGGAAGCTGCACTAAGGTCTCCCCGCAGCCTTCTCTTCTCCAGGTTGAACAACACCGACTCTCAGCCTGTTCACGTACAGGAGGTGCTCCATCCCTCAGATCATCTCTGTGGCCTCCTCTGAACTTGCTCCATGTCCTTCCTGCTCTCTATGTCTGACTGGTACTGCCCGGGGCGTTTGCTCCCGAGCTGTTTCTTCAGCTGCAGGGCTTGTCTGCATCCCTGCAGCCGAGCAAACAGAGGGCAGGGGAAATTTTTGGATGAACTTTTCCTTCCAGGCTTTTTTTCCTAGGCTTCATTCCTCCACGCCACAGTATCTGCAGATGCTGGGTCTGTTAGCAAAAGCTGAGATAAGTGTTGTTTTAAAGGAAAAAGGGAGAAAAATCCTGCCCACTGCAACGGGGCTGAAGATGTGGGGGTGGGATGCGCCGCTGCTGGGTGGGGTGCAGTCCCAGATGGTTGAGGGAGCGCAGGTGTAAATGCCATCTGGAGCTTTACCTCTCCTTGCTGTGAGTCAGTTGCACACACAGCTTTCACCAGTGCCAGCTTTGAGAACACAGGAAACTCTGCTTCTGAATTTGAAGCATTCCTAAGATTCTTTGGGCTCCATGGGAGATCTAAGTCATCTCAGAAACCAGAGTTTACTTCCTTCGGACACCTGTTTGTCCCTGATTTTTCACAAACACAGCACAGATAATGTAGGAGCTGCTTGTGATTCACAATGCATATTTTCTCACTTCATTCTTCACAGTGTTAGGATTGAATAGTGACAATATCACAGATGATCCTGTTCGTGTAATATGCTGGATGCGTCCCATCTGGATAAGATGGAAATGAGGATTGTGACCACTTATGACGCTCTCAATCATTCTGCTGGGGAGTGATCAAAGCTTCTATTGCTCTGCTTTCTTAGGCAACCTAGGATCTGCCAGGATTTACTGGGCTTTGTATGGATTTCAGTCGTGCGACACTTTGCAAAAGACAGAGTTTCAGGGACAGCTATGGCCATATCAAGTCATCCAGAGGGAACTGGACAGGTGGAGATGTGAGCCTGTGTGAACCCCATGAGGTTCCACAAGGCTGAGTGCAAGGTCCTGCCCTTGGGTTCAGCCAATCCTCAGTTTCAGAGCAGCCCCACGGAGAAGGACCTGGGATGGTGATTAATGAGAAGCTCAACAGGAGCCAGCAATGTGCACTCACAGCCCAGAAAACCAAACTGTATCCTGGGCTGCATCCAAAGAACTCTGGACAGCAGGTTGAGGGAGGGGATTCTGTCCATCTACTCTGCTCTCGTGAGGCCCCACCTGGAGTATTGTGGCCGGTTCTGGAGTTCTCAGCACAGGAAGGACATGGAGCTGTTGGAGCGAGTCCAGAGGAGGCCACGGAGATGATGCGAGGGCTGGAGAACCTCCCGTACAAGGACCTTAGAGCAGCTTCTGGTACTGAAAGGGGCTCCAGGAAAGCTGGAAACAGACTTTTTAGCAAGGCCTGTTGGGACAAGGAGTAATGGTATTCACCCTCCCCTAAAGGAGGGGAGATTGAGATGAGATCTTGGGAAGAAATGTTTTCCTGTGAGGGTTGGGAGGCCCTGGCCCAGGCTGCCCAGAGCAGTGGTGGCTGCCCCATCCCTGGAGGGGTTCCAGGCCAGGTTGGATGGGGCTTGGAGCCCCTGAGCCAGTGGGAGGTGTCCCTGCCCACGGCAGGGGGTGGAACTGGATGGGCTTTAAGATCCCTTCTAAGCCAAACCATTCTGTGATTCTATGATATCTGCAGGGGTTAGGCTAATGTTTGGATTGGATGGGCTTAGGAGTCTTTTCAAACTGTGACAATTCTATGATTCTGTGATCAAGAAGATGTCAGCTTACATTTTAAGATTTGGGCACGACAGTGAACTATGATAATATTTGTGCTTGACGGAAAGTGGATATTTGGGCACATGATTTGTTGCAGCGAGGGGTTTCACGGTAAAATTCATAACCACAGATGAGATGGCAGATGCAATTCAGCATTTATAAATACAAAGTAATGTGCACTGGCAAACGGCCCAGCCTCGTACCTAAACAAACACAAGGATGGACTCTAAATGAGCTATTGCCACTCAGAGAAGGGATCTCGGGGACTTTGGGAAAGGCTCTATGAAAAGCTCAGCTTTATGCTGAATGATGGCAGAGTGTGGCAGCTGTAATGGACAGACTGTCTAACCTCTGCATACATCCCTGCTGCAGTTGCGTGCTGAGTATCGTCCTCCCATCCTAACAGTGCAGAGGACCAGGAAAAAAGCATAGACTCATAGAATCATTTGATTGGAAAAGACCTTTGAGAGCATCAAGTCCATCTGTACCTGCCCACTACTGAACCAGATCCCTGAGCGCTTCATCCACCCAACTTTTAAACAACTCCAGGGATGGTGACTCCACCACCTCCCTGGGCAACCTCTGTCAGTGCCCGAGAACCCTTTCCATGAAGTAATTTTTAACAATATCTAATCTGAACCTCCCCTGGCGCAACTTGAGACCATTTCCTCTCATCCCATCACTTGTTCTTTGGGAGCAGAGCCCAGCACCCACCTCACCACAACCTCCTTTTCAGGAGCTGCAGAGAGTGATGAGGTTTATCCTCAGACTCCAGGCTAAACAGCCCCAGGTCCCTCAGCCGCTCCCAGAACCTTTGGGCTCCAGACCCTTCCCAGCTCCGTTCCCTTCTCCAGACGCGCTCCAGCCCTTCAATGTCCTTCTTGGAGTGTGTCATGCCTGGGTCCACAAGCTATGCACTTGCATCTGGGCACCCCATGGCTGATCCAAGCCAGGATGCTGTTGGCTTTCCTGCCCACCTGGGCCACTGCTGGCTCATGTTCAGCTGCTCTTGAGCAGCATCCCCAGGTCCTTTTCCACCGGGCAGCTCTCCAGCTGCTCTTCCCCAAGCCTGATGCAGTGAAGTACAGCAAAATCTTGAGAGAGAGGAAAGAAGCTTTCACAGTTGGGGAAGGAGATGGGGAAGTTTTGCCTGAGGCAGGCTCGAAGCCACTGTTTGCCCAGGGCTTGGAGAAGGTGTGGAGGCATCTCTTACACCTTGTTGCTTTCCCTTTCCCTCTGCATCCCCTGCTGACCACTGGTGACCCAGCCCAGCGCAGCTCTTCTCACCTTTGTGTTATAATGAGGGTTTTCCTGGTTCTCATTCCCTAACCCCCCAGGACATCCTAGACTCTAATAATTGGCATTAGTTCTATTGTTATACCAGGACCTAATGGCTCCTATATTTAAATCCCTTAATATTTTCCCTTATGAAGGATTCTCCTGACCTTTTCTTTGAGACTTCACACCTCCCTGGCTTGCAGCAAGCCTTTGAAATCCAGCAGCAGGAAAACCTCTGGCTGGAGAAGAGGCTTTTTTTTCTCCTTTTCTCTTTTTTTTTTGTTTTTAATCCTCATCAAATCTATGTTCAAATTGGCTCAAACAGAAACACTATCACCTTTTCCTTTCTCTCCCTGATGTGGCTGAGGGAGATGCTAGCAAACCATCAAAACCATAACGCTGCCCAAATGTTGTCAGGCTAAACCGATGCTGCTGCCAGAAACGCTGGGAGCACTGGAAGGATGGGGAGCGCCCCCGGCTGCTTTGGCACTTGCCTGGGAATGGATGGAGCTGCCCTGGTTAAGGTTTGTGCTGCACTCAGCTCACGTAAGGAGTCGCGTAGCTCAGCCCTAAGCAATGCTGAAGAATCAGCATTCAAACCCCTCTGGAGATTTGTGAGGACAGCTTCTAAGAATTGCACATGATATAACTCGCTTTTACCTTCTTCCCTTAAAAATATCCCTGCAATATTGAGTCCAAAAATCACATTAAGGGGGTATGATTTAGGTGGAAAAGATGAACACCTAGAAGTTAGGAAATGGCACGGCTATTCCTTCCATCCCCTGCCTGGATGCATTACGGAAATGACCTTTCATTTCTGACCATATATGATATTTTTTCTGCTGCAATGCTGTCTCATTCGGAGTACAGGCTGGATTTACCACAGAGCAGGGCTGCCAAAAGGAATGAAGAGCGCTGCAGTTCCAAAGGTTAATAGGTCTGGATGCTGTCCTGGAGCATGTGGGAGCAGAGCCTGTACCTGTAGAAAGCAGAGGTGGGGTTCAGGTGCCTGAACATCGCTGCCTGGTGCCACTTGGTGCCAATTACCTCCAAGCCTGGAGGGCAATTAAATGTGTCTGAGATGTGATCTGCTCTCTCCCTCTAGTGACCTCCCCTGACAGGGGTGCCCAGCACTGCAATGTCTTCTAGAGATGCAGATACACCACAGCACCTGCAGCAGCCACAACATGCTGGGTGGAAGCATGGATCTCACCGAGGGTAGGGAGGCTCTGCAAAGGGACCTGAACAGGCTGACACCAATGGCATGAGGTTCAACAAGGCCAAATGCCGGGTCTGCACGTGGGGCACAACAACCCTATGCAGTGTTATAGACTAGGAGAAGTCTGGCTAGAAAGCTGCCTGGAGGAGAAGGACCTGGGGGTGTTGGTTGACAGCAACTTAACATGAGCCAGCAGTGTGCCCAGGTGGCCAAGAAGGCCAATGGCATCTTGGCTTGGATCAGAAACGGTGTGACCAGCAGGGCCAGGGAGGGGATTCTCCCTCTGTACTCGGCACTGGTGAGACCGCACCTTGAGTACTGTGTTCAGTTCTGAGCCCCTCACCACAAGAAGGATGTTGAGGCTCTGGAGCGTGTCCAGAGAAGAGCAACGAAGCTGGTGAGGGGCTGGAGAACGTCTGACGAGGAGCGGCTGAGAGAGCTGGGGGTGTTCAGCCTGGAGAAGAGGAGGCTGAGGGGAGACCTTATTACTCTCTACAACTGCCTGAAAGGAGGTTGTGGAGAGGAGGGAGCTGGGCTCTTCTCCCAAGTGACAGGGGACAGGACAAGGGGGAATGGCCTCAAGCTCTGCCAGGGGAGGGTCAGGCTGGATATCAGAAAAAAATTTTTCATGGAAAGGGTCACTGGGCACTGGAACAGCTGCCCAGGGAGGGGGGGAGTCACCTTCCCTGGGGGTGTTTAAGGGGCGAGTGGATGAGGTGCTGAGGGACATGGTTTAAGGGAGTGTTAGGAATGGTTGGACTCGATGACCCAGTGGGTCCTTTCCAACCTGGTGATTCTATGATTCTATGATCTTCTGCTGCAGCGGGCTGGCAATCTGCAGCCTGAGGATGCTTGCACAGCAGTAGGCACCTGCGTGCTGAGCCCCACTCTGCTCATCCTGCTCCAGATGCCCACTTCCCCAGAACTGTAACCCTGATTGCTTCTCCCAGGTGCTTATGTGGTGGCAGAGCATCACTCCTCTCCTTCACACCCTAAAGCCACTCCAACTGCACCAGCACGAACCAGCCTTCCTCTCCGCAGGGGAGAGGGAGGGAAACTCCAGCCTGGGGTGAAACTATGCCAAACCGATTCGCCTTTCTCATTCACCTTTCAATTCAGCTGTGACTTGAAATGCACAGAAGTGCTGCCCTCTTCCTTTTGGCACACTGCACGCTCACACGGGCAGACCCACCTTTGGCCACAGGACAAAGCAGGAGACACTGAAGCTGCTTTGCCGAGTGGCTTTCAAAGCCATGTGCTGAATTTCAAGGAATATCAGTTTAGAACAGGGAATTAAGCAGCTATAGTGTCTCTCTGTGCCATAAACAAAGGCAAAATGCTGTGTGCATCAGCAAAAGGCTTTGTACTGTAAAGTATTCCCTTTATGTCCAACCAGGAGAGAATTCAAATTATTATTGACCCTCCACAGTAGGAAAGCCACATTATAATATCTCCAAATCAATAGAGACAAGTGAAGAGCAGCAGAGAAAGGCCACGGCTCTGCAAACTGCAGAAAATTGCGTTTTGCTTTGGCCTCTTAAAAAGTTTGCAAAGCATCTATTAGAGGCCCCTGGAGCCTTTTCTTTCTAATTGCCATGTTTGACAATGCGATGGCACTGGGGACCAGTGGAAAGACAGATAATGGACCCACTTTAATTGCTTCCCAGTTCCATGAGTCATAACACTTCTGAGATGGCAAAGGGGAAGTGCAGCAGTTTGACTGAAGGAGGTTTCTGGCTTTTAAGAAAGCTCTGGAGGAACAAATGCTAAACTCAAAGCCAAAGTATTGGAAAGTCTGAAGGTTCCAGGTATTGGGTTTTCTTTCATCTGTACAAGTCATATAAGGAGTGGCTGAGGGGCCTGAGGTTGTTCAGCCTGGAGAAGAGGAGGCTGAGGGGAGACCTAATTATTCTCTGCAGCTCCCAGAAAGGAGGTTGTGGTGAGGTGGGTGCTGGTCTCTTCTCCCAGGTAACAAGTGCCAGGGAAGGTTTAGATTGGGTATTGGGAAAAATATCTTGACTGAAGGAGTTCTCAGGCACTGGCAGAGGCTGCCCAGGGGAGTGGTGGACCTCAAAATGTCCCTGGAGGTGTTTTAAAAGATGGGCAGATGAGGTACTCAGGGATATGGTTCTGTAGTTGAGGGGAAGACAGAAGAAGATGGAGAATGTGGTTTGGTGCCAAGGTTCTTGGCTGATGGGTGTTGGGGTGCCTGGTTCTTCTCTGATATAGTCCTCAGTGCTTCAGTTCCCTCCTCTGCATTACCACTCTGGCTCCGTGTTAGAGCAGGAGGCTCAGTGATGTGATGCTCCACACCATGCTTGGGTGCTCAGCTCAGCATACAGGAGCTCGGATCTGTGCTCCGAGCCAAGACATTGGCTCAGGCCCGGCACTCGTTGGGAATCATAGGATCATGGAATGGTTTGGGCTGGAAGGCACCTCAAAGCCCATCCATTTCCAACCCCTGCCATGGGCAGGGACACCTCCCACTGGATTGGGTCCTCAAGGCCCCATCCAACCCGGCCTTGAACACTTCCAGAGATGGGGCTTCCACCACTTCCCTGGCCAGCCAGGGCCTCACCACCCTCATTGTGAGGAAATATCTGAGTGCTGCTGGGTGCTATGCTTTGCCATGGATCCGTCAGGACATTTTTAAGCTACAC
The DNA here is from genome assembly GCF_017976375.1 of Cuculus canorus. Taxonomy (NCBI): domain Eukaryota; kingdom Metazoa; phylum Chordata; class Aves; order Cuculiformes; family Cuculidae; genus Cuculus; species Cuculus canorus. The sequence goes on from NC_071417.1 coordinate 11,499,937, forward strand.
AGTGGGAAACTAGCTGGAAAAAAGCTTTGAGGGATGACTGACAGTAACTGTCTCCAGTGGAAGGAGCTAATCCGAGCTGCTCGTGAACACCAGGTCCCTAATTAAGGCACATAGGCTAGCCCTGCCTGTAATTAATTTCCTTGTGCTGCTTGGCTGGCAGCTGGCTATCCGTGTCACTGACTCACGGCTCCCGACAGCCTCAGGGGCAGTGGCAGCAGGAAGAGAAAAGCTGTGCTTTAGAGCACAGCAGGATTTGCCCCTTCCCCTCTGCTTCTCTGTGCAGGGGAGCAGCCACAGCGTGTCTCCAGCTCTGCACACATCGAGGGGTTGGGACAGGACCTCGCTGCTCAGCCCTGGCATCTCTGTCCATAGGAAAGGGCTGGTGGTGCACGCTCAGGGCACAAGCAATCAAGCGTGAGGTGAGGGTGGTGAAACGCTAGCCCAGGTTGCCCAGAGCAGTGGTGGCTGCCCCATCCCTGGAGGTGTTCAAGGCCAGGTTGGATGGGGCTCGGAGCCCCTGATCCAGTGGGAGGTGCCCCTGCCCATGGCAGGGGTGGAACTCGATGGGCTTTGACGTTCCTTCCCACCCAAACTACTCCATGATTCTATGACTCTAAGCGATCCAGAGGGCACAGGAGTGTGGGTGTCAGGAGGGGTAGCAGAGGGCAGGGACGTATTCATATGCATGGCTTGTTCTCTGCCCGCTGCTTCATGTTCTCTCTTTCTCTCCCCATGTATACATATATTTATTATGCACTCGCTTCCCCTGGCTGGAGCTGGAACAGGAGCGTTGTCATTGTGATTCCTCTCCCATAGGATTGCTTCTTTGCATTTGCTCCGCTGTGAGCGTGTCACAGAGTTATAAGGCATGTGGGATGCATCTGGCTTGCAGTTGGATTTTCCCTGAGTGGGCTGTAGCCCGTGCGGTGTTGCCGAGGTAGGGAGGAGCGGCTGAGGAGCACCGTGGATCCTGCAGTGGTGTCCACAGCACAGATGGGGAGCTGGAGAGGGTGGTGTTGCGTAGCAAGGTGAATCCCACTGTCTTGTGCCACTCCAGGCTCCATCATCTGAATCACAAAACTGGAGAAAGAGGCTCCGGAAAGTCCTATTTCTCTGGCTACAGGTTCTCATTATCAGCTGGAGAGCAACCATGCTGGTCAGAGAGTTGGCAGCATTGTTTTAATTTCCCAGGAGGCCTCTCTTGGTGTGACATCTCTCCAGCAGGGGATTTCAGTTGCCTTGTGTTACTTTGCTCCATACAATGGGACATGATATGTCAAAACATGACAAGCCAGCCAGAATGTGTCATAATACTGCACTCAACACACTGCCTTCCAGGGATGCTCAGCAGCTAATAATATCAGGCTCAAATTATCTCTGCATGCTGAGCTGTTGTTTTTCCTCCCATGTGGACTATGATATATAGGAGTCTCCTGCCTATGTTGGACTCTTGCATCACCACAGATTTATTAGCTGCACACGGTGAATCATTTTGACTAGAGTGAAACTCAAGCCTGGAATCTCAACCTATTATTGCAGAAAAGCGACTTTCCCACTTTGGCGTCTCCGCTACCTTTGTTGTTGCTCCAGTGAACAGTTTGGTGAGGTTTCCATATGATTTACTCCTTTATGGCTGGGGTTTGAAGTTGCTCCTTTGACATAGAGATGATGTAATTTCATTAGCTCTGTGATTGCCTTTCAAGGCTTTTCTGTAAGATGCAGCCACTGGATTTGGCCCCATGGGAGCCCGCGTGCTTCACCATGGCTGGAAGCAACCAGGCTTTCTCCAGTCTCCCCCGTTCTGCATCACTGCCTCTTTCTGCCTGACTTTTTGAACCCTGCTATTTTACCTTAAGGTGGCATGAGGCATCATAGTGCCTATTTTCAGCCTTGCAAGGAAGAAAAACCCGCCCACGACAGCAAAAGAGGCAAAGCTGCTGTTTGTCCCCAGCCTGGAGACCCCCAGCCATGGGGAGGAACGCATCTTTTGCCACTGGTAATGAGCTGTAATGAGCTGGGCAGGAGACACACGTGTCCCTGCTTGCACGTGGTATTTCACAAACAGAACCTCCCACTGATACAGTTGCTGCCCGTTCATTTTATCTCCCGTATGTGGTTTAGAGGATGCGATCTAATTACTTGCTGCTAATTGCTGATAAAACGCTGCTGAAACTGCCTCTCCTCCTCACCGTGGGCAGGAGACAGCAGGTCTCTCTGCAGGTCTCAGCTGGAGGTTCAAGCTGCCCCTCCCTCCTTTCCGAAGTTGATGTTGGCTGCAGAGCCTCTGCCCACTCTCCAGACCCTTTCCCAGCTTGGGCTGATGAATCCAAATGCTTCCTCGCTTCCTTCCTGGTGGAGAAGGACCTATGGGTGTTGGTTGACAGTGGGCTGAATACCAGTCAGCAGTGGCCCAGGGGGCCAAAAAAGCCTATAAGGTCTTGGCCTGTATCAGCAACATCGTGGCCAGTAGGACCGGAGAAGTGATTCAGCATTGGTGAGGTTGCACTTCGGATCCTGTGTTCAGATTTGAGCCCCTCACTACAAGAAATATGTCAAGGTCGTGGAGTGCATCCAAAGAAGAGCAACAAAGCTGGTGAAGGGGCTGGAGAACAAGTCTTATGAGGAGCAGCTGAGGGCCCTGGGGTTGCTTGACTTGGAGAAAAGGAGAGGAGACTTTATCTGTGTCTACAACTGCTTGAAAGGAGGTTGTAGCGAGGTGGGTGCTGGGCTCTTCTCCCAAGTGATAGGTGATAGGATGAGAGGCAATGGCCTCAAGTTATGCCAAGGCAGGTTCACATTGGATATTGGGAAAAAAAATCTTTGCTATAAGGGCTCTCAGGCCCTGGCAGAGGCTGCCCAGAGAGGTGGTGGAGTTCCCATCCCTGGAGGGATTTAAGAGATGGGTAGATTTAGTAGTTAGGATTGGGATGGATGATCTCAAAGGTCTATTTCCAAACTTCTATGCTTCTATGATTCATGAAATTCCTGTGTGGCCCAGGTGGCCATTACCAAGAAAGCACAGTGGTGGCACTGCCAGAATGCGACAGAAATATGGTTTAGTAGTATACAGGTATGGTTGAACTTGATGATCTCAAAGGTCTTTTCCAACCAAAGGATTCTATGATTCCATGACTCTATTATTCTAACCCCAAGGCTGGAGTCATCAGCCACAGGTTGTGCACATCCTTTCGCAGAGGTTGAATTGTGCTAAATGTACCTGTGGCAGAGGCAAATGTCCCTCTAGGACACAGCCCCTCTCCTCAGAGGTGAGCTTTTTGGAATAAAGCTTAGGTTAGATGTGCACCAGCATCCACAATGCAAATACATAATGATCGCTCTACTTCGACCATGAAAGTGTGAAAGGCATTCAGACTTTGTCACTACAAGTGTGTATTGATTTCAGTTGTTGTTCAGAGCATTTTTAATTCTGTGTTTTAATTGTTGGACTCCCCTGGCACGTGGGGTTTGTGGTTCGTGGCAATGCACGTAGGAGGGTGAGTTTCAGGCTCACCTATCAGTTGCAAAGAAAAGTTCTTTCCCATGACCCTAGCTAATTTGCATACTATTTTTGTTATCCTTTAGGAAGCAAACTGCTGATTTTGGTGCTTTGCTTGAACATCCAGTCAGAAGTGGAGTCTTGCCCCGGGGCGTGTGTATGCTACAGTGAACCGAAGATTACAATAAGTTGTCAGCAGCAAGGACTGACAGCAATCCCCACGGAGATCCCCATCCAGAGCCAGCGGATCTTCTTGCACAACAACAAGATAACGCTTGTGAGGTCCACCAGCTTCACCTCCTGCCGCAACATGACAATTCTTTGGATCCACTCCAACAACATCAGCCTCATTGAGCCTGGAGCCTTCTACGGGCTCAGCAAACTGGAGGAGTTAGATCTCAGCGACAACACGAACCTGAAATCTATCAACCCCATCACTTTCCGGGGTCTTGTTCACCTCCACACCTTACACTTGGATCGCTGTGGGCTCCTGGAGCTCTCCACAGGGCTTTTTCGAGGGCTGTTCTCCTTGCAATATCTCTACCTTCAGGATAATAATCTACAGAACCTCCTGGATGACACCTTCATTGATCTTGCAAACCTCACCTACCTGTTTTTGCATGGGAACAAAATCAAGACCTTGTCAGAGAATGTCTTTCGTGGGCTAATCAACCTCGACCGGCTGCTTCTGCACCAGAACAGAGTCAGTGTGGTTCACCGCCGGTCTTTTCATGACCTTGGGAAAGTGATGACCTTGTATCTGTTTAACAACAACCTGACTGTGCTCACAGGGGAAACCATGGCTCCCCTGGTGTCCCTCCAGTACCTGCGCTTGAATGGCAACCAGTGGATCTGTGACTGCCAGGCTCGGTCTCTCTGGAATTGGTTTAAGCAGTTTAAAGGATCATCTTCAGAGCTAGAGTGTCACCTTCCCCCTCGCTTGGCAGGGAGAGACCTCAAAAGGCTGCAGAGTGCTGACTTGGAAGGATGTGTCGACTCCTTCAACCAGATACGAACAAGTGTTTTTAGCACTAAGACCAGGTCTGGTAAATTGCCAACTGGGATCCCCCCTCTTGGGTCCCACAACGGCTCCCCAAAGTGTTGCCAGCCAGAAACAGATAAATCTTTTATTTATGAAGCTAAAGGCAAGGCAGGTCCTTCTTCCCACAGCAGCCGGCCATCCTCCAACAACCCCCTCAAGGATAAGGAGAACATGTCCAAAACCAAGTACGTTGAGACGGACCCTTCCAAAAATGGCAGCAACAAGCAGATAAATGATTCCCCCTTTGGGACCTTCCCCAGCATTGTAGACCCTCCATTGACCAAGTTGAAACCTGAATTTCTAGAGCCTATTGAACCTTCCACAGTCCCAACGAGAAAGAGGCAGGGCTGCTCTAAAAAGAACAAATCAAAGGCTCAGTGCCGCCTCACCCAGCAAGGAAAGAGCTCCACGTTACAGCTCAGCCTCAGCCTTTTGATCCCCACCTTAGTGTGGAGCTTACTGTTACTCTGCTAAAACTAACTCTTTTCCTGGGTTGATGACACTTTAATACTCGACTTTTGCTGACCTCCATAAATGTTGCAAACAAAAGCAAAACTCCCATCCACCCTGAGAAAGCTTTGTTACACAAAAATTAACTGGATGCCTTTATAAAAAAACAAACAAACAAAAAAAAAAGACAAACACCAAGATGTACATAATTTATTTGTCCTGAAAACCTGTGAATTATACCTTTGGTCTTCGGAACTGCACTTGTCCACAAAGCAGCTTTTGCTACAGCAGATGGTAAAGAAAAATGGTTTATTTACAGGAAAAAAAAAAAACCACACACACAAATGAAATAAAAATGTAAGAAATGCTCCGAAAAGAATGTCTAAAGTCTGCTTGTAACTTGACATCTCACTGAACAATATTGCAGGTTCCCATTTGCAGAGGTAATGGATTTGATGCTGTTTTAATCTTATGTTTATGAATATTGCAGTTTTTTTCCGTATTCATTCCATCACACCATGTTTACGGGGAGCATTTGTTAAAGAATGCTGCCTTTTCCTTCACAAGATTGCAGTATATATAGATATGCATTTTATTTTACTTGTGTACCAGTATACAAAAAAAAAGATATAAAATAAAGATTTCTTTTTCCTAAGTGTTGTCATCTGCAAGGGGTGAAGCGTTCTAACAGCTAAAGAGCTGAAAAATTAAAAGGTTGTTGAGTAATCCGCGTTCTGAAGGCAGGTTGAGCATTAAACATGACAGTAATAACCAAGACACACTTGGCATGGTTATGCAATCTTTAACTGCTGCCGACAAAGGGTTGCCTTGCACGAAAAATGCTCTGTTAAAGCTTCTGTTTCCCTCCAAACTGTCCTACACGCTCCCCCAACATCATTCATATTTCAAGATGCTCAGAATAGCATAGGAAATATTAGCCCAGTTCCTTGGAGCTGAGGATCCAGGTTGTAGGCAGAGGAAGGTTAGGAAGCAATCCCAAGAAGTTGCACAGGGTCATTTTGCTTCTGAGGTTGGGCAGAAGGGTCAAGCTTGAGGGCAGAGAGGCTCTGCAGAGGGATCTGGACAGGCTGGATTCATGGGCTGTGACCAACAGGACGAGGTTCAACAAGACCAAGAGCTGAGTCCAGCACATGGGACACAACAACCCAGTGCACCGCTCCAGGCTTGGGGAGGAGCGGCTGCAAAGCTGTCTGGCAGAGGAGGACCTGGAGGTGCTGGTCAACAGCGGCTGAACATGAGCCAGCAGTGGCCCAGGTGGCCAAGAAGACCAACAGCATCCTGGCTTGGATCAGCAATAGTGTGGCCAGCAGGAGCAGGGAAGGGATCGTCCCCCTGTAGGTGGCTCTGGTGAGGCTGCACTTTGAATCCTGGGTTCAGTTTTGGGCCCCTCACTCCAAGAAGGACATTGAAGGGCTGGAGTGTGTCTGGAGAAGGGAACGGAGCTGGGGAAGGGTCTGGAGAACAGGGGTTCTGGGAGCAGTTGAGGGACCTGGGGTTGTTTAGCCTGGAGAAGAGGAGGCTGAGGGGAGACCTCACCACTCTCTGCAGCTCCTGGAAAGGAGATTGTGGTGAGGTGAGTGCAGAGCTCTTCCCAAACTAACAAGTGATGGGATGAGAGGAAATGGCCTCACGTTGTAGCAGGGCAGGTTCAGATTGGATATTTGGAAAAATTCCTTCATGGAAAGGTTTTCCAGGCACTGGCAGAGGCTGCCCAGGGCAGTGGTTGAGTCACCATCCTTGGGGGCATTTAGAAAACAGGTGGACAAGGTGCTCAGAGATATGGCTTAGTAGTGGGCAGGTACGTTTCGACTCAATGGTCTCAAAGGTCTTTTCCAACCAAGGGATTCGATGATTCTTTAAATAGCAGGAAATATTAGCCCAGCCACTCGGAGACGAGGATCCAGGCTGCAGACAAAGGAAGGTTAGTAAGCAATCCCAAGCAGCTAGGCAGGGCCATTTTGCTTCTGATCCACATGGATAATTAGACTCAGCACTGTGATTAATGAACCAGGAGGCAGTTCCAGTGTGGAGCAGCACGTGGGCATGCGGTTATGACATCGAGTGTATCTCCCCAAACACACAGCTCCTGGCCTTGCAGGTTTGGTAAGGCTGATTGTGCTGGAGAGCTGGTGGCCATTCCTGGCTGTGCCACCAGTGCTTCACAGGGTCACTGTGCAAGTGGCTTCATATTCTGTTTGAGTCTCATCTTCAACCTCGAGATGCTATTGAAATAAAATGATTGATGTGCGGGTGCCCCTTACCACACCATGGGCCATAAAACTCCTGCCTGGGTCCAGCTGTGGGCTCCTTGTACTGCTGACGGTCCCCTGCACACTCTATACCTGCTCCAGGTTCAGCAGGGGTGTGCAGAGTTTGCCAGGAGGTTGCTTTTCCTTGTTAAATTATAGATTTGCCCAAATCCATATCGCAGGGCAGTTGGCTTTGCTGATCCCTGTGGTTAATGTAAAGCAGACCAGCACATTTCTGTCACCCTGAACGGAGTAGGAGTTGCTTGATGCCAACCCAGTGACACTCTTTCTGCTTTCCAGAGCTCGACTCTGCTGTGCTTTCAGTGGCTTTTAGGAGTTTGTATTGGCCACAAGCCCAGAAGAGTCCCTTGTGCTAATTTCCTAGATTTCGTGCTGTCCAGATGCCAATTTCTGTGTTTACAGGCATCAGAAGGGCATTGGAATGACAAATAATTGAAGAAGAGGATGCAGCAGAAAGCAGGAACACCTGTAGGAGGTTGGAAGAGACAAGGTGTAAGCGCTGGTATTGGTGAGGGCACAGAGGTGTTGAGGACTTAAAAGAAAGGCAGTTTCTCTTCTGCTTCATTCTTTGCTGAGGTTGGCACAAGATATTCTTCTGCTGGTGATGCCTTGGCCTCTCCTGCCCTTCCGCTGAGACAGGGAACTCTGATTTCCAAGCTGGTCTTCCACACAGTACCGTTGTGAGTCTCCAACTGCTAAAAGACACCACTCAGGTCCCCAAACTAAAATCAACTTAAATACGTGGCGCTTCTTAATGAAGCTCATCTGAGGTCTGCTTAGTTGTGTACTGGTTTAGGAGATCGGTTTTTCTCATCGGAGGCTGAAGTCTCCCTATTCCTCCTCTGAGCTGAGAGACCCCAATCTCACAAGGCTCAGGGCTGTCGGTGCTGGGTCAGGGACTGGAGCCGGCTCCTCGCAGTAGTGCCTGCGGTTACCTGTCTATGAGGACAAAGACTTGTTGGTAACCCTGGTCTGGGCTGCAGACTCTACCTCGTCCTTCCCCTCCAGCTCACAGAAGGTCAGGGGGCAAATGCCCAGCTGCCTGTGACTCCACAGGGCTGAGATCTCTGCTCCTCAACAGGTTCTCCTAAACCTGTGATCAAGCGGTGTTGCCACTTGTCTCTGCTCTGACAGGGAGAAGATTATCTGAACCGCTGAGTTTTGCTACAAACAAACACCATGCATACGTATAATAAAGGCTGGAAGGGTTTCTAATTCAAAGTTGTGTTTCTGGATTAGTTCCCTGTCATTAAACAGTGAGGGAGAAGAGCTATTGCCATTCTGCCTCCTCCTCAAAACCAGAAAAGCATAAAACCCCAGAGTCCTTGTAAGATGGGGATGGGCCACGGAACAGAGAAGAGGCGAGAGAGGGAACGCTTTCTTAGGGACGGTACTGGACCATGAAGTCATAAATGCTGATAGGAAGCTCTGGAGAGAGCATGAGCTCTGGGTACAAGCATGGTGAGGGCAAGGATTCTGTGAATCGTACAGAGACCTTCTCCCTAAAGCCAACCCCAAGCATTTGAATCCGGCCAGGGACAGAAATACTAATTAGAGACCCCTTGATTTGTGCCATAACTAGGGCACCGCATGGGGAAGTGCTGAGGCAGGTGAGAGTTAATGGAATTGTTTCCCAGGGCATCTATATATAGGGATAATGGAGACTTGGCGAGGGAAAGGCACGATGAAAATAAAGGTATACTCTGCACACTCACTAAATGAAGAGGCACTTCAAAGCTTGCAATGACCCACCTTCGGTACAGTTTGAGACACTTGTTCTAGGTCAGCAGGTACCGAAAAGACTCAGCTGTCATCAAGCACAAAAACAGTAACGTCTTTTGGGATGAAATCATTGCTTTTGATAGGCTGCCACTCTGCATGGCACCGGCACAGGCGTGCTAGCTTGGATGAGTCACGGCTGGGCTTCTTCGCAGCGTGTCGGTTGTGGGTGGCTCCATCTGCAGTGGTTTACTTGTGTCAGGGTCCATCTGCAGTGGTCTATTTGTGGGTCGGGTCTGCTGGCAGTGGTTTGCTCGTGGCTCAGCGCCTTGGTGGTGGTTTGGTTGTGCCTGGCTCTGACTTGCATCTGTTATTCTGTGGCTGGGTTTGAGTATTTGGATTCAAAGCGGAGAAGGAATGACAGCAGAATCTGGCATGAGGAGGGAGCGCTGGACCTTACCACACAAATGGGTAGATATCATGTTTAAACAGCAAAGCTGCACCTGGTTGAGGTCAGTGGGGTTTAAACCAACACTCCTGCAGCTCATTGCATGTGTTCCTGCTGCTGCCTGAGCTCTAAGACCCTGCGCTGCTTCTCTAGTGCAGTTTGACCCAGCACCTCTAGAGAAGGACCAGGAGCTTAACGGCATGGACAGCTGATGTGGCCCAGGAGCACAGCATCTCTCACCAGGGTTGCTGCCTGAGCCCTCCCATTGCCCCAAAAAAGCCAGGGATCATCTCTTGCTGCCCATGAGGTGTGTCATCCACTATCGTGCCTGTGTCTGGGAGGAGTGACATGGCATCTTGCTTTTACAGCCCCCACCAAGGGCAGTCCTACCTGGAGGTGTGCCCTCCAGAGCCTCAGACCTCAGCCTCCCCATCGCTGCCTTGCCCTGCTTGAGGAACTCTGTGTTTGGCCTCTCTGAGACTTGGGGTGAAGCATCAGAGAGCGCTCTGACTGAGCTGCGATTCGCAGCAGAGTCACATGCACAACATCAGACCTCGGGTGACTCATTTCACCTCTGTCCCAGCGCAAATCTGGGTGCAGAGGGGTTGGTGGTAGGAGACTGTCCTGGCTTTGACACACATCCAAGCTTCTCCTTCAGCAGGAGGAGGGCAGGACTCTTGCCTGCTTTTCGTTTCACTGGGGCAAAGCCTTGGAGTGGGCTGACTGAGGACTCTAATTGAGCTGCACGCTTGCTAAAGAAGGGCAGAGCTGCTCTTTTCTCCCCAGTATTTCCATTCAGACCACAACAACAGTGGCAGCAGCCGCTCCCATGGAATATTTATAAGCTGTTTGCAGAAATGTCAAGAAGAGACGATGGTTGGATTAACACACTCGCAGAGCAGCGGTCTCGGAAAGTTATCTTATGCAATTCTTACTCAAAGTGCTTTATGTAATGGTTACAAGCGCTTACAAATCCCACTGACATTTCCTTGTTTCTTGACAAACAACCATTCAGTGTCCTGACACCGAGACGGGAATCAGTCACTGTTGCTCGTTCATTAGCTGTCGCCATCCTCCCCTCCGCCCCACAGTGGAATTAACACCAGGTTACCTGGACGGCTCAATCCCTTTCTGCATGACAATTAGAGACAGAGCTCAAACAAGATGTGGCACCGGCTGGGTAGCCTGCACGCTCCTCACCTGGTGGTGTCAGACGTTCACACGCATTTCAAGTTGACTTCAAGACGCTGGGACTAAATGTTCCCACTTGCTTTGGGCAGTAGAAGCTGAAATTTTAACAAGGTTTCCAAGCAAGACTATTAAATTCTGTATTTTGCTAAATGCTTATTTTTGGCTCCTCGCTCCCATGCTGCCGGACTGACCTTGGTGGGACTGTAGGGATGAGGCTGGTGGGGATGAAGGGTGTTGAAGAGAAATCAACTTGAAGTCTCCCAGACAAGAAGATTTGAAAATGCATTTGCTCACCTGATTCCTATGAGTTAGGGGTGACAATGGAATGTACACTGGGATGTTTATCATGTATGTTTTGAGATTGTGTGTCATTTTCCTGGAGGTGTTCCAGGCCAGGTTGGATGGGGCTTGAAGTAACCTGATCCAGTGAGAGGTGTCCCTGCCCATGGCAGAGGGATGGAACTGGATGGGCTTTAAGGTCCTTTCCAACCCAAACCATTCTATGATTCTATGATTCTATGATTTTAGGAGTGTTTCTAGCTACAGCATCCCCACCAGAGGGGTTCAATTCCAAGGTCTGCACGGACTCCATGTGGGTAGATTCTAGCAGTGCATTACTCATTTGGTTGGATCTGAGAGATGCCTTCATCTTAGACCAGATTGTTCTTGGCAAATTTTGTGTCTTGAAGAGGTCAGGAATATTTAGGTGCAGTCACAGGAGCATTTGGCTTCTGATTTGTTTCCATTCTTGGAATATACTACTTCTCTCCACTAGAGCTGTGATTTTTAAAGAACCTGAGTGATTATGAGTTAACTACGGTCCTAATGGTCCTCATTAGACTCTTTTTTTTTTTGTGGTTTCCACTGAAAATGTGGGTACAGGAGCTCTCTTTATGTTCAGTTTGGTGCCTTCAGTCCCTGTTGGAGCCTTGCTGAAGGAGCACTGGTCCACAACCAGCCATAGTCATGTCCCTGCCTGGTTTTGGAGCTCTGCTGTTCTGGGCTCCAGCTGCGGGCTGATTTCATGACTTGACCTTGGACCTATCACCTCACTGTGGACCAGCTTGGTGATCACTAGATGTGGTCCTGACCCGTGGATGGACTTCCTAGCTTCGCCTTGGACCTCCCTCATTGCTGTGATATTGCCTTAATGATGTGGACTCTTGGATGCACCTGGGCACCATCTTTTCATCTCGTTTCCTCACTTGGGTCCTGTGGAACAGGAAGTGGCTGGTGGGTCCCCTTCCACCTGTGGGATCCTGCTCAGCTCCTGGCTTGCCTTTCCTGAGGAAGCACCCTTAGTCTTGCTGCTCCCTGGCACATCTCATAAAATCATAAACCTTACAGACACCAGCTATATGGTGGGAAGGGGACAGTAGAACAACAGGCAACCAAGGTGGTCTGAAGCTTGTCTAAGGTATGACCCCAGAGTCACTAAAGTTTGCTGCTTATAAAACCTTTTGGAACAACATGTATAGGTGCAAGGGGTGTCCTGTCAAGCTTTATACTTTCCAAGCTCTTACTGGTTTGCTTGAAAAAGATGAAGAAGAAGGTGAGCTCCAAACTATGTACTAAAGACTGGAAAGGAAGCATCTGGTGCACCATGGGGTTGTCATAGTGAAGCTGAGTGACACATAATAATGATGAATTCAGAAACTTTCACCTTGATTTCCTTGCCTATTTAAGCTTTGAAGTGAGCCTCTAATATTATGTTAGCAGTTTATTGTGTGTGCTTCATTAAAAATACATCACAGGCTTTTTTGAGCTAGAAGGGACGCAAATTAGGTCATCTCGTCCAGCCTCCCGCTGTTCTGCCAGGACTCTGATCTTCCTAATGACTCCAGCCCAGCCCTGACAGGTACTCGTCTGGCTGCCAATTGAAGCTTTCGGCTGACAGGAGGGGATCCAGGCTCCATTCGAGATGATTTCACTTGTTAAAAACTTTCAGGCTTCTTGTTAAATGGGATTTCATTTCATGTTCCAGTCCACCCGCTTAGTTGGCGCTTGAGCTGCGAGGAGAGCAGCTTTGTCGCCTCTGATGTGTTGCAGCTCCCCTCTGTGCTTTGAGCCGGGCAGATTCAGCTGCCTCTGTGGAACAATTCAGGTGTGACACAGGAGCTGCTCACTGGTGGGAGGTCTTCTCAAGTGCACCTCCATGGCTGAAGACATTTTGGTGGAATGTTGGCTTCAGGATCCTGGCTGCAGTGGTTTTTCCTCTTAGTTTGTCCTCAGCTGCTTTCCAGCTTAGCTTTCCCTCACTCCTGTACCCTGCAGTTCCCTTGGCCACTCCTTTGGGACAGTGGTGCCACCAAAGGTCCAAGCCACAGCACTGCTAAGGCAAGAAGGATCCCTTTGTATTGAGCTCTGCAATGTCAGAAGAGTAGAATTTGCCTCAAACTCTTTGTCTGCCTGAGCTGGAGGACCCAAAGGTCTGAGACAGACTAGGGCAGCCCTAAATGGACATACTGGTAGGATGCCATCTTATAATCCTCTTTGGCTGACTCAATGCAGTGGTGCAGGTCTTGGGGTTTGGTGGGACGTCAGTATCACACAACTTGCTTCTAGGTTGCACTACTGGTTGCTGTGATTGAGCCTCATGCAGCCTTGTGTCTTCCTGCCAAAGGAAGATTCCATAAAGCTGAGATAAATGTTCCCAGGGCTGGCTGGTGTGGACAACCAAGGCTGGACCCCATGCAAACTGAAGAACTAACTCACTGAACACTATATGCGTGTGCGTGGAAGGGCAATGAGATCCATCTACTCTATCAGTTCTCCCGTGGGCAACCAAGGAGCTCTGTGCACCAACTACTGCACACAAGTGAGACAGACGTGATCTACCAGGTCCATCCTAGTGTGGGTCTGTTCTGCCTCTCACCTTGGGAGAGGCATCTGAGATGAGTCCAAGTGAGGAAGAGTTTGACCCAGCATTTGCTGCTCCTGGAACAAGTGTTTTGGCCCTGGTCAGCCTGGTGCTGGCAAATCTAGGGGAGAGCAAGAAGAATGCAGGGTGTGGACCAGTGGGTTTTGTCCTGAAAGAATCATGGAATGGTTTTGGCTGGAAGGGACCTCAAAGCCCATCCAGTACCACCCCCCTGTCATGGGCAGGGACACCTCCCACTGGATCGGGGAGTTTAAGCCTTGTCCAACCTGGCCTTGAACACCTCCAGGGATGGGGCATCCATGACTTCTCTGGGCAAAAGACCATCATGCCACTGTGTTGCTGAGCTTTGAATTGAGACCTAGAGGCAAGAATTCATCTTGTGGGAACACCTGAGCACGTGCCTCACCTGGGAGCGTGAAGAGCCCTCCTTCACTACCTGTGTAGCAGGACCTGAAAAGTCCAAGCAGCCTGACTTGGCCTCCCTGAACTTTGAAGCAGAAGACACTGATTCCAGCTTGAAGATGCTCCTGGATTTTTCTCAAGCTCCATGTCTCATCCAGGGGAGGGAGAGCACAGCCCTTCATTAGCTGTAATGACTGTGTGCCTTGGGCTGGGGCCCTGGGCTGTGCCGCGCTTGGCAGAGTGCTGTGCTGAGCAGTCTGCCGTGACCTAGAAAAACCTCTTAATGTGTTGTTCATTTCGAAAGGGGCAATGGTCTTATCTAATCACAAACCACATCCTTCAGCACCAGAGCCACTGCAGCCAAGTTAACTCAATTAGTAAATCACCGCGCCGAGCTATTTAGAGACAGTTTTTAATGGCTCGAGCAACAGGAGGATAATAACATAGAAACAAAGTGCACTAATATGCAGTGATGGGATAACTGGCATCCATCTCCACCCCTGCAGGGCCTTTGTGAAGCTGTGCTCTTATACCGGGCTTTCTCATCTCCATGGATGCCCCCTCCCTATACCCAATCCCTGGAGCTCCTTCTTTGTCAGCTCGGCAGCCTCGGAGAAATTCACACATTTGCAGAGCAGGCGAATTTGAGAGGGAGTGTGGTGGAGTGTCTCTTTCTTTTTTTTTTGCTTTCCCCAACAATCTTATTTTAAGTCTGTCCTCCCCCCTCTTCCCTCCTCCAGGTCTGTTTTGCCTTGTGTGAGCCCACTCGAGAGCTGGGCACCTGCACTCGGAGGTGCTGTCTCCTGGTTTGATTTTTTTGGGAAAGAAGGGCTGCGGACTATGGGGGGACCATTTGGCTGCTCCTGCCCTGAGGAGGAGCATCTGCCGGAAAGAAGTCCTAGTGCTGTGCTGGCCATAGGAGGTTCAGTGGGAATGGGGTCCGGTGCTTGGAAAGGTGTTTGTATTCCGAAACCCAGGATATTTCTGCTGGAAGGGCAGGCTTCTACGTTAGGACTCCTGGGACCTTTCCTATCCTTTGCCACAACCTGCAAGAGCAAAACCTTGCCAAAGCAGAGAGGTCAGCAGAGTCACAAGAGTTATGAAGACATACAGAGCTCCTGCACTGCTCAGTTTTGGGCCCCAAAAAGGACATTGAGGGGATGGAGTGTGTTCAGAGAAGGGGAGGGTCTGGAGAACAGGGGTTCTGGGGGTGGCTGAGGGCCCTGGGGCTGTTTAGCCTGGAGAAGAGGAGGAGGGGAGACCTCATCGCTCTCTGCAGCTCCTGGAAAGGAGGTTATGAAGAGGTGGGTGCTGGACTGTGCTCCCAAGGAACAAATGACAGGACAAGAGGAAACGGCCTCAAGCTGTACCAGGGGAGGTTTAGATTGGATATTATGAAAATTTCTTTCCTGACAGAGTGGTGAAGCCCTGGCAGAGGCTGCCCAGGGCAGTGGGGGAGTCTCCATCCCTGGAGGGGTTCAAACAGCGTGTGGCCGTGGCACTTGGGGATGTGGTTTATTAGGCACAGTGGGTTTGGGCTGACAATTAGACTGGATGAACTGAGAGATCTTTTCCAACTTCCATGATTCTGTGATTCTCTGTCTCTCTTCCAGACCTCAGTCTCTCTAGGAAGGCCTCAGCCCTACATTGTCATTAATCATGGGAGACATGGAGGCTCTAAGTGAGTGAAAAGCCCCAGATGGTCTTAAAGGGTGACAGCAGAAGAGGGATTTGGACACAAACTACTGATTTTCATCCAGGGCTCATCAAATACTACGCAGAGAATTTAAATCCTTAACTGAGAAACAATCAGCATCTTTCCCAAATGAGGCAGAAAATTAGTATTTACTTATATATGGTTTCATCTTCGCATTTAGTGTCTTGTTTCACTAACAGTGCAGGTTTGAATCAATTTTGGAGACACTTATTTTGAAGGCTTGCTGAGACTAGCAGTGGGATTTAACAGGTCTGCGTCAATTTTGGAGGCATTCATTTTCCCCACACGAGATGGGCAGCTGTCTCTGGAAAGCCTGGCTAGAAGACCTGTCTTGTGGTATAGCAATGCTCAAATGCTCTAGAAGAAGGAAGAACCAGGGCTGCTTCCCTATGCAGTCTTGCTACAGAATCCTCGAACGTCTGTCTTCGGATAATGCTAAATGATCTTATCGTTTTCCCACACAACCTCACCTCGCTCAACCGGGACAGCACTCGGGTTGGAATGACTGTTCTGTTGTCCTTTCCACAGGCACTGCTTAATGCATGGCCTGTTTCACCCAGCCTTGCTCTGAATATAGCGCTATAAACGGCCTGCTGCTTATTGCTATGGTATCCGAGTGCTTCCCAGATGGCTCTGAATATCTTCAAGACCTTTGCAAAGCAGGAATATTGCTTTAACACCACCGCAGGCAGCGCTTTCCAGGTGTTTGGAGATCAGGGCACTGAGAGGGCAGAATTGGGTGCTGCTGTCTTCTCACCTGCCATGGGATTTGGCTTGGCAGAGCAGCAAACAGCCTGAAAGTCGCCCCCACCCTCCTCTCTTTTAGCAAACAGAATTTCTACAATTTGACTGCTTCAAAGACGCCACGCAGGTTAAAAAAAAAAAATAACAAGAAACAAAAAATCATCAACTTGTGATATTTCTGTCCTTTCCTTTCCCAAGACTTGAACAAACAGCCAGCATTTCCCTGACATCCCTGAAGGGAGTGCTATAAATGATAGAATCATAGAATCATTAAGGTTGGAAAAGCCTTCTGAGCTCATCCAGTGCAACCATCAGCCCATCCCCACCGTGTCTGCTAAACCATGTCCACAAGTGTCACAGCCACACGCTTTTTGAACCCCTCCAGGGATGGAAACTCCCCCACTGCCCTGGGCAGCCTCTGGCAGGGCTTCACCACTCTGTCAGGAAAGAAATTTTCCTAATATTAAATCTAAACCTTGCCTGGTGCAACTTGAGGCCATTTCCTCTTGTCCTGTCATTTGTTCCTTGGGAGCAGAGCCCATCATCCCCCTCACCACAACCTCCTTTCCAGGAGCTGCAGAGAGCGATGAGGTCTCCCCTCAGCCTCCTCTTCTCCAGGCTAAACAGCCCCAGGGCCCTCAGCTGCTCCAGAACCTCTGGGCTCCTGACCCTTCTTCAGCTCCGTTCTTTTCTCCAGACACACTCCAGCCCTTCAATGTCCATCTTGGAGTGTGGGGCCCAAAACTGAACGCAGGATTTGAGGTGCGGCCTCAGCAGTGTCACGTACAAGGGAAGAATAACGTTCCTGCTCCTGCTGGCCACACTATATCTGATCCAAGCCAGGATGCTGTTGGCCTTCTTGGCCACCTGGCTCATCTTCAGCCACTGTCAATCAGGGCCCCCAACATACAAAGAATCTTTGAGGCATTTAGTGGCCAAAATTGTTGGGACCCAACAGAAATGTCAGTGTTTTTCCACCTTCCTTTTCTTCCCCTCCTTAAGAGGCCTGAAAAGAGGAAAACTGTGTGTTCAACAACAACAACAACAAAAAGTTCCTGTTAAACTGATTCTATTTCAGGTTTATACTGTGGAAGAAAAAGCTTGGAAGTAGCAACCTGTACTTAGGCACGAGGCGGTGAGGCAGAGGCCACCTCCTCTCCCCCCATCCCTGGGAGCTCTGCAGAGGACAAACAACACAAGGCTGTATCCTCCTCTGTTTCTGTCCCTCAAGAGAGAGATCTCAGCTGTGGTGAACCAGGGGAGAAGAATGCTGGAGGTGAAGAAATGTCCCAGGACACCCCCCTTGCTCCTTGTCATGCTTTATGGTGGGCTTGTTCTGAAATCCCTCCTACGTGGGGGCAATAGTAGAGGGTGGTCCTCATGGAAAACACGGGTGTGCTTTGCTGTGAATCGTAGAATATATAGACTGGAGGTTGAGAATATATAGACTGGAGGTTGAGATGAGATCTTAGGGAGAAATGTTTTGCTGTGAGGGTGGGGAGGCCCTGGCCCAGGTTGCCCAGAGCAGTGGTGGCTGCCCCATCCCTGGAGGGGTTCCAGGCCAGGTTGGATGGGCAGTGACTGGGAATACAGGAGCTCCACTTCAACTGGGCCAGCCCTCAAAGCAGAGAAAATTCCTGTTTAGACTGAGGTTCCTGGATCTCAGCTGGAGGAAGAGTTGGTAGGAGTTGGATTTGATGATCTCCGTGTGTCCCTTCCAACTCAGAATATTCTATCATTCTATGACCTTGAAGTCTGAGTTTTCCTTCTGTGCTGTTTGGTCCTAAAGATCAAGAACCATTGTGTATGGCATGAATAAATGGTTTGGAGCCCCTGATCCAGTGGGAGGTGTCCCTGTCCGTGGCTGGCTGGGGTGGAACTGAATGGGCTTTAATTTCCCATCCAACCCAAACCATTCTATGATTTTCTGAAAGCACTGAAACAAGAACACTTCAGCTTTCAGAGGGGAAAAAATAAAAAAAGAAAACCTGACAGTTTCTGAAAACTGAAAATTTTAGTGGAAAACTGCAATTCCTGCGCGGTTTCCTTCTCCAATGTTAAGGGGGAAATTCGCAAAAAGTCAATTTTTTTTTTTTTCTGCAAAGAAGTGTGAACTGAGCTGTTTTTCAAGCAGCTGTAGCATGAGCTCATATAAGCAAAAAAGAAACGTAGCCTGTGCACTGGGGGCGAGAGGCGCCTGGTGGAGAAGAGCAGGTTGTTACAGCAGCGAAAGGCATTGAGATTCAACAAGTGAAAACTGACAGTCTTGAGCAAAGAGCATGGAAGGGAGAAGCTCAGGTTAATTAGCCTCCCAGTAGGATTGGAGGCCATGAGCTCAGCAGAACTTTGTGGAGGAATTAATTAAAGGTTTGTTTGTAGCTGAGCTTGATGATAAAAAAAAAAAAAAGATCCCCACTGCAATTCCTGTTACATCCTGACACATCGAGCTGCTCCTGGGCTGCTGCCAAGCGCTTGTCCAGCCCAGTGTTTACACCTTTAAAGAGTGGACAGGAGGGAGAAATAATTGCAAGGAGCTTAGTGAAGGATGCCAGAGGGAGACCATCAGACCTGCCTTCATCCCAACACCACCCAGCTGGTGGGTAGGCAGGGGGTGCGGTGGGAGGGGACCAGGCAGGGTGCTGCGGGGTGGAGGGATGCAGGGATGCATCAGGCATCCTTTGATGTTGCGGTGCTCTCGGTTGTGTAGGTGGGTGCTGGTCATTTCCATCAAGTAATAAGTGACACGAGGAGAGGAAATGGCTTCAAGTTGCACCAGCGGAAGTTTGTATTGGGTATTAGGAAAATTCCTTTCCTAACAGAGTGGTGAAGCCCTGGCAGAGGCTGCCCAGGGCAGTGGTGGAGTCCCTATCCCTGAGAAGGTTCAAAAAGCGTGTGGCAGTGGCACCTGGGGACATGGTTTAGTGGCCATGGTGGGGTTGGGCTGATGGTTGACTTCATGGTCTTAGAGATCTTTTCCAACTGTAATGATTCTATGACTTTGGGGAGTAGGGCAACTGCTGAGCTCCTGAGCATGAACCCTGCTGAGCTCCTGAGCATGGACCCTGCAGAGCTCCTGAGCATGAACCCTGCTGAGCTCCTGAGCATGGACCCTGCTGAACTCCTGAGCATGGACCCTGCTGAGCTCCTGAGCATGGACCCTGCAGAGTTCCTGAGCATGGACCCTGCAGAGTTCCTGAGCATGGACCCTGCTGAGCTCCTGAGCATGGACCCTGCTGAGCTCCTGAGCATGGACCCTGCAGAGCTCCTTTCCCCTCTCCCTGTAGATACCCCGTTGACTGTGCTGACAGCACACACGGGGATGCTGAAAAAAGCAGCCATAGGGCAAAACCTTGCAGAAAGGTTGTGCTGCTGCTGGAGTACCACAAGATGCCCTTCAAGAGGAGCAGTGACTGGGAATACAGGAGCTTCACTTCAACTGGGCCAGCCCTCAAAGCAGAGAAAATTCCTGTTTAGACTGAGGTTCCTGGATCTCAGCTGGAGGAAGAGTTGGCAGGAGTTGGATTTGATGATCCTTGTGTGTCCCTTCCAACTCAGAACATTCTATCATTCTATGACCTTGAAGTCTGAGCTTTCCTTCTGTGCTGTTTGGTCCTAAAGATCAAGAACCACTGTGTATGGCATGAATAAAGCGGGACAAACTGACAAAATAGCTGGGCTTCATGGCACTGCAGTCCCCTCAGCATGGAGCTGACAGATATAACCCATCAAAGCCTTCTGCAAGGGATCTGACATCATATTCTGTTTTTAAACATTAGATTTGGGCATTACCTAATCCATGTTAAATGGGTTGGAAAGTGACAACAGACTACAAAACAGTAGTAATCAACACAAAACTGTCACTGAATGGGGACATTTCTGTCAGGATCTCAAGGAAAGAGTGAAGCCTTTGTACTTCTCAACATTTCTATCAATTATCTAAAAATAAATCTAAAATTTGCAGATAACATCCAGACTGGCAGGATGGCATAGACAGATAAAAGCAAGCAGCTTTAAAGCCTTAGCTAAATTCCTGGATGAGCAGAGCTGCTCAATTAAAATGTGTTTTCACACAGGCAGATGAGTGTTAGCCGGGTTGGTGCAGGGCAGACATGAGCTGTTGAAGGCACCAGTTCTGACAGGGATCTGCCGAAGGTGACCATGCTGCCTGTCATTCCCTGGCCAGCAAGCTGCAGGAGGATTTAAGAGAATCCAGGACAGGGTAAAAGAGGTAATTTTAACCTTTATGTAAGACACTGATGGGACTGGCAGAAAGATGCCAGCAGGACCAAGGAAGTCATTCTGCCCCTGTAATTGGCATTGGTGAGGCTGCACCTCGAATCCTGGGTTCAGTTTTGGGCCCTTTATGGTAAGAAGGACGTTGAAGTCCTGGAGAACATCCAGAGAAGGGAATGGAGCTGGTGAAGGGGATGGAGGAAAAGTCTTATGAGGAGGTGCTGAGGGAAGTGGGGTTGTTTACCCCAGAGAAGAGGAGGCTGAGGGGAGACCTTATCACTGTCTACGACTACCTGAAAGGAGGTTGTAGAGAGATATGTGTAGGACCACTGGGGAGTGCTTCCATCAGCCTTGGATGCATCAGGACAGGCTCTCCCAGACCCCACACTCAGCCTCAAGCTGCCAGTAGCACTGGGCCTGGCTAAGGGTTTGAGGAAGAGTCCCCGCTGTAGGACCCAGGTCTGGTGTGCCAGGACCTCATGGTGTGATGAGATAGAAGTCAAATGTGCAAAAGCTTTTCAGTTGCATTTGGGTTTTCTTCCCAAGGGAGTGTGTATCCAGGGTAGGACTCAAAGGGACATCATTATGGGTTCAATAAGGACAAGTAGGAGCTGGGAATACTCCAGCATGACCGTGCGGATACAGACAAGTCTAGCAACATCCCTCAATGTATCATGAGGCTTCATGGTGAATTGATATATCAATTCCTGACCCTGAATGCTCTCTCACCTCTTCAGCACAGGCAGGTGCTTGGAGAAAAAAAAACAGCACAGGCACCTCTGAAAGAAAAACTTTGG
This sequence comes from Cuculus canorus, assembly GCF_017976375.1. Classification (NCBI taxonomy): domain Eukaryota; kingdom Metazoa; phylum Chordata; class Aves; order Cuculiformes; family Cuculidae; genus Cuculus; species Cuculus canorus. The sequence continues at coordinate 11,521,348 of NC_071417.1, forward strand.
TTAAAATACACTATTTTACCAGAACTGTCCATGCAGACCGTGAAGGCAATGTAACCTCCCTTACGTACAGAAGTGCAGGAAGAACAGAGCCTGCCTGCGGACACTGCCATACACGTTGCTTAATAAAACGAGCGTATGAGATCCTTTGCAGCTACTGAGATAAATAAAGGGAGCTGAGGCCACAGGAGAGGATGGTGGAAACGCTTTCACTGGGGCACTGGTGCCGGACTGACTTCAGAGGTGAAGCTCTGCAAGAAGGCTTTTCTCAGTGATCTGTGCAGAACTAATGATAGAGCTAAAGAGCGAGCGGAGATGTTGTACCAACCCTGAGATCAGAAGGAAGATAAGCAGATGTAAACACCTCAATTCCGACAATAGGTGGATTTTTTTCTCCAAAGGTGATGAAGAGAAAAGAAGAATTGTACCGGCAGCACTGAAGGTGACTGGGAGGGGGACAGCAGCTCTGAGCCCCCTGAGATGCGAGGATTTATTTAGAAGACAACCACAGGCAAATATGAGGGTTTTTTTCCCTTGCTTTTGATGAGGAATATTGCTGGAATCAGCTCAAGGGAGGGAGGCTTTGATCATGCTTTCGTGGAGAAAGATAAGCTGCTTTGAATTCTGGCACAAACTGAATCCCAGGAGGGAATGCGTGCGTGGCTTTTACACTGGTGTACAGGGCCCTGTGCAGATGGTGGGACTGTCCAGAGACAGCGACCGCCCTTTCTGCACATCCTGCGCGTAAAATAGCTACGCATGGGCACAGAGCACTGATATCCTTCCAGTACTGAAAGGAGCTCCAGGAAAGCTGGGAAGGGGTCTTGATCAGGGAGGGCATGAAGAGGATGATGGGGAACAGTTTTGAGCTGCAAGAGGGGAGATTGAGATGAGATCTTAGGAAGAAATGTTTTCCTGTGAGGGTTGGAGGCCCTGGCACAGATTGACCCAAGAAGTGGTGGCTGCCCCATCCCTGGAGGTGTTCAAGGCCAGGTTGGATTGGGCTTGGAGCCCCTGATCCAGTGGGAGGTGTCCCTGCCCATGGCAGGGGGTTGGAACTGGATGGGTTCCTTTTGACCCAACCCATTTCATGATTCTGTGATCCTCACAGTGGTGCTGATGAGCTGAAAAATTAAAGGTAGCTTCCAAAATGTGAGCTGCTCCTTGCAAAGGAACCTAAAGCACCAGCAGCTTCCAGAGGACAACCCATACAAACCATCTTAGTCTCTATTTTAAAATAAAAATATCCAGATGCCAAAGTTAATCTGGAGGAACACAAGGTCAAACTGCAAATACCAGCTGGTGTCGTAAGGATTGAGGCTTCTTCCAGCAGTGTTTCTGGGCTTCATGATGAAAACCCTCTGCATAGAAGGTCCTCAGTGGAATATGGGAAGGAAATGCAAAAGGGTGGGCAGATTTGTGGCAGGAGCCGTTAAACCTATTTCTGCTAAGTATGCCAAGAAAAGTAGTGGCATCAGCAAATGTCTAAGGAGAATGGCCCTTCTGTGTTGAGATGGGCCATAAATATGCTTTACCCAGGAAATTGCCATTGGGATTTCTAAGGAATGACTTTAGATCTGCTAGAGGACAGGAAAAGTCCATATCTCATGCCATAAGAATGTGATAAAAATAATAAGTGTGGATTTGGCTGCATTTGTCCTATAGTCAGAAAGAAGAGTGTTTGTCTGGATGGTGTTAATTAGAGTAGCATGAAAATATTCCAAAAATAAATATCTTTTTTAATGCAGGAAACAGAGTTTCTCTGAACGAAATTGCTTTTGAAGGAGTGACACTAATTTTCAATTACTTTTTTTTTTCACTCCCTGCTTCTATTTTTAGGCAAAATGTTTGAGAAACAAAACTTCTTTACAAGACTTTGAAAGTGCATTTTGTTGTTGTGCGGATTTTTCTTCTATTTGGCCTTGGGAAAACCTATGAGAATGGCAAAAACTTATCTTCTTCCATGCAGATACCGGCTTCCCAGCTCATGCCACATGAGGAAATCGAACCTTTTCCATGGGTAGCTTTCTCTGTGAATCATAGAACCATGGAATGGTTTGGTTGGAAGGGACATCAAAGCCCATCCAGTGCCACCCCTGCCATGTGCAGGGACACCTCTCACTGGATCAGGTTGCTCCAAGCCCCATCCAAGGGCCGTTCTGGCCCTTCTGCAGGTCCCTGCTGTGTCCCCAGGCTGCTCATCCCCACTGCTTCGCCCCCAAAGCACTCAGCCTGCTGCCTTTGTTCTATTTTCATCTTCCCTTTTTCACCTACAGCTCCTATTTGCAGCCAGCCAGCACTTCCAGCTTGACAATTAACAGTTGCAATTAAGAGTTGCAGAGGTAGGTGTTTCCCCTCCAAAGGGACCTGATATTTTCCATGCTGAGCATGAGAAAGATTCCCACTGAGAGAGCTAATTTATGCTGCTTAGTAAATGCAGCTGAATGTCATCCTTGCTGTAATCTGGTGATCTGAATCAGGGGTAAAAGGCTAAAAAGTTGCACAGGATTGTATTTACTGCCATCCCAAATAGCCGTCAGAATGAGGTATATGAATTTTAGGTGGTTGTTGCACTATCTCTGCTCTTTAGGGTTGCTCAGCAGTTTAGAAATCAGTAGGCAATGAGAAAAAACAGGAGTTATCCAGTAAAGGATTACTTCCCCCATCCATTTCAAGACGTGTTGCTGTGTGAAAGGTAGTATATTAGGGTTGTCCACAAAATATAGTCATAAAAGTAACACTGCTAAGTAGACGGTGCGTCAAAATGCTTGTGTTGAGCTCTCAAACCCTTTAGTGACTGATAAAATGGTAGAAGTCAGAATCATAGAATCATAGACTGGTTGGGTGGGAAGAGACCTTAAAAATCATTCACTTCCAACCCTCCTGCCACGGTCAGGGCCACCTTCCAAGTTGGAGAATAATGGGAAAAGATGATGTGATCCTGGATGGAAAATAAATCAGTAAAAATCAAAGGAAACCCCCAGTGACACAAAGTGTTTACGCTGACTTTTTGCTTTGGAATTCAGTCATGCTACTGGTGTCCAATAATGGCATTTTATGTCTTGTGCAGTGAACGCCGGTATGAAACTAACAGTGAAAATATGTATTTTATAAATAAGGCTGTGTCTCAGTATCTGCAGGGGAAAATATGTTCAGATCCTACTCTGCTTGTTGCTAAAAGTGATCTAATGTTGCAAGCATAACAAGAAAAGCCTCCAACAATGTCTGTCTGCTGATGAGAAATGATTAATCTAATACCTGCTGGAACAGCTTCGGAGCATCCCCAGGACAGCGGGATGGATTGTGCACTGCACGGAGACATAGCACTGGGCAAATAAAACAATGAAGAAATAAGGAACTGTTATTGATGGAGATTATTTCTCCTCTTACTCAATCATAACAGTTTTATATCTGTGTAAAAATGAATCCCGGTTTGTAATGTGGTCTCTGGGAGCTGTATTTATGCTGTTTATTGGTATCAGGAACATATTATTTTGCATAAATTATTCATGTGAATTAGGCACGCTTGTGATACTCACGTTATTTGTGTTTGGAGGGATGGGAGCAGAAAGCCATTGTAATATTTGTTCTTTAGAATCATGGGACATGAGAAAATCCCAGTGGGAATGGGCATCAGAGTGGTACCCTGCAGACCATGCAACACTCCTGGCTGCATAAACCGTGAGGGTGTGGAGGCATCTTTAGCATCACAGAATGATGGAATGGTTTGGGTTGAAAGGAACATTAAAGCCCATCCAGTTTTGACCCCTGCCATGGGCAGGGACACCTCACGCTGGATCAGGTTGCTCTAAGCCCCATCCAACCTGGCCTTGAACCCCTCCAGGGATGGGGCAGCCACCACTGCTCTGGGCAACCTGGGCCAGGGCCTCCCCACCCTCACAGCAAAATATTTCTCCCTAAGATCTCATCTCAATCTCCTCTCTTTCAGCTCAAAGCTGTTCCTCCTCATCCCATCCCTGCACTCCCTGATCCAGAGCCCCTCCCCAGCTTTCCTGGAGCCCCTTTCAGTGCTGGAAGCTGCTCTAAGGTCTCCCTGCAGTCTTCTCTTCTCCAGGCTGAACAACCCCAACTCTCTCAGCCTCTCCTTGTACAGGAGGTTCTCCAGCCCTTGGATCATCTCTGTGCCCTCCTCTGGACCTGCTCCAACAGCTCCATGTCCTTCCTGTGCTGAGGACTCCAGAACTGGACGCAGGGATCCAGGAGGGTCTCAGCAGAGCGGAGCAGAGGGGCAGAATCCCCTCCCTGGCACTGCTGGTCCCTCTGCTCTGGATGCAGCCCAGGATATTGTTGGCTTTCTGGGCTGCGAGCACAGTGCAAAGCCTCCGTGCGCCAGCACTGATGGAGCTCCATGGGCTCCATGGGGACACAGCAAGGGCTCTCAAAGTAGCAAAGGGTGGTAGGGGAGTAGCTCACCCCCAGCAAAATACAATGTTTTAACACAGCTTTTAAATGTAGAGGGTTCTGTGCAGCTATAGCATTTAGGTGAAAACTGAACATCTTGCTGGAGCATCTGTTCTTCTTTAGCCATAACACTGGGGCTGGAATTCTGTTGCTCCGCGATCAGCAGGAGATCAGATAAGATCAGCGGAACAGTCCCCTCTGGTTATGAATTTGTAACAGGGAAATACAACCACTTCATTCACTGGTCTCCATTGGCAAAAAGCAGGCAGGAGGAGCCCAGAAGACGAGTAATAAAGAATAATGCTGGAATTGTGCCCATAGCTGCGACTTGAGCTGTAGTTCACCCATCAGGGGCACATGTTGGATTCTTGGCCTCGGTTATGGGGTCTTTTGCAAACCAATTAGCTTTTATTTAACCTCTACAGTCCATATTTGTCTTAAAAGCATATTTCTTTCCTAATGTGACAGAATTTTTATTAAAACACTATTCAAATTTGGTTCTGATTGCCAGAGATGGATTTGGCAGAGGTGCTGCTGTGATGGATCCCACGCTGCTGGAAGGAGTGGAGCTGCCCCGCTGCCGCACTGCTCACCCTGGGGGCTTTTTCTTTCTTTCTGCACAAGCCTTTTCCCTAGCTGCTGCCGTATCGTTGCCTTTTTGCAAGCTGTAATTCAGAAGACCTGGCTGATGTGCACTTTTTGGGTGTTTTTTTTTGTGTCCACCTGAGCCACGCGTCCTTCCCTTTGCAGCTGGGCCCTCATTAATCACACCTCGGTGGTGATGCACTCAGCAAGCTGCAATATGTTTTTGCTCTGCACAGCCTGTCTTGCTATCCCATTCGAAGCAAAGCTAGAAATTCCTCCGGTGCGTCTTTCTCCAGCTGCTGGACACGTTTTTGTACAACATCCAAATCTCCCACCTGCACAGTGGTGTGGTAAACACAACAGCCCTGTCGGCCTTGGTTTGGATGAAGAGCAGACGGAATCCACACTGAGGCTCTGATCGCTTCATTATAGGGAGAGAATAGCTCTCTGCAAGCACCAGATTGCAGCACCAAGGGCTGGGTGTAAATTTTTAGCTGTCAAGTGGCTCAGTCCTCCTCCAGCGAGCTGGGAAGCGGTGAGTAAACTGGCTAGGTGTTCTGTAACTTGCTCTTCTCCACTGACAAGGGAAGAATCGAGTACCCTGGCAAAAGCCACGCTTCACTGATGATGGAAAACATAAGGGCAGCAATGGAAAAAAAACTGTATTGCGCAGTAACTAGCAGCTCTTTCTCGAAGCAAAAGGGAATCACATAAAATCTTTCCTCTTGTCTTGATGAGGAAGTGGGTAAGGAAGCCACTTGCTTCTGCTGCGGAGTGGTTGTTACCCCACATGGCAAATGTGGGATTCTCCCGTGCCAGGTAGAAAACCCCCACCCAGACTACACAGCCCCGGCAGAGTGAGCTGCCCACCCGCCTGGCTGCTCGGCTGGGGTCTGCCCTCAGACCCAAACCATTCAATGTCTTCATGGTTGAGCTGGAATAAGGTACAGCAGTCTTAGAAAACTGTGGAGATGGCAGGTACAGGACCAATCCTGTTCACAGAGTAAGGCAGGCTCAAGGGAACGATACACATCGTAACCCACCAAGCATAAGGGCTTAGACTGAGGCACAGACAGCACAGATCAAACTTGTGATATAGAATCATAGAATGGTTTGGGTTAGAAGACACCTTAAAGCCCATCCAGTTCCACCCTCTGCCATGGGCAGGGACACCTCCCACGGGATCAGGTTGCTCCAAGCCTCATCCAACCTGGCCTTGAACCCCTCCTGGGATGGGGCAGCCACCACTGCTCTGGGCACCCTGGGCCAGGGTCTCCTTCACAGCAAAACATTTCTGCCTAAGATCTCATCTCTATCTCTCCTTTTGCAGCTCACAACCATTCCCCCTCATCCTACCCCTGCGGTTCCTGATGAAGAACTCCTCTCCATACTGGAAGCTGCTCTAAGGTCTCCCCACAGCCTCCTCTTCTCCAGACTGAGAGATGGCAAAGCCACGACCCCACAAATGACTTGGAGATCATTTGAGATATCCACCTAATGGAAGCTCATGCCAAGATAAGGAAACTGCGGTGGTGAACATGAGCCAAAAATTCATTCACGGGGAAATGCTAACGAGATAGAAAGAGGTGGTATGATTTCTGCATGCAATATTAGGGAGAGCAAGATAAACTACTGGGCCTATATCTGATATCCACATTGTTAAACTCTGTTGTCAAGACGGAAAAGGTAGACAAAGCCTTGCAAGGATGAGTCAAGGTTTGGAAAACCTGCCTGAGTGTGACAAACAGAAGGAGCTCCCTCTGTCAGTTTATTAAAGTGAACTTTATGAATAACAGTCACAGCATAAAAATCCACCCATAGGCTGCAGATTACTGTTAGCGAAACAGTGTCTAATTTTGCAGATAAGGACAGATCAAGATCCCGTGGTAGGAAATTGCAGGCATGGAAGACTGCGTCTGAAAATGACGCACAGACTGCACTTTCTGATAACGTTGGCTATTTAAGAAGTGCTGGGCTTTTTGCTGGAACCACTTAAAACTTAGGCACGCTGAAGCTGTGCACTGTGAGGTCTAGGTTGGAACGGATGGATCTTGCACGGAAATCCAGAGCCCTGCAGCTGCACAAAGCCTGAAGAAGCAGATCTTTTAGGCAGGAGCCTGAGATGGCATTTTAGGACTGAAATAGGGCATGGATGCTCTTGTATTGAACCAGAGACATGGCCAAGACCCACAATTTCTTGGGTGTTGCCTTGATGAACCCGAATCCTTCGATCTGCTCAAAGAAGGAGAAAATACTAAGCTGTAAGTTCACATTTTGGGAAGAAGTAGCAAGGTCACACTGTGTGGGACATCATGCTGGCCCATATGGGTGTGTTTCTCCTACTTTGAGTCCCAAATATCCCCTGTTTTCTATGTGCAGCCTGCATCATCTCACAAGCTGCAAGGAATTATTTCCTGATCCTGGATATAAAAGTCAAGGCAAACAAGAGGTCAAGATTTAAGCTGAAGGAGGGGAGATTGAGATGAGATCTTAGGAAGAAATGTTTTGCTATGAGGGTGGGGAGGCCCTGGCCCAGTTTTTCTGGAGAAGTGGTGGCTGCCCCATCCCTGGAGGTGTCCAAGGTCACGTTGGATGGGGCTTGGAGCAACCTGATCCAGTGGGAGTTGTCCCTGCTTGTGGCAGGGGGTGGAACTGGATGGGCTTTATGTTCTCTTCCACCCCTAACCACTCCATCATTCTGTAATTCTATGTATACCCCTGCATGAAGGAGGGCTGTGAGCTGTGCTAAGAGAGAAGTTGATGTGAACCTGTAGCTGACAGCCTTGGAAAGCATTTTCCCTTTACTGTGCTGAACTTGCAATGCATTTGCCTCATTCTCTGAATTTCTCTGATTTACATGCAGTAATTTACTAAAAGAAATGGCTGCAACAAGAGTAGAGCTGCTCTCCAGTGCATTTACTAAAAAAATCACCAGGACGCCTCTACAAAACAGCAAATATTTAATCATCAACAGCTTTGGGCCAGAATCAGTCATTATTAGATCACCTCTCTAATAAGTCTAATTGGAAACAGCACTTGATAGAGGTGCTGGACTCTCATTCAGCTCATGCCTGCTCTGAGGGTTACACTCACTTTCCTAGAAACATCAATGAGGGCTGGGAAGCGTGGGTTTGCTTGCATTTCATTTTTCTTCGCTCACCTCTGCACCAAAGCACACTTTTCTGTGAATCTCTGAGCCACGTGCGCTCTCTGAATCACAGCCCCATCCTTCCCTCACCGCTCCAGGGAAAGGAGCTCAAGAAATAATTAACTTTGCCGCTTCCTGTAAAATCACTTGTTTTTCTGGGCCCTGGAAGGCAGGAGCTGGCAGCATTGTGTGTGTGTTAGTGACGGCTCAGATCTTTCACCTCCCTTCTGCTGTTTGTGCAAAAGGAGGGCAAGGCTGCCTCGTCTGATTGTCACGAGCTGTGATACGCGAGTAATTGTTTTCCTGATTTGGCCAGCGATCCAGAGAAAAATAATTGTTTGAGGTTGACCCCAAACCCACAACTTTACGGAGTTTTTGGTAAAGTGAAACAGTTCTTATTGGGTTAAAATGCCAGATGAAACACTTCCTCTGACAAGAAGGGAATTGTTTTATCTTGGGGGAGTTGTTTTTAATCTGAGTTACAGGAGGGGGGAGTTTTACTTCATAGCAGCTCACCTGGCTTGAACTGGAGCCGGATGGAAACCCAGAACTCCTAGAAGTCGAGAGACAGCTATAGGCTGGATGGGTACAACGTATGTGGGGCTATGAGGCAAGAAGGATAGGACCTCATCCTCCTGAACTCATCTGACAGAGAATCGTAGAGTGGTTTGGGTCAGACGGGACAGTAAAGTCCATCCAGTTCCACCCCCCTGCCATGGGCAGGGACACTTCCCACGAGATCAGGTTGCTCCTAGCTTCATCCAGCCTGGGACCATTTAACATACTGAACCGTTAATCATGTGGGGCCGCGTGCTCCCTGTGGTGTATGGGCATGTGTCAGTGTGATTGGGACCCTGAAAGGATTCATCTGCCCAGACACTGAAGCAGAGTAGAGATGTCTCCATCTGAGTAATCATCTAGAGTCCCATTATCGTCAACAGTGAGAAATCATCTCTGCCAGAAAGCCATCAATCTTGCTATCAGGGAGATATCTAAGCAGGCAAAAGCAGTGACTTGCATGCTGAAACCTGTATTTTCTCTCTAGCTTGCCTGCGTTCACCTGGACTGGAGAAGTATAAATCTGGGCTGATAAATTCCTCCTCTTTTGCTTCTTCCTTGATTCTCAGGTTTACTCCTGAAACCCACAGCGCAGGACAGGAGAGCCCTGGCGAGTGCCCTGCTCCTGGGTTGAGGTGTGAAGGGTGCAGCTGACCCACAGGTGCTGTGACCCTGAGCACAGCAGTGCCTTCTCCAGGTTCAGCGTCAACGCACACTCATTCCAATTTTCTACTGCATCTTTTTGGTTCTTCAGCATTCTGATTTGGAAAGAGTTGCGGGTTTTTTTCTCAGCCAGGACCATTCAAGCATTTCAAGCCTGCTTTAGGATTCTGGTGCTCCTCAGGGGTCAGAACTGGGATCAGTGCTCTTTGACATCGTGGTCGCAGACATGGACAGTGGGATTGAGGCCTGCAGGAAAGCTGGGGAGGGGCTCTTGATCAGGGAGTGAAGGGATAGAGTGGTTTTCAGTTGAAAGAAGGGAGATTGAGATGAGATCTTAGGCAGAAATGTTTTGCTGTGAGCTTGAGGAGGCCCTGGCCCAGGTTGCCCAGAGCAGTGGTGGCTGCCCCATCCCTGGAGGTGTTCAAGGCCAGGTTGGATGGGGCTTGGAGCCCCTGATCCAGTGGGAGGTGTCCCTTCCCATGGCAGGGATTTGGAACTGAATGCTGTTTAATGTCCCGTCCAACCCAAACCATTCCATGATTCTATGAAAAAAAGTCAAAAGCTGCCCAATGTCTGGATGGAAACCAAAGACGTAGAAAATACCGAAGGAGAGATCCTGGTGAAAACTTTAACTCCATCCTAGCTTATGTGTAGACACAGGTTTTTTTCACAGAATCAGAGAATTTTATTCCAAGCTCAAGTGAAACAAAACTCCGAATTTTTTGAAACAAGAAACTCAATGAATTTGTTTTGGGTAAAGTGAAAATTTGTTTGACAAACCACAAACATCTCAATTTAAAATGGGAACATCCTTTTTGTTTCTAATTAACCTCAAACTATAAAAAGCACAATGACTGGAAACCAAGGAATCTGACATTGCCCAAGTGTCTTTAATAAATGCACAAGCTGCAAAACAAATATGGATTTGCGAAACATTTTGTTGTTACCACATTTGCATTTTCCCCTCGCTAAAAGTGTTCCTACAAAATTTCAGCCAATTCCCTCTCTAACATTCTGCCTTCTTAATGCAATCGTTTAATGCTGATTTAAAGCTGGTGAAATGAAGGATGAAGAGCTTATATTTCTCTGTAACCTTTTGATTTGCTATATTCTGACTTCGGTCCATTTGATCCGTAACATCCAGATTTCAGTAACATAAGGGATTTTTTACATTTATTTTCATAATTTAATGTTTGTTTTAGAAAGAGGAGGGGAGGGAAAGCTGCCAGGGCTTAATCATGCGGCAATCTTGAATCTTACCACGACTGGGGGAGGAAAAGAAGGTTTGGCATCTTTGCTGCAGTGCTAATTTGCATTGAGGAGGATCTTTACCCTTCGCAGCTAAAAAAGATGAAGTGCCAACTTCCAAAGTGACATTTTGGAATTTGTGTGGAGGTTCTCACGCTGCTGGGACTGCATTTAACGCTGTAACTGTTTCTTTTATTAAGCCAGGGATGGCAAATTTGTCCACAGGAATAAATGCGGCGGGGGGAGGTGGTGGTGACGAATAACGCAGGAAGGGAAGTTTATCCCAACAAATCAATTGATAGGGTAGAATCATAGAGACATAGAATGTCCTGCGTTGGAAGGGATCCACAATGACCACTGAATCCAGCTCCTGTCCCTGCACAGGACAACCCCAACATTCACACCGTGGGGCTGAGGGTGGTACCCAAAGGCTTCTTGAATATTGTCAGGCTTGGTGCACTAACTGCTTCCCTGAGAGCTGTTCCAGTGCTCCACCACCCTCTGGAAAAAGAACCTGCTCCTAATGTCCAACCTAACCCTCCCCTGGCATCTTCCTGCCATTCCCTCAGGTCCTGTCCTTGGTCACCAGAGAGCTCAGCACTTGCTGTTCCTCCTCACGTGTGAGGAAGCTGCAGAGTGCGATGAGGTCTCCCCACAGTCTCCTCTTCTCAAGGCTGAACAGACCCAGTGACTTCAGCTGCTCCTCACACTCTTCCCCTCTAAACCCTTCCCCAACTCTGTGCTCTCCTCTGGACACTCTGCAGCACCTTTAGATCCTTTTTATCCTGTGGCCCCAGAATTGCCCCCAGTGCTCAAGGTGGGGCCACCCCAATGTGGAGCAGAGTGGGACAATCCCCTCCCTCTCCCAGCTGGCGATGCCGTGCTGGATGCACCCCAGGACACGGTTGGTCCAAATAGCCACCAGGGCTCTGCAGGTTCAGCAGTGGTCGCAAGAGCCATGACTGGGGAAACCCGGGAGGCGGAAGGCACTGACCACTGAGGCACATGTTCCTCATTCTGCAAAGGTCCCCCTGTATCCCACTAAAGGGCCCTTCTCACCCTTCTGGGCCAAAATAAAGACAGACCAAATGCTGTGCCACAAGGTGGCAAACGCTCTGAAGTGTGCGCTGAGGCTGTTTCACAGCTCGTTCTGCAGTATGTGAGCATTTTCATCAGCTCTCTTACAGGGCTGCACGAGAAGCTCAAGCTGCTTGTGGCCAAAGCATCCTTCAGTAGCCTTTCAGACTGAGCACTGCAAAACTTGTTTGGCAGCTCTGCCTGGGGAAGGGTTGGATGCAGCTTTGATGGTCAGACTCTCCAACTGTGTTTTCCACTGGCAGCATCCTGCTTCATCGTCGTGATGCTGGGTTTCTGCACGGTGCTGCCTTCGTGCTGCAGGGACTCCTCCGAGCTCCTGGCTTTGCTGATCAAGCATATCCAGATCTGGGGAGGGTGTGAGTGTGAGCAGGGAGCTGTGTGTGATTGCAAGGTGGGGAGGTTCTCCTCTGATCCTACCCCTGCTGCTGCAGCCCACTCACCCTGGCGGTCTCCTTGGAAATAGAGCAGGCTGAAAGCTCAGGATGGCATCTTTAATAGTCCAGGTGGTTTCTTTCCAGTTACAATTCAGTAAGCAATTCTCTTTATTAAACATTAATGAGAAGCCTGACTAATGGCTATCCATGTGATGCCGGGATGGAGCAGTGGCATCACAGAGATTGGGTTGCAGGTATAGTGCCTAAAAGCTGTGCTCCTGTCCCGCTTCCCTCATCAGCGCCCCTGTGACAAGCTGGATCTGATACAAATTACCTCAGGGCTGGGGAAATGACTGTTTGGAGTTGGTAAATAACTCCAGGCTCTTCTGGAAGGGCCACAGGAGGGACCTCAAGGGAAAAGGTAGCAACTAAGGGAAGGATTAACTTTTACCCCAAAGGCTTTCTTGAATTTATAGGAAAAAGAAATTCAGAACCAAAAGACAAGTACACAGGACTCCTTAAACCCATCAAACCATTCCTTTCTGCATAAGTTTCATTTCCAAGGCTGAAATGGGGACTGGTAGGAAATCTGGGCAGATGATAGAGGCTGCTGCTGTCGTGCGTGGCTGATTGAGGCTGTCCCAGCTGGCTGCAAAGGCCAGCTTGAAGGAACTATATTCATACAATTCATACAACAATATGATATTGTATATCCGATTACTTGGCTGAGCGTCAGAGACTGATTTTTGCTACGCATATGGTTTGCCTTAAATCATTTGTTTTCGAATGTTAAGGCTGCAGCAGAGACAGTGCCCTTCAGCATCTTACTTCTCAAGCAGACTGCCCGTGGTTTGCTGCCCGGAGAAATCACGCTGCAATCCTGCCAGTAGGGAGAACAAAGGCAGAATGATACCTCAGACTCATCTCAGACCCCAGAGTCCCCCTAGACTCAGTTGCAGAACCTTCCAGAGGGAGCACTGTGCAAAGTCCACCAGGAATCCCTCCCCTTTCAGACCTCAATGTATGAATAACACTCATACGATTGGGTGGGGTGGCACTCCCACCATCCTGGGAGGAGAAGAGCACCCAGAGACCAAGTGATGTCCTGGCACTCTCCACTCTCTCTCCTTTTCCTCCCTTTTCTCTCTTTCTTTCTTTTCCCTGACCACAGATTTAGCAGCCAATGTCAATCTTATTCAGATTTGGGTTGTAATGTTCCTAAACTACCTGAAAAGGGAGCAAGTGGAAAGGAAACAGCGTTTGTATATGATGTGCTGGTACGGCAAACAGTGAAATCTGAAAGTGGCTGTGAAGAAATGGAACAGTATTTAACAGCATAGACAGGCTGGTAGTTACAAGACCTCAAAGTCCACCTAGTTTCAACCCTCTGCCATGGGCAGGGACACCTCCCACTGGATCAGGGGCTCCAAGCCCCATCCAACCTGGCCTGGAACCCCTCCAGGGATGGGGCAGCCACAGCTTCTCGGGGCAACCTGGTCCAATGCCTCCCCAATGAACGCAGTGCGTGGTTGGGACAAAGGGCACCACACAGCACTACTGCTACTACTTCTACTCGTAGTAGTAGTCAGGGTCGTGCAGGGACTGACACTTATTAAAATTGAGCTGTTGCTGAATGGGATTCCTGATAAACCCCCTGATAGAGAATCTCATTAGCAAACACAGCACATTACCCCGTCAGCAGCAGCAGCAAACACAGCAGTCGCTTCGTGGGGATGTCAGATTAGCTGCTTAGCTTTGTAACAAATATACCACGGTTCATTATCTTTTATATGAATCCACCTCTCCAGTGCTTTTAAAACCTTGTGAAACAGGCATTTGCTATTTGCTTTTTGCTCATGCAGCCCCTAATTCTCCAATTACAAATTTGTATTGGAGCCCCCATATACACGAAGCCTGAGGCCAAAACCCTCTGCACAGGGCAAGGGGTTCCCAGCTGACCAGAACTTTGCCGTTGGCAGAGCTTCTTTGCTAAGCTTTAAGTGGCAGCATGAAAGTGTCAGCATTTTCCTCAGCATCACCTACCTCCCTTTTCATCACAAAGTGGGGATGATTTTGCTCTCAGAAAAAGTCAAATTAAGAAATGAGCAAACAGTTCCTTTGATGTTAAGGGAACCTGAAATGTTACATGTGGAGAATCCATGTGGATTCTTTCCAGGGACTGCTAAGGGCATCTCTGTCCATTGCCTTGGTGTCCTGGGAGCTCAGGGTAGTACAAGAATCAGGACAGATTCATATGCAGGGATCAGAGAAACCTCTAAAAAGCCTAAAACCTGTTTACACAGCTCTTTTGACAGTGTCCATAGTGTAAAGTGGTCTGGTGTTTAACAGGAATTCACTTGGAATAACTAGCACAGCTCATGTGTTATAATGCCCCATCACAACGTCATGCCAATCAAACATTAATAACACACCATCGATTACTCTGTGCATAGAACAGTGCCCAAAGATTCATAGCAAGACCAGTTCCTTCATAGAATCACAGAATGGTTTGGGTTGGAAGGGACCTGAACGTCACAGAATCATAGAATGGTTTCAGTTGGAAAAGACGTTTAAGGTCATCCAACCGTTGATCCAGCCCTGCTAAGTCCACCACTAGCCCATGTCCTCAGGGATGACATCTCTTCATCTTTTTAACACCTCCAGGGATGGTGACTCAACCACCTCGCTGGGCAGCCTCTGCCAGTGCTTGAGAACCCTTTCAGTAAAGAAATTCCTCCTAATATCCAACCTAAATCTCCCCTGGCACATCTTGAGGCCATTTCCCCTTGTCTTGTCACTGGTTACAAGGGAAATGAGACCAGCACCCACCTCACTACAACCTCCTTTCAGGTAGTTGTAGTGAGAGATAAGATCTTCCCTCAGTCTCCTTTTCTCCAGACTAAACACCACCAGCTCCTTCAGCTGTTCCTCATAAGGCTTATGAGGAACATAAGCCCTTCACCAGCTTTGTTGCTTTCTCTGGACACTCTCCAACATCTCAATGTCCATTATCTAATGAGGGGCCCAAAACTGAACTGAGGATTCAAGACACTGCCAAATCAGGACCAAGTACAGGGGAAGGATCGCTTCCCTACTCCTGCTGACCACACTATTCCTAATGCAGGCCAGGATGCCCTTGGCCTTCTTGGCCACCTGGGCCACTGCTGGCTCATGTTCAGCTGACTATCATTTAACATCCATCCAGTTCTGCCCTCCTGCCATGGGCAGGAACACCTCCCACTGGATCAGGGGCTCCGAGCCCCATCCTACCTGGCCTTGAACCCCTCCAGGGATGGGGCAGCCACCACTGCTCTGGGCAACTTGTGCCAGGGTCTCCAACCCTCACAGTAAATAATTTCTTCCTGAGATCTCATCTAATCCTTCAGGACTGTTCCGTGAATATGCAACTGATTTGATAACGATCAATATTTGATGGAGACAATTATGCTCTTCATCCAAGTCCCAGTAAATATGGGAATTTCATGTGTCCAACTGCAGTCCACCCAGGTAAGGCTTTCATCATGCTCTGAAAAGAAAACCAGAAAACAGCTAGAAGGGGATAAAGACCAAGAGGCACTTAATGACCTCTTCAGGGACTGCGAGCATTTCAGAACAAACTCAACAGCAATTTCTGTGATGTGCAGAAGAGGGATCTGAGCTGGGGTGGGGGAAGGGGGTGTCGCTTGAAATGCAGAGAGAAAGGCAAGCATTTGATGCCCAAACTGTTTCTGGATGGAAAGTTGGATTCCTGACTAAACCAAATTGATTTCAGAAAGCACCTGATTCCCGCGGGGATACAAAATCACGATTTCAATTGAAATTTTTAAGCAGAAAAAAACTTGTGAGTTTTGATGAAAAGTCAGCTTTAAGAAATAAGATTCTATCTGCAGCTATTTCCCTCCTGATCCAATATTGTTACAGCTGGTTAATATTTCCCCAGTTAAGCTATATTTTGATGGAAAATTGAATATTTTTTACTAAAGTAATGCTTTCTCTTTTTTTTCAAGTTTCTCCTCATTCAGGCTGCTGAACTTTTAACAAAAACATTTCAGATAAACCCCTCTTTTTCAATTTTTTAATGAAGAATAGGAAATGCTTAGGGAAACATTAAAATCACTTTCCATCGACATACTCATTCAGAAGAAACCCATCACTCAACCCAAGATTTCCCCAGTTGCCTGCACTTCTTTAGGATGCATTTCTCTATACAACTTCCAAAATCCCGGGGATTCTTTGTGCCAGACAAGTCCTGATGGACCCACATAGAGTGGTGGTCTCCCATAGCTTGACCTCATGAGCTCAGGAGGCTGTACGTGGCAAGGCTGCACCATGTTCCAGCATCTGGGGGTGCTGGTTGATGTTAGCTGAACATGAGCCAGCAGTGGCCCAGGTGGCCAAGAAGGTCAACAGTATCCTGGCTTGGATCAGCCAGGGGAGTGACTGTGCTCCTGTACATGGCACTGGTGAGACAGCACCTCAAATCCTGGGTTCAGTTTTGGGCCCCTCACTAAAAGAAGGACATTCCAGAGAAGGGAAGCAAAGCCGGGGAAGGGGATGGAGCTCAGGAGTTCTGGGAGCACCTGAGGGACCTGGGGCTGTTCACTCTAGAGAAGAGGAGGCTGAGAGAAGGCTTCATCGCCCCTTGCAGCTCCTGGAAAGGAGGTTGTAGTGAGGTGGGTGCTGGGCTTTTCTCACTAGTAACAAGTGACAGGATGAGGGGAAATGGCTTCAAGTTGAGCCAGGGAAGATTTAGATTGGATATTGGGAAAAATTTCTTTATCAAACGAGTGGTGAAGCCTTGGCAGAGGCTGCCCAGGGCAGCAGTGGAGTCTCCCTACCTGGAGGGGTTCAAAAAGCGTGCAGAGGTGGCAATTCAGGACATGGTTTAGCAGGGATGGTTATGTTGGGCTGACAGTTGGACTGGATGATCTTAGAGGTCTTTTCCAACCTTAATGATTCTATGAAATGGCTGTGTGGATGCACAACTATATGTTTGGAGATACTAAGACTGTGGACAACCATTGGGCCTCACTCGGTGCTCCAGCATCTCTGGAGATTCATCTGCAGGGAACTTGTTTAATGCACAAGGCAACGAGCAAGGGGAGGAAGTGAATGAGGGGCGTGAAGACAATACAGCTGCAGAGTGAGCTTCATCACTGCTTTATGAGTTACCAGAAAACAACTTGTTTTATTGCCTTTTCTGGCTTACTCGCTCTTTGACCTGCTAACACGGTCAGACTCTGTTCTGGTCCACAGTATAGCAACAATGGTTTGAAGGACCTGTCTGATGTGTTGGGATCAGGGTAGAAGGTCAACAAAGGTGTGAGAGAAAAGGCTATGACTCTCCAGATAGCATGGGAGATGCAAGGCCACGTCAGGTCAGAGGTGGGCAGAGAAGATGGAAACAGAAGTGAAGACACAGGTGAAACAAAGAAGATAGGAGGAACCAGGTGGTGAAAGGAGCAGGGAGAAGGAGAGCAGGGGAGGTTCTGGTGTCCTGGGACAGAGTTTGTCTGCTCAGCAGTGATGGCAAAATATAGCGGGTACACACGTCATGCAAAGGAGGAGGAAAGGCAGCAAGGGAGCACAAGGGAGCCTGGCAGCAAAATCAATTAATACTTGATCGAGTCAGCTGCTATTGAAAGAGATTTGAATTTCACACCATTGCTGGGAACCTCAAAATAAACCTTTCCCCTTCCCAGTGCGTCAGAAATTCTACCTTATAAGGGAATATTGCCTGCTGGATGTTGTGTGGGCAGAAAAGGGAAAGGAAATACGCTCTGGAGCCCCTCTCCTCTTGGATCCTTCTAGCCCTTTATTTCGCTCTAATCCCTGGGTTGCGGTGGAGTTTGGAAGGGTTGTTTTCACCCAGCCTGTATCAGGCGGGAGGAGAATTCTCATGGGATGAGGAGCAACAGAATTACAATTTCTGATTCACTGCCTGCAGTCAACTTGGTGTCCTGCTGCTTGTTAGGAGGGGGAAAAAGGCATCTGGCTAGGTGTGCTCTCCAGGGAGGCTTCTGCCCTGCCTTCCCCTTCAAACGATGCTGCAGAAAATAGAGCTCAGGGCTTGGAGGCAGGGGAGGGTGGTGGTGGGAGCTCAGTTCCAGTGATGGTTTGGGCAGACTGAATTTCAATTGGAGGCAGCTGCTAAGCAGAGCCGGGGAATGTTTATAATGGGATTTAATGAAGCAGAGAATCGGTGTTGTCCTCTGCATCAAAGGGGCTTCCAGTTACAGGAGAATGCAAAGCTTTTCATTACCAAATGAGCACAGGAATACCTGCCTGATAATCCTCATTGCTTAGTGAGCACCTCCTTAACTTCAAACAGCTCTGCAGCCCCAGAGAAAAGCCTTGCAGTGCTGCCCAGAGCAATGAGCACTTGCCATTGCACTTGTACCTCACTGGTGGCATGGAGGCCAAGAACTGCAGCTATAGAGCACCCTGGCTCATCCACCGATGTGAGCCCATCTCAGGAGACCCTGAGCGCCACCTTTATTCCCATGTATCTGACTGCTCTTGGAGCACAGGCAATGTTTATGGCATTGCGGTTTCCAGTTTTAGCACTGGATGAGTGCAAACCTGCCCATCTACCACTTGTCTGATGAGCTTCCAAACTTTTGCTACCATGAGGTGCTTTTACCAGGGGTTCTTCCAAAGGTAAGGCAGCCTCTGGAGAGGGGTTGTCAATCCAAACCTCTTTTCCTTGAAAGAAGCATTAGTCCTAAACCTCCTCGCTCTCACCTGGATTCAGCCTCTCCTCCTATACCTGCTGAGAAAATTTCATGCAAGTCACTTGTCACTTTTCTCCCAACTAATGCCCATGTGGACCTACCAGTCCTTCTGCACTCTCTTCCAGTCTCCCCAAAGTTGTTACCACTTATGTCTTCATCTTGATGAGGGTGGGAAGGCACTGGCATTGGTTGCCCAGAGAAGCTGTGGCAAGAAGCTTCTTGAAGGGTATAAAGCCGGGTTGGATGGGGCTTTGAGCAACCTGATCAAGTGGGAGGTGTCCCTGCCCATGGCAGAAGGTTGGATTAGATGATCTTTAAAGGTTCCTTGCAACACAAACCATTCTATGTTTCCCTCGTGGGTTTCATTTACCCTGCTGGGCTGTGTGCATGGGCAACATCACTCTGTCTTTGCAGCTGTGGATGGATGGATGGATGGATGGATGGATGGATGGATGGATGGATGGTAGGTACAGGGCTGACAATGATCATCATTTGCGCTTATGACACCAGACTGCAGTTTGACCATCAGCATCTCTCTGTTTCCTGAGGGGTCTGATTCATTCCAAATGGATCCTTTCTGAGCATCGTACGCTGAAGTCAAAGGGTTTACTGAAATGGAAGTGAGCCGGCAACTTCCCATGATGTGCCTTCAAACTGGTGACCTGGAAAGCACAGAGACAACCTGCCTGCAGCGTGAGCACCTCTTTTCCGCCCCCACCAGAGCAGGATCCACCCTGGGGGTACCTGGCAGCCTGTGGACTGAAGGACTTAATCATAACCCCCACTTCTCCCATGTCAGCTGTTCACTTTTGGCCAATCTATCCTTCCCTTAATGGTGATTTATTTCACAACATCTCAGCAGAGGTACTTTCCATATGGCACAGCCTGCCAGAGTGGGCATTTTTCATGATATTTAGAAGCCAAGTCACTTCCATTTACATAATATTCAAATGATTTCTAAATGTTGAAAACAGTTCACAGGAGAAAAACAAAGGTTAATCATGAATCCCATGTCTTTTCTCCTGACTCCAGGTGCAGGGAAGTTGGTTAAGATACATGTGATGCAGCCTGGATTACTGCTGGGAGATCAATGAGTGCATTTGAAACCTAAACACGTGGGAAGGATAAAGGAAACCTGGCAGAGAGGGGAACGTGTGAGCTCACCTACCTGTGCAAAGAGAGGGGATGAGGTTGCTATCACCAGTCAGAAAGGTTGTTTCGATCTGGAAATTTAGCACTAGTGCCTCTAGTCTATGGTGGTGACATGGTCATAGAATCGTGGGATGGTTTGGTTTGGAAGAGACCTTAACGTCCACCCAGTTCCAGCCATGGGCAGGGACACCTTCCGCTGGGTCAGGTTTCTCGAAGCCTCATCCAATGGAGGATGATGTCTGTATTAGGTTCATTTATAGTTACCAGTTACCAACTTCTGCCGCTGTCGACAGTGCCCACAGGTGCGAGGGAAGAACCGCTGCCCTGGTTAGCACAGGAGCTGCCAGAGCAATAGTGTGTTCCACACAGGATCCCCATTAGGGCTGAGTGCTGCAGCCCATGAGATCCCAACCTTGCTCCTTGGAGTTGATCTCCGCAGAAGACTCTAAATTGTGCTTCAGCCTATCTTCCCTCTTAAATTCATCCCAGAGTGGCTTCTCGCCGTGCATTATTTCATCTGAAGTAACCCTTTTCTCTTTACCTTTGACAAATATTTGCAACTTCAGTAGCTCATCCTTGGGAGGGATTATGCAAAAATCACTGTAGCCCTCTCTGCCTCGCACACCGTGTTCAGATCTGAGCTCTCCTAACAAGCTCCGGCCTCGCTCCTGCAAAGCCTTTCGCTCTGCTTTACCTTAAGCACCGCGCACAATCCTGGGTGCCTGTGATTACCTGGGAAGATGCTGTGCCTGGGAGATACCGGGCAGAATTTATCCCTTGATTTAGCTGAAATGGTATAAATAGCAAAGCAGGAAAAACAGCTCAGTATATTTATACTGCAAATTCTTTTCATCCCATTGACTTTGAAATAGATCCAGGGTTTGTTTGCTTTTTAATTTTTCACTTTAAAAATACATGTATGATTCAAGGTGGATTTTTTTTTGTCCCCCCTTCCCTATCCCTTTCCTCCCATATCTGGTTTTTAGGTGTAGTTTCATAGCTGGTGGAAGAGAGTAGGGGGACACGGTGGCTTCATTAGCCACCAGGAAAGGTTCTCAGCTCGGGGCAGGGAGTGGGAGGCAGGGGAGAGGTTCATTATTGCTAGAAAGGGAAGCACCTCTGAATATTATCTCGGCATCATCTCTCTTCGTCTGCAGCATAAATAACTGGCTCATCCCTAATGACTCTGTTCTTGTTAAGAGGAAGCTTCATTTGGGAGCTGTTCGCAGCCACTTAACATGCAATCTGCATCTTGCTGACTGTGAGTCAGTGTCTCTTTGATCCCACAGTGCCGGAGAGGATAGTGCTGAGCATGAGAACCTGGATGCAGTTCCCTCTCGTAGGATGTCAAACTGGCTCTGTCCTCAGGAAGGCTCATCGATTCGGGAGCAAGGAGGGATGCTCTGAGAAGGACCCTGGACTTTGGGCAGCACTTGGATGTTAAAGTCCTGCATTCTGCATCAAGGAAAAAGAGGGTGCTGAGCCTGGGGGGAAACCCTACCTCCCCTAGCTGAGCCCACAAATCAGAACATATCCCCTAGAGGAACATCACTTGCAGGATCCGGTTGAGGTTTCTGTATCCCAGACACCTGGAATGATACAAAAGGCTTCTTTGGCATCACGCTGGCACTACTCATACAACAGTGGTGACCCAAAATACATCCAGACCACAGCCTCATTCATGCCGAGATAATCTCACCGCATCCTGTGCACTGTTTCTGTTTTTCCATACTTGAAGCTGTTTGAAGAAGGAACTGTCGTGTTTTGTTTGTTCAGATTCCAGCATAGTGGCATCCTGGACCATGGTTGGGATGCTTGCATGTTCCAGGAATACAAATGGAATTAATCAATGAAAATAACCAGTGGGAAGCCAGAGCTTGTTGCTGGAGGGACTGATTCAGTGCAACCGTATTTCTTTTATTCATTCCAAGCTCTTCTGTGCAAGAAGTAGCTCTGTAGCTGGTATGGATATCTAGAAGTGCTTCCACCTATTCTCAGCATTAAGCTTTTCAGTACTGGGTTAGGGAATCAAGCGAGATCCCTATTGTCCATTCCTGGAGCAGAGACCCTCAGCACCCCTGGAAAGAGGCTGTGGAAGGCTGAAGGGTCCCTTTGGCATCTCTGAGCTGGGCAAGAAAGAGCTACAGGGCTCCTCGTCAATCAACCATCGTGCAGGGGAAATCTAGTGTCTTCTTGCAGGCTTATTCCACTGTGTTAGGAAGAAGCTGCCTTTTAATTAGAGGATAGCTAAGTGCTACCTCGTGATCCATGAGGTTATGCATATTTAATAATGCCAGCTCCCATCTGCTGTTGCCTAGTGCTGTGTTTTAGGAAGTGCAGACTGGAAAGTCCCCTTTGATGTTTCTTCATGCTGGCTGTTCTTAGAAACAGGGAAAGCACAGCAACTCAGCAGCCAGAGATGCTTCAGCCATTCCAAAATCTGAGGGTGTGCAGGGAGGTTCCTCACCTGATTGCCTGAGATGTTGGTTTGGCTACGGTGTTGACTCAGCTGGAGCAGGTGGTGTTTCTGAGCTGCATGTGCTAAGGAGGAGGAGTAGGACCAACCTGGAGAGGGAAGGGGAAGCAGGACACTGCCGCTGGATGGGCTATAAGGTCCCTTCCAACCTAAACCATTCTATGTATTTGCTACTTGCTCTCCTATTCTGTGTTCTCCGTGTAGCTCTCTAGGTATTTCCGTGTCTGCATTCTCCATTTCTATACCCCCCCTGAGGTATTTTGCAAGTACAAAATACAGTGCTTTGGCACTTCACCCTTTCCAACTCAGTGCATTTAAGTGTCACCAAATGGTTCTTGGTACCTTGATTTTTCCTTCTTAGATGTCAGCAAGGGGCTCCACAATGTTCAGGTAAAATTCCAGTGTAGGGAGCCACCCATAGAGGAATAAATTTCTCTAGCTCTGCAGATGACATCACATTTTGCAGCTCAAAGGGACTGAATAAGCGGAAGCAACTCCCAGCAAGAACAATCCTGACTGCAATGATTTTCATTGTCTGACATGAGGAAAATGCATAAAGATAATAACTGGAAAGGAGAAGGCATCAGGCTTTCATAACACTTCTGCAGGGTGGCGTTAGTAACCCAGGCAAAGCAAGAAGCACCACATCCCAGTGGTGCCCAGTTCCAGCAGAGACACGTGGCCTTGGAGCTGCTCTAAGTGGGACACTGGGATCACTCCAGGTGACACAAACACAGCTCTGTGAATCTCCCTCCCTGTCACAGGCGGGAACAGGTACTGGTTTGAGCCTGAAAAAGCATTACAGATGTGTTCGTGAAACTGGGGACCACACTGGTGCCTGTAGATCCTGGTCCCTGGCTCCGTAAGGACTCATCCCACTGTAGCAGTGCTGCTTGTGCCATTGATACCCCCGTCCTCTGTTGCCAGAGCCCTTCAAAGCAGGAAAGCAGCACCTTCAAGTCAGTGAGTATTCAGAGGGAGGTGAGCGAGGACAATCTGTTGGATGGGGTGTCCCTTAGGCAAGGGGTTGCTCCTGAGGTGACCTTCTCCATCACCTCCAAGTTGTTGTTCCCTGTTGGCCAAGAAGACTCTGCAGTCCAGGACTAAGCTCAGATCAGAGAGGCTTAGCAGGGCATCCCTACCCCAGGAGCCATGGGGTGCCAGCAACTCAGTAGAACCAGATGCCTAATTGCTCTCTCCATTTGGAAGTATGGGCACAAGCAACTCTGTAGCTGCCAAAGGAGGGTGCCTGCAGGCTTTATTTGCAGGAGCAGAAGCAGATTTTGGATAGGATAGAGACAGCCAAGAGGCTGATCAGGGAATTTGCTAAATAAAACATTTTGTTGCCAGTCTTGTTTGTTTATTTTTTGGTCAAAAGTGAAACGTTTTGCTGGAAAGTCTCTGTCAAACCTGAACTGGGAAGACTGCCAAGGTCTGAGATGGGATATCAGGTCAAACCCTATGTACTGAGGAGCCAACTTAAAATGCGAGTCTCTTATGCAGGGGACTTGCCATGTAGCGTGAGTTCTGTGCTCTGACTCCTTCTGCAGGAGTGGAATTCAGGTCTCTTGAGTTCTCTATCAAGCACTCAGCAACAAGTTGTTGTGGTTCTAGCACTCACTTATTGAAAGTTTGCTCCTGGACCAGAGAAGCTGTTTTCCCATGAATATTTTATCAAAATCAACGTGTTCCTGTGTGGGGAAAAAAAAAAAAAAAGGACAAAATAGTCTTTTCTAGAAAACGAATAAACACAAAATGCATCTAAAATCAATTCAGGACACAACTCCTGCCCACTTCTGTTGTGACTCCATCAGCCTCCTGAGTCCTGATGGGCTCTTGGAGATTAGGAGGAGGAGAATCATAGAATCATTGCCTGGATTCATGACCCTGGCCCTCTCTTTCTTTCTGTTGCAGAAGGAAGAGCCATTTTACCTCTAATTCCACCAACATTTCCCCTGGTAAAACAGGCTGGATGTGGAGAAGAGACCTATTTCGGTGCATTGCAAGCCCAGGTGGCCATGGCCATGGGCGCCAGCATCAGGAGGTGGGTGGGAGGAGATGCCCCAGGGATGCTGCTGGCGCTGAAGTGCGCATCGTGACTGGAGACCTGGCACTTCACAATTCTCCCAGCTGCCGGCTTGGCGTAGCAACTCAGAGCTCGTGCTCAGCCCACTCTGGGCGGGAATTCAGTTAATATTTCAATAACAAATCTCCTAAACTCGGGCTCCCCGTGGGGCTGGCATTGATCACTGATCCTCAGAGCTTCACTCTTTCTTCCTTCAAATCTTTCCTGGGCTGGAAAGGCGGCTGCTTATTGATATTCAGAGGCAAACATTGCAGTCTTTCAAATGCTGCCAGGCTTTATGAAGAGCTGTTAATAAAATGGATTCACCTAGCAGCAGAAGCAAACCTAAGTGCAAAAGAAAAAGCCTGTGTGGAGGCAGAAGGGCATTTCCAGACAACCGAGGGCTTTTCCCTGCATTGCCTCCAAGGTTTTGGCTCAGGACTGGTGAGCAGCAAGAACTGCAAGCTCAAAATGTTGATTTTTTTTGCACAGGAGCAAAAAGCTTATGTTGCAGACATGCATTGAGTGCCGAGAGGGGCTGCACCTGAAGAATCTGGATGCAGCAATCCTCAGATCTTCAATATCTGCTCACCAGAGCACCTGTTACTTAGCCACTATCTCTGGGGAGCAAGTTTGCAGCCATCTATGAAAGTTCTCCATCGTAGAACAGAATCATAGCATCATAGATGGTTTGGATTGGAAAGGACCTTAAATATCATCCAGTTCCACCCCTCTGCTGTGGGCAGGGATACCTCGCACTGGATCAGGGTGATCAAAGCCCCATCCAACCTGGCCTGGAACATCTCCAGGGGTGGGGCAGCCACCACTGCTGTGCTCAACCTATGCCACTGCCTCACCACTCTCATGTGGGCAGATGTCTCCTAGAGCATGGCTGAAGAAGCAAAGATATCAGATAGTGCAGCTGGAGCGAAGGATTGGGCACCTTAAGCACACATTCCCCAGCACAGAGCACTGTAGCTGTACAGGAAGTGCTATTTTCTGCATATCTCTTCCTTCGCAGGATGAATGTCACACCTGCCAGTACATGGTGGGACCCTTGTACCATGGCAAAACCATCACAGCTGCTTGGTCAACAGTGTACGCCACTTTTCAGGAGCCCTGAGTTTTGCCTTCAATACTGAGGAACCTAAGAAAATCCAATCATTTTAGAGGGAACAACTTGGAAGAGCAAGGCAAAAATAAAAAGACATCCCAGTCATGCCTGAAATCAAGGCATTTCCTAGGTGTTGACAGCAAGGAGGAGGACGGAGGTATATTTGTCTCCCAGCAGCTGGAAAAGATACATGAATATGGTCTCTTTCCGCCTCTGCAAGGATAACTGCAGGTTCCCCTTCACTGAGTTTCTGGTCACGGCTTTGCTTAGGATCTGCATGAAGAATGCAGGAGGTCTGCCACGAGCAGCAGCCAGGCTGTTCCTCAGGGTGATGGGCTGAGATGTGGTTTCCAGAAGGACCACGTAATGTTTACACCTCAATGGGATTTAGCTGCTTCTGCTGAGGACTCACGACCCAGCTTCGTCTCTTCTGGAGACCTCTCTCACTCGCTTGGTACGGGCACCTGTAAATGTCAGTCCCTTCTGTTCGTCTTCATTCCTTGGGCTGGACAAGTTATGTGGGTCACACATACTTGTGCTGGGAGGGAAAACCTAAAAAATATTGCTGTTCACGTCCATACCACGCTATGACCTTTGGAGACACCACATGCTTTTAAAGGAGGCTGGAAAACAATGTCCTAGCAAACAGTCATCTATGGTTGAGCTGCGCATGTGTCTTAGATTCAGATCCTTCCACCATCACAGCTTGTGTTCTTGCTCTCCTTGTAATTGGCATCGTGGTACAGTCATTACAGGACTCGTACTGCATTTTGGGAGTGAGATACTTGATTTCTCAATTTGGGAAGTCTTTTGGGTTTTGGTGGCCAAGTGGCTATTGTTTACTTCAGGTCTGAAAAGGACATTAGCAAACATGTCCACAGTGCTGGCCTGGGAGATTTACTTGGTGTTACAGCACAATAAGTTTGGGAAGCCACAAAACACAAAGTGACTCATCCTGCTTCAGAAATGACCTTCAGCATCCTCCAAGGTCCCAGTTGCCTGTCTTCACTTCTAGGAAGGCTGAGGTTGTTTATGTGAGGGTAAAATCCTCAAGAAGGTCCACAAGGAAGATGATGCATTTGAGTTCTTCCCCAAGGTGAACCTCTGCAGCCAGTCCCATCCTCTGGCTCCTGAGCCTCCCAGTAACACGGAGGTGCCTTGACATCCTGATCTAGATTATCAACCTGATCCAGTGGGAGGTGTCCCTCCCCATGCAGGGGGCTTGGAACTGGGTAATCTTTAAGGTCTCTTCTAACTTGAACCATTCTATGATTCTATGATCCCAGTCATTCCGTTTTGGAAGGGCTGAGAGTCATTAGTTGTCACTGGAAAGAAAAAAGCACTGATTTTCTGAGTGGTCTACTGAGGCTTTTAGCCTTTAACCAACTCCGTGTACTGGATCACATCTCTGGGGGCAACCTGGCCTGGAATCTGCCCTACCCTTGCCTGTGGCACCATGCTAACACCAGCAACTCAGCCCAGCTCCAGCCACTCTTGTTTGGGGGCCAAGCGAGGGGGAGGCAAGTGGAGCAGAGATGACTTGTTCTTCCAGCCCAGGACCTGCTCATTAGCAAAGGACGCTTTGCTTTTTAATGTCTTAAAGCTCAGGCCACAAGAAAGGTCACAGATGTCTGGCAGCAACTCCCTCCTGAGCCTGCCCTTCAGCCAAAGCACACGAATAGCTTGAGGACATGAGAGGTCACATACATAGTAATCAAATGAGCATTGCATTTCGGAGCCCTGGGGGAGGAAGGTTGGGGTGTGCAGGGGGCTCTGAGCTGCGAGAGGACAGGGATGTGCAGAGGACAGAGGCGGAGGGAGTGAGGAAGCAGATGGGGAGAAGGAGGGCAATGACTTGACAGGAATTATGCAACGCATCTCCTGCTGCGGAGCAGTGCCTTTGACCCAGCTCCTCTCAGAAACTTGGTTCAATTCTCACGTTCACTTTGAAAGGGCATTTTCATTAAAGCTGTTCTATGGCTGAGTTGCTGGGATCAGGGAGCTGAACACGCCGAAAAGTCTCACTCTGGACTTCTGCAGCAGACAGCGATGTAGCACCATCCAACAAGATGTCAAGAAACAGCTAGATTGCTGCTTAATTATTTATATCTCTAGCTTTATTATTAAAACTTGGTCTTCCACCTCTTTCTTAAGATCTCTGAGTATGTTTATAATATGACAGCTTTACTCAGCTTTGTTTTTAATGTCTGCATGTCATATTCCTTTCGAAGGCAGTGGCTGAGTGCCCAGCAAGAAGGGACTGGGTGCTGTGGGCTGGCTGCTGCTGGGATCACCTTTCCTGACAACAAACCTCTTCCCCTTAGAAACCATTCTGGGATGGCTTTGTCCTGGGAGTCTCTGCTGAAAGGGACCCCGACAGTCGTAGCATGTCTGTCACCAGCACTAGATCACGTTGATGCTTCTGCTTAGTTATATCTAAGACAACTGAACTAGAGGCCAGTTCCCCACCTCCCCAGTGACCTGTCCCAGGGCTTCACCACCATCTTAAGGAATAATGTTTTCCTACTATCCAACCTGAACATCCTGTGTTGCATTATGTGGTTTGTATCCCTTGCTTTGTTGTCAAAGAAATCAGCTGCATCATCTTTCTAACCCCTTTTCAAGCAAAGTTTGCTGTAAGACCACTCCTTAGCCTTCTGCTCTTTGCCAGACCAAACCATCCCAGCTACCTCAGTTTCTCCTCATAGGTCATGTGTCCTTATCCCCATCTGTGGGGACAGCACTTCTATGGGTAAATAGAAAAGTTTATCTAGATCCCTCCAAGGGCACCATGACCACCTCTGCAACACTATTGGTGCTCCTTCTGGCAAGCTCCAGAGTATTCTGGTGTCTCTCTAGCACAGTTTTGCTTCAGGCAGAGCTGTGGAGATGTGTTAGTGCTGTTGCAAGAGAGTTTTTCACTTCTCTGGACTTTCTTTTTCTTTGACAATGAAGTTTTTCCACCCTGGGCCACACAGCATCCCAATCCCTGCTCCATGAGTAACCATCTCCTGCTCTTATTTCCACTCTGGAGTATGTCAAAAGGCATCTAATCATGTCCAGGCTTGGTAAGGTGAGATGAAAGCCTGTTTGTTCATGTCGGCAATCCTCAGTAACCATCCCTCCATCTAAAGGTACAAGGTTATTTTAGACACCTCCAGACGATGCATCCACAAAGAGCAAACTAGGAGTGCTCAGCAGCCGTCGGAGCCCTTTGGAGTTGCTGGACCTTCTCTGTAATCTGCCTTCCTTGTGCTGTAGTGATAAATCCCCCATCCACAGTAACCATGCCCAGGATGTGCCTCTCTCCTGTGTTTCTCAGAGTCCAGCCCTGCAGCATCCCTTGCTGTGACTTCCCTGGTGCTGGAGCCCCAGCCTCCCCTCCTCCTGCTGCATCCCTTGTCACCACCGCAGCAGTTCTGGCTGCAGCCACCAGGCTGCTGTATTTCCCTGGAAATACAGGGGAAAAAAAAAAAAACCAAACCCAAAAAGGTTTGCATATGTAACAGCCTGCTTGGTTTGGAGGAGACAGGGCACATTTGTGAAGGCCAATGTTCCCCTCTGCTGAGGGGGTGCTGAGCAGAGCTGCGCTGCCGGAGAAACTGCCTCCCAGCACAGACTCCTCCTGCTGTCTTTGTCCCCCTCCCAGCTATAAAGGACTTATTTGTTACTTGATCTCTCCTTTGGACTCCAGAATATGACATAAAGCCTGGCTACAAAAAACCTTTATTTAGCCTCCCATCTTAGTCATTAGGATTAACCATTGAATCATGGAATGGGTTGGGTTGGAAAGGACCTCAAAGCCCATCCAGTTCCAACCCTCTGCCATGGGCAGGGGCACCTCCCACTGGATCAGGGGCTCCAAACCCCATCCAGCCTGGCCTTGAACACCTCCAGGGATGAGGCAGCCACCACTGCTCTGGGCAACCTGAGCCAGGGCCTCCCCACCCTCACAGCAAAACATTTCTTCCTAAGATCTCATCTCAATCTCCCCTCTTTCAGCTGAAAACCATTCCCTCTCATCCTATCCCTGCACTCCCTGATCCAGAGCCCCTTCCAGCTTTTCTGGATCCCCTTTCAGCACTGGAAGCTGCTCTAAGGCCTCCCCACAGCCTTCTCTTCTCCAGGCTGAACAACCCCAACTCTCTCAGCCTCTCCTCGCACAGGAGGTGCTCCAGCCCTCACATCATCTCCTTGGCCTGCTCTGAACTCAATCTAACAGCTCCATGTCCTTCCTGCACTGAGGAAAGAAGGAAATATGTCCCAATATGTTGCCAGCAGACGCACACATCTCCTCTGGCTCTTGCCATGTTGTTGTCCCGTCAATAGCTTTTCACTGAATATTTGACCTTGGGAAGCCCTGACGAGCAGGACCCCAACACTGCTGCCTCCGAGTGCACTTGATCTAAATTCACCACGAACTAAGCAGCGCTGTATATACGGAAAACCTCAAGAGAGTTTTGTTGAGCAATAATAATGCTTTTTATAAGAAACAAACGTTAAGCAACTTTGCGATTAAACTTTTATATGTTAAGCATTTAAAAAAACAACAGCTCGAGTAAGCGGTATGTGGGAATGTTGCTGAGAGATAAGCCAAGAATCTGCTATGAATATGTATCAAAGAGTCTTCATGGTAGAGCTCCGTTATAAAATTGTGTATGGGAGGTTGTTTGAAAAACTAGTGATGGGAAGGCAAAAAAGGATGCAAGAAAAATAACTATGAACATGCATTGCAGCTTCCTAGAGGAAGGGTGCCTACAGGAAAGCTGGAAGGGGCTCTGGATCAGGGAGTGCAGGGATAGGATGAGAGGGAATGGTTTTGACCTGAAAGAGGGGAGATTGAGATGAGATCTTAGGAAGAAATGTTTTGCTGTGAGGGTGGGGAGGCCCTGGCCCAGGTTGCCCAGAGCAGTGGTGGCTGCCCCATCCCTGGAGGTGTTCCAGGCCAGGTTGGATGGGGCTTGGAGCCCCTGATCCAGTGGGAGGTGTCCCTGCTCATGGCAGGGGTCAAAACTGGATGGGCTTTAATGTCCTTTTCAACCCAAACCATTCTATGATTCTGTGATTGCTGCTGCCAAAAGTGGGGAGACACGTTGCTGCAAGGTTTGCTGATTTTCATGATTTTATCACTGATCTAAGATATTTAACATCTCAAATACCCCTCTTTGAGCTCAAAAGAATTCCCAACCATCCTGTCCGTGCACTCCCTGACCAAAAGCCCCTCCCCAGCTTTCCTGGAGCCCCTTTCACTCCTGGAAGGATGCTCTAAGTTTTTTCCACGGCCTTTTTAAGTCCCAGCTTTGGGGTGGGAGGTTGCACTGGTTGGGCTTTAAGGTCCCTTCCAACCAAAATCATTTGCATTTTCAGTGATTCTGATTCTTCAGCTGAGTATACCCATTTGAGAGGGATAGTGTGACATCCTTCTCAGAGCAAGGCATTGTCTGGGAAGGTTGATGGTAAACAGGCACAGTATGTGTGACATTTAAGAGCATGGAGATCAATGTAGCTACTGCTTGTAATAATTTCATCTTTCCTTGAGAACACGGTGATTCAAGTAATCTTGCTATGGAAACCACAAGCTCCACCCCAGATCCCAATAAATGTTCTGCATATGTGCAATGGGGCTGGGACTTCCTTTCCAAGGGTGTCTCACTGGGATTTGCGCTCTCTAAAGTGTTTGCAGAAGACTGACTCTTAGAAGCATAGAATCACTAAGGTTGGAAAAGACCTCTAAGCTCAGCCAGTCCAACCATCAGCCCAACCCCATCGTGCCTAATAAACCCCGTCCCCAAGTGCCACGGCCACATGCTTTTTGAACCTGTCCAGGGATGGAGACTCCCCCACTGCCCTGGGCAGCCTCTGCCAGGGCTTCACCACTCTGTCAGTGAAGGATTTTTTCCTGATATCCAATCTAAACTTCTCCTGGTGCAACTTGAGGCCATTACCTCTCATCCTATCCCTTGTTACATGGGAGAAAACACCCACCTCACCACAACCTCCTTTCAGGTAGTTGTGGAAGGTGATAAGGTCTCCTCTCAGCCTCCTCTTCTCCAAAGACCAGACTGATATGTTAATTCTGAGATTATACAATATTTGCATAGACTCAGTAGCCCGGAAGGACTCTGTGTCCCTGCACTTAACTGAGGATCCCACTGGCAGTAACGCCTTTAAGAGTGAACACACAGATATTGGGTAAAACCGATTTACTTCCAAGAAAATCTCAAATTCTTCCCAGATCTGTGTCCCAGCATCCTCTGTCTCCTCGGGGTAGGTGGTCCTGCAGGGAAGAGGGAATGGGCTCAGTGAGGAACCAGGGCAAACTGGGTACGATGGCTCTCCCCAAGCACAGCAGCCTGAGATGTAGAGGCTGAAGCACTCTTTACCCCCATTGTCCACCCAGAAACTGGCCCTTCTTTCATTCCCCAGCTCTGCCTCTGTCCTGCTCAGCAGCACCCACGCAGATTTAAAAGCCTGTTTGGTTTCTAGGAGGTTTAATTATCCTTTTCCTGATGTTCACACCTAAACTAGGACAGTTGTTTTATCCCTGAGTTGGCTGGTTGCTCTCTATGTAGGTTAATAAGGTTTTCCTTCATTATTTAGACAAGGGTTTGTTTGTTTATTTGCACTTCTCCCAGAAATTTAACATCGTAAAATGCTACCAGGAGCAAAGAAAGGAATACTTTGGTTAATTTTAGGTTTCTTAGGGAAAAATAATACAACAAATAAAACAACACAGCAAAATGATGTTCCCAAGCAAAGCATCAGCTAAGGCAGAATCAAATCCTCAAGGGGTCTTCGATCACTCAAAACAGCAAAAGGGAGCTTTGACGTCATTTCAAGCTATTGTCTGACATTTGACAGTCAGAAATTTTGACTGCTTCAGCCACTGCCCTTTCTTTAAATGCACACTGTGAGGCACAGGATAAAGCTCTGCACACCAGCAAGAACACTGTGAAACTCTTTGATTAAGGATGGGGATAAAAAGCAATATTGAATACTAATAATCATAAGGGATATTACTATTGTTACTAGTACTTCACTATCAAATAGGAAGAAAGGAGCTGAGGTTCCCAATGATAATGTGTTTGGCAGTAGCTAAGGAAGGCTGAAACTGGTTATCAGATAGTAGGGGCTACCAAGCTAACAAAATTTCCAAGATTAAAATATGTATCAGGACCAAAAGTAGGTCTGGCAATCAACCAAATCCTTCAGTAGACAGCACTGATGAAATCAGCAGTGATGGAGTAAAACAAGCAAAGATATTAAATGAGCGCAGTGTTTGGAGAGATGATGGAAGAGGCTGCCGTGCTGCATTGAGTCCGAGCGCCTCTGTCCTACGGCAGCTATGGATGAGGTTAAACAGCAGCAGACAGAAGTAACTGCCTGGTCCAGTGGGAGGTGTCCCTGCTGAAGGCAGAGGGGTGGGACAGGATGGTCTTCAAGGTCCCTTCCAACCCAACCCATTCCATGATTCTATGATTTTAATGCATTTAACCCTACACGCCCAGGTCACCTGCACCATGAGCTTAGAAGACCTCACCAAGGGGCCTTCTCACCGGTGATGTTCATTTTAATGAGGTGATGTACATTTTAATGAACTCTTGGCGTACTGGGGATGCTCCAGGGGCTGTGTTTCTCCAGCAGTACTGGTAAAAGCTGGATGGGATGCCTTGGAGAGGATGTGGGATGACACGACCCTGGTTGCAAGCAAAATATTGGGACTGCTGTTACGTGGTCGTTAGTAATGAAGTAATAAAATAAGACTTCCCCCTAGTTCAGTTTACAGCAATGTTAATTCATGCTCTTTTAGACTGCACAGCTTGAAGGTGCCTCATGGGCACCCAAGGTCAAACTCTGACCCTCTTTCCAGGTGATGGGGAAGTCCAGAACAGGCTGCATTGGTTTTCCCTGCCTGCACTGGGATATAGACTTCAGACCCCCGCAGGCAGCCTCAGACTTTCTCTGAATATTCAACCTTCAAATGGTTAATAGGCACGATCAAAATCACAGCCTTCCTTCTCAGGAAATGGAAAGTTCAAAGAAAATTTATTAATGCATCCGTTTCCCTGCAAATATTTCAGAACCTAATTTCCCAGAAGTTTAGCCAAGTCACATCCTCTGCCACAGAGCATTCCCTGCTGGAGAAACTGCCAGCTCATGGAAAGCAGCTTCTGCCTGGAAGAGTGAGCCTTCCACTGGTGCTACCACACATTCCCGGTCTCCTGCTATTGCCACCCAGCAGGGGATGCAGAATCATAGAATCATTTGGTTGGAAAAGACCATATGTACCTGTCCAATACTAAACCAGATCCCTGAGCACCTCATCTGCCCACGTTTTAACCCCTTCCCACGGGATCAGGTTGCTCAAAGCCCCATCCAACCTGGCCTCGAACGCCTCCAGGGAGGAGGTAGCCATGACTTCTCTGGGCAACCTGTGCATGATATAATTTTTGCATAAGAATGCTTTTTGGTTAAAAAGGGGTCAAACAGACACAAGAGGAAACATCAGAGAAAGTAATGACATCCTTGGTGGGGCATGAGGAGTGGGTGACTTGCTGAGGAAACAGCAGGCATATCAATGAGATTGAAAGGGAATGAGTAGCGACAAAAGATGGGCGATGTGATCGCCTTTAGTGAGCAGGAGATGATTGAGAAGGAATTAGACACTGTAACGCTGAACAATTATTTATCTCTATCACTGTGAATGAAGGGAAATCTCTTTTGATAAATGTCTGTCATGTCAAGCAGCAATTTGTTCTGCCTGAAAGACATTCAGAGCAAGAATGACACCAAATAACTAGAGAATCCGCTGCATATTACAGTAAACAAGGAACAAATAGGCAAACCAAACCACTCGTGGGTGCTGTGTTCTCCTAGTCTTCTGTCTATGATGCAGTGTCTCACTCTCCCTGTGTTCCACACAACTCCAAGCATGGCACAGCCAACATGCAATTACAGTGCTCCCATCTCCACCCTTCCAGCCTTAAATATCCTCTGGTTTCTCCTTCAGACAAGTCCCGACGTGCTTTCCCAGGTGGGTGAAGATTGCTGTAAAAACCCCAGACCTTCCTGCTGTCTGCGTTATTCACAAACAGGGAGGGAAGGCTGAATTAAACCAACAAGTTATTCCTGACAAATCCTTTGGCCAACTCCAATTACACTTGTTTGCACAGGAGCTTCAGTATTCTTTGCCTTGTTAAGGCTCAGTGTAACCACTTTTATATCTGAAATAAGAGATTATGAGGGTAATCATCATCTGCTTCTTAATGTTTGCCTCTAAAGTTTTATGAGTATTTTGGTGAGGCCTTTTAATGGTGTTTATAAGTAATGTTCTATGACATACAGAGGTGGTTTCAGTGTGACCAGGATGCTAACTGGTACAGACCCATTAAAAGTTACAGGGATTGAAAGGTGATTACAACTTCTGTAACTTTTTATTTATTTGAAAAAGCATTTCCTTACATATTCTTGACTGCAACTTTTGTCATAGCTGAATCATAGAATCATAGAATGGTTTGGGTTGGAAAGGACCTGAAAGCTCATCCGGTTCCAACCTCCTACTATGGGCGGAGACACCTCCCAATGGATCAGGTTGTAAGCCAAGTGCGCTGAAATAAACTGTCCTTCCCAGAAGAGAGGTAATCCAAGAGAAACCTCACCACCAGCGGAGTGAATTCTAAAACTGGGGTATTCACTCAAGTAATTGGCAAAAATCCATGCGCTTATACCTTATAATGCAGCAACCTCCTTTTCTCTCTATCACTTGCCTCCACAATAGGACCAAATTTCCCATTCTTTCTTTTTGCCTCAGCCTGCCAACAGCAGGAGGGAAGTCAGGCAATCATCTTGTAACATCCCACATCCTCGATCCATCTTTTATATCAGAGAAGAGCCAGCCACTAGCTCCCATCTTCAATTTTGTGATGCTTCCTGTAGGCATCGCTTGATGGATTTTTTTATCTTAAGTTCATGAAAACCCCTTCTCCAGAGAAGAGGCTACACTCATGGCTAAAAACTCCTTAGGAGGAAAATGATGAGACCTTAGGAAGAAATATTTTCCTGTGAAGGCAGGCATGCCCTGGCCCATGTTGTCCAGAGAAGTCGTGACTGCTTCATCCTGGAGGTGTTCAAGGCCAGGTTGGATGGGGCTTGGAACAACCTGACCCTGTGGGAGGTATCCCTCTGGGGTAGGGATGGAACTGGATGGGCTTTAAGGTCCCTTCCAACCCAACCCATTCCATGATTCTAAGCTAAAATACAGTAAATCTGAGAAAACGGGCACAAGGGTAGCTTAGTTTTGGTGATGTAGGTTATGAACTTGCAAAGATTTAGCAGCACTATGATTTCAACCCAAATGTGCAAAGGTGCCCTGCAGCAATCCATGGATGATGTGATGCTTTTTCAATGACAGCAATACATTTTTGACAATCTAAGTGTGTTTGTGGAGGTGGTTATGATACAGTAGTTGGAGTCTTCCTGCCAAGTCTTTCCTTTGGGTGATAAACTACCATTTTTAGCACTCACCTACCCTTCTTCTGCTTTGGGTCTCAATCTACTGAATTTTGGACACATAATATGCCCTTGGCTTACACATCCATCCAGAAGAGTTGGTAGGTGCTGACATGCTGTGAACTCGTACTTCATCTCATGGCATCTGGTGGTGACATGTTCACAGATAATGTGGGCAATGGAGGAAATAAGCACCAGGAGTCTTGCTCAAGTGGAGATGCTCAAGAGACTTGCATGTGAACCGATCTGTAAGATATCAGCACAAGTTAGAATCTGTGGATAGAGATGTTCTGGATTTGGCTCAGTGGGGCACTGACATGGCTGTAAGCTCGGCCCATTTTCTTGAGGCATTTGGCTGTTTTTCTTGTCTATAGAGGCACTACAGGTCTGTAAAGCTTGGCTGATATCATACGGACAAAAGTGTACCAGAGACCATGGACAACACTAGACAAAGCATTGCCTATATGGAGTTAAGTGATTCTCTGTCACAAGCTGCTGTTGTCACCGAGTGTCTTAGTGGATCTGACACCAGGTCTGTTCAACCACCAGAGCAAGCCAGCATCAAAGTGGGCCAAGGTCACTTGTATGAGGCTTAACAAGGCCAAGCGCTGCGTCCTGTACTTGGGACATGACAACCCCATTCAACGCTCCCGGCTTGGGAAAGAGAGGCTGGAAAGCTGACTGGTGGAAAAGGACCTGAGTGTGCTGATTGACAGCAGCTGAACATGAGCCAGCAGTGGCCCAGGTGGCCAAGAAGGTCAACAGCATCCTGGCTTGGACCAGCAGGAGCAGGGAAGAGGTCATCCCCACAGACTCGGTGCTGGTGAGGCTGCACTTTGAATCCTGTGTTCAGTTTTGAGCCCCTCACTCCAAGATGGACATTGAGGGGCTGGAGAGAATCCAGAGAAGGGAACGGAGCTGAGGCGGCTCTGGGACCTTTTCCAACCTTAATGATCCTATGATTCTATATTCGAGTGGTGCCATAAGGGGCTGAAGACAACCCTGATGATGAGGCAAAGGGAAAATGCTGGTTCTTGCAGCTTGGCTGGGAGCAGAATGATTTGCACCCGAGCATTCATCCTTAAAAGGGACAGCTTGGACTATTCTGTAAAACCAAGAAAGTCAGAGACAAACAAGAGAAGACCAGAGAAAGTGACATCTGGAAGGTCAGGACGGAGCCAGGGGAGAAGGAACTTCAAGAGTTGAGGACTTACATTAGTGGAGAAAAGGGATAAGAATTGAAAGGCTGTTAGGAGGCTTTGCAGCTCTATTTTTTGCCAGGGATTAACACCCTCTCACTCTTGCTGCCTGCAGCTGCCTCTCAGTACAACAGATATAACCCACAGCAAAGAGATCCCAATTTGCCTCTTGCACAGAGCCATTAGCTCGCCTGCTCAAAGCTTGGAGAGTCTGATCTCCCTGGTGTTCCTCTCCTCCAAAAGCACTTAGTCCTAAGGAAACACTTTCTCTGGAGATCTCAGGGCATGAGGATTGTTCCCTTTGCCTCCTGATGCTGCGGTGACATTGAGCAAGTGATAATGGAGAGGAGGAGTAGAGGGGGGGAAACTGTTTCTGATAACACAAAACAGGGGAGTTCAAGGGCTACTGGGAAAGGAAAAATACTGAAATACTGTTCAAGGCCAGGTCAGATGGGGCTCTGAACAACCTGATCTGGCTGAAGATGGCCCTGCTCACTGTAGGGCAGGTTGGACTGGGTGACCTTCATGGTCCCTTCCAACCCAAACCATCCTATGATTCTGTGATTGTGCTGGGCTCACCCAAACTCTTTAATTCAAACAAAAAGAGAAACTTCTGTCTTTTTTTTATTCAGGGTCTTTAATGCATGGAGTTCAGTAATAGGGAAAATGTTGGTCAATTTTAAACAATAAAGAACCTGTCATTTCGAAAGAAAGGAGTCTGAACACTGTCACACACTGGATATCAAAATGAAGCATTCTCTCATTTCCAAACCAAAACATTTCCGGGTAGAAAATGTGAAAATGAAGTGTTTTGACATGTCCAAAAAATTCTCTTTTACTATTTTCTTGTTTGAAAGCATTTGGCAAATTCAGTTGACATCAATGTAGAAACGTTTCAGCCCCTGAAACTCCCAGCCTGTAGAGAATTGTGTTCAGCACAGAGCGTGACTCAGCTTAGAATCATAGAATCACAACGTGTCCTGAGTTGGAAGGGACCCACATGGACTATTTAGTCCAACTCCTGTCTCTGCACAGGTCAATCCAAACATTCACACCATAGGGCTGAGGGCTTTGGTTGAAGGATTCTGCAATATTGTCAGGCTTTGCACTGTGACTGCTTCCCTTGGAGATGTTCCGGTGCTCCACCACCCACTAAGGGAAGAACCTGCTTCTCACATCCAACATAACCCTCCCCCTGGCATCTTCCTGCCATTCCCTCAGGTCCTGTCATTGGCCACCAGAGAGAAGAGCTCAGCACCTGCTCCTCCTTCTACCTGTAAGAAGGAAGCTGCAGAACGTGATGAGGTCTCCCCTCAGTCTCCTCTTCTCCAGGAGGATGAACATCCCTGTCAGAGGGATGTCCATCTACTGAACCATCTAGTTCAGCTCCTGCTTGATAAACCCTATTCTGCTCCTTGTGCCGAAGTACCTACGAGTCTTTGGGTCATACCTGGGGGAGAAAAGTCAGCCGGAGGTTTCAGTGCCACCACTGACAGCAGCCACCTCACCCCAAGTCCCCAGGCAGCAGCAGCTCTCTCTGCCCAGCGAGGACAGAAAGTCCTGC
Source organism: Cuculus canorus (assembly GCF_017976375.1). Lineage (NCBI taxonomy): Eukaryota > Metazoa > Chordata > Aves > Cuculiformes > Cuculidae > Cuculus > Cuculus canorus. The sequence goes on from NC_071417.1 coordinate 11,560,254, forward strand.
CCTCTACTTGGAACCAAGCCCATGCCTCGCCGCTGACATCGGGCCACGTATTAGTAATAGATTAAATCCCAATTGTTTCTTAATTCTTTTGAAATGGGATAACAGGACAGTTAATTAGCACATAGCAAAACATGCAATTCTGATGTGGAGGCACTGGTTAACACACCAGCTACTGAATGTCAAGATGCATTTTTAGCACTGAATGGAATTAATTTGCCAGTGTTCCCTTGTTAAATGTCAGGTCCTTATAACTTGTATACATTAAACAATTCAGGAATTGGAAAGCACTTGTGTAATCAATTTAAGCGTGAGGCAGGCAGATTTCTTTCACCTAAACAAACCTGAAACTTTCCTTTTTCAATTAATATTTCATTTTATAACAGCTGCCACATTAATTCTTAATTAAATGTTTATTTGAGACACTCTACTGATTAGTGTGAACTAATGAGGAACAATATGAATTGTTTATCCAGCTCTAGTTATTTTCCTTCATAAAAGGAATGGTGTTTGAAGGACTTCTTTCACGTCTTGCTGTGCCCTAAAATTACTTCTTTGCAGAAAAGGTTGCGTAGAAACAGCACCAGCTTCAACCACAGGAGTATGCAATGAGACTCCTTCATGTGGGGTGCATCAAAACTGTGTGCACAACACATCTTTTGGGGTTGAAAATGAGAGTAAGTCCCAACATCGTGATCCTGCTTTCATGACAGTGAGCCTCGCTTTCAGAAAGCATGAAAGCACTAATGGGACCTCATGGAAAAGGGAAGAGTTAAGACCACGCACACGTACAGTGGTACATATTTAATGACAGTGATGATGGACAGAGCTTCACAAATCACACAATCATACAACCATTGAGTTTGGAAAAGACTTCTAATCTCATTGAGTCCAACCCCACTGTACCTACTAAACCATATCCCTAGGTGCCACAGCTACACACGGTCTTTGAACCCCTCCAGTGACGGAGACTCCACCACTGCCCTGGGCAGCCTCTGCTTCACCACTCTTATGGTAAAGAAATTTTTCCTAATATCCAATCTAAACATCCCCTGGCAAGTACGTGATGTAGGCAGATGACCAGGAGAAGCTATTATGACCATCTTGTCTGATCTGCTTTGCTCCAGGCAGCCACAAAGTAAAGACTTCTTGAATTCAAGTTACATATACATCTTCCTACCTACCTCCCAGTAAGACATCTCCAGCAGGAACTTGTCTATACGCCTTTTCAACCCATCAGCCAGCAGCCAAAAGTGGAGACGATGATGCAAGCTAGCCCTCGCTTGGTGCTTGTGCTTTCCCACGCAGAGGCTGTGTCACACCTCTCGCCCCTCTCTGAGCCTCTCCCACTTCTGTAGCGTCTTCTCTGAGGCAGGAGGAACACAACCACACAAACCATGAGCTTTAGAAGTGCCAAGGAGTGAGATGGTGGCACTATGCAGTTCTCTGTTGCGTTGGCTGTCCCTTTCCTAATAAAGCTGGGAGCATCTCTGCTGGCTTTGGCACTGCTGAGCGCTGAGCAGGCGTTTTCACGGCACTTCCCCTGCTATCCAGATCTATTTAATTCACACCCTGTGATTATGTGTGTATAGTCAAGGCTGTTTTCATCTACATTTATGACTCAGCCTTTATCGACCACGAACTTATTCCGGCATTTTATCACCTAATCATTCAGAATTGCAAGATCTTCCTTCAGCTTTTCACAAGCAGCTTTAGATTTGACTGTCCGAGAGCTTTAGTTGCTGTTGTTGATCCACAGCGAATCTGAGGAGCTTGGTAATCACTCTGAAAATCATAGAATCATGGAATGGTTTGGGTTGGAAGGGACCTTAAAGTTCATCCAGTTCCAACCCTCTGCTATGGGCAGGGATACCTCCCACTACATCAGGTTGCTCAAAGCCCATCCAACCCGGACTCCAACACCTCCAGGGTTGGGACAGCCACCACTTCTCTGGGCAACCTGGGCAGTGCCGATCTTTATGAAAAAGTCAAAAACACCCTTGTGAAAAAGTAGAGGCATAGGGCCAAGACCAGATCCCTGGAAAACTGTACTATCATTTTCCCTTCATCTCAAGCTAATTACCTCTCTCTAATCCACTCACTAATTCATAACAGGCATCTCATTTCTGGCAGGACAACGTTATTGCCTTGAGAGTTGTTAGTAAAGGGACCTTGTTTGAAAAACGAATACATCAGCTGGATTTACCACCTATGCATCCAAAAACTCCTTCAAAGATCCCTCCTAGTTTTGAAGTAAGACTTCATTTTATCCCTATTTAAATATTCTGTTTTACCAGTATGTGATCAAGACAGTATTTCTCCAGATGCTTCTGAGTTTCCTTTAAAAGCTGGTTCCCCATTTGTTGTCTTTCATTGCTATAATATTGGGATTGATTTAAGCAACACTTTGCACAACACAACGAGCAGCTCAGCAATTTCATATCTGAATTCCTTTAAACCTCTTGGGTGAGTGCCATCTGTTCCTGCTCATTTCCTCCCGTTCATTTCATCATCTCTTTAAAAGCTCCTTCCTTAAGTTCTGGGTTGGTCAGACTCACCCCCTGTCAAAAAAGACTTTATGAAGCTCTCCATAACCATCACTAAAGCAAAGAAATAACCTCTCCTCTTTTCCGGGACCCTTCTCTTCCTGAAGATCTTCTTTTAAGCCTCCATCATTTAGCAATTTTCTGGTAGGTCTCCTTAGAATGCATTTAAAAAAAGAACTTTTATTTCAAGCGTTAGTTCTCCAGCAGGTAGTTCCTCAGAAGCTTTTTCGACTGACAATATTATGGTCTCATATTTAAGTCACAAGAGCTCTTCTCAATTTTCATCTTTTCAAAATGACTGACTCTGTTACAACAATTCCTGTTTAACTCTAATCGATCTCTTTACTCTGTTGTTTAACTGAGCAGTTCCCTACTTTAGGACTGCATATGTCTTTTGCAGTAGATGATGCACCCTCACTATGTAATTCTGATGCTATATCTCTAAAGAGGTCTATGCTACCCAAAAATGCCCTTTCTGCTGCTCCTTTTACTTTCTCCTAGCAAGAGCTCTCATTTTTATGTCATTATTTCTTCATGCCCTTTTAAAGTAAGACTTTATTAAAGGGGATTTTCACCTGTGGCTTTCTCACTCCCGCAAAGCCGTACAAATACCAGTGTATAATGATCATCATTACAGACTCACTCTTCGATGACTGCATGCAGAACAATATTGTTTCAATACTTCAGATTAAACAACGAACAACATTTTTTTTTTCCTCATGAGATCTCTGAGTATTTGCTCCCAGTTCTCATTTGGAGTGTCGGAGTGTCTATACCTTCTTTCATCGCAACGTCCAACACCTCCACATGGACAGAATGAGTGTCTTCCATTACATTGTGTTTATTCCTCCCTTGTCTTTACTCTCTCTATATTTTAGTGGACTTTGGACTACGCAAAAGCTTACGAGCTTGCATTTAGAGTCATGGAATGGTTTGGGTTGGTAGGGACCTTAAAGCCTATCCAGTTTCAACTCCCCTGCCATTGTCAGGGACAGCTTCTACTAGACCAGGCTGCTCAAGGCCCCACCCAACCTGGCCTTGAAGACCTCCCAGGAGGATTGATCCACACCTTTAAGGGTATTAGGTTGTGACTACCCCACATGGCAAATCAATGTGATGTGCAGCCTTTCTGTATCCTCTCTGCTTCTTACAGCCCCTTGGAGCTTCTGTACTTTATGCAAGCTTCACCTGCAGTGACTCAGTGTTTTCTTCCTGGACATCAACAAAGACATTAAACATTGTTCTGCCCAAAATTCACTGCTTGCAGATGTCCAGAGGAATTCCCTCTCCCTGTGGAATTGTGCTTGAATACTGTAACAAAAGCATAAGCAACAATATGAGAGAAAAGTGATGAATACCACAAATTATCGTCTCCCCAATACAGTGTTTGTGAATTATTCTCACTTCTCTTCCCCAGTTGGGAAACCAGAGACTCTTTCCTCAGAAAGCTCCATCAGCAAAATCTACCACATTGATCCCAACGAGACCTGACCTCTGCAAGCAGAGACACGCCTAACGAATACGCTATATGTTAATTCAGCAGCACTGCACATTAGATCGCTAAAGCATCTTTCAGACTCTGGTGGAAATCTTGACCCTTTGGAGTCCTGCGTTCAGTTCTGGAGTCCTCAGCACAGGAAGGATGTGGATCTTTTGGAGCAAGTCCAGAGGAGGCCACGAAGATGATCTGAGGGCTGAAGCACCACCCGTATGTGGACAGGCTGAGAGAGTTGGGATCGTTCAGCCTGGAGAAGAGAAGGCTGTGAGGAGACCTTAGAGCAGCTTCCAGTACTGAAAGGGGCTCCAGGAAAGCTGGGGAGGGGCTCTGGATCTGGAAGTGCAGGTATAGGATGAGGGGGAACGGTTTTGAGCTGAAAGAAAGGAGATTGAGATGAGATCTTAGGGAGAAATGTTTTGCTGTGAGGGTGGGGAGGCAGATGCAATGCTTGGAGTTTGTTAGGTTAGTTGGATTATTATTTTTCCCATCTTTCCTCAGAATTCTCAACTCTCCTGGCTGTGGATGGTGCCTCTTGCCACCCACTCCTTTTCTATAATCAAGGGAGAAATAGTAGTTACTGAAAAAAATTGGGTAAATCTCCTTCTCTGGGAGCTTAAGAAAGCAGCTGTAGCTCTGCCCCAATTACCATTCTTACATAATTAGCTCTGGTCTGGGGGGTTTAGCTGCAGGCAATGTTGCACAACGAGGTGAATAAATCCTCACTGCAGCCTTCCTGGTGTAGGCAGAGGGTGCAGGGAGAAGGTTCTGGAGACCAGCAGGCAGAGCCAACTGCCAGTGTCCTAAGTGAGGTGCAGGGCGAAAAGTCCTGGAGACCAACAGGTCAGCAGCTCCTTCTTAGATGGAAACCTTTGTGGTCTCTGATGTGATGGAAGATCCTGCAGGTCCACCCCCAGACAACAAACTTAGCAGCTGAGACAGGAGTTTTTCTTTGAAGGCAGATTTTAACTAAGATTTTCACAGAAGGAAAAATTTCTTCGCCCAAATCCTCCTATTTCAGTGACCTTTCTCTCAGGATTCTCGTTTTTCCCGGAGCGTTCAGTTTGAGGGTTTTAGGGGGCTCATTTTTTTTCTTTTAAGACAGTCCTAGAGGCTTTGGAAAAAATAAATCTGAAAGTTTTTATTGTTTCTACCAGAAGATTTCATGGAAAGAAGCAGCAGTTCCGAAGCATCTTGTTCCAGACAGAGTAACAATCCTGTGCAGGTACATGTCAAAAGAAGAATACGTTGTCCTTTGCAGCTGATCCTGATTGCCTCTGAAGGTCTGGCAGTCTCTCTCCAACTCGGTAATGGATTCAGGCTCAAAATGTTATTTATGATAATGCCAACAGTGAAGGCAGACAAAGCTTTATTCTGCTTCCACAGGTATCAGGCCAAACCTCAGGAACAACCTGTTTGTTCCTTCCTCCTGGGTGGAAGAAGTAAGCAGGCACAATTCCATGCTGGTTGAATTTCCTACCATCCAGAATTACAATTAATACATTTTGGAGACCTTCTGCAGAAGGTCCCCATCTCATCAGCAACCCAACGCCAACCCAAAACACCTTCAAAAGGGAAGTGTGAGATGGCTGTGCTTCCTGCTCCATCAAAACAGGAAGGAAAGGCAAATGGAAAAGCCATTTTTCCTCCCACTCATGTAAATCAACACTTAAATCAGCAAAGAATTGCCGAGGTTAAAAGGAAATTGAGGCAGAGCTGTTATGTCAGTTCTCAGCTAATGTTTCACTCTCCTAAAGGTATTTTTCAGTGTGAGTTAGTAATTCCTATGTTTCTTTTAGGTTCTGCTCGACTTAAATAAATATTAAATAAGGGATTTAGGTGAAATGGATCTATTTTTGGCACAGGAAAGACATGGATCTGTAAGAGTGAGTCCAGAAGAGGCCATGGAGGTGATGTGAGGGCTGGAGCAGCTCTTGTATGAGGACAGGCTGAGAGAATTGTGGTTGTTCAGCCTGGAGAAGAGAAGGCTGTGGGGAGACCTTAGAGCAGTTTCCAGGACTGAAAGAGGCTCCAGGAAAGCTGGGGAGGGGCACTGGATCAGGGAATGCAGGGACAGGATGAGAGGGAACGGTTTTGAGCTGAAAGAGGGGAGATTGAGATGAGATCTTAGGAAGAAATGTTTTGCTGTGAGGGTGGGGAGGCCCTGGCCCAGGTTGCCCAGAGCAGTGGTGGCTGCTCCATCCCTGGAGGGGTTCCAGGCCAGGTTGGATGGGGCTTGGAGCAACTGCAGCCAGTGGGAGGTGTCCCTGCCCATGGCAGGGGATTTGGAACTGGATGATATTTAAGTCCCTTCCAACCCAAGCCATTCTGTTTCTTGCTGTCTTTGCAGAGATGCAGGGGTTTAGAAGAGCAGACTGCAGCACACGATTGCCATCCCTCCCTGCAGAGAAAGAATTGCACAGACGGGGGCACTCTGGCTAAATTCATTCTTGCAAGACATGAAGCGAAGGCTACATCTCCAATTCTCATATTTTAACTGACCGCGGTGCCTGCCTGCATCAGAAAAAGACACACAGGTCAGTCCGATTGTTGTATCAGTGGAGCAGTGGAAAAATAGCAACCGAGCCATCCCGATGTATATCGATTTGTTCCTAATCAAGCCCAGGATGTGTCACATGGCAGTTTCTGTGCAAAGCATGTGATCCCATCCACCGCAGCTGGTAGTTGCGCACCAAAGCATGTCATCTGTGCCCTGAATCCATCAGGGCAGCTTGGAAAGGACACTGCTGACAGGAAAGGAGGTTGCATTGAATGCCTGACCTCCAGGAAGGGCTTGGCTATCACCAAGCAGAAACAAGGTTTAGCATAAAAATACTGGGGCAGAAGATCTGATTTGTACAGAAAAGTTACCCTGTCCTTATAAATGTTCATCTCACCTTCAGGAATGGGATTGATGGGGCATCTTAGCATGGGTATCTCCAAAATCTCATGGGAGCCACTGAGTTCAGGAGGTAGAGCTGCACCAGACTCTGCACGGCATAGCTGGTCCTGGTGCTTCCATCCACTTCTACCACGCTAAAGCACGAGCTCAAGCTCCGAGCAACATGAGGTCCCTGTTACAGAAGAACAGCTCTGTTCTGATCACAGAGGAAGGCTTTCAGCTGAATTTGGACCTGAAGGAACCCATTTTATCCTTCTTCCTCTTTCAAGTCATGCACCTTTCATCCTCACTCTTTTTTCCACGGGCTGTCTTAAAGCTGGTGCTGCCCTCTCCCCTCTGAAATGCCACTGGTACCTTTAGCCAATCCTGTTTGCATGAAGCTGGAAGGGTGGATCAGGGCTCTTCTGTGCATACCCTGAGCATCCGCTGCTGACCACACTCTGGCCAGCTGGATTCTATCCCCTTTTTCCAGGAGATGCCTACCTCAGCTCTTCACATCTGCCTCTGAGAGAAACCCATCCCAGTGGCAAAATGCAGGGCCAATCCTCTCAGGTCAGGAACTTGCCCTGAAAAATCAGGTTCATGACAGGTGCTAATTTTCTGTTATTAATTTAGGTAGTAAATTTATCATAACCACGGGTTCTGGGGTTATTACAGCTATAATCCTAGTAACAAGATGGGCTGCCCAGCTGGTACTTAATGTGTCTGAGGCTGTGAATTATACTGCTGGAAAAACAAGCCGTGTGGAACAGGAGTGGGGGCTAGTGAAGAAAGTTTAAATCACATGCACGGATCTCTGAGGAGGAGCTTGGACACTGCTGGACCAGCTGAGAGAGAGAGAGGATTTAGATTCAAGGACTCACATGTGTAAAGAAGGGAAGATTTTTTTCGATGATATAAAGACAAGAGGGATTTGAGAGCTACCCAACTTCTTCCAGATTGATAGGGAGAAAAAAAGTCAGTAAGAAACACTCAGAGGGAAGCTCAGCCTTGGAGAGGGGACCATATAAAAAGGCAAGAGCACCACCCTTCCTTTCTTACATCAACAGTGAGCTCTGGCAGCCAACTGTGTCCTGGGGTGCATCCTGGGGTGACTGTGACCGCTCCATCAACCACTTCACCATTTGTAGTCTTTAGCATGTAATTTTTTCCTATATCTTGCCCCCTTTTTTGGGGCAACCCCAAAGGAAACCCCACTGTTTCCTACAACACCGCAGTCGGTCACTGACTGCAGGACTGAGACCTTGCGTTTGCCAGAAGAATATGGGCTGATGCAGCAGGATGGATGAGTTCTGTATAATGTTCAATGATTCAGCTGAAAGGGAGAAATGCAAGGATGAGAGAGGGCAGCTGGTTTTGCGCAGGGCTGGAGACAATGAGGGTCACATTTGTTTGGTCTGGTCTGCTAGGTGTTATTTCTGAGTAATAGCAAAGTGTCTTTCCAGAACTTGGAGGCTTAGCCTTCACCGGAACCTTTAAAACTGCCTCAAAGTACAAGGAATGAATAAAGATGACTGGAATGGAAATTTCTATTCAGTTGTGCAGCAGTTGCAGAGGCTCTGTTTGCTGGTGTCTCTGGAGCTGTTGGAGCGAGTCCAGAGGAGGCCATGGAGATGATGCGAGGGCTGGAGCACCTCCTGTATGAGGACAGGCTGAGAGAGTTGGGGTTGTTCAGCCTGGAGAGGAGAAGGCTGTGGGGAGACCTTAAAGCAGCTTCCAGTGATCAAAAGGGGCTCCAGGAAAGCTGGGGAGAGCTGTTGTGACACAAAAATAATGAAAGGTTTTAAACTGAGAAGGGAAATTTAGGCTGGATATAAGGAAGAAATATTTTACAATGTGGATGGGGAGGCCCTGGCCCAGTTTGCCCAGGGAGGTGGTGGAGGCCCCTGGAAACATTCAAAGCCAGGTTGGATGGGACTCCAAGCAACCTGATCTGGTTGAAGGTGTCCTTGGTCACCTCAGGGGGGTTGGACTGGATGATTCGTAAATGTCCCCTTCTAACCCAAACCATTCTATGGTTCTATGACCCACACCTGTGTGCGCAGAGGTTTGCAAAAGGAGTCTGCACACTGACCAGCATTGCCCAGATGGACACATCTCCATACATCCCGGGTGAAAGCCACCTCAGGTTCCTTATCAGTTCTCCACAGAACAGGTAGAGCATGTCTGGTGCCTTGCACAGGGTGACAGACTGCAGCAGAGCCTCTTCCATCACTGATAAGGCATCAGCTGGTCTCTTTCCAGCACAAATGCTCCTCCTTCTTCCACATCCTATTGTTTAGGAGGAATTCTGTCAGCCAGGAGTTATTTATCTTCATTGAACCAATCCAACCGCATTCTGTTGTTTAGCAGGTAGATTTAAGAGTTCATAGGTGACTATAATTCAAGCTCCGGATGGGTCTATGAGCTCTTTGAGGCAGAGAACTCTCCCACCAGTCTGCAGCAGCCCAGCGCTGGTTGTAGAGCAGCAGGAAACATTCCTGGAGCTCTGCAAACAGTTTCAGTCACCTGATTTGAAACAGGAGAAAAAGCAGGGGATAGAGGTGATAAAAATTAAATTCAGGCTTCCCTGTTGACAAACAAGAGTATTCAAATGTAGACACATTGAGGTTACCTCACCTGGATGGTCCAGCTTTCAAAGCACTATACTGGGAATCTGCAGGTTGAACTGGTATATGAGTCACCAGGGCCAGCGAGGAATGGACAGGAATAGAAGATTTTCTGAGGTTTCAAGGCAGAGATGGGATCTCCCTCCCCAGTGACTCCCAGAGAAATCCATTGGTAGCCTGCAGATGTCCTGCATGCAGCAGCCTCAAGGGACAACAGTGATCATAGAATCACAGAACGGTTTGGGTTGGAAGGGACCTTAAAGATCATCCAATTCCAACTCCCTGCCATGGGCAGGGACACCTTCCACTGGAACAGGTTACTCCAAGCCTCATCCAGCCTGGCCTTGATGATGGATGGTGAATTTGGCTCAGCATTCATGTCCATCCCATAGCTCCAGAGTTTCACCCAGCGTGTGGTTAGGGAAGAGCGCACAAATGAAATATGAAACTGCTGAACCAATACATTAAGAAAATGTCCATACAGTCAAGAAAGAGCAATTAAATATTGAATGGTTTCTTGTTTGTGTAACTGTACGAAGAGTTCTTAGAGCCTGGGAGAGAGGAGCCTGTCTGTCACCAGCAAACTTCTCTTAGCAAGCATAAGAAATGGCAGTTGAAGATGCAAAGTACTCAGCGTTTTGAGCAGGCATCAATTAGTTTGAAGCTGAATGGGGAGTCCTAGGAACATCAGAGACAGGATTCAATATGCTTGAAGTGGGTGGCAGCTCATAAGCCTCACAGAGGCAGGTTTTTAAAGAGGAAGTGTAAAAAAAACCCTGCACCAGCATTTAATGTGCAGGAGCTGGGTAGTGTTTTCGGTTTGTTTTCTCCACCTCCTAGAAGCAGTGATGCCTGGCGAGCTTCCTCCGCTGCGTACTGCAGCACCAAAGCCTGGGTCCTTCAGGACACTCGGGTGCCCAGCTTTAACCGCAGTCAATGCAATGAAATAACGTCTGGACTGAAAAGAATTATAGAAGTATAGGATGGTTTGCATCAGGAGGGACCTCAATACCCATCTAGTTCCACACATCCTGCCACGGGCAGGGACACCTCCCACTGGATCAGGGGCTCCAAGCCCCATCCAACCTGGCCTGGAACCCCTCCAGGGATGGGGCAGCACCACTGCTCTGGGCAACCTGGGCCAGGGCCTCCCCATCCTCACAGCAAAACATTTCTTTCCAAGATCTCCTCCCAATCTCCCCTCTTTCAGCCCAAAACTGTTCCAAAACTCATCCTGTCCTTGCAACCCCTGATCAAAAGCCCCTCCCCAGCTTTCCTGTAGGGTAAAATGGAGAGTCCTGTAGTGACCAGGGAGTTATTGCTCTGCTCCTTGAGATCTTGGAAAAAGGGATTCCCCTGCTCCCTTGGGTATCCTGTTCCTGTGTAAAATTATCCTGGTAGCTGGCTACTTTTCCAATCTCTAACTTAAATCTCCTGTGCTGCAAAGCAGGCCAATTACCCTGCGAGGAGGTGGAGAGTAATTATTCACTCCTTGCCTCAGTACAACCTAGTACATCTTTTACACGGTTGTCACATACTTATTTGGGCAGCTTTACTCTCCTCTAGGGAAAACAAACAGGCTGGATTTCTTCAATCTTTTCTCGTACAGACTATTTCCAGCCTCTGTTCATTCTCCTTTGCTCATTTTGGCTCTATTTTGTCTCTGTCGCTCTTACAGTGTAGTGTCCCACATGGGGATCATCTTCTTTAGAAGCCCTGAAGACCCACAGCTCCTGCTACTAAGGGGGGTCAGTGGCAAACCTTGTCCTTTGGCTTTGTGGGACCCACTCTGATGCCTGGATGAGTTTCTCCAGTGGTGCTGCCACTTGTTTACCCACACTTCAGTTTGGAGTGAATCCAGAGGAGGCCACGAAGATGATGTGAGAGCTGGAGAACCTTCTGTACAGGGAAAGGCTGAGAGAGTTGGGGTTGATCAGCCTGGGGAAGAGAAGGCTGCGGGGAGACCTTAGAGCAGCTTCCAGCGCTGAAAGGGGCTCCAGGAAAGCTGGGGAGGGGCTCTGGATCAGGGAGTGCAGAGACAGGATAGGAGTGAATGGTTTTCAGATGAAAGAAGGGAAAATGAGAGGAGTTCTTAGGAGCAGAGGTGGCTGCCCCATCCCTGGAGGGGTTCAAGGCCAGGTTGGATGGGGCTTGGAGCAACAGGATCCAGTGGGAGGTGTCCCTGCCCGTGGCAGGGGGATGGAAATAGGTGGGTTTTGAGGTCCCTTCCAACCCAAACCACTGCTCTGGGCAACATGGGCCAGGGCCTCCCCACCCTCGTTGCAAAACTTTTTTCCCGGAGATCTCATCTCAATTCCCCCTCTTGCAGCTCAAAACCATTCCCCCTCATCCCATCCCTTCACTCCCTGATCCAGAGCCTCTCCCCAGCTTTCCTAGAACCCCTTTCAATACTGGAATCTGCTCTAAGGTCTCCCTTCTCTTCTCCAGGCTGAATAACCCAAACTCTCTCAGACTGTCCTCATATGGCAATGATTAATTTCATTATTCATTATCAATGAGTAATTTTATTGTTGATTGAAATTGAAATGGCACTGTGTGTAGATAGATAGGTATACATTTGAATGAGAGAACGCATGATTCTTTCTCAATATGTTTTTTGCATATGTCCTATTTGTAAAACAGTATTAACATCAATACCACAAAGTTCTTGTGTCTTCTCTGTGCGGGTGTTTGTCTGATCCTGTTGGTCTGCTTGAAATATAAGCTCAAACACTTTACCTATGAGCAAGGGCCAGGACAGATGCCAGAAAGACTTAAATCACTTTCCTTGCCTCAGAACAGATTCCTGATATTAAATTCTGAGTCTAATGTTTTTTAAATTGTCCTCGTGCTGTATGATTTGCTTTCAATCCTATTTCCCTACTTGTAGGAGACTCACATGTCATATTGTGTCAAAAGCCTTATGAAAGTCAAGGTATATCATATCCATCACTTTCCTGCATCCGTAGGCCAATGACCCCATTAAAGAAAGAGATGAGATTAGTTTGACATGATTTGTTCTTGACAAGTCCATGTTGGCTGTTTCTCACTGCCTTTTATCCTCTAAGTGCTTATAAAGAGATTGTTCAATAATTTGTCTGAGTATTTTTTAGAATATCAAAGTCAAGCTGACTGGTCTGCAATTCCCCGGCTCTTCCTCTCGCCCACCTCTTTGCGACGATACCTCTGGGTTAGGGGAAACTCCCTTGTTCTTTGGGAAAAACAGTGTCCATTTCTGGTTCGTGATGTGTGAAGGCCAGAAGCGATGTAACACAATGTTCTGGTTTGAGCTAAGGGAGAATGAGTTTCCGACCTCAGTTAAGAATTATCTGAGTAAATTCATTTCCTGAAAGTTCACTGTGTGTTTTCAGGCAGGGTTTCTCTCTGGCAGTGATCGCACGGGGCACTGGGATGCAGAAGGGCCAGTGCTTATCCTTATTCCTATAGAAACCAAGGCCATCCTGGAGCTGGTGGAGCTGTGAGGGAAAGAGGTGCACCTTCAGGGAGGGTCGGATGAGGAGGGATGACCCCAACCTGACCAACAGTATTGAAATAGGATAGGATAGGATAGGATAGGATAGGATAGGATAGGATAGGATAGGATAGGATAGGATAGGATAGGATAGGATAAGATATGGTAGGGTAGGGTAGGGTAGGGTAGGGTAGGGTAGGGTAGGGTAGGGCAGGGTAGGGTAGGGCAGGGTAGGGTAGGGCAGGATAGGATAGGATAGGATAGGATAGGATAGGATAGGATAGGATAGGATAGGATAGGATAGGATAGGATAGGATCATTAGACTTAGAAAAGACCTGTAACCTCATCCAGTGCAATCATCACCCCAACCCCACCATGTCTGCTAAACCGTCAAGTGCCACGGCCACATGATTTTGAACCCCTCCAGGGATGGAGGCTCCACCACTGCCCTGGGCAGCCTCTGCCAGGGCTTCACCACTCTGTCAGTGAAGACATTTTTCCTAATACCTGTCCAATATAAGTCACACTCAGAATAAAACTGACACTTCACAAAGGTCACTTTTTCTTCATTGATGACCAATGTCCATCAGTGAAGACCTCATCTGTCTCTTTGTCCCTGATCTCAGATCCATGTTTCCTGAATCCAATTCCTGAGTCCATCTTCCTCCTGCCACTGAGTCCAGTCCAAGACTTTTACCCCTTGTGTCTGCTCTGCAACATCAGTGGTGAAGCAGTATCTTGGGGGGGGGGAGGTTGAAGAATTTCATGTCTTTGTACATATTTTATTATTTTCTTATTAATAGCTTTCTCTTCATTATTAGTTTCATTTCTATTAAAGCTAGTTTAGTTTTTATTTCCAACCCCCAAGTCTTTTTCTTTTATTTCCATTTCCCTGGGTAGGAGGGAGGGAACTGGGGGTATGTGTTTAAATGAGAGAACGCATGATTCTTTCTCAATATGTTTTTTTTTTTGCATATGTCCTATTTGTAAAACAGTATTAACATCAATACCACAAAGTTCTTGTGTCTTGGGACACAACTGCTCACGTTAACTGCTCGTGGTTGTACCATGACAAGCACTTTTGTAGCCTGAGCCTATTTTGGGCATCCTAGCTGCCTGCAGGATCCCACATTTGGGAATAGGGAGAACTGGAAGTCAGGGAGTTTTGTCCTGGAGAGATGGCCCAGGAGCCCACAGGAGCTCTGTGCTAGTCTGGAAGCTCCTATGAGGCTGAGGAAACACTCAGTAGCTGCCAAACCTCCCAGTTCACTGGCCTTTCCCATTCCCATTGCAGGTTGAAGCCGTGCGTCAGCAATGCTGAAATCTCCGGCATTTTGGAGACGGGAGGGTGGTGTGAAGGAAACAGCATCTGCTATCAGGATCGATAGCTCAGCTGACTTTATACAAAATGAACTGTTGCTTTCTATCCAGTCTTTAATTCAGTCCCAGCCATTTCATCACCAAAACGTGACCCCAGCTCAACCTCCCCAGCTCCGGTGCTGGACCACGGGGACCACCCAGCAGGATCTCAGCTGTAGTGAAGTGACGGAGGTCTCATATGCCATCGCCTGCCTCGATGACTTTGTGAAGCCACTTGCTCTGGCAGCCAGACGATATCCTGCGCTGCTAAAGGTGAAGCATCCCTGCAAAATATTCCACTCCTGCAGAGATGCCGTCAGTCAGAGCAGGGGCAAGCCCTGTAACAGAGCTCAGGAGCCGCTGGAGAGGAGCTTATCTGCATTCTGCGAGGCCCTCATTGAAGGGAATTATGCAAGGAAGGAAAGTTTTCTCTTTTTCTCTGTGTTGTTTTCAAGTTACGGGGAAAAATGTGGACTTGGCACAGCGGTTAAGAAGGATTCAAGCTGGAATCCTGCAGGGGGGAATCACGGACACTCACCAGTCCCTAACTCCACACTGGATCCTAGTGGCAGCCAGAGTCCTGCCAGCAGCTCCTGCAACCATGAGGTGGTCTAAATCTGAACTCAGCTGTGGGTTTGGGGGTATCGGTTCCTTCTGGAGCCCTGTGCAGAGGTTGAAGTGGGGCACAGCGGCCTCAGCACTCACTGCTGGAGCTCTGCATCCCAGTCTGGGGGGCTGACTGGGGCTCGGTGTGGGTGCAAGGTGGGCACGGGACCCTAGCGGCTGGAATTCCTCTCCATGGGAATCCAGAGGGACCACAGGGATGCTGAGACACTCCAACACCTCCTGTGTCCTTCACTTGAAGGAACAGTGAGTGGCATGTCAGGAAAGCGTATAATGTGTCACTCACACCAGGTGTTCCCCCTGCACACACACATACAGGTTCAGGGATGTTTTAGGACCCAATTTTCTCTCAGCTCTTCTTAATAGAGAAAAGTAGCAGGTGGAGAGCTTCTGCAGTTGGTGGCGAAGCCGGCAACCGATGAACAGATAACGAAGGCTTTATTCTCCACTTGTTTTGCTGTTTAGGAGGAAACAAAAAAAAAGAGAGAAAGGGCTTGGTGACGTGCTTTCGGATCTATGATAAAATAGATGCTATCAAATCCTTCCTCAGATGTTAATTTGCTGCAGCAGCCAATTGAAACAACAAAGCTCAGTGCACCCTTCTGTAAGGTGTTTAGTCTCCAGGAAACACCTCGTGAGCCGTAGACAAACCTCCCCGTTTTAATTGGAGCACACAGTGAGCCTATGAGCTACAAAGAAACTTGTCTGGTTCATGCTGTAATCAAGTTCAGTCATCATTATGCGAAACTAATTAGCAAGTCAGAGTCCTTTTATTGTCCTCACAAAACCATGACTGCATTTAGAAATGAGATCCCCAAGATCTTCCCTTTCCCTGCCCTTTCCTGCTGCTATTCTGGAATGAAAGCTTCTCTCTCCATCACGACAAAGGATGCAGTGAATATAAAAAAAAAGTCATCTTCAGCTCTTTCCTAAAATGTCAAAAACTGAAGAAAACTTGGGTTCCTTTCCCAATTATTCTGTTCTCAGAATTCATTATCGCAGCAGAAATTTGAGATGTTTTGAGTCGTTTATGTGACTTCTGAAAAAAACATATTTACCCCTGCAAGCTGGGTTTCCAATTTGCCAGAAATGTTTGCTTAATATTTCTGTTTCCAAAGTGGACTGCAGTAACATTGTTTGTTTGTTTGTTTTTCACTTCTCATGAGTCAGAAGCAACGTGAAAACACTGGAAGAAGATAAAAAGATAGAAATCCCTTCCAAAATAAGATTCACCCTCAGCTCCTGCTCAGTGTGTGCATCGTCCTTGCTGAGCACAACAATGGTTCCCTGGATTTATGGTAGCTCCGGCAGGTCAGTGTCCTGGCACCGGGAACCCAGAGCCCACTCCAGTCTGCAAACCCACCTCAGTGCGAGGGATGCTCATAGCACGGATTCCAGATGTGCACCAAAAAGCTGCACATGAGTCCCAGAGGAGTCCACAGAGATGATCCAAGGGCTGGAGCACATCCTATAAGAGGCTGAGAGAGTTGGAGTTGTTCAGCCTGGAGAAGAGAAGGCTGTGGGGAGACCTTAGAGCAGCTTCCAGTGCTGAAAGGGGCTCCAGGAAAGCTGGGGAGGGGCTCTGGATCAGGGAGTGCAGGGATGGGATAAGGGGGAATGGTTTTCAGCTGCAAGAGGGGAGATTGAGATGAGAATTTAGGGAGAAATGTTTTGCTGTGAGGGTCCAGGTTGCCCAGAGCAGTGGTGGCTGCCCCATCCCTGGAGGTGTTCCAGGCCAGGTTGGATGGGGCTTGGAGCCCCTGATCCAGTGGGAGGTGTCCCTACCCATGGCAAGGGGTGGGACTGGATGGGCTTTAAGATCCCTTCTAACCCGAACCATTCCATGATTCTGTGATACTAATAAAGATGAATGAAAAAGTTGAGCAGTGAGAATGAGAATTATTAGAGGTCACCTGCAAAGAAAGACTGAAATAATTGGACTTATTTAGTCAAGAAAAGACTTAGGGGAAACATAATAATCTGCAGTTACATAAAAGGTTTCTGTGAAGAGGAAGAGAATAATTTGTTCTGCATGTTCATTCTGCTTAGGAGATGGGGTAATTAAATCACAGTTAGGGAAATTCAGATTACTTATTGAGAAACATCTCTCTAACATAAGGACAGTTAAGTAATTCTGTGTATTTTTCTTAGATTTGTTTTGAAGTTTCCATTGCTGGAAGCTTCTAGGAAGAGGATCATCTCTACAGACACCTTTCCTGAATGCCACAGAGCTTTCTTTGGATCAGGGTGTTGGAAGATGTGATCTCTGTTTTCTATGGGTCTGCCATCAAAAAAAATTTACAGGGCAATAGGACAAGGGGGGATGGTTTGATACTAAAAGAGGGGAGATTTAGAGTAGGTATTAGGAAGAATTTTTTTACATTAAGGGTGGTGAGGCAGTGGCACAGGTTGCCCTCAGATGTCGTGGATGCCCCATTCCTGGAAGCATTCAAGGCCGTGTTGGATGGGGCTCTGAGCAACCTGGTTGAAGATGTCTCTGATCACTGCAGGGGAGTGGGACTGGATGACTTTCATGGTCCCTTCCAACCCAAACCATTCCATGATTCTATGATTCTATGCAGGTAGGTGCATCTTTTTCAAAAGTGTTCATGCCAGAATTGTAACTTTGGAGATCTCAGTACCTTTAACGATGGGCTATTAATTTCCTTCTGAAAATAATAACCTGTGGTGCTTTAGAGAATGTTCTGCCTTGTTTTCACCAGCCTTCTCTCTCAGCAGCTGAAGGTCTGATAACATTTGAGGAAAGATTAAGCCAGTAATTAAACTTTAAGCAATTAGGGACTCACAGACTAAGAAATCCTGCATCTCTCCGGTGGCTGCACTCTCCCTACATGTTTGCTGCTCTGGACATTTCAGTCTCATCCTGCCACCCCTTTGGGTGCATCCTTCGGTACAATAGTGATTTAGATGAGACCAACCTGTTGACCATCTCCTTGACACGAGAGTCAAACCCTGCTGTGGTGAAAGGTGTTGGCTTTCACCAGGGCACCAATCAGTGTAACCCAACCGTCTAACAATGCTGCTTATTCTCCACAAAAGAAATCCATTGAGAAATGCTCTCTCCACTGTAAAATATATTTAATCTTCTTTTGTTTGCTGAATCTCCCCATACTCATTGTTCTATTTATCTTGGCACTGGTTGGGCAGCTGACCACCATTTCCTACCATGAAACAATTATTCCAGCATCACCCTGAAAGCCAAGGACAGACATGAATACATTTATAACCATGGAAGAGAAGAAAAGTAACCAAGGCAACTCATACAGCTCTGCAAAGTAATGAGGACGTGCAGATTCCTTTGCCTGTGCATGGCAGTGAGAATAACCACTCTTTCTGGATTTGCTTTGGCGTCCCACAAGGTACGATGCGACTAATTCCTCTTTCTCAGAGAGTGTCTGTCATAAAACAGATGTAGGATGGACCAAACTCTCCACTCTCAGAGTGGATTCAGACTCAAACCTTTTGCCTCTTTAAGGAGTTGAAAACAGGATGGACAAATAGAGCAGTAAACGCGTTTCATGAATCTTCCTTTGACTGTAAAATACATGACCTTAGCCAGGGCTCTTCACCCTTCTTTACAATTCTGCCCAAGCAATAGAAGTTTATTACCATGATGGCTCATGACACAGCATATGGGGTGGTTGGTCCAGGTTTCCACAGGAGATGATGGGGTTTCGCTGTGTTTGGAGAGAGACTGAGATGGTATCTATAGCTGGGGAGGGGCTCTTCATCAGAGAGTACAGGGCTAGGATGAGAGGGGATGGTTTTGAGCTGCAAGAGGGGAGGTTGAGATGAGATTTTAGGAAGAAATGTTTTGCTGTGAGGGTGGGGAGGCCCTGGCCCAGGTTGCCCAGAGCAGTGGTGGCTGCCCCATCCCTGGAGGGGTTCCAGGCCAGGTTGGATGGGGCTTGGAGCCCCTGATCCAGTGGGAGGTGACTCTACCCATGGCAGGGGGTTGGAAATGGATGAGCTTTGAGATCTCTTCTGTCCCAAATCATTCCATGATTCTATGGAGTCTCATGTATGGAAAAAAACCAATCCGAGGACTGGCCAGGGGTGCAAACAAAGGCCCTTTTCCGTAAAACCTGGCTGTGTTGATGCTAGAAGACATGGTTCTTCCACCAGCTCTGTGACCAAACTGAGGGAGGTGCACAGTAATAGTTTCTGCTTTCTCAGTTATAAAAAGGAATCTCATGATTCAGTGCGAAATGGCTCTGAATACAGATTTATCTCTAAATCTGCCCTTTTTGCTGCAATATCCACCAACCCACAAACACCATCAGAACTGCAACTTGGCCACATATTTTGAACACTGATTTTCACAGGTTGCCTTATTTCCCAGCATCCAATGATGTCAAACTTTTGATGTGCGACATCTAACAGGGAGGAGAATGGCATATGTGAGATTTGCTTATGCTGCATTTTTTTTTAGGCTGCCATTAAACTGATCTATTGCTGGAACAAACAATAAAAAACTGATTAAAACTCAGCCCTTCATAAATTAAACATTGTTGTCTCTAGCTGGCAAGCCTGCCACTTGGCAGAAAGCTAGAACAATTGAACTTGGTGCAGTGTGTATCTACAGAGTGACAAGCAGAGGGGATTTATTCCTCTTCCCCCCACATTACCAAATAAAAGGTACATTGGCAAAATCAGAGAACTCCTGAACCCTACTGGGCTAATGGCATTTGCAAAATACCTGTCCCAGGTGAGCTACTTGTCAAGAAGATAAGCTGTCAAGCTGACTCCTTGAAGGATCGGGGCTTTTTATGAATACAGATATTTTAGTTAGAGTGATTTGTATTAACTGCAAATGTTCTGCTGGGCGAATACAATGATAAACACTTGTGCCTGGTGCATGGCATCCTCGGAGTCAGTTCCAGCAGGAGTCTCTGGGCTCTCTCGTGCGAGCATGAGACTAAATCAGAGCTCCCTTTCAACATAATTTCATTGTAAGGAAAGGCAGAGCAGGGGTAGGAAAGAGCTGTGAGAATGTAGAGCAATTCTGTCCTGCTGGGAATAGTGTGCTGCGTCCCCGCTGGGAACATCACAGCTTCTGCTCTGCATTTGCATGTAGATTGAGCCTCAGGTTGCGTGCAAGGGCTGATTTAAGCATAGCCCTTTCTCTCCTTTTGCTGTTCTCTTACTCCTACTCCATCTCCTACTCTGTGAAGCACCAGGAAAAGAACGAGGCATTTCTCAAAGCTGCCCTCCGTGCCTTTTCAGACATCCACAGTAGCTCAGCCCGGGGTGTTGTGGTCCCCACACGGCCGCAGTTCCACTTCAACAGTTCTTCCAAGGGCGTGTGAGGTATTCTCTGCAGAGAAGGATTCCCTGAGCTCCAGTTTTACCTTGAGATCGCCAGGGGCTTCACTCCCAGCTCAGCCCACGTGCCTGAGCATTTTTACAATGTCCTTCCTTCCTCACTCAGTCTTCTTTCTGTAGGTCCTACCATCATAGAATCACAAAATCATAGAATAGTTTGGGTTGGAAGGGACCTTAAAGATCATCTATTTCCAACCCCCCTGGCATGGGCAGGGACGTCCCACTTGATCAGATTATCTGTTAACCCATCCCATAAGATGCTGCGTACCTCAACCCATGGACTCTTATTTATTCATTCAGAATTAATATCACCTTTTTCCAGATGCTCTCTGGGCTTGTACTGCACATAAGAAGACTGAAGTACAGATGCTGCTGGCAGGTGCTGCTGCTGTGGTCAGCTGTGAGGAAATGAAGAACTTCACTTGAGCCTGTCCCTTGGACCCAAATGCACATAGAAAAGGGAAATGATTTAAGATGCTCTTCCCCTGAAATAGCCCAAGCATGGACTGTCTGTAGCTGCCTTTCACGCATTTGAGGAAGGAGATTTAAACTGCTGCACCCTAGTGCAGTGTCTCTATTTATCCCTCTCTTTCTTTAGTTTCTCTGTCAGATGTCCTTTCCTGTTGCCCTGTGTCATTGCCCCTTGACATCACAGAATCACAGGATCATAGAATGCTTTGGGTTGGAAGGGACCTTTACAGGTCATCCAATCCAACCCCTCTGCAGAACCAGTGACATCTTCAACCAGATCAGGTTGCTCAGAGCCCATCCAACCTGACCCTGAATGTTTCCAGGGGTGGGGCCTCCACCACCCCCCTGATCAACCTGTGCTGGTGTTTCACCACCCTCCTTGGAACATTCATGTGTTTGACAACTTCCACATGTGCAATTGCTGCACTTCTTTTGAGCCTATAACGTAGCATCTTTATGCATACAGATTCCGGTTAGAAACAAATCTGCTGCCCGATACCACTTTGTTCCCAGGTCATCTTTCCAAGAGTGGAAAGACCGGACCCAGAGCCTTGCAGCTCTAAGTGGGATAAACTTTTAGTAGGAACTATGGTAGAGGCTATAGCCACCATTTTAAACCAAATGGCACTTCCCAGGCAGGATGATGGTAAATATTGCAGTGTCACTCCTCAAATCTGAACATGATTTGTGTTTGCAATTTTTTTTTATGTTATTTTCCAGATGTAGGATCATATGGATCTTC
This sequence comes from Cuculus canorus, assembly GCF_017976375.1. NCBI lineage: Eukaryota > Metazoa > Chordata > Aves > Cuculiformes > Cuculidae > Cuculus > Cuculus canorus. Next base: position 11,581,818 of record NC_071417.1, read on the forward strand.
TTTCTGCTAAAGAGGACTCTAGCTGGCAGCTAAAGGCTCCTCTTTCACTTACCTACAGTCAGCTTACGGGTGTTACGTTCACATTATGCTATCATCACAGACAGAGAGGACAAAGTCTTTGATGTCTGATCCGCTTCCCTATGAGCACGTTAAGGTGGCAGAGTGGAGGATCTGCTGTGAAACTTCCCAGAGCACTGTCTTTCACAGCACGAGCTTTGGAACCAGCATTGGTTCTTCTGCTAGACCTTTCTTCTCCTAAGCTATGACCTCCTCTCTGCTGCTATACAATAGCTGTAGAGCAGAAACCAGGTTGGATCTAAAGGAAGTAGATATTCTATCGCATTCAGAAAGCATAAGAAAGCACACAAGCTCAGTGGAGTCACTGGAACAGCAACAGTGGGAGAAGCCAGAAAAGAAGTTGCTATGAGAAGCAGTTATCTGCTGTCCACTACTTCCAGAGAAAAATCATACCTAGTTTAAAACATTTACTCCTGTCGTGCCTGCCAATAAAATGAGTATTAAAAGCTAAAGGAAATCTTGGCACCTCTTTATCTCTCTCTGGACTCCTCTGCAGCTCTGAAACTGGATTAAAAAATCTGTCCATCAGCTTCAAATTAAAGCAAAGGATTTCCAGGCTGAGCTTAATAAATGACTTGGTGGGCTGATTCTGCACAGCGGGTGTAGCGGCAGAGCCGAGTTGCCGAAGCATAAAGTGTGAGATGTGCTGTGCGTCGTGACGGATAACAGGATCATAGAACGCAGCGCATGGACACAGCCCCAGCTGTGGGTTGTTTGATCAACCGCTCTCCAGCGACGGTATAAAGTTACATCGGTGCTAATAAAGACACCTTAAAATTCATGTCCTTGTGTCTTTTCCTTGCTTCTGTGCAATTTCTTTTCCAACCTTGATGCTATCTGGCTGCAGTTAAATAGCTCCAGTCTAAAGGACACCTCCCCGATATCGATTCTGACTGCTTAAACTTTGTTATTTCATTCAGTCTTTCGCTCGATACCGTACCACACATGGGCACCCTGGGCTGCGTAGTCAGTCTTCGGCTATTATTGGTTTGGTATTAAATGGTCTGTTTCAACGTAAAACGCACACAATATTCATCTTAATTTTTACAAGCTAAAAAAGTATATAAAGTAGATGACATTTCGATCAATTAAGCTGGCGCCTGTTTCTTCCCCAAATTAGCTTTCTACAAAGGGCTTCTACAGCAAAGCAACGATGTCTTTCGGAAGAGGGGGGAGGAACTCAGAATAGAAACCGTGTCAGTGAACTGCAGGGCAGCCCTCGGCTGGTCTGTGACATCGGTACTCAGAGCAGGAGAGACTTCAGCTCAGTTCTAGGCACGCAGCCACAATCCTGCACTGGATCTTCTGTTCTCTGCAGCTTCACAACCTTGTCCCCTGCCCCCCTTCCCCAACCTCTGGTCAATCAGGAACCAAAGGAAATGTTTGGCATAAACCACTTGGCCTGAATGAGTCTTTCTGCAATTCCGCACTCTTGGAATGCCTGGCTCTGCTCCTCCTCTCTCAGCTCCTGCAGGTGATGGGAAATACCCCAACTTTGGCCGTGCTCAAACCCTGTGCATGAAGAGATGTGAGATGTTCCTACACCATGGACCAAGGCTTTGGGAACCTTCTACTTCTCAAGAAGCCCCTACGAGTCACACGGTGATTAGAAACAGGCACCACCCATAGGCTCTTTCACCCCATCCCAAGGCTGATGTGACCTCTCCCCAGTGACTGCAGAGGTGATGGTAAGAGCAGAGGGTGTTTCGGAGGCCACTGAGATGTGTTTCGCCCTTACGCACGTTGATACGCTGCAGTGGCCTTCGTTTTGGGTTGTTTCCACAATACCAGGAGTTACAAACACTAACGTGGTGCGGAGGTTGCCGTACTGCAGCCTGAGCCACGGGGACACCTCTGCACTCTGTCTGCGTTCTGCATCAGTGAGGAGATGGTGACAGCAGGGGGTTTGCACACATCCTATGATTTTTGGTTGTCTGCTTGCTCCTCCTCGTAGAGAAGCATCCGAAAAAGGCACCCTGATCCAGCAGGAGGTATCCCTGCCTATGGGAACTGAGTGGGCTTGAGGTGCCTTCCAACCCAAACCACTCCAGGATTCTATGATTTTCTGCAAATGCTGTGTTCATTAAGAAAAAAAACACAATCCAGGAGCTTACAAGTGTAATGAGAAAGCTATTCTCTAATAAATTTAGATTTTTGCCTGGGGTGTTTGGTTAAAGAGATTTCAGCCTCAGAATGACTTGGTTTGAAAGTATTTTCCTTGTCGGTTGAGTAATATATTTATAATTGCTTTGGAAGGGGCCGGTGGTTTATGCACGTGCAGCAGAAAACAGATTTTAGAGAACAGAGTGAGGAAAAATGTGTAACAAGATATTTGATGACCTTTTAAGCTAATGAAGAATGGTACTGAACTGTGAAACTTTGGGTGTCACAAATATCTTCAGCCAGATTCAATAATTATCCCGGAAATTGTTAATTCTAATCATTAAGTGTTAATTCAGGGAGACATTAGAGCAGTTTCCAGTACTCGAAGGGGAAGGGCTCTTGATCAGGGAGTGCGGGGTTAGGATGAGGGGAACAGATTTCAGCTGAAAGAGGGGGACATTGAGATTTGATAATAGAAAGAAGAGTTTTCCTGTGAGGGTGGGGAGGCAGTGGCACAGGTTGGCCAGAGGCATTGCCCAGATGTGTTAATTCAAGTGTATTGAAATCATTTTTGGAGCTCCTTTCAGTGCTGGAAGCTGCTCTAAGGCCTCCCTGAATCTTGAATATTGAACCTGATATCAAATTTATATGCAAATAAAAGAAAAAAAGAGGGAATTCTCAGTAATGGCATTTCAGGCCAAGATATTATTTGCCATTGATGGTGACAAACTAGATTTCAAGCGAAGTCTTAATTATCATTTCGGAGCTAAAATTTTAATTAAGCCTTAATTCCACAGTTTGTGTGTAGAGCCTTCGTAACATAAGCTCAAAATGTCAAGCATCGGGACAGACCATGTGCAAACTTAAAGTGCGTATATCTATGCTTTAACCAAAATAACTGCAATAAAATGTTGTCTGCACATGCCCTGTGTCACAAGATGAAAACACAAAGCACAAATGCTGAAGCCTCCACGGGTCCAGAAGAGACCCAGCAAATTCTCGTAAGAAAAGCCAGTGAAGACCATGAATAGGTAGAAATTCCCTACGTCAGGAGAGATTTTTCCCAGGGGAATTATCATCATATGCCTCCCCGTGTTGCTGTTGGCTATGATTGGTGATGGGAGGCTCCGGTAAACCAACCAACCTGACCAAGCCCAACCCCTTCGATGAATTGAGCTTATCAGCCCCGCATACGCCACAGCCCACAGGGAAACCGCGACGCTCTCCAAGCTGTAAACGAGGAGCACTTTTAGTGCCAAGTCTGGAACTGTGCCTGCTGCCGGAATGCACCGATATAAATCCCAGTTAACTCCCCTGACTACTGGAGCTCCTTGGATTCACGCTGAAATAAGCTGTTAAGGGGAGAGGCTGCCCTTGCCCGCTCAAGCCAGGCTCACGTATTCCAAGCGGATTCGAACAGAAAGGATATTTAACAGCTACGATGCATCCCGGCTATTTACCCTGCATATTTATTTTGCCTACTTGAATTCATTACACCAAAATTAAACACATTTCCTAAATTATTAATAATCCTAAATGTTTATGAAAATACAGAACAAATAAACATGACAAACCCTATGATTCAGTTGAAAGAAAAGATAATGATAAGCCTCGTATTTGCATATGGAAAATGAGGAATTTTGAATTAATGAGATATATCCTTCCCTCTGACCGTTTTAGCAGTATATTTTTTTAAAAACCTATTAAACTCACTCTTTCGGCATAAAACAATACAAAATACACCAAGAAAAAGACATTAGAGTCAACCTATTTTTCACGCCGGTCACAAAATCAATCGCATTTATTGTTCAGAAAAATTAAAAACCTTTCTATATTTTATTGAAGTGCACATCCCAACCATATAGGGAAATAAATAATTGATAGATTCCAAATACATCACCTACAAAATATTTATTGGAAAAAAATAACTGTTTTATCACCCATTTCCTTCAATCACAGTGCCAGGCTGTTATGATGTTTACAACTTTAATGGCTTTCTTTTTTAACAAGAAAACATGCCAGCTGCTTATTATTTCGTTGTGCTTAACATTATTTTATAACAAGCCATCAAATTTGCTGAAGATAAAACCCATTATCTGAGGAAAACAGTTGTGCACTAACAGGTACAGCAATTTGGTTCTCTTAGTGTGATAGCGCTGCAGCATCTCCACATCAAGTAATGTATTTGCGCTGGGTTGGAGAGTCTATTGGTCCTTAAATCACGCCTGGATGCCTGCCTAGAGGAGTTGTTTAAATCCTCCTGAAGGGGAACTGTGAGGCTTGGTGAGTTCCTCGCTGTGAAATGCAAAGGTCGCAGAGATGTTCCTTTTGAGCTGCTGGTAGAGGTGTAGCCACACTTACACTCGGGCGTAAGCGTGACTCGATGCAGGCAGCTGAGAGGAGCAGAGCTCCCCGGCCACCATCTCAGCCCATCTGAACGTTCCTGCTCCATCCCGGGAGGATGCTTCCACTCTCTAGATGTTCTCAGGTCTCTGTCTGACTCCTCTCACAGGCGGTGGGAGATGTGGCTTTCTCTTCTCTCCAAACACACATCAGGCCTTGAGTGGAGTGGAGAGGTGAAGTGAGGTCCACGAGTTACCTAGACAAGAAATCAAGGTAAGTGCTGCTACGAACCCAAGCAAAGGATCTCAGGGATGGCCTGAAATGCTGAGCTCTCCACCTGCAGTCCTATCACCCTCAAGTCCTCCCGACATCCAGCCTAGTCTTTATTTTCCTTTATCTTGTTCTACTAATGAGCCTCTAACTCCTCTGTGGGGCAGGCGTGCGAGCTCTCCTGCAATCAGTAGCGAACCTGCCTAGGCTTTATAATTACCCCAAAGCAAAGTGCCTGTGGAGTTCGTTACATGGTCTTCCCTCAGGCTCCTTCCTCCTCCCGCTGCTTTCTCTGTGGTTGGAAGGAGAAGCTGATGTGACAGTCTTAACAGCTTTTGGAGTTCACATCCTTTTCTTAGCACATCTATACCACCACACTGCACTACCTTATAGGCATTCATCCTTTCACCATCTCTTGGCCTAAGGCGTTGTTGTTGCCCACAGCTGAACACGGGAAAGTAAACGACAGGGAAATCCTGACATTCAGAAGAACATGGATCTGAATTATAAGGCCAATTCACACCTTGATCTAACGTCTTCCCATTTCCCTGTGCGTGTGATATTTCCTTGGTGATGCTCTTCATATCATCTTGTTAATATTTAGTTTCTTAAGAGACCAAAGGGGTTGGAAAGGGATTCCCAGTCCCTGAGCCCAGACCCTGGCTTTTGGAAAGCTGCCGTTACTCTTCTGGTTAGGATCTTTTTGTTTGCTAAACTTCCCGTATTAATGACCAATTTATTCACAATTGCTTTTATGCTTAGAATTTTCAGCATTAAAGGACGTATATGAGAAGAAAAGCTGAAGTTATAATTTGCTACGTCTCTGAAGGGTTTAATAACAGCAGAGTTTAGACTCCTGGTTGTGTTTATTAAAGAGCTAAATCTTCGATCGTGAGAAGCTATGGCATGTTTATTGAATGCAACAGCCAATTAATAAGTAATTAATAGTTCAGCAAAGTTTAGTGCATTGTAGTGGGTTTTAAGGAACAAGGAATCATTCCTGGCATCAGGAAGTGCAGGAATGCCATGAAAATCATGAACTGTCACTCAGGGCTGGACATTACGATGGGGACTAAGGGCAAAGAGGTAAAGCTTCTCCTGCCGTTCAAATCAAATGGCAACAGGAAAAGATCTGTAGCAGTAATAACCATAGAATCATAAAATCATTAAGGTTGGAAAAGACCTCTAAAGTCATCAAGTCCAACCATCAACACAACACCAATGTGCCCACTAAACCATGTCCCAAAGTGCCGCGGAGGCAGAGATGAGATTAAGGGCAGGGTCAGGCAGCGTGCAAAACGAAGCGAGTACTTAGTGCTCAAATGATGTAGTAATTACTCACCGTAGGCTGGCCAACGGGAACAACGTCAGGGGGGTGAGAGGAGGTCACAATCAAAGTGAGAGCAAACCTCAGAATAACTGAGATAATAAACTCCAGAGAAGGGGACTCGGTAACCTCCAGCTGGAATTTGGAAAGCCTTAGCATGCCGAGCCACGCTTCTCCTAGCAAATGCTTTCAGTAGATTTATCAGGGTTGGGGTGACGGGGTATGACTGCAGAGTAACAAGTGTAGTACCTATATCTGACACAGAAAAGAAGTGCCACTGGCTTGTTATTGTGACCTGAGTGTTAATAAAAGCTGTACGATAAAGGTTGAATGAAAAATGTCAAACCCGGTTACGTGAATGGCAAATGAAATTACAGATATCGTGGTCTGCCACTGGTAAACCGTGCCAGAATGATTCGATGGAGTTGGGTGATAAGAAAACTGCTTCCCTCAGTGAGAGAATTAAGGATGCCTCCCCTGAGATATTACTGGGAGTGGAAGCAAAGTGCCTGCTGCGGCAGCAAGAGGTGGCACCTCCACCTTTCTAATTCAAAGCAGAGAGCTTCTCTTTCACATGGTCATGGCTCCAAATAAAGGCCGACTGAGGTCCCATTTGGAGCTTTGTAGATTAAATGCCTTCAGGTTCAGAGGAGTCACATTGGTTCATTGCCTTCATTATGGTAAGAACGTTTGTTTGGCACTTGCGGAAAAATAAGCAAATAATTAAAACGAATCCTTCTCTTCCACTAATTGCTTGATATACAAAAAGGCTCTTGACTTCCTAAATCGTACAAATCCTTACCAGGAGCAGGCATCTCCCTTTGGGTTCTGCTGTGATGTTGAGAACATTTGCCAAGTGAAAAATAAAATGCTATTTATTCTAGCTTTAGTCATATTGATTTATTATTTGCACCCCTTATTATTTGGCTGGTATAAAATAAGCTGCTGTATACAGCCAGCTCCGCATTTTCCAAGGCAATGGGGAGTCACCCAGGATAACAAAATGCAAGGATGACACCAGCACACTGAGGACTTGGAGAGCCACTCAGAGGTGAGAAACTTGTAGCTCCCAGGGCACTCCTCTCTTTCTGCTCAAAAGCATTCCATCTCATCCTATCCCTGCTCTCCCTGATCCAGAGCCCCTCTCCAGCTTTCCTTTAGTCCCTTTTCAGCACTGGAAGCCGCTCTAAGGTCTCCCAGAGCGGTGCGTGGAAGCACCACGGCCAACATGATACCAACAGCATGGGTAAGACAACATTAACTGTATTCCTATTACCTACTTAATATAACATAGATATAATATAACACGGATAATCTGCCAATGGATGAAAGAGTTGATGCATAAAAAGTTTTAAAAATGCAGCTGAAACAAAATACATAGGTGGTGTCAAAATGAACTATTTTGGGGATCTTTCTAACCTGCTTTGTAACTCAGCTTAGGGCAAAATACAATTTCGGGCTCTTGAAATTTCCTGGGGGACAGCAATGGCAGTTTTACACCGGCTTTTAGCACGGTTTCCGCCCTGTGTTCTGGATCTCAACTTGGGGCTGATTTAAAGCAGACCTTTAGAAAGGAGACACGCAATTTAAGTTTAAAGACTCCCATTGATCCACCGCATGCTCCATTGAGTTACTGTTGAAAATGTATACCTTATCTCTAATCATTCCATCCCGTTCTGTATTAAAGGGCAATCCATGCTCAGACGGACAGAGAAGGTCTGTGTATATCAAAAGAAATGATTTTGCTATGAAATAACATGATTTGGGAAAGCAACTTTTGCTTCAAATGATTTTTATGCTACTCTTTTAACTTCAAAAATTCCTTTTGGTCGAATCACCATTGACAGTGCCATTAATCCTGATTATTGTTAGTTATTGAGTGTTATTTCTAATGAAAATTTTCATTGCCTTTGAAGCTACAGTTTGCTCCTTCCTAGCACCAAAATAATCAGACGAGGGCTTCAAGTTCAGAGCAACGGTCTGTCACACACTGTGCATCTCTTGGATATCATTAACAAGTTGTTTGATAATTACTTCCTAATAAGTTTTGAATCCTTTGTTAAAATCATTCATTTAAACTTCATAAAACTGTCATACAAACCATGGTTTTTAATGTCTTTAAGTCCCTTTTTCATGAATAAAACATATACACATTTAAGGGTCCTCAAGTCTGTACTTTAAAACAATTAGGAATTCAACAAGTATGATCTGAGGAAGTGTTCAATTAATGTGAGTTTGTGGCTCCCAATTCTTCTGGATTTCTTTTTGACATTTCCATGCATTGCAACTCTCAAACCCAATGACGGGAAGCTCAAGAATTCCTGCAAATCTGCGTGATGACAGAGTAACAGCAGCTTCGTGTTCACTGGGTCGTTGTGAGGGGTGGCTTCCCTGGCTCTGTCTGAGATGTGATGTTGGATGACGCCCAGCAGCACCGTGCGGAGAAACAGAAACCATCCTGAATGAAGATGGGAAATGTCAACAATGATAGAAAATGGAACAATTTCATAGAATCATGGAATGGTTTGGGGTGGAAGGGACCTCAAAGCCCATTCAGTTCCAACCCCCCTGCCATGAGCAGGGACACTTTCCACTGGATCTGGTTGCTCCAAGCTCCAGCCTGGCCTTGAAAATCTCTGGGAATGGGGCAGCCATGACTTCACTGGACAACCTGCAGCCAAGGGACATCAGAGTTTTTGCACAGAGTGCCATGTGAGAGACGCATCAGGCTTTCACATCAATGAAAAAATTATTTTCCACAGCAAAGGATACAGGATGTCTTTTCAAGAGCCGCTTGTTCCTGAGCCTCTGCCCTAGCTTGGGAGAGTTTGTGTACCCATGACAGAAAAGAAGCAGGTGCCTTGTACTTTCCTGTACACTGTAATCCATCCCATGTAGGCATTGTCTCCATCACCTTTCCTGCCCCTCTCAGCAAATCCAAAGAACTTCAGTTCATACCATGGAAAAAAGGATATCAGGGCCTTTTGCCTTAGCTTTGAAGGCTTTGTAAGATGGTTGTAGTCCATCCATGTATGATCGGATAAATCAGCGCAGCAGTGCTTATGGCATAGCGGGGAGGTTGGTTCTAAGGTTCGTGGTGAACCTGTCCATTAGCTCCCCACACACTCTAAACAGTCTGGGTGCTAAACTAATTGCTCCTCAGTCTCAAAACCCATGGAAGATGGACTGCGTATGTAAAAGGAACAGTGCCCTGATAGAAAAGTTTCACTCGTCATTATCACAATCCACCTAAAAGCATGACCCAGCTGGGACCTGCCTATAGGCATGGGAAAAAAATCACATCATCCTCGGAGTCTTTATAGCCTCAGGACCAGCACCCTTTCTTCTTTGGCCTTTGCTGGGAAGTAGATCTCACCTGTTTCTGTGACCATATTGTGGCTCAGCCTCCTCCCAACCACCACATAAGGAGAATAAAGAAAGCTGGTGGGTATCTGCCTGGTGCAGATGTCAGCCCACAGCTCGCAGAGTCCTGCCTTCAAAAACTCAGTGCACACAACTGCTCTGCATCACCACGAGCAATTATCTGGGAGGCTGAGGCATTGAGAGAGCCTGAAGCCACATCAGATAAAAACCTTTGTGCCTGGAAGGTGTGTTTGTCTGTGGGCTCCCCTGGATGGAGGCTGGCGATGTTTCACTTGGCTGCCAGCTTGGACAGCTCTCCGTGTTCAATGCATCCCACGCTCTGTTTTATTACACTTCAAACCCACTTTGTTTGCAAAGGAGGAAAAGCTGTCAGAGGCCATTAATCCAAACAGAATTTAATCTCTCAAACAGCATTTACTCAGGCAGAGCTGTTAAATCTATATATTAAAAAACTGTTGACAATTAATTAAAATGCTTCTCTGCTAAAGTGTGAATGGGGCTGCTCTTCAGGGCATTGTCATGTGTATCAACATCCTCTCCCTGGGACACACAACTCTGCTTGGAGGAGAGGCAAAGCCACCGCCTTCTCACCAGGCGTTTCTGTGCTGGCAGCACTGCTGCATCCTGGCAGCAGCGTCACTGAAAGGATGGTCATGGGAAGACAAAATTCTGGATGATGCAGATGATGGAGAGCATCACAACCCTTACACAGCAAGGCTGCAGCTTGGAAAAGGTGAGACTGAAGCCCAGAAGCTTATCAGCTGGCTTGAACAAGGCTTAGAGATGCTGAAGGTGTTGCCCAGTTAGAGATGAGAACATAGAATCATAGTTTGGATATGACAGGACCTGAAAGATCAACGGATCTGGGAGCATCCTCTGCACAAAATGGTATTGGGGGGTATAGAGAACATAGAGGAACACAACTGCAAGAGATGGTCCAGAAGTCCCCCTGAGCACATGATGTTTGGACAAACAAGATACGGCAATAAGGACACACAGTCACCTGTGGTGTTTGAGAAGATCTCAGACAGACACAGACCAAGAATTATGTGGCTAAGCATTAGGATAAGTCACAACCTGGTGGGAAAGGGAAAATCTCACAAGCCTGTGTGATAAGACGCAAGGGGTCTCCAGCACCGGTGGAAATGTACTGGGCAGTACTGGGCTGTGCTAATGTCAGCCACTAATGGTTAATGGTACATCTGGTGGGCGAGACCTGTCCAAGGAGCAAACTGGAAATGACGGTTACTTTGTGGAAGGCTGGCCAATTACAGTTTCAAGGGCTTGGCTCTGAGTGCTTCCTGAAAAACCGCAGCCTCTCATCTCTGCAGTGCCTCTGTGAAGAGCCCATAAATCATCTTCCCCATCACCATGTGATCTGGTCACCTCCTCTCACAGCTCCCTGACTTGGTGACACAGCTTTTTGCATAGCCCTCGTAGGCAAGGACACAGCTTCTGCCTGCCTCAACATCAAGCCAGAGGCACCAGGTTCTCCTGCAGCCTCCTTCCTGCCCAGATCCCTCCTAAGGATGCTGAGCAGGTGAGCATCGTTGCCACCACATGTGCCCATTATCTGCACTGCCTGCACAGCACAGCAAATGATACGGTTGCATGATATCTGTTCGGATAATGGGCTGCCAGTGCCTGCTTGAATCCATCAAAGAAGAGGGAATTTCTTAATTTTTTTTAAGAAAAAATAGTGTTAATGAGCTTAATTGTCTCCCTGAAACAACTGAGTGATTATCGCGCTCAGAGATAAGGAAAGGGAGGGAAAGTAGGTGTAGATTCAGCACTTCTGAAGGAAGACTCTTGAGAGCTGCCCAGCCTCAGAAAGAGCTTGAGCTGGATTTTATAATGAGGTTTTGCAGAAACATATCACTGATTTTTCCTTTCTTTTTCTCCCGTGCAGAGTTTAGAGTGAGTGACAGCAGGACAGAACAGTGCCCAGGCACAGATCGCTTTGTGTGTTGTGTTATTCAATAATAATCAAAGCGCTCACCCACTTGAAACCAAATCTCTCCAAATGAAACAGTCCTGCTTGGCATGTGGGATACAGCTCTGCATGCATGCACTGAAATGGAACAGATTTCCAACCTGAAAAAGCTTTCTTGTCTTTCCTATTATTATGAAGTTTAAGTCATTGGTCTCATGCTATGCAGAGTTTATGAACAGATATAGTTTAAAGAAGCTTAATGTGACTAGGAAAATATTTTAGACTATAAAAATCAAGATTGGGAAGATTCTAGGACCAATTATTCTGTTCCTCAAATCAAAATTCACTGGTGTTTGTGCAGATTCAATAAGAAAGCATTCTCATCCATGCTGCCAGTCCTGTTGTTGCAATAAAACTCCAGATGCTGTTTCCTCCGGCTGCTCTTGCAAACCATGGTGTTGGCTTGGCATCAGCACAGCTGGTTTGGCAGGAAAAGGTGGGAATGAACTGAAATGTTTGCTAATATTAAAATAAGCTTGTTTCATTGCAACTTCCTAGAGCCTCCCAAAACAAAAGCAGTCCCTATTTACCAGCTGAAGGGCAAGCTTCCAAAACAGAAGCAGCATCATTTTCAGCTCCCAGGAGGGTTCTACAAACAACACAGACAGAAATACATTGCAGGAGTGCCCCCAGGTCTTGGTTGTCCACCAGCGTCTTTGTGCCCATGCTATCTTGCTCTTCAGATGTTTGTAAAACACTCCACTAGTTCAACGAGACATCTTGGCCACGAGCACTCTCTTGTCAGTAAACCCAACCTGATGTGAGCAGGCACATTTTCTTATTGCAGCTTTGACATCGACTTGTGACAGTAATAGGGAGGTTTCTCCAAATCTTTCTGCAGCCCAGGAATTCAACTAGCCTGAGTACTAGTTCCCCTTCCTAACATAGATATTCAGAGTAGTTCCTGATGTCCCCTGGCAAATAGGACCTTCTTGGTGAGGCATCCAGGCTGTGGCTGCCAAGGGAGAGCGAGGAGGTGAGGCTCTGGAGCACTCATTTAACCAATTAAAATGAGTCTTCTGGGAAGCAAAATCCTGTATGCTACTCCCTGCTTCTACATTGAAAAATCATTAGATAAGATGCAAAAAGGAGTCAGGAGCACCTCACATCCTAGAGGCTTCCCATCATCCAGGCCTGTTTCTTCATTCTTTCTCTGGCAATGTGACTCTCATTATGCATTTCTGGACCAAGGCTCAGCTTTGGTTTGGTGAGACTCAAGATAGAGTCTCACCTCTATCTTCTTCGGATCCCATCAGATCAAAGAGAGATTAAACCCATCTGTTTGCTTGTGTAGCTTTAGGTTCTTCTGCAGTTGGCCCTTTCTCTGCCGTCCTTCACTCATTGAACAATAAATGTGGCCCTCAAAGTGGTTTCAGAGCGCTTCTACCAAAGGGAGACACCACAATGTGAAGTTGCCTCATTTGCAAGTCCTAAATAGCTGGAAGGAGGAGACAGATGCTAAGCGCTCAGTGCAGCTGCAATGAAAGCCTGTTGCTTTTTTTACCAACAGACTTCAGGTGTCTGTGTGATTTATCCATCCCATCAGCGCTAGGAAAGCCTGCTGAATAATCTTCCACGGACTGACCTCACTTGTATTCTTTGAATGCAAAATTATCCTTTCTGCCTTTAAGGCTGCTGCTGCTGCAAAATCCTTCCCAGGACCTTCTAAAGGCTTCAGCATCAGCAAAGGTGTCTTTTCAAGGACCACTACCTCCTGGAAGCACTGGCATACGGCGACCTCATTTCCCAGCCATGCAATGGCTGTGCAGAAGCAATGAACCTCCTAAACTTTAACTGCTGATCTAAAGTGGCTGGAAAGGTATCATTAATTAGGAACTGCGCTGATTATACCTTGTTCTTTCAAGGCCACAAGCAGAGCTGAGCAGAGCATTTAAAATGAGTCATTTAATAAATTAATTAATTTCAGTAGAGTTTGTGCTGTCCAAATGCAGTGAAAAGATTAGATCGATCCCGTATCCAAAGTCGTGCAGTTATGATTTCAAGTGGTCTTATGCTACAGTAATTTTATCATAGCAGGCAGAATTCACTGAATCGTGGAATAGTTTGGGTTGGAACGGACCTCAAAGCCCCTCCAGTTCTTCTTTCTTACTAAAACCAACCCCATTTCCTCTCTACCGAAGCAAACGTCCACTGGCTTCGCTACTGAATGGATCTGTTGATCATGTGCTGCATCAGAGACAGAGTGCTTTTCACCAGCCGTAAATAACTAAGAGCGGTCTTCATGCAGGTGAAGGTCTTTTGCAGCTTCTGAGTGTCCTTTTTATTTTATCCACAACCCTTGGAAAAAACACAGTGTGGAAAGAGCTCCTATCAGCTTCCAGCACGGCGTGGAAAGCTGTTCTGCCCGCAGTGAAGCTCAGTTTCTTGCACCATGCTATGAAAGTAGCAGTCACTCCTGGGAAATAGGGTTGGGCATCTGGATTTACATCCTCAGGTTTATCAATTTTTCTTCTAAATGGGTTCTTACACAATGATCGCCCCAGACGTGCTCAGGTTCTACCCAGTAATGCATTAAGCAGCGCGATTAATAGTCATGTGTTTATTCTCTCATCTATGCAGAAGGAGATCTGTGTACTTTGCAATGTATTATTTTTCCGAGTCTTGTTTTACTCAATAATATCCATCCTTAGTGGGACTTTCAGTCTTCCAAAGCCTTGAAATGGAAATTCCCTGTATTCTTCCCAAAGCCAGAGGACCGAAAATACCAAAAAGGCTTCTGGTCTCTAATGTCATTTTCTATTCAAACACAAACTAGAAGGTAACTTTTGAAATAGAGAACGTTCAGCTCTGCTGTGCAAAGACAGAATTTGAATAAAGAGGCTTGAAAACAAACCTGTTCTCATGTCATGCTGATAACCTGGGAAACAGAATCCCACCCCTGGCTGGGAGGTAGAGACCCCATCAAGCTCCTTACTGACAGGTTTGTGACAGAGAAGAAGCTGCTCAGACTTTGGAGGTACCTCTGGGAACCAGTGTTCTCCAGCTTTTTTTTTTGCATGAGTGCAGACGCCGGGGAAGGAGGAGGGGGGATCATAGGGAGGGATAAATAAAAAGGAAACCATAAAACTGAAAAGAGTTTAAAATATGCTGGAGCAGTGGGAGAGGCAAGCGCTTGGCAGGGGCCGGTGGACAGGAAAGCTAATGTCACTCTGTGACTGCAATGGTGCCCAGGGGATGAGAAACAGGTTCCTGTGATCAGCTTTGCACGTAATATTAATTTTTTTAATATGTTAATCCGCCGGGGGTGGAACAGAGGTATGGGAGGCACAGAGCTCTCAAAGGGGAGTCCAGGGCTATTACATCCTTATACAATTAGCATGTAGCCCTCCGCGGGGACCAGCCCCACTGCATTTAGGAAAGGCAGGCAGAACAATGAGCTGATTTAAGGCAAATGTCAGGGTCCAACTGCAGCTGAACACTGAACACTTCATTTTTTTTTAGGTTCCACGGTTAACTCCTTCCTCCCTTGACAAAGACCTCAACTCTGGGTCACAGCAAGCCCAGCACATTGTGCTTCAGGAGCTCATCTTGCCCAAAGGGTTCTCAGCATGTCTCATAGAATCACAGAACGGTTTTGGATTGAAAGGGACCTCAAAGCCTCTCCGGTTCCATCCCCCCCTGCCACGGGCAGGGACACCTCCCACTGGATCAGGGGCTCCAAGCCCCATCCATCCTGGCCTGGAACCCCTCCAGGGATGGGGCAGCCACCACTGCTCTGGGCACCCTGGGCCAGGGCCTCCCCACCCTCACAGCAAAACATTTCTCCCTAAGATCTCATCTCAATCTCTCCTCTTTCAGCTGTAAACTGTTACCTCTTGTCCTCTCCCTGCACTCCCTGATCCAGAGTCTCTCCCGGGGTTAATGGGATAAAACTAAATAATCTTCAATATTCATATGAAAACCCAGAATCTCTGGGCAGGATTTCATCAAGTCCTGCTTCTGCAAAATCAAACATATTGAGAAGACTTCAGAATTGTAACTTTTCTGGACGACATCTCCCATCACCTGAGTAGCCTGTTAGAGAATAAGGCATCTAGGAGATCTACTGCAATTATATATCCTAGTTCTTTACTAGTTGTGCAGAAAGTCAGGAGGAAAGTTGTGCTGTGGAAGCTAAGCATTTCATTTTACAAGTGTCATAGCATGGTTTGAGTCAGAGGGGACCTTAAAGTCCATCCAGTTCCACCCCCCCTGCTAAGGGCAAGGACACCTCCCACTGCATCACTGTACTAGCACTGTTTCCCAGGATGACCTCCCCTTCACTTTGTCACACTGCATTAGAATAATTCAATTTTTATCTCTGGGATTTTGGTTCAGTTCATCTGTGCATTTAAGACCCGGCAGTAATTTTTTTTCCCTCCTGTTTTTTTCCCAGGATACATCATGAAGTCATACAAAATTGGTATATCAAAAAGATGATGATACATAAAACAGCAGCCCATTCCACAAACAATAAAAATAGGTAAAACTCAATACACGGCACTTCCAAGTAATTTCAGCTGCAATTCCAAATTTAGTGTCTTGTTTATTTATTCGATTGATGACAATAAACATCCCCATTCTCTTTTGCTGATTAATCTATCTCTCAAGCAACGTTAAGTTTCTCTTCTCTGGAGACTCGCAGGGTCTACAGAGGCCTGGTGGCACCCCACCAAATTCATCACTTAGCAGTGCAGGACCTGTCACACATTTATCTCCCCACCAGATCAAGAGATGTGCTCCATCTGGATCGATATGAAAGGCACAGCACAGCACAATGTCAAGATTCGCCACGCCGACTCTGACAGATGGGCAGGGACCCGTGCTAAAACATTTGGTAGGATTCGGTCCAGATATCTGCAATCTTAAAATAAACCTGGCAGGAAAATGTCAAGGGAGGGTCAGGCTGGACATGAGGAGAAGGTTCTTCCACCAGAAGGTGGTGGAGCAGTCATGGTGCCAAGCCTGACAATATTCCAGAAGCCTTTGACCGATGCCTTCAGCCCCACGGTGTGAATGTTGAGGTCATCCTGTGCAGGGACAGGAGTTGGACTCCATGATCCTTGTGGGTCCCTTCCAACTCAGGACAGTCTTTGTTTCTATGGTCTTGAAATAAGTGTAATAATTCACTGTCCCTTTGCTTCTTAGAGGATTCCACGGTAATCTGAGGCACCAGGAGCTCTTGCTGCAAGCCCTCACTTAATTTAGCATAGATCATGAAAGAGCTCATTCACAGTAAAGATTAAAAAAATGAAATACATAGGGTTTTATTGAGAAAGAAGTCCAAAAAGATAAATGCTGCCCATTACAAAGACAGCTGGGGTAAAAGTAGCAGGATTGCTCTTATGTCCTCTGTAAATATCCAGGCTGGTAGGACAAATGCAATAAACTGCCTATTTCTCTCCCAGAGCACCAAGCCTTCAGACAGTAATTGTTGGTACCCCAGAGCCTGCCCATTCCACGGTTACAGCCCAGAAACGCTTCAATTTGCATCCTCCTAGATAAAAACACGGCAACTCAGCAGCTGATTCAGCTATAAAGTCTCTCTCAATAAGTTATGAAAAGAGGACTGGGGACCTGCATTTTTCTCATTCCTACCCTTCCCCATTTTTTTTTTCCTTTTTAATAAAACTGTGTTTATGACGGTGGATAAAACATTTCTGTCATCTTTACTAAAAGCCTTTACTACCAATCAAAAATGAGCGGTGAATGGATAAAGTGTATATCAAAGCACAGCTTGGAAAGTGGGCATTTCA
This sequence comes from Cuculus canorus, assembly GCF_017976375.1. Lineage (NCBI taxonomy): Eukaryota > Metazoa > Chordata > Aves > Cuculiformes > Cuculidae > Cuculus > Cuculus canorus. Next base: position 11,599,072 of record NC_071417.1, read on the forward strand.
GTGAAGCAGCATTTATGAGAGGTGCTGATGACGGGAGATTACATTTTATATCAGGATATATTTAAATTTAGCTGGAATTAACCCTACATCTGCACTTCAAAATCTTCCAAAGGCATCAAGGATTCTTGATAGGTATCTGAGTAAAGAAAGTTGCCACCTGTAGAAGAGATTTGATATTAAAAAAATAGCAAGAGGGGCAAATTTTTTTCCTACGGAAAAAAGCTGCAGGAATTTTGACTGGAATTGATTTTTTTTCCTGTTCTTTCTTGGTCTCTGGAAGCTGAAATGACAGTATTTCAGGAATCGCACAATCTGCTTCTTGCTCTACTAAAAGCACTTCATTTATTGAAGTATTTCTGTATATGCCGTGAGAGTATCTTCCTGCATCTTGACGTATGGACAGAGCCAGGAGCTGCAAACAGTTGGTTATGCTCTACCCTGCAAAGAGTTGCACAAGCTCTCATGGAAAGGCAGCTGATGGTGGGTTTTAACCATGAGGTTACAAAATATTCCTGCAAAGAGCTTTGAACACCCACTGGCTCAGATGCCCAGAATCATAGAGTCACTGAATGGTTTGGGTTGGAAGGGACCTCAAAGCCTATCAAGTTCTACCCCCCTGCCAAGGGATGCCCCGCCCCGCCTCAAGGTGCTCCAAGCCCCATCCAACCTGGCCTTGAACCCCTCCAGGGATGGGGCAGCCACCACTGCTCTGGGCAACCTGGGCCAGGGCCTCCCCACCCTCACAGCAAAATATTTCTTCCTAAGATCTCATCTCAATCTCCCCTCTTTCAGCTCAAAACCATTCCCCTTCATCCTATCCCTGCACTCCCTGATCCAGAGCTCCTCCCCAGCTTTCCAGGAGGCCCTTTCAGCACTGGAAGCTGCTCTAAGGTCTCCCCACAGACTTCTCTTCTCCAGGCTGAACAACCCCAACTCTCTCAGCCTGTTCTCATACAGGAGGTGCTCCAGCCCTCAGATCATCTCCGTGGCCTCCTCTGCACTCACTCCAATGGCTCCATGTCCTTCCTGTGCTGAGGACTCCAGAACTGGACACAGGGCTCCAGATGAGTTCTCACCAGGGTAGAGTAGAGGGGCACAATCCCATCCCTGCTGGTCCCACTGCTTTGCATGCAGCCCAAGATACATTTGGCTTTCTGGGCTGCAAGCATGAATTGTCACCTTATATTGAGCTTCTCATCCACCAGCAAGATAATTTGTGCATCTTAAAGTCAAGGAAGGAGGAAAAGCTAAAGGCTGGGTCTGAAATTCACCTTTTGCAAAAAGTCCCTTTCGTAGAGGCCAAATTCTTCAGCCCTTGCTCCATCCTAGTCCTGTGTACCTATGTAAGTAATTCCAATTAACGAACACGCTCATGTTCACCCCTCGTACCACTGTTTTGTGGGCCAGGTTTGCATCTGGAAATCTTCAGGGACACATCCAGAAGAGAGGTCCTCCTTTTTCTGGAGTATGAGAGCCGGTCCATGAGTCATCTGCAGAAGACGCTGGGTCTGAAATGAACTGTGGCTCATTGATTTTCCTGATCACTCAGAAATCATCTCTCCTTCCTTCAGGTCAATAATCCTTTTAAGCCCTGATTGCTGTTTGGGGAGAACTTGGAGACAAAGTTCATTTCCCGTTACCAGTCCTGGCAATTCGTGATAATTTTTGCTTTCACTGGAGAAGCGCAGAGATCTGAGCGAGATCCTGGCAGGCTGAGTTCAGCTCAGAGGAACCAGAAGATTAACCTCATCCCCCTTTAATGATGCTGGGATTGTGTGTCTGGTAATTAAGCCCCGTGCTTGCTTCTGCCTCAGCAGACGTATCGCCGCCATCGGCACTGCAGCCACTCCGTGCCTCCCTTTGATGTGTTTTTGCTGCAGCAGGAAAGTTGGTGTGCGAGGCTATGGGGCCATCTCCAAGCCTCCCTCATTACACCACATCCCTTATCAATAATTCATTCCCCTGCTCCCGTCCGAGGCGCGGGCGAGTCTATTTGTAACTCAATACTGCCCTTGTCAATAAGCACCTGTGGTTATGTATTATTCTCCTTGCAAGGATGTACAAGACTGTAACTACAGAAGCGAAACCTCAGAAGGAGACAAAACACAAACTCAGCTGAAAAATTGCCTCCTCTCAAAGCAGCAGCGATGGACTGGGTGCACCACAATTAGTGGGTGCAGGAGAAAACTCCATCGACTTGCCCTGCTGTTGGACATTCCATCTAGAAATATCCATCTTCAAGTGAAAGGACGGAAAAGATCATCCTCTCTGAGCACTCCTGTATCACAGACCTTTGCTGCCATCCCAACACCTGAAGGTTAAATATTTCACTCCTCCGATATCACTTTGTACAGCGTCAATGAAGAACAGGGGGATGCGAATCCCCATCGCTACCCCTGCACCCTTGGGAAGCTGCTTAGGAGCAGAGAAAGTGAAACTCACTGCCAGACAAATTCCAGCGACACTGATTTCAGCTTCCCATATAAATAAGGGTTGAAAGATCAAGCACCTGCTGAAGATTAAGTTGAACAGGAGCAATTTAAATAATGCTAAGAAGAGAGCAGAGGAGTAGATAAAGATAATTAAGTGCTACTGTTGTGATCCGTTTGACATGCAGAGAATAAGAAACCAGAGTTATTTCTTAATAAAAATAGAACTCCTCCCGGATTTGATCCTGCTGCCTTCAAAACCTTAAGACAAATACTGTTGGCACTAAATTAAGCAACGAAGTCTTTCATTAAGCACCACCCATGGGAATGTAAAGATGTTCTTGGAGAGTTGAAGGAAGAAGCCTTGCTCTACTCATGCAATATAAACAGTAATGAAAAGATGGAGAAATATATCCAGGATATATAATCCACAAAACAACAGAGACGTTTGCAGTAGGTCCGAAAAGCAATCAAAAAGTGTCACAAAACAAACCTGGTGTTACTGAGTTGTGAGGTAAAGACGGTGGCGGTCTTCATTAAGTAAAATAAATCTGCAGGTAAGGAGGGAACAAAACACTGTAAACAACAAAGTCACCACAGCAGCAGCAGTAGAGAGGAACATCTCTGTAAAACATTTCCAGGTCTCAGGGTCTGGCAGAAAAGCAAGGAAATTTTTCATTCTTCTGTCAGAGAAGAAGGAAAAAATTAGTTTGGCTGCATGTATTTTTGAAAACAGACAGAGTGGCACTTCCAAAGTGCTTTGTTCAATGAACCCAAGTGGATGGAAGAGGAATGTCACTGTTTCATTGGAAAGCTAGAACTGTGTGTCTTCTGTTTTCCCTGCTGGTAATGGTTCTCACTCCATTGCAGGATGGTTCCCAGATAATGGCAACTCATTTTCCTATTACCGATCACACTAAAACCTCTAATTTCAGCATCGCTCCTGGGGAAGGCAGTGCTGTTGCTATCAGTATCAGACTCCGTAGCCATTATAAGCCCGATGTAGTATTTCTGACAAAGCATATTACAGTGAACGTAGCTGCAGCATAAACAGAACTGAGGTTGACAGAGCAATTTTCGCTTCTTTTCTTGTAATACTCCTTTCTAATTATAGTCCCTGCTGTGTGTTTTCTTCTTCTCGATACTCACAACTAAGAGGAGAGCCAGAAGAGGAACCAGGGTCTTTTCTCTTTACTGCCTGTAGTATTTTGTTTCTTGAGATTAAAACTAGCTGGATGGTCTCTCACCTGTGCTGTAGCCAAGAGCACTGGCATCTTCTTCCAAAGTAACAGGCGATGGGATGAGAGGAAACAGCCTCTGGTTGCACCAGGGGAGTTTTAGATTGGATACTAGGAAATGTTTCTTTACTGACAGAGTGGTGAAGCCCTGGCAGAGGCTGCCCAGGGCGGTGGGGGAGTCTACTTCTCTGGAGGGGTTCAAAAAACATGTAGACATGGCAGTTCAGGACATGATTTAGTAGGTATGTTGGCTTTGGGCTAATGGTTGAACTGGATGATCTTAGAGATATTTTCCAACCTTTATAAGGATTCTAAGAGCCATCTGAAAGTGCAACCAGAGCCAAAGTTGTGCCAGTTCCGTGCCAAATTCAGCTCTGGCATAGGTAACATAGGACAGATCTCTTTGGATTAGGTATGCAAAAGGATGAGGACACTCCGGTGGTCATTATAGTGGTACATTGGACAACCGCAACAAAGACCCTCTCAGTGTGCCATTGCTACCCAGAAAATAGAAAGAACAGAGCTGTCCCGAGACAGCCTTATCCTTTCTTTCATTTGAAACTTTCCCTACAGATGAAGTCAAGGGAGAGCAGTGTGGAGAGCCGAGGAACTAGTTAGAGAAGGACCTCAATGTGAAAGCCTGGGAAAGTCAAGATCCTCAGGGAGGGTGGAAAGATTGCATTCACTTTTGAGACTCAGCAACCACGTGGTACCACTAGTACTGTGGCCCAGGGCTAGCGTTGTATTTATGGCTGCATACTGACAGGTCCTTTCGCAGCCTGTCCACAGCCACCCCTGGATCCATGCTTTCCCTCATAATTTCTTCGGGATGGCTAATTTTAAGAAGCATCAATGAGTCCTCAAGGAAGGTTCCTGTATCTAAAGTCTTTGTGATGTAAATACATGGTAGTGCTGGAAAAGGATTCTGGATTCACTAGATCATCACATGGAGGTAGGGCCAGTGAGATAAATACATTGCAGACTCTTCCCAGGTCCTGGGAATGGAAATCCATGTTTTCTAGATAGAAAGGAAAGCCGCAGGTGGGAGTTACCTCTTTTTCCAAACAAAGCATGTTAGACTGCGTCTGTGAGAGGGATCTTGTCTTACAATTAAGGGTGTGGGGAAGTGCAATCCAGATGAGCTGAAGAGCAAGAATCAGGGGGTGCGATAAGGATGGATGCGACCCATGTAACTCTGGAAATAACAGACCTGTTTCTCCTGTAGGTGGTCAAGCAGAGATTGATGCTGGAGTCTGTCCTCGCACACACGCCCAGCAGCCTTCACAGCCCACGTGTATCGCAGCACACACCATCAAGCAGAGGAAAACAAAAATTAGCAGCCTTAATTTTCATCTTCAGCATTCTGCATTCTGCCCAGGCGTCTCTGGATCCACCTGCCCTCACTTGCCTGATAAATATCAACAAACATTTCATCCAGGAAATACGAAACGCTAACCGTCTTTCCATTTTGCAGGGTTCGAACCAGACCTCATTGCTGTGCTTATCACATCTGCCGCCTTATTTTTACATCAATCTTATCAGGATTATGGCACAAAAAATCTGAAAAATCCTATTTTCTGCTTGGAAGTCAGATGTGTATGGGTAAAAGCTGTTGTTTTGTTACACGACAGCAACCTGGAATATAAGAGACTGATAAAATTCTACAAATGTAGCATTTGGAGAGTGTTAAAAATTCCTTCAAAATTACATTTTCTGATAACTATTTTTAACAGAAAGCTTTTCTTTGCAACACTTTGGGAGTCCGCTAGAAAGAAAGAAGAATTTAGGGTTTGGCCAGGGTTTTTTGCAGATTTTAACAGGACATTCCAACCGGTTCCGTGGTCAGTAAAGGGGAGAAAAGGATGTGATACACCAGCTAAAAAAGCCAGACCACTGCTTTTTGAGGGGCTGAAGTTCACCTTTAGAGACTGACATTCACACCCAGGATCCAACATCTGATTTGGCATCAGTGCTTGGTAAGGAGGGAATACCTAATAATATCTCTCCAGTAAAAAAAGCAGAGAAGGATGAACTTGGGATGTCTTGTCTGACCAGCAGCTGCTGCTGGCACCGAGCAAGCTGGCTTTGAAACTTGTTTGTTCCTCCTCTGCTGAAAGCAGATGTCTCTGCAATTAACAGGGATTTGAACAATCAAAAGGAAAACGAGAATGGAGACAGGACAAGCCACACCGTGGTTCAAAGGGATGTGCACAGCTGAGCTGCACGGATGCTCCTTTTGCCTAGTTGGATGAACAAGAAAATGATTTTCTGAGCTGGACGATGGGGCTGGTGGCCTTGATCCACTCGTTCCTCCGCCAGCAGGCAGCAGCAGCACATCTGTACCTACTTCTCTCTTTTCTTGTAAGTCTTTTTCCCCAATACCACAGAAGAAGGTTGGTAAGGTTAAGAACGCAGCAAGATTTTTGCCTCCAGTGCTGTAGCAGGACACCTGCCTGGCTGGCCTGCTTATTGCTTTTCCTCAAATCACAGCATAATTTGTGTCGGAAAGAACCTCTGGAGGTTGCCTGGTCTGACCCTTCACTCGGGGCAAGGTCATATTCAAAGTTACATTATCTTGCTCAGGGTCTTGCCCAGTCAGTGCTGTAATACCTCCAAGGACAGAGATTCCCACAGCTCCTCTGGGCTCCAGTGTTTAACCACCTCCATCCCCCATTTCACCTTATTTTGCATTAGATGCAGTGTTTCGCATTGCACAGCCTTTACAGCAACTCTTCGGACAAGAAGGCAAATTTAAGAGGGACAACCTATAGTCCCTAGATTTAATAGCGACTTGCCCAGAGCAGTGGTGGCTGCCCCATCCCTGGAGGGGTTCAAGGCCAGGTTGGATGGGGCTTGGAGCAACCTGATCCAGTGGGAGATGTCCCTGCGCATGGCAAGGGGGTTGGAACTGGATGGGCTTTAAGGTCCCTTCCAACCCAAACCACTCTGTGATTCTATGATAATGCTCCCCTACTAAACAGGACAGCATTGTGTTTAGTCTGATCTGTGTATGAGCTGCAAGAAGTCTCAGTGTTATCGCAATGTCCATTTGACCATGTCTGAGCAATCCAGGATGCTATAACTCTTTGTCTTGCTAAACCACATGCTTTTGGAGAGCTCAGAGAATCATTAAGGTTGGAAAAAGACCTCTAGGATCATCAAGTCCAGTCATCAACACAAAACCACCATGCCGACTAAACCATGTTCTGATGCGCCCCATCTACATATTTTTTAACACCTCCACAGATGGAGATTTCTTCCCTGAGCTCTCTTGATCTAAAATGAATTGCTGCTTCCACTCTGGGTCTTCTTGATGATCTTAAAGGACGTTTTCTGTGATCCTTGGTGAGAGCAAATGCTGTGTCTGCAGGATGGTGCCAGGTGTTTTCTGTGGTGCAGAGCAATTATTCTAACACAAGTTCTTGGAGCTCAGAAAATTGTAGAAAAGCATTTCTCTCTATCAGGAACTACTACACAGTCTTCTGGGTTAACAGAGGCTTCTGAGGTTATAGAAACCATCATATGTCTGATTCTTTAGGTGTCTATACCCCTTTGAAATTCTTCAACAGATGGAGGGTGAAGCCCTGAATCAGTTGGCCCCGAGACAGCAAATTTCTCAAAGTTCCTGTGGAAATTTGCAAGTCTTGTTATTTGTAATAAAAAACCCTGGGATACCTGAGCTCTCAGTCAATGCCTCCCTTGACTTTTTCGAAGAAAATTGCCAGAAAAAGACCTAATGATATCATTTCATGCATCATTCTGATGCATGTTCAGTGCTGAACATAATGGCTAGAAGTCCCCTTGCTCAAGGGTAAATTTATTTCGGGGCTAACATCTGGCTACAGACTAATCTTCCTGCAATTTGCCAGTTGCTGGCATGAGCGAAAAAGAGAATTATTGAGCTCTTTACCTGCTCCTATCCAATTAGGCAAAGAAAAGTTACTGAAGGTAAAAGTGATGCACTAATAAAAGATGCAAATAACTCCCTCGCAGCAGGGTCCCTCTTGCCAGGGCTTAGTGCACGAGCTGGAACTCAGAGGAGTGGTAGAAACCACTGAGAGGAACCAGGATCACCCACTCGAGCCTTATTTACCTAAGCAAGCGCTTACAGAACCAGTACAAAAAGCACAACAAGCAGGAATCAGGGTCACCCGTGATAGTGTGTTCACTAGACTTGGGACTAGAAAGACACTGAGGGGCTGGACGGTGTCCAGAAGAGGACAATGAGGCTGGTGAGGTGTCTGGAGCACAGAGGTTATAGTGGATGAGAGACCTGAGGCTGTTTGGAGAAGAGGAGGCTGATCCTCATTGCACTGTGCAGCTCCTGGAAAGGAGACTGTGGTGAGGTGGGTGCTGGACTCTTCTCCCAAGTAACAAGTGATAGAATGAGAAGAAATGGCCTCAGGTTGTGCCAGGGAAGGTTTAGATTTAATATTGGTAAAATTACTGATGAGGTGGTGAAGCCCTGGCAGAGGCTGCCCAGGGAAGTGATGGAGTCTCCATCTCTGAAGGGGTTCAAACAACAATTGGCCATAGCACTTGGGGATGTTCTGACCCAGAAGTCGAGTTAGATATCAAACCTCTTCCTACAAGAATACTGGAAAGGTAAAGTGCTTGTATGGGTGTTTTGAAGACAAAGAAATCTCTTACCTTCATGTTATGCACCACACAAAGATGAGATCAGGGGACAAGTGTATATTGACCCTGTATGACTGAGCAGAGATGAAACTAGAATGGCAGCTCAAGTGTGCTGTCTGTGTGAAGCTGCATTATGATCCTGCAGATCATAAAAGTGATTTCCTCCCCAAACAGAAGCAGACAGGATCATCTCTGTCACTTCCAGCAAGGCAGAGCCACTTCCACCACCTCCACTCCGGCCAATCCAGACCAACACACCCATTATCCCTGTCCACCCATGGACAGGCAGGTCCTGGGTCACTGAGCTCAGCCATGGAGCACTTTGAAAGATAAGGAACAAGTCTTCAGGCTTGGAATTCTTGCATACATTATCTTTATGCCCTTCTTCAGTGTCCTGCAGTCCATAGATACATCAGTAATTTTAACCCCCAAAGGAAGACCCTAAGAAAGAAGGAAACTGAGGCTTGAGGAGCAAACACAGCCGGTGCTCAGTAATGCAGGTATATTGCTACAGGGTGCGTGTTTTATAACTTCCTTCTGAGCCTTGCTCCCCATAATCAGATTATGAAACCTTAGAATCAAGTTAATGCAAACAAACAGATCATGTGGAGAGCAATAAAAATAAAATATCATAATAAAAACCTAAATAGAGAACATATTCAGTAAACAGAATGCTGTAAACAAACTAATGTGTCTCTCTGCGACAATATTCAGATAGATATAGAAGAGCCCCAAGAGATGGCATGAAAACACAGCTGTTCTCTTGTTGTGTTAGGTGAGAAGTGAGAGGAGGGACACGACTGCAGCACAGCTTTGAGGGCTCCAGGGTCACGGTAAGGGCAGCTCTGCCCATACTCATGGAGCACGAAGGTGGTTCCTCCTGGTGTCTGTACTCCAGACTCCAGGAATGATGGAATGGTTGGACTTGATGATCCAGTAGATCCTTTCCAACCTGGTGATTCTATGATGATTCTATGATTCTATGATGATTCCAGGTGATGCTCTGACTTCTCCTCCAGCTGAAGCAAAATGATCAGCCACATAAAATGATGACCATCAGCCAGGCTGCTCTCCCCACCTCTGCAGACACAGCGTAGTGTGTGCTCAGCAGGAGCAGGAGAAGAAATGTCGTTGCATCTCTTACAGCAATTTTGAACTATCTCCACGAGCTGCACGGATGAGCCACACGGCTCAGTTAGGTACCAAACTTTATCTCTGCAGCTCTGGGACAGCAGTAAGTCATCACCCTTGGCTGGGGCATGGGCAGAGCTAGGCAGGCAAGGCATGAAATTAGCATCTCTTTGAAGAATTGTGGGGTTTAAAACAAAAGCAGAACCGTCTGTACTGTCCTCACTGCCTGCCAAAGGGTAGCAGCTCTTCTCACCACCCTTTGCTCCATCCCTCAGGGGTTGCCTCTCTTCCTTTGTTCTCATTTTAAGGAGCTCTGTTGACAGCACAAAGCTCAGACAAAACAAGGCGTTTAGATAAACATCAGCCGGAGAAAGGTCTGAGGTCACAGACTGTTTAGGGCAGCACATTTAGCTCCAGCTTTGATGATCTGCAAAGATCCGCTGAAGATCCAGGCAGTTTCTTGTTTCACTGATGCCTTTCTTCCACTCTGACTCTCCCAAGTTCTGTTCCATTTTTCTTCTCCAGGGGAAATGCTCCCTCTACCAGTGGGCAGTAGCAACCTTATTGTTTTAGAAACACAAACCTTCTTCATGAAAGTAAGTGCTTGGTCTCCTGGATGCTCTTCTCTTGAAAGGAGGTCTCTGAGTCTGAGCACATCTTGTTCTTCCAGACAAGCGCTGTGCCTATGGATCAACACAGATCAGACCAATCAGGGTCTTACCTCGATGCTTCCCTCATTGAATTTTCTCCTCCAGCTCTTCTCCAGTCGACCTTCTAAGAGCACCACGAGTTTTACAAATGTGTTCATGATTCAGAATTGTTTGACAATTCCATTTTGTTTCTCAACATTCAGCCTTAAGGATGCATGCTAATTTTCCAGCTTGAGTATTAGTCTAATCACTCACTGGAAGTTCATTCATTATCCATCTGTGTTACAAAACGCTACCGCTTTTCACCATATTCCACCCTCACAGGGAAATGTTTCTTCCTAGGATGTCTTCTCAATCTCCCCTTTTTCAGCTCAAAACCATTCCCCCTCATCCCATCCCTGCACTCCCTGAGCAAGAGCCCCTCCCCAGCTTTCCTGGAGCCCCTTAGGCAGCTATGGGCACAGCTCCCTCTCCAGAGACTGGTAGGGTAAGGGTTATTAGAGTAGGGATGATTGGACTACCCTTCCTTCCAGGGGAAGGGGGGGTTGGCTATCACACGCAAATTTTTGTTAGCCATGTAACAAAGTATGATCTGGTATTGCTATAATTCTTTCCAGGCACAATGACTGAGAAAGAGTGATGGCCCTTGTATTCAAAAGGAAGCATTTCAGCAGCTACATCATTGCTGTAGCAGTTAGCAACAAAGATGGTGGATTTTTTTCTTTCCCTAAATACATGGATTTTTCCTAATAAGACCAAATTCAGTCTGCTCGACTGAGAGAGAAATGTAAAGAAGGGCCATAGAGAAAGGAAGCCTCTGAAATATCCATTTGTGGAGTGGGTTTGTATGGTATTCTAAAGCTTTTAGTATTTCTAAAGGAAGATCAAATTTCTGTTCAAGCCGTTTTTCCGACAATGAAAATAATTTGCTACAAAAATCACCCTCTTGTGCACTTTCTCTCGGCTCTGGAGTTCTGTGATGACATGACTCAATGTTATTTTCAATTATCTCCCTTTGACAATGAAGCACAGCATTGTCCTTTGTATCAAGGTTTCAACAAGAGCCTTCGTGCTTTCATGCTGCGGTTGCAATTCAGATGTTTTCTTTTGCTCCTAATTTTTTAATAGACTCGTGCGCTGAGCCCATCTCAAAATGGAATGAATCTAATTTAGATTCAAACGAATCAAAACGAGACTTTAAAGCCTTTTTTTCTTCTTTTTTTCCCGAAGAAATTCAGCATCAAGAGAAATCTTTGAACACAAAGGAATCCCCAGGGAAGAAGATAATTTTGGCAAAAAGATTGTGCCCGTGTTCAGAGGACAAGACCTTGGGGATGTGACAGTCCACTGCTTCCAGATTACAGGACATTGGCAATGTGATAATCCACTGCCTCCAGAGGATGAGACCTTAGGGATGTGACAATCCACTGCTTTGGTCTCTGCTGACAGACGTTGTGGAAGTACCTGAAGCAACTGCTGCTATTTTGCTCTAGGAATTATCACCTTTTTTTAACCAAGAAGGCCTTCAAATGAGGTGAACCAGGAGTTTCTGTCTCCAATTCCAAGCTCCAGCTGAGTGAGCCATATGCTGAGTCCTCAGATAACTTAGGGAGAGGTTAACTCTGGGGAGAAATTCAAAACACCTCTTGTTTATGTGGCATTGTTGTTATTTTCACCTGCAAGTACCTGAAAAGCATTTACAAAGATGATGCAGACTTATTCCCAGGAGTGGCAGATGTTGAAAACAGAGGGCAGCGGCCAAGGACTGGGAGCTTCAGTTTGAACAGTAGGAAAAACCTTACGTACCAGAAGGCTGGTACAGCCCCGGGAGAGTGCTCCGGTGGTTGGGAGCATCTCAGGTCTTTAAGGTTAATGGAAATAGTCCTGTTTAGTGTGAGAAGCTGGATTGGAGACCCTCAATGGTCCTTTCCAACCAGCCCTTCCAGGTTTCTAACTCTGATCAACCATCAATAGAGACAGCCCAAGAGACCTCGAGAAAAAATAAGGGAGAAAATCATATGTTTAGGCATTACTGAAAGGCTACAAAGAATCACATCACACATACCCCCCAACAATGTCAGATTCCAACCACGGACCTCTAATTAGGAGCTATTTTTTTGCCTCATTTTCCTTTATTATGTTATCTTTCTGATAATAGGCATTTATCTCTGAGTCACAGAGGGAAGATAATATGGAAGACCAGAGACTTCCACAGCTATTTTTCTATTGCTTTTTCTGCTGCACACTCATGAAAGCCTTGCTCAGCCACTCAGACTATGTCACGGTCCTCACCTGCTCTTTCCTTGGGCACAGGCTGACCATGGCACATGGTGTCAACCATAAACTGCTCTCAGAAATAGGTTCCAACTCCTCCGCAATTCATACACGATACTGGTGTCATCTTATTCCTTCATGTGTGATGATGGTCACACACGTGGCAACGGTGGCTGGTACACCCGGCTGTGCCGGCACTTTGCAGTGTTTTTCTTCTAGAGGTTGAGACAACAGCTGTAAGGAGTAGAGACAGGAGTTTCTGAGATCTCTTGAGGCATTTTGAGGTACATAAACGTGCTATATTATTAAATGTGAAACCTTGTAGGACTGGGGACATCTCACCAATACTTCTAGTTGTCCAAACAGGCCTTCTCAATGGTCTCACGCCTGTGCTCTTGGCACACAGCTTGCTTAAGCTCCTGTTCCTCTCCTCGCTGACTTCCAGCTTAAGGGTCTCTCCATCTTTGTGAGCATTTCTATTGCCATCGTGCTTCATAATTGTCACCTTAAGATACGGCTGGACGGCAGACGGAGAGTTGTATCGCCGTACTCTGAGAGCTGACAGCACGTAGTGCCTCTCAGCTCAGCAGAACTTCATCATCACTGCAGAAGCACAGCTGAAATCCTCTGCTAAAGGGCAGATATCCATGCCTGACACAAGACAATCACCTCCATTATGCTTGAAACTGTTTGCTTCCTTGCTTGATTATTCTCCTATGGAGTTTTTTTCTGCAAGGAACCTTAAAATGATCAGCTTCTGCCAAAGCCTTCAGCAGAAAAACTTGACTTTTATAAGAAAGAACCAGCAATTATGGAAATGGACTGTTTTCAGTGACAAAGTGCTGATAACAACAATAAAAATGACTTTGCCAATAATTATCACGTTGTGGCTTCCTGTGTTATGATTGAAATCTTCCATGGTCCAAAGAAAAGGACCTGCTGGGCGTGCTGCATTTTTGCCGTATAAAAAGTACTGTCTCCAAATTGGTTACCTGAAAAATATTTCATGATCCCTGGTTATCTATTTAGGGGCTCTAACACCCACTGAATAGTTGTAGTCCATTCAGGAGCAAAATCGTTGCAACACATTAAGAGGAAGCAGAAATAATTGAGGTCTGGAGGGGCTGAATGCAAGGAATGATTAAAAGAGATACTCGTGCATAATGACTTGAGATGGAACATAATAAGCTTCTTGGAGGGTATATGTAACAAAAAGAAAGGATTTGTTTAGCATTGCACACTGGGGCATAATTAGAAATAATAGGATTAAATTTATGCATGGAAAAATAATCTGATTATCAGGAGTCATTTGTGGCTGTGAAAAAGGAGTAGTATCTGCAAAGGGTTAATCGGTGCTTACAAGCTGCAACATCTTCCCTCCAGGCTATTCCTGCCTCAGTGGCTCTGGAGCACTTCCAGCAGGTTGCCAAGGTCTTCCTATGATGGATCCCTTTGTGTAGAGCTGTTCAAAAAGGTTCTCTCTTCACCAGTGTAGTTTAAATTAGTTTCTTTAGTCTGCCAGCCACATCCTGGGCTGCATCAGAAGAAGAACAACAGGGGAGGTAGGAGATTCTGCCTCTCTGCTCCGCTCTGGTGAGACCCCACCTGGAGCCCTGCGTCCAGCTCTGGAGTCCTCAGCATAGGAAGGACATGGAGCTGTTGGAGCAGGTCCAGAGGAGGCCACAGAGATGGTCTGAGTGATGGAGCACCTCCCGTACAAGGACAGGTTGAAAGAGTTGGGGTTGTTCAGCCTGGAGAAGAGAAGGCTGCAGGGAGATCTTAGAGCAGCTTCAGAACAGCTGGGAAGGGGCTCTGGATCAGGAAGTGTAGGGATAGGATGAGGGGAGTGGTTTTGAGCTGAAAGAGGGGAGATTGAGATGAGATCTTAAGGAAATATGTTTTGCTGTGAGGGTGGCGAGGCCCTGGCCCAGGTTGCCCAGAGAAGTGGTGGCTGCCCCATCCCTGGAGGGGTTCAAGGTCAGGTTGGATGGGGCTTGGAGCAACCCAATCCAGTGGGAGGTGTTGGCAACCTGATCCAGTGCTGTTGGAACTGGATGGACTTTAAGGTCCCTTCTGACCCAAACCATTCCATGATTCTGTGATTCTTTTTTAGGAACATAATTGTTGCAGTGCAGAGAGGGGTCTGTTTTAATGGGCTTCTCTCTCCACAGTCCTTCAGGGACCACAGCTTCATCAGAAGGGGATGGCCCAGGACTGAGGATGGGAAGGGGAAGGAAAGGAAGAGAAGAGGGATCTCCTTCAGGAGAACAAGGGGCAGAGTGCCAGTGAAGCTGTAGAGTTTGGTGGGAGGGAGAGTACCCAGCGAAATGAATCCATAACTCAAGGCACATGACATGTTTCTGTTAGGAGGTGGATCAAAGCTGTTTCTCCTACTGAAAGACCTTGTGGAAGAGGGTAAGACAGTTGAAACTAAATGTAATGGTCTCATTAAAGTGCCGAGTGATTTTTATTCACCTAAGAATTATGTTCTTACTGAAAGACATGATTATTTCCAAGACCGCAGGCAACATCAAGATGAAGAGATGTCTGAATCTATAACAAGCCTGAAAGGCTTCACTTCCAAGCACACGTCCAGCCTGACAGCAGAACAATAGCTGACTGTTTGGTGTGTGCTTGCCTGTGTTAGGATTGAAAAATGCAGCAAATGCCCCCATGCAGCCAAAAGGGGAGAAAAATGGCCATTTTGTGCAAGCAGGAAAAGAACAGTGTGTCCCTCTTAGTTCTGTACATCAGATCTTAAGGTTGTATCCACGCGGAGCAGTCAGAATGCACCCTGTGCCTCTCACTCTTTGGTGGACCGAACGTCTAAATTGTGAACCTCACTGGGCTGCACCAGCTTCTACTTGTTGCTTGAGGGCAATCAGGAAAGAGGAGGAGGGATGGTTTACTCCAAAGCTTTCATCTGGTTATGAGACTGGGATGTCCTCAGGTCAAACTGCTGAACTTGTGAACCTGGAAGAGCTCCTGAAACCACAAGGTTGGGATGGGCATGAACAACTAGGGACTCCAGGCGACAGACTGACCTAGACTGACGATCTGGGCACAGCATCCCGTCTTCCCTGGGCCCTTGGCAATGGATTTGCCTCTCATACCTGGAATCAACCCCTGATCTCACCAAATCTTTCATTACTTTTGCGCTACCCCTGCCATTGTGACCATATCTGAGTGGTGTCCAGGAAACACCTTCAGCCGTACTCCAGAGTCTGTAGGTTCACTGCAGCCTGTGCCATCTGCTAGGCTTTTATAGCCCGTTCTAAACCCTCTGTCTGTACTTGAACCAGCTCTCTTGGTGATGTCTTTCCTTACTAGATGGGGAAAAAAAATACCCAAGGTCATCTGTCTTCCATAATCACATCACCTCCCTGTCCTCCTCTAATGAGCCAAAGAGATTGAGCTCTGAAATCACTCTGCGTAAGACATTTTCTTCAGTCTTCGAATCACTGGTTTCCTACAACCTTTCCCATCTTTTTACAGACTTTGAGAAGGTCAGGGCTGGAACTGAGGTGCATAGCGAGACCTCCTCCCTCACTGGTGGAAGGAGAGATGCACAAGATCTGTTGTGTCACTTGTATCATAACAGGAATGTACTAAATTAATAGTAGTAACACTAATGATTTGCATGGCTGGAATTATTGTGCGTTTTCAGCTCACTGATTTCAACAGGAAAAAATTCAAAATGAGAATCAGAGAATCATACAATGGTTTTGGTGGGAAGAGACCTAAAGCCAATCCAGTTCTTCTCCCCTGCCATGGACAGGGACACCTCCCACTGGATCAGGTTGCTCCAAGCCCCATCCAACCTGGCCTTGAACCCCTCCAGGGATGGGGCAGCCACCACTGCTCTGGGCAACCTGGGCCAGAGAAGCAAAACCCTCACAGCAAAACATTTCTTCCTAAGATATCATCTCAACCTCCTCTCTTTCAGCTGAAAACCGTTCCCTCTCATCCTATCCATGCACTCCCTGATCCAGAGCCCCTCCCCAGCTTTCCTGGAGCCCCTTTCAGTCCTGGAAGCTGCTCTAAGGTTTCCTCACAGCCTTCTCTTCTCCAGGCTGAACAACCACGACTCTCTCAGCCTGTCCTGATAAGGGAGGTGCTCCAGCACTCAGACCATCTCTGTGGCCTCCTCTGGACTCGCTCCAACAGCTCCATGACCTTCCTGAGGTGAAGAATTCTAGGAGAATGTCCACTAAAGAATGTATTTATATGGTGGAATAAGAAGGTACAAGTGTTTGATGCTAAAATTCATATGGTTCCAGCAGGCAGCCTTACTTCAAGGAACAAACAACAGTAATGAACAGTCTGAAAAGGGAAAAAAACAAGTTCTTCATGCCAAGACGATTCCTCACCTACAGGATGCCCGAGAGGCCACTGAGCTACTGCTCCCACAGAAGCCCCATTAGAATTTTGTACTCATAAATGATGCCTGTGTAAGAGACAGTTACCTGTTTTTGTTATCTTTCAATCTCACAAGTTTCTCTATGGTGAGGATGTCCCATCTTTTATTGAATCGATAGCCCAGAGTGGGGAGTATAGATTTTGTTGGCTTCAAGCAATAAGAGTCTAGAAGCAATCAGACAAAAACAAACAGGGGGATTTGCCTTCTCTTGTGGGGATTCATTTTTAACTCCTTGCAGCATGTTGGATCCATTCTGGTGAACGTTATGAGTAATATATTTGATCTATTGTTTCACCGTCTCTCAGGCATATTTTATTTCAGAACAATCTTCTTTTGATGTCTTAGAGGCTGCTTTGGCAGATCCCCAAAATGAATCACATCTTTCTCTAAGTATTCCCTTTTGAGTCAAGAAAAAAAAACCAAACCCAAACTTTCTTGGTTTTGTCGCAATAGGATAAAGGGTGATGGTTATAAACTAAAAGAGAAGTTTAGAGTAGATCTTAAGAAGAACTATTTTCTTGTGAGGGTGGTGAGGCACTGACACAGGTTGCCCAGAGAGGTGGTAGTTGCCCCATACCTGGAGGCATTGAAGGTTAGGTTGGATGGGGCTCTGAGCAACCTGATCCAGTGCGAGGTGTCCCATTGTAGATGACCTTGGTGCTCCCTTCCACTCCAAACCATTCTATGATTCTATGATCCTATGATTCTTGGGTGAAGTTCTGTCATGAGAATTTGGAGCTAAGATTTAATTCGTTGACACAGTGGAGAGAAAACCTTCTGTATTGTGCCTCAACACCATTATTTTCATACCAAGATATAAAATTACTCTTTCAGTCTCTCTGTCTTTTGTTGGATGAGTTTTAGGGACAGTTTTCCTCCTTCTTCTAATACAATGAGCCTATTTTGCTGCCAGCATCGTGGGACTCCAGCATGAGCCTTTGCTTTCAGGGAGAGATCAATAACATAAGATTTCAGTTATAGTTTTTAGTTATATTGCTGCATGAACAGAGAAACCCACACAAAGAAAGTCTGATGCCTATATAGGCGCTTCTTCCAGGAATTACACTTCAACAGCCGTGGCCACCTCCTGAAAAACATCTGCTGAATTTTCCACAGGCTCTTTCACCGCTCAGCACAGCCTCCAACCCCAGTTGCCTCTAAACCAAACCTACAAAATAAATCCCACTACAGGGCATGTCTTGTCAACACTGAGCTTTTGCTCGTACATAAACCCCAAATAAACAAAAAAAAAGAAGACGGAAGAGTCAATGTAAGAGTGCCATCTGGTGACACCTGCCATAACCTTATATCATCGACTGCTGCTTCTCTGCAGTGCAGAGCAGAAAATTTTAGGGACAAGATCCGTTACTATAAAGGAGTTTTACAAAACTGATCCATTTTCTCCATAAAATTGGTGAACTTACGTAGGTAACTCAAAATTGGTAGCTGAGGGCTACATACCTCAAATATCTAACCCCAAACAGAGGTGCAAAGTGCCTGTGTAATATTCATGGCCACGCATGCAAATTGAGTAATTGTCCTTGCAAATGGCTAATTAGGTGCATTGGACACGGAATTGGGATAACCGTGCACACAAATTAAGTCTGCTTTTTTTTTTGTGCTGAAGTGGTCTGAAAAGCTGTCTCCGGGTTTCTCACCCGAATTTATTCAGATATTAACATCTTGTATTTATGCAAATACCTGCCATGCTTAAATGTTTTAAAACACAATCATGACAATTGGAACATGACCTAATGTCATACTCCGCATAGCAATGTCTCTTCTTGTCCAAAAGAGGTTAATTTCCAATGTGGCCCAATTGAATCCAGTTTTTTTTACTGGGAATCTGCTCTACTTAATAACGCAGAAACCTAGGATGTTTCAGAGAGAAGTTGCTTGGAGTTGTCTATTGTTTGTGAATATTTGTACGTTGACTCCCCCTGTAGAGACTGCAGAAGACCAAGGTTCTCAATCAAAGAGGCATCGACCGGAGCTTTGGCTTTTCTTGCTGAGCCTGAACTTTACTGAAACAAATAAGCTTTGAGAGTCCTAGAGGCCATTCTGTCTGTTAACCATAAGACCCAGTCTCTCATTTGTGGGGTCAATAAGAAGCTGCTACAAGAAATCCAGGAAAATTAAACCAGTGAGCTAATTTTTTGGGTGACAACTTTTGTCCTTTGCAAATTTCTGTTCTTTAAGAAAGATGGCATAGAGCACACAGAGCTTTCCTCCCTTGCATGGCTTTGATGGGGGCCAAACAGCACTGATCCAAATCAATTGCTGGCATGGTTTGGGAATAGGAATGGTGCAGGGAGCATTCCCAAGATGCTTTCAACATGCAATCACACTGTTCAGGAGGACAGGAGACCTTGTTAGCAAAGGCACAACTCTTCCGTGTTAACTCAGAGACTGGGTAGATGCTGGTTTAGTGGACAGAGCGTTATTGGACTGAAGGACTGGATGACCTTTGAGGTCTTTTCCAACCTTAACGATTCCAATGTTTCTATGATTCTATGTCTAGGGCATCTGGACCCACAGCAGATGAGGAGCTTTGCAGGGAACACAGTGCAGGTTGCTGCCTTCTTGCTAAAATGGTCTGGGGCTTTAGACAGGTCTTTTGAGATATCATAACCCTAAAGTAGAGGGGTATTAAGGGGGCCAAAGGAAGAGTTTACCGTCCCTAGACAGTCAAAAAGTTAAAGGAGAATGTGCATCAATGTGCCAGATAGTCCCATGGCATGGAGAGGAGCAACCCCTTGTAACCCACAAGTACCCACCAGGCATGAGTGTGCACCTGACCTGCTGTACTGGAGCATCGGGTGCTGCCACTGCAGCAAACCAGCCCATTGCGATCATTTTGTCTGGCTTCATCTCTAACTCAGCAGCTTCAGTTATTCACTATCAGCATCACTCACCTCCCATTTACCTCACATGATTTTGACAGAGATCTTCACTGTTATCTGTGGGCATTTTCCTCTGGACTAATTCAGCCTTTCTATCACTAAGTTTTGTTAATGATGACAAACAACACGGTGTATCGGCTGAAATGGATTTCTGTCATTCCAGAAAATTTAGGACACAGGGATCCGCAAAATATGACCTCAATTTAAGTCCATTATTTTGTCCTCCTGGAATTGCTCAGCTGGAATAAATATCATTACCCAGACCAGGGAGACTGGTTGAGTGAGTGGATTGCAGCACACATACCCAGAGTGGAAGAAATGCAGCTAAAAACCCTACCTCTGAGACAGAAACTGTGAAAAATTGAACTGGTATTCCCAGGGGTCCAGTGAGGACCAGTGGCTAGCTGAAAGCCAACCTTTTTTTCTTTCAGTTCAGGAAGAAATTTCATGGTTGGACTGAGAAATGGCCCTGACAAAACATGACATGAAATCGATTGTTTTTCAGGAGCCAAACCACCCCAGCTAGTCTCCCCCCTCCAAAAAATATAGCTCCGCGTTAGCTTGAATATAAATATTTCCGCAACTTCATGCAATGTTGCTTGGGCAGCAGTGTGTGATGACACAACCTTATTTTTCCTGAGAACAAAGGTTTTTTTATACAGAGAAGGGGAAGGAGTGAACTTCATTTGAATTTCAGGGTTAGATTGAATCTGAGGAAATATTTCTTCACTAAAAGAGTGGTGAAGCACTGGCAGAGGCAGTGATGGAGTCTCCAGGATTCAAAAAATGTGCCAGCATCTTGCAACACGGTTCAGTTGGCACCGTGAGGTTGGACTGGATGAGCTTAGAGGGCTTTTCCAACCTCAATGATTCTATGGTTCTATGAACTTGGTCACAGGATAAATTGGGATATAAAGAGAAAGGAAAAAAACCTCTCCTCTCGTAGGTTTCTGAGAAAGTTGTGGAAGTTTCACGACCACCGTTATGGGTGACAGCAAAGCCTCGTGTCAGCTAAGGCAGCAGGTAAGCAAAGACCAGCAAAGATTTCATCTAGGAAAAAGATTAAGCAGTTGTGGCAGGAATTCAGGGCTTAATATAGAACACAACCATTGTGTTCACAGGCTGTGCAGAGGATGGTGTTGCAGAAGAGTGTACTGTTGTAAACATCTTGGTAAGCAATCAGCAAAGGACTAACAGTAGTTCACTAGAACTTGTACTAAGTGATTATAATCTGATGTAAGGAACATCTTGGACATGTGGACTGAAGAAGGACAGATTAAATCAGGCCTTGTCATCAAGATTGCCGATTTGGAGGAGAAATATAGGGGAAAAGTGTCTTTAGGGCAGACTTCGACTCACTGAATGTGCACAGTAGAAAAACTTGTATGATACAAGCACATGGAACTTTATTAAATCATTTATAGAGGGAAGTACTTGGCATGTATCCACATCATAACTTTTGTAATAAATTGAGCATGGAGTCTCCGGTTGGGTGTGCTTAATTTGTGGAAAAGCACTGAGCACTCAGACTTGCACAACTCTGAAATAAAACCGGTATCGTAGAATCACAGAATCACTTGCTTGGAAAAGACCTTTGAGATCATCAAGTCCAACCTTACCTGTCCGCTACTAAACCAGATTCCTGAACACTTCATCTACCCGTCTTTTAAACACCTCCAGGGATGGTGACTCGACTTTGCATGACATATCGGCTGTTTGCATGCCGGGTAATGAATCTGACTTTTCAGACGACATTGAGAGGGAGTTGAAGGCAGTATGTGCAGAGAGCATGGAGGTGAGGGTGGAGTGAGCATTCAAACATGAGAGGAATTCAGGAAATCAAGTGCCACAGGGGTCTTTGGCAGGAAAAAGGTTTGCAAGTGCTGAGATGAAAGGGTAGGTTCTCACTGGAATGAGAGCGAGGTTGCAGGGGAAAATATCATAGGCTATTACCCTCAGCAGAACGGAGAGAGAAAGGAGGCATTGGCATTTGTATTACAGGAAAGGGTCAACAGGAACAAGATGAAAATGCAGTGTCTCTCCTGCGTCCCTGATTTTCAATCACCAGTGGAGTTATGAAATTTGAGTTCCTACATTCTCCTTGTGGAGGTTTTGGTCACTTCTGAAGGCTGGGACAGAGAGGTCAAGGATGAAGTAGTCAATTTGTGAAAACGTGTTCACTCGGTAATAACTGTTTTTACCCAGGCTTTATAGATTGTTTGTGTGAGTTCATTCTGGTGGGCACTGTTTGACCTCAGCCTAAGAGCTGATAGAAGAGCATCTGGTACGCAAGACAGCACAAGTCACTTGGCACTGGCATATGTGATTCTTGGGGTTTCAGCTACTTTCCACGCATGGCTCACAGTAATTGTGGAGAGATACTGACCAATTGCACCTATTTTTACCTTTAATACATTAACAAACTTAGAATCATTGGGGTTGGAAAAGACCTCTAAACTCATCCAGTCTGACCGCCAGTCCAACCCCACTTGCCCACTAACCCATGTCCCCAAATGCCACAGCCACACGCTTTTTGAACCCTTCCAGGGACAGAGACTCCACCACTGCCCTGCGCAGCCTCTGCAGGGCTTCACCACTCTGTCAGTAAAGGTATTTTTCCCAGTACCCAATCTAAACCTGTCCTGGCAAAACTTGAGACCATTTCCTCTTTTTCCTTCACGTTCCTTGGGAGCAAAGCCCAGCACCCATCTCACCACAACCTCCTCTCCAGGAGCTGCGGAGAGTGATGAGGCCTCCCCTCAGCCTCCTCCAGGGTAAACATCCCCAAGTCCCTCAGAACCCCTGGGCTCCAGACCCTTCCCCAGCTCTGTTTTCTTCTCTGGACACGCTCCAGCCCCTCAATGTCCTTCTTGGAGTGAGGGGCCCAAAGCTGAACCCAGGATTCGAGGTGAGGCTCCAGTGGCACCAAGTCCAGGGGGGCAAACCCTGCTCCTGCTGGCCACCCCGTGGCTGATCCAAGCCACAATGCCCTTGGCTTTTTGGCCACCTGGGCCACTGCTGGCTCATATTTAGCCACTGTCAACCAGTACCCCCAGGGCCTTTTCCACTAGGCAGCCTTCCACTCGCTCTTCCCCAGGCCTTTCTTGGCCTACAGAAAGTTTTCTTCCAGTCAGAGGAAGAAAGAGTCTGGGAAAAATAATTTTGTGGCATAATCTTCTCTTGGTAGAAGCGGTAACAATTCACAGCCATCTACATCTGTCTCAGACTATCATTTTTCTTCATGGACTCCAGCACAGGACTGTGTGAGTGAGAGGGGAAGATGTGCAGTTGGAGGGGTGGGAGCTTCCATTTTTATTGTAATAAGCTCCTCCGAAGTGTCTCAGCAACCTGTACATAAATGTGATATATTTCCTGGGAGACTGTCTCACATGCTGAAAATCATCTTCACATTGGTGAGGTCTTGCTAATTCTTCTCTGAGCAGATGTGGCGATGTCTGAAGGCCTGGCTGTACATCACAGCTTTGGGTACTTTTTACAGAGTTGTGGGGTTTATGAAGCATGTAAATGGGCTTTTTGTAAGAAATAAGTTTCAAGATGCCATTTTCATACATCACTTTAGTACAAGGATCTGCTAGAAAAGCATTCCCTGTGAGAGCAGTAGCTGTTGGAGTTGTCTTAGAAGAGTGAGAAATCAGATCTTTGGATGAAGGAACGTAGAGGCTCTCATGTATGGGCTGTAAGGACAACATATAACTGGTGGAAAGAGATCTCATGATGAATGCAGTCCAAAAGTACAGTAACCGGGGTCTGGAAACTCAGCATTAAGTTTCTCAATGCCAAGCCTGTTTTTACAGCTGGTGCATGACTACAAAACTTAATATGGTCCATAGTGAAAAAAAGGGACATCAGTTTCTCAGTCATGCAGTCCTGTGCTGTAGTCTATGAAGACAAATGTTGGTCTGAGGCAGATGTAGATGTGTGTGAACAGTTGCAACCTATACCAAGCCAACAATATCCTGGGCTGCATCCATAGCAGTGGAACCAGCAGGGAGAGGGAGGGGATTCTCCTCCTCTACTCTGCTCTCCTGAGACCTCCACCTGGAGTCCAGCATTCAGTTTTGGAGTCCTCAGCACAGGAAGGACATGGATCTGTAAGAGTGAGTCCAGAGGATGATTGAGGATGAATGAGCCATGAGGATGATTCAAGGGCTGGAGCACCTCCCATACGAGGACAGGTGATAGAGTTAGGATTGTTCAGCCTGGAGAAGGGAAGGCTGCAGGGAAACCTTAGAGCAGCCTTAAAGTTCAAGGGGACTGTAAAGATCATCCATTTCTAACACCCTGTCATGGGCAGGGACACCTCCCACTGGATCAGGGGCTCCAAGCCCCATCCAACCTGGCCTTGAACCCCTCCAGGGATGGGGCAGCCACCACTTCTGAGAAACATGGGCCAGGGCCTCCCCACCCTCACAGCAAAACATTTCTTCCTGAGATCTCATCTCAATCTCCCCTATTTCATCTTTAAAGTGTGTTCACTGCACTTCTCATGTTCTTGACTGTATCTGGATGATGGTTGAACCCGCTAACCTGCTTAGAGCCAGAGCACTATGACCAAGTATTTAGGGTACAGGAAGATCAAACCCTTAAAGGAAAGGTTAGAATATCGTGCCCTGTATCTGTCATCAAATGACGAGATAAAAGCTCACTTGAGATTAACCAGTATGGTCAGGATTTCATACCATGTGCTCTGTAACAAGGCAGCGCAGAAGCTGGGGGCAGGAGGTCACCTATTTGCAACTGGCCAGGTAAAGTACATTCAGTAATACCCTGATACTGAAAGGTTTGATGTTGGCAAGGAATCAATTCTATATTATAACCTTTCTGAACAAGCCCTTGATGGAAACTTGGAGATTGGAGATACCGTGACCAAGACTGGAAACTCCTCCAACTTGTTCAGAGTTACAGCCGGTGTCCCGAGTGCACCAAGAGGCTCTGCAGCCCCTTGGGTTAAAGCAGGTAGATGGTGGGACAAGGTAGCAAGAGCCAAAGCGGGCTCTTCAGGCTGGTGGAAGGTGGGAGAAACATTTTCAGGTTCTGAATAAAAGATACTGAAGTATTTGCATGATTGGATTGGGAGTGGTGAGCATTTTTAAACTATGCATGCATATATATATGAGAGGGGAAGGTGTTTAAGCACTGGAAATAAAGCCAGATGAACAGGCTGGGCAGGATGTCGGGGTCAGTTTATGTCTGGAGTGATGATGCCCCACTGTGCTGGTGAGTGGGGCAGATGGAATGCCCGATTCCAGGCTGCCCAATTCACAGCTCCGAGAAAAAAGGCAAGCAGACAGTGCTTCTTGGTGAGGAGGGGGTTAGAAACAACAGAGGACTGCCTCAGCTCCTGCTCGTGGAGACCTCCATGGCTACAAATACAGCTTCCTGAGGATGGTACGTGCTGCAGTGATGCGATGGTGAAGCACAGAATCCATTCCATGGAAGAATACGTTTGCTTGAACCAGGCATGCCACCACGCCAAAGGGAACAGATTTGTGGAAGAGATATTTAGGGACTCTTAACCGTTTCATGAATCATAGAAAGGGGAATTTACGTCTTTGGGGGGTCATGGCAGTTTAACAAGGTTTTGGCTGAGGTTCTAATGGCTCGTCATTGAAATGTAACTATTACAATATGAGATTTAAAGGTCTTGGCCAGATTAATTTGGAAGTACTCGAGGACCATTGAACTGAAGCTAAAACCTGCTCTTGTGTGCTCTGCTATGAATCTGGAGTCGCTCCTCCAGATCTGGTGGGGTGAGATTCTGTTACAGGACAAGATTGTGCCATTGTACCTGCTCTCCTGTACAAGTAATGCCGCAGCCTGGTGGCTTAACCACACCTTCTCACCACCTCCCAGGCTGCTCAGCTTCCACTCCACCACCTTTGCTGCACTTTGCAAAGTTTTCCCATTATATGGAAATTGCTTTTGTGCCTTTCAGGGGAAGCCTTGGGGCAGAGCCAGGTCCTTGGCCATGCAAATTTCAAATGAAGGATTCATGGGACATCAGAGCAGTCTTTCCTCTAAGAGGTTTTTTTTTTTCTTGCAAGATCTATTGCCTCCCTAGGCTAAGCGTATTTTTTTTTCTCCAAACAGACAGAAAGGGAGATTAGTTTCAGGTAAAAGGAATTCTTTCAGATGTGCAGGACTGCAGCATGGAGATCTATGTAGATATATATCAAAAGGCTCCGGGGAGACCTTAGAGAAGCCTCCCAGTACCCAAAGGGCACTACAGGAAAGCTGGGAAGGGGCTTCTTATCAGGAATTGCATGCCTCAGGTGTTTCTGCAGTTTATCAGAGTCCTCGGAGCGAGCCCAGTGCCACCAACTGCTCTTAAAAGGTATGGTAGGAAATGAATACCAGACTTTGAAATGCTGATAGAGAGAAACCATTACTTTCTTGGACATGATTAGATCTCCAGAACAACTCCAGCTCTGCCTCTTTCTCTCCCTAACTCCTTGTAGGAGCCTAAATGATGAGCTCCGATGAAGACCTCTATACTGTAGACATCTGAAGTTAAATGAGGCGGGTGCTGGGCTCTTCTCCCGAGTAACAAGTAATAAGATGAGAGGAAATGGCTTCAAGTTGTGCCACGGAAGGTTTAGACTTGATATTGGGAAAATATGGGGCATGGGGCAGTGGGGCAAATGCTCATTGCTTGGGGCCAGCTGGAGAAACAGGGTGGCTGGCAACAGGACACTGCCCTACAGGAAGAGCATTGGGAACCAGCACTGCATCCAGATACGGAGAGGAGGAAGATAAATTAGGCAGGACTCAGGAATCTGCTGGGCATGACTGATGAGCACTTCTCTTCGCTCCTCTAATAGAGGATTCTTTTCTCTTTCTTGATTTTTTTTCTATAGAAGATCTCTTTCTCTCTGTCTCTGGGCCGAGATAACCTCATCAAACCCTGGAGCGGTGCACATGGAGAATTCTTGTGGGTTCAGTGGATGGGAAATTGAAACCCTGTATCCCTGATGGAGCAGCACAGTATGGCTGACAGCTAACAAGAAATTAATTTGGAATGGTTTTACTGCTTATTTGCTTGCTTGTCATCCTCACTATTGCTGTAGATTCCTGCTGGTTTAATTTTTCATATCCTTCCAGCTCATGATAGAATTTATGTGATGTTTTGTCTTTTCTTTCCACAAGACCCAAGCCCTGGATTCACTTTGTAGCTTCCATCAAGGCTGGAAAAGAAACTAGGGAAGGAGAAGCCCCCAGGAGACTGTGTTTGGGGATTTACTTGTTGGGGCAAAAACTTACACTGTGACCCTGCTATGTCTTAAAGGTGCAGAAAATAGCAGGCAAGGAAAATGAAATTTAGAAGTGTTATTAAAAAAACCAAATCTTGCAAGGAATTTGGGATTCTTCTCTCTGAATTTGAAATGTTTGCAACACTCGAGCAGTCTCTTTGGGAAAAATACCATCTCCTTTTGTCTCTGCCAAGTGCTGTTATCAATAAATACAGGAAATATGAGCTGGGACTGTAGTGGCTGCTCTAACAGAGCATGTGCGGAGAATCCCAGAAAGCCTTTTGTTAGGATCTTGCTAGGAAAACGGCCTGGAAAAGCTGGTGAAAGGTGATTCCACACTAGCAGAATTGCTGTTGACTCACAGCTGAAATATCCCAGCATAAAAACACTCACCTGCAGAGATATAAAGCCACAACAGTGCCCGTCATGCCTCACACAGAGTCGATGGTTGGAAAAGGCAGCAGCAAGTACAGCCCAGCGCTGAGGGCAGCATTGGGTTCATGCTCTCCTGCTCTCCTCTCCAAGCTGCTGGTTTTCTACAGTGTTGGGACCACTCAGCTGAAGCCAAACTTTTGCAGAGATAAGAAGAATAAAGAAAACGGATTTATTTTTCCTTCTCTTGCAAAGTATTGCAGCCTTTTCTCCCATCAGCAGCAGGACACTGTGTGCTTGGATGGGGGATTTCTAGGCAAATGCCTTAAAGGAGGGAGGGTACTTCTGAGTGCTGGTGCCCAAAGAGGGTAAAACCTATAAAAACTGGAGTTACTAAATTAAGATTTACTAAATTAAGATTTAAATTAAGAATCATGAATGGTTTGTGTTGGAAAGGACCTCATAGCCCATCCAGTTCCACCCCCTGCTGTGGGCAGCAACACCTCCCACTGCACCGGGTTGCTTCAAGCCCCATCCAGCCTGGCTCTGAACACCTCCAGGGATGGAGCAGCCACCACCGCTCTGGGCAACCTGGGCTTCCCCACCCTCACAGCAAAACATTTCTGCCTAAGATCTCATTTCAATCACCATTCCCTCTTGTCCTATCCCTGCACTCCCTGATCCAGAGCCCCTCCCCAGCTTTCATGGAGCCCCTTTCAGCACTGGAATCTGCTCTAAGGTCTCCCTGGAGCCTTCTCTTCTCCAGGCTGAACAACACCCATCTCTCTCAGCCTGTCCTCGTACAAGAGGTGCTCCAGCCCTCGGATCATTTCTGTGGTCTCCTCTGGACTCACTCTGACAGTTCCATGTCCTTCCTATGCTGCCCATCCATATCCCTCCTTGCCAAGCAAGCTGCTTGCCCATTTTTAACACAAAATAACCACTTGCTTCGAGTAACAGAGAAATCCCATGTGTCCTGGGTATTATAGCAAAACTGGTTGGGGCAAAGTGTTTGTGTCAAGAAAACCTGCAAGTGCAACTGTGCAGAGTTGGGAGAGGAGATGTGGATGGGGCAGAGATGCATCTCTGTGCTGGGAGTGTGTACCAGTGTAGTTCCACAAGCAATGGAATATGCGTTTGTGGGCACAAAGTCCCTCTCACATCTTGAATATATTTCCCACCTACATGCAGCAGGTTCATCCTCTCTGTTTTGGCTTCATCTCCCAATCCTGGATAAAAACCACTAGTTCTTCCCTTGCTTAGTGAAACACTCTTTTTGGTAAAACTCCATAATATTTTTAATATCTTATAAATATCTTAGAACCATTAGACAGACAGGAGACACACAAGGAAGGGTCCTTGTCAATGATTCTCTTTGTTATTGTAGTGGTAGGGGATTAATATGTTCAGCGGTATGGTCAGATAACAATTTGTTAGCACGGCTTTTGAATGGGAAGATGGACACTTCATTAAATTAAGACGTTCCAAGCTAATACTGCCAACAATTGGGAGGAGACTGGGAGGAGATTGAGAGGAGTTGAGCAATGAATGAACTTGGCAGATAATTTTGGGGGTGGTGACCACTAGGCATCCCCAAAGACCCCTTGGAACATGCTCAGAACATGGAAGGAATGACTTGGCATTTATTATAATGACATGTAATTATGTGATTACACGCTTAATGAACAATATACAGTTGTGTGTGATTTTGTGTATCAGTTAAGGCAACAAACCCCTTGAGTTGTGCTTGATTTGAGGAGAAAAAAACTCCAAGGGCCCGAGATCTGTGCAAACCTGAATAAACGATGTCTCCCTCAGTGATGCAGTTATTGGCTTACTGCATACCTGGTAACAGAGACAGAGTTTGGACAATGCTGTCATCTAACACTGAACTTTTTCCTTTCCTCTCAGTTTAGTAAAGCCTGAGATGAGTAGCAAGTAGCAAAGGTTAAACCTCTCCAGATCCAGCGAATTCCCCCATCCTAATGGATGTTGCCCTCAAAAACAAACCCAGAGACCTTCCTTGCGCACATCGCGGTGTGGGGAAAGGACAGACATCTCATTAAACCCAGTCAATCTTCCCGGCGCCCTTTCCTTCCAACTGCTTCAGCTTTTCTGAAATCTATCGATCAGTGCTACCGAGCTCCAGATAAAGGTCAGGTTACAGGGCTCGTCTGCTTTGATCCGACGGGATCCAACGTCTCCTTTGGAGTAGGCACTGCAGCTGCCCTCGCTGTACTCGGAGCAGAGAGGGTTGCAGGTACCCCCCCTTCTCAGGACTTCTCACCATGCGGCTGAGAAGGGTTGGGGTTGAGAGAGTTGAGGTTGTTCAGCCTGGAGAAGAGAAGGTGCTGCGGAGACCTCAGAACAACTTCCAGAACTGAAAGAGGCTCCAGGAAAGCTGGGGAGGGGCTCTGGGTCAGGGATTGAGTGCAAGGATCTTTGGAGAGGACTGTGCTTATGGAGTAAAGTTGTTCCCTTCCTCCTATGAGCCTTTCCAATGAATGTTCCTGGGGGCATTTAACCCTAAAGCTTCACCAAAAAATCACATCCTGGTGCTGCCTGATTTCCAAAACCTTATCTGCGAATTTACCCTGCGCAATCTTCCTCCCGATGCCTTTTCGATGCAGAGAGCACTTTGGTTTCTTTTTGCCTTGACAAAGGGATCGATTGGAGGGGGCAATTGCCTGAAGCCCGTGTTCACCTTCCCTTGCTCTTCGTGAAAAGAACATAGAATCATAGAATAGTTTGGGTTGGAAGGGACCTTAAAGATCATCCAGTTCCAACCCCCTGCCATGGGCAGGGACATCCCATTGGCTCAGGCTGCCCAAGGCCCATCCAACCTGGCCTTAAACACCTCCTTGGGTGGGGCAGCCACAACTTCCCTGGGCAACCTGTGCCAGGGCCTCATGGCTCTCATAGTGAAGAAATTCTTCCTAATGTCCAGTCTAAATCTGCCCCTCTCCAGTTTATACCCATTCCCCCTCATCCTATCCCCACAAGCCTTTATGAACAGCCCCTCTCCAGCTTTCCTGTAGCCCCTTCAGGTACTGGAAGGTCTCTATAAGGTCTCCTGCACACAAGCAGAAGCTCACAAGCACTTTGGCTCCAACACTGCTTTTCATGTCCATGATGTGCTTTCTCTCAGCAAACTTTGTATGTAGGTGAGTGAAATCTTTTGGTGTAATTTTTTTCCCCCACCAGTGAAAGCCGATAGTGAATAAAAGCCCTTTGTACACTGAAACGCCACACTGTGCTCTGAGGGGATCCTCAGATAAAAGGTAGTGGAGAAATGTAAATGTATTCTTTGGATGAGCCCTCCGGATTAGCATGTGAATTTTCAGTTGGGTATCCCTGGCAGAGCTCGGAGCTGCGAGGCGCTCTGATTACACTAATTCACATGTAATCTCCCTGACAGGCTCCGTGCAAGGCTGGGAGATCCCACCTGGGCTCCCAGCTCCTGCTCCTCTGCCCCTGCACAGCAAAATTCAGGGCAGCTTTGCTACATGGGCAAGGTTGGTGGGTTGCAATGAGGAGCACACAGGGTTTGCACGCTGCCCTCTGACTATTTTGGGGGGGAAAAAGGGCAGTTTTTCTGTTTGTTCACAGATGAATTACAAGCTGAAGTTTAAGCAAATAAACAAAGCTGGTTATTATGCAATCTGCTTTTTCTCAGCATCTGCATTTCAGGATGCAAATCTCGGGAAGGCTTTGATTACCGAAACTGGGACACTCGCAACCTTGACAACAATTTCAGACGTGAGCTGAATACAATGCGCACCAATGCGAGCAGATACTGGATCCCACAGGGACTCCTCCCCAGTCTCTCTGGGCTCTCAAGATCCTAGGGTTGTTTCTGGGTACAAGAACTGCTGGAAATGGCTGCTTGAGTGTTGTTTGACACTTACATTTTCCTGAACAGAAGAGCTTAAACCAAAGCTCCTGTTGTGCCTTCGCAGAAGCTGCTCAGAGCAATGACCCCATCTGAGCTTCCACCCTCAGTGGGATTAACCCAGGGAACACATATATAAAAGTGATCTCGTAGCCCTGGCCATGAAATCCAAATACACAGCTCTCCCATCCTCTGCCTGACCCCGCAATGCTGGAATTAGCTTGGACAAGCTTTCAGGAAAGCCCTGCTGAGGACACAGCTCTGTCTTGTTCTATTTTGTGTTTGCTACCTCTGCTCCAGAAGCTGGTATCAGCTTGCAAAGTAATTTTACTTACTTTTTACCAGCACCCTTTTCCATTTTCCCTTGTAATTGTATAATTAACATACTTCATCCATCACCTTTATATCCACCATCCATCATTGTTTAACTTGAGCGTGGCCTTACGCATAAGCATTGCACGCATTAGCAACCGCTGAGTGAGGGGAAATGTATGTCCAGTTGTGAGAAGAGGCTACAGGCAAACCCGGAATAGGAGGAGAAGCCATGGGGCTGTATCACACCCTGCACAGAAGTGTATGCATTTCTTAAATAAGGTGAGCTGAGTTGTCCCCTGGAAATGGCTCTCTCTGTTCATCGAATAATAGAATCATGATATGGTTTGGGTTGGAAGAGACATTAAAGCCCATCCATTCACAACCCCTGCCACGGGCAGGGACACCTCCCACTGGCTCAGGGGCTCAAAGCCCCATCCAACCTGGCCTGGAACCCCTCCAGGGATGGGGCAGCCACCACTGCTCTGGGCGACCTGGGCCAGGGCCTCCCCACCCTCACAGGAAAATATTTCTTCCCAAGATCCCATCTCAATCTCCCCTCTTTCAGCTGAAAACGTTTCCCCCTCATCCTATCCCTGCACTCCGTGATCAAGAGCCCCTTCCCAGCTTCTCCTTTCAGCACTGGAAGCTGCTCTGAGGTCTCTCCACAGCCTTCTCTTCTCCAGGCTGAACAACCCCAACTCTCTCAGCCTGTCCTCGTACGATTAACCCCTTTTAGTGCCTGTAGTCTGAAAGGAAAAGGAGTAAACTGTTTTTTATCCTGTGATGACCAATCAGGAGAAAAACATCTGTCCCAGGCTGTTTAGAAACCAGTTGGTCCTGATAGCTTTCCTCACGAAACACTGTTCTCAATGCAGCCACAAACCCTTTTGTTTCATCTTCTTTGATTATTCCCAATCTGCTTCAAACCCAGATGTGAAGCTGCCAATGCAGCTTCATCCAACAGACCTCTCGGATAAACAGTCACAGCACTAATAATGACATCCCTGCACTATTTTCTTATCCCAGACACCCTTCCAAAAGGCATAAGTGTGTTTTGCCAACTGTCCACAAGAAACCCATGTGTTTCCAGCACTCCATCTTCCCCCCCCGGAGGATTTGAAGCCTGTCCGCAGCTCCCCCAAGATTGCTGCGAGCCTCTCTGATCCACAGGAGTTTACGGATCCAGGTGCTGCCTTTATTTTTTTTTGCTGCCTTCACTCTTTTCTTTTATGCTGCTTTCATTTTGCTTTCATACCTTCTGGAGTCCTTTCCTATGTTCTGTCATTTCAGCTGGCACCTGCTTGAAGTGGCGTTGCTGCCTTGTCACGGCATCTCTTTCTCTTGCCCACTTTGGCTCCCAGCGTCTCCTTTTCAGCCGTGTGTTTGCAACACAAAATACCCCAGTGCTCTCCTTTGGGAAGACTGTCAAGGGCTCTTGATTTCAGCTCTGCTTTTGAGAGACCGGGAGCTGTCTTCCTATCAGGGAGGTACACATTTCTCCCGTGGAGTCCCTGTTATCCCCCCCATCAGTGAACCAGTGAGGAATACTACAGCTCTTTTATATTCATGCCCTAATTTATTTTGCAAGAGCTTTCCTGTGCAGCAAATGCTGCGTCTCCCTCACCCCTAAGACATCTTTGTTCCTCTCTCCCAGCGTCAGAAATACGCAGAGCCAAGTAGGAAAAGGATGTTTTCTTGGTTGCTTATTTACAGATCCACTTCCATAGTCATGTCTTCTGGGTAAGTTGTCTCCTTCTCAACAACCCGAAAGCAAGGAGGCTGCTGTGGGCTTTTGAGCCCCCTGTATTTGCCAGCATCTTTCTTTTTCCTTTAATAAGGCTCTCCAAGAGTGGAGGCTGCAGCCAAGTTGTGCTCATTCCCCTTCCCTAGCGCAGTGATGGCTTCAGGGAAAGTCCCAGTGCACACCACTGCATTTTCATCATCATCAATCATCATCATCATCATCATTATTATTAATATTATTATTTATTTCACTAAAACTCTATAGTTTTAGTTTCCAACCTGCAGGTCTTCTTCCTCTTGTTTTCCTTTCCCCTTTCCCTTGGATAAGGGATGTGATTTGGGGTTTGTTTGGGCTAAACTGTGACAGTAGAGTCAAATTAAAAGGAAGAAAGGAAAACCCTAAGGAGCTGAAGGAGGGAGCAGTGAGGATGCCAGCCCAGGAGAGGAGAAGCACCCATCAAGAAATGGAAGAATTGGAGGGGAAAAGAAAGGAAGAAAAGTACGTTCATGTGTGCTTTGTGGCTGCTGGGGAAGAAGCTGACCTGGGACAAGGGTCAGAATAGGCTTCAACTGATGGTGAAACACCACCCCACGTGTGCTCCCGGAGGAGATGGTAAAAGACCTTTGAGAGGTTCCTCGGAGATACGCTGCAGCACACCAGGGGTGAAATAAGCAGCTTCCCCTGTTCCTCCATTTCAGACAGCAACCTTGGCCCTGCAGAGCTGCTCTATGAAGGCATCTGCTCAGGGTTCAGAGGAGCAGAAGCATCCTGCAGCCCACAGCCCCTATTCCCAGGGAAAGGCTGTACAGGAGGCCTGGAGTGCTGCTCCCTCTGCTCAAGCTATGAGAGAAACTTGCCTGCATCCTGGGCAAGTGGAATAGAAAAAAAAAGATTAAATAAATTAAAGGTCAGAAATTCATAATAAACAAAGCCAACAGGACTGATTCCCATGTTAGATGTGCATCTGAGCAACTCCCGCATGAGGACAGGCTGAGAGAGTTGGGAGAATTTAGAGCAGTTTCCAGTACTGAAAGGGGCTCCAGGAAAGCTGGGAAGGGGCTCTGGATCAGGGAGTGCAGGGATGGGATGAAGGAAAAGTTTTAAGCTGAAAGAGGGGAGATTGAGATGAGATTTTAGGAAGAAATGTTTTGCTGTGAGGGTGGGGAGGCCCTGGCCCAGGTTGCCCAGAGCAGTGGTGGCTGCCCCATCCCTGGAGGGGTTCCAGGCCAGGTTGGATGGGGCTTGGAGCCTCTGATCCAGTGGGAGGTGTCCCTGTCCATTGCAGGGGGGGTGGAACTGGATGGGCTTCAAGGTCTCTTCCAATCCAAACCTTTCTATGATTCTATGTAGAGCATTCCCACTGTTCTGGCAGTTTCAGAATCGGCTGCCATGCCTCAAGAGGGCAGGAATATCCCTGCTGCCTCCAAGGAGAACTCACTTACCTGCCAGTACTCAACGCATTCCCGTGTGCCCATTGATACAATTATTTAATTAAAGAACAGGCATCCCCAGCTTTCAGAGGTTTCTCCATCAGGTATGATTGAAACAGGTGGGAATACAGGACAGAATATTTTAGGAGCAAAACCTTGTAATGTTTCGCCTCAAAAAAGAGCAAGATGTGATTGTCTCCCTTACTTTAGAACAAGGGGAAATGCCACCAAAATAGTCTGGAACGTGAATGTTCTGGTTATAAACGCAGATGTGTGCGGGCATGAGAGTGTGTGTGTTGCTATATTGAACCAGACACAACATGGCAACTGGTGCCATCTTCAGCCCAACCGAAGACATTCAGTTTGCGGTGTGGAGTCAAGAAATGACACCAAGACTGCTGCTCAGGCTGTCTGACACATGGGGTAAGACAGGCCAATAGCTCAGCCTGTCCTGTTCCGGGGAGGGTTACCCACAATCTGGAGACAATCCTGCAGATCTCTTTCCTGCTGACAGCAATCCGCTCTGCAGCAAGCTTGCAAAAACGTGTATGTAGGAATAGAGAGGTAAAAGGAGATCTCTCCTAGGACAGAGATACCCCGAGCTGGGCTGCTGACTGACCCGGGCTGACCTCAGCCTGTTTTAATGCACAGCTTCAGTATTTGAAACACAGAGCCCATTCATGTCCTTAGCAAAAAGCTGCACATGGAATGTGGGCACCAGAGTCATAAAATCATAGGATTACGGAATGTCCTGAGTTGGAAGGGACCCACAAGGACCACAGAGTCCAACTCCTGTCCCTGCACAGGACAACCCCAACATTCACACTGTGCGGCTGAGGGCGCTGGCCAAAGGCTTCTGCAACATCATCAGGCTCAGCATCGTGACCGCTTTCTGGGAAGAAGTTCAAGTGTTCCACCACCCTCTGGGAGAAGAACCTGCTCCTCATATCCAGCCTGACCCTCCCCTGGCATCTTCCTGCCATTCCCTCAGGTCCTGTCATTGGTCACCAGAGAGAAGAGCTCAGCACCTGCTCCTCCTCCTCCCCATGTGAGGAAGCTGCAGAGTGTGATGAGGTCTCCCCTCGGTCTCCTTCAGGTTGGACAGACCAAGTGACTTCAGCCGCTCCTCACACTCTTCCTCTGCCCTCCCCTGGACACTCTGCAGCACCTTTAGATCCTTTTTATCCTGTGGCCCCAGAACTGCCCCCAGTGCTCAAGGTGGGGCCGCTCCAGTGTGGAGCAGAGTGGGACAATCCCCTCCCTCGCCCGGCTGGCGATGCCGTGCTGGATGCACCCCAGGGCACAGTTGCCCTCTTGGCTGCCAGGGCCCTGCTGGCTCACCGTCCACTTACTGTAGCCCAGAACCCCCCAGATCCCATCCTGCAGGGCAGCTCTCCATCCTCTCACTCCCCAGGCTCTGCGGACACCCAGGGTTGCTGTGTCTCAGGTGCAAAACTCAGCGCTTGCCATTGTTCATCTTCATGTGGTTGATGACTGTCCAGGTCTCCAGTTTGTCCGGATCCCTCTGCAGGGCATTTTTACCCTTAACAGTGACAACAGCTCCCTCCAATTTTGTGTCATCAAGTCTAGAAAGACCAACTTTAAGAAATGAGAGGAAAATGAAGCTGCACCTCGAAAGACCCCAGAGGTGCTGTACCGACAGACTCTGAGCACAAGCGCTGGATTTGCAGACAGAAGAACTTGCTGAAGCGCATTGATAAAAGAAACAAGAAAAGAGTGTGATAAGGAGAAGCTGAGAAGGGATAAAAATGAGCCAGTAAAAGTAAAGCTCTTGTTATTTTGTCAAGGAACAAAAACTAGAGGAAGTGAGAAAACTCAGTGAGGAATAATAGCAAAGCCAGCAGACAAGTTAATTAATATGTCTGATGAACAATGTAGCTCCAGTCAGGAGGAGACAGGAGATGGATACCATTTTCAACTCAAAATAAAAAAAAAAAAAAAGGAGAAATTGAGGAATAAATAGTTATATTTGAGTGCAAAACTCTGGTACTCACATGTAATATTGGAAGCGGAAAAGTTTCTCTATTTAAAGACGAGATGATTGTCAGGCACGTAATGTCACCTTTAAGGTAAAAGTGGTTTTGGGGAAGCAAATCTAACTCCAGGTAAATATGCCTGACTGCACAGACGGCTGAGCTGCCCTAGGAAACAAATCAGGCTGTGGCAGGAGAGGAGAGGTTTGCCTGGGTGTCCTCTAGTGTCCTCCAGCGTGGGACTGTGACAAAGGCACAGGCTGTCACGGCACGGGAGGAGGACACAGACAAACTCTCTCTGCAGACATCTGAGGTCACAGCGGCTATTGCAGAAAGCTTTGCAAAAGGAAGGGAAATGCCCACGCTGTTTGATGTCACTTAGTTTCCACACGACACAGCCACACAGGCAGCAGTACAGGCATCTGGGTTTCTGTTGGAAGAGATTTTCTGAGCAGGTCCAGCAGGTCCGGAGACAGGCTTCAGAAGGCACCTGCCAACCATGCATGTCTCAGCGTTGCTGTTAGACTGGTGACCAGTCCCCTACCAGCTGGGCTGCTGAACCGTAGAATGCTTTGGGTGGGAAGGGACGTTTACAGGTCACCCCATCAAACCTCCCTGCAGGAGCAGGGACATCTTTAAGCAGATCATGTTGCTCAAAGACCAATCCAACCTGGGCTTGAATGTTTCCAGGGATGGGGCTGATTGAACGGAAACTACTGAACAAAGAAAATTGTTCCTCATCTCCAGTGCCTGGCAGGGGTCTGCTTCCAAGCAAAAAAATTCAAAGGTTGCATTTTCTTCTTTTTTATTATTCTTTTCTTCTTGTCCGATGTCTGAACTCCATTCCACCTCAGGTTTCGAAAAATTAGATGTTCAAATCTGACTTAAACACCCTCAGGCCCCTTCAACAGGAAGAGATGGACATCTCTGCAAGGTAGTTCACACGACCCACCCTTTGCCCCTGGCTGGAAGGGGCTTGGAGCACCCTGATCCAGTGGGAGGTGTCCCTGCCTACGGCAGGTGGTTGGAATTGGATAGGCATTAAGGTCCCTTCCATCCCAAACCATTCTATGATCAGCCCAAAGGCCTTGCCTTGAAAATCAGGATTTGCAGTCACGTCCGTACCAACCTGGCTCTTGGACCTGTAGTCAAGGAAAGAAAGATTTCAAAGTTCTATGTTTAAAAAAAGCAAGACATTAGAAACCACAAGACTTTTGAGCTATTAGGCTGCCAGGCAAGTCAGAGAGATAGCCCCTAAGATTTATTAACATTATCTGCTACGCAACCCCTGATACAGCTTCAGAACTTGTGGGAAGTCTTATTTATCAACCACAGGGAAAGGACAAATGTACGAACAGGCCATGACAGATAATAATTCAATGTGCTGGGTGAACCTACAGAGACTGGCATTTTTCATTTCACTTCTCTGTTTGCAAAGAACTTGGCACTGGTGTTGTTTTCATTTAATTTCTCCGTTTGTAATAGATTTGGCCATTCATTTTGGCTGGCGACCTGATAAGCAAAGCTGAGGAAACACGAGACACATGTTGTTCTTGAGTGGAGCAGAATCAGGGAAGCCCATTTTATTTTTCTATAAAAATATTTATTTTATAAAAATACATACATCTAAACATATATTTATTTCACATAGCTTTTTATTAACAATGCAAATATTGATCGGATATTTCAAGGAGGAAAAAGGGAAAAAAACTTACTCCAGAAGCAACCTCAGAAGAATCCCAGGCTTTTGCTGGGAAGTCTTTTTCTTCTGCTTTCTTGCCTTGATAAACATCGTGTCACGCTAGAAAATTGAGTCTTGCATTGTGCAAATGTCAGTGGTCAGTGTGAGGATATGCACAGGCACATATGGTGTGGGCATATGAGGTCAGACACAGAAAAAAATGAGACTGTGCTTGTAATTTCATTTAACAAATGAAGAAAATCAACTTCAGTCACCTTCACAGCAGTTCCCTTCCGAGCTGACACAGAACAACCAGCGTTCAACGCAATCCTGCAGGGAATTTTCTGAAAGGCTGTTGAGGTTCTCCATCGTTTTTGCTTTCACATCTTCTACCAACAAACAATGGTGTCACCTCCCAAGTAACAAGGGATAGGATGAGATGAAATGACCTCAAGTTGTGCCAGGGAAGCTGGTAGACATCGGACTTCAGGATGTGGTTTAGTAAGCTACATGGTGTTGGGCTGATGGTCGGATTGGGTAATCTTAGAGGTCTTTTCCAACCTTGATGATTCCATGATTCTATGATTCGATGACCCTAGGAAGAGCTGCTGCTTCTGCAGCCTTGGAGGATGCTCACTGTGTGTTCAGTCCCCGGCCATCCCTGGGGCGCTGCTGCCCACATGCAGAGCTCGGGCACTCCCTGTGTCCCCATCATGTCCTCAAGTGGGCTTCCTGGCTACCGATGCAGAAGCAGCATCTCCTCCTTCCCCGGTTCCTGCTTGACCCTTGCTTTTAAAGCAGCACCTCCTAGCAGGGAGGGTTTGTTAATTGGGTATGTAGACAATAAAGCCTTGGAATGTGTTCGTTTCTAGGACTGGATGCGATTAGGCTCCCAGTGAGGGCATTTCGTTATGATATGTCTCTTGTTGGCTCTCTTGAAAGCAGGGACTTTGCTGAAGTACAGTTTAATAATGTTTGATGCCATAGAATCACAGAATGGTTTGGGTCGGAAGGGATCTCAAAGCCCATCCAGTTCCACCCCCCCTGCCATGGGCAGGGACACCTCCCACTGGCTCAGGTTGCTCCAAGCTCCATCCAACCTGGCCTTGGACACCTTCAGGGATGGTGGAGCAACCACTACTCTGGGCAACCGGTTCCAGGGACTCCCCACCCTCACAGCAAAACATTTCTCCCTAAGATCTCACCTCAGTTTCCCTCTCTCAGCTGTACCCCCTCATCCTCTCCCTTCACTCCCTGATCCAGAGCCCCTTCCCAGCTTTCCTGGATCCCCTTTCAGTACTGGAAGGCCACTATAAGGCCTCTTCGGAGCTTTCTTTTCTCCAGGCTTAACAAAAAAAGGTAAAGCAATCAATAGCACCACTTTTAGAAGAGGAAACAGACCTGTTTGGACAAGAGCATACAAGTTTTCCATGGTTTTTAATGCCTGTGTCACCAGCGATGCCCGATGCCCGATCTGCACAGCCCCCATGCTAAGTGTGAATAGAAAAGCAGGCAGACAAGGTGTAATTTCTGCAAATCTTGGGGAGCAATAGATGGATGTTTGGTGTAGGCAGAAGCTTCATTTGTTTGTGTGTGTGCTTATGCAGTGCAAACCTTCACGGCTTCACCGCTGGAATAGAAATGACATCCGGGATGAGTCACAATTCTTTATCAGGAAAAGGTAAAGATGAAGCCACAGTGGTACCCTTGCTCTGCTCCTGCTTTGGAAACAAACTTCCCAGCCATTTCCAATCAACAATGGCAATTCAAGCAGAGGAGGCTGGTCCTTCATTAATCAGCTTTCAGATTTGCCTGGGGCTTGTTCTAATTGATTTAGAGCAGAGCTGCAATTCTCCAGAAAGGAAAAATAAAACATATTTACCAAGTTTAACCCCACCATGTCAATCCAATTTCCAGCAGTTTTATGGTTTTATATCCTTGGACAATTTTCTGACTATCGCAGTTTGGGAGCGCAGAGGCATCTTGCTAAAACAGCACTGTGTTCAGGAACACAGGCAGGTCTCCAGCCTGTCCAGATCCCTCTGGTGGTTGCACCGGATGATCTTAGAGGTCTTTTCCAAACTTAATGATTCTATGACTCTATCAGAGTGGGTCCAGCTGGTGGGTCTCATCTGCGCTGCTCCAAAATCCAGGGACCAGGGACACCAGTACCTGCTGATGGGAATCACTGGGAGGGAAGTAACAGCCACTAGTTGCCTGCTGAGGAGATGGAGTGAAAGACAAACACAAATAGCAAACACTTCTCCTGCACGGTTCATCAGCAGTAAGGATGTTTGTGCAAGTTATCCAGGCCCTGGGAGACAGGAGAAGGAAGTTACACAAACCTTATTAGGCAGGTTATGATTTAAAAGAGTCAGAAGTTCAGAGATAAAGTGCATATTTGGGATCAGAGATTTGAAACATCCACTCAGCTGTTCTGAAATGTAACTTTTGACAACCTGACCCATAAAGCTTTCCTTAAAGTTCACATCTCCCTTCTTTTTTCTCTCTTTTTTTTTATTTTTATTTTTTTTTTTTTAATACTGCAACCCCTGAGCATAAAATCCAACCGTTTGCTCCTTTGGTGAGCACAATTTTTTGCAATAAATGTCATCCCATTCACGCAGGAAGCAGAGTTCCCTGCCCCTGATTCTGCAACAGGAGCAGCAATTCTCACGCTGAATCATGAGATATGAGCATTTACAACGAGACACCCGTGATTTGCCTCCCTGTATCTCATAATACTGAGTAAAATTGAAAGTGCTGGGTAAGAATGAAGAGTTATCAAGTGAGGACTAAGACCATCTATAATCCCCCTAATCCAAATAGGATTAATTATTTGCAGGAAGTACTGAAAGTGCTTGTAGTAGATCAAGGGCTAAATGGGTTGGAGTGGGTCGTACGATTTCATGAAGGAGTGGGTTACACAAAAAGGAGATTTGTCAATGAGAAAAACTTTATTAAACAGCTGCTAATTGAAAACAAACTTGCTAAGGAGCCATCTGCAGGCTGAAGAGATCTTTATGCACTTTTGTATAAACCACCGTTTAATTGAGTCCCTGGGAACTCCCGGCTGGCAGCACATAAAAAATAGAATCATAGAATCATAGAATTGTTTGGTTGGAAAAGACCTTTGAGATCATTGAGTCCTACTGTAACTGTCCACTACTAAACCAGATCCCTGAGCAGCTCATCCATGTATCTTTTAAATCCTTCCAGGGATGGTGACTCCACCACCTCCCTGGGCAGCCTCTGCCACTGCCTGAGAACCCTTTCAGTGAAGAAATTTTTGCTAATATCCAATCTAATCCTTCGCTGGCACAACTTGACGCTATTTCCTCTTGGTTTTAAACTAAAAGGGGAGAAGTTTAGACTAGATATTAGGAAGAAATCTTTTTACCATGAGGGTGGTGAGGTCCTGGCCCAGGCTACCCAGAGATGTGGTAAATGCCCCATCCCTAGAAACCTTCAGGGTCAGGTTGGATGGGGCTCTGAGCAACCTGATCTGGTTGAAGGTGTCCTTGGTGACCGCAGAGGGGTTGGACTGGACGACCTGTAAAGGTCCCTTCCAAAGCAAACAATTCCACGATTCTATGATAATTAAAACAAAATATAAAAATAAATAAGACTCAGAAACTTAGAAAAAGAACAGGTTCTAAAATGGTTCTGTGCAAGGAATAACTACCAAATGTCTGCATTTAGGAAGGGTGATTTAAAGTTTTATCTGGGAGAAATAATAGAATGTAATAGATTCCACAGACAATAATCAGAGTCTTATCTCAAAGTGCCAATCTCACCTCATTTGCTATTCTGGGGAAGATGACTTTGTTATCAATAATGAAATGAATTGGTTTCTTCATTTAGAATCTTGTTAATACCACATAGGCTCTTCTGTGTCCATTTATTCAGTAGCCCCAACTAAAGATTAATTCTATGGCTAAAATGGAAATAATTTCCTTAAACATCAATTAGCTCAAACATTGTCTTGAGGGGTAATGAGTACCAGCCTGTTCTTTCCTCATCAACCCACACTTCAGAGCACCTCAAAGGAAAGGACAACCAGACTGAGTCCATCAAGCCCAGAGTCAAATGCAGGACTCTTGGTGTGAAGTTCTCTCTAGAGGAACAGGTCACTCATAGCCCCTCTCCGGGGAAAGAGCAGCTCAAGCCTGAAGCAGGAAAGTTTTGCTTTTGCATAATTTAACCACATCCCATATAATCATGGCATAAAAGTCATTATCAAATCATTATCAAAGTTTGATTCTTCACCTGAAGACTATGCAGCTCTTCCCCTAGTGGACATCCTGACCCCATATCATTAAAATTAGAGGATATAATTGCAATGTGTGACATTCAACTGCTGGCTATTGCATTTTGTAACAGTGGCAACCAATTCTTAACATCTTGTAGATGACCTAGAAAAGATTTGACACTCAAAGATGTCCCATCCATGGTTCTTTTCTCTTAACTCCCACATACTTGCTGGTGGCCAGGAGGTAGGTGGCTACGAGAACTGTTCCAGACAGGGAGGAACCCTCAAGCAGCTTTATAAACTACTCGTACAGGTACATAGACACAATAGTAATTTAACGGATGATCTCCTGTAACTTTATGCTTGACTGAGCCTATAAATACCAGTGTTCTCTTAGCTATTTTTCTGTCAGAGCACCAACAGCTATGCAGAAAGGCCAAGGCAAGTTTTGCCATTCATGGTAGTCAAAGAGAGCTCTCTGTCATCATTAAAACTGATGCAACTGTGTAGGTCCAACACTCGTGTATGACCCACTCATGTCCATATGCCGCATTACTCCCTCCGAAGGGACCTGAGGAATGAGACTGGAGAAGCTCTCCATAGTCTTTGGATAGGTTCTTCCACAGCAACAACTGTTCCATCAATGGGAAATGTACATGCCCATGGATCCAGGAACTGGATAGGCTTTAATATCCCTTCCAACTCCCTGATTCTGTGATTCTATGTGAAGAAATGAGCAGCGCGGGAAGGAAGCTATAAAAATAAGCCAACTTTTCAGAGCCTCAGAGATGTCTGCTTTGAATAAACTGATGTAGAAACTCATTTCAGGAGCTGAGCAGATCCCCCCCCCCCCCCCCCCCCCCCCATCTTTTTAGTAGTATTCATTATGTTACAAGTTGTTCACCTTAATTATAAAGCTCAGACTCAGAGCACTCATTAATCACTGCCCAGGAACACCGCACGGCACCAAGCGCTGAAATAGGTGACTGCGTCCTGGAGAACAAGAGTGGAAGAAATAGAACTACAAGGAGAGAGGGAGCAGCTCAGTAGATCAAGAGCTGGAGCATTCCAGAACAGAAGAGACAACCAGAAGAGACTCACAGAAGTTTTATTTTATCAGTGAAGTGAGCTACAAAAGTGAAGATGAGCTACTTTTCATTTTTGAAAGATCAAAAGCCCAAGATTCGTTTAGAAGTGTACACTTAACTGAAAAAGAGAGAGCTGGTTATCAGACAGTGAGTGGCAGAAATGGGACTGAGTAACGCTATTTAGCAGAGTAAAAAAATGCATATTTCTTGAAAGCACTAAAAAGCAGCAGCACGTAGTGACTCTCACATCACCTTCAGCATGAATAGACCCAGGTGTGCACATTAAGATGGTATCCAAGTTATAGCCATAGGTTTAAGAGAAAAGCTTGTCTATTAAACACAGGTTCATACAATTCAGA
The DNA here is from genome assembly GCF_017976375.1 of Cuculus canorus. Taxonomy (NCBI): domain Eukaryota; kingdom Metazoa; phylum Chordata; class Aves; order Cuculiformes; family Cuculidae; genus Cuculus; species Cuculus canorus. The sequence goes on from NC_071417.1 coordinate 11,643,153, forward strand.
TCGTACATCATTCCTAGCGCAGCTGTCTGGGAGCTACCTGAAGAAAATAATATTTGGGTTTTTTCCCTTTCCCTTGTTGGATAACACTGCCAGCACTAGATCTTGATATAGGACTGTAGGAATCCCCAGAAATAAAGAGAAAACAGAAGTAAATGAAAGTGTAGGAATAATAAATTAAAAATAAATAAGAAACACAACAAAATCCCACACCAGTCTAAAAGACAAAGAATGTGTAGAGCTAGGGTTAGTCCTTTTTGAAAAGAAGAAAGGCAAAAACTCCACATACAAGCAACTCCAAACCCTGGTGCTGGGCACATAGGCACATTAAATGAAATAGTTTCAATTAAAGGTTGTTGTATGCTGGTTTATGCCTGAAAAAAACCCCACCATATGACAAATGTTATATCCATAAGTCTCATATATAAAACTAATATTTGCTACGCCTTGTATAATTGCTCTGTTAACGACAGACAACAGGAGCACAAATAAAGCACAGAAAGATTCAATACTTTATATAAGATTCAAGTTTAAACAGATCCAGGAATCAAATAGTCCTGTAGAACAGGGTGATGAAGAATGAAATCATAGAATCATGGAATGGTCTGGGATGGAAGGGACCTCAAAGCCCATCCAGTTCCAACCCCTGCCATGGGCAGGGACACCTCCCACTGGATCAGGGGCTCCAAACCCCATCCAACCTGGCCTGGAACCCCTCCAGGGATGGGGCAGCCACCACTGCTCTGGGCAACCTGGGCAGGAGCCTCATTGGGGTGAGGATACTGTAAACGATCTGAAAGGGTTGGGACTGGTGAGGTGGTAGCGCTGACAACATCAAATGATTCAGGACTGAAAAGAGGGCTGACTGCAAATCATCCCGGATCAATCTGGCAAGACAGAGCAGATTAGAAAATAACAGCTGTAATTTGGCGTAGGCAAACAGAATTATGCAACATAGGGAAAAGAGCCCTACGTTTACATCAATAATGATGGGGTTTGAGCCTGTTATTACTGCTCAGGGAAGAGTTCTTGCAGTCAGCAGATCAAAAGACATTTAAGGGTTTATAATAGACAGTTCTATGGAAACATGAAAACAATCAGAGGGAAGGGAAATTGATATTAGGAATGCACTAAGAAAGGAAAAGAGGGCAGAACCAAAATCAGAGTCGTGCCACTGTATAAATCTCTGGTGTGTCTGTATCCAGAACACTGAGTCATCTCCTCAGAAAGGTTGGTGCAGTGTTGGAAAAGGTTCAGAGAAAGTAACGTGTATGATCAGAAGTCCGGAATCAGGAGCACAGTAGATCATTTCATTTAGAAAAACTCAGAGAATCATGGAATGGGTTGGGTTGGGAAGGACCTTAAAGATCATCCAGTTCCAACCCCTCTGCTGGGGCAGGGACACCTCCCACTGGATCAGGTTGCTCTAAGCTCCATCCAACGTGGCCTTGAACCCCTCCAGGAATGGGGCAGCCACCACTTTTTTTTTTTCAAAAGACTACTTAAATCCATAGATGAAAAAGATTTTCAACACCATTAGATGCAAGGATACCATCCTCTGCCATAAGGTCCCTGTGCTGCAAATCAGTGAAGAGAACATACTGGAGAAGTCTCCCCATTCTTCCTCTCTTTTTATCCTCTTCTGTATCTGCAGTGGCTGCTGCTCAGAGCAGAAGGAACCTGTGTCTCTAGGAAAACCATTCAAATACAAGTAAAAGTCTGAGACCGCTGCAGGTAGCGAGTGAAAATAATTGCAAATCATTTCATTTCACAGAACATGAATGCATCACCAACAAGAGCTGTGCACTTAGGTTTCTTTCTCCTTTCAAAAGAGCTTGTTATATTAAACTATTTTGTATATTTGATCTCTTCTCCTACTCTAAGGGGCTGCTGGACTGACTTAACAGTTATTTATTCTAGAGATAAAAATGAGAGGAAAGGTGATTTTTAACACTAGAAAATCATTTACTGCCTGGATGTGCATAACCAAGAAAAATTATTAGTTACGGACATAAAGTTGTAGAGTTTGAGCCCAGAGGCCATTGAAAGATGCTTGTACAAAAATAGCTCCAGTGTCTAAACCATGTGGGCAGCCTGCGCAGAAGATGGAGTGTACCTTTCAGCAACTATTTCTCCAATTATTTGCCGAGATAGAAGTATACCTTCAGAATAAAATCCAGATCCTGGGTATATGTTGCCTTTACACTGCTTTGAATGTTCCCATTCAGTATTTTTCCGTTGGATTCCTAGGTTCTTTTCAGAATTAGCATTTTCTACATTCTCTTTTTTCCTTTCCCTGCTCCTTTCTATCATGATTGGCACTCATGGTTTCTAGAAGGCTGGTATTGAAACATTAGTTCTTTGTTTGGCCAGATCATTCACCAGTAGACAAATTCACATCACAAACCCTGTGCTTACAAATATATTGCAAGGAATAATTTTATGAACTATTCACAGATTGTGGAACTGTTCTACCTTTGTTACTCACATTTACTAAGCGTGGATGCTGCACCTTCTGTTTTCATATAAACTCTGAACAATGATAGGCTCTGCTTCCTACGCAACTACACCTCCTTTACCTGCGAGTCACACTGGGTCTGACATTTGGTTTGATTTTAATCCTTTATAATCATAAAAATGGCACTAATCTCTTCTCTCTGGTGACCAACGACAGGACCTGAGGGAATGGCAGGAAGATGCCAGGGGAGGGTTAGGTTGGACATTAGGAGCAGGTTGTTCCCCAGAGGGTGGTGGAGCACTGGAACAGCTCTCAGGGAAGCAGTTGCAGCACCAAATCTGACAATATTCCAGAAGCCTTTGACCAATGCCCTCAACCCCATGGCGTGAAGGTTGGGGTTGTCCTGCGCAGGGACAGGAGTTGGACTCGATCATCCTTGTGGGTGCCCTCCAACTCAGGGCATTCTGTGATTTTGTGATTCTATGTCTAGGGATATTCCTGTCCTATTAAGAAGAGCTGCAGCCAGAGCTCAAACCCTTTTTTCATTGGAGTGAAAGTATTTTGTAATGGGAAATTGCCAGTTTTTTTTTTTTTTTTTGCTGGCAGATATCCTTTCAGAATTTCCCTTTCTTTGCTTTGCACAAATTTCTCTCCCCAGAGAGTGTAGATTCCACTTAACGATGTCACACTCAGCCTCGGAAGCTTTCAGTGTGTGTTCTTCCTGCTTTTATGCAACGTTTTACCCCCATGAAAACAAAGAGGAAGATTTGGTTTTCAAAGTGTATCTGTGAGGAGTTATAAGCTGCTGAAAGAGTGACAGGCTGTAATTTGCTGAACAATGCAGTTTCTACCTTCTTTTGATCCCTTTACGACTAGAAAATTGGTGTGGGATATCAGGAAAGCAAGCAGAAATACAAAGCTACGGTGTTGCTGTTTAGAGCACATCATTATTCCTCATCACAGATTTGGGCATGAATTGAGCATGAGAAAAGGTGTGTTTAGGCTGCTGGGTCTTAAATTAGAGAAAGAGCAGAGGTACCCTCATTCTGGGGAGCTGAATTACTGTCTGATATCTGATGTTTCTCCATATCTGGTCATTTGATTTCGTTGTTTTCCCTGTGGTTTCTCCAGTGGCAGCATCTTCTGCGTGCTCTCAGACTGCCAAGTGAGGTTGTGTCTGTGATGAAATAGAGATGTTGTCCCCATGAAAGGGGCTCTTGATCAGGCTTGGAAGGGCACCACTGTGTGTAGGAGCTCAAAGATCTCAGAGCAAATACTGAAGGATGAAGCTGGAAGGAACTCCACGCTTCTAGGTTGTAGTGGGGGCAGAAGAAAGCTGAGGAGAGGCTCTTGATCAGTGAGTGCAGAGACAGGGGGAGGTTTTTAAGCTGAAAGAGGGGGGATTTAAACTGGATATCAAGAGGAATTTTTTTACAATGAGGATGGTGGAACGTTGGCCCAGGTTGCCCAGGGAGGTGGTAGAGGGCCCATCCCTAGAAACATTCAAGGTCAGGTTGGATGGGGCTCTGAGCAACCTAATCTGGTTAAAGATGTCCCTGTTCTGCCAGGGGTTGGACTTTACGACCTGTAAAGGTTCCTTCCAACCCAAAGCATTCTATGATTCTATTCTATGAACTCAGGCAGTGTCAGGTAAATGGACCCCTGATGTCTGCTCAGTGGAAACAGAGCTGATTTGTGCTCATGCCCTCCCCAGCCGGCAATTACCAACCCAAACCTTGCACTGACCTTCTACAGATGGGCAAAACACACCTCCTCTCCCTGCAGCTCTCTGACCCCTTCGTCACAGGGAGCATTTTGGAGTGCCTGTGCCTTTTGCAGTACCCCAGGCTACTGTTCCAGCAGGAGCTGCGTCACCAGTCTGATGATTTCTATCACCGTAAACACATCTTGTGGCAGGGGAAGGTTCTGAGGAATACTAACAAATTCGGAAAGAGAAAAGATGAGTAGTGAAACAAAACACAAAATACAATTGAATTCGTATCGAGCTACAAGGGAAATGCCTGTTTTTCCCCCATGGAGCTCATTTACAATGAGCTGTGCAGTTTAACACTGTATGGAACTGTTGGAAAGCAGTAGTCTCCAACTGGCCCATCCCCAGAATAACACTCTCTTTCCCCCCTTTAGATACTCCATCAAATTTACTTCCTTAAGCAAATGTATTTCCTAGAGAAACAGGCCTGGGAAGGAGCTGGAGGAGTCGCATGTATTTCCTTCCCCAAAGCAGAAAGAGCCATACCCGACATGATATCCAAGACCAGGTTGGATAAGGCTTTGAGCAACTTGATCCAGTGGAAGGTGTCCCTGCCCATGGCAGGGGCTTTGGAACTGGATGGGTCTTAAAGTCCCTTCTTAAATGCCCCAAAGCATTCCACGATTCTATGATTCTATGATGTGTTTCTTCCAGATCTCAAGCGACGGAGTTGCCTCAACCGTTGTGTCTTGAATCTTCAGGGGACATCTCTGTCACATTTGGGCACCACCTCTACCCATGTTCTTGTCAGGAAGCACTTACACTTCAGAGTAAAATGTTCCCTGTCTGCTTTGGCAGATGACTGGTAACCTTAACACCTTGTGAGCTCTTATACATATGCCAAACACTTTACAGGATAAAAATATGAACAGCACAACTCTTTTTTAATGCTGTGACCTCTGGTGTGTTCTCAGCTTTCTGCAGAGTTAACTCACAGCCTCTCTCGATAGTTCAGAAGGGAGGTAACAGACAGGAATTGGACCAGAGGGATTCTGATATGCAAACACTGGGAAGATTTCAAAGTCCTCTAGAGAATGGGATCAGAACTGAGCATGATCTTGATGAATTGCAGACATGACCCAAAATAAACACAATCAAATTCAACAGAAACAAATTCAAACAGCTCGAGCTGGGATTCAGGCAGGTGAGGTTATCCTCAGCATCAAAGCTGGTTTGACATATTTCTATCCCTCTCTCCACCTCCGATCTGCTCTGATTTCTGCCTTAATATAAGTTTGTTGCCCTTTTAGGTGTGATGATCAACTGTGGGGCTGCACTGAAAAACAGCTCCCTGAGAAACCTCAGTGTAAAAATACTTTTCCCTTATTTATAAACTGTTATCTCTAACCTGGTTCAGTTCTCTGCTCTGGTTCACAGCACAGCCCCCCAGGCAGTCACAACAGTATATCTGGGAGGGGTGGGAAGCAATCTGAAGCAGGGAGAAACAAATGAGCTGCCAGGAACATGGAAGCAGGAACTCCATTGCAGAAGCCAAGATTCATAGAGATACATTTTGGTGAAGGAGAAATGAGGTGTACAAATATAATGTGGGAAATATCTTGCTAGCAACAGTAGAGCACAACCTAAACTCAGAGTTGGAGCCAATCACAAACTCTGTACAAGCCACTGGTGCGATGCCTTTGCAAAAAAATAAGCGACTGAACAGCATCCAGCAACCTAACCCTAACTGTGGAATGCAGCAATGGGAGGTATTAAGAGATGGGAGGTCTTCAGCGTAGTGCTGTGGCTTTTTCTGTCAATGGACTTCAATAATCACCACAGAATCATTGAGTCATAGAAAAGTTTGGGTTGGAAAGGACCTTAAAGTCCATCCAATTCTACCCGCCTGCCATGGGCAGGGACCCCTCCCACTGGATCAGGGGCTCCAAGCCACATCCAACCTGGCCTTCAACACCTCCAGGGATGGGGCAGCCACCACTGCTCTGGGCAACCTGGGCCAGGGCTTCCCCACCCTCACAGCAAAATATTTCTCCCTAAGATCTCATCTCAATCTCCCCTCTTTCAGCTCAAAATCATTCCCTCTACTCCTATCCCTGCACTCCCTGATCCAGAGCTCCTCCCCAGCTTTCCTGGAGCCCCTTTCAGCGCTGGAAGCTGCTCTAAGGTCTCCCCGCAGCCTTCTCTTCTCCAGGATGAACAACCCCAACTCTCTTAGCCTGTCCTCATACAGGAGGTGCTCCAGCCCTCTCATCATCTCCGCAGCCTCCTCCAACAGCTCCATGTCCTTCCTGAGCTGAGGACTCCAGGACTGCACACAGGGCTCCAGGTTGGGTCTCAGTAGAGCAGAGCAGAGGGGCAGAATCCCCTCGCTGGCCCTGCTGGTCCCTCTGCTTTGGATGCAGCCCAGGACACCATTGGCTTTCTCGGCTGCGAGCACACTTTGCTGGTAGCTAAGAGTGAAACCAGGACAAGGTCCCATTTTGAGAAACTGGTAAATCAGAAGAACTGATAATTTTTTCTCCTCTAGAAAAGCGGCTGAGAGAACACCTCCAGTCCTGCATAACATACAAACAGAAAGAGAGCAATAACAACTTACTCTCCATCTTGTATAGGGTGAAAGAGCAGAAAATGAACAGCTGATTTTGCATTAAAAAAGAAGATTTCAGCAGTGTAATAAGAAAAACTCCACTGCCCATCGAGAGAGAGAAGGACAGGAACAGGATAGGGACAATGATATTGGCACAGCTGCAGGAGAGACCTATATTAAAACACCTATTAAGAGCTGATCCCTGGCTGTGCTTCGGTTCAAGTGGCAGATTAAATGATCTCCTGAGGCTCCTTCAAGTCCGGTACCCTATGATCTGTGCAATTTTTCGTGTCATAGGAAGTTGTAGTCAAAAAAAACCCAACCCTAAAGAAAATACTGCTGTAACAATGACAATGCATCTACAAGCACGGTGACCTTATCTTGAACTCTGCTTGAAAGGGAACTTCGAAAAGACGGGGTAAAAATAGAGGAGGCTGTGGGAACAGCTAATGTGATGATTAGAGACTCGGAAAACAGCAACAAGTTTTTCATGAAGGAGACGAAATCTGGGAACATCACTTTAAGCAAACTGGAGGACAATTGAGTGCACTCAGAATCTTGACTCCAGCTTGCACAGAATTCTACTTTATTGACACACATCGGATTGAAGTCTAATGAAGAAGACCAGGCAGAAGCAGGGACTGGTTTTTGTTTGTTTTATTGTAATTGGTTTCCACAATAGATAGTTAACTATGGAACTCATTGCTGTAAGACATGTCAAAGACTGAGGATTTATCAAGAGGAGGTAGAAAAGGAGAGGTGTTAACAAGAACGAGAAGCAGGATATGTATTTAGGAGGAATAAATTATTCCTGCTTGCAAATGAAATCAGCCACTAAGCCCTACAGGCAGAAAAGATGTAGTTTTGCAGCACGCTATTGAACATTTCCTTATTGTGGACATTAATTCCATATGGTTCTGTCCACCGTGTCTGCAGAATAAGCCATCGGGTAGATCTACGTTCTCTTAGCTGTATTTGTGCCTTCACAACTACAGCAGGAAGAAAACTCCTGTGGGTACCCGAGGGCTGGAGGGGGAAATCGGTTATTTCTGGGCACCAAAAAGACAATCTCTTCAGATCTTAATAGTATCAGTCAAGTGCTAAGCTGGTACTATATTCAGGAATTCAGCCCCTGCAAGAATGTTAAGCCATGTTGAAGAGTTCCCCTGACACTTAGAGCAGTGATGAGCCTCTTGAGGGTGGACAGAACAATTCAGTTCCTCACTGGAATCCTCTGCGAATCAGCAGTCAGAGACTAGGGCACGGGAGACAGAGTCAGATCTCCTAAAGCAAAGCGATGCACACAGGCTGTTTAACACGGCCTTTTTTGAGGGATGGCTAATGATAGTGTTGGAGGAACTGTAGGGGAACATATTGATTTCCAAAGCTGCATGAGAAAGAAACATCATTGCTTAATGCTTAAGCATGCTACCTACAATAAATACCTCTTCATGCGAGAAACTACACCCACCGCCTGCTTCCAAGCTCTGCTTTATCACCATGAAATCGAAGCGCAGATCAACTCCATTGAGATGGGTCTTTTATGAATTGGTGGTTAGAATTTTATGATAATAAGTAGCTGTGTGATGGGGAAGAAAGTTCTCTATTGAATATATATCTTCAAATTGCATTCAGCAAAACCGGTGGGCAGGAAAAACAATAAGAAATAAACCCTTTCTTTCCAATACATGTATTTTATTTTTATTTTAGGTATTCTTGCCCCTCTAGCAAAGGTCATAAATTATTTAACTGCTGCAGCTCAGACTTCTCTTTTTTACTGTCTGATAAAATCTCAGAAATATAAATCTATTCTAGGTCCTTTTTTTAAAATAATTGAGAGTGGTGACAACCAAAACAGGAATCGAAGCAACAATATAAGGGAGGGTGTCAGCGAGTTGTGAGCACACCAGGAGATACCAGCAGAAAGCTTATAAGGAGGTGGTTTGCTTATTTCTGGCCAAAGATGTCTTGTTCCTTTTTTAAATTTAATAATTTATAGATTCGGTGCCTGTTTTTTTGTCTCCTGGCTGCATGGTTCTATTAAACACATAATTCAGGTGGTTCCGTTATTATCTGCTAGGCTGCTTGCATTGCAGCCAAGTGATGTGGAAAGAGGCAGTGATAACTTCCATAGAATCATAGAATGATTTGGGTTGGAAGGGACCTTGGAGATCATTCTGTTCCATACCTTGTCATGGGCAGGGACACCTCCCACTGGATCAGGGGCTCCAAGCTCCATCCAACCTGGCCTGGAACCCCTCCAGGGATGGGGCAGCCACCACTGCTCTGGGCAACCTGGGCCAGGGCCTCCCCACCCTCACAGCAAAACATCTCGGAAAACTCCATCAAGAACAGGATTTGCCCTTTTAGACCTCAAACCCTCCAGTGCTTCTGCCCATCTCTTTCTCCCTGTCCTCCTATCCTTCACTAAAGAGAACATAAATGACAAGGGGTTAGTTTAAGCGCACATAATAGATATTTCCGTATAAAAATAGATTGCTTCCTCACACATGAATTGTTTCAGCCTTCTCATCATTTCTAGCTGAGCAACAGTAACGGCTCCCACAAGAAGCCCGACCAGATCAGCCGTACCTCCACGGTGCTGCTGCAGAAGATGTCAGTGAATTCAAAGGGCACCGAGGGCCCACTTCCCACCTTCCCCACCATCTTTCACAACCGTGTTTGAGCTGGGAGAAAGGTAAAAGTATTTTAAAGGAGGAAATAAAGTTTAAGCAGGTTAAATACAACAGAAAATCTGTTTGAAGGTATCCGATGAGAGCCTTGAGTAGAAGGGATGCCTGATTGTGAGAGGAGCAATGGGGAAAAATTAAACTTCGACAGCAGGGTAAAGGGGCTGTGCCAGCTAAAAAGAGGATCATTAAAAAATAGAAATGTATCTGGAATGCCAGGGACTCCAAAACTGACAGAAGGGGGCTGAGGGTGGAAGGGAAAAAAGTACTTTAAACTGAAAGAGGGGAGATTGAGATAAGATCTCAGGAAGAAATGTTTTGCTGTGAGGGTGGGGAGGCCCTGGCCCAGGCTGCCCAGAGCAGTGGTGGCTGCCCCATCCCTGGGGGTAGGATGGCTGCTCCATCTCCACCACAGGCCAGGGAAACACGCAGCCTCACGGGGGGCCAAGGCTTGGGGATCACCTCATCCCATCTAAATAATCTACTGCAGCAGCCATGGATGAACAAACTCACACTCCACCTCCTTAGTTTAGAGTGAGACGGATCTCACCACTTCAACAGGATTAATTTTCACTATCAAAAAGCTACACACCTCATTTGAGCTGTCTCAATTCTCTCTGTATGGTCAGTGGAGAGAGAAGTGTTTCCACAGCAGCCCATCCTGCCTTAAGACTGATGCCCAGCATTGGGCAGGAATGCATTCTGGAGGGTCTCTTCTTTCTCTGTAGACAGTAAAGGAGCACAGAGATCTGACTGAGCCACCCTGCCTGAATTTTAGGCTACCAGCACTGCATCATAGAATCATAGAATCATTGAATCATAGAATGGTTTGTGTTGGAAGGGACCTTAAATCCTCCTGCCATGGGCAGGGACACCTCCCACTGGATCAGGGGCTCCAAGCCCCATCCAACCTGGCCTGGAACCCCTCCAGGGATGGGGCAGCCACCACTGCTCTGGGCACCCTGGGCCAGGGCCTCCCCACCCTCACAGCAAAACATTTCTTCCTAAGATCTCACCTCAATCTCCCCTCTTGCAGCTGAAAACTGTTTCCCCTCACCCTATCCCTGCATTCCCTGACTAAGAGCCCCTCCCCAGTTTTCCTGGAGCCCCTTTCAGTACTGGAAGCTGCTCTGAGGTCTCCTTGCAGCCTCCTCTTTCCGCAGGCTCAACAACACCAATTGTCCCCGACTGACCTCATAGGGAAGATGCTCCAGCCCTTGGATCATCTCTATGGCTTCCTCGGGACTCCCATTGTGTTTCCAGTTTTGTAATCAAGAACTGAGTTCTTCACTAGAATAAATTTGGTTCATTTAGCTTGGCTGGTGCTCAGAGATGATGGATAAATCCTAAGAATGGGTGAATAGTGTTTCTCTAGAAACAGTTCAGATAAAAAAAAAATCTGCAAAACCTGCATTTTGGGGTGAATTTGGGACCCTGAGGTGCTGGGAGCTTTCAGGTTGGAAACAAGAAATGCCAGGAGCTGGAAAGCAAACTTCCCTGAGGTTCTGACTCCCTTAGCAGGCACAGCAAAGGGCCACAGACTGTCACAGTGTGACGCCTCCCCTTCTGCCACTGTTGGGGTTGGGTGACAGACGGAAAGACTTCCTCAGTGAAGCTGTCTTGATGATCCTGCATGCCAGTGACTGTGCACACTGTATTTCAATACCTCTTCTAAGAAGTGTGCTAGGCCTCCCTTGTCTATAGATTTGATCAATCCATCAAATCAAATCTAGCTGCTCTGTATTTGTCATCTGCTATTGTCATGTGCTATCATTCCAGCCTTTGTTTTCACTCTAAATTTCTTAACAACGATTTTACGTCTCTTTTCCCAAATCAGTATTGAATAAGACCAACTGGTAAGGAACAGGACCTCCTAGAAAGCACATAATTACATGATTATTCCCTGCTGACAACTGTTTTATTAGTTAGCTGACTGTTAAACCATGTAAGAAGTGCTCTAATGATACCATGCAGTGATCCCTTTCGAAGCAGAGGTTTGGCAGGTACATCCCACACCTCACAGAAGCTAAAATCATGTCTTTGTATTGTTGTCTGCTCTGTTTCCGCAGCAAGTGGAGCCCAGCTCACACGGCATGGATGCACCGAGCTCCTTTCCTGCCTCCCGGTCTTCAGATCCTGATGCGCTCTACATCTTCCACCCTTACAGTCACAGAATCATGGAATGACGAAATCATTAAGGTTGGAAAAGACCTCTAAGCTCAGCCAGTCCCACCGTCAGCCCAGTCCCACCGTGCCTGCTAAACCATGTCCCCAAGTGCCGCGGCCACACGCTTTTTTGAACCCCTGCAGGGATTGCAGCTGCAGAGAGCAATGAGGTCTCCCCTCAGCCTCCTCTTCTCCAGGTTAAAACACCACCAGTTACCTCAGATGCTCCTAATAGGACCTGTGCTCCACACCCTTCCCAGCTCTGTTCCCTTTCTCCAGATGCTTTCCAGTTCCTCAATGTCTTTCTTGTAGTGAGAGGATGAAAACTGAACGCAGGATTCAAGGTGCAGCCTCACCAGTGCTGAATACAGGGGTACAGTCAGGGTTTTATCTCCAGCTCCTGGACAGACTGGAGGAAAAACTGCTCCAGCGGTCTACCATCCCCTCCTTTGTCCCCAGGTGCTGTGGGCCAAGGGTATCCAAGCAAAGGCAAATCCACAAGGGGCCCAAATCTATTCTGGGGAGGAAAAGCACTCCCCTTAGGGGTGGCAGGCTGAAAGCTTCGTGCAGGTAACTGGAGTGAAACCAGTAGTTGTGGGTTGTGCATCACCCTCTGAGTTGTGAGGAGAAATTTGACAGGGACAGGTCTGTCCCTCATCCCCATTCCTGGTTTCAAAGCATGTTCTACACAGTGGCCCTTCCTTCCACAGTTCTGTCCAGCAATGAGACCACCCTGCGGCAGCTCCACTCCTCTCCAGGCAGCCACCCTACGGCTACCAACAGACAGAGACCTTTCTGCTCACTCTGCACCGTTCCCACAGATGGAACAAGGACTCTAATGGAAGGCTCATCAGTCCTCCTTCCATCACTGGTAATGGAGCATCACATTCCAGCTGTCCCACATGCTGCATCAGGAGCTATTTCTAACATCCATCTCAGAAGATACCTTTAGACTCCATCTGCATGCTGCCCAAATCCCAACGCCACTGTTGGCCCTCTCCATCTATGTGAAGAATGTCACCGCACCGCGGTGCCACATCACCTCCATGCCCTGCTGAGGACCAAATCCTGCCCATCCTAGGTGATAACATCTTCTGTTCCATAGCTTCTTTCTCAACGGCCCGGTCATGCCCAGAGGTGTTAGGATGGTTTAACTGTCCTTGAAGTGAGCTGCTTTTCTCCAGTCTAACATTGCTGCTTATCAACATTACTGATTTCCACGCGTATTTCCTTCTGTTCAGAAAGACAGAGGTAATAGCATTGGTGACAGATTTAAGAATTAGAAAGCGAGAGTCTGGCAGATGCCTTCTGTACTGCAGTCATCCTGGATCGGCTGAATTCACACTGCGGATTCTTCACTGGACATGTCTGGACACCTTCAGTCCCTGCCTGCAGTGATGGGTTTCATTCCTTACAAAGACTGTGGGCAGCTCCCTATTCAGACCACTTAAAGCTCTCCCTTCCACTTGTCCTGCTTTCAAGACAATAAACATTGTTCTTTCTACCTTTTGTATTTATTGCTTTCTACACAAGAGGAACTGAACCATAATGCTTGCATTTTTCCTGATCCATCTGTGACTTTGCTTCCCGTATCCCTTTAGTCTGAGCCTTTATCACGGTTCTGCTCTAGTGGATAGCCACACTCTCCATGCTGTTAATCCTCTACAAGGACAGTTCATCCGTCCTTTCTATTTGGAGGTATTTCCTTAGGGAAAGATCTGTTTCGCTAAAAAATCTCTCCTGTAATTAGGAGTCACATGGCCTCATTCATCCCAGTCCTATCTCATCTTCCCCACAGTGAAATGATAAAAAAAAAAGGCTATATTGTCTGCAAACCCAGCACCCTCAGCCACTTACATCTGTCCACGGTCCCTTCTTGTTCTTTGTGTAAGCGATACTTTGTTTTCCTCCCTGCTGTGGGTTTCATTAGGCTTAACAGCTGCCACCACCTGCATTTCACAATGCACCGGTAACATAAAAAAAAAGACCCATATTCCTAAAATTAAATAGGTTCTTCAGCGAGGGAGTTATCTGTAGACTCCAAAACTGTGACTAGGAACTGCAAGGTAGTTCTGGTGACCAATGACAGCACCCGAGGGAATGGCAGGAAGATGCCAGGGGAGGGTTAGGTTGGACTTTAGGAGCAGGTTCTTCTTCCAGAGGGTGGTGGAGCACTGGAATATATCTCCCAGGGAAGCAGTCATGGCACCAAGCCTGATAATACTCCAGAATTCTTTGGCCAACGCCCTCAGCCCCATGGTGTGAATGTTGGGGCTGTCCTGAGCAGGGACAGGAGTTGGAGTCCCTTCCAACTCAGGGCGTTCTATGATTCTATGCTTCTAGACTCTGACTATCACCGAAAAAAAAAAGCTAGAAAGAACATAGACCTTGCGCAGTTCAAACATCTCCTGCTCACTCGGCCCACTGAAAGGCCAGTCTGCCTTCAAATGGAAACAGCGCAAGTGAAAATAACAGTGAGGGGCAGAGGCATGAAAAAAAGAAATCATGAATCGTGGCTTTGATCACACACACTGTCCTGCCTCCACAGAAGTGATGTCCCACTAATCCCTGCAGGGCATTGCTCTGCTCGGTGCCCAGCTGTGCAGACGGTTTTGTTCAGAGGAATCTCACCAGCCCTTAAAAAAAATCAGTTGTACTGCCAATGGCTTACAAATATTTGTAAACCAGGTCAACAACCCCAACTTTACATATTCCATCTTGGCCCGGGTTTGTTTGTTTATGCGATATTTTATCAGTGTGTTGTTCATGAAATAGAATAATATTTATGCTTCCATTTCCTCACAGGCAGCAGAACTCTGAATTTGAAAAGTCCAAAACATCTTTGCTTTTCAGCTCTTTACTGAAGTCCCCATAGGACCTCTTTCTAGACAAAGAGAATATTAAACCAAAGCCACTTCTTTGCTCCACTGAATTTTGATATTGCCCTATATTTGGGCCAGGTAGGACATCTTCTAGAAAGTAAATCTTTATTGGTTCCCCAAACCAACCACTGAAAAACAATTTCCATGGCATGACCAGCAGGGCAGTGGGTCGGAACTTAAACGTGGGCTTTGGACCCTATTGGTTTGTAATATTCATCTTTAAGAATCAGATTACATGTTTGTTCAATAGCAATAAACTTCCAGAGTTTTATAGAGTCATAAAAACACTACAACTGCTTCCATTTATGACCTGTATATAATTTACTTGGGTAGGTTTCCTCTCTAATGGTGCAGTGCAAGTGATTTGAGTTCTATTAGCTGGAAACAGTACATCTACATTTGCAGAACTCATAAATAATTCTGCCCGATGGCCGGCATCCCTTCCAGACTGCCGCGTAAGGAAGGGAGGGGATAACACGGAGTAGGGGAAGGAGAGGAGGGTAAAGACAGCAGGAATAGAACAGAAGGCCATTAAGACTTCATACAAATTAGGAATTCAGGGATCCTGTCTTTGCTGGTGGTACCAAACCCACATTTTCCTGCCTAATTTGTGTGATGCTTTGAGCTTGAAATATAACCACAGTTCATGCTAGACTGCAGGCTGAACTCATTTGGAGCCTTGCAGAGGCATTAATTTGAAACGGTATCTCCCGGGACACAAAGAATTCCTGAGCACTCAGAGATGCACTCAGCTCCCTGGAAGCTTTAGAGCAATAAATGAAATGTTAGACTGACTTACAGCTAAATTAATTACTCAGTCTCAGGTACAAAACCAGACGAGCTGTATCTCAGGCTTAAGATCTTTCAGCCACTGTAGAGAAGAAGGTGGGGGTCACCGTGCGCTAAGAGAGAGGATGGATCATTGCACAAACACCCAAGGCAGAGGCAACACCACCTTTTATGCCGATAGAGCACCTAATGGTTAAAATACTGCATTAGGATACTGATTGGAAGTGGGGCTGTCTGCCATCTATCACTGTAAATGACATTAAAGGTAATGACACTTGATTTCCACCAGAAAACAAATCAATTAAACAACATCAACTCCTTTTCAGTAGAACTATAAAACAAAGGGATAGCAATTGTGGGTCATATTTCTTTAATGTATAACTGGTGGGTACTCAAGGATAATGAAGAACTGGTATAGATTTGCTGTTATTTAGACTATCAGCCATGTGACTTCAATATAAAGTTCTGCTCTCTAATATATGGCAGAAGAAAATCAGATTGGCTCTTAGGCCAATTCTGACTCCAGCGGCGATGGCTTCAGAAGCTCACAGACCCATTTAACCCAGCAAACCAACGCCTACAGAGTCGATATGATGGTTCTTTAAAATATACTGTGTGAGTAAATAACAAGGATCAAAAAGGAATATGTAAGTTAGAGGATCGTGCTAGAATCAGATCAAAGTGGTCACGTATAAATTTAGACTAGAAGGCAGAAAAAACTCCAAATAAAACCATTACGGAATTATAGCCCAGAATGACTTTCCAAACAGTGCAGTAGGGGCAAGAAACTTAAATTATTTTAAGGTAAAAAAATGTAGGAAATCTTGTAAAGCAGAATATGGGTCAGCCTAGAGTAATAAATCGAATGGGCAATACGAGTTCTTACGTGACTTGCCTTGCCATGGCGCTGGAGGAGAGCTGAAGATGGAAGGAGTCTTAGATGTTGTTCCGTGATTGCATTTGTTTTCTATTTAATGTATACAGAGCAAGCTGAGCTGTCCTGACAGATACTTTTATAACCTTGCCTACTCTTTTCATTACAGTAAAGCTTGTGTAATGCAAAAAAAGATCTATTTCAAAGGAATTTTATGTCAAAAATGGAATCAGAGAAGGGCTTGTGGACTTGTACCTACTTTGCTCAGCTTTCAGCGCTCAGCGCTGCTGGTCTTTGCTTTCCTAGATGATGAACAAAAGGACCTCTTTGCTAATGGCAAGTGCTACATGCTACAGGGTCCCGATTCTTTCATAGCCACGAGCGTGTCTTGTGATCAGAAACAAGAAGCCATTTTCTTCCTATTCCAAGCTGGCCTTAGAGTGAATGGAATTAGACTCAAAGAAATGGATAACCTAACATATATTGGTAACATTCTCACTCAACTTTATTTACTCAGGTGTGTTGGATAGATTTCACGATACATCATGATGCCATGCAAAATGAAAAATCGGTCAGGGAAACTGCAAGAGAAAAAGCAGCTCTTCACTTGGCTGCATCCAGTTAATCTCCTTGGGAGTAGCGAGGCTCTGCAGAAGGATCTGGACAGCCTGGATCAATGGGCTGGGGCCAATTGTATGAGCCTCAACAAGGCCAAGTGCTGGGTCCTGCACTTGGGTCAAAACCCCATCCAACAATCCAGGCTTGGGGAAGAGTGGTTGGAAAGCTGCCAGGCGGAAAAGGACCTGGAGGTGCTGGTTGACAGTGGCTGACATCAGCCAGCATAGATCCAGGTGGCCAAGAAGACCAACAGCATCCTGGCTTGGATCAGCTGGTGTTGGTCTCTTCTCCTAAGTTACAAGTGATGGGACGAGAGGAAATGACTTCAAGTTGAACCAGGACAGGTTTAGATTGTATATTAGAAGAACAATTCTATGCTGAAAAGGTTCTCAGGCACTGGGAAAGGCTGCCCAGGGAGGTGGTTGTGTCACCACTCACTGGAGGTATTTACCATCGTGTAGACCCAGCAGTTCCGGACACGGTTTAGCAGGCAGGGTGATGTTGTGTTGATGGTTAGGCTTCATGATGTTACGAGATCTTTTCCACCCTTAACAATTCTATGATTCTATAAAAATCAAGTTGGGAATGAACCAAGTCTTTGCACCCAGGACACACTGTTACCTCTTTGCTGGGTTTTGTGGGTCCAGGTCTTGAACACAATGCCTGTTACACAACAAGCTTTGAAGTTCAAACAGTGCTGTGCAGAAGGGGAGGAACGTGTCTGCTACGTTAGCATGTGGCAAAACAGTCAAAAGATGTCTTGTGACAGCCTTACTGATCAGACTTTACTGCAGCAGTCATGTAGCAACAAGTTGAGGATCTCCAGCAGGTCTTTTATGGACTGGTTTCTTGACGTAAAAAGCTGCTTGGAGTCAAATCCTCCAAGTGCATACTAGTTTAACAGCACTCTGCAAACCGTCTTTAATGCTTTCCATAAGATGGAGTACAAAAAGCTTTAGATCAAGATATTTGAGTCAAAACCATTTATGATGCTCTCATCTCCTTTAAGGCAAAAATTACCCATAGCAGCTGGGAGTCCACAGAGAATAAATGGCTACATTGCACCAAAGAAATGATCTCCATCAGCTATGATGGACTAACCTTTATTGTTTGAATCCTCTACTTTAGAACTTCTTTGGTTGCCTGCCAAGTTCATGAAGGAGTAATCTTCTCTTGATTCATAACCTGGCTCCTGAGAGCATTTCCTGTCCTTCCTCTGAAGCACTGGAGGCTGGCAGAGAGAGACATGCAAGCAAGTAAGTCTGGCAGTAAACCTGCTCTAAGATTGCACTTAGAGGAGCATTAACAACTTTCATTTCAAAGTTCAGCATTTCTTGCTCTCAGGTTCAGGGTAAAAAAATCTTTGCCATGGAGATAGTTGGAACCTTCTTTGAGGTTTTACCTCTGTGCACTCTTTGGTAGCTTTCTCTCCCTTCTCCTAACCAGAGGTTATGGTCCAGACATACACATCGTAGAAAATTGCTTGCAAGTTTGTGAGCTACAGAGGGGTCCTAGGATGTTAGTCAGTCCTCTCATCTGCTCCGATCTCTTCCTGTAGTCCAATCTAGCTGTAAGTTTTACTTTCTTGGTTTAAGTATGGGGCAACGTTACATGGTTTGTGAAGGAATCACAGCATCATTAAGGCTAGAAAAGTCCTCTAAGCTCATCCAGTCCAACTACCTGCCCAACCCCACCATGCCTACTGAACCATGTCCCCAAACGCCACATCTACACGTTGTTTGAACCTCTCCAGGGATGGAGATTCCACAGCCTCTGCCAGTGCTTCACCACTCTCTCAGTAAAAAGATTTTCCGAATAGCCAATCTAAAACTCCCCAGTGCAACTTATAATCCTATCACTTATTCCTTGGGAGAAGAGCCCAGCACTCACCTCACCACAACCTCCTTTCAGGGAGCCATACAGAGCAATGAGGTTTCCCCTCAGCCTCTTCTTCTCCAGGCTAAACAATCCCAGGGCCCTCAGCTTCCTCTCATTAGGCTTCTTTTCTAGACCTTTCCCAGCTCCATTCCCTTCTCTGGATGTGCTCCAGCCCCTCAATGCCCTTCTTGGAGTGAGGGACCCAAAACTGAACCCAGGATTTGAGGTGTGGCCTCACCAGAACTGAGTCTAGGGGCACAATCCCTTCCCTGCTCCTGCTGGCCACACCATTGCTGATCCAAGCCAGGACACTGTTGGCCTTCTTGGCCACTTGGGCCACTGCTGGCTCATGTTCAGTTGCCTGACAACCTTTCTGAATCAACACAAAGTTGCCTGAGATGACAGGAAATGGCCCTTGGAACCAAACTCGCATTTCAGTCAGCATCCTGTCAGTACCAATAAGCAGATCAATGGAAGCTCTTGTTCTGAATTATTAGAATCATTAAAGACATATTAGTATCTGCTGATCATTTTATCCCTTTATCTCCTACAAGAATTCTTAATAAGGAAGGATTTCTAAATCATGAGTTTAATACACAATACAGTTTGCATATTAAAACCCTGCAAACAATGCTGGTAATCTTGGCTGAGATTTCCACATTGAGACTGGGACATTTCTGGCCATTGCTGCCTGCAAACCAGCCCTGCAATGTCCCAGAGGTAGGTTTGTCTTCTTTTCTTCTTTTGTTATTAAACACAACAATGTACAAACAGGTAGAAATAGATACATCAAAAATTTTGGCAAGCGTGAAGAGAAGTCAGGCACCTGTGACAACCCCCTGCACCACATCCTGACAAACCAATGGTCTGTTAGCATTACCGTAACTACAGCAGCAACCGGTCCTCTTCTGTAAGGTGACTCAGGAGCCCTTGCCAAGGTGTGGAACCTTCTGCCGTGCAAGCACTCAACACAAAAATTACCTCTTTCCCATTCAACATAGGAAATTTCTATGTGATCTACCCAGCGCAGCAAGAAAAAAAGCTCATGTGTGATCTTCAGATAGATAAACAAGCGATTAGTTAGTTATTTTACATCCTACAAGGCAATGGTGGGACAAACATTGGAACAGTGCACTTAGTCAAGTGAGAAATTGAAGACAGTGGAGTGAACAGCAATACAATTATTCGAAGGCTGGAAAATGAGTTTTTATGAAACACTGGAAAAGTTCAATACATTCTGACTATCAAATAAAAGAGACAAGACTGAGAAATGACTGCTATATGGTGTGTAAACAGCCTGTGAAGGAAGGACATTAAAATATGCCCTACAAAGTACAAGACAAAGTGACCATCAGCTGCACAAACCCAAATTAGAAATAAAACTGTTAACAATTGGGAGAGTTTCATGATGGGCCAGAAGTGCAGACTCCACTTAATCAAATAAAACCTGGATGCAGTTTGGGATGATGCTTTGTTAAACACAAGATATCAGGCTTATTCCACAGCTAACTGGAAGAAATCTCTCAGTACATAAAATCAGAGTAAAGACCATAACAGTTCTTTCAAACCCAAAGCTATGCATTTTATATCAAAACGTTATCTTCAAGGAATACTAACACAGCTCAGTCAAGCAGACAGCATGAAAAAATGCCAGAGTTGGAGTAGTCAGTACAGAGAAGAACGTGGGATGCTGCTGGATGAGAAGCTTCACGTAAACCAGCGATGGATGGGACTTTGAGCAGCCTGATCCAGTGGGAGGTGTCCCTGCCCATGGCAGGGGGTTGGAACTGGATGGGCTTCGAGGTCCCTTCCAGCCCAACCCATTCAATGGTTCTGTGATTCATTGCCAAAATACAGCATCTTTACAGAAAATGGAGCAAAAGCATGTGGCCTCCAAAGGCAGATTTTAAGTAGAATTGTCTAAATCCAGTTGTCACCGTGAAAGGGACACTATGGAGAGCAGGTCAAGACAAAGCAGATTTGATGATGCTTAAAGCAAGGACTGACTTTCACAGAAGGTAGGCTCTGAAAAAGCTCAAATGAAAGGCTGAGGGACGTTCCTTGGGGACTATCTGGGAACTCAGGAGCAGGAGCCTGGCCCTCCATGGTAACAGCTCCCCACCATGACCTCAAAATATCCCCTGTCTCACCCACCCACCCAGGCTCCAGTTTCTTGCAAAAAATGAGACTGCAGAGTTGCTTGGCAGGAGGGGGTTTTATTTATTTTCCAAAGATATGGGATTCACCTGTGAAAGTGAATCCAAAATTAGCTCTCTCTCAGCTATTTGCCTTGGGCTCCCTTATTCTATGTGGAGAGAAGGCACATTAAGGGTAGGATAATTGGATCTAGTTTTGATATCTATTTCAAGGTGAGGTGAATCCTGCCTTAAACATCACTTACACCATCGCCTGCCTCTTTCTGACTAAGCAAGATCAAGCCTGTGCCGGTAGGTACTTCTGCAAGGGCAAAAGTAGCAGCAACACAGCTGCAAATATCATCACAATGGCTTGCTTTGGAAACAGAGGACTAAAAAGAAAGAAAGCCATGTCAGAGAATCAAAACGTAAACTAAAAATTAGTTGACACTTAAGATAATTTTTACTTAGTTTAATTCATTATTACTTTAGGTTGGACAATAGGTAGGACATTAGTTCTTTCCCCAGAGGGTGGTGGAGCACTGGAACAGCTCCCAGGAAAGCACCAAGCCTGACAATATTCCAGAAGCCTTTGGCCACTGCCCTCAGCCCCACGGTGTGAATGTTGGGGTTGTCCTGTGCAGGGACAGGAGTTGGACTCCGTGATCCTTGTGGATCCCTTCCAACTCACTACATTCTGTGATTCTATGATTCCACTCTAATACTCTGTGTGCATCACTGTCACCCTGGTAAAATGAAGGTATTGGTACCAATTCACCCCTCAGCTGTATCAGGAAGATATATTCATTAAATTTCGTAAAGAAGGAAGGTTTTATGGTGAGGCACGAGAGGAAAAACCTGGTAAGAAATTAATAATTCTGTATTCAGTGCTGTATGCAGTAAATAATGCATTGAGCCACACACTGAACGATGAGACTAAATGAAATATTGAAGAGTTGCTCTTTCAGCGAGCAAGTCTACTCTGTGCAGTGAATGAGACAGGGATTCTGTCTAAAGAAGAAAAGTGATCACATATTTAAGGCTGTATAACAATGCCTACACAGAGGAATGAAGATTTGAAGATATCCTTAAATACGATGCTTCCCAATTCTTAAGTGCTTGACTTTGTGACCTTGAAAATTGCTTTTGCACCATTTTGCTGCTTTTGTTTAGAGTTTTTGAGTAGGCATCAGACATCTAGACATCTGCCTTACAGATGGTAGGAGAGACAGGTAATCCCTAGCTGAGACCTGAAGGACAGCTCAGAAACTTGATCTCCTTGGGAGTATGTGAAATGGAACAAGAGAGTAAAACCATAGAATCAGTTGCTTGGAAAAGACATTTGGGGTTATTGAGTCCACTGACTGTCCACTACTAAACCATATCCCTGAGCACCTCACCTATCCATCTTTTCAATACCTCCAGGGATGGGGACTCCCCCAGTGCCCTGGGTAGCCTGTTCCCATGCCTGATAACCTTTTCAGTGAAGAAATTTTACTCAATATCCAGTCTAAAACTCCCTTGGCACAACTTGAGGCCATTTCCTCTCATCCCACCATTTTTCAGTTGGGAGAAGAGACCAATATCCACCTCACAACAACCTCTTTTCCAGGAGCTGCAGGGAACAATGAGGTCTCCTCTCAGCCTCCTCTTCTCCAGACTAAACAGCTCCAGAGCCCACAGCCGCTCCCAGAACCCCTGGGCTCCAGACCCTTCTGAGCTTCATTCTATTCTCCGGTATTCTCCAGATGTGCTCCAGCCCCTCAATGTCCTTCTTGGAGCAAGGAGCCCAAAACTGAACCCAGGATTCAAGGTACGGCCTCACAAGTGTGGACTACAGGGGAAGGAGTGACATCGGTCAGACAGGAGAAGTAATCTTCTTTGGATTACACAAAGAAACCTTTTCTCTCCATTCTAGTTCAGAATCAGTGACAAATAGAACCTTGAATGCCATCAGAACCACAGCACAGAATCATACAAAGTCTTAATCACACATACATTTACTTTTTGCCTTTATATATATCTCCCTGTTTCCAACAGTACACAAAGCCTCGTGTGAAATAAGGCTGATTTTTTTGTCTCTGTAGTTCTGTAGGCAACAGGGCTTCAGGATGTGCTCATTTTTAAAACGAGTGCAAGGCTAATGCATGTTTGGGACTGTAGAACTAACGCATTAGGTGGGCTCAGTACTAATACCAATGCAATTTATACAACAAACCAGCCAGAGAACTACACATTCTCCTGCCTTCACTTTCCAAGGTGACAAATGCTCTTACATGGCTCAGAGATTGCTCTTCATTTTTTAAGATAAATAAAGGCTTATGAAGAAGCATCAGTTTTACATGAAAAACTCTTTTTGCTCTAACTTTTGTCATTATTGTATTTGCACTTCAACTTTGCATTAAGCCCTGCGTCACCATACCGTGGCACATCACTCATCTCCCTCACATCTCAAGTACAAGAAAAGCAAGAAACCTGCCTTCTGCATTTCTCCATCTCTCTCCCTTCTGCACTTTCCCTTGTTCTCCTTCATAGTCTGCTCATCCCCCAGTTCTTACCCCATTCTTCATTGCCCTCACATTCTTCCGACCCTCTGTGGTCGCCATGCAAGTCCTCACTGCCGAATATCTGGAGGCATTTCTGTTGCCTTCCAGCTGCCACTTGATTCCACTTGGAAACCTCTGTGATAGAGCAACACTATTGTCAGGATCCATGGTTACCTTTTCCAGAGATCACGAAGGGGTGCGAGCAAACAGTCTGGCTGGGCTGCTGAGTTGTTAAATGACTAAAATGAGGTTAAAAGAATATAACCATTGACAATATGACCCTCGTATCCTGGATTCAGTCTTGGGCCCCTCACTCCAAGGACATTGAGGGGTTGTAGCACGTTCAGAGAAAGGAACAGAGCTAGGAAGGGTCTGGAGCCCAGGGGTTCTGGAGCAGCTGAGGACCCTGAGGCTCTTTAGCCTGGAGAAACAGAGGCTGAGGGGAGACCTCATTGCTCTCTGCAGCTCCTGGAAAGGAGGCTGTGGTGAGAATGGGTGCTGGGCTCTGCTCCCAAGCAACAGGAGATGGGATGAGAGAAAACAGCCTCAAATTGTGCCAAGGAAGGCTCAGATTGGATATTGGGGAAAAATGTCCTTACTGAAAGAGTGGTGACCCCGGAGAAGTTCGAAAGACAAGTAGCCATGGCACTTGGGGTCATGGTTTAGCAGACATGGTGGGGTTGGGCTGACAGTTGGACTGGATGAGCTTGGATCTTTTCGAATCTCAATGATTCTATGCTTCTATATCACTGTCTCACTCTCCCATTCCATGGAAATAGCGTGCGTTGATGGCTCTGCTATGGTGGAGCTGTAGATGTTAGCTGTGAGGTACCCTGCTCCCTTACGCTGTAGGCCAGACCAAGACAGATGATCCACGCTGAAATACATAACCATTAATTTAAAAAAGAATAATATCACATATTCATTATTTTTCTTATCATGTGTCTCTTCCAATACACATTCATAAATAGAAATGAAAGAACAGCTAATGTGCCTTTAGATACTGTGGTTGTCTGTTTTCCGATCATAATTCATGACCTGCTTCAACGAACAGGAGAACAAACATATTTGCTTTTGATAAATTAAAACGGTTTGGTGCATTTCTTTATTATATTTTTTTTCCTTCCTCTTCAGTAGTGTTTTCCTTGCAGGGATTCTCTTTGCTTGCTCTACTCCAATGGCCACACACTCGACCTAAGCCTGGTGCCTGTTACACCACAGTAGTGTCAGGGTAACTCCCCTGTGGTGGATGCAGACTGAGATCATAATCTGCTGTTTAGCATCTGAAAATGAGGAAGATTTTATAAACATAAGCTCAGCTCACAGGAAGAACAAGATCTTGTGATGAACCAAAGAGATAAGGGAAGAAAGTTCTCCACCTGTGATGCTCAGATGAGCTGGGCAGCTCAACTACCAAGAGCTCAAGGGCACAAACCACCCAGCAGCTGAATAGCTCTCAAAATCCTCAGTGAAAAAACACACATTAAAGGATCTGAGCAAAAAAAACCATGTCATGCATTGCCCCATCCCTGGAGGTGTTCAAGGCCAGGTTGGATGGGGCTTGGAGCCCCTGATCCAGTGGGAGGTGTCCCTGCCCATGGCAGGGGATTGGAACTGGATGGGCTTTGAAGTCTCTTCCAACCCAAACTGGTCTATGATTCTATGAATACCAGCAAGACTCCCACTACTGGTCATCATGGAAAAAATGTATTATTTTTTTTTAATGAAAAGAGGTGAAATAAATCAAAACAGCAACCAACACACTCCCCTCTCTAACATATGATTACATTTCAAATGTAATTATGAACGTTTCCAGAGGGTGCAGATGTATTTAGTCTCACAAAGCAGAGCTAATTTATTCATAAGCAGATCTGCAAGGCTGCCCAGGCAGAATCCACTCCATATTCAAGGGGATTATTAAATTGGGGAGTGTGAAGGGTTTCTTTGCAAGAGTCTCCAGTGCATAGATACAGCAGGCAGCCAAAGAAGAGGAAGAGAGGAACGAAAGGCAAGACAGGCAGGCAAGAGGACCCATTTGGATGATGAAAAAATTGTCCCAGTGACAGCCCCAAACTGGCACTATTTCAGGAGGGAGAATGGCTGCACAACACTGTTAGGCAAACATCTCTAGAAACAGGGAAGGAGCCCTGCAGGGACTGATACCTTGGCAGGGTATTCCCATGCTCTCAGTTGGGCTGCAGCCTCTAATTTGGGGGATGTCTGGCAGTTCTTCTTGCTGGAGCCCCTCTGGTACATCTGGAAGCCACCCAGGAACGTAAAAGCAGCGGAGAGTCAGCATCTCTAGGCAGGCTGGTGCTGCCCCCCCTGTGCTGTTTGTACTGCCTGCAAAAAAGCAGAGAGCTGAGAGGTGATGAGCAGCTTCTTAAACTGCATCTCAGCAGTTCCTGACCCTGCACATGCTCCTAATCTGCTCCAGTCATCAGTGATTTCAGGTGTCTCAGCTGATTTTGCATTGGAGCAGAATAACGTAAAGGTTTAAAGGTGCAGGGGAAATAAATGCAGAGTGGTGGTTTGGCCCCTGCTGTTTGCTTGCTGGGTCAGGACCAAATGCAAGGTGAGAAGATGCTCCTTTCTGTCTTCTAACTCTTAGTTGTTGTCAAGCCCCAGTGGTGACTGTGCACTGATCTGGGTACAGCAGAAGCAAGGACAGAGGGCTTGTCTGAAGCATAACATCACTTGAGCAGTCCTGGAGGTCTTGTTCAGAGGGGCTTTGACAACTTGATCCAGTGGGAGGTGTCCCTGTCCGTGGCAGAGGGTTGGATCTGAGTGGGCTTTGAGATCCCTTCCATCCCAAAGCATTCCATGATTCTGTGATTTACAGATGAATGCAAGAAAAATCTGAGTTTTGTTCTTTACCCTTTCCTTACATTTTCCCCCTTTCCCCCTTCTTCGCAGCTTGTTGGAACTTTCGCAACTTTGAAATAGGGAAGGAGCTTAAAAAGAAAAGTGAATTTGTCACAGTGTCATTTTCAGGATTTGGAAACATTTGTAAAGTTACAAAGAAGAAAAGGGGGGGGAAAGGGGCAAAAATCACACTTCATATTCTTCATGAAAGGGAGGAAGGGGAAAAAAAACCTCAAACCCAACATGGCAAGTGTTGAAAATCTCTCTTGTGAAAACAAGTGGCAGGGTGGCAAAATGGATCTAGCCCAAATTTCTCAAGGGAGAAACAACTTCTCCCTTTCCTGCTTTCTCCTAAAATGATTTTGTTCTTTCCCAGAGCTCTGCGGTCAGTTTGGAGTGACAGAGCCCCAGGTGTTGCCCATTCCCCTGGAGTCTGGACAAGGAAGCGAAATCAGGATCTGCCCATGGCTGCAGATCTGTGCTGAAATCTGGTAGATCTGCAGCTCAACCCCCTGGTTTCTGACCACGCAGGGGACAGAGGAGGGATTCTGCTGCTACACCATGGAGGGCAGATGGGAATCGGTTCACAGGATGTGAGCTGCATTGTGTGAGTATCTCTGCCCAGTGCTGTCCTCCTGGCCTTCTCGGGGGGCTCATTTTCATAACAACACATCATCCATTGTAAGGAATGAAAACTCACCAGGAGTTGCCTGGAAGATGGAATTTTTTGAGCGTTGCTGACTCTGCCCAGTATTTAGTGTCTACAAATTCATTCGAACCAGGAAAACCCTCGTCCTTCCAGAGCTCCCAGATTAAGGGCAGATTTCACCTCCGTGTGTGTGTGTCTTAGCATGCAGGAACTGCTGTGCCCGCCACGGAGTGGCTGTGCTTTTCCACACTGCCTTAATGTGTGACTTGGGGAGGGCAAATTAAGACATAGACTTAGTTCCAGTGTGCAGCCAAAGTGGAGAGCATGCAAATAATCACTGTTCTAATTAGTCTAATTACTTCAGAGATAGCAGAGTTTTCCCCAGGAACTTCTCCTCAAACGTCTGGCAAAGTAAATGTGTGGCTGATTCCGGCCTTTTTGGCAGGTCTGAACAAGGGCATCCCCAGGAGATGCTGGGAGAGCCCAGGGGAAGCAGCACAGCCTCCCGGCTGAGCACACCCAGCACCGGGACAGGCTCTCCTAGAAGGTTGTGCCCTATCTGCCAATTGGTATGAAAAAGCGCTGTGTTTTGGGGGGTCCCACAGAAACAAAATAATAAAAGCCACATGGTCGAGACCGTTTAACTCCCCCCTTCTCTAGCAAGGGTGTAAAGGGGATGTAAATCAAGAGTGCTCACTTGTGTAAAGAAGGAGGAAACACTAAAATAGCAGCAAGCTTGATGATTCAGCGGTGGATAAAGTTGTGCTGCTCTTGCACT
Organism: Cuculus canorus; assembly: GCF_017976375.1. Taxonomy (NCBI): domain Eukaryota; kingdom Metazoa; phylum Chordata; class Aves; order Cuculiformes; family Cuculidae; genus Cuculus; species Cuculus canorus. The sequence goes on from NC_071417.1 coordinate 11,670,797, forward strand.
AATCTACTGACCCTGCTCCCACACCTCTGTGCGCTTTCCAAGGCAACAGGTCCCAGCTGTCCGACCCTGGTTGTGCTCTGTAGGTTCTGTATGGGGCTCTGGAGAGTTTGCCTTCTGGCTGCAGCTCCTTAAAAGGCGTTCTATTTCCAGGATTTTTCCAAGAGAGCACATCCAGTTCCACCCCCTGCCATGGGCAGGGACACCTCCCACTGGATCAGGGGCTCCAAGCCCCATCCAACCTGGCCTGGAACCCCTCCAGGGATGGGGCAGCCACCACTGCTCTGAGCAACCTGGGCCAGGACCTCCCCACCCTCACAGCAAAACAGTTCTTCCTAAGATCTCATCTCAATCTCCCCTCTTTCAGCTGAAAATTTTTCCCCCTCATCCTATCCCTGCTCTCCCTGATCCAGAGCCCCTCCCCAGCTTTCCTGTAGGCACCTTTAAGCCAACAGGACAAGTGAAATTATTTCTGAGCCTTTATTCTGGGGAAGACATTCCAGTGCTGTGGAATCTTCTGGGTCTCCTTTACTGTTTGCTTTTAAAGACATTCAGTGATCATCCACGTGCACATAAAAGTGAATTTTCAAATCACCTTCCTGAATATTCGTGAGGCTGTACCTTCAACTACATCCAACAGGAGTATCTATGCTGGAAGTGCCTGTGCAGCCGCCCAGTCAGAGGGAAAGCCACCACCAGCTTATCTGACCGGGCACAGCTCGCTGACACAGAGCAGGGAGGTGGGGAGGGCTGCTGGTGGCTGATAAACAGGAGTAAGAGGAAGGGATGAATTTGTCGAATAACTTTCAGTAATGGACACATCCGAAGGCTTTACCATTTCTTTTCTTACATTCCAAGAGTGGTAGAGGGGACTGCATTATCTTCTGGGCTGCTTTCTCCTGCAGTAGAAGGACAGGTGAGCATAGCAGCCAAACACAAGTAGCATTCACCAATGCTTACTGCATCCTACAGCACTATTGCTGGCATCAGAGAAGCATCCTAAATCCTGCAGTTCTGCTCCCTTTAATCCCGTAAGCTGCATGCTCCGTGAGCCAACCCCAGCTGCAAAACTGTCTGGATCTATTCGGCAAAGTGAGGAGGAAAATTAATGACTCGACTTGCAGCGCTCAGCCTTGAAATAATTGTGTATGACATGCAGACCCCACCTTGCACAGCCTTGGCTCCCTGGAAGGAGAAGGCAATGATATTACTTTACAATTTGATCCTGACTGCCATTAATTGATTTCGGAGCTCTGGCCCTTCACTCTGTTGGAGCTGCTAACGAACCCAATCAACCTCTGGCTGCCAGTTACAGATGACCTGGTGGGGATAATTACATTAATATGACAGTCAGACTCTGAAGGGATGTGGCACAGCTTCAGAAATGTTTGAAAGCCTTCTGAATATGAGACACTAGAACTCAAACTTGAAGCAAGTCCAGGAGCTGTCATCACTTCTCTTGAAGTTCGGCAAAATCTGTTTTAATTCAGTTATTGGACTGGAATCTGAGCTGTCCCATGGTGTTAAGCAACAGAAGGCCAGAGAGAAATGATGAGCATTGTCAGGTCTGCTCTTCTTTCTGTGTTTGGGGATGCCCAGAAGCCTGGATTTCAGGTTTCCTTCATTTCAGATGTATGATGCTTCATCCACGGGGAAAAAAAATAACATAAAATCATAGAAAGTTTAGGTTAGAAGAGACCTTAAACAGCATCCGGTTCAAAACTGATCCATGCAATGGGCAGGAACACCTCCCACTGGATCAGGGGCTCCAAGCCCCATCCAGCCTGGCCTTGAACCCCTCCAGGGATGGGGCAGAGACTACTTCCCTGGGAAACCTGTGCCAGGGCCTCCCCACCCTCACAGCAAAACATTTCTTCCTAAGATCTCATCTCAGTCTGTTTCAGCTGAAAACCATTCCCTGTCATCCTATCCCTGCACTCCCTGATCCAGAGCCCCTCCCCAGCCCCCCCTTGAGCTCTTTCAGCGCTGGAAGCTGCTCTAAGGTCTCCCCACAGCCTTCTCTTCTCCAGGCTGAACAACCCCAACTCTCAGCCTGTCCTTAGAGGGGAGGTGCTCCATCCCTCACATCATCTCTGTGGCCTCCTCTGTACTAACTCCAGCAGATCCATGGTCTTCCTGGTATGCAAAGACTCCAGAACTGAACACAGGTCTCCAGGTGATGTCTCATGAGAGCAAAGTAGAGGGGCAGAATACTCTCCCTCACCTTGCTGGTCCCACTGCTTTGGATGGAGCCCAGGATACAGTTGGCTTTCTGGGCTGCGAGCACACGTTGAGCTGTGAGAGAGATGGAGCAGGAAAACACAACCAAAACTGCCACAGCTACAGATTCAGGGTACTGTGTAAGAGACATTCAGGGAGCACAGAATCTCCAACACCACGTAATACATTGTAGGAGAGAATCTCAAATCCTCAAATTGTTTGTGTCCATCAGGAAAAGAAAGAGGAGACCAAAGGTATTTCTAACATCTTAATCCCAGACACCGAAAACCAAACAAATGGGCAAACAAATGTTACAAGTTTCCCTATCAGTCACATAGGAAAATCATTACCTGACATGAATTTTGATCAACAAAACCTTCCATGTGCAAGGCGGAACCATCACAGCCATCCTGAGATTCCTGAGTTTCCTAGAAGCACAAGAACACCATTACTACAGTTTCATCCTCTGTTTTTGCCCGTTTCCAGTGCTCCAGCTCTTCAGGTGGGTATTTCCTACTTGTTAGGATAATGGGAGCTCTTAACCACTCCTGCATATCTCACTGCTGCAGACACAAAGTGCAGCATTCTCAGCTCCGTTTTATGAGTGGGGAAAGTAAGACACATGTGATGGATGTGACCGATCCAAGCGAAGCAGAAGGCTCAAGAATGGAGCCCATGTTTCTCATCTTCTAACTGATGGCTTAGCTGGAAGGGAAAAAAGCTCATCCTTTGTCAGTGAAAGACAATCCATGCCCCTAGAAATCTGTGAGTTTCTGCTCTCAAGAGGGAAGTTCTCTTTTACAAATCCATTCTCATCCCCAATGCAGACTTATCTACGCTGCACTTGTAATGTAAGTTCAATTGTTTCCGTTACCCTTGCATGCATTTACACACAATGTCCACTTCACACACTCCAGTGTGGTGCAAAACCGCTGAGCCAACACCGGTACCTAAGACTGCTTGGTTTCGCAGCAGAGTAAATTAACTTCTGTAGAGCTCCCTGATGTGGCACTGTGTGAAACATCTTAAGGTATTTCTTGTTTAATTAAGGCTTTTAGCAATAAAGCTTGTGAAGAATAAGGAATAGAAACCAATTAGGCTCTCGAGAGACCTAGCTACTAGCTTTCTTAACTTCCATGATATAAGCAGGAGTACTTGACACCACAGAAAGAAGGGTAGGACCTCGGATGCGAGGGAAAAATTACTCTCTTGAAGGAAGGGCACACATTTCTGTTAATAGAAGAAAAATAATTGACCTTGCGGTTCTTTATTTGATATTTGGGGAGTAATGGAAAATGGTTTAGCATCAGGCATGTGTATAGGATGCTGGTGAAGCTTTCTCATGTGTTGTGTGGTTTGGGACGGGGCGAGTGGCAACCTCGGTGTTCCTGGTGTGCTGTGGCACACATAAGTTGTGGCCATGGTTTACAAATACACATGCAGATGGCTTAGGCATAAAAATAACATGTTTTAGAGACAGAAAAGAAATTGTTTCATAGTATCATAGTATAGTTTGGGCTGGAATTGGTCTTAAAGCCCATCCAATTCCACCCTCCCTGCCATGGGCCGGGACAATTTCATTTGGTTCGGGTTGCTCAAAGCCTCTGTTTCCAGACACTGCGGCCACTGCTGTCTAGGCTTTAAGCGTGAGGAAAAGTTGGATTTGCTAGTATGATTGTAATCCTATGGAAGAGATTCAGTAAGAAACTCCATCTCTCATATCTAACACTGTTTTCAATAATCTTGAAAACTTCCAAGGTATTGGACTGGCCTGCCCATCTGGTGGCCCAAACTCTAGACTGCTTTTAGACCCGAGCTGAGTTCATTTAGCTCAGGTCATCAAACACAGCAGATACCTTGGGGGAGTCCCAGGTGGATCCTAGAGGAGAGACCTCCCGCCCTGAGAAGGCAAACCAGCTTGGGCAAGGAGCTGGTAGGTGCCTCTGGCAGATCCCAGCAGTGGCAAATTCACTCAGTCGCTGCTGTGATGTGAGGCAGAGCCAACATTGCAGAGCCCAGAAGGGCTTTTATTTCTCAGCACGTCCTACTGCAGACAGCCACAACGGCACTGGGTGTCATGTTCTTGTGTGCATCAGGAGACCGTGCCTTTGGCTGAGAAGCATTGGGGTTTTCCTACCCTCTCGATGCCCCATGGGAAGCAGAATGTTCCTGGAGATGCTAGGTGAGTCTCATACAAGCTTCTCACCTCTCCTATGGAGTCCTAGCAAGGAGCTTTCCGTGCGAATCTGGTGCTCCGTGTTCTGCTGTGCTGACCCAGTGAGCTGTTCCTGGGAGGACCAGGTAGGATCACTGTCCTGAGAACACACCAGAGGGGCAATTACACATTTTTCTTCTCTGAGAAAGACTTCTTCTCTGAGAAAGAAGTCTTGAGTGTTTCAGAGAGGAGAAAGAGCATTTTCACATAGCAGCTTGCTAATGAGAAGCTTTAATCTAAAATCAGAGGAAACCTGTAATAAGATCACACAGATAAGCATAAACGATGGAAATCTGGACAAAGGTCAGGAATGGAACAAGCAGGAGGTGGTGGGTCAAACTGATATACATATGAGATGCTTTCTATTAGTTCAAAAGGTTCAGGGAATAAACAGAAGGAGCTCAGAGACTGAAGTCATGCACAAAAATAGGATTTGATTTTAGAAAGGCACTTTTTTTGAAAGTCACACAGATGGGAAAAAGAGTCAGTGCTGCCACGAGGCTGTGGAGGAAGCCCAGAAGGTAGAAAAGCACAGGAAGACTACAAGCCTCCAGTGATTATAATTGCAAAAGCAAGTTTGAGGACTTAGTGATACCTCAGAGTATAAATACACACACTCCTACCAGAAAAATCAGAAGTACAGAGTTCTCTGCCCCTCCACGCCAGCACATTGAATCATAGATTCATAGAAAGGCTTGGGTTGGAAAGAACCATAAAGCCCATTCAGTTCCATCCCCAGCCATGGACAGGGACACCTCCCACTGGATCAGAGGCTCCAAGCCCCATCCAACCTGGCCTTGAACCCCTCCAGGGATGGGGCAGCCACCACTGCTCTGGGCAACCTGGGCCAGGACCTCCCCACCCTCACAACAGAACATTTCTTCCTAATATCTCCCATTCTATGATCTATGATTCCATTATTTAAGCTTGTAATCAAAATATTGACTGCTACCAGACCCAGGACAGGTGTCCAACCCCCCTCACTTGTACCCCTGTTCACAACTAGTGGTAAACTCTTGATAACTGCCTTGAGTGCAGCTTTTAAACTTCTCAGCAGAGCTATTATCCAGCTTGTGTTTGCTCAGCTTTCTGATCAGAATTTGACATGAACCTGTGACAGAAGATTTGCTAAAATCAAGATATATGATCTCTAGCACTTCTCCCCTCTCTGCAGAGCCTGTTACTGTGTCATAGATAGAAATTGCATTAGTTTGACATAACTTGTTCCTTACAAATCTGTTGGCCTTTGTTATCTCCTTGTGTTGTGGCTTTTCAAATATTGTAAGTTTTTGTATTTAGATCCATGTTTCTCCAGGACTGGATAAGCCCATTATTCTCTGATTTGTCTTCCTTATTTAAAAACAGATGCTGTGTCTGCCCGGAGCAGGAGCAGGTGCTGAGTTCTTCTCTTTGGCAACCAATGACAGGACCTGAGGGAATGGCAGGAAGATGCCAGGGGAGGGTTAGGTTGGACATTAGGAGTAGGTTCTTCCCCCAGAGGGTGGTGGAGCACTGGAACAGCTCCCAGGGAAGCAGTCACAGTGCCAAACCTGACAGTATTCCAGAAGCCTTTGGCCACCACCCTCAGCCCCACAGTGTGAATGTTGGGGTTGTCCTGTGCAGGGACAGGAGTTGGACTCCATGATCCATGTTGGTCCCTTCCAACTCAGAACATTCGGTGATTCTATACTCCTATGAACTGGCAGAAGTAGAGGGAACTTCTCGAGGCCAGGACTATCTATGAACTAATTCCTTTGTCAAATAATGAACTTTACTGTAAGCGATCACAATCAGTCCTTTTGCTCACAGAAGCCTTCCCTCTCTATTGACTATAATAATAAACCGGTGCTTTCCAAGGGGTAATTCTCGCAGTATGGCTCCTTCTGGCTCTTTATCTCCCTCACTAGCACTGTTTCATCTGTGTCTTGGTCTCTCTGGCTTTGTCTCTGGCAATCTGTCCTGTTCTTCGATGTTCCCCTCAGCAACATGACCTACTTTTCACTTTTTTTGCTGCTACTGGTTTAGTCAAGCTGGTCTTTACTGGTTTTTCTCTGGCATGTCCTCCTAGGGATAAACTGAACTTACATGCTTGCTATCAGTCGATTTAAGAAGCCATTAATGCTCCTGAGCTCCCTATTCTGTTCAGCTGCCTTTATTATGAACACTAATCAGCTCTCTGAAGTTCTTGAAGTTCTGTTGCCTTAAAACTCAGAGTCTTTAGTTTGCTTTCTTCCTTCCTTGCTCTTCTAAGGATCATTAACAACTGTCATTTCTTGATCACACTTTTAGCCACATTCTCTCCCACTTTCCTTATTACTGAGAATCAAACAGCATCACAGTGTCCTTCCAGTGGCTTTTTTCTGCATTGCTATGCAATTATTTCCTTCATATTAAAAGAACTTCTAGAAAATTTATACCCTGCTGCATAATTTTCCGAGGAATTATCAGGGTATTTTAAGACCCCAGAAATCACCATCATCAGTGTCCCTGATCATGGAAGCTGAGGCTTGGAACTGGATGGACTTTAAGGTCCTTGACAACCTAAACCATTCTGTAATTCTTTTAATTAGTTCTTTGGGTTCTTTGGCAATCTGCACTCACATCCCAGCAACGGACCATGTCCTGGGCTGCATCTGAAGCAGAGGGACCAGCAGGGCCAGCGAGGGGATTCTGCCCCTCTGCTCCGCTCTGGTGAGACCCCACCTGGAGCCCTGTGTGCAGTTCTGGAGTCCTCAGCACAGGAAGGACATGGAGCTGCTGGAGAGAGTCCAGAGGAGGCCACAGAGATTGTGTGAGGGCTGCAGCACCTCCCATACGAGGACAGGCTGAGAGAGTTGGGGTTGTTCAGCCTGGAGAAGAGAAGGCTGTGGGGAGACCTTAGAGCAGCTTCCAGTGCTGAAAGGGGCTCCAGGAAAGCTGAGGAGGGGCTGTGGATCAGGAAACACAGGGACAGGATGAAGGGAATGGTTTTAAGCTGAAAGAGGGGAGATTGAGATGAGATCTTAAGGAGAAATGTTTTGCTGTGAGGGTGGGGAGGCCCTGGCCCAGGTTGCCCAGAGCAGTGGTGGCTGCCCCATCCCTGGAGGGGTTCCAGGCCAGGTTGGATGGGGCTTGGAGCCCCTGATCCAGTGGGAGGTGCCCCTGCCTATGGTGGAACCGGATGGGCTTTGAGGTTTCTTCCAAACCAAACCATTCTATGATCAACAATACATACAGATTATCCATAGGAGATAACTTTTAGGACACCTTTTGATTAACGTTTTAGCAACTTTGATATGGGTAAATAATCTCTTTGATGCTCTAAGAAGGCTCTCAGCTTTTCTCCCAGGTTTTGCATTTCCTGGTCTAAAGCTGTAGCCCCATGTTTCTGGATGAGCAACAGTCTTTTCAGACTCTGCTCCTGGTTCTTCTATCATTATTCATAAAAACTTACAGAGCTTCACCTGCTTATCAATCATTCACTCTCTCCAGTGACTTGTTATCACAATATCCTGCAGCAGTCTTAGCATAATGTTAGCTCTCTTAGAAGAAAAAGAGAAGTACAAGTATATATAGAATATGACACTCATAATAAAGGCATAAATGAAAGGGAGGTAGTCACTCGTGCTCATGAACAGACTCAAAGGTCAGAGAGAAAATGCGAGGGCTTCAGCCAAGTAGTGAAGGCTTCAGTGGAGACAACTAAATCTGAGCTGCAAAAACACATCAGTGTGGCTTGGGAACCAGTCACTGATGTCAGCACCTGTAAGGCTGGGTGAGTTGTTCCATGTGCTCACTTTAAAGGGAGTCTAGGGTGAGCTGTTCCTAGTCAATCATCCTCACTGAACTCATCTGGGGTTTGGTTAGTTAGTTTAATGGTACTGCGAGTCCAAGAAGAAGATGTATAATGAGATGGCAGCTCACCCATGCTTCTGTCCTAAAACTTAGTACATTTATATTTCTTAAGAGAGAAATATATCTCTCTTGTCTTTCCCAGAGACAAGAGAAAAGCATAACCAGGTCCTTCAGATTCTTTGAGTGGGAAGGAGTATCTATTTCTTTTTTTCCCCAAAACCTATTGGCGTTGGTAGGGTCTTGCAGATGAGGTCTGAAGAAGAGGTGTGTAACCTCACCTATGTAAAGAACTCCTGGCTCAAGCACCCAGTCCAGTAAAGACACAGTTCAGACCAGCCAGACAGTACTTACAGCAACACAGCTCAGTCCTCAGACCTCCTAAAACCAGGCCAAACGGCCTTTCTTGTAAATCAGAACTTGCAAATATGTTGACATTAATTTTTTTCCTGCAAACAGTTCCAATGAGATGAAACACCAGTGGGACACTCCCCATACACAAGGGTTTCAGAGTCTTTCCTTGTTTCTCCTCTGCTTCTCCATAGGCTCCCAGAACACCAAGGCATCCACACTCGTTTATTTTGCAGGCTGATGGGAGGATAGGTACCTGGAGGACGTGGAGCTGTTGGGGCAAGCCCAGAGGAGGCCACAGAGATGATCCAAGGGCTGGAGAACCTCCTGTATGAGGACAGGCTGGGAAAGGTGGGGTTGTTCAGCCTGGAAGAGAAGGCTGTGGGGAGACCTGAGAGCAGCTTCCAGTGCTGAAAGGGGCTCCAGGAAAGCTGGGGAGGGGCTCTGGATCAGGAAATGCAGAGATAGGATGAGAGGGAACTTCAGAATTATTCTCACCATTTTGTTTTCAGGAATAAATGAACTCTTCCAGGATAGTTTTCCTGGAGTCACTGTACCCATGCTGGAGTTCTCCTCTCGTCTGTGTTAGATGAAGTCTGCAGTTTTCTACCCCGCAGCTGGCATTGCTTTGCCACCATATGGGCAAGTGCAGGGAAAAGAGTAACCCGGACAGACAGCACTCTTTTCCCAAGTAACAAGCGATAGGATGAGAGGAAATGGCCTCGAGTTGCACCAGGGGAGGTTTAGATTGGATATTGGGAAAAATGTCTTCACTGACAGAGCGGTGAAGCCCTGGCAGAGGCTGCCCAGGGCAGTGGGGGAGTCTCAATGCCTGGAGGGGTTCAGAAAGCACATAGACATGGCACTTGGGGACAGGGTTTATTAGGCACGGTGGGGTTGGGCTGATCGTTGGACTGGATGAGCTTAGAGGTCTTTTCCAGGGTTTGCTGAAGGGGAAAGCCATTTGCTTTAAGAGCCTGTGAGCTAAAAGCAGGAATAAAATAACTTTTCTTTAGGGCGTTTTGAAGATCCCGAGGCAAGGCAAGAAGCTGGCCTCCTGCTACTATCTCCTGAAATCGCTTAGGTGTGCTGCTGGTGAGGAAGGGCTGAAGTCTCTGCTCTACCTTCTTCTTTGTGATCAGAGTATCTTTCAAGATTTACAACAAATGATGCTGCCAGGAAATATTCTTCTGTTCAGCATTAGGACACTGCTGTTCCATACAGGAGAACAGAGCTTCCTGTTATTGGTCTGGGGGAATGCTGATTTTTCAGTTTGACAGCAAAATTGAAGAATCAAGTGGGAAAAAAAACTTTGCTTCGCTCATAGTGGAATGTTATTTTTCTTGCTGAACTAAAAAAACATTGTTCCATTCAGCATGAAATATTTCATACAATCCCAAATGAAATGTTTTATTTTGTGCACTTGTCATAAAAGCAAAGAAACTAAAAGGAGAGATTCATAAATGCTGTATCAACATGGGATGAGGGTGTGGAAGCCCTGGCCCAGGTTGCCCAGAGGAGTCCTGGCTGCCCCATCCCTGGAGATGTTCAAGGCCAGGTTGGATAGGCAACCTGATCCGGTGGGAGGTATCCCTGCCCATGGCAAGGGGTTGGAACTGGATGGGCCTTAAGGTCCCTTCTGATCCATTCCATTCCATGATTCCCTGATAAAGTCCAAGCACTGCAGCTCCTATTGCTGAGTGATCCTGTTCTGCCTTTGAAATCTCTTGCCTTCCAGGAGGACAAAGCCGCAGTTGCACTTGAAATCCACTAATGTTCATTATCCAGTTCTGCAGTGCTGAGTATAAATGATGAACATCTGTGTATTAAGAAAATGGCTCCGTTCCTCATTGGTTTCCATTTTTAAATGCCCTCAGGACATCATTCCTGCTATTGGGATAAGCTGGCACATCAGCAAAGAGCTTACAATTCAAATGTGTAAGTATAGCAGAATTTTAATTGAAGCACATGAACACTGCAGCACTGATAAGGGAGTAGGTATCATAATACTTCACTTTTTTTTCCATTTTCTTTATCTAACCAGAGGCTCCATAATAAGCACAGACACATCATCTTACTTGGTGAACTTCTGAACCTCTGTAAACGCAAAATGCCTTAAATTATCCTAACTTCCAGTACAAAATTTACTCTAAGCTGGGAATACCAAGGGCAAGAAAGAGGTGAGAGAAGTGTCCTTTCTTAATCCTAACCGGCAAAGCAGCAAATTCGCATTCAAGCCAGTTGAACAAACCCAAGGATGAAGTATTTTAAAGATAATAAGATAGCTAAAATACAATAATACGTCCCCAACTGCCTCAAAAGAAATAATCAATAAGGGACAAAACCAGCCGGGAGCATGAGGGGAAAGATACTGTGATAGAATCAAAGAGAACTGAAAAAATCAGAAGCTTTTAGAAGTACCACAACAAATGTCAGCATACATTAGCCAACCATACGTATCCTGGGCTGCATCCAAAGTAGAGGGACCAGCACGGAGAGGGAGGGGATTCTACCTTTCTACTCTGCTCTTGTGAGACCCCACCTGGAGCCCTGCGCTCAGTTCTGGAGTCTCCAGCACAGGAAGGACATGGAGCTGTTGGAGCAAGTCCAGAGGAGGCCACGGAGATGATCCAAGGGCTGCAGCACTTCCTGTATGAGGACAGGCTGAGAGAGTTGGGGTTGTTCAGCCTGGAGAAGAGAAGGCTGTGGGGAGACCTTAGAGCAGCTTCCAGTGCTGAAAGGGCCTCCAGGAAAGCTGGGGAGGGGCTCTTGATCAGGGAGTGTAGGGATAGGAGGAGAGGGAATGATTTTCAGCTGAAAGAAGGGAGATTGAGATGGTTGTATGATATCTCTGTGCCTCCATGAGGGAAAAACCTGAACCATTTCTCTGTGCCAGAAGGTTTGATATGTTATTCTCTGTACCATAGAAAATGAGTACCTATGGAGGTAACTACTGTCTTCGATCCTAATTCACAATTTGAGAGTAATAGAGGTGCCCTTAAATAAAGAACAAAAATATCACAGAATAGCAGCAGTGCAGTCTCAGTGGGACGGGACAGACCAGTGCAGAGGAGTCCCGGAATGTTAAACAGGAAAATCTTGTCTTTCCACAGGCAGATGGATAGCACACTTGTGACTGCTGGGCTGCTGCTTGTGTCAGGCAACAGCAGAGCATCACTTCAACATCATCCTTGAGGAGTTGATGTGTTTGTCTGCCCCGGCATCACAAACGGCAGCAGCAAACCCTCCTCTGATTTGACGACCTTGCACGGTGGGTGGCCTTTGTCAGCCAGCAGTGCCAGGAATACAGCTCCAAGGGAAGAAGGGACAAAGTAGCCTCTACAAGTCTTGAGCATAGCCTTAGAGATCGATACAAGCTGAAAGGGTTTAGATTGGATACTAGGAAAAAAATCTTTACTGCAAGAGTGGTCAAACATTAGAACAAGGTGCCCAGGACAGTGGTGGATTCTCTGTTCCTGGAGGGGTTAAAAAAACATGCAGACAGGGCACTCCAGGACATGGTTTATTAGGGACGGTGATGTTGGGCTGATGGTTGGACTGGATAAACTGAGAGGGCTCTTCTAACCTCAATGTTTCTCTGATTCTCTGAAGGTCTCTGGTCCAATATCCACTGAAGATAGAAGAGATTTTGATAAGGAACTCATTTACAAACTGGGTTTTGGCAGAGCCTGCCCTGCACAGTAATGGCAAGGCAGCACACTGACAGAATAAATCGGTTATTGCACAGCTCACAGAACCAAATCTTCCACTGGCCTGAGTAGAGACATAAATACAAACCATATCAGTAGCTCAGGAAGGACCCATCACAGACAAACGCTGTCAGACCAGCCACGCTCCCCGTCTGCTGGCAGGTCAGTCCTTTGATCTAAGCCCAGGTGAGAGTATAGATGTAAATACGTCTGTGCTACCTCGTAGTGAGGTTATCGAGGGCCTCTTCCACCTGCTGATAGAAATGATTCTCCCTACGTAGTTGCTCTTTAGGGATAGTGTTTGGGCCCAGAAGCACAGAGAGAAAGCTTTTACTTCCCTGGGTTGCAGCAAGAAAAAAAATGAGTTGGTCACAGTATTGATGGAAGATGCTTCTCTTCTGGGAAAACTGCCCTGTGAGTGAGAATACATGGTAAAGGGATGAAAAAACCCTCGTCAGTAAGGCAAAGAGCATTTTCTCTCTACACCAGCTGCGATGAAGCCTCAGAATCCAGTGAACAGTGCGGGCTGCCTTGCGATTTCAGGCTAATACACAAACCAGAAGGATAAGCCAACATATGGACCTTGCGTTCTGCCATGGTTTAGCAGAGCTTAATTGGATCATCCATTTTTGCAATATTAACATATCAGGGCTGGTGCTGATCCCCCGGGAAGTCCTGTATGTTGCAGATTAAAGCACTTTTCACAATCTGCATGATACGGTTGGCTAAACAATATTAAGAAACTAAGTCTCCAAACACTTCACTGCTAATTTAATGCAATTTCACCAAGTCTGATGCTTTCTGTGGGTGCTATTGAGACGCATGAACCCACAAGCAAATTCATCAAGATAATCTATCCAAAAGAATCTAAATGTTCCAGGGGATGCCTTGCTTTAGCTTAAAATACTGCTTTTTTATTGCAGCTGGAAGTGCATTATTGAGATTTATTCTAACAGGAAGAAAAAAAATCTTTGAAGCATTGGTTCCTTTCTCAAAGAGTGCACACACTGTTCGCAACAGACTGCGTCTCCAGGCTGCTCCTGGATCCTAACCAAGGACTACATTATGCGGTTTCTTGGATCTACATCCTCAGCACAAGCAATTCTTTATGTAAAAACTGACATTTGGATGCAGGTTATCCTAAATTCAGATACGGTGGGTTTTGCACCCAGAACACGGCACCCTGGGTGTCCGCACAGCCTGGAGAGCGAGAGGCTGGAGAGCAGCCCTGGCGAAAGGGATCTGGCGGTTCTGGGTGATGGCAAGTTGACCGTGAGCCAGCAGGGCCCTGGCAGCCAAGAGGGCAACCGTGTCCTGGGGTGCATCCAGCACGGCATCGCCAGCCGGGCGAGGGAGGGGATTGTCCCGCTCTGCTCCACACTGGAGCGGCCCCACCTTGAGCACTGGGGGCAGTTCTGGGGCCACAGGATAAAAAGGATCTAAAGGTGCTGCAGAGCATCCAGAGGAAAGCACAGAGTTGGGGAAAGGTTTAGAGGGGAAGAGTGTGAGGAGCAGCTGAAGTCACTGGGTCTGTTCAGCCTGGAGAAGAGGACACTGTGGGGAGACCTCATCACACTCTGCAGCTTCCTCACATGGGGAGGAGGAGGAGCAGGTGCTGAGCTCTTCTCTCTGGTGACCAATGACAGGACCTGAGGGAGTGGCTGGAAGACAGGACCTCCGGGGGGGGGGGGGTCAGGCTGGACATTAGGGCAGGTTCCTCCCCCAAAGGGCGGTGGAGCACTGGAACAGCTCCCAGGGAAGCAGTCACGGCACCAAGCCCGACAATTTTCTAGAAGCCATTTGCCAGAGCCCTCAGCCCCACAGTGTGAATATTGGGGTTGTCCTCTGCAGGGACAGGAGTTGGACTCAATGATCCTTTTGGGTCCTTGAGGACATTCTATGATGCTATGAATCATGTGGATTCAGATCCCTGTCTGTTCATTGTCAGACGACAGCAAAAGGTCAGACCTGACTCCACTGTAAGAAGGACTGTACGGGTCAGCAGACAGTGTGAATAGACAAAGGTTGATGGAAGCCATTTTGTCCTACGCACACACTCAATCCATTTCTACAGTGCAGAAAAGGAGCACAAAATCTGGTTGCTTCTTTAGATCCATGAAAAATGCTGGTGATCATGATTTTTTTAAATTGTTCCTAGATAATCAGTAAAAAAAAAGAGGAGAAAGCTTTAATATAACACAGATTTTGTACTGCTAGTTCCAGTGGTTTAGGCTCAGAAAAACTCCAGTGTTTGGAGGTGGGGAATTTTTCTGTGCGGAATTTAAAACAAAAAAAACCCCAAACAACTCACAAAAGAAAGTTAACACTAAAAAATATTTAAAATTAGACTGGGAGGAGATCAATGAGCTGGCCACTGAGGGGAATCCAATACTCTCCGAATTTAATTCTAATTACTATGGATTTGTGGCACTAACTAGTCATTTCTCCTCCGTCTCTAAATGGATCTTTGCTACAGATAATTACACTATGATAATTGTAAAAATTCCTCAAATTATTAACTCATGTGAGTCTCCGAAGGAAAAACAGTAAGGCAGGGAGATAATATAACGGTTGTACTGCTTTGAATATGTAGAGAAATAAGCCAGAATCATAGAATCATCGAATGCCCTGAGTTGGAAAGGGCCCACAAGGATCATCAAGACCAACTCCTGTCCCTGCACAGGACAACCCCAACATTCACATCGTGTGCCTGAGGGCATTGGCCAAAGGCTTCTGCAATATTGTCGGGCTTGGCGCCATGACTGCTTCCCTGGGAGCTGTTCCAGTGCTCCACCACCCTCTGGGGAAGAACCTGCTCCTAATGCCCAACCTGACCCTCTCCTGGCATCTTCCAGCCATTCCCTCAGGTCCTGTCCTTGGTCACCAGAGAGAAGAGTTCAGTGCCTGCTTCTCCTCCCCTTGTAAGGAAGCTGTGGAGCGTGATGAGGTCTCCCCGTAGTCTCCTCTTCTCCAGGCCGATCAGATCAAGCGACACAGCTAAGCACTGGGAAAAGAAACCTCAGGGGAATCAGCTGTGTCAGAGGAGCTGGAGACAGACCCTCAGCTGTGATGTGTCCTCACTGCTCTGTGCTGGATATGCAGAACCTGCTGCCCTTTGCTGGCAGCACCGAGCTCACAGGCTGGCAGACGGCTCCCTGGGCACCTCTGGGGTCCCTTCCCCACCGCAATGATGGATCATGTTCAGAACAAGTGCCGCTTCTCCTGAAAGCCCTTCCTCTGTCAGGAGCATCGATCTCCTGCTGCCTCTTGATTTACTTGTTAAATCTAATTGAGCTGTTGGAGACAGGGCCTCGGCGAAGCTATCTGTGTCCACTCCAGCGTTTCCCCTCCAGGATATGACTTCCCAGCACCTGGAGGGTGGTGCGCTGCTGAGGCAGCATCGCTGATGTTGAGTAATAAGAAGCTACATTATTAATCTCACCTGCCAGGCAGGGAGACAAAGAGGTTTCCGATACAGCTGGTTGGAACCTCTGAAAATTCGCTAGAACTTGCGGGGCTGAGAACCTTGCTTTTCCTTTTTACACAATAACCCCAAGCCCTCATCTACCAGGCTCCTGGGAAACACCACTGGTGAGTGACAGCAGAACTGGAAACCATTGGAAGAGGGTGGTTTAGTCACATCGCTGCTGGACTGTGGTTTAAGTCGTTTCAGAAACTGAAGCAAACGAATCACAGAATCATGAAATGATTTGGGTTGGAAAGGACATGAAAGATCTCCCAGCACAATCCTGGGACATCTCCCACTGGATCAGGTTGCTCAAAGCCCCATCCAACCTGGCCTGGAACCCCTCCAGGGATGGGGCAGCCACCACTGCTCTGGGCAACCTGGGCCAGAGCCTCCCCACCCTCACAGCAAAACATTTCTTCCTAAGATCTCCTCTCAGTCTCCCTCTTTCTGCTGAAAACCGTGCCCCCTCACCCTATCCCTACACTCCCTGACTAAGAGCCCCTTCTCAGCTTTCCTGGAGCCCCTTTCAGTGCTGGAAGCTGCTCTGAGGTCTCTCTGCAGACTTCTCTTCTCCAGGCTGAACAACCCCAACTCTCTCAGCCTGTCCTTTTGTGGGAGATGCTCCAGCGCTCTGATAGAGAATAGATAGGATGAAAGCCTCTAACCAGCATATTCCAGGGTACAGAACTCTGGATCTGCGTATTATGTGTTTTCTCAGAGCGAATGATGCCCCCGTAATGCCCATAATTCTTTAGGCCCCAAATCGTAGGCTCTTTTTGAATATGTTATGGCTTGGGAATCCTGAACCATGGCCATATCGCACCGAGGAGCTGAAGCTCAGGGTGACGTCTCACAATTTTGGACCACATCATCCCCATCCCGGGCTCCGCAGGCAGTTATAACCTGAGATGTTCTGTTCTTTACTGTTAAACACAGCTACCTCCGCATCCTTCAAAGAGCCAGTGAGCTGCTCTGGTCTGCTACCTCAGCAGGGCAGTTCTACACATCAAGTGCTGTTCTTCTTCCAGGGATCTGGTGAACATCCCTGGCCAGTGACTGTGTAGTCCTCTAGCTGTCCGCTCACAGCTGGCCCCAAACCTTTCTCTCACTGCCGCGGCAGCAGGTCTTAAGCCAGCCTTCTGTGCTGGGAGGAGCAAAACATCACGCAAGGGAGCTGGAGCAGTTTGGGGTGATTAAAGATATTACTGGGCTGCTCAAAAGAGCACAGGGACTTATCAGCTGGCAAATGCTGGATTAGGAGGTCTCAGAGTTACCCACTCTGTGCCAAGAACCTTTCAGGCCATATGCTGACAGGACTCGGGTGGAGAAGGATTAATTGAAAGCAGGCTCGGGCAGTAAGTTAAAGTGAAAAATCACTCTCTAAATGAGGGAAGATCCCAAGGACTATACAGAGTGATTATAGAAGCTGGTGCTTAGTCTTTAATTCAACAGACTCTGGATTTTCTCTTTATTTATAAGGGTAAAGCCAGCCCTCTCCTCACCCTGAACACAGAGAGTAAATTAAAGCTGCTAGAACTCCTCAAATCCTGGAGTAGCCCACATAACCCTTCAGCATGCAAGTTAGAGGTTGGTTGGACATTGCAGCTATTTGCAGCCTGAAGGAGTCAGAAATATATAGTTATTTCTGTCACCACCTTTGAAGGTGTCTTGAGAGTTTGCTGAGGGTAGGAAATGGCCAGAAATGGCCAGAGAAATGTCATTGACAGGGGAGGTGGCTTTCCCACGGGTTAGATAGAAACGTTGAAGAAATTTGTAGAGCCGGGAAGTAGGAATATAGCTATAGTAGGGATTTCTGGGTCCCTTTTGTCTTACTTCCAAGCTCACTAGGAGTATTTGTTCTGCTTCAAGTAGCTAGGTGGGATACAGTTCTCCAGTCTACACTAAATGAGGGAGGTGATTCACCCCTCTTGCTCCACTCTTGTGAAACCCCAGCTGGAATCCTGCATTCAGTTCTGGAGTCCTCAGCACAGGAAGAATATGGAGCTGTTGGAGCGAGTCCAGAGGAGGCCACGGAGATGATTCAAGGGCTGGAGAACCTCCCATACAAGGACAGGCTGAGAGAGTTTGGGTTCTTCAGCCTGGAGAAGAGAAGGCTGTGGGGAGACCTTAGAGCAGCTTCCAGTACTGAAAGGGGCTCCAGAAAGGCTGAGGAAGGGCTCTGGATCAGGGAGTGCAGGGACAGGATGAGGGGGAACAAGGCTCTGGCTTGCAGAGCGTCATCTGGGACATGCAGGTCTCATCTTGATAACAAGAGTGCACAGGAAAGACTAGGAAGGAAGCCCTGATCTCCCTGAAATCACTGCAGCATATTTCCGTGAAGCAAGACTCTGGAGCTGAGTGGTGAGAAAGGAAAATGAATACTCCAATAGACAAACCCAGCCCTGCAGTCAGAGGGCTTCAGCAAAGCACTGGAGGAGGAGCGTGCCCAGGCTTTTCGAACAGCACGTGTCCTTCATCACTGCCAGCCCACATCAGGGATGAACAGGGACACAGATCCCAAAGATCCTGGAGTGTAGAAATCTTCCCTGCTGCAAGGGCCTGCCTGAAAGGATTTGGATTAACTCACAGCAGTGAAGACTCTCTTTATTTCCAGGGAAACTCGCCTTTTTTATTTTTTTTTTTTTTCACTCGTGGGTGAACTCACTCTTTGCCAAAGAGAGAAATGCAGCAGAGACCCCTGTTTGAAGACATATGGTCCTGGGAGGATAAACTCTACCAGCCTCTGGCAGGGTCTCCATCTGCTACAGCTGGTAGCATCAAATCTGTGATGCCAGACAGCCCCACTGGCTCTATCTCCATCTATCTGGTGTTGTCTCAGCTGCAAAGCTGGGCTCATCACAACCCTCCCTTTCCCATAGCCCTTGGGTCGGGCTCCATGGAGGATCTGCTTGTGCAGGGAGCGGCTGTGCAAACCTTAGGCAGGCAGCACAGCCACGGTTGGTGGAAACCTGCAGTTTTCAAATCCTATACAGGTTCCCAGTATAGGTGTCCACATTCAGGCAGTTGGAGGAAGGCGTTTGCCTTGCCAGACAATTGCAAACAAGGGCTGGCTCCTGAGAGGACGATGAGGCAGGCTGGAGCAGGGTGTTATGCTCAAGCCCTCCCTCTCAATAGCTCCTTTCTTCTTGTTATGCACCCACGATTAGCTAGAATTATAGAGTCATAGAATGGATTGGCTCAGAAGGGACCTCAAAGCCCATCCAACTCCAGCTCCTGCCATGGGCAGAGACGCTTCCCACTGGATCAGGTTGCTCCAAGGCCCACCCAACCTGGCCTTGAACACCTCCAGGGATGGGGCAGCCACCACTTCTTGGGGCAACGTGGGCCAGGGCCTCCCCACTCTCACAGCAAAATATTTCTTCCTAAAATCTCATCTCAATCTCCTGTCTTTCATACCAACACTGTTACCTCTCATCCTGTGCCTGCACTGCCTGATCCAGAGCCCCTTTTCAGCTTTCCTGGAGCCCCTTTCATTACTGGAAGCTGCTCTAAGGTGTCCCTGCAGCCTTCTCTTCTCCAGGCTGCACAACTCCAACTGTCTCAGCCTGTCCTTGTGTGGGAGGTGCTTGAATCATCTCCATGGCCTCCTCTGGACTTGCTCCAACAGCTTCATATCCTTCCTGTGCTGAGAACTCCAGAACTGGATGCAGGATTCCAGGTGAGGTCTCACCAGAGCTGAGCAAGGGGTCAGAATCTCCTCCCTCATCCTGCCCTGCTTCGTCCTCTCTGGAAAAGGAATGTCTGGTCTCAGGCAGGTCTTAGCTTTTCCCTGTTCTGCTTTACATGGGAAGGTGACAGCAACTGAGCAATGCTGACACTGTCTTGAGCAGTGTGTCCGGGCGAGGGGTGTGCAAAACAGGGTGGGCAGGATTAGGCTGTGAGTCGACCACCTTTCTTCTTTCCAGCCACTAGGCTTACTAAGCCGTGTCCTCTGCTGAGCCTCTGCTCTGGTTTCAAAACCCTTCTGTTCAAGGACTTTAATGAGCACCATGTGGAATACTTTGCTTTATTAAACTAGAGATTTAGGTCAAAAAGAGTCAAATAACTAATTCTCAAAGCTCTCTATCCTCTTATTGGACTCCTGCTTTTAATGTCATTTGTCTCTCCAGTTCTATTTCAGCCGGCCGATCACAACGTTCCTGATTACACGGGGATCTCTGTTAGGAGCCATCTTTTCAGATATCCCTGGGCTAAAATAAAATACAAAATGGAATAAAAGCCAGCAATTTTTTTCAGTGAATGAAAAACCAGAGGGATTTTGAGAACATCTTGAAAGGTTCTGCCCCTTCTCTCAGAAACAAAAGAGAGGAACCTCCTTTGAATGGAAGAAAGTTACTGGGCTCTGACAACTTAACTGGGAGCACAGCTACATCGGCTTCAGAGTAACCCTTTAGGTAGCTGCTGCCGTGAAGATCTGGCTTGTCTTCACTTTGTTCTTCCGTTGTTGGCTACTGTGGACGTTGCCTTTTAGGTACAGCAGGCTGCAATGCTGTGTCTGCCTACAGGTCTACATTGGTGAGGGCTTTGGTTTATTTAACCTTCTTGTGCTATATTTCAAACATTATCACAGGAAGGGGCTCCAGGAAAGCTGGGGAGGGGCTCTTGATCAGGGAGTGCAGGGATAAGAGTAGGGGAATTATTTTCAGCTGAAGGAGGGGAGATTGAGATGAGATTTTAGGAAGAAATGTTTTGCTGTGAGGGTGGGGAGGCCCTGGCCCAGGTTGTCCAGAGCAGTGGTGGCTGCCCCATCCCTGGAGGGGTTCAAGGCCAGGTTGGATGGGGCTTGGAGCCCCTGATCCGGTGGGAGGTGTCCTGCCCATGGCAGGGGGGTGGAAATAGGTGGGCTTTGAGGTCCCTACCAACCCAACCCATTCTGTGATTCACACACAACATCTGTAGCAGACATTTCTGCTCCAGGGCTTTTCCAGGCTCTCTTTGTTGTCTTCACACTCACCACTACCAAAATAACACCTCTATTACGAAAAAAAACCCAAAAACAAACCCAACAAAACAAGTCTGTTATTTCTGTTTCTCTCGTAATGGCTTGCGATGATATAAGCAATGTTACATTAAAATTCTTATTCATCTGATCTTATTTTTCTCTTCATTATAACACATTGTGTGCTCCTCTGGTTAATGCTGTTCAAAAAAATCCTGATCCGATGAGCTAATTGGGATAGTGGGCATGAAGTTTGTGGCTTGCACAGCAGATGTATGATTTCAGTATTTGCAAGAATAACATAAATCCCTGCACACATTTCATCCTAAAGTCTGCAAAATCTGCTTGCAGCGCTCTTATCTCGGTAGATTAGCGAGTTATCAGGGAGCGTCACTAGCGTCTGAATGGAGATAAGGTGCAGCAAATCCTTCCCTTCTGCTCTCTGACACACAATATCAGCACCGAATAGGAAGCCTCGGAGCAGAGATAAATCACCAGCCCTCTGGGGACCCTAAGCTAAATATGAATGCATTAAAGTGATATTCAGCTCCCTGCACAAAGGCAGAACAGCCGTTCCTCAATTGCTCTTTAAGGTAGACATTGTACTGGGTATTAAGCTATTAGCTGTCAGGAAGGTGCATGTGTAAAGCAACATATTAGCATCTCACAAGAGCTGCTGTCAAGAAAAGCCGGAGCAGAACAGATCCAGCCTCAGTAGCACCAGTATCTTCCATACCATGCACCAGGTTGCTTTGGAGACCAATGTTGGTCTTCAAAACAGAACATACTGGCACCAGAATGAGACAGCCCAGATGGCTGTTAACAGCCAGGAGAAGCCCTACTGCTTGTCAGTCCTGTGCACAGAGGCCTTTAAAGTAAGCAAAGTGTGTTAAAAATGAATGTAGTAACTACTAGAGAAATGAAAATCTGGCCTGCCCTGTGGAAAGGGACTTCCAGGAGTGAAGTCTCTCCTTTTTCTAGCACTTCACAGCGAAGCTCAGGGCCCAGTTACTACCGTAGTCACATTTGGAAGCTGTTGACTTGCATTCCCTGAGGTGCAGCCCAAGGTGAAGGGGCAGACAGCGTTCCTACAACTGGCAGATGGCTGCCTGGCAGCCTTTGGGGGTAAAAGAAACAGCAGGTACCTACAAGGTAAAAGTTTCTGTCTACTCTTCAATTCTGGATGCAACCAAGCCTTCGTGGCTGGATCTGTGCTACCCACTTATTTATTGCCCAACTTCCTTTCTTCAGCTTCCAGTCCTTCAGTTCTGCTCCCTGTTATTAAAACATTTCTCCTCTGAATCTGATAAAGTGCTCTGTATTTCTAGTTTTTCCCTTAAACATATCCTGGTGTTCCCAGTGTTCTTCCTCAGCTGGTAGGACCTAGTCAGGCTGGCAAGCTCGGTCACACAGCATTTCAAGACATGGACTTATAACAACTCATTGCCACATTACATAGAATCATAGAATCATGGAATGGTTTGGGTTGGAAAGGACTTTGAAGCCCATACATTTCCAATGCCCTACCATGGGCAGGGACACCTCCCACTGGATCAGGTTGCTCAAAGCCTCATCCATCCTGGCCTCGAGCACCTCCAGGGATGGGGCATCTACAGCTTTTCTGGGCACTCTGTTCCAGTGCCTCATCTCCCTTGAGGTCAAGAATTTCCTACTTATATCTAACCAAATTTACCTCTTTCATTTTAAAGCCATTACACCTCATCCTATCACTACAGGCCTATCGTCAGAGGAGAGGTGCTCCAGCCCTCTGATCATCTTCATGGCCCTCCTGAGTGCTTCTGGGTACCGGCCTACAGGTGGAATTTGCTACCAATCTCCCACCTGCACACAAGTAGCATATGGACGACGGGAATTCACAGCAGTTTGCTTTTTCCTGTGTCCTGCTTTACACTGCAGAGATGAGCAGCTCAGCTCCCGCAAAGAGCTCAGTGGATCCCTGCAGACGAGCTTTGCAGCAGCGCTTTCCTGTCTACCTGCTGTACATGTCTCTGGTGCTACATTGCAAGATAACACAGACTGCCGCCATGGGCCAACTCGTGCTCACAGTCTCTCTCACTTTACCTTGGGCCCCAGCCAACCATCCAACTTGCTGAACGATGGAGGTCTGCAACCTTCTTTCCCTGGGCTGTAGCCAATGTCTCTTGTCACTTGTTCTCTTTATGTTAATTCCATGCATGTTTAAGAAGATAAGAATAGCTACAGCAAAACCTGTCCCCAAACGCCCTCACACAAGAGTACTGACAGAATGCTTTCAAACCCGGACAATTAATTCAGTCCATAGGCCTTCGGCATTACTGGGAGCCTACAGCGTGGGCCAAAACTCTTCCAAGAGGTGATATACAAACACAAAGTAGAAATATAGAAGCACAGAATCACAGAATGGTTTGGGTTGGAAGGGACCTTACGCCCATCCAGTTCCACCCCTTGCCACAAGCAGGGACACCCCCCACTGCATCAGGTTGCTCAAAGCCTCATCCAACTTTGTCTTGAATATTTCCAGGGGTGGGACCTCCACCACCTCCCTGGGCTACCCGTGCCACTGCCTCCACACCCTCAGTATAAATAATTTCTTTCTTATATTCAGCCTAAGTCTCCTCTCCCTACGTGAAAACCATTCCTCCTTGTTCTGTCACAACAGGCCTCGTTAAAAAGTCATTTCCCAGCTTTCCTGGAGCCCCTTTCAGTCCTGGAAGGCTTCTGTAAGAGTGCCTCACAGCCTCTACTTGTTTGCCGAAAACAACTGTGAGATCAAGAAAGACAACAACCTACCTGCCTGAACATTTGCCATGCTGTGCACTCAGGGCTTGTACTCCAAGTTGCAATTTCAATATGCTTTTTTTCTGTCTTCACACATATATTTGTTTTGATTTTCTAGTTCTGTCGTGTTCTACTCTGCTCTGCTGTGCTCCATTCTAATCTGAGCTATTCCATTAAACTTCCAATTTCACACTAATTATGATTCAGTACAAGCTTTCAGGAAATCTTTGGAGACTCTGAGCAGGTAAAATATTGACAGCCTAAAGCAGATTCATGGTCCATTCAGCTTAGCAGCCTAACTCTGATCACTCAACAGGTAGATACGAACTAAAATGTCCCACGTGAAGATCCTAATCCTAATCCTAAGAGTATAAAATGGATTTAAGCCTTGAAGCAAGCAGTTCTATATCCGTTCCAAAATGCTCTTAACACCATCTGTGACAACTTAGGCTATTCTTGGGTTTTGAATTTATTCTGGTCTCGGGTTTGAATGCAGTTTATCTTTTGCCTTCCAATGAATTCCACAGCTTAATATTCCAAGAAAAAGCACACCTGACTAGGCAGGTGTCTAATCTGTGCTGGCCTTCCTAGTCAGGCTTATTATCAGTGGAGATCTAGTCGATACAGTCAGCAGAGCATGGGGTGAGTTATCTCTTCTGCTAATGGATATTTCTATTTGGCCAAATGAGTCGCTCCTTGAAAGTGCCATTTTTTTTCCCTCTACTGTCTCAAAGAGAAGCCTGAAATAGCCAGTTCAGGAGCAGGTGTCAGTGCTTTAGGTCTCTAGCTGGTGATCTGAATCCCATCTCACTGTACAAAAGAAAACGTGCTTTCATCAATTCTGGATTTGCCATCTCACAATTTAATTGAAAAATATGTTTCTGCCAGTCATGAGGCAGAGAGGATTTATCTGTACCTGGCTGTTTCACAAGCAGTTAAAACACCCTTTCTCACTGCTCATCATATGAGTAGTTCCTATTCTTTTCCAGCCCCTTTCAGGGAGGGTTTCCCCAGCCTTTGATCACCCCTAGTGCTCTCTGTAGCCCTGGACCTATAGCCTTTTAAAAATCCTGTTACACGGCTACAATAACAGCTACCAGACCAAAGCCCTTGCAGATATCTGCCCCTTATTTGACTCTCTAACAGGACCTGTGCTCTTGCAGTTTGACTCTGAACTTTATAGCTGACAACCACCACCCTCTTAGATTGTTGGTGTTTGTAAATGGGATGAACTCCTCCCAGTACTGCGGTCCACAACCAACTCCTGACTTTAACTGAAGCCAGGATGCTTTAATTGTATTCTGGATGCTTTCTCTTTCCCCGTTGTTTTGCTGTGCAACACTCCTGCCTTAGGCTGCAGGTGGCCGATCTCCAGGGATCAGCTCTGAAGGGCTCTTAGGTCCTTACCCAAGGGAGCACACAAGCAAAGGACCTGGTTGGCACCGCCTCTTCCATCCTGCAGGGTGCTTCTACCTGGCTCCAAACAAGTTGTGCTGGAGCAGTGAGCTCTGCTTACCGCTCCATGCATCCCAACACTCTCCCTCTCCTCTAGTGAATGTCAACAAGAGAATTTAGACAAACAGGTACGCTATTTATCCATGAATATGCAAAAAGCCAGCTTTAAGGTACAGCAGCTGAAACAGCACCACTGAAACAGCACCACTGTCAAGCCCTGTATTTACAGTCCCCCACCTTTGTCACAGCCAGGCTACTGAAGCTAGGAGAGAGCCTTTCTTCCACTTTCTCCTGTTTCCATTTGACAAGCATTGATTTTTCTTTCCTTTACTACCAGCAGAGCTTGAAATTAATGATTTCTATTTTATTTTGTCACTTGTATCTCATCAATACCAGCACGGCTGGACAACTGCACAAGCAGAAATGTCTGGGGGGGCGTGAGAGTCAGTCAGCGGGTGCCAAAAGCAGCAGCCTGGGATCAGTGAGCAGATCATAGAATCATAGTATAGTTTGGGTGGAAAGGAAACTTAAAGATCATGCAGTTCCAACCCCCTGCCATGGGCAGGGACATCCCGCTGGATCAGGGGCTCCAAGCCCCATCCAACCTGGCCTTGAACCCCTCCAGGGATGGGGCAGCCACCACTGCTCTGGGCAACCTGGGCCAGTGCCTCCCCACCCTCCTAATGAAGAAATTCTTCCTTATTTCTAGTCTAAATCTGCCCCTCTCCAGTTTATCCCCCAGCAATGATGACTACAACTCATTCATGAAAAGAGGACTGAGATTTGGGGAAAACAAAGCTCATATTGCCCCGCCATCCCTGCTCCACTGCTTAGCACCCCAGGACTGGCTCCCAGAACCACTGACTTGATGAGACCTCTCTCAGCCTGAGACTCAGGAGAGGCAAATCATTTCTGTAATTATGTTGAAATGATTTTCTGTCCACATAAGGGCCGGTGTAATCAAATCAGATTCATTCTGTATATGGAGCCATTGCTCCATCTGCTCTTGTCTGTGCCTGATTCACAGGAGTATCAGAATCACATAATAGCCTTCTGTGCCTAACTCCACCTCTTGCTGTCCTAGCACATGATGATCATGGAGTACAGGTAGGATAAGCCAACATTTAATTCAGGAAAAGCATCCCTCTGGGGCCAATTTGTGTCAGAAATTAAAGAGTTGCATATGACTGGGCAGAAGAGCAGAAAAGGTGCCAGAACTCTTTGCCCTGCACACAGCAGCATCTGTCAGGGCACCACAGGTGGCTATAACCCACTTAAACAGCCATTAGGGTTCAGAGGGCAGACAAAACCTGGCACTGGTAGCATCTCACCCTTTGACTTTATGCATTTATATTCAGTGATCAACAATATGGGGACAAACAGGAACCAGGACTTGAGCCTCGGCATTCAGAGCATGCCTTTCATCACAAGCTTCCCTGATCCTCTACACTATTCTGCTTCGGACCCCATGGGAGTTGCGCTTTGGCTGCATGTTAACACGCAGCTGCATTGGTGCATCATTCTCTGTTACCGTGGGCATGGTAAACGCAGCTGCCCACAGCTCTCCTAGCTGAGCACCCACAGCAAAATACTGGGATTGCAGCTCTGTGGGGACTGCAGCTCTACTCTGCCGTGCAGACACAGTCACAGACAAAGAACAAGTCAGTTGGACACCAAGGGCGCTGCTACCACTGTTAAAAAGAAGCATCGGTTTCTGCCCTGATGAAGCAATGGGTGTGTTTGTTGTGTGTCGAATGAAAGGCAAAGCACTAGTGATTTCAGATACACCAATGAGTCAGAGAGAATATTAAGAACTACTCTAATCCATGATATATTGCTTTCAAACTGTTTCATAGGCTGTGTGTAAACAGAGGAAATCCAAAACATTTAGGCTGGCTATTCTGATTTTGCAAGCTAGTAAGTCGGAGGATGCTCAGCTGGCACATTCTGAAGCCTCATGGGGTCCTGTAGAGTGGGACCTGACCAGCATAACCCATACTGCTCCCAGCCCAGTTCATCCAGGCAAAACCTGTCTGGGCTGATCACTTGTGCTGTGACTGCCACAGCCTTGGGCTGCTGAGAGGTAAAGTAAAAACAGCATAAAGCTCCAGAACAAACAAATAAGCCAGCAGAATAAGTCCCCCAGTATTTTACTGCTGTGCACGGCCGTCAGCACAAGTCTACGACACTACTTCCTGCAGTCGAGGGCAATGGAGTAGGGAGGGCAGGTGAAACTGGTGGAGCTGGAGCTGGATGGCACAGATTGGAAAGGCCATGCAAGGCTCCCAACTGATCAGTGTCTAATCCAGATGTGAAACACACTGCTAGATATCTAGGTCTGAACTTTTATCACTTTACATGATGAGTCCAGTTTGAACCTCCAGGTTGCTCTTCTGTTCACTTGAGAGATGTTCACCCTCCACATCCCCGAGGAGTTGAACCTGCTTTCTTTTCCAGAGGAACAGGTAGCTTCAGTGCTGCAAGTGTCTCTTAAAAGCAGGAATGCAGCCCTCAGGAAGGGTTTTTCTGTGACTGGGGTACTTGCTGGCTTTGCTGCTCCTCCAGAAAGCCCTTCTGCAAACGGGTGTCATTTTTAATACCTGAAAGCTTAAAGCAAACATTGCCCAGTGATAGAATTTTATCCTCAACAAATCTCTATCAGCCACACTGTTACAGTGGTTAGAGATGAGTATAAAAGTGCAAGCTGAACATGGTGCTGTTTAATGAAAGCAAATACAGCTTTTAAAGAGCCAGACAAAGCCCTGTGTTTCATAATTAGCAGGCTTAATCCAACACCAAACGAGCAGCGTTCTCAATGAGACGCCTGGGTCTCTGGAGCTGCTGAGCACAGATGCAGCATTAAGAAAACATGCGCCAGAACAGAGGATCACATTCTCAGGCCACATGGCCCAGCAGCAGGGTCTATTCCCTTTGCCTTTTTGTCAGCTGTTGCATCAAACCTCAGCATCCCCCTGCTCAGCACCTTCTCAACTGCCAATCCATCAGGACTTAATTGCTACTGCTCCTAGAGCTCGACTGGGCTGTGGCTGACTGCTTGCCTCAGAGCTGCAGATGGAGAGGATGGACCCCCGGGCACTTGTGAGAGAGAATGACCCAAATGGGGGGCACCAGAGACAGGAAAGTCATAATTGGATTAGTTGATGTTGGCAGAAGGTCTTTGGTCCAAACCTCTTTGAGGAGCATGTCCAGCCAGGGCCAGTTAATCAGGCTTTGTACAGCTGAGATTCAGCTGCGCACGGCAGCGGGGGAGTCTCCATCCCTGGAGGAGTTCGAAGTGTGTGACCATGGCACTTGGGGACATGGTTTAGTAAGCACAGTGGGGTTGGACTGGATGGGCTTAGAAGGCTTTTCCAACCTTAATGATTCTATGATTCTAACATTAGTGAAGGCATGAGCAGAGAAGAACACGTATGTGGGAGATAGGAGGGTCTGGGAATGAAGTGTGAGGGCTGGAGCACTTGGACACATCCTGGGTGGAGAGAATGAGACTGGGACGCATGTGGGCAGGGCTGGCAGCTGTGCGGCATGAAGGGGAATTCAGGGCGTGGAAGGCTGTGAGCTGAGGGAACACTTGGAGTAAAGAAGCTCATCTCCTAAAGCACATTTTCTAAATCCAAAAGAAGACAAATGTGATTTTCTCTTGGTTATTGTACAAATTTACAAGCGCGCTGACACAGGGCAGAGCAAACAGCAGCAGTGTCAGCCTCTAATAGAGATGAATGACAAACATATTTAATGAATTAAAAGGTGATGAAGTATTACTGACAAAGCAAACACCTACACATTCCACATGCTGTCACTGATCTATGTGACACAAAAGCCCTCTGACAAAGATTGCTACAGATCAATCACAGCACGGTGAGCACGCAGAAACAGGCAGCCCCCGGGGTCTGTGCGGTGAAGGGCCGTGGACTGGGCAGAGGTATGGGCTCCAGGCTTTGAGGACACTGCTGAGGATGGGAGCTGGTGGGGGGATATCCAAGATTTTGATTGTCTGCATGGTGGAGAGTCAAAGCTGAGCTGAAGTTAGAAGTTCAGAGTCAGGAGGAATAGATTTTCTAATCCATCCTTGATTTTAAGTGTTCACCTGGGACAGCAGCTGGGCAGCATTGCTGTTGAGACCCAGGAGCAAGCAGCAAGAAAAATAATCCATTCATGGCTTGGCTAGGTCTAGGGATTTAGGACTGGATTGTCCTGGTCTTCAAGGTTAAAGACAAACCATGTTTGGTGCTCATATTGTGTTGCTGTAGGCTCAACAGCTCAAAGCTAGGCTCAGACTGAGGTGGAGGGCCATGGCTTGTACAGTAGTTGGTGCAAGGGCTGAGCTGTACTGCAATCACACTTCAGATCTAGGACACGCCTGGGGATACAGTCTGATGGTTTGGGTACCTAGAGATTTGGTGGTGAGGCTGGGGCATGCTGTGGGTGTGTAACTCTGCTGCTGGCTCACCAGTATAGGCTGCCATGAGTCCAACTTCTTACTGGAACCAGCAAAAAACCTGCTCCAGTGCTCCTGTGCCAAGTGCACAGCTGCTGGCTGAGGGTAGATGGAGCTTTGGAAGAGGCACATCCACTCTCCACTTTGGTGTTCTTCAAATATACACTTCTGCCCCTGTTATCATGTCCTGTAGTAATGCTGATGCCCACATGTCCTCAGAAACTAGAGAGCACCAGCCCTGGAGGTTCGGAGATAGTGCTCTTGCTGAGGTCGGGGGGGGGGGCTGCAGGAGGCTCCTGACTCCCTGTAGAGGGCACAGATGCTGAACTTGTCCTCAAACGGATGGATGCCCCTGCTCAGAGAAGATGCTTACACCACTCCTGCTCTTCTGCTTCCTCAAGCTCCTGATGCTGTCTGTCTGACCAGACCAGAACAGCTTCTACAGAGCAGAAAGCAGAAAGCCTTGCTTGCACGGCACCTCTGGGCTATGCAGATCTTTGCAGAGGAGCTGGAGTGAAAGACCCAAATACTCGATTGTGATACCATTTCTGTGGCACCGGCCCTCGTATCCATCTTCCCACTCCCTCATGAAGTCAGTGATAGTCCCACTGCCACCAGACAGTCACTGTGGCATTTGCACCATGATAGACAGCTCAGCGGATGCTCCTCATCCCATTGATGTGGATGTGGCTCCTTCCACATCCAGCTCTTAGGAGACAGATTGTTTCTCAGCACCTGTGATTTATTAAGCTGCCTACTGGAAGGCGGTGGTGCATGGATTTCCTGTGGCTGCCTGCGCATCTGCTCAGGGAGAGCACTCAATAAAACCTGCCTGTAAATACAAAGGCCAGAGGGGAACATGTCCTGACAATGAAGCTGAACAAGAAAGGGGGAGCTTGGGGTACAGGAGACAAACAGGCAGAAGCAAAGCTTCGAAACAAGACTCAAAGAGCAGTTATTGTGGGCGCGCTGTCAGGCTGGCTGAGCACCGCAAGCGGAGCCCTACAGGGGTCAGATTCTGTTCAGTGTTTTTATTAATGACAGGGATGATGGACTGGAGATGTGCTTAAAAATCTGCTGGTGAACCTTACCTGGCAGGAGCGAGCGCTTCAGAGAGCAGGGCTGGAATTCAGATCTCACCTCAATAAATAAGACAAATGTTGCAAAATGAGGAAGAGAAAATTCAGTAAAGAATGTACAGCGATGAGCTTAGGAAACAGAAAATAATCGTGAAAAGCTAAATGGAGAATAAGCTGCAAGAGGGGAGATTGAGATGAGATTTTAGGAAGAAATGTTTCGCTGTGAGGGTGGGGAGGCCCTGGCCCAGGGTGCCCAAAACAGTGGGGGCTGCCCCATCCCTGGAGGGGTTCAAAGCCAGGTTGGATGGGGCTTGGAGCCCCTGATCCAGTGGGAGGTGTCCCTGCCCATGGCAGAGTGGTGGAACCAGATGGTCTTTGAGATCCCTTCCAAGCCAAGCCATTCCATGATTCTATGATACCCAAGGAAGCTGTCATACAGGGAAGGGGCTCTGGCAGGTCTAAGTGAGCATGTGATGAGTGCTGCAGGCTCCCTACAGCAAAACCTTTTCTCCCTGCAAGAGTCAGAGGTCAGGACATGCTGTTCCACCATGGTTTAATGGAGTGAGAGGTCAGTTATGCTCTGGCTAGCCTTGCCTACAGAGGCAGCAGTTTCTTCATGCTCACAAGGTATGAGAAAGGCAAAGTGGTGCAAGTAACCAGTCTTCAGTTCCGCACTAATCCTTCCCACACACCACTAATCCACAAGGTCAAGGCTTGTAACCTGAAAACATCATTCCCTTGCCAGTGGTCTGCTTGGGGAGAAGCTCAGGCTGTGGTGACCCATCAAGTCTTCAAAGGCATCCTCCACTATGAACTTTCAGATCGGGATGGGCATTACAATACCAGGGGGTAAAGTAAGCATCCCTACACCTGCATCCTTACACTCGCTGAGCCCGTAACAGATGCAGGACAGCAGGAAGAGAGCAAGGAGAAGAAATTGCACGTGTGCTACAAAATTGTTTCCATGCTGCATTTTTCTAGGTGCTGTGAATGGAGAGTGGCTCTTGTTTACCCCATTGTCACCCTAGAAGAGGTGAGATGTCTTTAAAACAATAGCAGGAGTCTGTCCCCAGTTGCTGTGCAGAAGGTACACAGAACTTAACTGCTTCTGGGCTGCTGTGATCACTGCAAACTGCTCTCCCTGCTGCTCCTTTGTTAGGAGCATCTGAGGAAATGGATCTTGATACACTGGCTGATCAAGGGATGAAGATATCATGCACGTAACCAGTATTTAGATGCAGCCTCACAACTAATCAGGAGAGTATTTCCAGCAGAGAAAGGGCAGGCTCCTCCTTCCATCTGCCTCTCATTGGGCTCTCGAGGTCACTCGGGAAGAGCATTCAGGAAGAAGAGCTGAAATTACAACAGGTATTCCTTGAATGATGAGCAATGAAGAAAACCTGTGTTATATGATGAGGAACATAAAGAGTTTGGGGTGCTTTGGCCAGGCTAGGAGGGGTATTGTTCTGTATAATTTCACTGGAGGATACCCCAAGGAGGAGGAGAGCCGTTTAAGCTAAAAGCAATATTATCCCAAGAATATGTGGCTATAAACTGACCAGACATAAATTTAGACTGGAAATTGGAAGAAGTCTCCTAACAGCTGGGGTAATGAAGCTCTGGTTCAGCTTCACAGATGGCAGTGAATAGAAAGAAAGAAAAGAAGGGGGAAAAAAAGAACACATTAGCCAATTTTGAGCTAGAGCTTGCACATGGAGTGGGTGGCTGTGGGGGAAATCAAATAATTCAGTGCCTGGGGTAGCCAGGAGCTGAAGGTGATGACACTGAAGGTCCTTTCTATATGAACAGAAGAGGATTCCTGCTTAGAGCAAAGATATTTACATGCTGGGTCTGTTCTTCAGTCATTGTTCAGGACAAAATGGAGAGGCAAAATGTGTAAGAAGCAGGATGGCTGCAGAGTGCTTTCACTTGTGGTTTCTTCTATCCTCATCTTTGCCTGCGCTTGATTAATCCCACAAGTCTCCTTCCTTCTCACTGAAAGACTTCAGATCCCAAAGAGTGGACCATGTGCTTTCCTGCAGGACACAAACAAGAATCTCCTTTGCTGATACGTCCTGAGCAACTGCCCCGCATGAAGTGCAAAGTGAGGATGCAGGCTGAAAGCTGCAGAGCAATAGAAGTGCCTGAGGACACAGAGGTTATGGGGAGATCGTGGAGAAGCCTTGGAAGCTCAGAATAGAGGTGTACTCTCATCCCATAATCCAAGTCTAGAAGTGCCATCTTTTGCAGGGAAGCTGAGGTGGCCGCGCTGAGGGCAATCGCCAACGTATCAAGCTCTATCAGGAGTTCTAGCCATGAGTTAGGAAGATGGTATCTAGATACACAGTGATGTACTTTGCAGACATCACTGCAGCCCAAAATTACCACAGAACCTTTGGAATGCAAGCTAGGAGAGCATTCCCCTCACCAGGACACAGTAGACAAGGTTGTCCAGTGGGTCAGCAGGACATCTCTGATGTTGAAAATCTCGCAAGCCAGAGAGCAAGATGAGGGAGGAAATAGCTGTCCTGAGGCACTGTAGTCCTCGCAGCCTTACATGAAAGCTGACCAGGAGCTCTTTGGTGTTTCTGAGCACCCTTGACACAAGGTCAAGTGGTTGGAGTGTTCACACAGCTGGGGGAACTGAGCCGTAACCACAGAAGAGAACCATAGCCACCAGCTCTGCATCACCCTGCTGGCCCAGGTGCTTCTATTGTCGGCATGGCAACAGCTGCATTACTCACTTAACATGGATGTATGAGCATGGCCAGATACGGCCCTCTCTTTTTAAACAGCGCAGTAATATCAATTACCCACCCATCTTGTAGTCAACCCTTCCAAGAACAACATCTCCATCAAGTTGGGCTTTATAGCACACAACCCGTTCTCATTTTTCCATTTGATGTTTCTGTCACAGAGGAGCAGAGTTAATTTATGGAGTAAACTCCCCTTGAGTGGTGTTACTAATGCTCATAAGTGACTTTAATAGACAATGGAAGCACTTGCGAAAATACGCTTTGAAAAGGCAGTTTTAGTGTCACTTAAACACATACGAGATCTGTCCCCGCATGTTACCGGCTTCCTCATTTATTTTCCACGTACAAAAAGCAGAAGCAGTTGTCTCCACTTGTATTTTTTCTTTACTGCAAAAAGAAAAAAACTATAAGAAGGAGGACTGAGAGGGCTGAGGATTGGATAGAGAGAAGGAGAGCGCCGTGTTTTATGTCCTCTGTGAAAAGCGGAATCCACTACAAGAAAAATATGGCTGTAGGCTCAGCAGGCAGACAAAGAGATGGAAATGTAGACACTGGAAACAGGAAAGCCTCTGCGGTTTCAGAGGATGTGATGATACAGAAAAGGCTCGTTAAAAATTCTCTCTCAAACGTGTTTTGAAAGAATCTTGGGGGTTTGTCTAAAGCAATTTTTTTGTTTGTGTGAAATGTGCGTGTTCTCCATGGAAACATTGTGTTCTCACCGAGCTCACCATTGCTGAAATACTGCTGTGATGTTGCTTCCAGGGCTGCAGCAGCTTCTTCATGTCCCCATGCTCTGCTGTGGTCATAGAATTGTAGAATCATACAGGTTAGAAAAGACCTCTAAGCTCACCCAGTCCAACCATCAGCCCAACCCCACCGTGCCTATTAAACCCTGTCCGCAAGTGCCACGGCCACACACTTTTTGAAGTCCTCCAGGGATGGAGACTCCACCACTGCCCTCGGCAGCCTCTGCCAGGGCTTCACCACTCTGTCAGTGAAGGCATTTTCCCCCAGTACCCAATCTAAAGCTCTCCTGGTGCAACTTGACACCATTTCATCTTATTTCTTGTTGCTTGGAAGCAGCCCTTTGCAGGAGCTGCAGAGAGCGATGAGGTCTCCCCTCAGCCTCCTCTTTTCCAGGCTAGACAAGCCCAGGACCCTTAGCCACTCCCAGAAGCCCTGGGCTCCAGCCCCTTCCCCAGCTCCTTTTCCTTCTCTGGATGCACTCCAGCCCCTCAATGTCCTTCTTGGAGTGAGGGGCCCAAAACTGAACCCAGGATTTGAGATGTGGCCTCATCAGCACTGAATATAGAGACACAATCACTTCCCTGCTCCTGCTGGCCATTCCATGACTGATGGAAGCCAGGATGATCTTGGCCTTCTTGGCCACCTGGGCGACTGCTGGCTCATGGTCCCAGCTCCTCCTGCCTCCCTTTGCCTGTGCTGTAGATGCTGACCATTGAATGCTGTGATGGACTCTTGTTCCTCTCCCTGTGGGAGATACCAATACCTCCATGACCATGAGCCTGACAGCCTGAAACACACTCCAAAAGGGCATTTCAGAGGAGGAATCCACTGGCCAAAAACGTTCAGATTTTCATCAACAATTAGAAATTTGCTATCGAATTCATCTGAGGATTTTTTTTTCTTTTTGTCATGATTTTCTCCTGGAAGAGCCCGATTTTCTAGCTGTTCAAACAATCAACTCAGTGTCTCCCACATCACATCTTTTCAGCGCTGTTTGACCACACATGAATTATTGATTTTGTGTCTGGCAAAGCCTCGTACACCACAGACAATGTGCAATGAATTCCCAGCTAACTCTTGGCAGCTCATGGCAACGACAGACATCTAATGCACTTCCAGAACAAGTTCAGCTTTGGAGGTCAGCATTTCAGCTTCTCAGATACTTGATAGGTACACTCAGCTAAACTGGTGAAATGATAATGTGTATTTCAAGACAGTTGGAACAGTCATCGCTCCTATACCTTCACCTCCCCCTCTACTCCGCCTGAAAGATGGCTTCTTAATGTAATTTTCTATAATAAACTTAACATCTTCAGATTTTATTTCCCACTTGAGGTCTAAATCATCTTCGCCATAAATGTAAAACAACAAAGCCAATTGTTTGGGAGCGCAGGTTTATAATATATCATTACAATAGTAATTCAGAGATCTGGGAAGTTTTCTTTGCTGTAAATTTGCTCGGCTCATTACTGATATGAGTCTGCAAAATAAGCAGATTCCCACTGGAAAATGGAAGCAGTGGAAGTCCACCTGAGAGCCGTGGGTTTATTTGTAGTCATAGAATCATAGAATGGTTTGGGTTGGAAGGGACCTCAAAGCCCACCCAGTTCCAAGCCCCTGCCATGGACAGGGAGGGACACCTCCCACTGCATCAGGTTCTTCAAAGCCCCACTCACAGTTGACTAAGAGCATCCCAGAGACAGTATTCTTTACTGAAAAATTGTGCAGCTGTACAAATGCTGAAAAAGGGGTGTGGAATTCCTGGATGACAGCTCTACCTCTTTTCATCAGCTGCTCCTTTGTTAGGTGGTGCCTGTGAGGTGGTCTTAAGCCATGTTAGACAAGGCTATGAGATACACAAGAGTAGCAAACAGGAAACACCCCTAAGAACAAACTCAGCTTCATGTGAAGACTTCAGGATGGAAGCAAGACTGCCTGAAATCAGAAGGAAATACTGGAGTTATTCTTAGCAGGGGGAACAGTCTGTATTAGCTTATTTAGGCCTGTTCTTCTCTTTCTAACCCCAGATATGAAGAATCATTAAGGTTGGTGATCTTCATATCTAGGATCACCAGCCATCATTAAGGTCATTGAGAATCATTAAGGTTGGAAAAGACCTCTAAGCTCATCCATTTCAACTGTCAGCCCAACCTCACCATGCCTACTAAACCATGTCCCGTGCCTACTAAACCATGCCACATGGTGTTTGAAGCCCTCCACCTGTCATGTAGAAGGCTTGGTGTGTCCTTCTCTGAAGCTGACTCTTGTGGCCAGCACTTTCAGTGGTTCAGAGAAAGGCTAAAACAGAGCCAGAAGATACGTTGTGAGTCAGGGGGTGAACAAGACTTCCTCAACCACACAAGTGACCAGCAGTAGCCTGATATTTAAGATTAATGTGATATAAATGTAACACAGGGAAATGCACTTGGCACGCAATGATCAAATCTCCATCCGCTGGAAGAGCAATAAATCACATGCCCAAGGCCTTTAACTTCCAGCACCAGAATTATTTCCACTCTATCAAACAACTCCTTTCATCAGCGCTTCCATCTTCACATAATTTATGTTCCCTTCTTCCTGTCTCCCTCTCCTCATCTCCATACAGACAAATGGATTTGGAAAGCGTTTGAGAATTTCACTCTTTGGATAGTTGGAGGTCTTCTTATTTCCAGTCTCACTGTACTCATGACTGGTTTATATCTATTTGATCTATTTCCATGTTATCCCTTAATAGAATTTCCACATTTGATATTATCCCCCAGATGTATTTATATAAAGAATCATCACCTAACCCCTCAAACTCATTTTACTTTATTGACAAAGCAAAGCTTTGCAAGTGTGCTTTCCTCAGACAGGTGCTCCACTCCCCCCCCCGCCTGAATTAACACCCCTTCTCTTTCCTGATGCAATTTAAAACCTATTTTTTTTTACCCAACTCAAGCACAACAGTTCAAGAAAATTCTTACTTCTGCAGTGTGTATGGTGCTAATACTTCTCTGTTGAAAATGCTTCCCTAGAATTATTGGGGTATTTTCACAGCTTCATAACATTATAGGATCATAGAATGGTTAGGGTTGGAAAGGACCTCAAAGCCCATATAGTTCCAATCCCCTGTTGTGGCCAGGGACACCTCCCACTGGATCAGGGGCTCCAAGCCCCATCCAACCTGGCCTTGATCCCCTCCAGGGATGGGGCAGCCACCACTGCTCTGGGCAACCTGGGCCAGGGCCTCCCCACCCTCACAGCAAAACATTTCTTCCTAAAATCTCATCTCAATCTCCCCTCTTTCAGCTCAAAACCATTCCCCCTCATCCTACCCCTGCACTCCCCGATCAAGAGCCCCTTTAGACGGTGCACCCCTCACGCCATCATATGTGTCATATCCTACACCTCCCAAAATGCTGTCCTTCACCCGGTGCATTTCTCCCCGTTGCCCTGGGCTGTGATGTGAGCTGCTGAACATTGACACTCGGAGGTCCTGTGTGCATTTAATCCCCTTACATGGACTCTGCACTGCAAGCGATGCTGAGGGACAGCACAAGAACCATGGCAGAGCTGGGTATCATGGTTTGTTCCACCACATCCCGGTGACTGGAGATCTTGGCTTTCAGTGCAGAGACAAGGAGGGACATCTCTACCCAGACCTTCACGGTGTGAGCCACAGAGCTCCTTCAGATGAGCTGCAGCTTTCACCAGACGATTGCCCTCTGCTGTGCTACTCCAGGCAGTCCCCAGCTGCAGTGATATTCTCTTTAGGAAGATGTTATCTTTCCCTCTCTGGTGTAAACAGAGGGATTTGCACTGCTGTTCAGCATCAGATCACTTGTGGTGCCTGGATCCCAGCTGCCTGCCTGCCTTCGGGCTGTGCATGCCATTGCTTTTCCTATGCCTTCCTAGAGAAATGTAGGGATGCTGAGTAAAAGAAGTTAGTAGAAAAAAGTTTTTTTATAGTCAAAGAATTTTAATCTGGAAATGAGGCTCCTGAGCTGAGTTTTGAGCTGCCAAGTCACAACCTCGGCTTGACCTTTGTCAATTCATGAGCAACATTACAGAGATTTCCCTAAGAGCACCGGCTGGAAATGTTCTGTGAACACTCTGCAAATGATCTGTGGAAGATGGTTTAGCTTTTAACTCCAAGGTAAAACTGAACAAAACAAAAATATTTTGGTCTTCTCAGAAAGGAACAATGTTTTTTCTTCAAAATAGTTTTTCTATCATTAACTTTATTTTAGATTATCTAGAAAAAGTAAAAAGAAAAAACCTAAAATTGAAATGAAACTTTTTTTTTCCTTAATCAAAACAGAATAGCCTGATTGATCCGTTTTTTTTTTTTTTTTTCCAGTAAGGCTAATTAAAAGAAAAATAATTTCCATTGCACTTTGTAGAATCATGTATGTGTGATTTAAATGACATGAGTTCTCCACCATCCATACATCTTAAGCAGAAGAGTTTCAGTTCCCTGATGGAAGACATTCCCCCCAAAGACAAGCAGAGTTCGTGGAGGAAGAAGGAGAAAAGTCCACAGCTCAGCTTGCATGGACAGGACCACAACCCAGTGGTGGAACAGGAGTGAAACCAGCACTCAGCGCTTGTTGAGTGCGTTTGTGAGATGGGAGACACAGGCTTTTCCCAGGCAGAAACTCTTATTTACAAAAATAATGTGACAGATTTCTATAGCAAACTCAATCTTTGCCAAACCATGACTCAATTACTCATGCTGGGTTTATATTACCTTGCAAGATTTTTATTCCGCTTCCCAGGAAATCATTAGTCTTCCTTATTCCCATCACACCCTGCAGCAGCGTGAAGGCAAGTAGAGAGCAGTTTGATCAGGGTCCTTGTGCTCGTGCCTTCCCATGGCCTCAAATTGCTCCAGGGGAGGTTTAATTTGGACACTAGGAAAAATGTATTTACTGACAGAGTGGTGAAGCGCTGGCAGAGGCTGCCCAGGGCAGTGGGGGAGTCTCCATCCCTAGAGAAGTCCAAACCACATGTAGATGTAGCAAATGGGGACGTGGTTTAGTTGGTATTGTGTTGATGGTTGGACTGTATGGTCTTAGAGGTCTTTTCCAAGCCGAACGATTCTATGATTCTGTAAGAGTTATGGGACTGCTACTATAGATGGTGTCTACACAGTCCAAGCAGTGTTGGTGGCCATATCCAAACCAAAGCCATTCACGAATCCGGATGCAAAGCCAACTGACGAGTCTTTCCCCTCTGCTTTCCTATCTAGGTCCGTGGGCAAAGGACATGGATATAAACCCATAAGTTCAGAAACATCTTCTGTGCCGCCCTAACTGTAGGAACCCGCTTGATTGCTCCATTTGATGCCAGTGCTGCAGGGATGCGTTTCCAAGTTGCAACGGAGAGCAGCCCATAAACTAAATGGGTGTAGAGTCATCACACCTGCCTGAGAACTTAAAAAATTATCGGAGAGTATGATCACCGAAATCTCTATAACTTTACCTAAAACTCTTGCTATCTCAGCTCCTGTAACTAGAAAGTTCATTTTGCTCAGTGACAGCACTTGTTTCTCTTTCCTTGCTGCTCACCTGAACGGACTGCCTACTATCTGCCTGAGGTATCATGTGGAAAACCCAGACACTCATTACTACTAATCCATTTACAAATTGTTCTTCTCCTTCTAAATCCTTTCAGAGAAATCCCTGGATCCTCTGCAACATTTGCCATTATTTTGGGAACATCCCAAGTGCTTTATTCCCTGTCCTCATGCAGATTTGTGCAGATAAAACATCAGCTGTTTATATGTAAAAATAAATTTCGAGTCCACCCAGCTAACTTTGGTAGCACGAATTGTTTCATGTGTAGCAAGAAATCCGCTGGAGACATCTGCAAAGGAAAATACCAGCCATTTCCATGGTATCAGAGCCAGAAGAACTCCATGAATCGATCTGATCCTCCTCAAGGGGGCTGGACAGGCTGCTCCTGGTGATGTACATCTCTGGGCTTTGTGTGGTTTGTCTGCAATGTCACAGGTGATGAAGTGACCTGCGCCTCACTCAGAAATGAGTCCTACAGCCCGCAGCACCTCTCTGCTGGGAAGCTCACCCTGGAGTTTGTTTTCCTCCTCCTTCCTAGAGAAATGGAGAACAAACAGACCTCCAGCCAGAGCTACACATCACTGGAAAATGGCTCTGTTCATTAATTTGTTCTCAGTAAAAGTACATTATTTTTTCTGTCCGAGTCCTGGAAGCATCCGTGTATCAGCACACAGAAATCCCTTTCTTTAAGGGATTGATTTCTCCTCCCTCTCTGCCAAGCTCAGCCTGCTCCGCTCACCGAGCCAGACACATCCATTTCTTTCTCTCACATCTCCCCATTTCTATGCTACAGGTGCTGCTTTACACAGAATCATGGAATAGAATAGGATAGAACAGAACAGAACAGGATCATGGAATGGTTTGGGTGGGAAGGAACCTCAAAGCCCATCCAGTTCCAACCCCCTGCCATGGGCAGGGACACCTCCCAAAGCATCAGGTTGCTCCAAGCCCCATCCAACCTGGCCTGGAACATCTCCAGGGATGGGGCAGCCACAACTTCCTGGGGAAATCTGGGCCAGGACCTCCCCAACCTCACAGCAAAACTTTTCTTCCTAAGATCTTGTCTCAATCCCCCCTCTGCCAGTTATTCTGTAAAGACACCTTTTTGCATGATGCAAATTGAATATCTTTGCATTTTCTCTCCCTGTTTTTGTGCTTCCCTACTCCAAACTATTTATCTTTATCTTTGGGGGGGGGGGGGGGTGTTTCAACTCTTTCCAAGTTCCAGTTTAAAATGAATTCATGCACCAGTCCTGCCAGTGGAGAACTATGGAGACACAAGTTAACCGACTCCATAGCTAGATGAAAAAGTAATTGGTTTTCTGCCTCTACAAACTATAGTCAAAGAGAAAAGGGTTAACAGGAAGCGTTACTACAGAATCATCCCAAATGCCCTGTTCTCCATTGTTCCAGTGGAGAAAAATAAGAGCTTTTGAACTGTGATCTATCAGATCAAACATAGGCAGTCATTTTAATTGAGATTAATTGTCCTTGGTCTCTGCTACCTATATTGACTCCACAGGGAACCTCAATTGACCAGCTCAGAGAGAGATATTGATGCTCAACCAGAATGAACCCAGGGAGCCTTGATCCAGTTGTCCCTCAGCTAATCTGGGCTGTGTGCTTCAAAGAAGCCTCCAAATGAACCAGAGGCCACGTCAAGAGATGCCTCACCCAGAGCAGTAGACAAAGAAACATGAAAAACAATGAAACAGTAGACTCTGCCGTTAAGACAGGACCTTCTTCCCTGTTGGATGAGTCAAGGGCACACAAGGGTCATTGATGGACTGTTATCTCCCTTATTTTCACCTCTGCTCACGAAAAACTCCGTGAAAACATTCTGGAGAGTTTCTCCCTAAAAGGGGAACTTTGTTCTCCCAAGGCATTCAGACTCTGGGCTCCTCAGCCAAAAAGGAGGCAGGCTCTGTGCCAGGGCACCGTTTGCCCTCTGCTGACTGTCAGAGAGGGACAAGATCAAGGCTGCTTGCCTAGGCAGGGAAGAGTTAGCTCTCCACAGCATCACAGTGGGGTTTTGGAGAAGGAGAGGGTCTGTGAGGGGTGGAGCAGGTTTAGGAGAGCTCAAGGATTGTCCCTTCCTTCCCAACATCGTCTTGCAGCCCTTCTGGTACCTCCTCAACCAGTGCTAGGACTTGCATGTCTTTCAGCTGGAGGGAGGGAGGAGTGTGAAGGTGAGGTCTAAGCTACAGGACAGATCTGAAAGATGGATTTCTTTTCCCAACTGCTTCAGGAATTTCTTCTGCAGAACAACACATGCAAAAGCTCTCCCTCCCCTTCCCCTGGGACAGCAGGTGCAGCAGTGGGGGCTCCGGAGGCAGGAGCAGTGACATGTGGTGAGTGCGAGGTGGCTTGTCCCCACCTCTCTGGGGAGTCTCAAGGTGCCGTGCTGCAGCTTGCTTTACTTGTGCTTTGGTCACTTTAGAGACTAAGAGTCCCTAGGAACCCAGGTCCTGCCTGGTCGCTGCAGGAACTGCTCTGCAGGCAAGTGCTGCATAAAATGAGTCATCTAGGACTGGGCTGGTGGTTTCTTTTTTTTTCCCCTTTTTTTCCCATCTCCTCCCCTTCAATCTCTTAAAATAAAAGTCTCCTCATGTATAACTTCAGTGAGTTTGATAACTTGATAACTTGGTAACTCAATAACTTAAGCTGAAAGAGGGGAGATTTAGATTAGATACCAGGAAGAAATTTGTTACTGCGAGGTTTCCCAGAGCAGTGGTGGCTGCCCCATCCCTGGAGGTGTTCAAGGCCAGGTTGGAGCAAGGATCCAGTGGGAGGTGTCCCAGAGGAGTGGAACTGGCTGGACTTTAAGGTCCCTTCCAACCCAAACCATTTTGCAATTCCATGATTCTATGAATGGCTTCTAGGGTCAGCAAAACCTTCAGGATGTTTCTCATCCTCTTCCCTGTCCTAATCTCCTCTAGGTTCCTTTCAGGAGCGACCTCCCATATAACGTGCTGCTCCTAAGAGATCTTATTGTGGTGTCATGTCCCGGATCCACGAACCACACACTCACGTCCAGGCCTGACCCAGAGAGGGAGTGTTGTTATTTATCCATGTGGCAATCTGGAGGCCAACGAGGTCACTCTCGGGATGAAAATCAAAAGCAATATTTATTCTGGCTCCAGCAAAAATAAACAAGAGAGACCAAAAAACTCGAATGCACAGCTGGTGCAACTTCCCAACATTACAGGAAACAAATCCCAACTTGTTTAAATCACAATCTGATCTCTGAATGCAGCCAATGTCACTCAGATCCAATCCAACACACACACCCCAAGGTAACGGGAGGGAGAAAGAAAGACAGAGAGAAGGGAAAAGGAAATGTGAGAATTAATTGATACATTTTGCTGGAGCTGGTTTGTATGTTTAATTATCTCATCATATAGTTATCTCATCATATAAATCTGTCTTGTAAGATGTAGCTGGTTTAGGTCAAGAGATAACCTGTCTTAGGACTGCAAGAATATATTGATATGCTTAGTTGTCCGGCAAGATAAGCTGTTTTAGGTCAGGAGATAACCTGAAGGAAGTCTCCAGACACAGCTGGGTAATCTAAGAAAAAAAGAAAGAACATTCTTTGAGGATTTACATGATTCTTTGTCTAAAACTAGTATATATACCCACTCTTTTTGTAAGATGGGATGCCTTTTTTAGAAGGGCACCCAATTCAGCACTGCATTGTAAAATAAAAATATTATTGCCTTTACTTTGAAGACTTTGTCCTTTTCAATATTTTACCAGTGGATAAGTGTTTCTCACAAAAAGCAATCACCACATTGATGGCAGCAGCAGCTCCTTGGGAGCACGTGGTTGTTGCAGCAGCTTCTTCCAGGCTGCATGGTCCAGGCTGGTCCCATCAAAGCAGTGGGTGAAAGAGCCACATGGCTCCTTGCAAGTTCTTTCATAAGGCCCATCTATCCACCATCGGCACGTGTTGGGGTGCTCTTGCCCCGTGTCCTTTGGGAGGGTCCAGTCCAGTGGGTGCAGGAAGCGGGCAGCATCCGCGGCTCCATCACCTCCCCCTGTGGCAGCAGCTCCAGCCCTTGAGCTCAGCTTAGCGAGGGGGAGAGGTGCTCCTACAAGCTGGGTGCCTTGTTGATGTTTGGTGGGCTTTCCAGTGGCACTTGTGGTTTCTCCTGTCCACTTCTTCACTCGAAGAGAAAGCATTTTCCCAAGTTACTATGGAGATGAGGGCGATGCAGTCAGCTGAATCTTGTTACACAAGCGCAAGGGAAAGAAAAGTATTTGGAGCAGATGGATGCATACCAAGTGAGCTCCAGTTTGCTCTCTCTAGCTGGGAGAACAAAGGAAAGTATAAAGATACACAAAGTCGGAAGAAAACAATAGATATTATTTGTATGAACACTGTTGTCATAGGCACGAGAGCGAGGGCATCAGTGAGGCTGAAGTGCGAAGAAAGGTGGTCGTTCCCAACAGACTGAGTGCAGGTGGGGGAAAAACAAAGCTCTTTGAGACCCACGATGCACAAAGGATTTTGTTCTTGAAAACAGCTTTAGGAATTTTTTTTTCAGCTATATTGGCTGGTCTAATTAAAGTGATTGATTCACTCAGAAAGATGTCCTAAGTGGCCTTTCTCTGGTAAAATTCTTCCTCATGTAACAACGCATATTTTTCATGTCATAGTGGAGGCTAACAGATGTCAGGCATAAAGGATCCATGTGCCTGATGGGATCCTGCTGCACTGAGAAGCTTTACCCAGTTCTGCAATATTTGGTCTCCTCCA
Organism: Cuculus canorus; assembly: GCF_017976375.1. Classification (NCBI taxonomy): domain Eukaryota; kingdom Metazoa; phylum Chordata; class Aves; order Cuculiformes; family Cuculidae; genus Cuculus; species Cuculus canorus. The sequence continues at coordinate 11,715,147 of NC_071417.1, forward strand.
TTAGAGATGCTTAAGAGTTCAGGAGTCCTTTGTGTAGGTATAAAGGCTTGGGATGAGGGCACATGGCCAGTATTCAGCAGCGTAACAGTGTGTGTCCTTGGGCAATGTTGACATACGTGTCATGCAAAACATGGATGTTTGTCCCCAGAATAATCTACAACCCTCCTTTCTGATCATTTGAGTCTCCCTGGTGTATCTATAATAGTCCACGCAGGAGTGATGGAGCGGTGGTCTTGTTCCCACTGCCCAGAAGTGGGACAGAAGACACCATAGATTTATGAGGAAGTGCATAACACCTGGTGGTTGTGGCTGAGTGGGACCCAGGACCAAGGGTGGAGTGTTTCATTGCTCATGAGGGTCACGGGTTACATAACAGGATCCCAAACACCTCATACACCTATTGGTACATTCAAATGAGCCAAAAGAAACACACAACATCCCAGAGTATTGCAATACAGTATCTCAAGGTTACCACCAAAGGACATCTGTGATTTGGGAATCACCCACCAGGCTTTTCTCTTGCAGAAAAGAGGGGACTTTTCCACTGAGGAACATTTTAGGTCCGTATGTGAGGCTGGCATGTGTGCAAGAAGGAAATACTATCATTTTTGTAAAGTTTGCAAAGCTACCATTCAAAAAGTCACCCAAACTCTTTACAAATGGCTACTGCGATAATTCAAATAGACGTCTGTAGGAGGAATGGGTTGGAATGAGTGTTAAATGGCAAGTAAGTCACAAATACCTGCCCAAGGACCTGTGCAATTTTATTATTCCTCATGCTCCATCACCACCAACCTCTCTCCTAAGCTCAAACTGCACTAAGAGGGGTTGGAAGAGGGGTTGTACTGATGCTGGATTTGTGCAGTGACCAGCGCAATGAGGCCAGGACCATGTTTACACCCACCAAAGAGAGGGCAATTAGCGTTGCAGCCAACCCTGAAATTTGGGGGTTAAGTCTACATCATGCAGCTGTTCTGCAGCTCTGTAATCGTTCTGTGCTTTGGTTTGCTCTAATATTATGTGTTACCCTCTTTGAGGAGAGTATTTTAAGACCTAATGATGCACAGTGCTGCTTATTATTATCACCAGTGTAACACATCTTAAATCAGTGTCATAATGTAGTGATCTTAACAATGAGAAAATCACTGGAGTTGTTAGGAAGCAGGAAAGTAGGAAATTACTCGTTACTGAGAGAGCAGCGTGTAGAGTGCCGATGCCTGCTTCACATCTGTATTCATTACAGCAAAGATGAAGCACTAAGACATCCCCAGTACAACAGATCAGAGCCCCAAAGGTTTGGGGGCGCATCCCTAAATGAGATACGAAGTTAAGAATCGGAGAGTCATTAATGATCATTTTGTTTTAATAATATTTAATAGCAAAGGTGCCGGTGAGACCGTATATTGTTCCAACAGATAATTAGATTTACTGGAAACTGCAAGTTGCAACCACAGTACAAAACCCCTGTGAAATGGAGCCTCAGAAATCGCTGTCTTCGGTGGCTTCAGGACACACTTAGGAAAGTGCGTTTTGCAAAGGTGTGAGTCAGGCTGAGTTTGCGAGGAGTAAATCATGTCACACAAATATGATTACTTTCTAATGAAATAACTATCAGTCTGGGTAGAGGGGAACCAATAAATTCCATAAATCTGTTCTTTTCATATGACTTGTCTTGATGCGGTTTCCCGTGATGAATTCTCATACAGCTTTTTAATCCTGGCTTGTAATTGAGGTTTGCTGTGTGGTATACCTCCTTCACTGAGCTTGTGCTAGGATGGAGGTTAGTGGATGGGTAACCCAAGAGATGCCAGCCCTGCATCATGTTTTGCATACCCTGTGCTTGACATACCCATCTCCTGATGTCCTGCTGCCCACCAGCACCGAATGCCCTCGAGGGTGATATCTTTTGATTGTAGAACAATAGAATCATAGAATTGTAGAATCATAGAATCATAGAATGGTTCGGGTTGGAAGGGACCTCAAAGCTTTTCAGTACTGGAAGCTGCTCTAAGGTCTCCCCGCAGCCTTCTCTTCTCCAGGCTGAACAACCCCAACTCTCTCAGCCTGTCCTTGTCCAAGAGGTGCTCCAGCCCTTGGATCATCTCCATGGCCTCCTCTGGACTCGCTCCACCAGCTCCATGTCCTTCCTGTGCTGAGGACTTCAGAACTAAACGTAAAGCTCCAGGTGGACCCTCACGAGAGCAGAATAGAGGGGCAGAATCATCATCAATCAGAGTCATGTTCAAGGTGAAGTGGTGTAAAACATAAAAGAAAAGAGACTGCTCATATCAGTTGACCTGAAAATGTTCTGCTGAATGCTTCGGCACAGACAGAAGGGCAAGGGCAGAAGCGAAGGGCAGAGAAATGTTGGTGTTGCTTAAGGACAACTCTTATTCATGTTGAGTGATATTGTATTCCTTGGGCACGTAGCGTCATTTAGAAGTCAGCCCTCATCAAGGGGCTTTGGACCAGACTCCCATGAACCTGATGATGCACACAGGTTTATTCTCCCAATACGAAGAAAAATCTCATTAAACTGAGAATGGGACAGCCCAGAGCTGCTCAGTTAATGAGAGAAATGAAAGGGCTTGTAGGGAAGGATAAGAGACAGGTTATTGCATGCTGGAGGGAGAAGAGCTGAGCCTGAATGATGACACCAAAGACCACTTTGTGATTTTTCACAGTGACTCATCCCAATGGCCAGGAAACACCTTCCTCTTGGACAAAAAAAAAAACCCAAAACATAAAGTGTTCCAATCAGTTCTCAGTGGTTTTGAAAATAAAATAAAGCCAGATAAAATTGTACAGAATGTAAAAGGCTTTATTCAGCTATAATATAAGACATTGACAGCCGTATGTATTATCTCACTCTATTACTGCTCTGTCAAGGAATCATATAAACTAATGGTATTAAAATGAAGAACCTATGAAGTGAGATAAAATTGAGATGCAATCCACATTGTGAAGTCTGGCATTTCCAGACAATTTTAGACTTCCGAAAATCAAATGAGTTCCCCAAAAAAATATTTTCTCTGGGGAATGAAGAAGTAGAAAAGTGAAAATGGTTGTTTCATTCCACCCACAGAAAGCTGGCAGGTTTTTTGCACTCACAAGGTGCTTGTAGGAGCTCTGCAAGAAGGACAAAAACCTAAATAACTGCCTTTGCTGTGCTTATTCTCTCCTTTGCACACCCCTTGTGCCATTCCCATGCATCAAATCCCTGCACAGGCTGGAAATATGCATTCAAAAACATAGCAACAAAGTTGAGACACCAAGCTTCTGTTTATCTGAGGTTTTTCATCTTCAAAAGAACTAAAGAGCTTATTAATTAGTGCCTGCAAAGTGTGAGACGGAAAATGCTGATATTCAGCCCAGACAGCAGTGTTTCCCCAGATCTGGACCTAAAACAAAGAGCGCAGTGGCGATGCTGGAGCAGACAGACTGCAAAACTCATCCCCACGAGCTCCACGTGTGATGCCTCTTTTAGCTCTGGAGTGGAGTTCAGCTTTGGACAAGGAACCCCCCCTGTGGCTCTCTCCCCTTGTTCGGTGAGACTGGTATTGACACACTGGGATGCTCTGAAATGAACTCTATTAGCACACGGGAGCTGTTCCAGTAGTCTGTAATTAGGGGATGTAATTGCAGGCAGGGTGGAGAGGAGGTTGTGCTGAGAGCTGTCATTTTGCATTACTACTCACTATTCAGTACCTCCAAACATTATAGACTTGTTTTCCAACATTTCCTCTCCCAGGGCTGTGTGGGCTCTGCACGGTTCCTTGGGGATGATTGGCTGTTCTTCCCAGCTTGAGATGAGAGAGTTCCTCTGGAAATACTTTTTACTTGTTTCATTTGCATCTTGCCACTGGATGACTCACTTTTCTCCATAGTTTTGGGGGTTTGTGTTGTTGAGGTTTTTTTATTGTCATTGTTTTTGACGGATGCATGAATTCTACAATCCAAGAGGCAGCCAAGATGCTGAAGATCAGTTGGCCTCTGAGGTCTTCGAATGCAGTCTGGGTCAGATGAGATGTGAGCCAGTGTACAGTTACATCCTAACTTTTTTTTCATCTAATCCCTAAACGATAGAATCATAGAACTGTGGAATGGTTTGACTTGGAACTGACCTTAAAGCCCATCCATCTCCATCCCCCTGCCACGGGCAGGAACACCTCCCACTGGATCAGGTTGTGCATAGCCATAAAAACCAGGATTAGGGGCTAGAAGGGGAATTCTTCCTCAGAGAGTCAAGTAAAGAGGGAAGACTGACAGTGGCTTTCCTGGAAAGGAGTATGAGGGAGCTAACCGGGGAGAAAAGGGTAGGTCCAGAGGCAGGAATGTCAGGGTTAAAGCTGCATCCAGGACACTCTGGGCCTGCTGGAGTGATTTTTAGGCAGTGTTTGCAAACCCCTCCGGCTCAGCCTCTGAAGTGCTATTTGTGAATATTTATGTCAGCAGGTTTGTGTTTGCTTAGGTATTCTGGGAGGGGCTGTTTGCTTTTCTTCTTTCCTGAACTGGGTCACATATGCCTGACCAAATATTTGGTTTTCATTATTCATTAATTGTAATTCATACGTTGTTGTTGGTAATTTGGTGTCCTCTGTTCTCCTCTTTCAATTCACGCTGTATCTTCAGAAATGGAATTTAGCCATAGAATTATGGAATGGTTTGGAAGGGACCTCAAAGCCCACCCAGTTCCACCCCTGCCACGGGCAGGGACACCTCCCACTGGATCAGGGGCTCCAAGCCCCATCCAACCTGGCCTTGAACCCCTCCAGGGATGGGGCAGCCACCACTGCTCTGGGTAACCTGGGCCAGGGCCTCCCCACCCTCACAGCAAAACATTTCTTCCTAAGATCTCATCTCAATCTCCCCTCTTTCAGCTTAAACTACATTCCCCTTCTTCCTATCCCTGCACTCCCTGATCCAGAGCCCCTTCCCAGCTTTCCTACTACCTCTTTTGGTAGTACTATGAGTGAATTCTGACAAGTGTATTGAGTCAAACCACCCCAATGTGGAGACGTTGCTCGGTGACAAGTGGAGAGAGAAGAAACTGGGTCAGCTGGAGAAGACAAAATGTGAAACAATAAGAGGAAGATTTGCAGATGTAAAATGAAAGGACAGGGCAGAAAAAGAGACACAGTCAGCAGGGGATCTGAGGAGTTCTGAGAAGCCCTTCTGTATGCACGCAAGAGGGACACAAGGGAAAAAAACCAGAAAACTCCTGGGAGAGGACACGAAGTACGATGTTTAATGCCTTTCCTGTGTCTTTACAAAAAGCTGAACAGCTCAGGCAGCTGACAAGAGCAGCAAAGCCGCAGCAATTGGGCTGAAACAGGGAAAAGTAGGGAAGAATGATGTAAGTTTGTGATTCTTGCATTATCTGAACCTAAAAAAATTCAGCTGCGGGTCTGAGCCATCTCATTGCTCAGCCAGATTTCTGTCACCAAGAGCACCTGGAGAGGGACGAGATTTCTGGAGGAGTAAAAAAGAACAATGCAATGGCCTTGGAAGGTCTGAAGTCCTCAGCAGAGGAAGGACATGGAGCTGTCGGAGTGAGTCCAGAAGAGGCCATGGAGATGATCCAAGTGCTGCAGCATTTCCTGTATGAAGACAGGCTGAGAGAGTTGGGGTTGTTCAGCCTGGAGGTGTTCAAGCCCAGGTTGGATTGGGCTTTGAGCAACCTGACGCAGTGGGAGGTGTCCCTGCCCATGGTGGGGGGCTGGAACGGGATGAGCTTTAAGGTCCCTTCCAACTCAAACCATTCTGTGATTCTAAGGAATGATAACCATAAGTTCATAGGATAATTTGGGCTGGAAGGGACCTCAGTCCTGTGTCCAGCTCAAAGCAGGGTGAGCCACAAGATCAAAGAAGTTTGGTTAGGGTTTTATTCCGTTGATCCTGAAAAAACTTTGAGGACGGAGCCTGCACAACCTGTTCCAGTGAAGCAGTCAAACCCCATGGGTCAGCTGTAAGGATGCTGCGCAGCCTGATTTGTTGTCTGGCACCTTCAGGGGTTCACAGCCTCCATCTGTATCTCTGTGGTAATTTGCAAAGTATTATTTTTGGGTCTAGAATTTGTGGGTTTGATATTTCATAAGGCTCATTATGAGTTATGATTACATGAAAAAATACTCTTTCAAGAGGCCCTTGGAAGGTTCAGCCTCCATCCCTCAGGGCTGGACACTCTGGGTATGTTCAATGGGTGTTAATCAGCAGCGGACACTTGTTTGACATGAAAACTCAAAACCAAGAGCTGAACCCATCAGATTTCTATCAGAAATAGATTAAAACACAGCAAGAAGAACTGCAGCACTCTCTCCATCCAAAAAAACCCAGACAAGTTGGAGGTCTTTTTTCTTTATTGTGAAAGCTTTGTAAACAGGTACAAAGTCCAACTCAACCGCAGCGCCTTGTGTTGGAGACAGACTCTCAGACAGCCAGAATCAGAAAGGCTTTCCAAGGTGCTAATTTACTGCAGGAACCACCCCTCACGTCTCAGGCATTTTGTTTCCCCAAGCATCAGAAGTAGCCTACCTCGCTTCCCTTCCAGTGACAGTCTGTTTCCCGACAGAGATAAGAAAACAGAGCAGGTCCTCCGCCTGCGTCCTGCTGGGACTGTCTCCAGATGCTTCCTTCAGCCGCAGGAGCTACCCACCTTCCAGCCTGCAATAATTTCATCTGAAGGGAATGAGATGGTGAAAAAAATACCAGCATCTGGTGCAGATTATCCAATTTCTATCGCCCTTTTATCTAGCAGCCAGGATCTCTGTCGGCTGGGCCTCCTGCCTTATCAATTGTGGGAGCTTTCAACCCCTTTCATAACCAGTTGGGTTATGATCTGCACGCTCTCTTTTTGCCGTCTGCCCACCTCAGTCTGGTTTATGATTGAAGCAATCGCCCCAGAATACAAGCTGACTGTGTGCTTTCCTACATCACTAGCCTTTAGAATGGCTTTAAATTGGAGGGGGGAAGATTTAGGCTAGATATTAGGAAGAAATTCTTCACAATGAAAGTGGGGAAGCCCTGGCCCAGGTTGCCCAGAGCAGCGGTGGCTGCCCCATCCTTGGAGGGGTTCCAGGCCAGGTTGGATGGGGCTTGGAGCCCCTGATCCGGTGGGAGGTGTCCCTGCCCATGGCAGGGGGCTGGAACTGGATGGGCTTTGAGGTCCCTTCCAACCCAAACCATTCCGTGATTCTATGGTCACTAGAATTAAAATACATCTTTGCAGCAGTTGTAACGTTGGGGCTATGGGATAATGTGCTCCAAGCCCCACCAATAGCTGGAGCATTGCTCCTGGGTCCATGGTGGGCTTTGGCATCCCACACTGACCTCTTTGCTCAATACTCACACAAGAGACCCTGAAATGTGCTTCTATACATTTATAGGGGCTGCAGACCCACTGATGCCTGTAACTTAAGTGTAGTGAATGCAGTTTATCCTCCTGTCCCATTTCAACTATCAGTGCTTTACCACCTCTTCTCCATGTACTTCAGCCTCCACAGACTCTGTCCCTCCCCATCAGACTTTCTGAACTCTTCCTCTTCTCCTTTAAGGAGCAGAGCCACACATTCAGCTTTTTAAAGTTCATTTTCACTGCTTACCTATTTAAGGAACATTTCTGAGGAGCAGAGCAATGTGAAAGCTTCCGAACACAGGAGCAGTTAAGCCCCATGCGCTGTGTTTTATAGTTTGATGCTGGCATGGGCCCATTCAAATATATTTTGACATACAACGTGTTATTCTTTCCAAGGCAGTTGGTCTCTTTATTTATTTAGTTAGAGTGAAGGATTCATTTCCCCACCGACTAACGGGAGACCAAGGATTCCCACATGCAGCTGAGCCCCTGCACTTCATTCTCTGCTGTTGAAATTGTTTTCATCCATTCTGGAGCTATTGCACTTCATTCCTCAGCAATATATTTTTATTTGTATATAAAATAAAAATGTGACAGCACACGGAAAGTTAAGAAGTGGATAAATTCATAAATTACTTCTATACAGCAAAGCTGATGTGACTGTATTCCTCTGGACTTAACCAGTGCACAACCAAATAGATGTTAAAGAGAAGCTTTAGAAACAAGCTGTGCCCTTCCAGTAGGGGTAAGCAAAGCACACTGAATTTTCTCTTTCCTAAAAGTCATTTCCTACCTACAGTCACCACACACCTATTAGGCATGAATGTCTTCAAACCACCAGCTCTGGAGCCCTGCTGGGTTTGGGGAGTGCATTGAGGGGACGGCCCCAGAGCGTGGCTCCCCAGCACAGATAAAGCCATCAACCCTCCTTCGTATCCAGGTCTCCTTGGCAGAGGCGGAAATCACTTAGAGGTGTTTCTACACAGCAAGACACTTTTCTGCTGGAGATCTGGAAGCCATGGTGGGATTGGAGACCCTTCATGTGCTGGCACTTAGACTTTGTGTCTGCGTGGTAGAAGGGACAGGGAGGAGAAGGCTGAAGGACAGCCAAGACCTTCACTGCAGCTGGCAAGAGCTGTTTCTCCTCATGGGAGAAACACGAACAACCCTTTCCTGGAGGCTTCCATTCACTCTTTGCCAAAAAGCCATCATTAGTGCTTGTGGAAATGGAAATAAGGGAGTTTGCAGGAATTTCTGTATTAAAAGCCATCTATTTTTTCCATGAAGTGAAAAATTATATACATAGTTTTTGTTTAATGCTTGTATTACACCACTTGAAATTATTTGCTGTACTCCGTGTTTAATAATTCTAGCAAAGCTCTTCCAAAGTCACTTCTTTGCCACATTTGACTTTTCTGGAACGGTTACCTTGAAGGGTCATAGTACCCAGCTCATATCTGAAGGGTGCTGGACAGGACAATTATGGGCTTTTAAGCTATTCATGTACATCTACACCATATGGACAATGAGGACTGTGCTGGCCATAAATGAAGACCTCTACACAAATAGATCAATACACGAGCAAGGATGATAGGAACTACCCACCACCGTCCACCTTGCTCATCTCCTGGCAGGACACACTGATACTGATCCTGCTTACAGACATTGCAGGTGGAGAGGAGGATGTCAAGGCACGTCCCTGTCTTAAAGTTGCAGGGCTTTGACACCAGGCATCTCCAACCAAAGAGCATCCTGAGATGGGCACAGCTGGATGCCCTTAACAAGGCCAGGTTGGATGGGTCTTTGAGCACCCTGGTCCAGTGGGAGGTGTCTCTGCCCATGGCAGGGGTTTGGGACTGGGTGGGCTTTGAGGTCCCTTCCAACCCAATCCATTCTGTGATTCTATCATTCTATGAAGCTTGTCAGACCTCTGTCTTGACTGACACAGCGTCACATGTCTCTGCACAGTGTTGGAGCCGAGAGGCTGCTGTACTGCAGGTATCTTGTGGAAACCTCTTGCCAACCCTGTCTCCCTCAGGAATCCTACTTCCCAAACTCAGTTATAGATCTTTTTATTTCCTCATCTGTAATATTTATGTCTGACCTTTGCCACTCAGACATGTGTACATGGAGGAAAAACTGATGATTCTAGATTCTGGAGTCCTTCTGGGCCAGGCAGGGGTATGGGGCTGCAGGAAAGTCTGTCCAAGTACTATTGATTTCTCAAGGATCCCCTTGGGTCAGCTGTGGCCTCATCAGTTCAGAGAGAACTAATGGGTTCTTTCTTCTGCTCCAGGGTTATGAACTTGTCTTATTGACAGTCTTCCACCTTGCTGGGATGGATTCCTGGTGGTTTTGCTGGGCTTTAAATCAGGCGCATTCCTTTTCGGTGCAACTTCCTCCCCTTCCCTGCTCAGTATCAAAAGCAGGATGTAACCAAGCACCTTCCAGACAGTGCTTTTCCCTGGTTTTTTGCTCAGTTTCCTTCTCTAACTGTCAGATCCATTACCACACATGCATAAAATCATAGAATGGTTTGAGTCAGAAGGAACCTTAAAGCCAGCAAATCCCACCCCCCCACCATGGGCAGGGACACCTCTCACAGCATCAGGGTGCTCAAAGCCTCATCCAGCCTGGATTTCAATACCTCCAGGGATGGGGCAGCCACCACTGCTCTGGGTAACCTGTTCCAGGGCCTCCCCACCCCGACGGCAAAACATTCCTTCCTAAAATCTCATCTCAATCTCCCCTCTTTCAGATCAAAACGTTCTCCCTCATCCTCTCCCAGCACTCCTTGATCAAGAGCTGCTCTCCAGCTTTCCTGGAGCCCCTTTAACTCCCAGAAGGTTTCTCCAAGGTCTCCCCACAGCCTTCTCTTCTCCAGGCTGAACAACCCCAACTCTCTCAGCCTGTCCTCACAGTAACCAAGTCCTTGGTGGGGAACATCTTAGCCCAGGGTTAGCAGGCAGGGGTGCTGCTCAGCTCTGCCATTAAGCCCAAAAGCTTTTGCTATAAACTGTACAATATGACTATGAGGACCACTACGAGTTAATGTCCAAGGACTACAAAACAGATGGGACTCACACAGAGCATGATGTGTTTGGTGATGCATTAACCCTATTCAACCCCAGAATCCCAATGCACCCCTAAAAGGAGCAGCCACCAGTGTTGCTGTCTCCACTTAATCTCACCTTGGCTTAATTAGAAGTCGTGAAAAGCTGATGGCTCTGCAAGGGCTCTGAACCTCTCTGCTTAATGTTTTATTCTTGTAATTTATGTGCAGGAGCCCTGGGCGAATAACCATCTTTAATGACCACATCATCATCATGAAGTCATTAAGAGGGGATGGGACGCGGGGGGATCTCAGATATGAGTAACAGAAGGATGTACAATATGTGCTCTTTCATTACCGTGGTCCACGGGTGCCAGAGCCGGTGTTGCCCACCACCTCCTGGGCGCTCAGCCTATGAAGCGCTGAAGGGTCGTTGACATGTCCTATCACAGCCAGGCTGCTAACATCCTTTGGGGCATGTTTTGTCTTGTAGGGTGACAAATGAGACAGCAGAAATACAGGCTGGAATGGCAGGCCAACACACAGCCTTAAAACTGAGTGATCATTGCAGAATTAATTGATGTAATGGTCCTATCAAAGTGCCATTATTTAATAGTCTGTGATAGATTGCTCCTGTTTCCTATTATTCCATCTCTTGCCCTGCCAGGAACAAAAGCAGTCAATGACTTTTAAACCCATAGCAAATGCCACTTTTTGTCCTCTTCCTTGGCAGCGCTGCAGGGACAGCAAGAGTGGCTCTGGGCTGCAGCGGCGTGACGAGTCCTCTTAATCTCTTCTGCCAGCACCACAAAAGTGGGGATGAGCTCCAAAGATAACCATGTACATGACAGCCTGTCTGGAAGCACAAGCTGCTCCAGCTCAGCCTATGACAGAGTACAACTTAGAGAGAGTGATAAATAATTGACAAAGGTGGTGATTAATAGAAGTGGCGCAGAGCACAAAGACCTCGTGCAGAGCCGGATCCCAAGGTCTCTGCAGGGATGAAAAACACAATATCCCTGATAAGCTCATAAACTCCTGGACAGCCAGCAGGGGCTGGGGAGACCTCATCTGCCCCATGGATTGCATATATGCCCTGCCATCACCTGTGTGTGAGAAGGTTGCATCAGTTTAACTTCATTGTTAGGCTTAAGTTAAGCCTGTGGAAGATTTCCCCATGTAAAATTTGCTTAGTGTGTCTTTAGCCCATTCTCATTACCATATCTTGTTATTAAAACGAGTATTTATCTCAGGACTGGCATCATTTTGGCCATGCTGGGTTGCACTGCTGCTCAGAGCAGAGCAGCACACCTTTCACAGCAGGCTTTATATAGAGTGGGGTCCTGAACACTGTTAATGTGAATTCTCCATATGGGCTCAAAACTCGATACAAGTGTGATGTGGATGAAACCTGCCCAAGGAGATGATGAAGAAGTGTGCTGTCTCAGCAACGGGGAGCTCAGGACCACGGGGGAAAGGGGTTTGCTCAGTTTGTATCCCATGGGAGATGGAAAACTGAGGCTTGGGCATGGCCACATTCCCAGTTTGGAGCTGAGGTGCAGACGAAGCAATGAGATAAGACACCCAGGAAGAATAAAGTGTTGATGGAATCACAGCTTTCACTTGGACCGTGTCTCCTTTTCCTAGAGCACATTGCACTTGTGTAATTAAAGGGCACAGGAAGCCAAGGGTGGTCCCTGCTTAGACGTTGTCCCAGTTCAGCTGGAAGCTGCTGGAGTCCTCAGGCTGTCACTTCCTGGTGTCCCAGGTGCTGTTGGGGACCAGCTGAGAGCAACGTGTCTCTGCCACCAAGGACTGCACACAGCTCAGAGTTTGGCTTTGCTTTGTGCAGGCTGGGGCTCTCTTGCAAGAAGCCCTTTGATAGCAGTGACCTCAGTCAGATTGCTAAGGGCACACATAAAAGAGAAGAAGTAGGGGAGGAATCAAAACAGAGGGGAGGAAAGGAAACACAACTAGTGAGGGACATAAAGACTAACAAGGAAACTTTCTGTAATGACATAAGTAATGGGAAAAAGAAAAAAGACACTATTCCTGGCCCACTGCTACTCCAAGAGGATGAAGAAGTCTTGATTGATGATGCCCCAGGCAAAGGAATTTATCCTGCTGTTGTTTCAGCCTTCACTGAAAGAGTTGATGACAATGATTCAGTTACCAAAAGCAGCTTCAGTGACAAAGGGGCAAGAAATGCAACAGAGAAATAATGGGGGAGAGAGCACTTAGAGGGTCTCAGACTGCCTGGGTCTGCCAGCATTCCCTGTATAGAGCTTAAAGCAGGCTGAATCAATCTCCAAGCAGTTGGCTTTTATCTGTGCAGAGAATGGATACGATTTTAAAGGCCCGGAAAAATAAATGCAAAGCCCATCTTTAAAAAAAAAAGAAGGGTGAAATGAGGCCCTATCGACCCACCAGCTGCCTGAAATACCTGGAAAAGAAAAGGAACGTATTATCAGGCAAACCACTCGTGAGCACCTGGGAGATAACGAGCCAGGGAATAACAGCCAAGTTTGATTTGTCAAGAACAAATCACCTAAAATCAATGTAATACCCTTTCATGGCAGCAGAACAGGCCTTCTGCTCAGGTGAGCAGTGATGGGTGTCATGTATCATGATTTCAATGAAGAGGAAACGTCCGCTGCCCAGACACAGGGTAGGGAATGCCCAGCACAGCAAGATAACTTCAAATCCTAGAATCATAGACCAGTTTGGGTTGAAAGGGACCTCAAAGCCCATCCAGTTCCACCCTCTGCCATGGGCACAGACACCTCAACTGGATCAGGGGCTCCAAGCCCCATCCAACCTGGCCTTGAAACCCTCCAGGGATGGGGCAGCCACCACTTCTTGGGGCAACCTGGGCCAGGACCTCCCCACCCTCATAGGGGAACATTTCTTCCTAGGATCTCATCTCAATCTGCCCTCTTTCAGATGAAAACTCTTCTACCCCACAAGTGGAAGAGGGGGTGGTAGTTTGGAATACTAGGAACAGTTTATCTGTGGTTGACAGCACAATCTATGACACAAGGGGATGCAGAGCAGTGATAGAGGAGTGTGCTATGAGTGCATGGGAATGGCTCAGTCACCAGGAATAACTCACTGCCGTGTGACTCCATCGTGATGCTGTTCCGGCTCCAGAGACGTCAGCACCATGAAGTCAAAACAACACATTGCTGAACTCAGGTGTCCTCTGCTACAGGACAGAAAAGGGAAAGGGAATGACTGGGATCAATGTGCGACAAACAGCGCTTGATCCGGTGCTGTCTCATATGATTGTAAATAACAAAGTGATTACAAAGCTGGCAAATCAAATAGCGCAGCTCAGATGTCACTGGAGATATCCAGTGAATAAAATTGGTCTCGAATTGGCTTTGCCTTTCCATGAGTCAGAGAGGTGACGCGGGGGTATGTGAGGTCTCTGTGTGTCCCACCAGAGCTGTGGATTCTGGCACTGCAGGCACCAGCTGCACTGGGGTTTGGGAAAGGAAATCCAGAGTGAGGGGCGGTGTGTGTGAAGATTCTCTTTAGTTGAAAAGATCTGGCACCTTGGAGGACCAAACACAGCCCAAGCTCACATTCTAAAAAGCTGTAGAAATGGAAGAGAGTGATGCCTCTGCCTCCACAGAGAGAGGAAGGCAGTGGTGTGCCCAGACAGCCCCCAACCTCTCTTATTCCTTCCCTAACACCCTCCACACTGGGCTGCACAACGCTGCCTTCTGTTCCTGCCCTTCTTTACGCTGTTTTTTCCTATCTAAGCTCCAGTGAACGGAACGTGCAGCCAGGCTGAGCATCAGGGTGTAGAATCCAAACCTCATTTTGTGAAGCAATGTTCTGATTTGTTCTTCACCCTGTGTTGTAATTTACTTTAGTAGCTAGAAGGTTAATTGTGTGCTACATAGAGCTTTGAGCTCTCTGATTGAAGGCGCTGTTGAGAGCTGAGTGTTGCTGTAGCTCTGATTTAGTCCCGCTTAGCAGGGTGATAAATTATGGGGAGCTATGAAAGAAAACTGTTGAAGTTTGCAGACTGGGGAACTTGTGCTTCCTCTCCAGCAGAGAAGGTTTGGTGTCTTTCTAGTGCTGCACCTCCCACATTGTGTCAGTGTTTCTCTGGGAGGCTGCTCGTCATCCTCTGCTTTTTGAGCTGTGCCTGAACATCTCAGTCCTTAGATCCTGATCCCCAGATTTTAAGGTGACAGGGATAATAGCTCTGTAATGGGCAGGCTACTCAGAAATGGAAAGGCAATAAAATGCCTCCACCACCGAGCTGTCTTCCTAGGAGAACGTGAGCACCTGGTTGACATTGGCAGGAACCTCTGGAGGTTATCTTGCCTGCCCAGGCAGGACTACCTACAGCCATGGTAGAGCGGGTCATGGTAGAGAGGAGAGAGGCTTGACTGCTATGACCACTATCATCTCAGGCTCTTCAGTTCACTGGACCAAAACCAAGGCCCAGGACAGCACCAACCAAAGGGATTCAGCCAGCAAGGATCCTCCTCCTGCTGTTAGTTCATCCTGGGCAAAAGCCTTCAAGGCAGAAGGACTATGTTCTTTCCTGACACTGGAGCACATCCAGAAGATGGACTTCAACTTGATGGTTGCCTACAGATTCATTGCTCGCTGTGCCAAAGGAAAGCGAGGAGAGCATTGGTCTCACTACTACCCAGGGTATTTTACTGATCACACAGGAGGCAAATGTCACTGTGAGCTTGCCCCACCCCAAGAGCTGCCCTCAAGTGGAGTCCTTTGTTTTCAGGTGCCCTCTCTCCTGTCCTCATCCTTCTCATTTAGCCCTTATGCTTCGATATTCATGACTGCTGTGGATTGTGTCCGTGAAATCTTGAGCCAAGTCTGTGACGTGAGAGCTGAAAACCACCTCCATTCCACCTTCACTGAGTCCAACCACCCCCTCCTCAGGGACACTGCTCCAGGGCATGGGAGGAACTCCTGTGGATTACCTGTCTGAGCAGCACAGGGTCAAGAGAAGGGCCGAGGATGGCTCAGCATGATTGAGAGGGACAGAAAAACGCAGCAGTTGGTGTGAGGAGATGTTAAAGGGCAGCACAGAGTGGAATTAGCCCTGGGAAGTTCCCTTTCAAGAGTTTGCAGTACTGGACCTCTACGATGAGGGCAATGTAGCCACGATGAGGGCAAACAGGGGTGTCTCAGTGGGGCCAGGAAGATGAGGGGGTCTTGTGCATGGTAAGGGGGCTCCTGGGCAGTGGGATAGAGTTTTTGCTGCCACCTGGGTCATTGCTCAAGGGGATGCACTGGAAGGAGAAGGACAGGCTGGGCTGAGGCACTGCCATGGCTACGGGAGGCTCCACCGGTCCCTCTCACTGTGATCCCTGCTCTGACAAATGAGGATATCAAGGGCAGCTGCTTGATCAAAAGGATGGGTTTATGTCACTGAGCCGTTGATGTTTTATACCACATGTGCTGGAAACGAGGTTGTGGTTCCGTGATTGCAGCCAGAGGCTCTGGGTGCAGGCTGGGACGGCAAATATTGATTTTCTATCTTCATTTTGTGTTGGTTGTGTACAGCTCAGCGCTGCACTCACTATGGAGAGAATAACACCATTGTCTCCAAAATGCAATTAAGCATCCTGCTGCGAGTTAGGTGGTGGGCTGCCTGCAGCGGAGGCTGCTGTGACCCTGCTGAACACAGGGCTGCATGGCTCAGCCAGCGCCCTTCCACGACCACTGCCCTGTCTCCTTCAGTGCCTGCCAGCGGCTGATGCTTCACTGTCCCGACTCTGCCCCCATGTCAGGCCCAAGGGGAACCCCCCACCGCACCCAGACCTTCCATGTGCATGAAGCAGAGAGTTGGAGATGCAGTGCCAGGCCAGGAGCAAGAGGTCCTCAACGCCTCTGCCCAAGGTGATTTTCAACTCCCCCATCTTCTGTCTTTTAAATAGAGTTCAGAGATATTCATAGAATCACAGGATCATGGAATGGTTTAGATTGGAAGGAACCTTAAAACCTAGCAAGTTCCAACCCCTGCCATGAGCTGGGACACCTCCCACTGGATCAGGGGCTCCAAGCCCCATCCAACCTGGCCTGGAACCCCTCCAGGGATGGGGCAGCCACCACTGCTCTGGGCAACCTGGGCCAGGGCCTCCCCACCCTCACAGCAAAACATTTCTTCCTAAAATCTCATCTCAATCTCCCCTCTTTCAGCTGAAAACTATTCCCCCTCATCCTATCCCTGCCCTCCCTGACCAAGAGCCCCTTCCCAGCTTTTCTGTAGCCCTTTTCAGTGCTGGAAGGCTGCATGTTCTTGTAGCAGAGGAAGGGTGAGGGATCCTGGTCTTCTCCAGTCAGCTTAGAGCTGCGATAAAGCAGGAAAAGTGGAGGACTGTAATTAAAAGTGACTCCTTTGATTTAAACAAATTGGAGCAGGGAAGAGGCTGAAAGGGAGCGGTACTACGAAGAGTGTGGAAACTCATGTTTCAGGGCAAATCCGCACATCTGTGCCCTGGCGATGCTGCAAGAATCATGTCTGAAGCCAGGCAGTGGGTGTTTAAAGATCAGTGACAGGGTGAGACACCCAAGGAACACCAGGACCTCGGGCCAGCCGCTCCCTCACTGTGGGAGAGCCCAAATCATAGAATCATAGAATAGTTTGGGTTGGAAAGGACCTTAAAGATCATCCAATTCCAACCCCCCTGCCATGAGCAGGGACATCCCATTAAATCAGGCTGCCCAAGGCCCATCCAACCTGGCCTTGAAATCCTTCCTGCATCCCTGCCAGGTAGGAGGGCATGGACACAGCAGGACCTGTGCTCGCTGTCTCCCTGCAAACACAGCTTCCCTCGTACCCACTGCTCCATGAGGGCAGCTGCCTCTTTCTCTAAAACCAACACAGCTCCTTCAGGCTCAGAAGGACTTCTCCTCTTCCTGCACTTTGCTTGAAACTCTTTGCTTGACAAGTTCTGGAATCCTCAACGTAAGAAGGAGATGGAGCTGTTGGAGCAGGTCCAGAGGAGGCTACAAGGATGACCTGAGGGCTGCAGCACCTTCCCTACAAGGACAGGCTGAGAGAGTTGGGGTTGTTCAGCCTGGAGAAGAGTGTGACCCTGGGGCAGGAAGATCCTCTGCGAGTGTAAGATGAAGCTCTTTTACTCTCTGACCTCCCCAGGAGCAGTGTCTGGGAGAACCTCTGCTTCCCTTTGCATCTGAAAAGACTCCAAGCATCCTCTTAAGCCGTGCTTAGCACCTAGAGAAACTATCTGGGTACACAAAAGACACTTGATAAAAGCCTTCCTCTTTAGCAGGGAGCAGAGCTATGGAGGAAAAATGTGCTGTGAATTGGTTAGAGACGGCTAGAAAAGTGCTTTAACAGCTAGCACTTTCAGTGGAAAGCCTGGGAGAAAAATCACTACCGCATGCCTTCCCGAGAAAGGGATTTTTTATTTAAGATACAAAGCATTATTGTGTTTGTGTGCTGCCCTTCATCTGCATTACTCCACTTAAAATCCCATTTAACAAATATGAAATAATTCTGTTTTCTTTAAAGATATATAAGCCCCGTTCCCAGAGGGATAAAAGTGCGACATAAAAAAAAGGGACAGCTTTAGTAAAACAGCGCTGCCAGGGGGCATAATAAATACATAAATTACTCACAACCAGCAAGGCATACTCACAAACTGTAGAACAAGCTCCTGGAGGATAAAGAAATAGATTTGCACGCTAAAGCAAAGCAGCACAGCAAACTCGCAGCCCTGCAACCCCTCCACTGGTCACTGGCAATGTTCTCCAGAAGAATCATAGAACGAATTGGGTTGGAAGTGACCTCAAAGCCCATCTAGTTCTCTCCCTGCCCTTTCCAATCCAAATCATTCCATGATTCTATCTCTGTAACTCTCCTCCAAGTAGCTGTATGCAAGTATTAGATGATACACCTGCACCTCCTCTTATTGGATGGAACCATCCCAGGTCCTCAGTGTCTCCTTGTAGGACATGTGCTCCAATCCCTGGACCACTTCATTAAGTCTCCAGTGGATCCCTTCCAGTATCTCCGCATCTTCCTTGAACTGAGGGAGCTCAGAACTGTACACGGTGTGGAAGGCGTCATGATTACAGGGTCATAACACTTTCCCTCACCATGCCAGCCTCTCTCCTTCCAACCAAAGCCCAGGGTACAGCTTGTTTTAATTACAATAAACCCCACACTGTTGTTCACCCGCACCCTGGCAGGCACGGTAACCCCAGGCCCTTTGCAGCAGCACCAGCGTATCAGCAAGCAAGCAGCGAATACTGTGGTCCAGCTTCCCAGGAATCTAAATCCAATGAAACTAAGCTAAGGGTTTCTCATTAGAAATACTGAATTGGTCCCTTATATACTGAATTATGCATTCATAATGGCTATTATCGTCCATCATAGGTTCTTATGCTCTTTTTAATTGGTTAATGATTTTATCCATATGCTGAACGCCCACTAACATTGTAGTTACTGTCAGCGCAGTTCATCCCCCATAGTTTTAGAAGCTATATTTAGCTGTTTTCTGCCCTGCCTATCGTTCACCATGCAATACCTCAGTGTCTTTTGTATCTCTTCATTGTTTTTTGAAGGATTACCATCATCACTCCTGCTGATTATCACCCGTGTGCTTATCAGTTGAACTCCTGAGTTCCCCATTAATTCAGTCACAGTCACAATAATCAGGCGTTTTTTTTTTTCCCAGGCGTATAGAGCATTTCTTTATCCTGCTGTACGCACTGCTGGAAGTATTGGCTTCTTTGGACTTGTGCATTTACAGAAAGGGACTTGAGATAAGGTATACTCTGATGTTGCCCTGATTATGAAAAATAAAACACAGAGATAGAGCCTAAGGAGTCAGCACTGCTAGGAAAAGGAATAAGAAGATGGTAGGGCAGATGGGCTTTTATCAGAAAGTGCAAGGATGGGATGAGGGAATGGTTTTCGGCTGAAAGATGGGAGATTGAGATGAGATCTTAGGGAGAAATGTTTTGCTGTGTGGGGGGGAGGCCCTGGCCCAGGTTGCCCAGAGCAGTGGTGGCTGCCCCATCCCTGGAGGGGTTCCAGGCCAGGTTGGAGCCCCTGATCCAGTGGGAAGTGTCCCCACCCATGGCAGAGGGGTGGAATTGGATGGGCTTTGCAGTCCCTTCCAACCCTAACCCAAACATGCTAATATGAGAGGAATATATTACTGTCCTTAACTCTGACATTACAGCTGCATTTGCTCAT
Source organism: Cuculus canorus (assembly GCF_017976375.1). Lineage (NCBI taxonomy): Eukaryota > Metazoa > Chordata > Aves > Cuculiformes > Cuculidae > Cuculus > Cuculus canorus. The sequence goes on from NC_071417.1 coordinate 11,734,773, forward strand.
TGTGACTCTCCTGAGACTGAGACTGGGCAGCAGAGGCTAAAAAGGGGAAACGCAAATATTAACGTAGAAAGATAAGAAATCTTGAGGTAGGGACAGCATAAGCACAAGGTAAGAGGAGTTTACTCATCCAAAATCCTGAACACTCCCTGCTGTGCTTGGCCAGCGTGCTGTGAGCTCACGAAGTGGTGAGAAAGACATTTACAATGGGGCCGTTTCTGGGCGGTGTAGCTGGAAAATTACACCTTGTCCCTACAACTTCCACCGCTGCTGCGGTTTCCTGCTGCTTCTGATGGAGCTGAGCCTTCAGGCCATGTTCTTTCTTCTTGCTCGGTGTCTGATGAGCCATGTTTGCCCACCCCACAGTGCCTTCATCCGTCATCTCAACAACCAGTGTGAAAGAGCCTGTGAAACACTGGCACCAGGTGGCCGCTGGCTTTACCCAGCTCCACAGTCTCAGCACCACCAGCTCTGCGAGCTCCTTATCCTCAGTCATTGCAGCACTAGTGCATCTTTGAGTGCTTCTTTCTCCATCACTCATTTTCTCATCATGTTATTTAATTCCCTGCAGCTTGGCCAACAAGAGTTGTTCTTTAACTGTTCCATGAATTAATCTTCCTGCCACTGTGAGCTGTCAAATCCCACTGCCCCCTCTCAGGAGAAATTATGAACCCGTCGTCAAAGCCACCTGTGCTGTGACAGCCACCGAGCCACTGACCAGAGCCAGCCTGCTGCATGCCACATTAATGCTCATCTGCATTCCCGAAGAATATGATTTGATGGCAAGTTTTTTGGAGGAGAAGCTCTCCATTCATCAGAGAGATACATGGACTCCATAGAGCTCATCAGCTGTTTATGAATCTCAACATAATATGAAATTAATACAATGGTGATTTACCAGCCCAGCATCCTTCATCTAAGAGGCAAAGGGAACAAAAAGGATGCTGAGTTGTTCTCTAGGCTTAAAGTATTCGCATCTGGTATTGGTGGATCGTAAGATACAGCACCATAAAGGTTTCATGGGCTCTTTCACGGCCAGGCTGGGCTATTCTGACAGATACCTTGCTCTGCTTGTTGCAGGCTGTTGCAAGCCCTGAACCCTGAATCACCGTAATTTTCAGACCCTGAACCTCTGGTTTTACTGCATCGAAGTTGTACAGAACAGAAAGTATTTTTGGTTGGAGCCTGGCACAAGAGGTCAGGTCCTGCATTTTGATACCTGCAGTAGGATGCACTCTGCTGATCAACTGCAAAGGGCAAGGAGGCTTTGAAGAGACCCTGGTGTTGTCTTGGAATAAATAAGTCCCTCAGCTGTATCCGTTTATCAGGATGGAGTTGGAACTGAAAAGTGAGCAGGAAAGCTATGGAACAAAATGATAAAATGGCAGAAACCCTGCCCAGAATCAGACAGCGTTCACACATATGTCCTAAGGGAACTCAAGGACAAAATAGCTGTTATAGGAAACCTCAGGTTTACAACCACCATGAGATTAGAGCATTTTTTCCTGGTTTAACTAAAAACAAGTCTAAAAGACCAGAGCCTTCAGGCATTTGTAGGGAAGTAAGAAAAGAAAATGTATTGGGAAAGAGTTGGAACAGCTTTTCTCAGGGGAAGTCAAACTACTGCTGAACACCACCAAAGGAACACCCAGTAACACCCCAGTGGAGACGTGGGTGATTTGGTCTACTCACAGTATGAAGAGCACGCACCAAGGTCTCTCACAAGGTTAAGAGAGACAGATTTCTGCCCCTCCGCTCTTGTGAGACCTCACCTGGAGCCCTGTATTCAATTCTGGAGTCCTCAGCACAGGAAGGACACGGATCTGTTAGAGTGAGCGCAGAAGAGGCCACAAGGATGATCCAAGGGCTGGAGCACCCAGTGTTGGGCTGACAGTTGGACTGGATGAGCTTAGAAGCCTTTTCCAATCTCAATGGCTCTATGATTCTCTGACCAGTGGGGAAGTGAAAGCACACGTGCCCAGCAAACACAAACCTGGCAGCGCTGATAACGCTTCATTAGGGAAACCACTTAGCATTAGTGTGTGCACTTATCTTACTGTATGAAATGAAGCTCTTTTGCATGTGTTAAAAAGACAGGGCTGTGTGACTGAAGATCTGATTGCAGGCTTTTCTGGGCAGAGTTTTGAAGCGATGCAACTCTGCTGTCAGCGGTTGCCCTATTTGTGTTAAGTGCAGCTGTAGCATTCCACGCATAAAATGGGTGGCATCCACGGGCAAGCTGAGATCCATAAATCACACAACGGCCCTTAGAGCAAAGAAATGACCTGAGCACTTGGTTTACTTGCTGATGCAACTGTCCTGTAAACTCTCTCAGCTGCAATCCCTGTCTACAGAGTAGGGACAATGGACAATGGGACAGAAGAAGACTGTATCTCTTTAGGATCTTGAACCACGCCACACGTTGGTCCTGAGCTGGTGTTGGGTTGTAATGCCACAATTGTAAAGTATACTAAACAAGACATATTCTCTTTCTTGACATTGATGGTTTTCAGCAATAAGAGACGCGATTCCCTGGACACTGACCCTGGGTGAAAAAGGCCTGAGGGACACTAATAAAGATGGGCATTGTCTGTTACCCATGTTCAAAGCCTGCTGGAAGATGACAGGCACTACAGGAGGGACCACGTCTTTAGACCACACACAATCCAGCAGTGCTGGCAGCCTTCCAGGGAGAAATGAGGATTAAATAGTGAATCAGAGTAGTTTTATACATTCGTTTTCCCTTGCAACAGCAGTCAGGAGCCAGAGCTGCTGGAGGGACACCTCAGGGAAAGGACAAACTGCAGTTGAACTGCCCATCCAAAGAGAAAGCAAAAACCTTATCTTTGAATGGTCCCTGATATTCCTGGCTGCTCTGAACCAGTGAACTTTTCGTCATACTCCTCTCTGTCCTGATGGTGAATGAGTGTGTGCCTGCCACCACATGCGTGGCTTCACTGCTCCTCTGGATTAACAACCTCTACCGTTTCCCTGGGTGATGGATCGCCTGCCCTTAAGGCCTCAGGGTCCTCTTTGCCACATTGACCGACCCTCCAGTTGAGGATAGTTCATGGCACTCCTCAGATCCAGCCTCAGAGGTCAGAAGAGACCTCTGCAAGTCTCTGGCTCAACCTCTGGTGAAAGAAGAAACAACATCAGGTTTCTTAGGGCTTTGTGCTCTTGTTTGTGCTGAATACCTCCAAGGATGGAGATCAAGAGCAGACTCCTCAGAGATATATACAGAGAAGAGAGAGGAACCAGGTCCCATGGTCACTGCAGCCCTATGTGTGCCAGTGTTTGACAATCCTCATCGCCATTTATTTCCACTGTAGTCCTTCCATCCAACCAACTGCGGAGCTGCCCTTTCTGCTCCTGCTGTGCACACTGGAGAGTCCCACACCCCCTCCATTCACACGTGCTTCTCGCTGGCCCTGCTGGCCCACACAGAGATGGAGCTGTTTGCCTGTCGGGTCCTCGAGCTGCAATGTTTGCTGGAAGTTCATGTCCACAACTCTGCAGAACTGCCCCCCTGGTACTCGCAGCCTAGACTAATTTCAGTGCTGGGAGCAAAATCCTCTCCTGTTTCTCCTGGCAGTGGCAGAGATGCGATCTCAACTATTTCATTTGGAATGAAACACAAAGCTTTCTGCATAAATAAGCTTTCTTGCCCCCCAAAAAAAGTTCTGGTCAAATACCAGTGAAGGTAATTACACACAGCTCAGCTAAATTCTTCTAAAGCTTGGACTGAAGTCATTATTAAGTAATAATTATGTCTTCCTTTTCTTCCCACAACACAGCTTTGTGCAATGTCAAATAGTTTTACTCCAAGGATGGCTGAATTTCAGCCGTGGTCACAATGCAGCTGATGGCACCACAATATTTCCTGGCTGTTGCCATGATGTAGCTCTTATACAACAGATTTGAAGCTAAAATTTAATCCATTATGGCTGTAAACAACACACTCCGATATGAAGCAGGTGTAACCTATGCTGCCTGCTGAAAATATGAAGTAATAACTCTGAGAAAATGGTGAAAATCTAACCATCTGTCTAGTTATTTGTCAGCGTGTGACGTCCCCTGCAGCCCGCTGTTACCGGGGGGGTGGGATTCATCAGGCTACATACGTGTCCCTCTGCAGTTGCTGGAGCTCTCATCAGGATAAGCAACAGAGCCCAAGCCAACATTCATCTTGTCCTGAAGTCTAAAATAGGTCAGCAAACCACACCTGAAAGTGCCACTTTCTCTCCAGTTACTGTAAAGTGAGCCCATGGAGCATTAAAAATTAGGAGGAATAAATCCCCTAGTGAATATCTTGTGGTGTATCCAAGCATCCTCATTGATCCCTGCATAAATTTACTCCAAAAAACTAACAGAAGAAGACACAAACACTGCTAATTCTGTCCCTACAGTTGTTCATCTCTTGCATGTCATGTTCTGGCATGTTCACGCATGACCTGCATGTTCATTCAAGACAACCGTGAACACACATGGTGACACCACCATTAGGTAACGCCAGGGAACGTTGTCCATTTGCCTTTTTCCAGTCTGAATGCTGATTTGTGCCAAACCTGTGCCCTTGGACAACCCTCACTTCTATCCCAGGGCAGGTGGAGATCTTTTTGAGTGTCACCTTGTATCTGTTGGGGCATGATGAGTCTAGGGAGTGGGAAAATGTGGTCCAGGTAACTCTGAGTGGGGAGAAACTAAAGGGCAAACTTCGCAGTGTCTGTATCCAGGAGCAGGGTAGGGATCGTGCCTCTGTGCGTGGTGTTAGTGAGGCCACACCTTGAATACCGGGTTCAGTTTGGGGCCCCTCAGTACAAGAAAGACATTGAGGGGCTGAAGTGCATTAGGAGAAAGGGAACGGAGCTGGGGAACGGTCTGGAGAACAGGGGTTCTGGGAGCAGCTGAGGGACCTGGGGCTGTTTAGCCTGGAGGAGGCTGAGGGGAGACTCATAGATCTCCTGGAAAAGAGGTTGTGGTGAGGTGGGTGCTGGGCTCTGCTCCCAAGGAACAAGTGATGGGATGAGAGGAAATGATCTCAAGTTGCACCAGGGAAGGTTTAGATTGGATATTAGGAACAATTTCTTTACTGAGAGAGTGATGAAGCCCTGGCAGAGGCTGTCCAGGGCAGTGGGGGAGTCTCCATCCCCGGGGGGGTTCAAAAAATGTGTAGCCGTGGCACTTGGAGGTAGAGGTTAGCAGGCACAGTGGGGTTGGGCTGATGGCTGGAATGATCTTTTCCATTCTCAGTGATTCTCTGATTCTATCCATAGCGTAGAAGCATATTTTTTACCTGAGGGAAAGGAGATAAGCAAAATAGTGCTATCCTCACAGATATTCCCAGGCCAGGAGACCCCTGCCTGAAGCCCTGGGGCAGTCATTTGCTATCCCTGGTGGCTCCGCTGCCTCTGTGTGATCAGAAAGGCTGCAGAGCTCATTTTATTCTTCTTACCTACTTCAGCAGTAAAGTGTTAAGAGAGTCATGGTCTTGCAGGAGCTCTTCTATTCTGTAATGCATTGCATTCAGCATAAAAACAATTTTACAGAAGGAACAAACTAGAAGATCTATTTCTCCTCGCACCCTAATCTCTCTCGCAACAGAAGTGGGCAGCTCAGGTGTCCGGGGAGGAGTTCAGTTTATGGCCTGGAACATAACCCAGCACAAACAGAGCCGTAATGGAGACATGGAATCTATTCCAGTGAGTCAAGGAGAAAGGAAAATGAGTTGGACCTTTCTGATAAGCTGCTACATTTATTACAAGTTGAGCATAATTCACAGCCCTTCTGTGAACCCAAAATCATTTGCTTTCCCTTCCATTCCTTCTCTCTGTGCTGTAGCTGGTTTATGAGCCATCTGTGAACCACTGCCACTGCCCCCAAACCGGCCAACACAAGTGTCCAGAGGCTTTCCAATTCCAGATTCAAGGTAAGACCGTACAAAAAAAGTCTAGAGAAAGCAAGCAAATTCCTTAGAAAGTTGGTGAGCAGGGGAGGAGTGGAGCAGTGCAGTTTGAAGAGGAGACCGCTGTAGACTTACACCAGGATGCAGAGCAACAAACCCTCTGGAGGAGATGGAATAGGTAATGAGAGTCATCCACTCTCCGGGCACAAAGGAGTCAGAGCAAGGAGTAACTGCACTGAGAAATGAAAAAGCATAAATACGGTTTGTTTATTCACAAGGCACCATAAGCCATAGGAGCTCACTGCATAGAGATGTGGGACAAAGCAACTCTTGGAACTGCGCTTCTCAGTAGGAATCAGACAATAAGAAATTCATCTGAAAACACATCAAATGAAATCATTGGCTTTCATGTTTCAGCTTTTGTCCTGACTGTAGGAAGATGCTTTCTTCTTGGCTGGTGTTTTCTCACTGTGCATGACACAGGGGTATGAGCTTGGGATGATGAGCTGGATTCCAGACTAAGTGGGAGGTTGGCCCAATGGAAACTGATGCTTACAGGTATGACTCCAACACGGGCTGGCTCCTTGAACGAGCTTTGACTCAGGGTCATCTTGCTGGGATATCCATCACCAGAGAAGTTGGCTGCCCAGGCAAGTACCTACCATGTCTAGTAACCCCATATTTGGTCTCTTTTCATTACTAACCCTACTATTTAGGTGAGTGCCAGCTCTGGTCAATCTGGTCATGCTGCAGCCATGCTTCTCTCCTACTGTTTTCCACTGCTGGAATAAACCCGTCAAGGCTGCTTCATTCTAATTCTCTGGGTCTGGATATGAGTCCAGGTAGCCCCACGTGTTTTGGCGCTCCTGAAGGCCACAGTTAGAAGGAGTTGGGGTGGCAGGAAGGCTGCAGATAGGTGGCTGTGCTGGACTGTCCTTGAGGACAGCCCTTTTGCACTCACACTGCAGGTGGCCAGGTCACTCCAGCGACTCCCGTATGGTGACTGAAAAGAATTTAACCCTGAAATTCTGTCTCTTATCAGTACTCCAAAAACTTTCTGCCCCAACTAGGAGAAAGGAGAGCAGAAGACATCCACACAGAACAGTCCTCACAAGAACCACCACACACTGTTCAAGCAACAGCCAGGGTTATGCTGGCTTCTTGTCCCTATTTTAAAGGCTAGTCCCTAATGGTTTTGATTTGTTCCTTGAGGGAATTGTTTATTCTTTCTTACACGAGATGACCCTTACTTCATTTCTTACAAGAGTTAGAGGAAGTCCATATCAATCTGTCAAAGCCTGGAGAGTAAGCAGTCCCATCATTGATTAAACCTTGCTCTAGGTGTGGAATTCAGCCTGGAGGAACCTTGCCTTTCAACAGAAACTAATCATAAAGTTAGGGGGGAAAGGCGATTCTCCATCTGTGTTGCCAAAGATTGCATTTCTCATGCACTCACACTAAAAAATCATAGATATAGTGTTGCGTTCATGACGATACCTGTCAGAGTTTATTATGCCCAGACTTTGCTTTTGCACTTGTCAATCAAGCAGGAGAAATGGACAAGAAAAGTCTCCCGACACAGATCCATGGAGACAAACCAGCCAGCCTGGACACTCTGACATTTTACTGCAAGTATTTAGCAAGTCTAATGGGTAGGACAGGGCTTTGAGATCTCATACAAAGTCATCTCTCTCTGACGGGACCTGAATGTTAGAGCCTTATGCTCCAAAAATCTCCATCCCTTTTGCGAGGAGGGCTCCAGCGAGGGGCTGCAATGATCCTCCTTGAAACTTCGTTTCCTAAAACTTTGGAATGAAGCTCAACATACTTAGTCTCAAAGCTGAGAAACCACATCTACACAGCATGGAGGCAATGTAGTCAGCTTTCAAACTTTTCAATTAAGCCTCATCTAAGTAATTTCGTTTTCTGAAAGTTCACTGGATGTGTTTCAGACAGGGTTTCTATAGCACCAGCTATACGTGGACCACGTGATGGGCAGATTTGGGGAGGTTTAGAATATGACAGCTATGACGGTGTGAGGGGTGCACCGTCTAAAGGGGCTCTTAATCAGGGAGTGCAGGGACAGGAGGAGGGGGAATGATTTCCAGCTGAAAGAAGGGAGATTGAGATGAGATCTTGAGGAGAAATGTTTTGCTGTGAGGGTGTGGAGGCCCTGGCCCAGGTTGTCTTGAGAAGTGGTGGCTGCCCCATCCCTGGAGGTGTTCAAGGCCAGGTTGGATGGGGCTTGGAGTCCCTGATCCGGCGGGAGGTGTCCCTGCCCGTGGCAGAGGGTTGGAACTGGTTGAGCTTTGAGGCACCTTCCAACCCAATCCAATCTATGATTCTATGATAAGTCTCTATAGTCAATATTTTCTCAATATATGGATTTTTAACCTGTGAATACATCATAGTTAAGGACCAGCTGGCCAAGGCAGCTCTATGTGATCCGTTGACTTGGTGCTAGAGGGCAGGCGGGTGGGCCAAGAGCAATGACTCTGTCACAGTGCGATTACTATATCACATGAGCTAAAATATGCCCCTAAAAAGCAAGAAGCTTTCTGTTTTCTCAACTGAGAAGCTCTCACATGGATCACTAAATATAACAGCAATTTCCATAAGTTTACTGGAGTTTATATGGAAGTAGGTTCTCAATTGCTTGAGGTGGGTAATCAAATATAAGTCAGTATGCAAATGGAGCAAGCGCAAATGCTAAATTCATGGCATTAGAATTTTGTAGAATGTAATTATAAATTATTTTTATATGTAATTATTTTTATACAATTATGGAACTTGCAAGAGAAGAACCCTTGAAAGTTTTGCATGAGGAAAACGAAAATATAGAAAATACAAGGTAACTGCTGCAGAGAGAGATGTGCATCACAGTAATCATTAATATAGATGTTGTGATTGTGGTAACAAGTGCAACATTTTGTCAGGCTGCACTTACTGCAAAATGGAAAATCTTGGTAAAGCTAAAGAACATACGTGTATTGCCAGCAGCACACAAGCTGCCCTTCATCTCAAAAGAATCATTAATAAAGACTGGACATAGTTTTCTTTATTGTTGATGCTTCGTGCTGTGGAAGTCATGAAATCTGTTGTTATGCATCACAACATTATTATCATAGAATCACAGAATCATAGAATGGTTTGGGTCAGAAGAGTCCATACAGCCCATCATGATCCACACCTCCCACTGGCTCAGGGGCTCCAAGCCCCATCCAACCTGGCCTGGAACCCCTCCAGGGATGGGGCAGCCACCACTGCTCTGGGCAACCTGGGCCAGGGCCTCCCCACCCTCACAACAGAACATTTCTCCCTAAGATCTCATCTCAATCTCCCCTCTTCCATTTTAAAATCATTCCCCCTCATCCTATCCCTGCACTCCCTGATCCAGAGCCCCTCCCCAGCTTTCCTGGAGCCCCTTTCAGCACTGGAAGCTGCTCTAAGGTCTCCCCACAGCCTTCTCTTCTCCAGGCTGAACAACCCCAACTCTCTCAGCCTGTCCTCAGATGGGAGATGCTCCAGTGCTCGGATCATCTTCATTACCATCTGCTTGATAATTTGCAAGCTAAGAGAGGTGACGTGGGGCTTATTTTGAATTATAAAAAAATGAAACATTCTGAGCATTTGGCTATTTCTCATGTAGATTCTCTGCTAATATTCATTTTGGTAGATACCATTGACTCCAAATTAGCAGGAAATGAGATGGGCTAACTACCAGCTTATATACTGTATGAATTAAAGGGGATGCCATCGCTGTATCATGATTTTATCTTCAAAAATCACCACTAAAACAATTCAGCCACTCTCCTATTTGTGAAAGGTGTTCAGCACTACAGAGATCTTTCATTTGGCAGCCTTCAGCACGTAGAAATACTGAGGTAGATCCTCAGAAGCCTTTTATTTCTCTCTAGCAGTCTGTCTAAACGATCATTAAAAGATTGCCATTTGTTAGAGGTGGGTTCTGCACATATAGGGAGGACTTTCCTCACTGCACGTTTAATGTTAGCAAAGAGTAATAAAGCTCGTGATGCAGAGACCCTCTTTTTGATAGAGCAATATGTACATATTTATTTATTTATTTCTCAAGACACTAAAAGCTTTTCTCTTTACAGCATAGCTAATTAAAACAGTCTGTTCTCGTGTTTATGAGGTATTGCAGACATTGAAGTGTGAGCTAAGTAAAAAAGAAATGGATGACAGATTATTTAGCCACAAATATAGCTCTTATTAAAAAGACTAACGCTAGCAGAGCAAGAAAGAAGCAAAGAATCATAGAATCATTAACACTGGAAAAGAGCTCTCAGCTCATCCCATCCAACCATCAGCCCAACCCCACTGTGCTAACTAAACCCTGTCCCCCAAGTGCCACATTTACACATTATTTGAACCCCTCCAGGGATGGGGACTCCCCCACTGCCCTGGGCAGCCTCTGCCAGGGCTTCACCACTCTGTCGGTAAAGACATTTTTCCTAATATCCAATCTAAGCCTTCCTTGGTGCAACTTGAGGCCATTTCCTCTCCTCCTTTCACTTATTACTTGAGAAAAGTAACTTGGGAGACATTTCAAATCCAGTTTTGGGGGTCTTGACGCATCAACAAAAACATCATCGAGACGCAATAAGAAGCACAAGTTCCCCTCTGCTGTCCCCAGTGCTTCCCCATCCCAGTTAGCATCGTTTGACCACGCTCAGCCACCACACGGTTCCTCGTTGCCCTGGCAGGGCTGCAGCGGCACAGGCAGGATTTATCACTTGCACAGCCACCTCTGGCAGCTGTTAGAGGAAAATGGTAAAAGGAGCCCTCTGTCATGCCCTGGGGACACACTGAGACAGGAACTCCGAACATCCATTGTGAAGATGGACAGTTTTAATACCATACAAGAGCCTGCAGACATTTGCCCTGACTGTAGTGTGTTCGACAGAGCTCGCTCGGCTGGCACACGCCTGCTCTCACATCTTGATATTTGTATTATTTTGCTGTCGGTTTTTCTTTCCAGCTGTTTCATGAGCCAGCCTTTTCATTTTGGTTAAAGCCCAGGAAGTGTCAGGCAGGAACAGGATTAAAGGAGGTCAGAGGAGGAAGGAGGAGTTGCATTCTGCAGCTGCGATGCTTTATGTCCTCCTTAGACGGAGCTACCAGCTCCTCCTGCCATTGCCATGTGTTGGATTTGGCTCCGTAATAGACTGTCTTCTTTCTTTCGTGTGCCATACATCCAACAGAAAATACAGTGTGGAAGACACTCAAACCGTCTACCACCAGCACAGAAGAGCTCCTGCAGAATGTGGTGGTCCAGATCATTACAGCACACCCAGAGGACAGCAGATAATCTCCAATACTGTGAAGATCCGTCTCCTCTGGACCCACTACACTGATTATATCCCCTCAAGAGGAAATAAGAAATGGGTGAGAACTATGCTTTTTGCCAGAGTTCTCCACTGTTGCTGTCCTCCAGTGGTACTGTAGCAAACCCACAACCACAGCAATGATGTGACCTAGGTAGAATTTTAAGAGCAGATATTATTACAGAATCATGTAATCATTGAAGTTGGAAAAGACCTCTAAGTTTATGCACTCCAGCCATCAACCCAACCTCACCGTGCCGACTAAACCGTGTCCCAAAATGCCACAGCCACGTGCTTTTTGAACCCCTCCAGAGATGGAGACTCTCCGACTGCCCTGGGCAGCCTCTGCCAGGACTTCACCCCTCTGTCAGGAAAGAAATTCACCTCTTGGACAGGCAAACGTTTAGCACCAGGACAGCTAAGAAGCAAATGCCTGGATCTTTCCACCACTGACAGGACACAAAAAAGACAGCATCAATGCCTGAAACATGTGAAAAGGGAGATTTCTTTTCTTCTAGCTGTTTATTTGGAGATGTGCCATTGATTAAGTTGTTTTTCTGTTCAGTTTCTTATTATGACACAGCATTACAGTCATTAGCACTTCGCATTTAGTGACAATCTCCTTCCTTTGGAGACTGTTGTGATATGCGATTATGAGGAAGGAATGATCTGCGTGTTTCTCAAAGGGACCTCATTATCTTGTCCAAAGAAACTTATGTTAATGATAAAACATAGACTAGAAAAGCAACGACAACAGTGGTTAGGTTCCAAACCAATACCCCATTTCACGTTGCTGGCCAGATTCACCCAGTAGGCACAGCCATGACGTGACAACAAGGATATGAAGCACTTTGAGGTCTCTCCCTGCAGCCCTGGTGACAGAGTGACACTGGAATTCATTAGGTGACACTGGAAGACCCAGATAGGGCAATGGGGCAGCTTGTTACCCCGGCATTCGTTTGCTCAAGTTGCTGAGCACCAGAATAACACCAGCAGTTTCTACTCCTGGACATGCGGTGGGAGTAGGGCTGGGTGAATAATCGATTTTCAGATCAACTACAAAGTTAAAAAGTAAGAAAAAAAATCAATTTGATCCAAACTAAAGCAGATTTTTTTTTTTCAAGTTTCCTTGCCAAAAAGAAAAATGAAACAATTCCACTTCAGTGATTAAAATCAGAATTTTTTTATTCCAGTTTGGGCCATTTTGAGGAAAATGCACCTGCAGCTTAGAAACCAAAATTATAGCATCATCTTACACTCCACAGCCCATTACATTCATCATCAGTGTAGCCTGGAGCCGTGTCTCAGCACTCAACCTCCACACGGGTGACGATGAGGTTATGAGCACCCTGATCCAGCGGGAGGTGTCCCTGCCGATGGCATGGAGGTTGGAACTGGATGGGCTTTGGGGACCCTTCCAATCCAAACCATCCTATGATTCTATGTTTGATGGGGAATCTGTTGCACTTGAGTTTTACTCACTGGAACAAAAATGGAAAGAATGTGTCTCCTCTATTACCAGTCAGATGGTAAGAGATGTACGGTCACCCTAGACCCTACATCTGAGGTCTGTAGGGTCCTCAGATGATGATGGGTCACCCTAGACCCTACATCTGAGGTCTGTAGGGTCCTCTGATGATGATGGGTCACCCTAGACCCCAGATTAAATATTTTTTCTTAAGCGGGTCAATCAGGACATTGTACCAAATCCACCTGCAGGGAGAGGAATTCAGTAGAGATGTGGATCACGCCAGCAACTTAGAGGTCTACTTTGAATTAATCAGAAAATGGATTTCAATAGGAAAGAGTAATTTAATCTGCTAGCAGAAGGAAAGAAAGTGGTTTATCTTCTCGACACTCTTTGTTCGCTCTTAACAGACTGGACATTTCACAAAATAGTTACTTTGAAATGCAGATCAGAGGGAAACATTTTGGATTGGTTCATTCCCACTCTGAAGTTCACTTTACCTGAGCTGTCCCTCATCCTCTTGAAGTCTCTCTGATGGGTTGGGCTGCCTTTTCCATTTAGAAACTTGTCCGGAGCCCAGAAATGTGAGTATTAAGTTTTAATTCAACCTGAGTTGTAGCAGACACCACAAATGTTGCTGTCAAGAAAGGCAGAGCTGTTTCACCGCTCCACCTCATGCCAGAAGACAGAACTCAAGTACATCTCTTGTTTCATCCTAAGGTAAATGAATTGTATTATCTGGAAAGAAAGTGATGGAGGGGGGGGATAGAAGGGAGAGCCATGTGAAAACAGGAACAATAATAGCAAGTGTTAACACCAAATGTCTTTTAGTCATAAATGAGAAACACTCACCCAGGCTGCAAGAAACATAAGTATTTGTTTGCTCTTATCCCACGGCACATCTCCTACTTCCCAGAGAAGGCTCTCACTGTTTCTCAAGTGGCTATTTGGGAAAAGGTAGTTTGGAGGGAGGGAATCGGGACTTTTCTCCTATTTTGTAGAAGCTGATCCCCTAAAAATGACTTGAAATTTGTGTTGTGGGATGAAACTCAGTTTGCCTTTGTAGTTGAATGTTTGGGGACATCCGTACCGCAGGAAGGCCCTTCGGCGCTAACAACAGGCACTTCATTATCTGAAATCAGGAAATTTATCTGGAGCCTTGCGTTCAGCTCTGGAGTCCTCAGCACAGGAAGGACATGGAGCTGTTGGAGCGAGTCCAGAGGAGGCCACGGGGATGATCCGAGGGCTGAAGAACCTCCTGTATGAGAACAGGCTGAGAGAATTGGAGTTGTTCAGCCTGGAGAGGAGAAGGCTGTGAAGAGACCTTAGAGCAGCTGAAAGGGGCTCCAGGAAAGCTGGGGAGGGGCTCTGGATCAGGGATTGTAGGGATAGGATGAGGGGAACAGTTTTAAGCTGCAAGAAGGGAGATTGAGATGAGATCTTAGGGAGAAATGTTTTGCTGTGAGGGTGGGGAGGCCCTGGCCCAGGTTGCCCAGAGCAGTGGTGGCTGCCCCATCCCTGGAGGGGTTCCAGGCCAGGTTGGATGGGGCTTGGAGCCTCTGATCCAGTGGGAGGTGTCCCTGCCCATGGCAAGGGTGGAACTGGATTATCTTTGAGGTCCCTTCCAACCCAAACCAGTCTACTATTCTATGAAATGGGGCCAGGACGCTCCTGCCCACTGGGAATGAACAGTGTAACTTCACAGCTCTTCTACAAAAGGACCACTCTGGCAGTTGGGAAGATGCCCTGCACTGAAGAACTGACTCCATTTAGTAGCTGTGTCACCCTTCAGGGGAAATGAAAGATAACATTTTTCAGTGAGAACTTTGAGCAAATAGGGAACTTCAAGGTAGAAAACAAACAAACAAACAAACCCAGTGTATTTCAGGCAGCTGAAAAGGATCAGAGCACTGCTAAGATTTTTGCTATAAGCAGGGCTGCAGATTCGGATTTTGCACCTACGTTTGATGTCTCTATCCAAGTCTTCAGGCAAAAAGAGTCTCAAAACGTCTAAGGCAGCAAATACACCTACACTGAAGTCTCTGGGATTGTAGTGCTGACATTACACGCATACTAACAGCAGGCAACGGCAGCTGCTGGAGATACTGACACTTTCTGAATCAGGAAAGAGGTCCTCCTCTTTCTCCTGTGAGGAACCGTGTTACAGAGTCACAGAGGCATCTGCCAGGTGTCACTTGACCCAGCAGCCTTCATCCCCCACGACTTGTGGTCTCCTTATCTGTGACCCCCTCCTACCTCTTCCCCAAATAAACCAAGGGCGTGACAGCTCGATCCATAGAACAACTGTCAAGCAACAGCAGAAGGATGAGCAGTCGGGGCATTCACACCAAACTGGTACAAGCATCTCTTCTCACGAGAGCTGCTGGGCGAGGACCATCGGCGTGTGTCCAGACAAACAGCTCAGAACTGGACCCGTTGCTGTGGCAGGAGGTCACCTTCACCTTCATGTGCATCAGCACTTACTCAGCAAGGTTTAGACTTCTTAGCATGGCAACATCTTTCTTAGTTGAATCCCATTCCTCACCTCAATTCAGTCCCACTAATATTTCTGTATTTAATTATTGCCCAATTCTACTAATTAAGGCCCCTGGACAATTTTATCCATCCTAAGCGTGCTGGGCTCCGAGGGGATGTGCTGTGGATTCATTCAGCCGGGCTGCTCCACAGGAAAAGGTAAGGGCAGAGCAACAACATACACAAAACTTCCAAAACCATGAAGAGCACTTATGGGGAAACATTGGGGGTGGGTTTTTTTTTTTAGAATTAGTCCAAAAATGAGGCTGACACGTCTATATTTCTCTTATTCTAAAATGGAGAAGCTTTATTACACTTCAGAACTCTGTCAAGAAGTGCTTGACTGAGGACACATTTTGCTCTACGAACATGGCTTTGGATCGAGCCTTTTAGAAATATCGTATTATTATTCTCGGTGCAGCTCCGCTTCTCCCTTAAATATTCTGGCCAGAAATACATGTAGACATGTCTCAGTGCAGGCTCGGAAAAGCCAGTTGTTGTTGGAAGATTCTCACTTCCCGCATCAGAAAAACTGAATTCATAAATGGTACAAACAGTGTTTTGGGGAGGTGTGAGACCGCAGGCTCTGCAGTTGCAGTGGATACACACAGTGGATGTAGAAAGGCTTTCTGCACCTGAACAATCCAGCTAGTGCTTTTCCAGAGAAACTACAACGGAGCTTCCTTCAGCCTGGAGAAACGTTGTCTGAATGTAATCACTGCATGGAAAAGAGGGTGTCTGTCTCCCAGGTAATCCAGCTAGACAGCAACTTGGCAGAAGTATCAGGGAGGGCAGTTTGGAGATCTTGTCTTTCAAGGAGGAGAAATCAAGCTCTGTGGTAGAGGGAAACACCCTGGCTGGGTAAAATGGCATGTCCGTGTGCACGAAGCACTGCGGCTACAGCTTCCTCACAAGGGGAGGAGCAGGCACTGAGCTCTTCTGTCTGGTGACCAAGGACAGAACCCGAGGGAATGGCTGGAAGATGCCAGGGGAGGGTCAGGTTGGACATTAGGAGCAGGTTCTTCCCCAGAGGGTGGTGGAGCACTGGAACAGCTCTCAGGGAAGCAGTCATGGTGCTGAGCCTGACAATACTGCAGAAGCCTTTGACCAATGCCCTCAGGCACACGGTGTGAATGTTGGGGTTGTCCTGCGCAGGGACAGGAGTTGGATTCGATGATCCTTGTGGGTTCTTTCAAACTCAGGACATTCCATGGTTCTATGAAGCAGAGCTTTTTTCCCCCAGCCCAGCCTGAAGACAGGGAGAGTAAAGCAGAAGAAACTGGGGAAAGCTGATCCTTGGAGGAGAGATCCATCACTGCAGCCACTTCTTAGCAAGATTAAGCTCCCCGTGTCCCTGAATGCTGGTGAGCAACCACACAGCTGCATCCTGAAAAGTGAGTGAGGGGGCTGGGGCAGAGGCTGTGTCTCTGCTCTCTCTCCGTGCATCTGTTGTGCAGAGAGAAGACGTTGCTTTCCAAGCCTGCCAGTCTATCACCTTTCATCAGCACAAAGTCTGTTTTGATAAAGCAATGAAACATGCAAGCTGAGGATAATTGCAGGTTGTAGATGGTGATAATAGCTGTAATTTGGATTGTGGAAGCAATAAACCCAGGCTCAATCACTGCCTGCTTTATTTGGGAAAGAGCCCAAGCTGCAAACACTGAAAATGAAATTTATGAAAAATATATATTTCAAGAGAAGTAATTAGCATGTGTCTGTTGCTGTGGTTGCAGGGGACCGAGCGTTTCCAACTTTCTGCAGGCTGAGCCAAGATGTTTGCTTTAAGATAGGCGGGCTGGGTAGGAGACAGTTCATCACGGGCTATCATGGGCAGCCAGCGCAGATGGACTGAATCAGCTGTCAGGGTTGTGAACTCTCCCTTATCAGGGATTAGCTTTGTAGGTTGGATATTGAAGTTTTAGGTGGAACTCAGTACTAGAAGGGGCTCCGGGAAAGCTGGGGAGGGGCTCTTGATCAGGGAGTGCAGGGATGGGATGAGGGGAACAGTTTTGAGCTGAAAGAGAGGAGATTGAGGTGAGATCTTAGGGAGAAATGTTTTTGTATGAGGGAGAGGAAGCCCTGGCCCAGGTTGCCCAGAGCAGTGGTGGCTGCCCCATCCCTGGAGGGGTTCCAGGCCAGGTTGGATGGGGCTTGGAGCCCCTGATCCAGTGGGAGGTGTCCCTGCCCATGGCAGAGGGTGGAACTGGATGGGCTTTGCAGTTCAGCCCAAACCATTATGATAAATTTTACAGTCATTTGATTGACATTGGGTCATCAAAAGACACTGTAAAAAACCCAAATCGCTCCCACCGAGGTTGCCGCGTTGGTGCCAGTGGGCTGTAAAACATTTCTAATTGTGCTGCTGCTGACAGCTGGCTCCGTTCATGCTGCTCCAGTTTATGACATGTGCTCAGCAGGTCATACGATGAGAGGAAGATAAGGATAATCCCATCACTTTTTTTTGATTCTGTCTTCCTTTCTTCTTTTCCTTTACCAGTCTGGAGCTTTCTGTCAGCTCTTCTGCACCAGCATCTTGCTCAGCTCTGTCTGGGCTCAGTTTAAGCATCTCAAGTAAAACAGGACCAAAAATAAGATGCAATTTGTAAGCAAACTGTTCCAAAAAACCTGGATTCAGACTGAATGAGACTACTTTTTATTGTTGATCACGTTCAGTTAGTGTTCTGGTCATGAAGAAATCAAGGAAATTGAAAAAACACAAGTGCTCCTTCCAGACACTTGGAAAACAAAAATGCTCTGCTGGGGGAATGCAAGAAGAATTAAACTTTTTTTTAAGTTAAATTGCATGTTTTTAGTGTAAAAGTGGCCAGCATCAAAATATCAAGTCTTACATAAATCAGGCTGAAAAATCACATGCAGTATTTCTCTGCCTTTCAATGCAAACACTCCAGAGTGACCCAAAATGTATTTTTTTCAAATCCTGTGCTTTCAACAAGAACAACAAAAATTCCCTCCAAACCAAACTTCACTGAGTTTTTAAGCTTGATCACTGACATGAAAAGTCCATTATTTTTCCAGTTCATATCTGAAGAACTGAAGTTTCAATCATCCCCAGCCCAGAACTTCTTCCCCTGTAAAATTGATCTCCAGGGAGAGTTTCCCTCCTTCCTTTTATTTTCATCCCATTACTCCTAGCAAATTATTTTGTTAGGGTTATTGTATTGAGTGATGACTATTGATGAGGCCCTTCTTACTCTCATCTGGGTATTATGGGATGGGAATAGGATCGGGAAAGCTCTCACTGCTGATGGATCAGTAATTGTTTTGCCTTTTAATCTCTCTTCAGCAAAATATCTCAAGTCTGCCCATTCCTTGAAAACATGGGACTGCTCCCTCGTGAAATGGAGACTGCAGCGTTAATGGTCCATGTAGCTCTCTCCTCTGGAGGTGGGAGGGCTGTCAGGGAACTGGAAAAGGACAGGAATTGCAACTCTATGATTTCCTATAGAAACATCGGGAAACAAATCAAACCAAAACTGCACAGCATCTCCAGCCGGGTGAGGGAGGGGATTGTCCCGCTCTGCTCCACACTGGGGTGGCCCCACCTTGAGCACTGGGGGCAGTTCTGGGGCCACAGGAAGAAAAGCATCTAAAGCTGCTGTAGAGTGTCAGCAGAGGATTAGTTGTGAGCATCGGCACATCGCCTGCAGAGCAGAGGAGGAGGTGCGGAGAGCTGGGTTGGACTGATGGTTGGGCTTGGTGTTCTTAGAGGTCTCTTCCAATCTTAATGATTCTTTGATTCTAAAGCACAGGGAGCAGTAAGAAAGGGGGAGTGAAGAAAAGGTCTTTAGGGTAGTTGTGATGCACCTAATCAAATCCAGCGTGGCATGAAATCCTTGATTTTCCATAAAGCTACATCTACCTGCAAATCTTTGGCACTTGGGAAGTGATATAATGAGCTAATAAATACTTGTCTTTGCACGTCAGTAGGACACGACGTCCTTGGCTTCAGCATACCAGCAGGGCACAAACAACCTTTGGGCACTCCAATTGTCTCCAATTGAGCTTTAAGTGCTTGGACATGTTACTCGGCTCGCAAACACGGACCATTTCTCAGTATTTTTTTCAAGACAGCTCTGACACTGTCTGACACCGTCAAGCCTGTGTGTTCCTCGCAAGTGTTGTCCGACTGAGATTGTTCCATTCCAGAGGAGACAGGAAGATGTATGAGCTTATGGGGCCAATTGACGTTTGCTCTGCTCACTTCCTTGGATTTTATTGCAGATTTAGTCAGAGAGCACTGCAGGGAGCAACACAAATCTAATTTGTGACTGACTCAACAGAAGAGATGAGTGGTTTGGCAGCTATCACAAAGTTGCCGTAGTCAAAATATCATGGGCTATTTTTGTCATTCTCACCTTACTAATTCCACAAAACCATCCGTGCCTGGAGCTTCTCACAGGCTCTCATTTGGCTGTAAGCCACTACATTCTCAGCCCAGGCTGAGTACCCTTCATGCAGCAACACAGATGCTCAACGGGAGCAGGGCAGAGTTGGATGTAGACGCTCAGTCCCAAGCTGTGCTGGTGCAAGACGAGGTGCACAGCTGAGAGATTCAGATTTTAGCCAAGTGACTGCAAGATTTGTGTTCACATCCATTTCTCGGCCATAGATTCTCAGCCTGAACAAAATTTTATAGGTGTATTTGACACAAGAAGTTAAAATAAGAGCAGGTTAGTTGCAGTATCCTCTCTCAAATTCTGTCTAACCCTGGAAGTGCTGCTTCAGCTCTCAGTGTTCAGCCACACCAGCCTGGCTTCTAGGTTGGGCTGCTGTGGCTCTGGTTGACAGAGACACCTCACAGGTGCCACATCTATTCACTTCTGGAATATCAAACTCAAAGTAAGCATGAGAAGACAGAATGCAGCTAGACACGAAAAGCAGTAAAATAGGTATCCATCTTACTTAAAAACTACATTTATTCTTTGCCTTTCTCTGAAAAACACAGTCAAAGAAGCAGGATAGTGAAAGAGACAACAAGAGTGAATCGACAAAGAAGCTCTGGCAAGAAACCAGGTCACCTTTGTAGCTTCCTGAGTTGAACAAGGAGCCATCAATGATAAGGTAGAGCTGTGAATGATTTTCACAATGAACCGACCCAAACACTGAAATGATTCTGCAGGGAACAGCTCTTCACAAGCTAATTGGGCTTGTTCAGTCTTGAACGCCGAGGATACACCAGGGGCTAATTTCATTTATTGGGTTTAGAAGAAGTATTTACAAATCTAAACCCGTAAATCTGAGGCTTTGTAGCCTTAGCTAAGGAACAGAAATGGAGCTAAGACTGATGTCAGACTTTGTCTTCATCCTTCAGCTTAACTGGTTGATTGAGTTACATGTAGATCATTAAAAAACATATATTAAAAGAAAACTCCTGATCTCCTGGGAGACCAGCGCTGAATGCGTAAATGCTGGCAAAACCCAGTCACCACAATTGTGTAACCAGAATAAGAAAGAAACCTGCAGCAGCATCGCAGCTAAACGGGTAGAAATAATTCCAATCAGAAGCCAAAAACTTCAATCTCCCTCTCTTCTTTTCATGCTGGGGAGGTGCCCTTTGCTTATGTAAACTCAGGATATTATTTAGTCCATTGTAAAGAAAACATCCAATGCAGCTTAGACCAGTGACCTCTCTCTGGTGACTGTGAGGGGACTATAGGCTACTTGTGCAGAAAAACACCTGCACTGGGATGTATAAAGCCAGGACTGACGGCCCTTGCCCCAACAACCTTTCACAGCATCCTCCAAGCACACTTTTCCTGGTTTTGCTCCTCCCTCCCAAAGCTGCAAACTTGCTTCTTGGGAGGAAAGATGGACCCACAGCATCAGCTCAACCTCCAAACAAAACATTTGGCATCTTCCTTATAGGTGAAAAAGCCAAGGCAGTAAAGCTGAGGGAGGTATGTTTGTAGGACAGTTTGGGGGAACGGTTTCCCCCCTAGTTAGGAGATAAAAAAGCACTCTGGCCACTCAGAGAGAGGCTGATCCGTGCTCTTTGAGGTTGCTTTCCCTCACGCACAAGTTTCCTCCTTAAGAGGCACGCCTGGGTCCAGCCAGTTGGCTTGATTGCGTCCCTAAAGCTCCCTGCGAGCTCTGAGTGAGCTTGAAAAGCCGACACATTTCCTTGCACACACAAAGTACCATTGGCATCTAAATCACAGCTTCACAAAGTGGCCTGGAATGCTCAGGGTGCTACATCCAATGTCCTTGTACATCAACCGAAGCACACACATGGAGCGGATTTCGCAGTGAGCTCGATATGGACAATAAAATACAATTTGTCACCTAATTACTGCAGACCGTGGTGGCTTGTATACTTTAAAAGGCTCATTAATTTAAACTAGTCTCTTATTTAGCTGTTGCTTCGATGCATCAGTCCGTCAGGCCCCAGTGTACCCCATTAGCGTGGCATCGTCTGAAGCTGTATATCCAGCTCACAGGTGGCAAGCAGCACCCTTTCCAGCTCACACAGACCAGCGGCCAAGGCAGCAACTGGAGATTAGGACTGAACATGAGGTGTGAGCCAGCTGCAAACACCAACTCCATTGTTTTGGCTCCTGCAAGGAAGGATCAATCCAAGTAGCTTTGGAATTGGTAAACCTGGTTTGCAAATACACCTCCTCTGGTGACGCCCTTACTGCATTGTGCACAGAAACGGATCAAAACTGTACGAACCTGGAACATAAAAATCGTTTGATGCAGTCCTCTTTATTTTCCAGCTCATCCATAGGAAGGATTGTTTGGGCACAGAGCAGTCGAGAAATTAGCATTGTTAATTTGCTGCAAGCCAGGCCAGCTCTACGTGTGGAAGAAATGCAACATAATTAATTAGCCTCTAAAAAAAAGCATTTGAAGTGTTTATTGCAGGATCAAGCTCCTGGTTTTATAAGCAGATGGGGAAATAAAGCGCTAGGAATGACATGGAGAAAACAGCTGCACTGGGACCAGCAGCCTAATTCATAATTCAACAGACTAATCAGTGAACATCTTCTGCAGTTCCTCGGCTGTAATGGAAGAACGTGAGGAGGCAAACGATTAGGCTGTTTTATTTCTTAAAGAGGCTGCTACCAATTAGCTTGCTTTCTCTGTAGCCCATGTACAAATCTAATGATGTGGCCCGTGCTGTTAAAGAGACAGAGAAAAGTAGGTCAGCCCAAAATAATTGTCTTAATGATAAACACTTAGAGGCATCGTTTCAATATAGTGTGCTGCGAATTAATTAAAAGAGTAAAGGCCTGTTCACACTCACTTTTCTGATCTCCTGCATGAAGAGAGAGGGCGGATGTTTTGCTGCTGCTGCTGTTTGCTCTCTAATTGCCTTTTAGTAGTGACTGCGGAGTCGGCTGTGCCTGGTGGATCATCTCCACGCAGATCCATCTGGCACGGCACAGCTTTGCGTTCAGGGTGTAGCTTTCTCCTGGCTTAGATGTTCAGTCTGGATACCCTGTACTCTCCATAAGCACCTGGAAATCCACCTTTTCATTGAAGAAGATGACTTTGAGGGGACCTGCCTCTTTGCGGGGACAGAAGGGGAGCCTGCTGTGACTGTCCCAGGCTGTGACAGCAATTAAACATCTACAGCTGGATGAAAAGATGCTGTAGGGAGATGAATGCTTTCAAGGAAAAGCGAATCCTAGTTTGGATCTATCCCTGAATTCAACAGGAAAGCTGGTTGCCTGCTAAACCCTATCTCCAACTACACATGTTTTGAACCCCTCCAAGGATGGAGGTTCCACCACTGCCCTGGACAACCTCTGCCAGGGCTTCATCACTCTCTCTCTCTGGCTGATCCAAGCCAGGATGCTGTTGACCTTCTTGGCTACCTGAGCCACTGATGACTCATGTTAAGCTGCTGTCAACCAACACACCAGGGCCTTTTCCACCAGGCTGCTTTCCAGCTGGTTGTCCACAAGCCTGGAGGGCTGCCGGGGGTTGTTGTGACCCAGAGAGCACAACCCAGCACTTGGCCTTGTTGAACCTCATCCCACCGGTCACATCCCATGGATCCAAACAGTCCAGGTCAAGTGCAATTGGTGAACTCAACACACGGTCTACACCTCTGTTGTTCTTCCCAAGGTTATGACAGTCAAGGTACCATAAAAATGCAGTTCGAGGGCACTGGTCCAGCAGTTCTGGAAGAAACGTGTTTCCGTTGGTGTAGGTCAAATCCTCTGAGCAGAGAGAAGCCTGCATTTTTCTGTTTCCCTGCTGAAACCTATTGCAAAACCAGACCAAACTTCAGAGGTTTCTTTATCTGAGGTTTTAATCAACTTTGAAAAGTGGAACATTTCCAAACATAATGCTTTACTTATTCATTTCAAAACAATATCTTGTCAGCCTTTGCATTTTCAAATACCAAATGTGCAAAATTTAAAGAGGCATCTTGTCAGTTCTCCCTTTTTACACCAAATCTCAAACCACCTTCAACTTCCTTCAGAATGATGTCAGAATGAGAGCCTGGAGAAGACGCCAGGGAGATCTTAGAGCAGCCCTCCTGTAGGGAAAGGGGCTCCAGGAAAGCTGGGGAGGGGCTCTTGATCAGAGAGTGCAGGGATGGGACAAGGGGGAATGGGTTTGAGCTGAAAGAGGGGAGATCGAGATGAGATTTTAGGAAGAAATGTTTTGCTGTGAGGGTGGGGAGGCCCTGGCCCAGGTTGCCCAGAGCAGTGGTGGCTGCCCCATCCCTGGAGGGGTTCAAGGCCAGGTTGGATGGGGCTTGGAGCCCCTGATCCAGTGGGAGGTGTCCCTGCCCATGGCAGGGGGCTTGGAACAGGGTGGCCTTTAAGGTCCCTTCCAATCCAAATCATCCTGTGATTCTGTGACTTGTAAAGCTTTTTAAATTTTAATTTGATGTAAAAGTCCTTTTTTTTTTTCCAAATCTGACTGCAGTAAAAATTGATGTTCAGAATCCATGGATGTTATCAGGCTGCTCCTGGTTGTACTGACATTTGTCTAGGGACTAGCCAAAGCCAGAGCCACAGATCAGAGTCACTGCATGAAGAACAAACAGCTGAGTCCTCCCTGCTGGGCATTTCGAAAGCACAAAACCTGGTCCTTAGATCTCCCTGCCTCTGCTTTTGCCTCAGAGCATCCCCTGCCAGCTTCTCCTTCAAGACCTCTTCTTGTGACCTAACTGAGCTACTCTGTCTCTCTCAAAGCTGCTGTTTGTCACCTCCTGCATCTCCAGAGCAGTTTGGGGCACCAAGCTGTAGCCTAGATGGGAGCTGAAAACGTCCCTCCGTACAGACTTGCATACCAAACACATTCCACCTTCTCCTTCTGTAGAGACAAACCCAGCTCTTCCTAAGGCATCGCTTTCTAAAAAGCCCTCACAAAGCACAAGGCTATGATTAAAAGGAAAGTCATTTTCCATGTCTCCATTCAAGAACTGTATTACTGAGCTTTTCAATAATTACTGAGTTAATCTGACATTCATGGTCCTCTCTAACAGATGGACTTGATTGCAGTCATTCATTCAGTGTCATATAGAGTCTGATTAATAAGATGTTACTTAGCGGAACACAGTTTCTCTTCTTCCCCCAGGACATTATAATTTTAGATATAATTTAAATATTACAAAGGATGGCAGGTAATTGGCAGGAGGACTGATCCTGCTGCTGTAACTCACAGGCTTCCTCGCCACTAAGAGGGGTCTTCCCCAGAAGATCATAGAATCATGAAATCATTAAGGTTGTCAAAGATCTCTAAGATCATACAGTCCAGCTGTTACTCCAACTCCTCTGTGCCTGCTAAACCGTGTCCTGAAGCGCCACATCTACACATGTTTTGAGCCCCTCCAGGGATGGAGACTCCACCACTGTCCTGGGAGGCCTCTGCCAGGGCTTCACCACTCTGTCAGTGAAGGAATTTTTCCCAACATCCAATCTAAACTTCACTTAGTGCAACTTCAGGGCATTTCCTCTTGTCCTGTTGTTGGTTACTTGGGAGAAGAGATCAGCACCCACCTGGCCACAGCCTCCACACTCTAGCAACGTGATGTCCTGTAAAAGGACCAAAACTGAACCCAGAATTCAAGGTGCGGCCTCAGCAGCACCAAGCACAGGGGAATGATTCCTTCCCTGACCACACCATTTTTGGTACAAGCCAGGATGCTGATCCCCCAGATGGCTGCCCCATCCCTTTAGGTGTTCAAGGCCAGGTTTGATGGGACTCTGACTAACTTCATCCGTTCAAAGATGTTCTTGCTCCCACAGGGGATTGGACTGGATGATCTGTAAAGGTCCCTTCCAACCCAAAGCATTCTATGATTCTATGAGTCTATGATACAAGATGGATGAAAATGTTGACCAGACCCACTTACCTCTTTGTTATAATTGCGCTGGGGGCTGCCTGTCTTTGTGATGGTCCACCCAGTGTCTCAGTGCTGACAATGTGCCAGTGTATTCCTCCTAAGCTTCAAGCCTCTGCTGCCTTTTACAAAGAGAATATTAACGTACCTTCTGCCACGCCAGATCCAGGGCTGTAGACCTCATGCAGTTCATTATAATTCTCTCAATAGATCTAAAATTAATTTAATACCTGCATGTCTGCTTTTTCTCATGGACATTATTGGGTTAATTAATATCTGGTTGACATTCTCAGAGCCCTGGGTGCAATACGTTTGAATATAAGCATTGCAGGAGAAATGTTATCGCATAAAAAATGCATGGTAAGTGTATCACATATTTCCCTACTTCTAAAAGCAGTTTAGGCTACTCACGCAGCTCATGTGGAGCTCTTTGCTCAGCCTGACTCCTGTCTCCACACAACGCACCAACTTCGCATCTCCTTTCTGATGGGAATCGATCAGACACAGACAGCATCATCCCCCTCTGTTCCTTTGGTGCAGCTCATCTGGGCAAGGTTGGCTGACTGCTTCTCAGGACACAAATTGGAATGTCTGGGTGTTTGCACAGCGAAGGTACGCAGAATATCCCCTGTGTGAGCCTCTTTACGACTCTGGCAGACCCAAAGAACGTTGGTGCTTACCTTTACACATTCTTGCCATGTTTTTTTTGAGCATCGCTGATACCCCTGAAGATTAGGAGTCAATTAGCTCTCAGGGCTCAGAGGAGTCAGTATCTGTGGAGGGGTTCTCCCATAGCTCTCCTTCAAGTGAAACGGTGCTTCACCTCCCAAACTCCAATAAATGGGTAGACATGGATGTGAAGGCAGTCTGGTGCTCTCCAGGATGCTCCCTCCCAGTCCCTTCTGTAGTTCAGCTCCCCTGGATGACCTCATGCAAATATATGGTGACCTGGAGTACAAGCTGGGTTAGTAACAAAGGCCTATTTTAAAGCCAATTCACCTAAAATTGGATATTAGAAAAAGTTTCTTTACTGAGAGAGTGGTGAAGCCCTGGCAGAGGCTGCCCAGGACAGTGGTGGAGTGTCCATCACTTGAGGAGTTCAAAAAGCATTTAGATGTGGCACTTGGGGACGTGGTTTATTAGGTACAGTGGGGTTGGGCTGATGGTTGGACTGGATGAGTTTACAGGTCTTTTCTGTCCTTAATGATTCTGTGATTCTAAAACTAAGGACAAGATCTACTGAGAATCCCATGGAATGAGAGCATCACTCTCAATTCAGCCCCCAGCCTTGAACCTGCTACAGCCTGTGTGTTCTGGGAGCTAAAGCAGAGGCTCCAAGTGTTCGCCTTCATCTCAAAGCCCGTGGTATCATTCAGGAAAGGGGTGGTGTTGACCTCCACAACCCTGCCCACTCCCTCCTCAGCCGTCTTGTTCTGCCTCACTCAACTCCTGCTGAACAGCCTTTCCCTGCCTGCAGCGTCATGTCGTAAGACCCATGTGGCTGAAATAATGCCTTCTCCTATTAAAAGGAGCAGGGCTTAATTAAAGAAATTAAATCAAACCTTCAGAGATTTGGGGGGTTTAGAACCTGAGAACTTTCTTAAATAAAATGCTTTTATTACTCAAAACAACAACAAAACAAAAAAAGGGGGGGAGAAAAAGCAAGTGAAATTAAGGTAATGAAAAATCTAAATAATTTAACTGAGAAAAGAAGTCTCAATAAACACTGGGGTGTATTTTTCCCCCTCTCAAATGTCAGACCTTTTCTCTCCTAAGCTCTCACCCACAGCTTTTGTTGCCTTTCCCAACCACTTCCCCAAATCTCGCTGCAGCCTTGGAGCGATTCCTGCATGTTGCTTGGTTCAGTCCTCAGTAAGAGTCTGTTAAAGAGTTTTGGATGTCACTGATGAAACAGCCAAGCAACCTACCAAGAGTTAGGCTGGTCCATACCTCTAGGCCAACCACCAACCTGTGGCTAATGCTTCCCGCCCGCAGCAGCGTGCTCAATGACCCGGGATGGATCTGTGCTGGGAGAAGTGGGATAGATGAAGTGGAAGAAGGGTTATTGTCACATCTGTCTTTTACTAATGGAATCGAAGTAGAGTGGATAGGAAAAAACAATTCACCCCCACACCAGAGACGTTGTGGACAGTGGAGAGGCACTGGCCCAGGTTGCCCAGGGAAGTCATGTATGTTCTTGGAGGTGTCCAAGGCCAGGTTGGATGGGGCTTTGAGCACCCTGATCCAGTGGGAGGTGTCCCTGCCTGTGGCAGCGTTTTTGGAACAGGATGGGCTTTGAGGTCCATTCCAACCCAAACCATTCCCTGATTCTACGATTCTACGATGCTATGATTCTATTTAGAAACACTACCTGGTTTGGTTGGTGCATTTGGTTTAAATGATGTCCACTCCTGCAGCATCTCATGGTGCAATCCTGTCCACACACGCCAACTGTTCACATTAACTGCTCCAAGACACCCCCCTCAGGGCATCATTAAGGACAGTGATTTTTCTTCATGGCCTGGTGCTTTTCCAGTCTACCAACGAATATCAGAGTCTAAGCCTAGTGGTGCTCCAGACAGACATCATCCTCTGACAACATTAGGATCCATGAGCATGGATCGTCATGGCACCCTACTTCCTCCATCACTGCATTAATCTGTTCTTTGTTGGGTGCAGTAGTTTCTTTGGAAGACGGAGCCATTCCACACACAATTTCCAATGCCTTTCAGCTGTTTTAGATAAGACTCTTGATGTGTAATTCCTTTACAACAAATGCATAGCGCATCATAGAGAGAGCATCCACTACTTTGAAAAATACGGCTGTGATTCCCCGCTGCTTCATCTCTTGTGGGACAGCACGAAGTTTTTCAGTGCAGCTTTCCCAATTTGATGCTCACAAATGAAAAGAGCAGCAGAAGGACATCGATTCTGGTGTTCTGCCTGCTTTGATTCGCGTAGCAAATGTTGTCGCATCATGTACGGGATACCGTCTACTATAGCAGAGTCTGGTGGTGGGGATGTCAGATTGGGGTGCACCACTATTTGCCCCTGGCTGCCATGGACATCATCAGGAAGTTCTGGACCATTCATGAACTCAGGTGATGTTTTTCTTCTTGCGCTCTACCATCATCATTATTTTTGTTACAGCCCAGGCGATGTTATGATATTTGGACCTGACAACAACCATTATCGATCTTGTTTGGTGGCAAAGACCTCTCTGACATTAGCAGATCTATTGACTTGCCCCACTGAGAAGTCTTTTCCATGGTTCTCATGACCTGCCAAGTTCAACATTGGTTTTTTCAGTAGGATAACAGGGATTTTGCAAAATTTGCAGGTGCACAGAGTCTGGCAGGGGCTGCGGGAGGGGTGTTCTACCCTGGCTGAACTTTGGTACAAATATGTAGACCTTGAACCAAAATGGGAGGAAAGAGATTAAAACGCTGGCAAGTCACCTGGTACAAAGAACGATAGATTATAATGCGGAGCAGGGAAAGCTATTCTTATTGTGTGCCGTAAGCAACTTGTTCATTAATGTAACAGGTACTGACAGCCTTGGCATCCTGGAGGTGGTACGTGCTTCACTCTTCACTAAGAAACATCCAGCATAAGATGCTGTTTGCTTAATAATTAATTAATATCATCAGCAGTGTGCCAGGATAAGAAAAAGCACCCACCCCTTGTCAGGCTGTTAGCTCTCTGTGTGTCTTCCTGGAACTAAACAAAGACACAATGTCAAGAAATTTTTTCTTTAAATTCAAGTTTCAAGGGTTGGGAGGCCCTGGCCCAGGTTGTTCAGAGAAGTTGTGATGTGCCATCTCTGCAGGTGTTCAAGGTTCTGATCCAGTGGGAGATGTCCCTGTCTATGGCAGGGTGGTGGAACTGGATGGACTTCAAGGTCCCTTCCAACCCAAATCATTCCATGAGTCTATGCAAATAACAAGATGAAAGCTCACTTTACAGAATTGCAGAGTATTTCAGGATGAAAGGAGCTTCTGGAGACCATCAATCCTCCTGCTCAAGCAGGTTCAGTAGGGCAAGTAATCTGGGACTGCATTCAGTTTGGTGGTGAACATCTCCGATATTTCCTATTAGTCAATCCATTAAGCTTTTCCCAGGTGCTTCAAGTCTGCACACTGTGCTGGAAGCAGCAGAGCAGATCCAAACTGATCAAAAGCGATTAGGGATTCCTGGGGATGATCTCACAGGAAGGTGCAACAAACTTTAAGTAATTATGTTGTTACGGCTTATTGTGTAGGTATTAGTTTAAAACTCATTATTAAACCCCACAGAAGATACTTGAAATAATTATTCTCATTTGGAGAGACATGCTTGAAATAATGACTCTGATTTGCAGAATCACGTTAGCTACTACACAAACACTAATGGGCCCTGGGAGCAAAAGCATAAACATTCCTGCTATTTGAGCAGGATTGTGGAGTGAGGTGTGAGCTCCAGAGGTGGGATCTGGATGGCCGGTTACCACCCTGAGTCCTTGGACCTGTTCTGCAGCTCCAGCACACTCAGAGCAGACTGACACCTGCAATGAAGGACTCTTCTCTATGCACTGAGAAATCCCTCATAACGGAAGAAGGAGCAGGTGCTGAGCTCTTCTCTCTGGTGACCAATGTCAGGATCTGAGGGAACGTCAGGAAGATGCCAGGGGAGGGTTAGGTTGGACATTAGGAGCAGGTTCTTCCTCCAGAGGGTGGTGGAGCACTGGAACAGCTCCCAGGGAAGCAGTCATGGTGCCAAGCCTGACAATATTCCAGAAGCCTTCAACCAATACCCTCAGGCACACGGTGTGAATGTTGAGGTTGTCCTGTGCAGAGACATTCAATGACTCTATGGTTCTGTGATGCCTCTCTTGGGATTTTCCCTGCCTATGTAGAACAATTATTCAGCACACATGTGGCAAAACAAACACACTTCTGGCCTGAAATTCTCTTCAGAAAAGAATCTTTTTTACTAGAAAGAGTGAAGCATTGAGAACAGAGGCTCAGGTGAAACATTTCTCTCTGCTGCTTATTTATCTTCTTTTCATAAATGTAAATGAAACCCCTATCCTCAGCCTTCTTTACTGTACTGGATGAAGGCGGGATGGGAAAGAGGTCACACTGACTGCACCAAATGGGTTTATGTATCTTGCTAAATCAGATTACAGGTGCCAGACAGGAGATTTAAAATAAATTGAATATAAAAAATTTAAATACATTTTATGAATCTCCCAGCTTCTACAAGAGCACAGCATTCGAAATAATGAAGGGATGTAAAAAATGCATCCTGGGATATTTCTGCTGGTTATAACGCTTAACAGAGCTCCTCTGTTGTGTTGAGAAGCTGAACTCATACATATTCGCTGAGCAGATTCTTGCTATTCTAGCAGATGCCTGAGCATCGCCTGCAAGTGCTGAGGAGTCATGTTCAGCCAAGCACCCCATTTCTTCGTGCCCAGGAAGATGCCCGATGAGATTCATCAGCTGCTGTATGCCTTAAAGCTTTGTCTGCGAGTCAACCCCCTCCTAACAACGATTTCACCCAAGCAAGCCCCAAGAGTTCCCTGCCAGTCTTTACCTTTACAACATTAAAGCTCTGAAGTCTCTTTCTGAGGTTTTACAGTTCATCTCTTTATGCTTAATAAAACTAAGGGAGGTATTTTGATAGATATATCAAAAATATACCAGGGAGCCAACACAGGGGAGGATTTTGCTATGTTTACTGCAATTTAACTAATGAAAAGGGAGGTGATGCACAACAAGAATAATTTCCATTGCTTGAGGAAATTTCTCAGCACCTGCGTGGCAAGATGTCAACAGCTGCAGCTGGGGAAAATTATGCAAGGAAAGGAGTTTCCTGCTAAGGGCAGTGGGAGACAGGAGCGCCCTGCAGCTTTGTTGTGTATTAGAGAGGAGATCCCTGATGAGAGACCTAGGCTGAGACCCTGGTGTGACAGCCTTCCATTGTCACCACGAGGAGTCCAGCGTCACACCTACCACCGAAGCCACAGACAATGGCAAGGTCCTTTAGTCCTAACGACTGACCACATACATGAAGCACCAGTTCCTGTTCATTGGCCATAGGGAAAGGTGGGACGAACATTTCACCTGCAGATATCTGTGCCGAAGAAAGAGAAAGTTGGTGAGCTGGCTCCCACCTTTACGCTTCAGGCTGTGCCAATGTGTTTTTCAGGCTTTGTTCAACATTTTAATCGGAAAACTACCACTACCAAAATGTGAGGGCAGGGAGGCCCAGGTTGCCCAGAGAAGTTGTGGATTCCCCATCCTTGGAGGTGTTCAAGGCCAGGCTGGATGGGGCTTTGAGCAGCCTGATCCATTGTGAGGTGTCTCTGCCTGTGGCCGGGGAGTGGAACTAGATGAGCTTTAGGGACCCTTTCCACCATTCCATGGCTCTATGATTCTACAATTCTATGAAAATGAATGATGTCCTTACAGATTTGGAGAAGTTTTCTAATAAATAATTCTCATGGAGATTTACCACATATTGGGGAGGTTTCTAATAGGTTCCACCACTGTTACTCTCAGTCTGAGATAAGACTGAATTCAGTATTAAATGTGGTTGAGAACAGCAGCCAGCGCCACAGCATTTGTTGTGATGGTAGATGATGACTGTCATAAGTAAATTCATTCCAAGACCTGACTGCCTGCTTTGAGGATCCAACAGACATTTCAAACCTGCTCAAAACAAATTGAGAATGATGTGACCACAATGAAGATGGTGCAATGGATGGAACTGTGTATTGGAGGACAGTGACCCAAGAAGGTCAGAGGGGTGGTGGAAACCAAAGCACTATGAGCTGCCAGCACACAGTTCAGTGGCAAAGAGTAAAAAGAGTATCAAAGTTAAGTAGATTAAATAGTGTATTTCCTCTGGCAGGACAATAATGAGGCTGTCACTGGCTCGTAAATCTAGTTCTGAGTCCCAGGCTTTCAAAGGACGTTGACCCATTGCAAAGAGTTCAGCAAACCACCGCAGAAATATCCAAAGGTTTGAAAATCTCCGCATAAAGATCTCTGAACAGTCAGTGTTCCTCTGGTTGGTGAAAGCTCCCAAGTGACCACACTTGTCTGAGATAGTGGGCACCCACTGGAGGAAGGATGAGGATGGAGAACAGGTCAGAGGCAGACACACAGACTCAGCAAGGCATCCTGCCAAAACCACTTTGATCACACTGCTTCCGTCTGAGTGTAATTCCCAAAGCTGATTTGAAGAAGGAAAGGAAAGCCTTGCTATCACAGAAGAAAGGAAAACAGCTGGATTAAATGCCAAACCTTCTGTAAAGTCACACACAGGTTTGAATGAGCGGCAGGGCAGAGGAGTCTGAGACAGATTCCAAAGCGAGGTGCCACGCTTAACTAGATTGGAATTTGAGAATGAACAGGCTCAGGGGAAGAAAAATACATGTATTTCTTTTTTCTTGCTTTAAAAGTCTTTTGCTTTGATCTTTCTACTAAAGACAGTCCAGCTGCAAGAAGATTTTAGATCTTTGACTTCAAATTCCTGAAAAGCGTAACTACAAATACTGAGACTGAGTCAGACCCTTGAGATATTAGTGATGGACAATAAGAAGTTGTTGCAGTCTAATAGCAGGTACAAAACTGGAGAAAACATGCCAAGCTAGTCCAAGAAAAATTAAGTGATATGTCCTGGGAGGTGGCCTGGGAGATTTCAAGGTTTGGGGCAATGGAAGAGTAAACCATGTCCTGCTGAAGACAGGCTGAAGGAACTTGATGATCTTAATCTTTTCTTTTTTTTTTTCCAAACTAAATATTCTGTGATTCTAAGATTCTTCCTGGATGGAGGAGGACCTGGGTTGGCTTTGGGGAGAGCTACTTAAAGCCACCCTCTGCCAGAGCATAATCTGTCCCCTCCTGGCCTTTGGGACCCTCCTCTCTTCACCGTTCAGATTTGGGGCGATGATGCTGTCAGTGTTCAATTCAGGGAGTGTCTGGGGAAGGGAGGAGGCACAGCTCTGTTAGGGTACCGCGATGCTGTGCAGCGGAGGATGTAGATGTGACTGTCTTTGTAATGAGACATTAAGCTCAACGACTAATGTTCACGCAAGCCTGGGAAAGGCTATTGCTAATGATATTGACATTATTCTATCCACATTCCAGCTTGCATGTTTTCTATTAAGATTATTTATGCACCCCTTGAAGGAAGGCCTCGTGGCCCCTATTTGCCATGCCGAGACAGTTGCATTAACTTTATCTAATGGGATGTCTCACCCATTAAACATGGAACAATTCCAGTTTAAGGATACTTCAGGAAGTTAAGCATTAATTATAGCAACAAGCTTAAGAGAATTAAAAACAACTAATTAATGGGCTGCTTCATTGTTTGTCAGAAGTGATTCCTTTTGATAGGAAATGGAGCTCAAGACCAACTTTACAAATGTGAAGTAATCATGGATCAGAGAATAGATCTCCTTCCAGAATACTTGGCAATAATTTCTGCCAGGGATGAAAACTAATCAGAAAGGTACCTCCCAGCTATGCTGCACTCCAATCCCACTATCTGATTTTATTCTTACTTTTCATTAAATTTGCCCTCTTTTGAAAGTCCATTTCTCTTTTTACCTTATTATAACTACATTCACAACATTCTTAACACGTAAGAGGAAACAGTTTTCAATGAGATTTCTCTTCTTGGCTTTCATCTATCACTTGCAGCCTTTTCTTCTTGGGTCCTCGTGTTGAGAGGTGAGCTCAGGTGGCCAAGAAGGCCAACAGCATCCTGGCTTGCATCAGCCGTGTTGTGGCCAGAGGGAGCAGTCTGGCTTGTGGATTGTGGTGATCTCACCCGCCTCCAAATCCAGGACCTTGGTAATGCCTCAGGGCAAGTGAGAGTGAGTGGAAAGCATGGAGCAAACATTCAGGAACATCCATGGCAACATCGACAGGATGAAATAACATGAAGTCTCTGCCACATGGTCAGGAATGTGTACTGCCATAGTACCCATATTCAAGGATGAACGATGGCATTGATGGGCTGAGAAATGATCAGGACCAGCACTGAATGACCCTATGGATACCCCTGCTCTGCTACCCACAACCAAAGGTGGACCGTGGCATTGGCAGATGGAGAAACGAGCAGAACGTCCCTGCCAAGCACAGGGGCTCATTCATCCAATTCCTCTCCTGGACAGTGACATAGGACATGCTAGAAGGGCGTGGATGGAAGGTGGTGGCGGTTGCTGCCATAGCGCAGGTGTGCTGTGGGTGATGGACGACTGTGCATTGTGAATCTGAGCAGCCATGGAGCCCTGGGTTAGACAGAGATTATTCTAATCCTTTCGTTAGCTTAAATCCTGCTTTTCTCCAGCATATTCTATACTATTACAAGGAGAAAGGAGTCAGCAGTGCAGGAGAACACTCGCCCTTTTCTGCCAAGGAGAAGGAGCTGTGAATAATCCCCTTTGTCGAGCTTGGATGAATGGTGTGTGATTGGCACCATTGGTCCCTCAGCTAATCACACCAGAGTGGATGGAGATGCTCCATGGACACATGGGAGCTTAAGGAGAAGCAAAAGCCTCAGAAGACATTTCTTAATTAGGAAGATTTCATTTCTGCAGATTAACATATTTATTACATTCATTAATCATCCCCTCCTGTAGCCTACCAGAGAGCGGCTCTGTAGGTTCAGGATGCACCACCTTCCCTTGCCAGGCTGGAATGGGAACACCCCACCAAGCGGACAGTCTTCCCGGAGAGCCCCCCAGCAGAGCAATCTTCTGCTCCTGTGTCACTGGGAGTGAGCCAGGAATGTCCTTGTCAAAGTGACACGAGTTGTCACCGCTACCGCAGGGCCCTATGCTGGAGACTCCTACCTCCTCTGGACAGGGTGAATTGAGAAAGGGTGGGGTGAACATTTCTCCTTTTGAGAAGTTGTAGCTGTGAATGAGGACCCATCTCTGTGATCAATGCCAAACCTGACTCCTGTGTTCCTATTTTCCAAGGGATCGCAGGGATTCTCTTGATGGCCACAGGCAATTCCCCAGTGCCTCCCAGTTTAGAACTTAAAATGTAAATGAAATTTAAGGGATGGCTTTGCACCCCTGAGGTTTCTCCTGGATGAGAAGGGGGGTACCTTCTCCTCTGCAGGGACCCTTTATCCACGGCTCAAAGTGGGAGGAAGCCTGCCTGCTGCTGTCTGCTGCCCTGGGTGGAAGGTGTGTGCTGGATGTGACCAGCAGCCTGCCGACCCTGGCCAGCCACGGTTAGCACGGTACACCAAAGTCTATGCTCTGCCCTTCATTTGTGACCATTCCTTTCATCTTTTCTCTTTGCTGGTGCTAAGCTGCACCCCTCCAGGAGATTGTCTAAACTTTGAAGCCCACAGTGACCACGAAGCATTCAAATACAAGCAACCTCATTATTGTCCTATTGTAATTTTCCTGCTAAACCTCATCTGCTTTGCTCCTGGAAGAGAAGCAGTAGGATGGCATTTGCTTTCCTCCCCATGGCACTGTGCACAGCCATCAACATGAAAGGAAAGCCGTTGATCGCTCACTTTCTGAGCCTGACCTACTTTCCGAGGCTGAGAAAGGGAGAGGAGCCACTGTGTGCTGCAGCTCACAGCCTTGGAGGGCGATGTTCTCCATGGAAAAAGGAGCACCTGGACACGCGACTGTACCCTGACAGCAGCAAAGGAGGTAGTTTTGGGGAGGACTGGGCAGAGCAGAGGCACGTGGAAACAAGATTGTTATCGCCACTCAGGAATCGGGAATTTTGTAGAGTACCCTTTCCTCCGGGTGCTGAAGGAGTAGATTATGGCTGGATTTGCAGTGATGTGCAGTACAGAGTCTGCCATCCATCACCCTGATGTCTGTAAGAGACTTCCCCTAACTAGAGAGCCCATTTCAGAGCTTCATGCCCATCTGCTTTCTGACAGAGTATGAGCATGGCCCTCCAATCTCCTAAATTCCGACCAAACACATTATTTTTCTTCATCTACTGCTAACATCCAGATATGCGTATTGGGAGCTGCTGGCTGGTGGCCAGAAGCTGTGCCAGAAGTGGCTGTGTGTCAGTGGTCCATGAGAAAAGAGGATTGCAAAGGCAGCTAAGGCTCACTCAGGACGGCGCGTGGCACTGGCTCCCCCCAGTGTATCCCAGTGTCTCCCAGTTCAGCAGAACTGAGCTGGATTTGGTCCAGGGGCTTCCTGGAAAAGAGGAGCTGGGGAGTATGGCAGGCAGTTCTGGTCAAGGACAAAGAGTGTGAATGACTTGTCTTACTAAACTCTCCACCAGGTGCTGAGAGAAGGGAACCATTCATTAAAAATAATTTCCTTTTTCCCATCAGGCTGCAGAGTCTGCAGTGATAAAATGGATTAACAACTGCAATTAACCCAGACCTGGCCTGTTTTGTCAGGATGAGTTATCAGGGGCTGATGTTCATACTGGCTCCACCATCCACGGGAGAGCAAGAGAGGGCTGGGGCTACAGCATTCACAGGTCACTCTCTGAGCTCTGAACTGCTTTGTTCTTCTTGGGAAAAAAAAGCTTGGATCTTCTTAGGAAGCTTGGATCAGGCTCTGGAAAGGCAGGAATACAAACTGCCTGTACATGCAGGAAGAGGTCCTGATGGCCAGGAGAGCTAACAGATGGACTCCAGCTCAGAGACTGCAGGGGTCCTTGGTTCATGGCAGAGGCCAGAGGATGAGAAATCTCCTGTGCGAAGACCTGGTATTGTCTCTATATTAGAAACTAATTTTGGGTTCCCTTCCAGCCCACAAACAGGTGGAACACCCCATCAGGCCATGGGATCTCGTGGGTACATCCTGCACCTATAAGGCAACGTGGGCTGCAGCCCTACATTGTGCAGAGCCCCAGGCTGGGAAAATAACGCACCGAAGCTCTCAGTGTGGGCACCAAGGCGAGGAACAGAGAAGAGCATCCCTGACAGTAAAGGGGGATGCAGGAGGAAAAGCTCAAAAAGAAGTGCTGACACTGCTGGTGCCCAAATTTGAGCATGAGTAGGTATGAGTCCTAACTCATGCTTCAGAGAGCAATAATCTCATCTAGTCTGTGCTCTTAATTAAATCAATTATATTAAGTAATTGAATTTAAAAAGCATTTATACAGAGCCTGATTATTTCTGGTCTTTGTGGAGCCTTTAAGGGAGCAAAGCTTTCAAGCAGGACCTGACTGTACCCAGGGAGATACATAAACCTCGCCAGGACAAGAGAGAGAGAACAGACCCAGTGAAAGCTGGCTGCATGGAATAAAGATTGGATTTCGGCTCCACATTAAGACATCTTAATGTCTGCATGCAGGGGGGATGTCTATGTCTGAGGATGTGCAGTCTCTGATCTTGGAGGTGTCAAGATCATATTGAATGAGAGCCCTGAGCGACCTTTTCTGACCTCGAGCTGGTCCTGCTCAGAGGAGGAGGTGGGTCCAGAGACCTCCTGAG
The DNA here is from genome assembly GCF_017976375.1 of Cuculus canorus. Lineage (NCBI taxonomy): Eukaryota > Metazoa > Chordata > Aves > Cuculiformes > Cuculidae > Cuculus > Cuculus canorus. The sequence continues at coordinate 11,772,791 of NC_071417.1, forward strand.
GAACCCTCCAACCTGAATTTTGCTGCAATTGCGTTAGTCGTTCATGGGACCTTAGCTCCCTTGTTTCTCCCACAGCTGCTTCCTGTTCATTCCGCGAAAGTATTCATTGTCTTTTGGGTTACTTTTGTGAGGCTAAAAGCAAATTTCTCCAGACTCTTTTCTGTTTTAATGGCTGATCCAAGCCAGGATGCTGTTGGCCTTCTTGGCCACCTGAGCCACTTCTGGCTCATGTTCAGCTGTTGTTAACCAACACCCCCAGGTCCTTTGTGGCTGGGAAGCTTTCCAGCCACTCTTCCCAAAGCCTGGAGCATTGCACAGGGTTGTTGTGTCCCAAGTGCAGGACTCGGCACTTGGCTTTGTTGAACCTCATCCCATTGGTTGCAGCCCATGGATCCAACCTGCCCAGATCCCTCTGCTGACCCTCCCCGCCCTCAAGCAGACCAACACTCCCACCCAGCTTAGTGTCATTAATTTAGCACCCTGTGCTGCAGGAAGCATGGGGACAGCAAACCCTGCAGCTGCAAGCAGCGACACCTTAACCACGGGCTCTCTGCATCACCGAGGAAACATCCCAGAATGAATAAAATATTCTTTTTTTCTTCTTTTTTTTTTTTACCAGAAGCACTTCAGGGTTTTATATACTTGGTTTTTAAATAAACATCCCAGTATTTGCCGCAAACAGCAAATACGCTGTCATTAAAGCAATAAAGGAAAGATTAGCACTTTGAGGGGAACATTGCAATTTGCCTACAGGTGGCATTTAAAACCTCATCGTTGGGTCTTCCACCTCCTCGCTCTCTGCAATGGACTGCTTGCCTACCTCACCAAGATAATGATGTGACGGCAGTGTGGGGATCGTAAAAAATGTAGGGTTAATCATATTTAATTCACCTTCATTTTAGAAGGAATAAGCAAAAGGGGTGGCTTCCTATAGATGCGGTGTCTGGCACGGAGCCTGAAGCTCTTTCCTTCGCCTTCGAGTACCTATTGAAATGCCAAGGGAAGAGAGAAGCCCTTCTATTTAAGAGCTTTGCATTCGCTTTCGCTCCCCAGAGACGTCCCTGACACACAGCGGCCGGAGGAGGAACCCAAATCTCATTGTGGAGTTCCAAGGGGCTGGGTTTTAAGACAGACTGATTGAGGTTTAATAACAGGGACTTAATAGAAATACCAAACGTTCACCTCATGCAAAATTGGGATCAAACTGAGCCAGAATACTTGAGAAAGGAAAAAATCTTTGAGGCAGCCTGTCTCCAGCAAGGAACTGAGAGATTGATCCAGTGGGATTATCCCTGCTTGTGTATTTTTAATTTACTCACTGTTATAGATAGGTGCTTTGAACATCTAAATAAATAAGTGATTCAATCGCATAAATTCTCCATCATATTTAATTGTCACATATTAAAGTATTATCTTGTAATACCGTTTGTGCCCGTGTCTTATTAAATAGATCTGCAGAATATTGGGGGTTTTTTATTACAGTTTTACAGTTCACTTAGGTGTCAGTAACACAAAATAACAAATCAGACACTAATGAGAAGGGAAATCTTGTGGGAACCGGTGCTCAAAACCATTGCCTGGTAAATGTGCTTGGGATGAACCTTTGGCTTTTCTCGCCTTCTCCGACTAGGACAGGGCTTCAAATCATAGAATGGTTTGGATGGGAAGGGACCTCAAAGCCCATCCAGTTTCACCCTCTGCCGTGGGCAGGGACACCTCCCGCTGGATCAGGGGCTCCGAGCTTCATGAACACATTACCTAATAAAATCTGAATCATCCATAAGGAGATTTATTTGATAACTAATTATTTCATGCACAGTTGGAAAACTGGTTATGACTGTATTTACGGTCTTATTAGATGTGCATTCTCTTTCCAGCATAGCTGGGAAAGGAAACATTTATCTAAACTAAAGGGGAGGAAGTTAGCTAGGGCTGTGTGATGGATACACTGGACCTCCTTTAGCCAAACCAGTACAGGCTCCTGAGAAGGTAAAGGCTTAAGCCATGTCCAGGCCAAGAACTCTTCTAGGAAACCCACAAGGAGCAGTGACCATCAATACATTTTGGGCATGAAGAGCCTTAAGCATGCCTGTTGGGTGCAATTTGACCATGAAAGTTAGCCATGAACTGCTGACCAAGCCTGAGGCCAGGACTGGATCCAGCTGCACCCAGAATCCTCTCTGAGAGAAAGCAATGGTCTCTGGGTCAAATAATTGGATACAGGAAGGATTTCCAGTAGGAGGACATCCTTTTCAATCCTACCTTGGTGGTCCACCCATATGGGTTCTGCAGGGTGTACAGGAGCATGATGTGTGTGACCCTCCTGACCCAGTGGGATGTCAGGTTGCTCACGGCCAGACACAACCTTGCTGCTGGGACCAGGGCAGCATGAACACCAAAGCATGTTCAGAGTCCTCTTGTGCCTCTGCCAGCTCTGGGCAGGACCTCATCTACCATGCCAAAGCCTTGCTATGATGGGAACAGGAGGATACCTGCAAGGATTTGTCTCTGACACATAGGAATCCTTTGGGTTTTGCTAATTGGATAACAAGGAAATTACAACCTTGGACGTGTAACTTACTGGCTTGGAGTGTGCTTACGCCATAAGATGTGGTTGTCTCAGTGTTGGTGACGAGGTTTCAGGGAGCCCACTGTGAGGATCTGTTCAGACATGAGAGCTTTTCCTCAGACGTGGGTAGAGACTCACAGCTCTGAGCATTCTGGGCATGACCGAAGGCTTGGTGAGCCCTGATCCAGCTCCATTGTCTGCAGGCACCACTCCTACAAGTCCCATGAGGCATTTGAGGCATTCATTCCCACCCCAATCATCAGCACTACCTATGATCGGTCATGCCAATCCACAGATGGAACTTGCACCATTCCACATCCACACCCAGGGACGCTCACTACTCTCCTTCCTTGTGGACAAGTGGGAAAGGACTTTCTCATCCTTAGCTTGTCCATCATCCCAAAGGGCTGTGCTCCCCCTTTCCAGAGCAAAGCACCCCAACTTTGCCTTTTCACTCACTGCTCTCCAGCTGAACACCTTGCCAGCATGCTGGATTTTTAGCTTTTATTCCTTTTTCCAGCAGTCAAACATCTTTCAGACCATCCCTTCTTCCCCATCCTGCAGGTCAGACCAGAGGTGCAGCAGAACACCCTGCAGACAGAGCTCAGGGCAGCACCTGTGCTCAATGAGGCTTGCTCACATCAAACACCTGTGACTCTTTGAGGTTTCACAGCCTCCCCACATCTCCTTGTTATTCCATTTTTCACTTTAGGAACACACCCCATTTTTCTGCACTGGAATGATCTCTGTATTCAGCCCACAGGTCCACCTCCTGGCACCACTACCTGGTGAACCTCCACACATCCAGGCAGTGGTTGAGAAGAGGTTTTCTGCACTTGCGGTTTGCTCCAGGACCACATGCACTGTCTCCATCAGTGAGTACAGGAGGCTTCAGCCTTCCCCTCCATTCTGGAAAGGGATCTAGGTAGAGTTTTGTAGCTCTTTTTAAAACTTCAACCTAGTGCTTGAGCTCTTTTCCTTCAGGAATAGGGGATGAGGCCTGGTAACTCCTCTTTTGGGATCTTCTCTGCAGATTTACCCTTTTAATCCTTTGGGTTTCCTGGTGGGGTCCTAGCTCATGAAATCATAGAATCATTTGGTTGGAAAAGACTTTTGAGGTCATCGAGTCCAACCATACCAAGATCAGTTGTGGTCATCTGGGTAAAACAAGATTTATGCCATTAAGCAATAGGATGAGAGGAAATGGCCTCAAGCTGCACCAAAGAAGGTTCAGATTGGATACTAGAAAAAATTCCTTCACTGACAGAGTGGTGAAGCCCTGGCAGAGGCTGCCCAGGGCAGTGGGGGAGTCTCCATCCCTGGATGGGTTCAAAAAGCACGTGGCCATGGCACTTGGGGATGTGGTTTAGCAGGCACGGTGGGGCTGGGCTGATGTTTGGACTGGATGAGCTTAGAGGGCTTTTCCAACCTTCATTTTTATTTAGAAACCTTCATTTCTGATTCTATGATTATACACCCAGGGAGACCTCCAGACAGTCATTAATTCTTTACTCTATTTGCTTTTTACTTGAAGTATCAACAAAGACTCCAAGCTTAAGATCTGTACTGCCTTAAAGGATTTTCTCCACCCATACAGAAATATGTTCTGTGCCTCAAACTTTGTTTCCTATTTTGCTTTGCTCTGGAACAGGGAATGTTGTCACTGCTATGTGGATATGTCACAAAACTACGTTATCTGTAATTTTTATGTCCCTGTTGCAAAATGATTTTGTGTTGCGTTTGCATTTTGAATTTGCTGGTGGAAAAACAATATTCCATTTGGGTCAGAATTGGGGTCCTTGTACTGTGATAAAATTTTGTGCTTAATAAGAATAATTTTGTTTGTTATGTGGGCACTGCAAGATTTACGACGTCCCTAACCATTCCCTTTGTTGCTTTTAAGTGGCCGGGTGGTTTGGATGCTGTGATAAGTAAGGACATTGTTGTCAGTCAGCCACTATAATTGGCTTTTGAAACAAAGACTTCTGGCTTCTGGAATATTTACAAGCCAGTTGTGACATTTTCGACAGATCAGGCAAAGCTGCTGACTCGGAAAAGCTTATTTTTGTGACTATCAGCAACATGACCTCCCTGGTTTGAAAAGGAAAAGGAGTGATTGTTGTGTTTAGAGCTGACAACAAGGTTTCACGTTCTTTCTCATATTCACAGCACATTTCTAATACAACTCAGTAATGGAAACTGCACTTAAAGGGACGTTTTTCAGCCCTGCACACGCATTCAGAATCGGGATAGGAAAAGTTTTGGCTTTGGAAATGTTTTGTTACATGAGCACAGGGTTGAGGGGGAGAGCAGCTGGAAAGCTGCCTGGTGGAAAAGGACCTGAGGAGCTCATCAACAGCAGCTGACCATGAGCCAGCAGTGGCCCAGGTGGCCACGAAGGCCAACAGCATCCTGGCTTGGATCAGCCGTGGGGTGGCCAGCAGGAGCAGGGAAGGGGTTGTCCTCCCGGACTCAGCAATGATGAGGCTGCACCTCGAATCCTGGGTTCAGTTTTGTGCCCCTCACTCCAAGGATATTGAGGAGGCTGAAGGGCATCCAGAGAAGGGGAAAGGAGCTGGGGAAGAGTCTGGAGCCCAGGGGCTCTGGAAGCAGCTGCAGAACCTGAGGCTGTTTAGCCTGGAGGAGAGGAGGCTGAGGGGAGACCTCATCGCTCTCTGCAGCTCCTGGAAAAGAGGTTGTGGTGAGGTGGGTGCTGGGCTCTGCTCCCAAGGAACAAGTGATGGGATGAAAGGAAATGGCCTCAAGTTGCACCAGGGGAGGTTCAGATTGGATATTGGGAAAAATTTCTTCACTGAAAAGGCTTTTGGGCACTGGAGCATCTGCCCAGGACAGATATCTCCATCCCTGGAGGTATTTAGAAGACGGGTGGATGAGGTGCTCAGGGTTCTGGTTTAGTAGTGTATGGGTACAGTTGGACTCGGTGATCTCAAATGTCTTTTTCAATCAAACAATTCTATGATTTTGTGCTTCTATGGTTACGCTTGGGTGTTGAATGCAGAAATGCAGTAGCTCAGACAGCATCAAAATTCCGACTTCTCCTTATCGTCAAAGGATATTGAGAAGGGATACAGACCTGACCCACCGTCACAAGGACAAATGCCACTCCCATTGCAGAGACACACATGGTTACTGGCTGCAAATAATCAGTCTCACTGCATTCAGTACTAGAAAGTTGTACTCCTGCTTCTCTTTCTGACAGTGCCCAAGAGTCTGCAGTTGGAAATAACCTCATTAAATGATTGTGTCTTTTTTTTTTCCTGTGGTCAGTTCTAGAGTACCTTTGTGAACTGCCATACAACACTACAATTTCTGGACACTGAACCTTTGCTATTTTGTCTTTCTCTTCAAGACTGTTCGATGTGGCTATCAAAGTTCTGACAGGCACTCCAATAATAGTGGCTCTTTTGAATCCAAGCTTAGCACCTCCGGCTCTTCAGGAGTCAAAAAAATCGGTATTAAAGTTCAGCACAGCTAAAAAGTACCTTGAATTTAAGTTCCAAGATTGAAATGACCTGATGTTGGCAAAGTGATATTCTAGGAGGTAACCATAGAAACATTCCCAGCAGTGTGTGTGTGAGATTAAAAGTTGCAAGAAGGCAGAAACATGCTCTGGGTTAGTTTTGATTCGTGCAAGGGCATCACCCCGGCAAGGGATTATTAATTACATTCTGTGCTTCTAAGGAGCTGCCTCCGTGCAACTGCAGCTGCTTGCCTGACAGTTGGAGAGCCTCCTTTCCTGAGGGAAAAGCAGACCATGAGTGCACAAACCTGCACTTTTTGCAGCTCTTGCAGTTGCATTATTAATCGTACAATCAGAATCATTGAGGTTGGAAAAGATCTCTGAGCGCATCCAGTCCAACCATCAGCCCAACCCCGCTGTGCCTAATAAACCATGTCCTGAAGCATCAGATCTACAGGTTTTTGAACACCTTCAGGGATGGACACTCCACCACTGCCCTAATCTATACCTCTCCTGGTGCAATTGAGGCCATTGTCTCTTGTCCTATCCCTTGTTACTTGGGAGATGAGACCAGCACCCACCTCACCACAACCTCCTTTTAGGTAGTTGTAGAGGTGAATAAGGTCTCCTCCCAGGCTCTTTTTCTCCAGGCTAAGCAACCCCAGGTCATAAGACCTGTGCTGGAGACCCTTCACCACCCTCACAGCCTAGTGTGCAGGCAGGCAATGTTGTGTCCAAGGCAGGCGGCTGTACCGTGGCACATCTCAGCCAATGATGCGCTTGTAGGCATGGGGCTAAAGCCAAGGCCAACCTTTGGGAAAAGGCTTCTCCTTCTAAAAATAGGAAGAGTCTGACTTTGGGAGAGGGATGGGTATCAGGAAGTTGTTAGCAAGAGAAGGAGAGACTCCGTGGAGGAATGGGCATTGAACTGTGATCACAGGTTGAGTTTAGTCTACCAGCAGGCTGGATTGGCCTTCCCAACGCAATAGGACTCTATAGACCATCTGTTATAGAAACACAGACGTGCCCAAGGCTTGGACAGTGAGTCTTTCACCATCCCTGCTGAGCTCAGGTGTCAGTGATGTGCAGAAACAGAGTAAGAAGGGACTCAGCTACAGGATCAAGTCTGTTCTGGACACAGCCCTGATCTGAAGGTAGGCAGCTGCCATCACACCACATCCCCACCAGCACACACAGCAAATCAGCCGTCTCTGTAAATCCAGGCCTAGCAAAAATCTCACATTCCCAAAATACATATTTCTACCAGTCTCTGCAGGTTTGAATAATTCATTATGCATCGCATCTCTTTGCTTTTAGGATACTCAACCCAATTCTCTGTCTACTCACAAAATCTGTGCCATTTCTATGCGACACATGAACACCTGAGGACAATATTATTTTTCATCCATTTTGCAAGAGGTCCAGGATCTGTGACATCCATGGATGCCACCATGACACCTACTTAGACTTCTCTTTATTGAGCAACATCCACGTGCATGCAAAAACCAAATTAAAGCCATCAAAATTGATTTACTTTAAAAGCGTTGCCCTATACTCACCGCATTTGTTTTGATAATAACTAATGAATCATTAGGTGTGAATCGGAAGAGCAATCATGGTTTAATTTGTTTCACAATACTCCTGTAAGATTCCATGTATAGTTTAATTATGTTGAAAACCACGAATCATTCACATAAACTCACGATTAACCATTGCTACTGTAACACAGAAAGAAAAATAGAAGAAAACAGACACGCACTCAAAAGAACCCTTCAGTCATCAAAATTGTCTTCTGGCTTATTTTCAGAATGCTTGTGTTTGACTAGAGACTGAGCCTGCTGTCAAAATTGCTGGGGAGGGGGTGCAAAGCTGTTTTCACCTGTGCCAGGTTAACTGTGACTTGTCCATGAAGGCTGCTTGTGGAGCAGGTCATTATCCTCTGGAGATGCAGGTGGGGCAGAAAGTCTCTGCACCTCCTCCTCCATCCCTCCCACTGGACCTATGGAGTAAGCTGTGTGCCATAGTGTTGGGATATGGACTGTGTGAGGACAAAGTCATTATCATAGAATTGTGAAATCATAGAACGGTTTGGGTTAGAAGGGACGAGTCATCCAGTTCAACTCCCTCCAGAGAGCAGGGACGTCTTTAACCAGATCAGGTTTCTCAGAGCCCCATCCAATGTGACCTTGAAGGTTTCCAGGGATGGGACATCCACTACCTCCCTGGGCAACCTGAACCACTGCCTCACCACCTTCATGGTAAAAAATTTCTTCCTTATATCCAGTCTAAATCTCCCCTTCCTGAGTTTAAAACCACTACTCCTTGCCCTGTTGCAACAGGCATTGCTACAGACTGTTGCCAGCTATCCTGTAGCCCCTTTCCATATTGGAAGGCTGCTCTAAGTTCTCCCCAGAAGAGAAATAAGACACACATTTCTTGCTCCACTGCCCATGGCAAATACTCTCCATCTGCAAGTTGTTTCCTCCCCAAAGCAGGTTCCATGGTTGAGGCTGGTGTACAGCCACCTTTGGGCTAAAGTACCAGATGCCTTATCTCTAGGGCTGAGCATGAAGACACCGTGCACAGGCTCCACCTGCTAATATTGAGTCTTACTTTGGTTTAACCTGCTCTGAACAGAGGCAGCAGAGCCCAGAGCTCTGAAGAGACTTGAGGGGACACATAGCATCCATATCAACCTTAGTTCTCCCTTACAGAGCGATTAATGTGTCTTACCTGGTAATATCTCCGGCAAGGTTTCAGCACACGTGCAGCTTTTCTTCTCTGAGCCAGCATGACTGCAAAGCTTAGGTGGAAAAGCACAAGATGTGGTGCGGAGGAAGTGCTCTGCACAGAGATCTTGTTACGGAAGTTTTCCAGAAGAAAGGATGTGGGTCCAAAGCCTGAGCATTTTGTAGCACGTTCCTCCATGGGAAGATCTTCTACCATATGTTACATCTTCAATTAAAAAAAAAAAGTGTTGGGTGCTCCCAGATGCCACCAAACTTCTCCGAAAATGCCCCTCTACAAACAAAATGAAGAAATAGAATCATTAAGACTGTAAAAGACCTCTAAGATCATCCAGCCCAACCATCAACTCAACAAAAGGTGTCTCATGGCAAGATCCTGTCCCCATAGGCATTTGTATGTGTTTACTTGCTTTTAATTCTACTTCTGATTTAATTTTTGCTTTTAATTCTATATACCTACTTCTTGTTCACACCCTGTTGGACATGTCTGAAGGACCCCAGCTGGGTGAATCACATGTGATTACACTCACTGAAGTTGGCTCATTTTATTGTCACAGGCTACAAACCTGACTGTCACCAGGAAAAAAAACAACCTGAGAAAAAAAATCTCATACTTCTAAACCAGCGATGACGTCTCGTTAATGGCACGACACGCAGCGAGACAGGGGTGAGCCACATCTCGGTTATTTTTCTTTCCTTTTCCCCATGTCAAAGACTAAAGGAAATACCAGGCGGAATCAAAAGCCAGAAAAATCAGACCCACTTCTCCCTTTGAAACATATGTTAGAGCTAATAAATTTTTTCTGATGATCTATTTGTGGGGTTCGCGCTTCTGCCCTTTCTTTGTAGTATCTGGACAGCTTCCGTATAAAATTAATAACAAGAATTAAATCCCTAGTGAGCTTCAGGCTATATCTGATCCTTTTCCCTGCCAAGGACAAAGCTTTGCTCCATGTGGGTTTAACAGGGCTGTGCTAACCAGAGCAGTGCAGAAGAGAGGAATTGTTTTTTAGCACAAAGATTCTTAGAGATTTTGATCTATAAGTCCCAACAGGAGGGAGAAATCAAACATTTATATATTCTTCATGGATAATTCTTGAGGGGAAAATTACAAGAAGCCAATGAAAGCTTTTAATTTTTGGCTCAATGCAGCGATATTTTGATTCTCAAATTGTGTAATCAATTATAATATATTACAAACTGTGTTACAGTCTCTGCAGTTGAGAAGACACAGGTTTACAAATGAAAAGTGAAAACTTTGCGTTGCAATATTCTGCAGGAATCAAAAGCAACAGCACCCTGAAGGACTGGAGGTCCATGAGAGCCTGAGTTAAGTCTCAGTGGCTTTCACGATGTCTCCAGCAGAGCAGGGGGTCTGTGCAGATTGGGGGTGAGAATGGGTGAATGGCGTGTTGGAAGGAGCTCTGGTCAACCAAAACGTATTGGGTCTTCTGCAGCAATGGAAGCTCCATCCAAAAAGTTGGTGGTGGCACACAGCAGAGGGACTGGGCAGTTCTTTCTTTGGTCGTGGTCACAGCCGATGCACCCAAATCATCTCCTCCACCTAGGACGCCACTGTGTTGTGATGCGGAGATTTGGTAGAGAAAACAACATACTGTGTCAACCTGGAGGTTTGTTTACCAGTTACCTGTCTCTGTCCAGTAATGTACACTTGAGAACCAAGTCTAGTAAGGAAAAGACAAGTTTATTCTTTACCTGGTATTCATCCCATCCACCGCAGCTTAGAACTCACCTGCCTGAGGGCTTTCAGTGCACCTTTGTGCTTAATAACTCTCCTTGGACTTCCTCCATGAGCTTCGTTAGCCATGGGCTGAATTCACTAATACTTGCAGCCACCAAATAAATTGTGGCAGAGAGTTATGCAATTCTGTCGTACTTGGAATGAACGAAAGCCGCATTTTGTCTCTTTTATACCCACACTCACTTCATCCTGTGTGCTAGTTGCCCGTTTTCAGATTGAGAGATGGTCAATAGTTGTTGCTGTTCCTATCCCCACACCATTCTTGTATGTATACACCTCTAATTGACGCTCACCTATCTCTGTTCCAGACTGAATGGGTACAGCCCACTTTGTCTGATACGGAGGCTGTTCCAGGTTGTGGTCACTCCGGTTGCCTTTCACTGTATCTTTCTGGTGGAGGGATCAAAGCTGTGCACATCCTCGAGGGGCAGGCACACAGTGATTATAGAGCTTCAGGAACATGTTTTACGTCCTCTCCACCACTTCATCTTAACACCACCTAAAGACACTGAGGCATGAATGAACGCTGAGCCAGCATTTGCAGAGGGCTCCCTGGAGTCACTCTGAGATCTCTTTCCCGAGCAGTAATAGCTAGCTCAGAGTACATCTTTGTAAACCATTGTGCTTTGCTTTGCAGTTATTGACGTTGCATTTCACCTGCTGGTTTCTAACTCGGTCACTGAGGATCGTGAGATCCGCCAGCAACTCTTTGCAGTCAGCTGTCGTTTCTCCCTGCCGTGGTGGAAATATCTGAACCTGATAGACACAGAAACATCCCTTCTGCTGAGGAGATTAGAATCCCCTGTACTCAGCATTGGTGAGGCCATGCCTCAAATCCTGGGTCTGATTCTGGGCATCTCACTCCAAGAAGGACATCGAGGGGCTGGAGCACGTCTGGAGATAGGGAACGGAGCTGGGGAAGGGGCTGGAGCACAAGTCTAATGAGGAGCAGCTGAGGGTGCTATCCTATCCCATCCTACCCTACCCTAGCGTGTGCTATATGCTCTGTAAACTATCTCGTCTACTCTATTTGGACTTCAGCTGTACCGGGCACCTAAGCAATCTTGGAGCACTCTGCTTTTTTCCCACGTACACTGAGAACTCGGACCCCAAATCCTTTCTCAGTTCTCTTTTCAAGGGCTCATCTATCTCTGCTATAACCCCTACCAATGATGTGATTTCGTTAATGAGAAACAAAGCAAAACTTTAGCGCTCACAGCCATATAACCCCTTTAACCAGGGTTTGGGAGCCATACGAGATGGCCCTTGAGATGCCAAGGTGGATGCTTCCTCCTTCTTAATAACAAAAGATGGACTCGCCGCAAGCAGCTGACAGACCAGTGCTCGGCAGCAATATTTCAGTGTTGTGATTTTCTCAGCAATACCGAAGAAATGTGTCCATTACTGAATTAATCACCTGGGCAAACTTGAGTGTTTGCTGCCACATGTTATCTTGGAGCATTCCGAGAGCTTCTTCAGGGAGCAACAGGTCTCATCTCAGAGGAGCTCTTGCAAAGCTGCATTCCCTGAGCACATGTGCTCTGGAGGGCTCTTGCCTCTTGTCACTCCAACTCTCACCTGTGTGCTCTGCTCTCTCTGTCATTCGCCTGTGAGACTGCACTTCAAAATCAAATGCATTCGGTATTTAATGTTTCCTTACTCCATCCCATAGTCACTAAACGCCCTGCAGAGATTTGATGGTAACAAATGTACAGACAGGAAAACTATAATGAAATTTAATGCCTAATTTTTAGACGAAGGGTTAATTTGTTTGAACTTTTGGCTTTCGTTTCTGTATTTCTGTGCTGCACTCTTGAAATAGCATTATTTCCATCTCTGAACTCTCGCACTACCTGTCCTCTTTGTATACAGTGGACTACAGGAAATACTTGGCTTGTAGGGACGTGCTCTGCGGTTTGAGAGGTTTGTTTTGATATCCTGAAACACTGCACTCTTGTGGTCTCCCGCGTAACATTATCGCATCATTCAGTCTGCTCTCTGGGCACTCGGTATTATCTGGGTTGGAAGAGCAAGGTTAAATCACCCTTACTGAAGAAGCTTGAAAACCTTCCAGGTTTCGTCGTTTCTATGATTACGATGAGCAAAAGTGGGTGCCGGGTACCGATCTTCCAGTTAACAGTGAGAGGGTTGATGTATGAGTATTCCTCTGTCGGCCCCGTGGCACTGGGATGGAGCAGTGTAAGTTTTGGGGGGCTTAGGCATTATTTTATCAGTCAGTCAACAGTCCCGTGGCTGGAGGGTTGGAGCTGGATGAGCTTTAAGTTCCCTTCCAACCCAAACCATTCCATGATTCTATGATTTCCTTTAGGACAGCAAAATAACCCTCTTCCTTGCCTTTCGGAATAGAAGTTTTGGGTCATTATATTTTTGCCTTGGTCCTCCGGGACTACACAGCACAGGATCTGAAGTCCAGAGTTTCATAACAAACATGTAAGGAAATATGTAATTATTGTCTAGAGGATTACATGATTATATTACAAAATGGAGATCTCCCTGTCATTAGCAAATCTCTCCATAGGCACTTTTTTTACTGGGAAGCTTTGAAACTATTAGCATAATAAGCTGTTCCTCAAATCCTGTTTGCTAATTAAAGCCATATATTATTGTCAGCTCCCCCATTGGTATTTGAGCTCGGGTTTACCTCATTATAGTGTAATAAATGCTTCTTTTTTCTTACTCTTTTCTTTTTGGTCCCTTTTTCCTTCCTTTTTTTCCTTGAAAAAAAACAAACTTGCAGAAAAGTTGCCACTACATAAAATTGGACTGGTTTTTGTCTTTTCCCTTCTGAACGATACAGCCTATTCTGCGTATTTTTTACATCTTTTCCACAAATAAAGGAAGTCCAATAACTGTATCGACTGCTCCTGAAGATATCACACAGCTTTGGTGCTAATTAAAAGTCAGTCTCTCTGCAATTGCCATGGAACAGGGCAAGCGCCACTGGAGCGAACAGCAAAATACTCGGAGGTTTTCCTTTGAAACTCAACCCCAGAGCTACTCTGTGCAAATACAAAACGAGGATGTTAGTTCCAAAAAAGCAAGAAAATGACGTTTGTTCTCCTCAGCACAGAGGCTATTTAAATAACTGGAGAGTCCCAGAAGGGTTGCGTGACCCAAAATTACAGAGACAAAAGAAGATGTGAGATGTTAGACTGCTACGCAACTGGGACGGGCTGAGTGAGCCGAGCTGAGCAGCGTCGCTGTGCAGCGGCACCGCAGAGCAGAAAGAGCACAGGAAGCAGTTGTGAGACACCAGAGGAATGAGAAAAGACAAGGAGAAGCCAAGAAGTGAAGGAGCGCATAGCAAATAGGAACCGGACCGGCTGGAAGTGTTCTCCATCCCCTCTGCAGAAACCTGGATGCCCATAGACCCATAACTACAGAATAGTTTGGATGGGAAGGGACCTTGAAGACCATGCGGTTCCAACCCACTGCCATGGGCAGGGACACCTGGAAACCCTCTCCCAGGGGTGATGCCTCTCGGAGGAAGGAGGATGGTCTCTTGTATCTTGCAGAGCCAGTCCAAAATACACGCCTGACAAAACAAATCCCCCATCAGATCTGAACTCGTTTGGAAATCTCAGGTAAATTTCAATTTGAAAATAAAAACCTGACACGTGTTTCATTTTACCCAAGAGAGAATGACGAATCTTCTAGAGGGGAAGAGAAGGGTTCTGCATAAAGGAGAGAATGAAAATTAATTGAAATGGTTTCCAACCTGGAGGCCAACTCAGAAAGGCTCCATTCATCACTGAGGCTATAGAGAGACTCTTTGAAGTAATCCCTCCAGATTAAATGCTCAGGAGAAAGAGTATAGAAGTTATAATGAAAAATTTTTTGATCAGAGCAATGGAAATTCCACAGGAGAGGGTTGGTCAGTAATGGATGCAGAGCTGCTGCTCAGGGTCAACCCTGTTGTGATCATTCCAGAACAAGCCAGGGACAGCAGCAGTGTCCTGCCTCTCCAGGGCACTACGAGGCTGAAACCATGGAAGGGTGAAGGGTCTAGAAAACAAGATTTGTGAGGAGTGGCTGAGGGACCTGGGGCTGTTTAGCCTGGAGAAGAGGAGGCTGAGGGGAGACCTCATCACTCTCTGCAGCTCCTGGAAAGGAGGTTGTGGTGAGGGGGGTGCTGGGCTCTTCTCCCAAGAAACAAGTGATGGGATTAGAGGAAACGGCCTCAAGTTGTGCCATGGGAGGTTTAGATTGGATATTTCTTCACTGACAGAGAGGTGAAGCCCTGACAGAGGCTGCCAAGGTCAGTGATGGAGTCTCCATCCCTGGAGGGGTTCAAACAGTGTGTGGCCATTGCACTTGGGGACAGGCTTTAGCATGCATGGTGGAACTCGTCTATGGTTGGACTGGATGAGCTTATAGGTCTTTTCCAACCCCAATGATTCTATGATTTGCAAGTTTGGGACATGCCCAGCAATGTGGGGAAATCCCCTGAATTGTACAGACACCCTGAAACAAAGGCAGAAATGTCCTCCTTCCTCCGAGAACTGCCAACGACACGGAGTGTTTTTATCTCACTTCCTCACCTCACCGAATTAAATTAATTAAAGAGCATTAACTGGAGTTATAAATCTTTAAGTAATTATTATCTCAATGATAATGAATTGATTAATGGCTGCATTAAGAATTATAATAATTATTATTAAAATTTATACCGTCCAGTTATTACTAATACTCACTAAATGCCTGCGAATAGGCAGAATAGAATCACTGAGCCTTCCCTTGGAGAAGTCAGGCAAGTGATGCAAAAGACAAAGTTGTTACGCTGACTCCTGATGGGTGCGCTTCACTCCAAGCGTCTCCTGACCTCCGTGCTACGGTTCGCTGCATTGAACAGTGGGGATTCCACTTAGAGGGCCAAGATATATGTGACATGAGAGAGCAAAGCCCCTGCTGCTTGGCCATTAGAGAGAGACCTCTCTCAGCGCACTCCATGCTCTTGAGGTTTTAGCAAATTGCTTTTACTAATTCTTGTTTCAGGAGAGGCCTTGGCTGACCTTGGAAGCGGTTGAGTGAAATGCAGAGGAAATTTTGCAGCCAACGCTCTAAGCGTTTTAAGGACTCATCCAGATGTGAAAATAGCCCGTTTTGAAGTTTTTTGGGTGGGGAGGGCATTTCTGGAGGTTTTAAGAAGATGCACTGGGTTTGTTTCTCTAACAATTACAGACAAGTTGCCCCCAAGACAGAGGAACCACGGAAGCGTGCAGTCCCATGGAATTGTGTGCTTTGTCTCATGTTCCCACCAAGGTACCCCCATGTCTGTACTGGGATGAAGGCAGCATTGCTATGGCTCACCTGGAATGGTTTTTCCAGGCTGATCCGCCTTGGGCCAGACCACGGGGTAACTTTTCTTATACACATTGAAGCTGATGCACTTCTTTAGGAGAGAAGCTCTTCCCAAGCAGAAGGGTTTTAAACCCAGAGTGTTTCTTTGAAAGAGAACATCCCCAGCCTGCATCCAAAAGCTGTCCTTCAGCTTAACCTAAACCAGACCCTCACCACGCTGCTCTGGGTTTTAGTCCTTCCTCTACCACTGTCTTACTCTGTCATACACCAGGAACAAGGTGTAAAATCACCATTCTATTGCAGCATTTCACTTTCTACCCTTTCCTATATTATTATAAATCATTGCACCCAGGGCATCATGTCAAAACCAAGCAATATCCCTTTATTGGGATTTCTGCTGCAGACCTTGAAACCTGGCAATTTCTTAAGGCAATTAGCTCAAAACTAGGTCGTTAAGAATGTCTACAGTGAAAGGCACCCTGATACGATGATTTTATAGTTAATATTTAATAATAGTTCTAAAGACACTTAAATGGGCCCAGTAACACAGCACCATAGTGCAAACCCTGTGGAAGATAAATTGTGGCGCCTCCAAAAGGCTGTTAGACAGGAGTCCAAAGAGCTTTCTGATAAATTGCAGGTGTTATAGAATCACAGAATGGTTTGGGTTGGAAGAGACCTCAAAATCCATTCAGTTCCACCCCCCTCCCATGGGCAGGGATACCTCCCATTGGATCAGGGGCTCCAAGCCCCATCCAACCTGGCCTTGAACCCCTCCAGGGATGGGGCAGCCACCACTGCTCTGGGCAACCTGGGCCAGGGCCTCCCCACCCTCACAGCAAAACATTTCTTCCTAAGATCTCATCTCAATCTCCCCTCTTTCAGCTTAAAACCATTCCCCCTCATGCTATCTCTGCACTGCCTGATCAAGAGCTCCTCCCCAGCTTTCCTGGAGCCCCTTTCATGCCCTGGATGCAGTCGTTCCTGGCATTCAAGAATCACTTTACCTCATTTGCACATGTTAGACAAGCTGTATTAAAAATATATATGGCACAGTTCAAACAACATTCAAAAATTGATATTTGCATCGCTGACATTCTAAAATACCAGTCGGTTCCTTCCTCTCTCTGGATATTCCCTGCACATGGCAGTCAAAGGGACTTAGGCCGAATCCATCTGGCTCAGTCGACTCTTTACAGTCTTAACTTTTGTTTGTGCATAAAATGACTCTTCCACCTCTCTTGATTCCCACATTTCCTGAGCAGGCTGAGATCTTCACCCTGTGCAGAAGGAGATGGAAAGTACATACATCGCACAGTGAGCTTGGAGACTTCAACAATTGCCACTAAAATGCCAGGCACTGAGCGTACTCAAGAGGGTCAAACAAGGCTTTGGTTGCCTTGTAGAGAAAAGAAAAGAGCACATTTATCCACCTTAAAAGAAAAATGTAGCCCTGGTGGCATTGTAGAGGTATCATTTTTCTTGCGGTGCAGTGTTTCACAGTATCATTCTGCCTTCGTTACCCTTTTTTATTTTATCATCATGTGCTTGTCACTAACAGGAAAGCTGAGCCCTGGGAAAGGCTACAGAAGAGTCATATTTACCAGTCAATGTTATTTCAATAACAGCAGCGATTCCAGAAGCACTCATCGCACAGCCCTTATTGCCACTGCTTTTGTCGAAGTCTAGACCAACACCTCAGAGCTCTGCAGGTGCTGGTTTTCTTCTGGGACTTTCATCTTTGTGTTTTAGCATCTCTTCCAAATGGGTAAGGAGCCATCCTTACTGAGATGATTCTCATGGGACCTCACCTGGAGCCCTGTGTCCAGTTCTGGAGTCCTCAGCACAGGAAGAACATGGATCTGTTGGAGCGAGTCCAGAGGAGTCCATGGAGATGATCTGGTGGCTAGAGCACTTCCCGTACGAGGACAGGCTGAGAGAGTTAAAGATCATCCAGTTCCAGCCCCGTGGATACTTTCCATTGGACCAAGTTGCTCAAGAATTAGAGAGAAATGGTCATCTAAGGTCAGCTGGAAGGTCTCCAGGATTGGCAGAGGCTTCACAAAGAGGCAACGGTTATGAGCATTCATATTGATCATCCCAAGGCAACCCCATTCATTTTGGGCTCCTGAAGACAGTTAATCTTAGTTAAGAATAAATATGCTCAATTATTGGAAAGGAAAAAATAGCAGTGTGTTTATTGTGAGGAAATCGAAAGTAATTACTCTGGGAAAAGTTATATTGGGGCCTGGAAGTGCAATACATTAGCTGTCATGATTTTTAAAGCGGTTGGCAAAGACCATTCCGGCACGTTCCTGCCCAGGACTCAGGGAACGGTGGAGGAGCAGCAGAGGTACAAAAGGATCCTGCTTGGACCTAATGATCTCTTTTGTATCTCAGTCCCCTAATTCATCTTGGCATTCAGAGGAGGATCAGTGCTACCTCTGCGGATCACACTCAGGCTTTCCCTCCACCCTCTCCTCCATATCCCTCTGTGTTACAGAATCATGGAATTATTAAGGTTGGAGAAGATCGCTAAGCTCATCCAATCCACCACTCTCTCAGTGAAGGAATTTTTCCCAATATCCAACCTAAACTTCTCCTGGTGCAACTTGAGGCCGTTTCCTCTCATCCTATCACTTGTTACTTGGGAGAAGAGCCCAGCACCCACCTTGCTTCTGCACTGCAGAGATGTTAAAACTCCTGAGGAGCTGTGCAGCCCTGAACTTGTCCAGTAAATACATTTCCGAGTATCAGCAGCCACAATCTTCTCTTTGAGGAAACCCCTACCCCAACCAATTGTTCTGATGGACCTCACTTGCATTTCTCCTGCAGTCCAGAAGATATTGTACCAACGCAGTACTATTCGTCCCATCAAAAAGAGAAACTGCTGATGACAACCAAATTTCAATACACCAGGGTCAATCATCAGTTATTATTAATCTTCCCTTAACTCTGCATTACTCGGCCACCCTATTGCTCAGTGTGGTTTTCCCCATGGCTGGAGGTGCCTGTGATGGTCATTTAGCCTTTCTCCAGCTCTCTGGAGCTTCCCCTTCACTGCATGGTTACCGGAAATCTCTATTAGTGTTTCAGAGAATTCCTCAGCCGGATCTTTTTAAAGCCTTTCATACAATTACCTGATTACAATGATTTGAAAATAACTATATTTAGCTATGGCTACTCCTTTAAAATAACCCCCATTCAGACAGTGATTATCATCATCGTTATCAGCACTGGTTGGGTACCACATCGTTATCATCATTATCAGCACTGGTTGGGTACCACTGCCACCCCACAGCAGTGATGCTGCAGGTGGGCTCTCCTGCTCCTTCTCTGCAGAGGAGACACCCATGCTCAGCCAGGGACTGTCTCACAACATCCCATCAGAGTCATCTTCTGTCCTCACAACCCAAAATAAAGGCAAAAGCAGACAGAATTTGGTCCCACATAGATCAAACCTGAGGTACACCGCGGCACAGGAGATGCTTCTCGGAGGAGAGGAGTGCTCTGTGTCTGCTGCTCCTTTAATGCTTCAGTCCTGCTGTTTGAAAGCAATACGTTAACATTTATAACAAAGGCTCCTTGAGGTCTGAAAGCATTTGCTGTGCAGGTAGGACCTGGGAGCAGAAGGCCATGCATGGTCTGTGCTTGCCGTTGGAAAGCCGAATCTCAGCCGGCTCTCCTGCCTGTGATGTTAAAGGTTTGTCTCTCTAATGAATGTGGCAGCTGAACACTACAAAATCTCATTCATGTTGAGAAAGAAAAGCAGGTGGTTTTGTGGGCACAACACCATTCTCTTTTAAGGGAGTAGCCAGGTTACCCGCGGGCTGAGAAGTGCGGTGAGAGAAATCATTGCAGAGCAGAACAATCACCCTGCACCTCGCAGGGCATTTATTCACAGCTCACATTGCAGACAAAAATGAGCACAACAGCAGCAGACACAAAGTGATACGGCAGCTATGGCCAGTGTTGAGTCATGCCGCTATTACAGATCTGATTTAGAGCCACACCGCTGGAAAGCAGGAATAGTGCCTGGCTCGGTGCCTTGCGCAGGCACTGCAGGTAGAGCAGGGCTCTCCGAAACATCGTGTATCACACAGTCTTGAGCAAGAGGAATATAAAATAAGAAACAATTCAGATTGGAGAGGAGCTCAGGAGGTTTCTCAACCTGCTGCTTAAAGGAGAGCGAACACTGATATTCCCAGACTGCATTGATTAGGATTTTGAAATTACATTGCCTAACAATACCCCTTCACCTTATCCCTGCACTCCCTGATCCAGAGCCCCTCCCCAGCTTTCCTACTTCCCTTTCAGTACTGGAAGCTGCTCTAAGGTCTCCCCGCAGCCTTCTCCAGGCTGAACAACCCCAACTCTATCAGCCTGTCCACCTACAGGAGGCCCTCCAGCTGTCAGATCATCTCCATGGTCTCCTCTGGACTCACTCCAACAGCTCCATGTCCTTCCTGTGCTGAGGACTCCAGAACTGGACGCAGGGCTCCAGGTGGGGTCTCACAAGAGCAGAGCAGAGGGGAGAATCCTCTACCTCACCCTATGGGTCCCTGTGCTTTGGATGGAGCCCAGGACACCCTTGGTTTCTGGGCTGAGTGCATATTGTGGGCTCATGTGGAGCTTCTCGTCCCCCAGCACCCCATGTCCTTCTCCTCAGGTCTGCTCTCAATCCATTTAATAGTGAACTGTTAATACAGCAGAAAATCCCTTTCAGGAAGATCCTGAGGGAATGACCTTTCTGCAGGACAGATACGTTTGGGACAGAGAGAGCTGGAACAGCAGCTTTGACCAGCGTTTAGGAATGGTGCAAAAACAGGATAAAGAGATGAATTAGTAAACTGCCACGCTTGCTGGAAAGAGCTATTCTACTGCAAAGATATATTCATAAAGCATGAAAGATATCGTAACTGTGTGATGTTAGTGTCATCATTGAGACAGTTCGCTATAGAAATATGTGGCTGGGAAGTGCCAGGATAGTCACATAAGCCTTCTGTGAAAGAACGGGTACATAAAGGCTGTGATATAATTTTCTTTGGATTAGAATTTAAAGCTATATTCTCCCCCGGGTCAGGCAATGAGATCACCTCAATTGCCATGCTGAGATAAACATATCTTACCGTACAGTTAGTGTAAGTTTGTACATTTAAATCAGGTTGTCACAGGAGGTGGTCATCCCCCTCAGAAGCATCAACACTCTGCAGCATTCACGCACGGTGCCAATATTCCCCCGAGTCAGAAGGGTGTCTTGGAGTATTGAATTAAACCCACGTGCCAATCAGCAGCTCTCCAGTACCTGAATGCACATAATTCCACCTCCTGAAGTTGTGCCACTTATCACACAGAGGTTAATTTTAGTGACTCGTCTGAAGACTTAACTCTACGGCTTCTTGCACGCAGGAGAATTGCATCTCTGCTCCTGCCAAGCGTAGCCTCCAGACCTAGAGCTGAAGTCAAGGTGTCGGCCAACTCCCTGTTGGGTGCAAAGATTCAGCTGTGCGTACTCTGTTCCAGCAGAGCCCTCTGACGTCTTCTTCAGTGACAGGGCCGAGGAACCAACTGGCTGCATGGGTGACTTCATCCAGCAAACCAAAATGCAAATTCACTGGCAGACCTGCTATAGAAATTACGCAGCCTGATCCTTCCCGTACAACAATTAAATGTTAGAGGATGATGCCATTGAAGAAACTCAGCTCCTGCATGTGTCTCTCCAACAGCAATGGTAGAGTCAGAACTTCTCAAATGGACCTCATGGAGCGCAGAAAGTGCTCGTGGATGGACCACCATGTATGTCCATGTACTGAAGGAGTATTTTTGCAAGATGGCAGAGAAAGGTTGTTGACTACACAAGCTGAGTACCACGTTTGGCATGCTGGAGGGGAGAGATGTCATCCAGAGGGACCTGGACAGCCCAGAAAAGTGGGACTGTGCAAATCTTGTGAGATTCAATAAGGCCAAGTGCAAGGTCCTGAACCTGGGTGGGAGCAAGCAAGAGGCAAAGAACGGATTAAGAGCAGCCCTGAAGAGAAGGACATGGGATGCTGGTGGATGAGAAGCTCACCATGAGCCTGGAAAGTGACCAGCTTCTCATTTAGGAGGAAAAATGTCTTCTTCTAGATGCAAACAACTCCAGCAGGATGAACAATTCACATCTGTCAATGCATTTCCTTAAAATTTAAGTTTCCTGATTTGGGAGTCCCCACTGCACCATCCTCAGCGCACCAGAGACAGCACATCAGAGCCCATCACTCAGGTGAGGACAAGAGCACAGGGACCAGAGAAGAGCCAGCAGAGCTCCCCAGGGTCATTGAAATGAATCTGGAACCTGAACACGGTCGCACACAGCAACAAATGGCAGAGCTGGAGCTGCGTTTAAAAAGAAACAGCAGACAGTGAGCAATCCTCACTGGTCATAAATCACTGTGGGGTTTATTGTGGAGAAAGCAGTCGAAACAGAGCACAGTAACTGTGAGTAATGCACAGCCAGAGGAAACAATCCCACCAGCATCGCTCCATCTGACCGACTGCCTGTGCTCACCCAGCTCCGACCTGGAATAGCCCTCGGTGCCTTGGCATTGTCACAGAGGGGAGCAGCGGGGCAGAGGGCACAAGGAAGAAACGAGGGGCCCTACAGGGGCTCCAGAAAAGCTGGGGAGGGGCTCTTGGTCACAGAGCGCAGGGACAGGATGAGGGGGAATGGTTTGAAGCTGAAAGAGGGGAGATTGAGATGAGATCTTAGGGAGAAATACTTTGCTGCGAGGGTGTCCCAGGTTGCCCGTATTTAGCATGCCGTTACTAATTGTGTCACTGGAAGCAATGGAAATTTAGCATTGCAATTAGCCTTAGCATAAGGGAATATCAACTACATGGACTGGATTAACTCAGATTTATTACTGACGTCTATGTTTACACAGTCTTTCCCCAACATTTCTTGTAGTTTTGGCTCTACTTCACCCTGAAGAGGAAATGGCTTCAGGGGAGGTTTAGATGAGACATCAGGAAAACTTTCTTCACCAAAAGAGTTCTCAGGCACTGGCGGAGGTTACTCAGGGTGGTGGTGGAGTCACCATTCCAGGAGGTGTTTAGAAGAAGGGTAGATGAGGTACTCAGGGATATAGTTTAGTAGTGGACAGGTATGGTTAGACTTGATGAACTCAACTCAAAGGTCTTTTCCAACCAAACAATTTATGATTCTAAGTCGTGGCTGTTGCAGAACCTGTCCCCATGTTGGACCCTTCCTGGGAGGACCACCGATGCCCTTCCTTCAAGAAGTTGGGCAGATACGTAGGGGAGATGGGGTTTGTCCTTTGAATGTTTCTGCCCTCATGTTTGCTCCCCGCCCTGATGGCTCTCCTGCAGCCGGCGTACCCAGCCAGCACCCTCACCTTGTGGATATGAAGCTGAACCCAGCTGCTCAATGGCTTAATGGCTTCTTGAGCGATAAAGTGAAATCCTGTCTGGACATCCAAGCACACGAATCCTTCAGATTTTCAGAGAGAAGAAATTACTCTTCAGTCTGCTAGCTGAGACTTGATAAATCAGATTAACCTGTCCCAGCAATGATGGATTGGTCCAGTCCTCCCATTCTTATACAACAGTCCAGAGCAGGAATAAAATTTAGATGTCCCCAGACCCCTGCAATGAGGAGCCATCTGCCCGTGCTCTGGCCTAGGAAAGCCTGTTTTGTAGAGTGAATAAGACATGGCTTGAGAGCATCTCCTCCACCATCACAGCCACAGCTTGTAAGTCAATTGGTAGGGCAGTTTATGCAGTGCTCAAAGGCAGTTGTCGAGTACCTGGAGACTCTGGAGTTCACAGGTCTGTCCTCAGGGGCAGCTGTAGGACTTTTCATGGCCATAGAACTGCAGAATCATGGAATCATTGTGGTTGGAGAGACCTCTAAGCTCATCCAGCCCAACTGTCAGCCCAACCCCACCATGCTGATTGAACCATGTCCCAAAGTGCCACGGCCACACATTTTCTGAACCCCTCCAGGGACGGAGACTCCTCCACTGCCCTGGGCAGCCTCTGCCAGGGCTTCACCACTCTTTCAGTAAAGATATTTTTCCTAATATCCAATCTAACCCTCCCTTGGCACAACTTGAAGCCATTTCCTTTAGTCGCATCACTTGTTTCTTGGTAGCAGAGCCCAACACCCACCTCAACACAACCTCCTTTCCAGGAGCTGCAGAGAGTGATAAGGTCTCCTCTCAGAGTTATGAATTTCTCCCAGATTCTACTAAGAAGAGATACATTAGCAAAATCCATCTTAATGCGTTACAGCTCATCATGCGAGCCTTTACAGCTGACAGCACGCACGGCCGGCTGCAATGCTACAGCACTTAGAGCAGCATAGCCAGCTCTGACTACTGGAAAGTTTGTGGGCTTTATCTCTCCCAAAACACCTATATGGGCTTTTGACCAATAAAGCATCACCAGAACATGAAATTCAAACACTCAATGTGCTCACTTTTTGGAAGAAAAATGGATTGGTGTAAGTTACACCTTCTCCCAAACGCCAGTCTCCTCCTCTGTCCTTGTGGCTGCCCAGCGCTGTGGTTTCGGAAGTCCTACACCAGAGAAAGAACAGATTAACGTCTTTTTGCCTACCCGATAACGGTGCTTATACTAATTAAAATAATTCAGCAGATTTAATGTACACATCTCAGAGCTGGTTGCGTTTCTGATATTACAGGGCATTAATCATCAGAGAATGATTTTTAGAGAAGTTATCAGCGAGCAACTGGAGAACTGCAGTGATGTGAGTGTAGAATCACAGAATCATTAAGGTTGGAAAAGACCTCTAAGCTCATCCGGCCTAATCCCACTGTGCCTCCTGAACCATGCCCCCAAGTACCATGGCCACACGCTTTTTGAACCCCTCCAGGGATGGAGACTCCACCACTGCCCTGAGCAGCCTCTGCCAGGGCTTCACCACTCTGTCAGCGAAGAAATCTCACATAATCTCCAGTGTAAACCTCCCCTGGTGAACCTTGAGGCCATTTCCTCTCATCCTATCACTTGTTACTTGGGAGCATCTACATTAGTAAGACTCAACCATTTATCCAAAAGCCAAATTAGTATCATATCTCTTTTGAGAAGCAAATCTGCCTTTACCCTGAAATATTATACTCACCAGGTATCTGCAGAAAACTCCTGGACACTCTGCAATGCTGTTCCTGCAGGTTTTGGCAGTGAATTCAACAATGTGATGGTCCGGAGTCTCAGTCTGTGTTTGAACAAAGGTGGTTGCAGCTCTTCTGGCTTCTCCTGCTTAAAGTTGTCCCTCCTCTTGAGGATCCTCACTGAACTCCAGATATCCTACTGTAACAGATGGAACTTCTCTCTTTGTTCGTGCTCAGGTTGTGGATTGTATTCCTTCAGGGAGTCTGTCCAGGTCAAGGAGATATCAGAGGGAGGGATGAAGGAAGGATCCTGCCCTGGGAGCAGCTGAGTGCCGGGAGTGAGAGGGCTTAGTGTTTCAGGAGGACAAGAGGCACAGCAAGAAGCCGGGAGCCTGAGGCTCCAAGTGAGACCTAGCAACCGCTGACAGACCAAAGGAGCAGAGGATGAAGTGGCAGCAAAAACCCTCCTGGAGGCAGACTGAGCTGTGCAGAGTTCACTGCAAGAAGGAAAACCTTAGTGTTACATGAAGCCAAGCCCGGCAGCTGGTGACCATTCGCAAAGAAGATGAAGAGGCACAAATAACACTACTTCTGTTTCGTCTTCGCCCCTAGCTCCTTGCAGTTGTCTTTATTTATAAATTAAGATTTACAGGCTTTAGTCTAAACAGCCTTGGGTCTAAAAACTTCTTCTGGCTGCTTTTGGGTGCTCTCTATAAGAGAAGGTCCAAGCAGACTGACCACAGGGCTCTGTCAGATTCGAGACTTCATTGCATCTGCACAGATTATAATCTTTTGCCGGATGGGCTCAGAAATTCTTCGTGTTCCTAAGATCAAGGGCCTGGTGATCAAATTTCTCTCTCGTCGTCCTAGCAGAGGCTTCCTGGAGCAGTACTAGGAGGTCACAGCTTTAAACTACACACTCCAAGGAGCAGCCGGGAAAGACCTCATGCCAACGAAGAAATTGGAGCATGGAGAAGTCAGCACATGGGCCTCATGGAAAACAACCTCCTCCTTCAGCACGCTGCCTCTGGACAACTCAGCAAGAGTGGGAGACTGGAAACCACACGCAGACTGAAGACTTACTGCTACTTGCCGGGGGCATGGAAACAGGAATTTCACTGGCTGTAGTACAAATAGGCGATGAAATCTTCAACCTACTGAAATCCCTGGGGGCAAACCAGTGCCCGCCAGTGGAAAGCAGGAAGGCATTGCAGTGGGGATGAGCCCAGAGGATTGAAGCCGGCATCATCCCCAAACTGTCCCCAGGGAGAGGGTGGAGGAGCTCAGAGCTCAATGAAATGTGAATGCAGAGAGATTGAGTTGTTCAGCCTGGAGAAGAGAAGGCTGCGGGGAGACCTTAGAGCGGCTTCCAGTGCTGAAAGGGGCTCCAGGAAAGCTGGGGAGGGGCTCTTGATCAGGGAGTGCAGGAGGAGGGGGAACGGTTTTCAGCTGAAAGAGGGGAAATTGAGATGAGATCTTAGAAAGTAATGTTTTGCTGTGAGGGTGGGGAGGCCCTGGCCCAGGTTGCCCAGAGCAGTGGTGGCTGCCCCATCCCTGGAGGTGCCCAAGGCCAGGTTGGATGGGGCTTGGAGCCCCTGATCCAGTGGGAAGTGTCCCTGCCCACGGCAGAGGGTTGGAACTGGATGGGCTTTGGGGTCCATTCCAACCCAAACCATTCCATGATTCCATGATCAGATCTCCCTGCTCTAAGTTTAGGACTTTGCATTGGTGGAAACCACACAGATTTCCCCCTGTATATTATTCCATATATAAAGAAAATCATCATGGATTTCATCAGTGCATAGGAAACACAAGAGTTTAAGTTACTACCCCATGCTTTCTGAAAACAAAACGTTAGTTGTCATCATAACCTATGGTGTGGAAGCTTTCCCTGACTGCAGAAGGCATTAATCACAAAATGGCAGGAGGCGGGGAGAACAGTAAACCTGTGATAACCCCCCTGGCACCAGGATTCACATTGGGTCAGATTCAATATCAGCTCCAGCAAAATCAAAATATGTGATGAAGACACAGACGGTTGTAATTATTCAGTGAAACATTTTCTAGTCCCAAATTTCAGCCTCGTGGATAGAGTTTTCTATCACAATGCAAGTCAAGGTCCCTGATGAAAACTCCTCCAGCACATTCTTCGTGGTAGCTTTTGAAATGACCTCCAGATATTTGGTTCTGGGGAATTTCAAGAAATATTGAAAAGTGACGAATTGAAAAGCACCTGAAACTCCGTCAGAGTTCTCTTATATTTTACATTTAATTGAATTTTATCCTGCATTGTCCCAAAGTGTCACTGAGATATGATGTGTCTTTTATAGCTTCTGCGAAGTGTTATCTTCCTGGCACAACAGAAAGTGTAAAGAACTGCCAAGATGAGCTGTGTGGAGACACATTGTTGAAAGCGCGCTGTGTTTTCTGATCTACGCGCGTTTCTACAAGTGGGTGGGATTCCCACAGCCCATCCCAGCACTCACTCGACTGCCAGCCATGGAGGCTTAAAATGAGACAGAAACTCTGTTCAGCGTGAAGGCAATGTTCTCATCCTCCATGTGACCGGACTGAATATGAGGGTAATGTCCTGCTGGGCTTTGTGCTGCAGAGGGTCAGGATGACCAGGGAGGTAGGAGGCTGCTTTGCCATTCTGCACCCTTTTCCCTCTCTTGATTGTCCTGTGTGATGCTAATGGCTGCACACGAGAAGCCGAGCAAATGGATCCTTTACTATTGTGAAAAATATCTATTCTATTCTGTTCTGTTCTATTCTACATCTATTTCTATTTGGGGCTGTTATTCAAAAGCTGCATTGCTGATATTCTGCTGGGCTGTTAGTCCTTCTTCCAAAGCATAACGGGCAGCCACCAGGAAAAGAAATTCCTTTTCCTTTCCATGGACCCCTGTATGATTATCCACCCATCCCTTACACCCGGCGGTGTGTACACACCAGAGCCACCACAGTGCACATCCCAGCGAAGGGACAAAGGCTTGAATACCTGTCTGAGATCAGCCCAGAGCCACAACCTCTGAAGGAGACCCTAAGGAAGACCTATCTTCATTGCCTACATGCTTCCAACTTGCTCCACCTGAAGGTGCTCAGGTCTCAGCCAGGGGAGAAGCCACCTCTGCAGACCCTGGAGTCGGGCACTGGAGAGCCGCTTGAGGCTGGCAGCTGCGAGGATGGGCCACCGGGGGAAGGGAGGTCATGGTCTCTGCCTGTAAATCATCAAGATCAATTGGAAAACCTGGCTGTTGAGCTGTTGGTACCGGCGTACAATTCTCTCCTCAATGCTATGTGTGTTCAAAAATACTCTGCAGAGTCTTCCAGCAAAGCTAAAAACTTCTTCAGGTGCAATGCTATTCCTAAATGCAATGACCTGTGATCTACGATGCGTTGAGGGATGGTCTAGGAGTGCGCAGGTACAGTTGGACTTGATGATCTCAAAGGTCTTTTCCAACCAAGCGATTCCACGATCTATGGTGCAGGGGTACTGGATGACCTGTGCAGCCTTTGTCAACGGGAATTGTGCCTTGGAGGCAGAGGAATGAAATCACAGCCAATTCCCCTGCTGCAAAAATGTTGGTTCCAAAGTGGGTCTCTGAGCTCCATGAGTACAAAGCTGCAGTGGTTGTTCTGGGGAGCAGTGACAAGAGCTGGCAGGACCTGCTGCCAGGGAAGCAGAGGATGCAACGCTCCTCTGACACTGCTCATGGCAGCTCTGGTAACCCCAGGCACCAAGCGGGAGGTGGCAGATTAGAGGGGTGGAACTGGATGGGCTTTGAGGTCCCTTCCAACCCGAACCATTCCATAGTTCTCCTCTATACTTCCATGAAGAGCAGCATTAGTACCCAGATCAGTTTCTCTAAATAGACAAATAATAATAAACCAGAGTGCAGCATCTCCCTGAATATTCCTTTTGTCTTAAACAAAGCCTCTGTTCCCAGAGCCTGGCAGATATTTCCTTTTTTCCCTACTTGAAGCCACATCACAAAGGATTATCTGCCTGCTCTTGCACCCTAGAAACAAATTGTTTTCTTAATTTGTGGCTGCAGTTCCCTTCGTGTTCTTCTCTGACCAGATGATTCTCCGCAGCCCGTGGGAAGAGTGTTCCCAGATAGAAATCTATGCTTGTGCTTCCCTATGAAACTGGTGGATGGATGCTTTTCTGGTTGTCTGAGCTGGGGAAAGAGCTGCTTTCATCACCGAAAGGGCCTATTCAGCCTGGACCGAACACACAAGAGCATTTCCAGCTCAAGAATATTTTTAATTGGTTCCATTTCAAAAACGGGGCTGCACAGCTTTTGAAAAGGCCTTAATTCTTATTAATTTTCCCGATAGCAGACGTGGCCTTCTTTTGATGTGCAAATTTGAAACTCTTTTTTTTTCCCCACTCAGCGTCGATAGGGATCTTTGGGAAATGAATATTTCACCAGCACAGAGGGAAGGGAGGAATGGATAGGGAGGGACTGGCACCGTGTAAGTGTCAGGAGGAGAAGAAAGCAGCCAGGCAGAAGATGACTGATGGCTGCTTTAGAAATGAAAAGATGACAGCTTTCACCACTGTGAGTTTTCCACGTGTTGGGGGAGGAGGTGCATAGCTCCACGGCACCCGGAGGTCCTGCAGCCATCCACGTGCTGTGTTGGACACAGCCACCCGTGGTTAACCAGTTCCTGCCACGTCTGCCAACACCAGCAGCTCCCATACCTCTAATGTTCATCATCAACATGGTCCATCATCAAGGCGTCATGCCCAGAGGGATGGTCAAGGCTGAATGCTCACTGCTTTTAACTAGAGCTGTGTATCCACCCCTCACTGGCCAGAACGAGGTAGAAAATGTGCCATTTCACCTGCAGTTTCATTTTATCACTGTTTCAGTCACCACTTCTGGGTTACAGAAGTGTTTTTCCTGGTGAGGTCTCCTCTCATCTTGTCTCAGCAAAGCCCCTCCAGCACAGAGCAGAAGCTCTGCTGTTGTACACACCCCTTCTCTGGTTTTGCATACATTTAGAGACAGTGAAGCATCATCCACAAATGTAGGAGGAGTTTGTGTTAGGAAAGGAAAGAAAGGATGAACATGTCAGAAACATCACTGTAAAGTGTAATAGACTCATAGAATCATGGGATGGTTTGGGCTGGAAGGGATCTTAAAACATATCCGGTTCCAACCCCCCTGCCATGGCCAGGGACGGCTCCCGCTACATCGGATTGTTCAAAGCCTCATCCAACCTGGCCTTGAACACGGCAAAGAAAAAGCAACTGATATCTCCAGAATGATCTTCCAAACACTGACCAGCAATTTATGTCTCTTTCTTCTATTGGCTGAGTGGACTAACACGTTGTAGCAATAAACTAAAATAGCCATAAAGCACTCTATATGAGACCATGGTTATTTTTTCCCTGTATCTCATTGTAAATGTTTATTACCAGCCTGCATCTTTATCGACCCCATCAGCTCTGCAGTTCCTGCAGCTCACGTTCACTGCGTTCTCACCAGCATCCCAGTCTCAGGTTTTGTTCGCTGTGGGGTACAGCCCCTCACTTCACAGGTATAGATCATAGATTCATTGAGGTTGGAAAAGACCTTCAAGTACAACCACACAGCGCCTACTAAAACACATCCCAAAGTGCCATTGATACACTTTTTTTCAACCTTTCCATGGATGGAGACCCCTCCCTACTTCACCACTCTGTCAGTAAAACATTTTTCTCAGTATCCAATCTAATCCTCACCTCTTGCAACTTGAGGCTGTTTCCTCTCATCCCATTGCTTGTTCCTTGGGAGAAGAGCCCAGGACCCACCTCACCACAACCTCCTTTCCACGAGCTGCAGAGAGCGATGAGGTCTCCCCTCAGCCTCCTCTTCTCCAGTCTAACCAACGCCCTCAGCCGCTCCCAGAATCCCTGGGCTCCAGCCACTTCCTCGGCTCCGTTGCCACGTTCTCTCTGAAAATATAACATCCATTTAGCAGTATGAAAATACATGTTCACTGCAGCCCCTATTGTCAAGTAATTCAGCTCATCCTGCACAAACTGACTTGTCCCCATGCGCCAATTTGTGTCACCTGCAAAATTCATGCGATGATTTAACGTATGCTTGATTCTGGCTCATTGACAAGGATTAAGACTTTCAGAGTACCCTCCCAGGAACTCGTACCAACTTTGCAGAAGTTTATGACCTTTTGGGGACATTATATCCCCAGCAAATGATTTCAGTGAGGGGACTCAAAGATCTCCAAGGACTATATGTCAAGTCAAGCAGAAAAAAAAAGCAATATGCAATTTAGGAAAGGCATAGCCAACTTGACTAGGAAAATTACTTCTGTCAGCTCTGCCCAGTATGAATGAGGGACCCAAATGGTAAAGAAGCCATCCTCAGTGTAACTCGGTCCTCGCAGAAAGATGTCGAAAGAATGCCACTTAAAATTTATACCATATAGTAAAATGATAAATCGAGAGCAAGGCAATGGAGCTCACATGGAGGATTCAATCTTGACCGTAATATGGAACTTCTGTAAAAAATAAAGGAGACGATAATAAATGTGAAATAGAAAGAACTAATTTTTTGGTTCAGAAGTTTTACTTGGGAACAAAACGCAGATGCCCAGCCTGTCTCAAAAGAAACTTCTCTTAATCCCACTCTGGAGTCAGCCTACTCCACTGCGTGGCTGTATGGGCACATCCATGGCTCTGCGTTGTGTTGCACGTAGGGGAAGGAGATCCTGCAAGCGCAGGCAAGTGATGGGCATGTCCCATTCATTTTCCCTATAACTGCACAACCTGGATGTGAGACAGGACTGAAATCCTGCAACGGCTTCAGCAGATGTTGAGGCAGCAGCACAGGCACAACTATGGAGGTGATCTCAATGCCCTAAGGGGCTGGTGAGCTTCTGGGAGATAAGTCTGTGCACAAGCTTTTGGGCTGCTGCAGGCACACCCATTGCCCGTAACCAACCCAGCAGAGATGTCTGGCTGACCACTGGGCTCAGAAAGAGAAGCAACAGGCAGGGGGTAAATAAAGGGCAGTGAGGAAAGGTTACAGGAGGAAAGACCAGTGTTCAGGAGAGTCTTGCTCTTCCCATGCTACTTGGAAGGGTCTTTCCGCTCCACCTTCCTCTCCTGGGTTCAGGGACAGCTGAGATCTGGCTACACACCCACAGAGAGAAAAGGGAAGAATATTTCTACCAACCTGGGACCAAAGGGACTTGGGACCTACTGCACATCCAAGTCCTTTGAAGAAGCCACCGGTACTGCAAAGAGATGCTTGGAGGTTTGCAAAGCATAAACGTATGTGTTTTCATAAAGGTCAAGGACATAAATTGTCTGAAGGTTAAAAATACACATCAACATTTTTAAGAAGAACTAGAATTTTTGAAATCATAGAATCCTGGAATGGTTTGGGCTGGAAGAGACCTTAAAACCCATCCAGTTCCAACTCCTTGCCTGAAAGAGGGGAGATTGAGATGAGATCTTAGGCAGAAATGTTTTGCTGTGCGGGTGGGGAGGCCCTGGCCCAGGTTGCCCAGAGCAGTGGTGGCTGCCCCATCCCTGGAGGGGTTCCAGGCCAGGTTGGATGGGGCTTGGAGCCCCTGATCCAGTGGGAGGTGTCCCTGCCCAGGTTAGCAGGTTGGAAGTGGATGGGCTTTAAGGTCCCATCCAGCCTATACCACTCTCTGGTGCATTCTACGATGCATCAGCGCAGCCCTGAGAGATGGAGCTTGAGGGGCCGTGGGACCACACAGGGCGTATAAAACTCAACCACCCTTTTTATTTCCTCAATGTGGAGAAGATGCTTCTGTGTTCTTGATTCTTGTGCGCATCTCCAGGGAATTCTCCCGGAAAAAAAATAAAAATGAGGATTCATTTAGAGAAGAAAACACCGAGTAAAAACAAACATGCAGTGCTTCGATTCGACTTGAAAGTGATCCCGCAGGGTGGATGGGTTGATGCTCTTGTAAAGTGAGAGTGGAGTTTGACATCTGCTTGACTAATGTTAGCGCTGGGCAACTGCTGCGCCTTAGCGGGGGTGTCACAGCTCACATGCTTCACCCATCCCAGCAGCCAGGTTTAACGAAGATATTTTTGGTAACGCAGATGCAGATTCCATCTCTTAAATCTTTAAGGCTTATCAAAGGGAGTTTTTTTTCCATTTTCAGCCCCATATACTCTAAAGCACCGAGATCGTCTTATGTATAATAAACACAAAAATGCTTCTCTTTCCAGCTTTGCTGCTAAAGCCAAGATGATTATAAAGCTAAATCCTCGGCATATGGCATGGGAACTGTTCTTGCAAACTTCTCACTGTGTTCTTGCACTGAAGGGTGAGTTAACCCTTGGTAGGCAGACAGTGATGTCCCCTTACAGCATCCTGTGCTGGATCAGGGACTGCAGGGATAGGACGAGGGGGAACAGTTTTCAGCTTAAGAGAGGAGGCTGAGATGAGATCTTACAAAGAAATGTTTTGCTGTGGGGGTAGGGAGGCCCTGGCCCAGGTTGCCCAGAGCAGTGGTGGCTGCCCCATCCCTGGAGGGGTTCCAGGCCAGGTTGGATGGGGCTTGGAGCCCCTGACCCAGTGGGAGGTGTTTCTGCCCATGGCAGAGGGTGGAACTGGATGGGTTCTAAGGTCCCTTTCAGCCCAAACCATTTTATGAGTCTATGATAATCCCAGCACCTGCATTACCCCAAATTTTTGCTCCTGCCTCTCTGAAATCTGGTGCACAAACACTGCCTACCAGGCTGCTGGGCTGATAGTCAGCTCAGGATACTGCTGGTATTTTACAAATCCCAGGAAGATACGAGTAAAGCAGGGCTGTCTAAAGAGAAGATGAGTCCAGAGAAAGCCAGAGGCACCATCCCGTAGAACAGCATGCAACTACAGGGAGATAAAGTCATCCAAGATCAAGTCAGGTGTGCCAGTCGCTATCCCAAAACACTTTGCAAATGGTCCTTACTGAGGCCACATTCCAAAATCAGAGCTTCCCAAAGAAAGTGTGGCTCAGTTGCTTCCTTCACAGACAGGAATGTACACCAGGAGAAACTCAACCACCACAAACAGGGAGCAGAGACGCAATCAGCCGGTGTCCGGATGGGTCACCAGCTCTGCAGGTAGGAAAACCCTGGGATGCTACGGTGCTGAAAACACCTGGAAGGGGTCAAAAAGAGCTGCAAATTAAGGATGTGCTTACCATGAAGTGCAGCTGCAGGAAGGACCCAGCCAGGCTCAGCTTTGGTTCACTGAGGCGTCTTTCCATCAGGTGGGATAACAGCCCCACTGTGTGGCTCCGGCGAGATCGAGTGCATCTCACGCAGCACAGGAGCGCTGGCAGGAGGCTGAGCTTCAGCAGAGAGCAAAGGACAAATCCAAAGCATTGTTCAGGGCAAAGCCCAAAACATCGAAAAGGCAAGGCAGATAGAGCATAAACCCTGAGCAGTTTGCGGTTTTCTTTTGGTTGTGTTCAAATACACATTTTTTTTCTCTACCATTTACCATTTTCTGCAAAGTTTTTGCATTTCTCAAAAATATTGTTTTCCAATTAAGGGGAAAATTCCTATTTTTTTTTTTTTAACATCATCTCTCACCCACCATTTGGATGTGAGATGCCAGTGCAAGTATTTATATTGTCAGGAAGAGACAGAGCTCCACAGAGCCTTCAAAAATAGTTAATGTGCCTTCCCACTTCAACTTGCAAAGACAGGAGAAGTGATGCTGATCTCTAAAGTAAGCTTTGATGGCACCGCGCTCTGCAGAGGGACAGCTCTAACAGCCAAGGAAGGATGTTGAGACACCGTAGGGCAACCATTCACAGCTTGAACATGCAGTTCCCTGAGGTCTTCTGGTTCACAGGCTACTCTCACACACAAGGAAAGAGCAGGAGGATAAGGCTGCACTTCAACAAAAGGACGCAAAGCTGGTGAAGAAGCTGGAGAACAAGACTTATGAGGAGCATCTGAGGGGACAGGGGCTGCTTAGCCTGGAGAAAAGGAAGTTTAGTGGAGAACTTACTGTCTACAAATACCTGAAAGGAGGTTTTAGTGAGGTGGGAGCTGATCTCTCCTCCCAAGGACAAGAGGAAATGGCCTCCAGCTGCACCAGGGGAGGTTTAGACTGGATATTAGGAAAAATGTCTTCACCAAAAGGGTTCTCACGCACTTGCAGAGGCTGCACAGGGCGGTGGTAGAGTCTCCATCCTTGGAGGTGTTTAAAAGATGGGCAGACGACGTGCTCAGGGGTCTGGTTTGGTAGTGGACAGGTGCAGCTGGATTCAGTGATCTCAAAGGAGTTTCAGAAGCAGGAGGCTGCTTGGATATTAAAAAAAAAAAAGAAAGCTTTTGCCTTCATTCTTTTGGGATCCTTTAGCGCTCTGTCCACTGTGCAATCTCATCACTGTTTAAATCCGTGGTTCGGCCATGGCTTCTGTACATAGTTTTGGTTGACTTCTCTCAGACATATAGAGGAGGACAAGAGGATGATCAAAGCTCTGGAATGGCTTTTACATGAGGAAAGCTCTTCAGCTGAGAAAAAAAGAGTGCATAACGGAAAGAAGTCAACAAAACTATAAGAGCCTTGAGAGGATGCGTACAGCTTGGCTTTTCATTTCTCTTCCTACAGAAGGACAAGGTGCATCTAATTAAACTAGAGGGAATCAAGCTCAAAGCAAACGAAAAAGCCTTATTGTTCATGCAACAAGTAACAGATTCCGTGACCTCCTGGCCAAGGAAAATTGCAAGTTCTAAAACCTTGCACAAGCTCAAGGGAAAAGTGGAATATGAATTAGGGGAGAGATTCACCAGGAGATACTAAATACCCTAAAAGCGTGTGGCCATGGCACTTGGGGACATGGTTTAGCAGACACAGTGGGGTTGGGCTGACTGTTGGACTGGATGAGCTCAGAGATCTTTTCCAACAACAATTGGATGATTTTTTTGATTCTATGATCTGTACTTAAGGCAGGATAGTTATGCATGATCTGCAACGGAAAAGAATGGAAAAAACAACACAATTTGCTGCACTGAGTTACAGAAGATATAAAGCAAGAGCTGACTGCAGAAGACTTCAGGAGGAGCTCGTAATACTGAGAGTAGATGACAAAATGGCAGATGAAATTCAATATAGATAAATGTAAAGTGATGCACATGGGAAAAACAAATCCTAACTTCAGATACACCATAATGGGCTCTGAAGAATTACCAGTCGGGGTTGAGAGCTGGAGTTGTAATGTAGAGTTCTGGGAACATGTCAGTGCAGCAGCCTGCAGCGGTCAAAAAAGTCACAAAATTGGATATTTGGAACAGAGAACAAAACAGAAACCATCCCCGTAACACCCAAAGGTTCACCAGCAAGGAGAAAATTGCAGCCTTCACTGTCTCCATCCCAAATCTTCCCCCTTCCAATTTAAAGCCATTACCCCATGTCCGATCACTCCATGCTCTTGTAAAAAGCCCCTCCCCAGCTTTCCTGGAGCCCCTTTGAGTACTGGAAGCTGCTCTAAGGTCTCCCCTAAGCCTTCTCCAGGCTGAACAACCCCAACTGTCTCAGCCTGTCCTCAGAGCAGAGGTGCGTCAGCCCTCTGATCATCTTGATGGGCTGCTCTGGTGCCATTCTAACAGTTTCATATCCTTCTTATATTCAGGATTCCAGAACTGCACACAGGACTCCAGGTGGGGTCTCAGGAGAGTGAAGTGGGGGGCAGAATCCCCTCCCTTGCCCTGCTGGCCATACTTCCTTTGATGCATCCCAGGATACAGTTGGCCTTCTATGATTTCCTAGTCTTTAACATGATGCACCTCTAGAAGGACTTTCTTTCTTGTTTCATGGTGACTTTGGGATCCTTTAAGCTTTCTTATAGCTCCTTTGATTAGAGAATTTTTCAGGAATCTTCAGGAAATCCAAGCATAAGCTGTCAACCAGATCTCAGGGCCACTTGATCCCCTGCCCTTGCTGACTCCTTCAGAACCTCCCAGGGGTTCCCAGGGTTTCCATTCATGCAAGCCTGGCTGAATTTTCCCATAAATCACATCTCACTTGTACGCTC
The DNA here is from genome assembly GCF_017976375.1 of Cuculus canorus. Taxonomy (NCBI): domain Eukaryota; kingdom Metazoa; phylum Chordata; class Aves; order Cuculiformes; family Cuculidae; genus Cuculus; species Cuculus canorus. The sequence goes on from NC_071417.1 coordinate 11,809,842, forward strand.
CCTAATTCCCCTTCATACTACAGTTTTGCCTCACCTGGACATCAGTTCTAATAACCTGCTCTTCCTGGCTCTGCTCAGAAGCATTTTTTAAAACCAAGGTCTCTCTGCTTTCTTTCCCTCTTACAGTGAGAAAAAAATTAAGTGAGAGGTTTCACAGTAGACTTAATACAGTTAAGGGTTTAGCTATTTCATCCTTGAATTCCTTTAGAGCTCCTGACTGAATACATCCGGTCCTACCCAACTGTTACCATTTATTTTGTCGAGTTGTTTTATGACTTCATTTACTGACAAATCACTTTGAGGCACATTTTCTGACTTATCCCCCATAAAAAAAGGGTTCCAGGATGGGGACTCCTTAAGATGCTCTGTATGGACAGAAAACATTTGCTGGACTGTTCTGCCACGGGATTATGAACCTTCTAAGGGAAAGAAAGACTGGTTCGTGGCTTCATGGCTTCGTGGCTTCGTGGCCGTGGCTTCATGTTGAACACTACAGCGTGTTGTCCCAGAAGGAAGAGGAGCATCTTCCTTGCTAACCTGCAGCCCGATGCGGTCGTTTGAAGCAAAGCTCACCTGCACTTAAATTTGCCACCTTGGCTGATAGGTTGGATGCTGCTCTATACCCCGTCACTGTCGCGGCAGTGGGATCCTCTGAGTAAATAGGACCTGCTGCCTTTTTTTAAAGCATTTGTTGTTTTCTGAGCACTCTTAGAGACCAACAGTGCTGAGCGTGGGCTTTAGCGTTGTGCAGAGCAAATTTGCCATCTAGTGGGTGTGAGCATCCCTGCAGAGGCAGCTCGGGTTTATGTGCTAATGTGGGATTTATCTCTAATGGGTATCATCTACAAGGGAGAGCTTCCACTTAACTCAGCCTTTGGGGTGAGAAGAGAACCTTCCCACAATGACTGATGCAACTGCTCTCCATCTGCTAATTGCAAAGATGCCCAGTTTTAACTCCAAGCTTGCTTTTAGCCCACTAATATCATAGCCCACTGCTCTTGATCGGAGATCGGAGGGATAGGATGAGAGAAATAGTTTTGAGCTGAAAGAGGGAAGACTGAGATGAGATCTTGAGGAGAAATGTTTTGCTGTGAGGGTGGGGAGGCCCTGGCCCAGGTTGCCCAGAGCAGTGGTGGCTGCCCCATCCCTGGAGGGGTTCCAGGCCAGGTTGGATGGGGCTTGGAGCCCCTGATCCAGTGGGAGATGTCCCTGCCACAGAATCACTGAGATTGTTAAAGGCCTCTAAACTCATCCAGTTTAGCCTCTGCCAGGGCTTCACCACTCTATCAGTGAAGGAGTTTTTCCCAGTATCCAATCTGAACCTCCCCTGGTGCAACTTGAGGCTATTTCCTCCCATCCCATCACCTGTTCCTTGGGAGAAGAGCCCAGCACCCACCTCACCACAACCTCCTTTCCAGGAGCTGCAGAGAGCGATGAGGTCTCCCCTCAGCCTCCTCTTCTCCAGACTAAACAGCCCCGGGTCCCTCAGTCACTCCTCATCAGACTTGTGCTCCAGAGCCTTCCCAGCCTCAATGCCCTCCTTTGGATTTACAATTTCATGTAATTGTTTTCACAACAGATCAGCTTCCATGTATGTATTTTTTCCCCTCCTTTCCACAGTTTTTCTACTTACTCTCTATTTCTTTTCTTCTCTTCCTTCTTACTTTCTCATGAAACATGGTGGATTTTTTTCCCCCAGATTTTCACCTTTTCTTTCTTCACTTTTCCTTTGCGGCAAATCAAAGTGACTTTTTTTCCCCTATTTCTTCCCACTGGGGTCCTTCCCCTGCCCTGCTGCTCCCTGCACATCAAATTCCTCAAGCACAGCAGGACAGTAACCGCCTTTATCTCATTTCTTATCATTTTTCCCTGATGGGCAAAATGGTGGAAAACCCTGTTTCTCAGTTTTCTCATTTCTTTCCCATCATTTCTCATCTCTTTTTTTCATGTGAACGCTCTGATGGAACAACACGGCAGTGGCTTCCTCTCATTTTTCTTCTCTTTTTCTCTTTAATTTTCTGTCCGGTTTCTCACATCACCCCAGAGGTGATGGGTTTTCTTCGCTCCCCCTTGGGTGGGTGGTTTTTCTTTTCTTTTTTTTCCCCTCCTATTCTCTTTTCGCAAGAGATGAAACTGCAGCGTTCCCGATGGGGAAAAGCCATAAACAGCCTCACACCCTTCACGCAAGTCTGCAGGCAGGAGAAAACGTGTCCAGCATGGAGTGTCCTCTTGTCCAGAAGCTTGTTTTCAAACCCCTGTGAGCTAAAAGCCATCAGAGGCACAAGAGAAGGCAAAATGTGCTCTAGGCTGGCATGGAGATCTTCTTCAAGCATTCTAGAGAGTTTCTTGGTGGGACACCTGTCATAGAATCATAGAATCATAGAGGTTGGAAAAGCCTTCTAAGCCCATCCAGTCCAACCATCAGCCCAACCCCACCGTGCCGACTCAACCGTGTCCCCAACTGCCACATCCGCACGATTTTTGAAGCCCTCCAGGAATGGAGACTCCACCACCGCCCTGGGCAAACGAGATGTCTACGGGGTTGCGAACAGACTAGGAAAGGGCAGGGCTTGGAAATTAATATATATATATAAAAGAACATTCACTGCTGTATGGCCACGGTTCTGCAAGAACTCGGGTACGTAAGCAACATGAGCCGAAAAGCTCTTGTTGGTTGGTGTTCTCCAACCCCAGCAGGATTTAATTGCCATAAATCAAACGCGTTCAGTTAATTACCGTCATTTCCTCAGGGATGGTGGAAGTTATTAGGAAAACACCGTTGATTAATCCCCGTTACCTGGAAATGACAGGAAATCTCTGTTAAAACCCACCGATGCCTCTGCTCAGCCCCTGGTACCCACTACGCACTAGGATGAGGGAGTATGACCCTAAGAAAAAAATATCTTCACCGAAACTCGTTAGAAAGCTGAGAAATTGCCTCTACAATGTAAGCATGGCTCATCATCGCTCTCATTGCTCAAAATTGCCAGGAATAAGGAGAGTGCCTTATCCAGGGTAAAAGCAGATATCTTGGATCCCTATAGAGATGATGGCATTTATCACCATAAATTATATGTATTTCCACCGCATGCAGCTGTCTCGGAGTAATTGGCCCTTCTCGCTGGTCCCTCCAGCACATCCCGCCTTCGTGGCAGCCAACCAGCAAAGAATGAAACTGGTTTCCAGTTACAACGTCCTGTCTTCACGACATCTAACCAGCATACAACAAAACTGGTTCCCAGTCACCGCCGTGTCCTTACAAACGCCGGGAAGCGGATGTATGAAGTTGGCTGGAATTCCTAGGGATGCTGGGAATTAATTAGCTGATGACAAATCTGCTCCTGATCAACCATCATGAGCTCCCATTTCCCTGGGAAAGGGAGGAATTACTCACCGCAGGCACAAACCACCTCCAATTAGCTGATGTCATCCACAGAGAATGGGAACGAAGCAGCTTGAGATAAAAAAGCTGCGATTGACTGCCGGTGCCTCAGCCAGAAATAATAACGGGAGGTGTTTGGTACCAGTACAAAATGCATCTAATAGGTCTAATTACCTACAAATTAAGAGAGCTCATCAGCATAAGACAAGCTTAGCCCCACTCAACAATACCAACCATTCCATGCAAACAATCAAATCGTGCTTTATCAACAAAATATGTACCTGATGAAGCAGTGCTCTTCAGGAGTGGTGGGAACTGAAGATGGCAGCCAGAGGGATGTACGGACACTCGGGGAAGAGTGGCTGGAAAGCTGCCTGGCAGAAAAAGACCTGGGGGTGCTGATCGACTGCGGCTGAACGTGAGCCAGCAGTCTTGTCTTTTCTTACAGGAACGATATTGAGCTGCTAGAGCGTGTCTGGAGAAGGGGAGTGGAGAACAAGTCGTATGAGGAGCGGCGGAGGGCCATGGGGCAGTATATCTTGGAGAACAGGAGACTGAGGGGAGACCTCATGGCTCTCTGCAGCTCCCGGAAAGGAGGTTGTGGTGAGGTGAGTGCTGGGCTCTTCTCCCGAGGAACAAGGGATGGGATGAGAGGAAATGGCCTCAAGTTGCCCGACAATGTTGCAGAAGCGTTTGGGCAATGCCTTCAACCCCACGGTGTGAACGTTGGGGTTGTCCTGTGCAGGGACAGGAGCTGCACTCGATCCTTGTGGGTCCCTTCCAACTCAGGACACTCTATGACAACAAGTGAAGAGTTATAGCTCATCGTGACCACCCCGAACGCCCCAGATACAGCGAGACATAGCAAAAAAAAATGCTGCTGATTAATTAGCATCCTACAGAAATTATTGGAATTAGACGGCAAACACTCCCTTAGTTCAGCACTACCGCACACTGTGGTACTGTATGACCCTAATAACTAACCAGGAGGAAAAAAAAAAAAGTCTTTTACGGGCTGACAGTGTCTCAGAATAGTAGGAATTAATCAGCAGATGGTGAATGTGCTTCCACAAAATCACCATGCTCCACACTCCCTATTGATTGCCTGGAGCTGGTCAGGATAATGAAAGGGATAGAGCTGATTAACTGGTATTGCCCAGGAAGAGTGGGAATTAGTTAATTAACATAAGATAGGTAGGGTTTTGTTTAGTCAATGCTGACGGGGAGCTGTGGGTATTTCTCATCATAAGCAGAAATTGTCTGCTTACCTGGCACTTCCCGGGAAAGTGCTACAATCAAATGTGACTAAAATTAACCGCCACCCCTGAAAACAGCACGAGCACTGGACCGTATCAGCATAAAGTAAATATATCTTCAATTAGCAACTACCTGTAATTCATATAAATTATAGGAGTCCTTACCACAGCCCCAAATGGCTCTGATTAACCAGCACGGCTTAAGAATCAGGATAATTAATGAGCAGGAGGCAAATATATGCAATATACACAATTAAGTACCCTTATCCTCCATTCCGAGGGACGGCTGGTGATCCTGCTGAGCCCTTTATCTCAGTCCAGGTGCTCAGGAGGTGACTGCAGACCAGCCAATCCCCTTCCTTCCAGCCTCCTGGATGCTCTGCATGGATGCTCTGCTCCTTTGAGACTAAAGCTTCTGCTGAAGGATGCTGGAGGAGACCGAGCTGCACTAATGTCTGTGACAGCAGCTTTGTGAGCCCCCATCTTTGGGCAGGTCAGCCTCTCCCATTGCCGGCTCTCCAGCCTTCAAAGTTCAGCCTTGCAAATGGTTCTGCCCACCCTCCTCAGTGCCTCGTACCCCTTCTCTCATCTCAGCCCAGTTCTGACCCAGGTCCACCACCTCCAGTGGTGCTGGTCCAGCCCTGGGCTCAGCTGAGGAGGACTTCAGCCCTTTTGCTGCCTCAGTTAAGCCATTCATACCAGCATTCCGTTCCTATTCCTACCTCTGGCTTTACAATCTATGTTTCTAGCTTGCAGTAAATCCTTTTCGTATCCCCCTGGGCTCTCCGTGCTGTTCGTAGCACACGCTTTGCCCTGTAACCTTAACATATCCACTCAGCCATGGTACTGTTTCTGGTTTTCAGGCATCCTTTGCGCGGCACAAGCGCCTCCCAACCCACCCCATCACCCTATATTCCTACCAGGAGTACTTAAACGTCTTTGGCTGCTATTTTTGTATCTCTTTTGAACATCGTGTTCAGGTATAAATCAGCGTTTCTTTCCAAATCGCATATCAGACATCACCGTTTCCAAGAGCTTCGGCACTTTCTAGGATGCTGTGGCTCACTCCCAGTCCCGAAAAGACTTTGGAATGGGGATGGAGGGCATATTTTCAGCATATTTCATCATCATCCAAGAGCTTCGGCACTTTCTAGGATGCTGTGGCTCACTCCCAGTCCCGAAAAGACTTTGGAATGGGGATGGAGGGCATATTTTCAGCGGCGGCACCAATGCAGACAGGCAGAAGGATCCCACATTGTCCTTCTTTCTTCTGTTCCTTTGTTTTCTCCCTTTGGATGGCAGCAAAGGTGCAGTTTCCAGGTGACAATAACCAAAGTTCCACAGGCAACTGCTGATTTAGAGACCGGAATTTATGGGGTAACGCCTTTAGCAGCATAACCTTGGCTGCCAAGGGAAACAGAGTCCAGCACAGTCTCGCAGAAAAAACACTCTAAAACCATAAAAAAATACCCCAAGAATGAAAATCTTTCATGTAATCCCTCCCTTACATGCACAGCCACCCACCTGCCGGCTCCCACACACCAGCGGCACAGCAAGCACTTGCAAAGTAATGATAACATTGAAAGATACTTAATGGGTTTTGTCTGTAGAAACAGAGGATTTTCTCTTTGCTGCTGCCTCTGTTTATTAAAGGGGAAAAGGCTGCGAGACAGAGCTTCGATTTACAGCCCTTGCAAAGGCCACTTTATTATAGATTTTAAAATCGCCGGGCAAATTATAAACATACATGGGCTATATTAGAGGAACATTTTATACCCCTGTAAGGCACTTCCCAGGCAATCTAAATGACAGGGAATGGGAAAGAAGACAAACAGAACTACCAGAAGTATGTGCATCCTTGCGGAGCAGGAGCTCTGCAGCAAGCATCCCTGCATCCCTGCGATGTGTGCCCCGGGGGGATTAACGGGGGAGCCCAGAGCATCCTTGGACCACTGGAAAGGTGAAAGAAGAGCCGGAGCCCGGTTAATAGAAGCAATGTAGTCGAGCAGAAAGTTCATACATGTAAATACAGCTCTAGGATTGCTGCTGCCTGCTCAGGATCCGTAGCAGTAAGCTCAAAAGACGGAGTGTGCTGCCACAAGCTGGTTAACCTGAGCTGAACCAGTCCTGAAGCAGCAGGGCTTATGGTTTCTAACGGCACCGGTTGAAATGCCATGCCCTGTCCCTCCTGAGATCCCCCATAGAAGACCACACAGGCTTTTCTGCACAGATCTCTCTCTCTGTTCCCCCACGTCTGTGTCTTCAGAATTTTTCCTTCTCATGATCTTGTGCTTTTCACACCCAAATCCATTCACTACATCTCGCTGTAATGTTTCACTCTACATTTCAACCAAGATCTTGGTTTCTGCAACGCGTGCCACATCTCTACGTTAACAACCCATCACACGCTCCCCTTTTTGCCTTTAATTACAAAACAGCCTCATTACATCACGCTACGCCCAATCTCACTAAGTTTCCATTTTCAGTCTCATTACATCTGCATTACACATATGTCAATTTACATCTCAGCCGCAACACTCACACAGTGAAGGAGACGAGCACAGCCTTTTCTTGCTCTACCCTCCTAGAATGAGCACATCTCATCCCCATTAGTGTATTTAGACCCAAAAGCCAAGGAAAGGAGCCTCAGGGTTACTGTCAAGGTGGAGACCAGGCTGGAGCACATCATCTCTGCTCTTAGCAGTTCCTCCCAGCTCAGGATTTGCTCCTTGAAATCATAGAATCCTAGAACAGTTTGGGTTGGAAGGGACCTCAAAGATAATCCAGTTCCATGCCCTGCCATGGGCATGGACACTTCCCACTGGATCAGGGGCTCCAAGCCCCATCCAACCTGGCCTGGAACCCCTCCAGGGATGGGGCAGCCACCACTGCTCTGGGCAACCTGGGCCAGGATCTCCCCATCCTCAAATGATTCCACGATCGGTCCACGGGACAACCCTCAGCACACCTATATCTATAGTGATAAGTTACTCTCCTGCAGACTGAACAGCTCTGGTAACAAACGAGGGGGCTTTGACCTGCGATGTAGGAATAAAGGGAATTACTGAGCGTTTTAAAGGGATTCATCATTTCCCTGTGCATCGGTAGGTGTCAGCTCTGACATATGTTATTTTCTTCCTTTGGTAAATGATCTCTTTCCTGCAAGTAAACTCCACATTGCTGGAGAGCAACACTGTTATTTCCTGGTGATGCTGGAGACAAACACAGACCAAAGCCGCGTCCCCGGCAGGAGCGCCGTGACTTTTACCTGTAGAGTAAGATGTCCACTCTGACTTGAGCCGCAGCACCTACAGCTCATTCTGTCCACACAGCTGCAGTCTGGGGGGCAGGAACACTCCAGCCTGCTTGTCATTAGCAAAATCTTAATCAACAGCAAAGCTGGCAGCAGCCTGCAGGGCTTGGCCGAGGCTCAGCACCTTTTAGATGAGTCAGGAAAGCACTAATGCACAGCGCTATTCCCTAAAATTTTGGACACTCCCTCTTTACCGTTTAGTTTTAAAGCCCTTTTTTTTGCAATTCAGCCGGAGAGCAATCGAATCCATCGCACAGGAGCTGAACGCAGCACTGGGACACCTGTCACCCCCTGGATCCACGAGGAACGCACATCTGGGCTTCACGATGAGGGTGGGGAGGCTCTGGCCCAGGTTGCCCAGGGAAGCTGTGACTGTTCCATCCCTGGAGGGGTTCCAGGCCAGGTTGGATGGGGTTTGGAGCCCATGATCCAGTGGGAGGTGTCCCTTCCCACAGCAGGGTTGGAACTGGATGACCTTTAAGGTCCCTTCCAACCCAACTATTCTATGATTCTTTCGACATGCACACTTGAAAGAAGGCGGCTCTGGCAAAAATCACAAGAAAAATTTATTCTGGCTTCGACTAAAATAAACAGACCAAAATACTCAGGTGCTCAGCCGAGATACAGCGTGCAACTTCCCAAAGTTGCAGAAAAACAGCTTTCAATCCGTTCAGATCCCAATTCGATCCCTAAACACAGCCAAGGTCGCTCGGATTCGATCTGACACACCCCAATACCCATCAAAACCAGTAAGGTAAAAGATATAGAGATATTGAGAGAAAGGGAGAAAGGGGAAAGGAAGAGTCACCGCATCCTTGGGCAGCAGCAGCTCCTCGGGAATCGCGGTCGCTGTTTCTTCTAGGCTGCGCCGTCCAGGCTGGTCCCATTGAAGCAATCACACCCGCTGCTGCTCCCCCTCCGCTATTCATTGCCGGAGAACAAGGGGCAGTGACAACGGCCAGGACAGACGGACAGCAGGACAGCCGGCAGGACAGGCGGTGCTGTGTGCGTCCATCGCCTGGAACCGCACAGCGGGCAGCCAGACTCAGCCTGCCTGGGGCTTCCCTGTGGCCTCTACAGCCACAGACTGGAGCCTCCTCCACCTCCCCTGGGCCATTGCCTCTTGGCCCTCTCCTTCCCACCATCCCCAGAGAAATGCCGTCCCTGAGCACTTTCTGGTGGGTCACCTCTCCTGTTCCATCTTCCCTTGGCAAGCACCTTCTACCTTAGACAACATCCACCGGGACATCTCCTCCCTGGCCTATATTCCCTGGGCAACCCCACGTCCTGGTCCTCCTCCTACTTTGAGCTATCTCCCCCGCAGAACCTCCTTACCTGAGCACCAACCTCTGGCCACCCCTCATGTCTCTTCTCTCCTGGACTCTCTCCCCTGTGCAACCTTCCCTTGGACATCTACATTCGACAACCCCTGCTGGGCTATCCCTTTCCCCCCTCCCCCGGGCCTCCTCTCCATGACCCACCTTCCCTGGACCACCTCCTCCCCTGGGTAGCCCCCTCTCCATGTCCCTCCTTCCCTGAACAACCTCTTCCCTGGATCTCCTTGTCCTCTAGGACACCTCATACTGTCCTCCTCCTTTGGGCAACCACCTCCCTCTCTGGGCAACCTCCTCCTTGGGCAACCTTCCCTGAGCCAACCCCTCCTCCTCTGGGCAACCTCTTCCTTCTCTGGACAACCTCCTCCTTGGACAACCTCCTCCTTGGACAACCTCCTCCTTGGACAACCCCTCCACCTCTGGGCAACTTCCTCCCTTGGACAACCTTCCCTAGGCCACCTCCTCCTCCTCCGGGCCACCTCATGCCCCCAGACCCCAGTGCTCACCCACCTCAGGATTCCTCCGAGACCCCCATCTGCAGCCTCGAGGATCGAGCAACAACGTCCGCACTGTGGTTTGTAAAACTCCCGAATCCAAGTTTTATTACGGTGTAGGAGAGGGATCACTCACAATAAACTGTTCAAAAAGAAATACATTCGACAGCATTTACAGTGGAATGACATTAAAATCCTGGGTGGGGGGACAGAAAGACCAGGAGATGGTGCTCAGGTGAAGAGCTAGGTGACCTCTGGAAGATACAGGAGTTGTTAAAATCAGCCTAAAACCCGGTGGAACCCTGGGTCGGGGGATGCTCCTCACGTTCCTGCCAGCTCTGCTGAGCTGTGCGGGGTCCGCGATGGCCATTTCCAGACGGATGCAGTGATGTGGGGGACTTCCCGGGGTGCCAGAGCCCAGCAGGACACTCGGTGCCACCATCACTGAGCAACACCTCGCTCCACACTCTCCAGCACCACAGGAATACTTGGATCATGATTTGTGCAGGGGTTTCCCACCTCTCCAACACTTGCATTGACAAAGGAAAATAAGGCATTTGGAAGGGCTCAGTCCATCCGACCACACCAACTCCAGCTGTGAGTGGGACAAAACCCCTGCGAAACTCTGGTGGGCACTACAAACCAAGCGAGCGCCAGGAAGTTTGTAGTGCAGATCATCCTCTGCTCTGCCACTGAGGTGAAAGCCCATCTCCAAACCATCATGTCCTACATCCCACAGCTCATGCAGACATTCGGAGCACTCAAGAGCTCCACCAGCTTTATGGAGCCACGGGAGGGTCTGGAAGAAGCAACCACACCAGCCTGGCTGCTTTAACACCTGGAAAGCAGCTTGGAGCATCCTGCTCCCAAATACTGAGCACCACTTCGACCTCCAAATCATCATTTTGAGAACGGAACACGTTTTTAACACCTTTTGAACGTGGTTGCACCCAGCTTTGGAGCAAAACACTGCTGCTCTCCTTTGGGAACAACTCTGTTCCCACCACTTCTGCCTTTGGGACAAGCCTAGGGAAGTCGTACTCGTGCTACAAAAACTCAGACAGATGCTTCTGTCTTCATCATTTTTCCTCTATTCTGTACCATAGAAATTTAAGCAAAATAATTTTATATATATTTTTATATAGATATAAATTAGAAGCAAATAAATAAGATTAAAGGGTGCATCGAAATGGGCAGCGGTGCCGCTCCGATAGCTGCTCACTACGTTACGCCGCACAAGGTCCATGGATATGTACAGGTGGGTTTGCTGGGGACAACGGGCACGGAGGTGCTGGAAGAGAAGCCGACTGGTGGCTGAGGAACCTGACTGCATAAGTGTCCCATGTGCAACCTGGGGTTTCCAGTTACCATTGCCTCAAAGTTCATTATTGCTAATTATCTTCCAAGGCGGAGGTGACAGTCTGGCCAGAGGAGCCGAGAACGATTACGTTCCTTACGATATGATGAAGATCTAGAGAAGAAGACATCAAAAATGAGATCCGAGGGAGCAAAGGCGGGTGTCCAGGTCTCCCCGATAGTTCTGTGGCTCAGCAGATTCCATCTTCGGGGTCCTGCCACCCCCGTCCTCTGGTGCTGGGGACCGGAGGGACCTGTGGCACCGTTTGCTCCTGGTCCATGCCAATCATCGGCAGGGCTCGCTCCACTTCTCCTGGCGCACCCAGGGCTGCAGCGAAGCGATGGCGTGCAGGAGGGGTGAGGAGGGGTCCCCCCGGCTCTGTGCTCAGGCTGCTTTAGCGACCTGAAACTGCTCCTGGGAGAGACCACGAGGAGAAGGAATGGAGCCGCACACCACGTGCCCTCCAGGCTCAGCTGGAGACTGCGGACCAGACCCATGGGGACGACACAGGGATGGGAGACCCAGCACTGAGGCTCCGTCCCAGCAGCACCACAGCATCTCTTCCCATCTCTTCCCTCCTCTCCACCAGGAGCAGGCAGAGCTCAGCAGGAGACACTGCCCGCAGACCCAGCGCTGAGGTCCAGGCTCCACCAGCCCCTGGGCTGCAGCGAGACGGAGCAGGAGGGAGTCGGCACGTGGACCTCGGTGCATCGCTGGTCTACAAACCTCTTCACTGTGTCTACCAGGTGTTCCTGACCTCGGTGAGGCCGTTTCCCCTTTGGGATGCAGAAAAACCAACCCAAACCTCACTCAAATCACTCTCCCAAAGCACCATGTTAAGGACAGCCCCAAGCCTTGGCTGAACACGGCAACCACGTGGAGTCTGCTCAAATGTTGCTTCGAAAGCCAAAAACAAGGTCAAAAAAGAAAAACTCGCCAGTTGGAAGATCCTAATTGGTGTTACTGGGATGACTGGGCACGGTGGGAACTGCCAAGAGCCTCTGGGATCGAGCGCCACGGTCCCTAGAGGGAGCTTTCCGAGCGGGATGCCAAGCGGGTCAGCTTTGTCTTTGGAGGAACCTGATCTTTTCTTAAAAAAATAACTCCGTCAAGTCCACACGCAAATGGGGGAGGGAAAAAAATGACGTCAAAGGGAAGAGCTCACACAAGTGCACGGCATCCCCACAACACGAGCATCTTTGGAAGTTGACGTCTCAGCCGATCGAGCCGAGGCGTTGAAAGATAAGAGGCAGCAACTCCTGACAGCAATAAATACGCTGGGCTACAAACGAACCGATCCACGCGTCCTCGTTCCTAATCGGTCGCTGAAAAAGCTGTTGTTAAAAAAAAAAAAAAAAAAAGATGCTATTTAGTAGTGCGTAAAAAAATAGGTTTGGAGTCCCTGTTTAGATTTGTGTTTCAAATTTCGGCATGTATCGACTCTGGATTCGCACGGTCACTGCTGGCGGGGCACTGCCCGCCTGTCCTCACTGTCCGTCTGTCCATCTGGGAAGCCAAGGTGTGGCCACCCAGCGCCAGCAGAGCGGCTCAGAAGATGTCAGGGCACAAACTCCAGTCCTGCTTCTCCTTAGCTTCCCAGTAGCCACCCTTGTAGACGCAGATGAGCTCCCCCGTCACAGCATCCACCTTGCGCTCGAACCACAGCGGGATGTAGCCCTCGTAGTCCTTGCCTGGCCAGGAGAAACACAGAGTTAGCAATGCCCTTCCCACCAAAAGCTGGTGAGCCCACCTGCCCAGCCACCCGAGTAGCCACAGGGTCATGGAATCACAGAATCCTTAAGCTTGGACAAGACCTCCAAGCTCATCCAGTCCAACCGTCAGCTCAACTACGCCGCGCCTGCCAAACCACATTCCCAAGTGCCACGGCCACATGTGTTTTGAACCCCTCCAGGGAAGGAGACTCCACCGCTGCCCTGAGGACACCACTTGCGACTGGCTACCAGATGGATTTAGCTCCATTCACCACAACTCGCTGGGCTTGGCCATCCAGCCAGATTTTTCCCCAGCAAATTGCTCACATTTGAGCTACGGGCCACCAGCTTCTCTAGGGGAATGCTGTGGGAAATGGTGTCAAAGCCTTTACTGAAATCAAGGTTGATAACATCCACAGCCTTTCCCTCGCCCTTCCCTCAGCCCACATACCCACCAGGGCTTCTTCATCACATCCAGCAAGGCGTGGCCGGTCCCTACCCACCAGCACCCCAAAGCATCTCACCTTCCTCCAGGGCTTCCACGGCCTCAGCCTCCCGCCTGCGGCGCACGGCTCGCTGCTTCTCCTCCAGCCGCTGCTTCTCCACGTTGGCCTCATCCCAGAGGCCGTTCTCCATGAGGCGCTGGTCGGGTCTCAGCCGGCTGTCGGTGGGTGCCACTCGCTCCTCAGGCTCATTCAGGGTGAGGGCCAGGTCAGAGAAGAAATACATGTTCTCAGCATTCACCCTGTGGATGGAGAGCCCTGATCAGGATGGCGGAGTTGGTGTCCACCTTGAAGAGAGCTCCCCATCCCTTCACAGCTTCGCATCTCGCCCCAGCCCTGCCCTGATGCTGCTCCTGCTGCCCCAAACCAGAGGAGCAGAGGTCTTTGCGGGAAGCCCTGCCTCCCACCTCTATGTGGAGATGACACCTCAATGGGTCTCAGAGGGGAACAGAGACCCCTCCTCAGCTGCGGAGCTAAAAGCCAAACCTACGAACTCTGAGCAGTGCATTGCACAGCCAAGACATGGAACAGCTTCATTCAATAGCTGTGGAACTGGTGGCATCAGGCAAGAGGAGACTTTCCACAAGAGACCACTCCAACAGAGTGTCTCCAAAGCAGGGATCAGCCATGGATGCTTCCAAAGGCTGGAGATTGGGAGAGCAGCCTTGCTGTGGCCAGTGCTGAGAGGAGACCGATCTCCAGAGGGCTTTAGCAACCAGTGGCATGGGCTGGCCAGGACTCATCAGCAAGGCCAAGCAGCCAACATCTCCCTGCCATGGCCATTAGCCCCAAAAACCTAACCAGGACCTCTGGCTGTCCATGACCTACCTGCAAGGGTCCCCCAAAGCCACCCACCCAGCAGGGACCTGCTCTCCCCACCCACTGGGTGCTCACACCCTGGCAAAATCCACACAGCCACCCAAGTTCTGGTCCCCATGTCATGTTCACGGGTTCATATGAGCCCGCTCCATCCCGTGGGATTCAGGGTGACACCACAGACCCCCAATTCAGCTGCTGCACCCCAGGCACAGCACCCCACGCCCAGAGGGGACTCACGGGAGGGGGTACTTCTTCCACAGGACCTTTGGGGACAGCGTCTGGTAGACGGTTTTCTGCTTGCCCTCCGTGCTGGTGCTGCCGTGGCTGCTATGCACTATCTTGGAGCACTCCATCTTCTCATCCCACGTGCCGGACATGACGTAGTGGGCTTTACCATCAGCATCGCTCACCACCCCTGTCACCTGGCAGAAGGAGATGGATCTGCTGGAGTTTGGGAAGTGCCCAGAGGAGAGGGAGAGGCAGAGTGGGGCAGGACACCCTCCAGGTACCCCAGCAGGCGCTAGACATGGTGCTGCGTGTCCTCAGACATCAGCTGCGCCAAACACAGCGGGAGCGTGGACTCATCCTGACCACACAGGTGGGTTTCCAGCCCATCAAACCCTTCCCGGATCCCCGTGGCCAGCTCTGGCACACAGAGAGGTGAAACACGGGCTCTGTTTGGACACAGCTGGTCCCCCTCAGCCCTCCCTGGTGACCAGTACAGCTGTTTGGCCCCATGCGGGGGCTCATTCCAGCCCAGCTCAGAGGGAAGAGCCAGGTCCAATCCCATACAAGAAGGAGGAGAGCCAGAAGGAGCCAGGAGCCATCCAGACACGTACCTTTCGGGGGACATCTCTGGAGAAGTAGCTGTAGGGGGTAAATTTCAGCTGGCATTTATCTTTTGACTTATGGTTTACAATCTCTATTTCACCAGACTGGATGAAAGACAGAACCACAGCGAGTGAGAGACTTTGCAAGGAGACAAATCAGGCGTTAGTGCAGGTATAAAACCACCACCCGCGGCAGCATCGCTCCTCGCTGCAGCCACCGTATCCAACACCACTTCCAGTCATGGGGAAAATCCATCCCACCCTATCCCATAGGCTTGCTGGTCTTGGGAAGAGCCATGAGAAGCTCCAAGAAGCTTCTCCCCATCCCTGCCTGGGAAGCACATGTTCCTGTCCCCAGAGGGGACAACAGGCAGACATTCCCCAGGAAGGCAATGCCCTTCCAGAGCCAGGTAGGACCCATCACCTCAGACCCGCAGCCACCGACCTGGTCGATCCAGAGCTTGCCCACAATGATGTTGTGAACGGTGGAGGTGACTTTCCTCCAAACATAGTGGTTCCCACTGGAGTGGAACTCGAGGTGGATGGCGCCTGTGGAGAGAGAAGCAGCTTCAAGCTCGGCCAGGGCAGGCAGCCGGGAAGGGCTGCAGGCACAGCAACACAACAGCACCACGCTTGGCCCCTCTTCCTTCACCTCCCATCCTCAGCCCTCAGCCAGGGCCGGCTCTGGAGTCATCCCTGCCCTTGCTGCATACCTTGTGCTGTGCTGCAGGATGGGGCTGTGATAGCTGCAAGCCCCTCTGCCCTCCCCACAAGCACTCATTCCAAAAGCAGGTTGGAAACGTGCTGCCTGGTGGAATTCCAGCATCAGGAGAGCAGCCAGGTGCCAGCACAGCGCTGGGAACAGCCCTGAGCACGCTGCCCAGCCCAGGGACAGCCAGAAGGCAAAGAAATCGGTGGGAAGATGCAGCATTACTGCACCTGGCTGCCACGGACAGGGCTAGAACAAGCAGCAGCTTAACCTTTAAATGTCATTTAAGGAGAAACCACTTCATGGACAAGCAGGGTACGTCCAAAGCACATCCGCTGTGGCGCTAGCAGCGAGCAAAGCAGTGTTCCTTTGGAGTTGGGATAACTTCCATCGAGTTAGAGTTACAGAATGTCCTGAGTTAGAAATGACCCACAAGGCTCATTGAGTCCAACTCCTGTCCCTGCACAGGACAACCCCAACATTCACCCCGTGGGGCTGAGGGCATTGGCCAAAGGTTGCTTTAATTATAGGATTGTCTGCAATCAGGGGCACAAATCTGTGCTCCTGCAACCCTCAGGGTGGAATTCACACGAGCCTGTGACCTGTATGTTACTTGAATCTCAGGGGTAATGCACGAGCACCGCAGGGAAGAAAGCATGTCCCGATCCTCTCGGTGTAAGTCACCTACCCAGCGGCATGATGGAGAGGTATTTGCCCCTGAACTTGCTGGCGATGGTGATTTCCTGCCACAACGTCCACCCTCGCTTGGAGTAGACGTGATGGGCAGCTGCCGGGGGGTGGTGGCTCACCTGGGGAGAGGAGAAACAGCCCATAAGAGAGAGAGAGCCCTGGTGAGTACCTGGTCATCACAGCATGACTCCTAGAAGAGATGATGGATAGATAGCTCCACACCACCTTTGGCCGTGAGAATGCTCCACCACGCTGATATAAAACACCCAACCTTCTCCTGGGCACTGTGGTGACCTCCCATGAGGTGCCCAGCAGCACATGGAGGCATGCTGAGCTCCTGACAGGATTTTCTAAGGCTCCTTAGCAAAGCATCAGCTGTAAAAACCTTAACTGGCAGGCTGAGAGAGCTGGGGTCGTTCAGCCTGGAGAAGGAAAGGCTGCGGGGAGACCTTAAAGCAGCTTCCAGTGCTGAAAGGGGCTCCAGGAAAGCTGGGGAGGGGCTCTGGATCAGGGAGTGCAAGGACAGGACCAGGGGAACGGTTTTTAGCTGAAAGAGGGGAGATTGAGATGAGATCTTAGGGAGAAGAGTTTTGCTGTGAGGGTGGGGAGGCTCTGGCCCAGGTTGCCCAGAGCAGTGGTGGCTGCCCCATCCCTGGAGGGGTTCAAGGCCAGGTTGGATGGGGCTTGGAGTCCCTGATCCAGTGGGAGGTGTCCCTGACCATGGCAGGGGGATGGAACTGGATAGGCTTGAGGTCCCTTTCAACCCAAACCATTCCATGAACCTGAGCAGCTGTCACTGTGATATGGTGATATTCTGTGACCCAAAATCCAGCCAGATCCCCAGTAAACCCAGTAAAAGCACCTCTCCCACCAGCAGAGGCTCCCACTGCCCTGCCTGGGAGCGCCCTAGGCACACAGGTCCCCAGGTGTCCGAGAGGCACGTATCTGCCCAGCTAAGCCTGTGGCTTTGCCCTGACAGTCTGGGCTGGAAAAGCAGATATGACATCCTCCGTCCTGGGGATGACTTTTACAGGATGGTGCCTACTGGGACAAACTGCCCAAAACCAAGGTGGGAGCAGGATCCCCCAAGCAGAGGGCTCTGCCTTCACATGGGGCTCTGAGCCGTGGTGCTCTGGCATGGCACACGCCAGGAGCAGCCAACCACCACCCTGATGGCCACGGCACCAAGCTCAGGGATTATTGGCACCGCTGTAATTACAGGCTGAGCACCCCGAGCTGCTGGATTACAAACGTGAGCAGAGCAAAAAGCTCTCTGTTAAATCCCACTCTCACCGGCAGGAGAAAATCCTATTTGGATAACTGGATTTCAGACAGGAGATTATTGATGCTTTGTGCAGCGTGTGGGTGGGCTGAGCGGCACACGCAGCATCCTAGAAGTTCAGAGCAGTGGGAACAACGTCTGTCTGTCCATCCCACACTGGAAAGGCACGCTGCCAAGGCTGCACTAGTACAAAGTGGTGCTGTCACCAAAATGTGCCCTTTGAGGTGGCTCCAAGAGGGAATTTAGAGGCCTCACTCATGGACCAAAGGCTCCAGAGTGCTGCAACAGAACAGGTTTGCTCCAAGTTATGGCAAACCTTGTTTTGGATGAAGCACATGCAGGAAGGGGAGGAACATTCACAGCCTGGCACACAGACCCATGGGCATGACTGGGGACAAACAAAGCTAGCTGTCATCAGGCACGCAGCTTTGGATGGAGCAAAGGGACAGCTGAGACACAAATCTTGGAGATTATCTACTGAAGGACCTCTCTGTGTCATAGAATCATGGAATGACCTTGATCAAAAGCCCCTCCCCAGCTTTCCTGGAGCCTTTTTCAGTACTGGAAGCTGCTCAAAGGTCTCCCCACAGCCTTCTCTTCTCCAGGCTGAACAACCCCAACACTCCCAGCCTGTCCTCACACAGGAGGTGCATCAGCTCTTGGATCATCTCCGTGGCCTCCTCTGGACTCCCTTCAACAGCTCCATGTCCTTCCTGTGCTGAGGACTCCAGAACTGCATGCAGGGCTCCAGGGTAGGGTCTCATGAGAACAGAGCAGAGGGGAAGCGAGGGGTCACATTTCCAGGAGACCCTACATTTCCCATTCACCATCACTGCCTGGAGCAGCAAATCCCAGATGGGATGTGACACAATTTGCCATCCTGCTTGAGGCCAGAGCTTTGCAGCAGTCTGCCATGCCTGGGCTTCCATTGCCAGGGGTTTTGCCTGCACCTACATGTTCTACGAGGAGCTGGCACCTGACAGAACAGCTGCTCCAAACCTGGTTTAGAAGGGCCACGACTTGGAGAAAATGATGAGGGACAGAAAGAAGCTACAAGGCATCCAGGGGACATGGGGATGCTGTGCAAGCCCGCGGCTCCTCCCTGCATATTCTCCGCATGCCCTGTCCACGTGTCTGACATCTCCATGAGCATCCCAGAGCACAGGACAGCCTGCCCCCATCAGCAACAAGACCCTGGTCCCATGCAGTGCCCCGAATCTCTGGGGCATGATCTGCTGACAGCTCTGCAGATCTTGGACCTACAGCGCCCTCTGCAGAGTGACAGAGGTTTGGGACCTTGTTTGGTGCCTCTGAACACTGAAAGATGTGCCCTGAGACGGCACAGCCTCCCCTGCAGAACAGAAAGCCCCCAGCAACGCCACGTCCTGCCTGCAAGGGGTCATAAATGGCCCTGTTGCTCCCCAGGTATCCACGATGGATCTGCTAAGTGCATTAAATATTACACAGTCCATTTTCTTCACAGATCACAACCCACTGAGCGCTCCAGGTTTCTAATTAAGCCCTGCTGTTTGACCGATGCATGCCAGATGCGCTCCGTGTTAGAGCACAGGGCTGACAGAGGTTCTCACATTGCCCTCAGGCTCTGAAACTGGAAATTTTCAGTCCAACAAGAAGAAAACAAGACCCTGTGACGTCCTCTAAAGACACTTTGAAACAGTCTAGGGGCATCACTGCACAGCTATGAGGGATCTCAGGTGAGGAGAGCTTCTTTCTTTCTGCCCAAGTGTTGAGATGTGGCAAAAGCCCAGCTCCAAACAGGCTGCCAGGAGACCCTTCTCCTCTGCTTTGTCTCTACCTCCTGCTCTGCGACACTCTGCTCCTGAAAAATGCCCTGGGCTGTGCTTGCTGGTGTTTATAGAAACAGAATCAGTAAGGCTGGAAAAGACCTCTAAGATCATCCAGTCTAAATGTCAGCCCAACTCCATCATTCCTGCTAAACCAAACCTCTGCCAATGCCAACACCAACCCAGTGGCCCTCTCAGTTCAGTGCGAGGAGACGTGCGGTCTCCTTCAGCCCAGGGCTGTTTTGCCTGGACAGGAGCAGTGGGGCAGACACGGAGAGCCCCTCTGCAGCTTGCAGCTCACCTGCTCACACAGGGAACGGAAACCAAACTCCTCCAGCCGGTCGAGCTCATAGGTTTCCCCCAGCAGCGGGTTGAATGGCTTTGCGGTGCGGTGGACAGTGGTTGAGTAGGAAGACACTGAGAACGCAGCGACGAAGCACATCTGCTCCGTGGAGCTCTCGCACTTGACCGCTTTGTCCAGTAGCTCGTGGTACTCCAAGTCCTCCGTCAGCCTCTGCAGCATGGAGAGCGGCTCATTGAAGTTCACCTGGAGGGGAGCAAGTATGCTTTAGTGAAGCAGGAGAGGTGCCACACTGGGCTCTTCACCCTTTGCCTTTCCCTCAACTCATACCCTGAGAGCCACTGGCATCCCAGACATTCAGCTCACTGAGCTTGGTGCGATGCACCCCAAACATCGTGGATCCAGGGTGGAGAGAAGCAGCCCTGCAGGGCATCTCCCAGCATGGGATTGGATGTCCCACTGCCCGCTGCCCACACGAGGCCTCTGCAGTATCACACAAAGAGTACAGACAGGCAAGAAATGCACGCTTCACCGTGCTCCCTGCACTGCACCATGAGAGCATGAGGGCTTCAGTCAGCTGAGAAGAAGTGTGCCAGGGAACTGGCAGCCCCCGCGAGCCAGATAGCACCTTGCTCCACCAGTGGAGCTCTGGTGACCTTTCAAATGAGCCTCAGCAGCCAGACCAGCTCCCTCCTGCCTCCCACCAGCCAGGAGCAAGAGTCCATGTGGGCAGGGATGTGCTGCTCCCCAGGTTGCCCTCCATCCCCTCCTGGCAAAGCCATCCTCATGCTGGCCTGCAGCCCAGATGCTCAGAAAACCTTAGAAAGTCCCATTTTGGGGTGTCCCTGGGATCACAGTACCACAGCAGCACCCAAAATGCTAAAGGCAGTGACAGCAATGATGCCCCATGGGGCAAAGAGTGGAGGGGAAGCTCTGTCCTCGGAGAGACCGAATCGGTCTCATTTCCACTTTCAGGTCATTGCTTTGTCAATTAGAAAACCTTGCCACGCATTGCCAGGTCAGACAGGCTGCAAACATCTCCAGGGAAAATAAGCAGTTGATTTTAGCAACACCTTTTGTTCTGAAAAGAACTGAATTAAACAGATAATTGAAAGGAAGCCGGAAATGCTTTGCCTCTGAAGGTCTCCTGCCTCAAACCCATCTGCAATTCCCTTTTCATTCTCAGTTTAGAGGAAAGGAATACGGCTTTGAAGGAGCAGATGGTTGAAGGATGGGAGAACCACTTCTACAAGGCAAGTTACATCTTTTGCACTAAAAGCAAACAAACCCAGAGCGTTCACTGAGGGATTGAAGGAACCAGGATCTTACAGCAGCCAAGCTGTGTGGAAAGGGCAGCGCCACATCCACGCAAACCAGCAAATCACTGCCGGCTTGAGAGAGCTCTTGGGAGAGATACGGGCAGCATGAGAACAAAGCCAGCAACTGCACTCTCTCCATCAGCACTGCTCAGGTGACAGCAGAGCAAAGCCCTTCCATGAAGGAAGATGAACCCATCAGAAACGCTAAATCCTTAAAGCTCACTTCTTGCTTTTCAGTGCTGCAGGTTAGTTTGTTCAGAAAAAAAACGAAGGAGCAGTTTTACAGTCCATAGTGAATCCCCCAAAGAAATGCCATGTGCTGCTGAGCTCGTGGGGTGCAAAGCTCTCCTTGTACAGTGAGCAGAGAGGAGAGACTGAAGCCGGGCTGAGCCCCTTCTTTAGGACCTTCAGCTCTGCTGAACAGTTTGCAGAGCCAGCAGTGCTTGAAAACGGATCCATTCGCCCCCAGCAGGGATGGAGCAATCACATCCCTGAACTGGCACCAGGCGCTGCTGCGCAAGCAGAAGTTATTGCTCTCAGGTTTGGACTCAGCAGCTCCCGGAGTGATGTAATTGATAGGGAAGGTATAAATTTCCTCTCTCCAGGCACGGGCAGCTGCTGGTATTTCATGTCCTTAGCTCATTTCTGCACCCAGCACGCCCTTATCTGATGTTGATGTTGCTGCAGAACCGCTAACAGATGGTGCTGGGCTGTGTATCTCAGCTGAAAATGGCACAAAGAAGAGACAAACTCATCCCTCTTATTCAGAGAGTATCGGGCACTGCTTTAAAAGGACAAAACACAATCACTTCACCATTCGAGTCCCTCTAACTTGCTCCTTCCCCTGTATCCAGCAAAGTACCGGACTGGCATCCAGTCCCTAGCAGGGGTCTGTACAGATCCATCCTAGGGCCAGTGCTCTTCAACATTATCATAAATGATCTGGATGCAGGACTTGCAGGTTTAATAACTAAGTTTGTAGCTGACAAGGGGAAATGGTTTGAAGCTGATAGACGGGAGATTGATTTGAGAACTTAGGAAGAGTTTTGCTGTGAGGTTGGGGAGGCCCTGGCCCAGGTTGTCCAGTGGGAGGTGTCCCCGCCCATGGCAGGGGGTGGAACTGGATTATCTTTGAGGTCCCTTCCAACCCAAACTATTCTAGGATTCTATGATTTCAAGGAGCAAATCAACTGCAGAGACAAATGTAAGGCTTAGTCTGCAGAACTGAGCAATGAGGACACATGGAGAGCTGGGGAGAAGAGCGAGGTAGTTTCAGAGGGCTCTGCCCGTGCTAATCCCATCCCCAGGAGGGTTGGGCAGCTGGTGATGAGCTCCTGCTCTGCTGCCACAGTACCTAGCAGGAACACCTGGAGCCATAATCCAAACCCTTTACACAGCCAAGCACAATGCCCAACCTAAACCCTCAATGCCAGCAGCACAGCAGCTCCCTCTCCGGCCGCTCCTGGTGCCTGGGACACGCGCACTTACCGGCATGGGGATCTTGGACAGCTCTTTGCCGATGCAGTTCTTCATGATGCTCCAGAGGTTAAGGCTGTAGTTGGGTTTGTTTGGGATGCGAGTCCGTCTCCTTTTCTTGAACAGCAGGAGATCTTTGCAAGTGGACTCATTGTAGCTGCTTTGATTTGAGCTTTCAAAGACCTGCAGAAGCAACAGGAGAAAAGCAGGTCTAAGCTGGAATTGCCCGAGCAGACCCAGCAGCTCCTGGGAGCGGCACCAGCTCAGGAGACGCTGCTTGCACTGCAAAGCATCACTGGAAGCCTGCTCTCCAGGGCATGGGATAAATCACAGCGCAATTGCCCCCCAGCACCATCCTGCTTCCCTTAGGAGAGTGTCTGTGTGCTGTTGTAAGGCCACTGATGTCTGTCCCTCCCATCACAGCTCACAGACCAACCAATCTGCTCTGCACCGGAAGCACTGGAGAGACCCAAATGCAGAGTCCCTCCAACCTCCTCCTCCTCTCTTGCTCTTCTCCCTCCATCCCACCAGGACCATCCTTCCTGCTCCACCCAGCCAACTCACATTGTCTTCCAGGTTCCAGTCCTCGGGGTGGCCCTCGCTGGCCCCACTCAGGTTACTGCCCGAACGCCTGCCAGGAAGAAAGCCCCAAGAGGAGAAGGTGAGCAAGAGCAAATTGGAGAGAGGAGCCAGGCTCAGTACAGCACAGCCACCATCACCCAGAACATCTCCCTGCACCACCCCAGTGCTGCCAGGAAGGCAACGGGGCGATGGAGGCTCTGTGGGGAAGCTGGGAGGGGATGATGAGCATGGGGTTCCCAGTCTGGGGACCGAGAACCTCCACCTTTGCCAGGGAGCAAAGCAGTGTAGCCCTGGTTCAGCCCACAGGAGCTTCCAGCCCAGAGAGACATCCTGGGAGAGGTGAGGACAAGGAGGACGAAAGCAAGGTGCTTCCCACTTCAGTGCTCCAAGGAATCTCCCTCCAGTTCCTGCCCAGGCTCCCCCTGAGCTCACACCAGCTCCTGGGGCAGAGGAGCCTCACTGTAGCTGGGGCCATCCACAGTCCCGCTCGCTCCAGGGATTCAGGAGCAGCCGAGCACAGTGACATGGCCCTGGGTTGGAGGCTCATACCTGTGGTGCTTGGGGTCTGCGGTTACAGTGATGAAAGCTGGTGCATCCTCCATGGCATCAAAATATTCTGTCTCTTCATCTTCATCACTGGCCTCTCCTTTGGCAGACTGCACGCTCCCTGTCGGCACAAAGGGTTTGAGATGCTCAGGCTCCTTAAGAACCTATTAAGTCTGTCCTCAGAGCCCTTCTCCCACTGTGTCCCCTCCAATCGCAGAACCAGAGCATGGTTTGGGTTGGAAGGGACCTCAAAGACCATCCAGTTCCAAACCCTGCTATGGGCAGGGACACCTCCCACTGGCTCAGGGGCTCCAAGCCCCATCCAACCTGGCCTGGAACCCCTCCAGGGATGGGGCAGCCACCACTGCTCTGGGCAACCTGGGCCAGGGCCTCCCCACCCTCACATCTCAAAATTGTTTCTCCTCATCCCATCCCTGCACTCCCTGATCCAGAGTCCCTCCCCAGCTTTCCTGGAGCCTCTTTCAGTGCTGGAAGCTGCTCTAAGGTCTCCCTGGAGCCTTCTCTTCTCCAGGCTGAACAACCCCGACTCTCTCAACCTGTCCTCATACAGGAAGTGCTCCATCCCTTAGATCGTCTCCATGGCCTCCTCTGGACTCGCTCCAAAAGGTCCACGTCCTTCCTGTGCTGAGGACTCCAGAAGTGTCCCGAAGTCCCATGGTCACACTTTTTGAACCCCTCCAGGGACAAAGACTCCCCCACTGCCCTGGGCAGCCTCTGCAGGGCTTCACCACTCTTTCAGTGAAGGAATTTTTCCTAACTTCCAATCTAATCCTCTCCTGGAGATCTTGGGGACATCCAAGTCCCCAGGAAAGGAGCAGCAAGACAATTAGGGACAATAATGGTGCAAAAGAATCCATTAAAAAAATAAGTCATGGACATACAAGGCGTTTTCTTGTCCATCCTTCCCATCTTTGCAAGCAGAAGACCCTGGTTCCATCCCGAGCTTCCTGCAGGGCTCTGCCACTGTACAGCCCCGTTCCTGCATCCCGGCGCTCACCCTTGGCAGTGCTGGTGATGCCGGTGCTGCTGGCAGAGAGGCCGGGCGCTCCGCGGCAGGCACGCTCCAAGCTGTTGTGTTGCTTGGCTAACTGCTCGATGGTCTCCTCCAGGCGGATGCGCTGCTCCCGCTCATACTGCAGCGCCCGCTGCCATTTTCGGCTGTGAGTCTCGGCCAAGTCCAGGAAATCGCGGCAAGCCTGGAGGGGAGGAACGAATGCGTCAGCCTCTGCACAGCCCTCAAAGCCCAGGAACAATTCATGGAGACAGTGCTGGCACATGGTGACACCAGAGCTGGCTCCCAACCACCCCATCCTCCTGTGCCAGGATCACAGAGCTTTGCCCAATGCATTGTATCCACCAGGTTAAGATCAGTCCAGGTGTGACCATCCAAACCCAAACCATCTCCAAGGAGATGGCTGCAATACAGAATTATGAAATCATAGAATCACTGAGGTTGGAAAAGACCTCCAAGCTCATCCAGTCCAACCGTGTCTGCTAAAACACATCTCAAAGTGCCACGGCCACACACTTTTTGAAACCCTCCAGAGAAGGAGACTCCACCACTGCCCTGAGCAGCCTCTGCCAGGGTTTGACAACCTGTACTGCAAGGGGCTTCAGGAAAGCTGAGGAGGGGCTCTTGATCAGGGACTGCACGGACACGACAAGGGGGAACAGTTTTGAGCTGAAAGAGCGAAGATTGAGATGACATCTTCAGGAGAAATGTGTTGCTGGGAGGGTGGGGAGGCCCTCGCTCAGGTTGCCCAGAGAAGTTGTGAGACCAGAGCGCAGATTTTCAGGTCGCTTCACACCACGTTGTCACTTTGTCCTCCAGAAGCAACTCAGTTCCTCTCCCCACCCTATGAAGTCCCATTGGCAGCCACCCACAGCCACAAGGATGATGGGCAAACCCTGCCCTGATGCCTTCATGTCCAGCTTCAATCTGAAGCCTCCTCCCTGTTAAACCAACCCATGCCCTGAGCTGCCTTCTTCTATTACGCTGATGCATTGCGATAAGAGGATGAAACCACAAGGGCGAGTAATGAGATAGCAGCTATGACCTTCCCAGCCCAGCAAAGCTCATTATCTGCTCTGAAGGTCCATCTCCACGGGCAGCCAGCACGCAGCAGACACAGAAACACCCATTTTGGCCCTGCTTGCTGGCACAGAGGATGGAAATTGCCGGTTGTCCCCAGCTCAGGGACACTGAGCGTTTTAAAACGATGCGCTAGGAGATCACCTGTAATTAATCTGCTGTGATTAACTGTGATTTGTAAGGAATCACAGTAAATGAAGGGGAAAGGAGGGAATTACCAGGAACCAGGCGAAGGCAGCCTTCCAGCTTCACCAGGGAGCTGGGAGCAATGGGATGCGGAACCAAAATCGCTTGATGGAAATCTATGTCTGAAACAGGTGCCATAGCAGATAAAATTT
Organism: Cuculus canorus; assembly: GCF_017976375.1. NCBI lineage: Eukaryota > Metazoa > Chordata > Aves > Cuculiformes > Cuculidae > Cuculus > Cuculus canorus. The sequence continues at coordinate 11,836,003 of NC_071417.1, forward strand.
TAGGTCCTCCCATCCTGTGGCTGCTGAGCTTCACGTGGACACAGCGTTAATCCTGTGTCCCACAGGGTACAGCCAGGCTTGAGGATCCACACTGTATCCCACAGGAAAAATCTGCACCAAGAGGCTTCATTTACAACCAAGAAATCCAGGTGATGGAGAAGGGGCTTTGAGCAACTTGATCCAGTGGGAGGTGTCCCTGCTCATGGCAGGGGGTTGGAACTGGATGGGCTTTAAGGTCCCCTCCAACCCAACCCATTTCATGGTTCTGCGATGCTATGATTGCAGAGTTTTGGGTAAGATGACCTGGATGGCCCTCACACAGCAGCTCAGGGTGATGCTTGCAGGAGATGAGGGTGCGAGATGCTCTCCCTGCCATCACTGCCCCAGCCACCCCAGCAGTGCCCCGGGACCGTGTCCATGATCCAGCCAGAGCCAAGCTGCAGCAGAAGATGGCGTGACAAGGGCCCAGGACACGCTCTGACCTAGGGAAGGAGATAAATCCCCTTGTGCCTGCACCCTGCTGAGTGCCTGTACCCTGACCTCGGACACGTTTGGCTCCCTACACTCTGCACCGCGCCAGGATGAATCCCAGATCCGCTCGCCTTCTGTTCCACTGACCCTGCCGCAGTGGCTCAGACTGCTCAGGATCTGGGCTGAGAGCACCCTTAAGCTGCTCAAGGGATGCTTTCACGCTCTTCATCCCCCCACCTTCTCCTGTTTTGTGAGAAGCTGAGGATCGAGGGGCTGGGGAGCCACCCACGTCCCTCAGCTCCCCCTGAAGTCAAACAGAAGCTGGGAGTACCTGGTGGAGCCTGGACCTTCTGCTTCACCACCACTCACACTTTGTCCCCTTTCAGTGCTGGAAGCTGCTCTAAGGTCTTCCCACAGCCTTCTCTTCTCCAGACTGAATAACCCCAACTCTCTCAGCCTGTCCTCGTACAGAAGGTGTTCCAGCTCTCGCATCATCTCTGTTGCCTCCTCTGGACTCGCTCCAACACCTCCATGTCCTTCCTGTGCTGAGGACTCCAGAACTGGACGCAGGGCTCCAGGTGGGGTCTCACCAGAGCAGTGTAGAGGGTCAGAATCCCCTCCCTTTCCTGGCTGGTCCCTCTGCTTTGGATGCAGCCAAATTGGCCTTTCAGAGGTGAAAACAATCGCAGTCACTGAGCAGGAGCAGCACCTCGAAATCCAGCTGATAAACCCCTTACGGGGCAGCAGTTAAATTTAGCCACAGCTGAAGCCGATCTGTGTTGTGAGCCAGCCACCACCACAAATCCACGCTGTGCCGGTCAGGGACACAGGCAGAACTCCCAAAGGTCAGCGGGCAGGAGCTCCCTGATGAACACCCCGCAAGAGAGAGCGCAGCCCCGGGCTGCGGGAGGAAAGCCAAGGAAAAGCAGCTCCTGGGTGAGCAGTAAGGCTGGGTTGTCAAGGCTGAGTGCACCAGAACACAGCCTTCATACTGCTCTCCTCAACGTCACCTGCAGTTTCCCCACCCCACGGCTTCCTTGCAGCGTGGGGGGACCACATTGCACTGTGTATCCTACATTCCACCGAGCCCCCATGCACACGGGGCTCCGGCAACACCAATGTTTGCTCTGGTCCCGCACAGCGGGGCTGCTCCTGACCCCCAGGCAGGCAGGGACGGCGCTCAGGGGTGCTGTGCTTGCAGGGTTTTGGGGACCCATACGCTAACACCCCACAGTAGAGTCCATCATGAAGGCAGCCAGCTGCTTTCGGTGCCTCCTGGAGAAAAAAGGCAGTTACTCCTTCCCATCCTACCCTGCCTGCAGGGACGCCATCCCCTGCCCTCCTCAAAGGTCTCCCCACAACCATCCCTCCAGCAAGCAGGAGAAGGACCAGCAGAGGATGCTGTGCCATCGCCACACAGCATCCCACTCCACCAGGAGCCTGGTTTTAATCCTCTACACCCACCTGCAGGGTCCTCGTGTACAGAGGGGACGGCAGAGTGCAGGAGGTGACACAATGTGCTCCAGATTTTGCCACAGGGCTGAAGCTGGATGGAGCCAGGCCTGGAGAGCAGTAGCCAAGATGCTCTTGAGCTCTGCAAGCCAGCTGCTTTAGAAATGATTATTTCATCAGGGCGGCTCAACCACGCCAGAACGTTCCAGCTTGTCCTTAGCGCTGTATGGGGTCACAGTCCCGGCGTTCACTGCAGCCAGATGGCAGGAGGGACAGAGGGGACTTCCCCTCCTCTCCATAGCTGGAATCCCCATGTAGCAGCTCCTAATCCAGCGCTGGATGGTGGGGCTGCCAGTGCTGCCAAAAGAGTGTGTTTTTGTGGAAAAGCACCACCGAGGCTCCTGCTGATTCCCATGGAGGAAGAGCCAGGGTGCCCTAAGACACTCCTGGGGAGCCCGAGCCAAGCTGTGGTGCCACCAGCCCCACGGTCTGCCCAGCAGCCACCACCGAGACAGGCAATTTAGCACCTTTCACACATTTGTCACAGCAAATATAGCCGATTTCACAGCTTGTTGCAGGCTAATAGCAACAGTGTTAGGGACATGTGAGTTATTTATGCAGCTGGAAACATCTCCCAAGCTCTACCATGTCCTCTCAGGGTGGTGGGGTCACACTGGAAGGACGGGATGTCATCCAGAGTGACCTGGACAGGATAGAGAAGTGGACCTCTGAGAATCTCATGACATTCAACAAGGCCAAGTGTAAGGTCCTGCATCTGGGTTGAGGCAATCCCCATTTTCAGTACATGATGGGGGATGACATGATTGAGAGCAGCCCTGCAGAGAAGGACTTGGGGGTGCTGGTCCATGAGAAGCTCGACATGAGCTGACAATGTGCGCTCGCAGCCCAGAAGACCAACTGTGTCCCGGGCTACATCAAAAGCAGCGTGGCCAGCAGGGCGAGGGAAGTGATTCTGTCCCTCTATTCCTCTCTTGTGAGACCCCATCTGGAATACTGTGTCCAGTTCTGGAATTCTTAACATAAGAAGGAGATGGAGCTGTTGGAATGGGTCTAGAGGAGGCTACAAAGATGATCAGAGGGCTGCAGCACCTTCCCTACAAGGACAGGCTGAGAGAGTTGGGCTTGTTCAGCCTGGAGTTACAGGAAAGCTGGAGAGGGGCTGTTCATAAAGGCTTGTGGGGATAGGATGAGGGGCAATGGGTACAAACTGGAGAGGGGCAGATTTAGACTGGACATTAGGAAGAATTTCTTCCCCATGAGAGTGGTGAGACCCTGGCCCAGGTTGCCCAGAGAAGTTGTGGCTGCCCCATCCCTGGAGCGGTTCAAGGCCAGGTTGGATGGGCCTTGGGCAGCCTGAGCCAGTGGGATGTCCCTGCCCATGGCAGGGGTTTGGAACTGGATGATCTTTAAGGTCCCTTCCAACTCTAAGTATTCTATGATTCTATGCTTACAGGCATCTCTGCAGAGCAGCAGCACTCCTGGTTCCTCAACAGGACCAAACAGGCAAGACTGGACACAAAGAACACAGAGATGAAATTCATCACTTTGGAAGTGCCAGGTTTCTACCACAGGGTCCAAAACCTCTCTGGGAAGTCCTAGCAAGGCTGAGCATTTCACCATCTCCAACATGACGCTGATGGATACCAAGGGATCCATCATACCTACATGCCACCTGCTCCATGCATCCCAGAGGAGCAGCCCTGCGAATCCTACTTTTAGGGAGGAAAAAATCTACCAGGGAGGTGCCCACTGTTCTGGGAGTGACATCTCCTGCTCCTCAACCCGCTCCTTCCTTTGCCTGCATGGAACAGGGACCACGTCATGGCCCAGGAGAGAAGGAAGCTGTCAGATGCGTTCAATCATCTCTTTTTCAAGGGTGAATTATGCAGCGCAAGCCATCACTCCATTCATCAGGGGAAGAGCTGTGCTGTTGTGCATAGATAAGTGCTCTCTTCCTTCCTGGAGTCATCAAAATGCTGGGACACATCTGCGCTGCTGCTTACTGCAAAACAGCCCCGCAGGGATGGGCCGTTCCTGATCCTCTTTTTAGCTTGGAACACATTCCCGCCGTGTCAGCGCTCTGGGCATGGCAGAAAAATTAGTAGTTTGGGTTCAGAGCAGCAAAATACACAGAGCGTTTGTGCCGAGAGGGGGTTAACTTGTCTTTCCCGCTGGCTCTAAGCAGAAAGCAAAAGGGGAAAGACAAGGATGGAGCCAGCCTGAAAACCAAATCATCTCACAGAAACAGTCGGACTGCAATGAGACATGGTTTTGCGCGCAGCCATCTGCTGTGACAGCGATGGTACCCACGGCCACGCCAGTGGCTTGAGGCCAGGCTGGCCGGCCACCACCAGGAGCTCCAGCACAGGGGACATCCAGATCAAAACAGACTGCTTAAATAACAGCAAATCTGTCCCAACTCCTCGAAGTGACACTCAGCTGCTTCCCGAGCACCCTGGCTGGGATGGGGAGGATGCGGGCATGGCAAGAGCTGCTCTGCAGAGCTGCTCCTCCCCGAGGCAGGGCTGGTGGCAAGAGGAGAGCCTAAAGACAGTGCTGGGCTGAGTCTCACAGGTCACAGAACCCCCAAAAAACAGCAGGGACAGGAGGTGGGGGTCTGACGCCAAAAATCTGCCCCTCCCTGCTGCTTTTCTTTCTGTATTTCTAAATGTTACATTGGAAGGAGCTCCATGTCCAGGTGAAATGAGTGCCACAAGAGTACAGACATGGAAAAGGTCCTTAATGTCCCAAGGAGGAGCCGGAAGACATCAGAGCAGAGCAGGCTCCAGCCCACCTCTTGGTTACCCACAGCCTGCACCAAAGTCAGCATCAGAGCAAGACCCCCCCAGCGCTCATTCACACTGCTCCTAAAGCCATCAAGGATCTCATTCCAGGTGCACCTTGTGCCCTGGCAGTACCCGTCTCCACTGGAGAGTGTGGACACTCCCATCCCTGGAAGTGTCCAAGGTCAGGTTGGATGGGGTTTGGAGCACCCTGATCCATTGGGAGGTGTCCCTGCCCATGGAAGGGGGTTGGAACTGGATGGGCTTTGAGGTCCCTTCCAACTCAAACCATTCTGTGATTCTATGATGACTTCACCCAACCCAGCAAGGGCTGTCGGTGATCAGCGCTGCGCGGCAGCCGGGCTGCCTGCAACGAGTGCCGTTACAGACGTGTAATCCGACCACGCAATAAAGAGAGGATTAGTGGGAAACGGTGGCAAATCCACCAGTCTGGCTCTGTTAACAGGCTCTAATCCCAGACCCATGCAGGCTCCTGAGTTCGGAACCATCGCGTACTCAGCACGATAAAAGGAACCTTTCAGCCTGTCTCTGTGAAGCGGAATGAGCCAACGCTGCCCACGAGCGACGGACTAAAGTGATGACACCAGCAGCCACAGGAAAGATGCAGAGTCTGGTTCTCAAAGCATCATCTTCCGGTGGAAAAACAACGGAGGCATTTGCTCAATCGTTGACGGCAGCACTGCCCCTTCCACCGCAAGCCTCACCAAGCAGCGCGCAGCAGCTCCACTGGCCATGCCAGAGGGGTTAGCCAGGCACCACAGCATGCAGAGGACATGCTGGGTCCAGATCACAGAATCACAGACTCATCAAATCACAGAATCGTTAAGATTGGAAAAGCCCTCTCAGCTCGGCCAGTCCAACCATCAGGCCAACCCCACCGTGTCGACTGAACCATGTCTCCAAGTGCCACAGCCACACGCTTTTTGAACCCCTCCAGGGATGGAGACTCTATCACCACCCTGGGCAGACTTTGCCAGGGCTTCACCACTCTGTCAATGAAGGAATTTTTCCCAATATCCAATCTAAACCTCTCCTGGTGCAAATTGAGGCCATTTCCTCTCATTCCACCACTTGTTACTGGGAGATGCCCAGGGAGAGCTGAGATCTCCAGTGCGACCTCCTGCTGCACTGCAGCTGGCCCCACAGCGGGCCCTTGCAGGGTTTGCTGCTCCCCTCGGCAATGTTCATGCCTTCAGTTTTTTTCTTGTGATGCTCTCAAGGTGTCTGCGCTGCCACGTGCCAGAAATTACCTCTCCTAGAAGCTCCCAGCAGCAGCTCTTCCCTCTTAGTGGGGTACCTCCAGGCAGCTGCTGCGGTTTCCTCCTTCCTCTTTGCTTGCCCAAACCACCAAAACCCACTAAAAACCACCAAAACCCACGAAAAAACCCTACCAGACCCCACCATAAAGCACTAAAACCCACCATAAACACCAAAACCCACCAAAAACACAACAAACCCCACAGTTATAAAACCACCAAAATTCAACATAAATCACCAGAAACCCACCATAAACCACTAAAACCCACCATAAATCACCAGAAACCCACCAGAAACCACTGCAGCAGCACGAGGACCATTGCAGGAGCCTCCAAAGTAAAAGAGCCAACGCTACAAGAGCAGTCGGTCTCCACTTTCAAGACACAGAGGCCTGATGCCATTTCTGGTGGGCTCAGAGAGCTCTGTTCTGCAAATGGTTCCTACAAAGAAAGATTTAATGAGGCGCTCACCGGCTTCTTCTCTTCTCAACCACCCGATGGAGCAAATTCCAGGCTGGAAGAGCATCTGTCCCCAACAGCATGGCAGGCGGCCGTGGTGGCAGCGAGCAGCTGGCATTGCCCGTGGGCAGCTCTGACCCTGGGATCGGGAGAAAGCTGCTTCGGTTCGTACCTTGGTTTCCACCTCACACAACGGCTCAGCTGCAGGAGTGGGAACTGCTGGGAGCAGGATGTTCAGCAGCAGCAATCCCCATCCCAGTGCTCTGACTTCTTCCAGAGTGACTTATAGAATCAGCATACAATCACAGAATGGTTTGGGTTGGAAGGGAATTCAAAGCCCATCCAGTTCCACCCCCTGCCACGGGCAAGGACAACTCCCACCGGATCAGGTCACTCCAAACCCCATCCAACCTGGCCTTGAACCTCTCCAGGGATGGGGCAGCCACCACTGCTCTGGGCAACCTGGACCAGGGCCTCTCCATCCTCACAGCAAAACATTTCTTCCTGCTGTCTAATTTAAACCTTTTCCCTTCCAATTTAAAGTCATTCACCCCTCAGCGACCGCAGGGAATGAAGATGAGGAGAGCCGGAGGAAGGCACTGCCTGTCCAGGTCTGATCACAGACACCCTCACATCATTAACAAAGCAGCAGAGGGTACTCCAGCGCAAGCGGCACGCACTCCAAGTGCAGCAGCCAGACTCCGCGTTCCTGCTTCCCTGGACCCCAGCCCCGCTCCAGCCGCCGTGCCGGCAGGGATTGAGACCAAAGTGTCCCCCACCACCCTCCACGCCACTTCCCAGGTGACAGCAAAGCACTATTTACCCACCAACACAGCCCATCTGCGGTGAAACCCCTCGGACACACGGAGCCCTCGCTGCAGTCTCCTCATCCAGCGAGGATTAGGGCTTGGTTAGAGATTTAATCCCAAAGCCGGGGGGTTTTCTGGGTCGGTGACACGGTTTTCACTGCACTGATTAGCGTGTGTGTAGTTAGCGCAGTACAGATAATTAACACAGGCTGTGTTACATGCGAGAACAAACCCCTTGTGCACGGTCACCAGTGCCATAGTCACAGGGAAGAGGAATCCTGCCCCGCTGCCGGGTTTTGCTCCAGTTTGAGGCAGGAGAGCAGCTGCCTGGGGCTGCTGAGAGCAGGTAAGGGCAATCCCTGCGCTGAGGAAGCTAATCCAAAGGCTGAAGCTGGAGCGTGCTGGCTGCACAGCCTGCATTAACCCCTGCAGTACAAGGATGAAGTGGGTGAAGAGCTCCTCAGCCCCACTGACTGTATTGGGCTGAACTGGGAACAGCCCAGCAGGATGCTCTTCCCTCCCTGCTCAGCATTTCTGCCCCCCGACTATGCTGTGCAGGCAGAGAGGACGTCAGGTTTGTCATTCTGCCTGTGTCAAAGGGCTCACAGAGGAAGGGAACACCCCACCCAAACCCATCCCACCGCTCCGCGAAGCACTGATACCAACTCTGAGGAGGGCTTCCCAGCCCCACTAAATACCAAAACAGCTCCCAGCATGGAGATCCAGCTGCTTCCCACCCTGCAGCACCACACGGGTCGAGTAGGATCAGCACGGTACTCAGCTACTCCTCATCCCAGGTCGGCACCAACAGCATCACCCCAACCACATGCTCACCCCAGCATCTCAGCCACAGGGAGAAGACTCCAGGGACTCCGTTTCCTACAAGCTTTAAGCAGTTTCCAAGCACACAGACACAGATGCAATTAACCCATCGCTAAAATAAACCATTAGACGTTACACACTGGGCTGGAGGTCGCTCTGCAGAACCGCTCAGAACCTGGGCTCAACAACCACCCAGTTCAATATGGAAACAGTTTCGGGAGTAGGGATTAATCACAGCAGCATTCCCGAGGGCAGAGCAGGCGCAGCAGCACAGCAGGGACAGGGAAAGGCTCTGGGAAGCGCATCTTGTGCCCAGCAGGTCACTCCAGCACAGGCACCCAGGAGGGCTCCAAAGAAACCAACTAGGAGGACCCTCCAGCTCCAGCACTTGGACAAAAACAAAGCCACGGTGCCCACCGGTGGATGCCGTCCTTGGGCAGATGTCACTCAAAGTCTCCAGGAGCTGAGTGTAGCCATGGGGAGAGGTCGGCTGGTCCTCGAGCCACTGGTACAAGGCAACCCTGTAACCGCTGCAGAGCTGGAGCACAGCCTCAGGGGGCTCCAGCAGATAGAACTGCTGCCAGGGCTGGAGGTTGCAGCCTCTGGGATGCTGCTGGACATCCCTGAGAGGCCAAAACCTACGGCCCGTGGCTGCTGTACACAGAGAGAAACAGCATGTACCGTCATTGACTTTGCTTCTGGCCCAAGCATGGTGTTTCACATGCTTACAAATCCTCTCTGCAGGTTTGGAGGGTTGAGGGATGCTCTGATGTCTTGGAATGCCACTGCTCCAGGTGGATTTGTTCCCATGGGACAAGAACCATGGGTGGGGAAGCAGTGCCAGCCCCCTCTGCAGGATGAGCTTGGGTGGCCATCAGCACAGTAAGAGCAGGTGTGGAGTCCTCGTGGTCCCCAGCACTGCCTGCTCCTTGCCAGCCTATGCAGGGCCACCTCCCACCTATTCTCTCGTGCTTAGCACCTCACCCCCAGCACTGCACCCCAGCCACCCCCACGGCTCTTCACCGGGGCTGCCCAGCCCAGCAGCCCCTTCCTCCACCTCTGCTCCTCCGGAGCCTCCAGGGAAATCACAAACGAACCCACGAGCAATGCACAGCCAAGCCCGGGTCCCGCTGCTCTCCCTGCTCATATCCCTTCAGGAAGCACAAAGCCAGCCAAGAGAAGAGTGCAGCTATTGCACATTCACACTGCTCAGCCGTCTCCAACCTCTACTGTACAAACCCCATTCCCATTAAAATCCTATTTCTAGCAACACCCACAGGAGCATTAGCTCTTCCTGACACCCAAACTGGCTTCCTCAGCACGTCCACACAGCCCTCCTGCCTGCTGTCTGCTGCTATGTCATGAGACAGGAGCTCTCTCTGCTCAGGGATGACTCTACACAATTCAGCCCAGCGCTCTTTGTCTCCGTGCCTCTAATTATTCCTTTAATTTGTTGCTGCTTATTTTTACACACCTCCCACTCCTCCCTCGCGACAGACTGCGACTCACTTTGCCGCGTCTTCTCCTGGTCGCTGCTCACAGCCCTGCTGACACGGAGCATCTGGGTCCAAGCGAGGATGGACTCTGCTGCCAGTCTCACCCGGCGTGGTATTGGGTGAGGTTTCCAAGTAGGAATGGGAGCTTAAATTTAAGCCCTGCAACAGTCAGTCCCTCCGCGTGTCAGATCCTCACCTGTAACGTAAAGGGCCAGCACATCCCACTCTGTCATCCCAAGTATTGCTCACCCTGAGCAGTCTGAGCTGCTTTCTCCTCCCGATCTCCAGAGAAGCCCCCTGCGTCGGCTGAGTCGGAGCGTGCAGCGAGGAGGTCACCTTCGCAGCGAGGCTCTTTCATTTACATATGTATTTATTTATTTCTACTCGCTTGCTGCCGCTCCCCGTGGCTCCAGGGGCATTTACATAATCGGATCACAGGCAGCTGGATGGAAAGCGCCAGCACCGACACCGAGCATCCAGCCCTTCCCATTCCAGGCAGCAAAGCCAGCCCTGCCCTATCCCCTGCCCACTGGCCAGGGCATGCTGGACACAGAGCTCCCAGCCTGGAATGGGACCCAAGCGCAGAGCCAACGCTGCTCGTGTGAAGCCGGCACTGCTCAGGAAGAGGGCACAGGCAGGCACAGCTCCTGGTGCTTTGTCGTAGCCGTAGCCAGCAGCTCACTAGTCTAAACCTCCCTAAACCGCTCAGGGGTGCAATCAAAAAGCAGTGAATGCTGGCACCAGCCCATGACTGCTGGTGGGACGTCACTGGGGAAAGCCAGCAGGCAAGGGATGTTGAATATCTCCTGTGAAGAACTACCAGCTCGTGAAGAGCAGCCTGTGATCCCGTCGGATGTGTGGCAGCATGGAGGTGGGCAAGAGCAGGGTGTATTCTCACCTCCCAGCAGGAGACAGCTTAGCCCCTGGGCGCCCCAGGAGCAATGTTTTATGGTTCAATACAGAAGATTTTAGGACCTTTGCGTGACCAGAGCCTCGCCTACCATGGGAGACTCCTTCCCCCGAGCAGCTCACAGAAGGCATCACTCCACGCCAAGATAAATCAAGGCACAAAAAGAGATCCATGCAGGAGAATGGCTTTAAAACAGAGAGGGGAAGATTTAGGCTGAATATTAGGAAGAAATTCTTCACAAGGAGGGTGGGGAGGCTCTGGCCCAGGCTGCCCAGAGCAGTGGTGGCTGCCCCATCCCTGGAGGGGTTCAAGGCCAGGCTGGATGGGGCTTGGATCAACTTGATCCAGTGGGAGGTGTCCCTGCCCATGGCAGGGGGTGGAACTGGGTGGACTTTAAGGTCCCTTCACAGTCAAACCATTCTCTTATTCCATGATTCTATTCTCACCTCCTGCCAGGAGATAGCTTGGCCCCCAGGCTTCCCAGCAGCTAAGTTTTATAGTTCAATACAGAAGATTCTGGGACCTTTGCGCGGCACAGAGCCACCCTCACTACAGGAGACTCCCTGGAGCAGCTCACAGAAGGCATTGCTCCATGCAAAGATAAATAAAGGCACAAACAGGGATCCATGCAGGAGAAGGTGACGGCATAGCCAGAGCACCAGCCCACCAGGATGGGGGGTTAGGTTGCTGTCCTTTACTTCCCAATCCCAACACACATGCCCTGCTCCCCCCTCCTGCCTTTGTAATCCATCCCCTGCAAATCATCGCTGCTTTGTAGGGGTTAATGCCCACAGCTTTGCCACCTCCTCCCAAAACAAGAGGCTGGGAGAGCTGCAACTACCACCCCAGAGCTGTCTCTTCGCTCCCATCCCACTTCCACATGACAGCCTTTCCCCTTCAGACATCTTGAGATGCTCGGCCACAGCCCAGTACAAAAGGATGCTGTTCCAAACGGATTCTGACATCCACCCAAACACACATGCCCTGCTCTCTCTCCAGCCACTCTCACCCACTTGGTGCTTTGGACAAACCACGTTTCTCCCAGTTCTTCCCTGCACGCCAGTTTTTGAGCTGTTTCCCACCATCCAGACAGTCTTTATCACATCGCAGCCCTCACAACCTGCTCCTCTCTGGGCTGCATGCAGCAAACATTGCTCTGCTCGGCCCTCCCCAGAGAGCTGCTGAAGAAACCCTGTCCCCCACGATCCCCTACCTGCATCCCACTGCCATCCTAACAGCAAACTCTCTGCTGTCACCTCACGCCACTCGCGACACGCTGCCAGCCCCGCTCCAAGAACTCCCACCAATTCTCTGTGCGGAGAGCGCTGCACAGGCACCCCCAAAATTGCTCCAAGATGCCAGACGCTGTCTCAGGAGCACGTTCCCCCCCAGGGCTACAGAATCCTGCCAGCAGGAAAGGGAGGATGCTGCGACCACAGGGCTCCTGAAAGCCTGTCGGTTCTCCAAATGCCCTCCAGCTCCTGAAGTGCCCCCAAACTCCCCAGTGCTTCCAGTTCTCCAAGTGCCGTCAAATTCCACAGTGCCCTCCAGTTCTCCAAGTGCCCTCTGGTTCTGCAAGTGCCCTTCAACTCCCCAGTGCCCTCCGGCTCCCCAGTGCCCTCCAGCTTTCCCGGCACCCTCCGGCTCCCACTCTCAATTATTATTATTAGTTTGTAAAAGCTCACGTAAACCCACACCCTCCTTCCTTTAGCTCAGAGCCGGCTGAGCACAGCGACAGCACTGCTCCATTCACAATTCCCTGAGCTCTGCCCTCATACATTATTCCCGGCTTTTGCATTGGCTTCTTTTCTTTTTTTTTTTTTGCTTTAAATATTTTATTCAGTTTTACTGGGCTCCATGCCCAGAGCTTCCAGGGAAAACCACCAGGCTCCCAGGAAGAGCTGTGCGCTGCGATGGAGGCAGATCCACACCCCAAAGAGAAGCTGTCCAAGACATCATCGGAAAGCATTGTCATGCTGACAGGGCAGGGCCGGCATGCGCTCCATGAACTCCAACCAGCCAGGATGGGAGAGCACAGACAGCAGGAGACCATGCCCAGAGCCTGAGGGGGTTAAAACCCCCAGAGGAGGCAGCTCCCAGACCTTGAGAGGGTTAAATCCCCTGCAGGAGGCAGCTCCTGCACCCTGAGGGGGTTAAATCCCCTCTGTGTAAAACCAGGACAGCTTCATCAAAGTCACTGAGGATGCAGAGATGCAGACGTGGGTCTGGATCTGCAGCAGGGAACAGCCCCGGATCGCTGTGCCAGTCAGCCAGGCACTGTCAGAATGGCTGAAAGCCCCTTTGCACCCCAAACCTCTGCCTTACCCAGCTTTACACACAAAATATCCTATTTTGGAGCAGCCAGAAAGCATGCTGTGAGGAAGCAGCATCTCGGTTACACACACCCATGCCTGCTCTTCCCAACTTCCCACCCCTTCCCACGGAGCGGAGCTGGAGCTCCTGGCCATGCCCAAGCAGAGAACAGGACCACGCCGGAGAGAAGGACAGGGGAGGAAGAGGAGGAGAAAAGTGCTTCTCCCTCTGCCTGGCAGCACTTACATTAATCATAGCATTGGAGGTGATGCGGAAGAGCGTGGCTCGTTCGTTGACTGCCTTGATCTTCTCGCCGCTCTCGGCCGGCAGCTTGAGGTTCTCCAGCTCACTGAGCGAGCGCTGCAGAGCCGCCCCGTGCTTGGCGATCAGGTCATTGCAAGTGCTCAGATCCTCCAGCTTACTCGAGAGGGTTTTCAGCGTGCCGTGCAGCTCGCTCTTATCTGACTGCGAGGCGGGCTCCTCGTCACCCGAGTCATCTGCAAAGGGAGGGATGGAGAAAAAAAACAGTTTCCATGGTTACCCCCAGACCATACTAACCCGGCAGCAAGGACCTCCTGCCTCCTCCCACAAGCTGGGGTCACAGCCACCGCACCCCCAGAGCAGAGTGGGATGCAGAGTGTGATGTGGGATGCACGTACAGCCCTGAGGAGGTGCCCAAAGGCTCCATCCCTGGGATGTGGTCAGGGGCATCCCATGCTGAACAATGTGGATGGCACAGGATGGTGTGGTGGCACTATCAGGGAAGGGCCATGGACCAAACCTCCTGTTCCTCCTCCACATCCTGCCCAAACAAACGTAGCCACACATGGCTACGGAGCCAGGCATAGCATCAATGCATCCTGCACCAGGAGCAAACCTCAAAAGGGGCTCTGCAAGTGCTACTTTGGGCAGGATAAGCTCTTCCAGCCAAGGGAAAGGGCACAAAGGCATAAGCAGACAGTAACAACCTGTACCCAACACCACCACCACACCTTCAGAGGGCAGAAAACTCCACAATCAGCACCTCAAGTACAGCAGGAATAGTTATTACTGCAACTCCACAACACTTAGGTAACTTGGAACCAGAAAACCAACCCAAAACCAAACAGTGAAGATAACACAGCATTCCTTCAGATCATCCCACTGCTCCCCAGGGATGGTGCAGAAGGTGAGCAGCTGCAAGAAGCACCACAGCCTAAAGCAAACACAAAAAGCAAGCGCAGAGTGGGTCCTGTGCAGAGAAAGGTCCGGGCATCTCTGATTTCACACCCCATCCTTGCTGTGTAAAGTTCAGCTGAGGTTACTCCAGGTGCTCCCCGAACCCACTGAGGTGGCAGAGGACAGAGCAACCCGTTCGTTTCCCCTCCCTCAGTCATAGAATCACGGAACAGTTTAGGTTGGAAGGGACCTCAAAGCCTACTCAGTTCCTGCTGTAGGCAGGAACACTTCCCACTGGCTCAGGGGCTCCAAGCCCCATCCAACCTGGCCTGGAACCCCTCCAGGGATGGGGCAGCCACCACTGCTCTGGGCAACCTGGGCCAGGGCCTCCCCACCCTCACAGCAAAACATTTCTCCCTAAAATCTCATCTTAATCTCCCCTCTTTCAGCTCAAAACCGTTCCCCCTCATCCTATCCCTGCCCTCCCTGATCCAGAGCCCCTCCCCAGCTTTCCTGGAGTCCCTTTCAGTGCTGGAAGCTGCTCTAAGGTCTCCCCACAGCCTTCTCTTCTCCAGGCTGAACAACCCCAACTCTCTCAGCCTGTCCTCGTACAGGACATGCTCCACCTTTCAGCTTCAAACCGTTTCCCCTCATGCAGACGGCAGTCACTCTTCCACAGCTTCTGGCCATCAGATCACTAACGAGTCCAGTCTTTAATGGCCAATTTATAACACATTATACTCTTTTATGAATCCATCAGTGGCAGAAGTTTTCATCGCAGACACCAGCCAGGCAGCTACCACCACTAATTATGTCCAAACCCCACCGTTCCCTCTGCAGGACTCAACAAATGAACTAAATTTGGGGTTTTTTCTACTTGTAGCCATCAGTAAAACTTCCCAAAGAGAATTTTATCCATTTAGAATGACTGCACAAACTGGGCTGAGAAGGAGGAAGTATCTCTGGTGTTCCCAAGCAGCATTTAACCCCTAATCCCTGCTCCTCCCAAGACTACAGCCCAGGAGGTTTTGCCCATCATTAAAACACTCAGACACAGGGACAGCACCGCGTGGCGATGGACGACTCCGTTATTCCCTGCCCGTTTGCCCAGGCTGAGGTAACGATCCCTGTATGCTCGGCTCGAGGCAGGAACGCAGCGTGTCCCATTTTCTTATCACTGTGCGGAATTACATAAATGGCTCAAAGCCCAGGAAAAAGCAGGAAGGCACCCGGGTCAGACCAGGACGCTGCTGGTTTGAAGCTAAGGTAGCTGAGCACTCCTCACCAGGTCCCTGCCTGTCCCAGCGCTGCTCTCATCGCTTGCCAGGAGGACAAACAACAAGGTCCCACCTTCCTCCTCTTCCCCTGCCCCAACGCTGAGGCTGCAGCCCTCTACAGCTCCCGGAAAGGAGGTTGGAGTGAGGTGGGTGGTGGGCTCTTCTCCCAAGGAACACATGATAGGATGAGAGGAAATGGCCTGAAGTTGCACCAAGGGAAGTTCAGATTAGATATTGGGGAAAATTCCTTCACTGATAGAGTGATGAAGCCCTGGCAGAGGCTGCCCAGAGCAGTGGGGGAGTCCCCATCCCTGGAAGGGTTCAAAAAGCGTGTGGCCATGGCACTTTGGGACATGGTTTAGCAGGCACAGTGGGGTCGGACTGGATGAGCTTAGAGAGCTTTTCCAACTTTAACGATTCTGTGGTTGTACAGGGTTGTGATGCATCCATGGGGAGCGATGTTTTGGGAGCAGAAGCACACTCAGTGCAGGGGATGGAAACTTCCTCACCTCCCTCCATCCCTGGCAAGGACATCCCACCACTAGCACTGCCTCTGCATCCCAGTGCCCAGGACACAGAGACCTGGATCAATCCATGCGTCTGTGACGCACGGTGAAGTAAAAACATCTCAATCAAGATAATTTGCTATAATTACCTCAAATTGAAGCACAGAGGAAGGGAACACAGCTTCACTGTGCAATTGCATCAGCACACGGCAAAGCAGCAACAGTCATGCAAAGCACCCAACCCACCCCACCCCATTCTGCCCAATGAAGCATAGACATCGCCTCTGAGGAGGGGTTCCCAGACCCAGTAAACACCAAAAGGGCTCCCAGCATGGAGACACAGCTCCTTCCCACCTTGCAGCACCACAAAGGCCGAGCAGAATCCCAGTCCCCAGCAGCTCCTCGTCCCTTTGCTCCCTGAAGGTTGACATAGAACCATGGAATGATTTGGGCTGAAAGGGACCTTAAAGCCCATCCAGCCCCACTCCCCTGCCATGGGCAGGGACACCTCTCATTGGATCAGGGGCTCCAAGCCCCATCCAACCTGGCCTGGAACCCCTCCAGGGATGGGGCAGCCACCACTGCTCTGGGCAACCTGGGCCAGGGCCTCCCCACCCTCACAGCGAAACATTTCTCCCTAAAATCTCATCTCAATCTCCCTTCCTTCAGCAGAATGGAAAACTGTTGCCCCTTGTCCCATATCTGCACTCCCTGATCAGGAGCCCCTCCTGGAGTCCTGTGACTGTAAGCAATTATTTGTGCAATCCTGGCTCCATGAGACGGAATGGAATATCTTGGCTTCACCTACAGGCACAGCACCAGGAAAAGCATCCTACAAGGACCAGGACAAAGCAAATCCGCAGCCCCACAGGGACCATCATGAACAGAAAAGCAGTGTGTGCTCTTCCTTTTCCTGTTTTAATTAACCTTGTGTTTCCTCCACTCTGTCCTTCTCCACTTGCTCCACACACAGCATCCACCAGAGCCTTCAGCACCCTCCAGCGTGGATGCTGCTCCCCAGCCCAAGGAAGGGACTCATGAAGACCAGGATTGCCTTTCCCCTTTCTCCTGGAGGCCCATAGGGAAGCTGAGCAAGGCCAAAACAAGCAGAAACTCATATTCACCTCTTTCCTCACACACATAGCAGCCTCTCCTTTCTGCACCAGTGGTTTGTCAGTAAGAACAGACCTTATCCAAGCAGAGAAACCCTGCTTCCACACCACGTCACCCAGCTGGTTTCTTGATGCCACCAGGAAAAGCAGGGGATTATTCCCCATTTGTCCCCATGGCACAGCTGGGAAGAGAGAGGGTTGTCCAGGGTCCAGACCCTTCCTCATTTCCCCACTGGAGGAGAATGTTTCCAAGAAAGCCACTTTGCTGCAGCAGCATGAGACCCACCAGCTTTGACGGCTACTGCTGTGATTCCATGTGAAGCACTGCAGGAGAGCAGAGAAGCAGCAGCATTTATTCCTTTTGCTGAAGATAAAGGATTCACTCATCCGGAAAGGTGAAATAGCCGTAAGCTAGTGCCCAGAGGTCTGCGCTTGGAGCATGACCAAACGCCACAGCACTGGGGAATCCTTCCTTTATCTGAGCCTTTGTAGCAAACCAGCCAGGAACACAAACTGAACTTTGCTTTGCTAAGGTTGGTGAAACACCCTGAGGGTCAGGAAACACCCACAGAAACACAGAGTCTGCCCAGGGCTCCTCACTGAGGACAAAGACCACAGGCGATTTGCAGAAGCAAACCCACAACCAGCCCAGCAAAGCCCTGGGACTCAGTGCGTCACAGTCACAGTTTCCTACCAGCACCAACTAAAGATCATACAACCTCTTGGAAGTTGGAAAGACATTCCTAAATGCTTGAGAGCTAGAGAGGGGGAAAATCCCAATGATTTGTTGCCCTCAGGTTGCCCAGAGCAGTGGTGGCTGCCCCATCCTTGGAGGTGTTCAAGGCCAGGTTGGATGGGGCTTGGAACAACCTGATCTGGCGGGAGTTGTCCCTGCCCATGGCAGGGGGTGGAACTGGATAGGCTTTAAGGTCCTTTCCAACACAAACCACTCTATGGTTCTCTAATCCAGCGGCAAGCCCAGCCCAAGCAGTGTGGTCGGTGCAAAGCTGGGCTGCAGGAGGTGGGGAGGATGGAGTCAAATCCTTGACGGTCCCAATGTGGGCATGGGAAGGTTTCCAAGGACACCAAATTTCGTAAGGGCAGGAAATCTTGAGCATTCTATGAAAGCCAGAATGCTGGGCTGACTCATCCCAGGCACAGAAGCCGGAAGAACCTGGCAATTTGTCGTCAAATCATTCCTGCCATCCTTTTATGTTTATTTTCCTGGGCGTCTTTGTTCGCTGTAGTTGAGTGCCCTGAATTCTGCTGAGTTCTGCCTTGTGCTACGAACCTGCCGTGTGCTGCGGAGCAGGGTGAGCCGAGGTGAGGCTCAGGAGCTGGGGCTGTGCCACCTCCGGAGGCATCCAAGGCCCCCACAGCCCAGCTAGGGAGGATCCTTCAACACCTCTGGGGATGGGGCAGCCACCACTTCTCTGGGCAACCTGGGACAAGGCTTCTCCACCCTCATAGTAAAACATTACTCCTTAAGATCTCATCTCGCTCTCCCTGCTTTCAGCTCAAAACCATTCCTCCTTGTCCAACCCCTGCATTCCGTCATCAGCAGCCCCTCCCAGGGTTCCTGCAGGCAAAGGCGCGATGCGATGCGTGCTGGGAGCCTGAGCTGGGGGTGACCCCAAAGTGGAAGGTTTGGGCTCAGCCCAGGTAGAAGGCTGGGAGCACAACCTAAACCTTAAACACAGCTTTTTGCCTTCACTCATGGCATTGGGCAGCACTGCCGTCACACGCCAGCGTGGCAGAACAGCCCTGGTTCCCCCCCGGCACCACCGTGACCCACATTGCAGCCGCCACAGGCTGCACAGCACTCCCTCCCTCCCACACAAGGAAAGCTTTACTAACGCAGTTACCGTTTTACCATCCATTCCTCATTGCTCTCAATGCACACAGAGAACATCCACAACTAAGGGTTCAATGAGGGGGGACACAGCACTCTAATGGCAGCTTTTACTGAATCCCGCCTCCAGGAACACACACAGCTCATTTTGGGGGGAATGTGCACCCCAAACACACAAGCCCCTGCAAGCCCAGCCCTTTCATTCCCCATCTCATCGTTTGTTTTGACTCAGGAAGCAACGCCGAGGCAATCTGTTGTGATGTGTATTTGTAGGGCACTGGCATGGAGCAGTTGCTATAGGAACAGCCTCACCGTAAGCTGGAAGGATTATTTTGGGAGCTGTGATGCTATTTAATCTCAGTAAAATGGATCAGCAGCTCACAGCCGTAAGCCTCTTCAGGCTTGTTTCACAGCCCAGAGAGCAACGCAAAACCTCAGCGCCTGGAGCAGCATTGCACGAGGAGGCAATGAAGGCAGAACCTCCCTGAAAACTTCCCTCAGCTAAATATTTCCCAGGGCTTGCAATTTCTCCGGAGCTGGTGGAAAAGCTGCTGGCTGGAAGCACAAGGCAGGTGCTTTCCCATGCCAGCGATTGCACTGCAGCTCGTGGGGGAAGGCAGTGACCGCGCGCCTGCTGGAGGCACCGCCACGCAGTGCTCCCACACCAAAATCACCGGGGAGACCTGGAGAAACTCATGAGTGCTGCCACTCACAGCTGTCCTGTTTGGGTGCTGCAGCTCCTCATGTTTCCACGCTGCAGCTCACGGCTGGGCACTTTCAGTGCTGCCACTCACGTTTCGGTGCTGCCCCCAGACAAGCAGAGCTGGGAAGAGCCTTTTCAGGGTGAAGTGGGTAGAGCAGGAGAAGGCAATGGGATGGATGGGGTCAGCATTAGACCTTCTAGTCTAAAATTCCCAGAGTCTGGCTGTGACATCTCCAGCTGAAGCTCTCCAGCCGCGCAGCCCCACACTGTGGCTGGGGCAGGCAGTTAATCTCAAGAGTTCCTGGATCCTCCCCTCCAGGTCCAGCACAGACGCTCTTCTCTTCCAACATCCCACACTTTCACTATTCACTCTGTGAGCAGAAGTGTCTCCCTTTCCAGGTATCCTCACTTTCAGAAGTCCTCATCCTTTCTACCTCATCCTGAACTTCACTCTGAGTCTCCTGCAATCCCAAGCCACTCGGCCATGGCTTCACCAGAGCCTCCTGAGCCTCCCCCTGCACAAGAAACCCCACCTGGGAGGAAAAGGGAATGAGCAGGCAAGTGAAAGTACAGGATCAATCTTGCAGGAGTGAAGCCGAGCCAGACCAGCTCCTCACCACACAGGAGTTGAGCATCTGCTGAGGAGCCACACATAACCTGAAAGCAAACCGTGTGCTGCCGGCTGTGCTCCACATCCAATTGGCTTTGGCTTCCTACAGGGAAGAGAGATCATTGACTGCTGCCCAGAGGTAAATCCACAATGGAATAAAAGCAGCAGTTTCATGATCGTGATTAAAACGGCATTCCTAGGTTCCACAATCCTGCAGTGAAGAGGGGATGGTGCCGCCACTGCCCTTGTGCTTATCAACACCAAGAATGGCACATTCACCATCAGGAAGCTGAGTTTTGAAGCATCCAAGTCCCCAGCCCGGCAGCACCCACCCTCAGCAGCCCAGGGAACCACAGTTGTTCCCAAGGTCCCTAGAAAAGCTGTCCTGGGGCTGCCCAGATCCCACACCACCAGAGGCCAGGCACAGCTCGTCCCTCCACCAGTTCACTCAGGAGCCACCCATGGGCAAATTCTGCATCCATCACAGCAAGAAGGAAGGGGAAACAGCGGAAGCCAGAAACAGGGATGGAGTCTGACCACTACATAAATCTGCGCAAGCGCTGAGGTGACTATGACAAAGAGGGATCTGGTAGTCACAGAGCAGCCCCAGGGAGTGGCCAGGGGGAGGGAAATGGGACCAGAGCAGGACGCAGGTGATGCTCAGTGACATCAGGCCACTGCTTGAAAACCCTTTCTGTGAAAACTTTTGTCCTGATGTCCAGTCTGAACCTGCCCTGGTGCAACTTGAGGCCGTTTCCTCTCATCCTATCACTTGGAGAAGAGACCACCCACCTCACTACAACCTCCTTTCAGGCAGTTGTAGACAATGATAAGGTCCCTCCTCAGCCTTCTCTTCTCCAGGCGAAACAGCCCCAGGTCCCTCAGCCGCCTCTCATGGCCCTTGTTCTCCAGACCCTTCCCCAGCTCCATCACCCTTCTCGGGATGCACTCCAGGACCTCAAGGTCTTGCTTGTAATGAGAGGCCCAAAACTGAACCCAGGATTCGAGATGCAGCCTCACCAGCACCGAGTCCAGAGGGACGATCCCTTCCCTGCTCCTGCTGGCCACACCATGGCTGATCCAAGCCACGATACTCTTGGCCTCCTTGGCCACCTGGGCCTCTGCTGGCTTCTCCCCCTCAGCATCCTTCTTCCTCAGTTCCACCTCTCTTCCCACACCTCTCCAGGAGTTTTGTATCTGAACATATGGAAAATATCACAGGTGTAAAACCCTTTTTCACTCCTGCAGGCAAAGGGCAGCAGGTCCATGAGGACAAGTGAGCATCAAAGCCATCCCTGCTGCAGTGATCTCACACAAAACTCCATGTCCTCGCCCCTCACAGGTGTTCTCACAAGTAAATACTCCCACTCCTACCTCCTCTCTA
Source organism: Cuculus canorus (assembly GCF_017976375.1). Lineage (NCBI taxonomy): Eukaryota > Metazoa > Chordata > Aves > Cuculiformes > Cuculidae > Cuculus > Cuculus canorus. The sequence goes on from NC_071417.1 coordinate 11,857,418, forward strand.
TTCATCCCTTCGTCACTCAGCTTCCCTGCTGACACCAGGGCTTCGATTCAGAAGCACCATCCCCATGTGGATTGTCCGGATGGCAACGCTGCTCACCCATCACTTCCCAACCGGAGCAATTTTCACGTTGGCTCAAGAAGATGCATCTGCTTTCATCACTTTTAATCGCTATGAATATTAAATGGCACCGGGGATCTATATTTAATAGCTGTGCCTGGCTGCCAGAAGAGAGATGGATTTGTCCCAGCATCCACAGATGCAAGCACAGGCGGGACTTTTGTGGTTATAAAGAATTAAGCTGGAAATTAATCATCAAAATAGCACAGAAATAATCATTCATAAATGATACGGAATCTGGGTGAGCGCTCAGCAATCAGCACCGGCCTGGCAGGGCTATTCCTTCTCCCTGCTAATGCCAACAGAAAGCTGTTTGAGCCTAAAAATAGGAAACAGCGGATGCTGAGGACAAGCTGGGACATTTCTGAAGTCACAGGCGGTAGGAGCAGGTGGAGGGGGCTCCGCAGGACACATCCACAGCTCAAGGACCACTGCTCCTCACAAAATATCCCATCAGATGCACCCGAAATCCGTAAGTATCGCAGAGAGAATGAATGGAATGAGTCTTGCAGAAATTAAAGCCTAAGGATTTGAGTGATGTGATCCATCGTGGCCAAGAGCCAAGCAGGGGTGGGATCCAACCTTCCCAAGGTGCCTTCCAGACCAAGATTACTCTAGGACTCTATGCCAATGGCAGCTTTGTCACTGCTGGCCATTGCTTTTGGATAGCAATCAATATGACGTTAATTCATAATAACACGGGACATTCAACACAAATGGGGTTAAAATTAACTGGTAAAGGGTACAAAGGATTGAGATGAGATCTTAGGAAGAAATGTTTTCCTGTGAGGGTGGGGAGGCCCTGGCCCAGGTTGCCCAGAGCAGCGGTGGCTGCTCCGTCCCATGGAGGTGTCCCTGCCCATGGTAGTGGGATGAGACTTGATGGGCTTTGAGGTCCCTTCCAACCCAAACCATTCCAGGATTCTATGATGATTTTCAGACCCTTTGCCTGGACAACACAGCAGCCTCCTTCTACCAGGCCATGCCAAAACAATGAAGACAAGCAACTTCTTCTGCTTTGAAATAAGAGATGCGACTGCTATCTCTTCGTTTCTATAACTGAGATTCTCCCAAGATGTTGGTGCAGCTGGAGCCAAACCAGGGGAGCGGGGATTCTTTAAAGGATGCTTTATCATGTCCCTACAGCACCCACTTTTCTGGGAAGTAACCACTCCATGGACACCAGGGCTGAAAAGTCTCAGAAAAGACTTAAGGGATAAGAAGCAGCTGGGGTTAATCGCTCTGCCTCACATCCAGGATAAATTCCAGCCTGCAAGAACAACCAGGCAAATACACACTGATAGAGCAGGGGAAGTGTCTAAGGGAGAGGGGACCCCAAAACAAAGGTAGGAAGGCCAATCCCGAAAAGATGTGTCCTTGGAAGAAGCGATACTCCCGAGGAGGCTGTACAAGGAATCTCTTCAGAGACATCAGAAAGTGCGTCCTCGCCAGGGTCCTTAAACCCAGGAATCAACTCTGCGGAAGAGTTTTGCCCCCTCTTCTGTTATCTGCTTCCCTTCCTATGAAAAGGAAAGAGAGGTTGGAACTGGATGGGCTTTAAGGTCCCTTCCGACTCAAACCATTCTACAGTTCTATGAAATCCATAATAAAATGTCATCCTGAATGGGGAGTTGACACACCAGTCCGTTAACGCACATGAAGAACTTTGTGTTTCTTGAAAGAAAAGCCCTGGGAAGGCACACACTAATTTCACTCCAATGCCTGCAGCATCCCCAGTTCAACTATTGAATGTTTTATCGCTGCAATTAGACAATGACGATGTTCCCGGTCAATAAACCCCAGCAGCAAATGCTGCGCTTCGTCTGGATCACAGCCAGCCTCTCCTTCCAGCACATACGGGACTTTTCCGTCACTCCATTGCCTAAACAGCTCCAACAAGCTGATAAATGAGGCTACAAAGATGCAGGATGGGTTTGAAAGAGGGCAGACTGAGATGAGATCTTAGGAAGAAATCTTTTGCAGTGAGGGTGGGGAGACCCTGGCCCAGGTTGCCCAGAGCAGTGGTGGCTGCCCCATCCCTGGAGGGGTTCAAGGCCAGGTTGGATGGGGCTTGGAGCCCCTGATCCAGTGGGAGGTGTCCCTGCCCGTGGCAGGGGGTGGAACTGGATGGGCTTTGAGGTCCCTTCCAACCCAAACCATTCCATGATTCTATGATAAAAAGCAATGAAAGACAGGGTTTAAACTCAAAATAAGATGGATGTTGAAGAAATGGAGGCTGAAACACATGAGAAATGCAAGGCCCCACACTATATCAGGCAGAGAGAATTAACCCAACAGCTACTGGGCGACCACCTGGTTGGCTGAGAAGGAGCCAATGACCCCAGCTCATTATAAATTATCAATTTCAGTGGAACTTTTAACAGCAAGCTAAAAAAAGCAAATAAATGCAGGGCTATAGGAACAGAAATTTCTGGGAGACAATGTGATTTCTGGTCAGTCCTCATCAGATCCTGGTGAGGGATCCTGCACTGCTAAGACAGACCAGCACTGTAAAAATTGACCCATAAGGATGATGTTGGCAAACACATCCTGCAAGGAGAGGCTAAGAGAAAGGATAGCATTAGCACAAGTGGGAGACTGTAACAGCACCTCTGTCAAGGAGGACCTGGGAGCAGTCATCAAGCCAACCAACCATCAGTCTAATCCCACCGTGCCTGCTAAACCATGTCCCCGAGCGCCATGGCCACACACTCTTTGAACCTCTCCACTAAGACCCCACCACTGCCCTGGGCAGCATCTGCCAGGGCTTCACCGCTCTCTCAGTGGAGGAATTTTTCCCAATATCCAATCTAAACCTGCCTGGTGCAACTTGAGACCATTTTCTCTCATCCCATCCTTTGTTATCTGGGAGAAGAGACCAGCACTCACCTCAGCACAACCTCCTTTCCAGGAGCTGCAGAGAACGATGAGGTCTCCCCTCCTCCTCCATCTCTTCTCCAAGCTAAATAGCCCCAAGTCGCTCAGCTGCTCCCAGAACCCCTGAGCTCCAGACTTCTCCCCAGCTCCATTCCCTTCTCTGGATGCCCTCCAGCCCCTCAATGCCCTTCTTGGAGTGAGGGGCCCAAAACTGAACTTGGCACTTGAGGTGCGGCCTCACCAGTGCCAAGTCCAGGGGAAAGAGCCCTTGCCCGCTCCTGCTGGCCACACCATGGCTGATTCAAGTCAGAATGCTGTTGGCCTCTTCCTTCACAAGCTTCTCAAGGCTTTCAACATAAGCCAGGAGAACTTTGCAAGGAGATTTCAATTTGTTGGCTTTTTTCCCCCCTCTGTTCTTTGACCACAATGTTCTGCTCTTCATGGAATAGGAGGTTTGGCAGCCACCAGGAGAACTGCAGAGCCAGACCTCCAAGAGACTACACCAAGTCCCAGGGCCTGAAGAGCAGAGCTGGCAGAGAATGAAGAGGAGATAAAAGGAGCCCAGCTCACGCTTTTGTGAAAGCACTGGAAAGCCAAATTTATCCCTGCAGGATACGGCCAACTGTCCCCTTCAGTCCGAACAGTTGTGAATATCAAAGAAAAAAAACAGTGCTGAAGGTGTGATTAGAGGGATATAACCACTCATTAACGATAATTTGGGGCTGACGCTGCATATCGAATCAGAAAAGGCCTCATAAAAATAGAAGCTTTTTCATCCTAGAGCTGGAAACATCAAGGACACGTGAAACATCAGCCTTCCCACACCAGCACGAGGTACCACAAGCTGTCGCACACAGACACATGATGTGCTGGTACAGAGCTCACCATGGACTGAGCCCCTCCGTCACACCCTCCATTTCCCAGTGCATCCCTGATGGCTCTAAAGCCACAACATCCTCCACGAAGAAGCCTGAGGAGCACTTGGGGTTGGGTCCGACCAGCACACACACCGACAACCGCCTGCCTGTTTGTCAGAGCTGCAGCAGCAGAAGGGCTTCTGCCACCCAGGATCCTGTAACACTCCCGCCTCCACTTCCCAGGGATTCCAACTGCAGAGACAGTCCCTCCTAAAGTCATGGAACGGTTTGGGTTGGAAGGGACCTCAAAGCCCACCCAGTTCCACTTCCTGGCCACCTCCCACCGGATCCGGTTGCTCAAGCCCCATCCAACCTGGCCTTGAACCCCTCCAGGGATGGGGCAGCCCCCACTGCTCTGGGCAACCTGGGCCAGGGCCTCCCCATCCTCATAGGAAATAATTTCTTCCTAAAATCTCACCTCAATCTCTCCATTTCAGCTGAAAACCGCTCCCCTCGTCCTATCCCCACACTCTCATTTTGGAGGAAATGAGTTCTCTCAGAGCAGAAACTCACAGGTAAGGTCACCCGTGAGGACATGGGGTGACCCCTCTTCTCCCACAGACAGATTGGTGCTCTGGCATTCAGCTACTGAAAACCATCAGAGCCTCAGATGTGCGTCACCAAAAATGCATTTTTAATGCCACTTAACCATTTCCCAGCCCCAGGGCCACCTATGATTTGAGCAGCACAGGGAGGGGAGCGCACAATGGGTTGGTCTCTCTTCCCGACATCCACCAGGCAAGGGAGGCAGTGCTGCTGGTGGCACAGCCGGGACTCGGGAACCGGAGCTCGAGAGGTGCACCAGTACACAAGCTCCCATCTTTCAGAGGGTAATGCACCCATGGGGTAACCAGGATTGCAGTCCAGCCTGCCCTTCTCCTTGCTGGAAGCAGTGAGAGATGCACAAAGGACGTTCCTCCATTCCTGCCAGTTCCCTCCCTCCTTGCTACCCTCAGTGACAAGAACAAGATGACAAGGGACCGTGTTCCCAAGGAGGAGAGCAGCGACACAAAGGGAGCAGGGAAGGGACTGCAGGGTTGCAATAGCATCATCCCCGTTGGAACCATCCAGAGTGCACTCTCCCATTAATGAATGCCCTGATGTGCATTTAAATCCACCCGGGCTCAGCTTACTCGCGGGTAAGCGGATCAGGGTGGGTGTAAGTTACCTGTCTTCCTCCGGTTCATCACAGGTCAGGGCATGCCAGAGGGAAGCGCGGGATGCTGCAGGACCTGAAATCTCCCAGCCCTTTGCTCCACTGCCCAGCGTGTAACTGAGAGTCCCAGCATGGGGACACAGCCCCAAGAAGGGTCAACTTCCCCCCCTTCCCAGCACTTCTGCCTGGGGATTTATCATAGAATCGTGGAATGGTTTGGCTTGGAAGGGACCTCAAAGCCCATCCACTTCCAACCCCACTGCCATGGGCAGGGACACTTCCCCCGGGATTAGGTTGCTCCAAGCCCCATCCAACTTGATCTTCAACACCTCCAGGGACGGGGCAGTGACCACTGCTCTGGGCAACCTCGGCCAGAGCCTCCCCACCCTCATCATGAAGAATTTCTTTCTTATGTCTAGTTCAAATCTTTCCCCTCCCAATTTAAAGGCATTCCCTGTTCTTCTATCACTCCATGACCTAGTAAAAAGCCCCTCCCCAGCTTTCCTGGAGCCCCTTTCAGTCCTGGAAGCTGCTCTAAGGTCTCCCTGCAGCCTTCTCTTCTCCAGAATGAACAATCCCACTCTCTCAGCCTGTCCTCATAGCAGAGGTGCTCCAGCCCTTGGATAATCTTTGTGGCCTCCTCTGGACCCATTCCAACAGATCCATGTCCTTCTTATGTTGGGGATTTACACCCAACTCCTGCCGCACTCGCACGAAGGCCAAGCCCCAGAGCACACATTCCCACTAACCTCCTCCCGAGCACCGGGTGGCTCCAGGGGACAGCACACGCTGGGCAAGGGTCTGAACTGGAAGGAAAGACAAAGCTCCAGTCAGTGCCTTTGTAGGGAAGGTTTACACATTGCAGGGAAGATTCTTCCAACAGAGCAAGGGAGAAGCTTCTGTAAAACACAGGATTTCACCTAAAAGTGAGAGGCTTTAAGCGAGGCACAGAGCAAACCCACACCAAGACGAGCGAACACATCAAGGGTGCGGTGTCAAGGGCTCCACTGTGGGCTGGAGGGCTCGGATACGTGTGATGAGAGATCCAACCCCGAATTAACCGGATGCGTTTTTACAAACTAAAAACTGCTACCCAGGCTTCCATAATTTCTGGAAATCTCACATAGGGCAAAGCCGGATGAACGCCTGCACGACCAAATGTACATTGGACTGGACTACACAGTCATTGATAAAGAGCTGCAGTTCATCAGCACCTTCTGAATTGACCACAAACACCAAAGCTGCAGAGGCTGCGCGCGACTCTGCCCAGTTTGCTGCTAAGCTGACAGCACCATCCTGGTCTGACACTCGCTCAGCGCAAGAGCAGCAGCCCAAGGAGAAGCACCCATTCTCCCCACTGCAAAACACCACTGAGAGCATTAAACGCTGCATGTCGGAGGATGCCACAGCACGGCACAGCACACAGGCACGCTGGCGCTTCACCGAGTGGGCTGACACCGTGGTACTGGTCACAGTTGCCTAAGGGGACACTTTTCCTGTCTCATTTTCCATCCTTCCTTCCACTTGCTGGGCAGCAGGACCTCCCAACCACACCAGGCAGGCAACAATGCACTGCTCTCTGTGAGGGGGCAAAGAAGAAGTCACTGATGGGCCAACAGCCCCTTTCCTACAACGGCAAAGGTAACTGAATCAGTCCCACTCGGTGACAATTCCACCCATCTCAGCCAGGGCTGCATCTGACATTCATCGAAGTTGAAGCACTGAGCGGTTCCTCCAGCACCACTGGTGTGTGCCTGTAGTGGGAACACACAAGGGATGGACCGTGACACACAGGCTTTGTGCCCGGCTCCTGCCACCATCGCATCTCCAGGGATCCCCTCAGGAACAGCAAGTTCACGCTCCAAGAGCCTACAAGAATCACAGAAAGGTTTGGGTTGGAAGGAACCGCAAAACCCATCCAGTTCCACTCCGCTGCCACGAGATTCTTCTTAATATTAAAAGTGCACATAAAGAACAAACTGTCACAAAATTTAACCTTCTTAGCAGCAGAACTTCATAAACCTGAACCGTAGAAGACCAACTATTATTTAAACACCTGAAACAGTAGGAAGAGCACATGCCGCACACTTTATAAACCTCATATCAAACTCCGTAAGGATGCAGCACGTGATGCCAAGAGCTCCAGCTGCAGGCAAGACACCATGTGCCACAAAATGCCACGGACAGACCCGCACGGAGTATTTTCTGTATTCCTCTGTCTCGTAGCATTCCTGGATGGGGTTAACCACCCCCCCTCTATCCCAGGAAGGCACCTCCATCGCTCCCCAGGGCATCCGCATGATGGGGAGAACACTCCAGCTGCCAAGGGAGTGCACACGCTGGGTTGGATCCAGCCGGCAGCGATGGCAGGAGGAGCGGAACCTCTGTGAGGACACCGGGAAGGCACTAACCCTTGTGGAATTTATTCAGACAGCCGGCGTTGCAGAAGGAACGGATGGATCCCGTCTCCCAGCAGCCCCTACCCTTCATCCCCACAGCGGGCTCGCTCTTGCAGAGGCTACATGGCCGTGAGCTTTGGGATGGAGGAAAAAGAAAGAAAAAAAGAAAGAAAGAGAAAAGAAAATGTCCTTATTGAGCAGCAGCTGCATCACTGCCCTCCCAGCTCCACATCTCACAGCACAAATCCTCGGCACATGCTGCAGGCAGAGCACTACGGCAGCAACCATCAAACCACCCTCTTACCAGCATGCACCACGGAGCAACCCTTAACTCCATCCCTGCCGGAAACAGGTATTGTCCGGCCAAAAAAAGGGGGGAAAAAGGCAACCCGGGGTCCCAGCGAGGGCAGGTTTGGCTGGGGCTGTCCCAGAGCAACACTGAGCCTGTGGTCGGATACCCAGTCCCAAAACCAAAGGGAAGTTGTTCAGGGGCTTGGGGGAGGGTGATATTGGGAAGCTTTGTGCCTTTAAATGCTGCTGGAGGTTATTTTTAGGACACTTGCTTAAAATACATATCAAAATGTCTTTATTTTTATCAGAAACTCCATTATACATTCTACTCCTGCAGCCAAATTTCACATCCCCGATGCTCAAGAACAAAACCCCTAGGGTTTCACCACTGCACCCCCTCCAGACATCTATTTTCCTGCCCCTCCACTGAGGGACAATTGGATTTTCCCAGCTTTTAATATTTTCCTGGTCTCAGGGGGATGAGCAAACCCAGAGGAAAAATGCGGCATAAATCAGAATCCAGTGTAGGAGGAGCGGCTGCGGCCGAGGCGCTCCAGCAGGACACACAGCTGAAACAACCCTCACAGCTGGAAACTGGAGCCAGGGCCACTTTCAAGCACCTACAAGTACAGGTAGTTTACACGGATTGTTATCACAGAATCATTGAAGTTGGAAAAGACCTTTAAGACCAGTGAGTCCAACCTTAAATCTCGTCCTGCCAAGTCCATGACGAAACCATGTTTGAAATGCCATGTCTACACATCTTTTAAATCTCTCCAGAGATGGCGACTCCACCAGTGCCCTGGGCAGCCTCTGTCAGGGCTTGACGACCCCTTCCATAGTGGAATTTTTCCCAATATCCAATCTAATTCCTGCTGTCCCTCACTCCCTTCCTGACCACAGAGAGACTGGACTCTTCCCAAGGTTGGGGGGGACACAACGCGCTCAGCCTGGTGGTGCTGAGGCCCCAGCAGATGCCCTCCTGCTCCGTCCTGGCAGAAGCGGTGCTCCATGCATCCCACTTCCCACCGACAGAGCTGGTTGCACACTCCTGCCCAAGAGAAATTTTCCTGGAATAAAAGCCAAGCAAAACACAAGTGTCATTAAATCCTTTGGAGGTTGATCTTCCCTTCCGAGCATAACAATTCTAACTTAAAGACTCCTAAACTCAATGGGAATTATAAACTTCCCAGGCTGGATGCAGAGAAATTCCCCAAAGGAGCATCTGTCAGTGTCAAAGCTGATTTCAACCAACACCAGGAGGAGACAAAGTGCTGCAAAAGCACAGAGCACCGCCAGATGCCAGCACAGGCTGCTCAGCTGAGCTGCTTCTACCCCAGAATCTCGGTATGGCAGAGGTTTTGGGGTCCCCATGAGCAGCCTGAGGCATGGCTGGGCCCCAGGAAAGAACTGAAATGCTGGGAGAAGAGGAACAGCTCTTCCCAGTAGCCTCACCAGAGGAGGTGGCTTTCCTGCCCCACTGGAGATGAATCCATCAGGGTCCAGCTGCCACACCCCACTCTTCTGGTCACCCCAAAAGGCCGGACACAGAGTCAAACACATCCCGTGCTTCCAACATCAGATTCCGCAGGGCCATCTCTTAGTGAGAGCTGGGAGCCTCACGGTAAATCCTGCCCATCAGCACAGGAAGGCAGAGCTCCATGGATGGATCACACCAGGAGAGGGCAAGCTGATCCCACTGCATCGACTCGACGCAGAGCATGGAGCAAACCACCACCAAGCTACACCTGTGCCCTGAACCGCAGCATTTCCCACCATCTGATAAGGAGAGCCAAGTGGTGCTCAGGAATAAAGCCCCACAGTAACCATCAGTGGGTGCTGGAGGAAACCAGACACAAGTAAATGGTGTTTGTGTGGAGCTTTTCATCCCCTGCGGACCAGGGAAGACAAATCATTTGGGTCTGCAGGGCTCTAACGGACTGCAACACATTCCAATTTCCCCTCGCTTACGCCGAGAGATGTCAGGCACCCCGTGGGGATGGAAAGCCACAAACGGTTCTGCAGATGTCCCAATACCAACGGTTCTCCCTCACTGTGATCTCTCTAGGTCACTAAGCTCCAAATAGCAAACGAAACTATCACCTCCAGACTGAAAACACACATATTTCAAGGCAGGAAGGGTCAGAGGGGGACTCACCATGCCCTGCAAAGGTGGCACAGATCATGCCAACCCCGGCTCAGCTCAGAGCCAGTTCCCTGTTCTGTGGATGGGAAGAGAAACCGCTGTGCTTCACCCAACACAAACCATGCACCAGAGGGTTTCTTTCCCATCCTTCACCTCTCAGCGTGGAACAGCTCGGCCACCCACACGCTGCCCCAGCCCGGCCACCAGATATCACAGAATGATGAAACAGTTCGGGTTGGAAGGGACCTCAAAGCCCATCCAGTTCGACGCGGTGCCACAGGCAGAGACATCTCCCACTGGATCAGGGGCTCCAAGCCCCATCCAACCTGGCCTGGAACCCCTCCAGGGATGGGGCAGCCACCACTGCTCTGGGTGACCTGGGCCAGGGCCTCACCACCCTCATCATGAAGAAATTCTTTCTTATGTCCAGTTCAAATCTTTTCCCAATTCAAAGCCATTCCCTACTCTTCTATCACTCCACGCCCTCGTAAAAAGCCCCTCCGCAGCTTTTCCTCCCCACCCTCACAGCAAAACATTTCTCCCTAAGATCTCATCTCAGTCTCCCCTCTTTCAGCTAAAAACCATTCCCCTTATCCTGTCCCTGCACTCCCTGATCCAGAGCCCCTCCCCAGCGTTTCTGGAGCCCTTTTCAGCACTGGAAGCTGCTCTAAGGTCTCCCACAGCCTTTTCTTCTCCAGGCTGAACAACCCCAACTCTCTCTCAGCCTGTCCTCGTACGGGAGCTGCTCCAGCCCTCACATCATCTCCGTGCACCCCTCTGGACTCTCTCCAGCAGCTCCATGTCCTTCCTGTGCTGAGGACTCCAGAACTGGACACAGTTCTGGCTCCAGGTGGGGTCTCATGGAAAAGGAGCAGAGGGGCAGGATGCCCCCCCTCACCCTGCTGGCCATGCTTCTCTTGATGCTGCCCAGGACACGATTGGCCTTCTGAGTCCACGCTGCCAAAAGGCCTCAGGCCTTTTGAAGGGAGCAGCTTCCATATAATGACTCATTTCTAATTAGTAAGAAGTGTTATTATATCCAGAGTTCAAAACTGATTTTCCTCCAACAGCTTTTTCTGTGCTGGTTAAAAAAAAAAAAAAGAAAAAAAAAGCACTTGGGAGTTTGAAACGTCTAAAAATAACACTGAAACACACGGAACGGGTTACGTGAGCTGGAAACGCTCCCAACCGTATGAAAATCCCTGTTACATTACTGAAAGCTGTGTTAAAAAACTACTTAGAGGTGAAACTTGTAGGTACAAGAATCTGTTCTCAGCACGTAGTGAGAGTTTGAGGTCTGGGAGCAGCGAGAGGAGCCAAACACAGGGCTCTGCCCTCCTTTACCCCAGCACCCACATCTCCACATACCGGCATCCCCACAAGGAAACTGCACTGGGAAGGCCCCAGAGGTCCTGCATGTGGCAAGGTGTGAGATCTCAGCATCTCCAGATGCTGGCAGAGGCGCTGAGCCCAGCTTGGGGCTGCACTCAATACCCACAGCACAAAGAGCATCACCCAGCAGTGAGGGCAGGAGGAGGCACGGCCATGCCAGCTAATGTCTGTTCCCCCTCCGGAGCAGCTCAGATCCCTCTGCCACCGTTCCCGGGTGTAACCCAGTCAGCACACGCTGCACCCGAATCCTGGGAAATCATAGGAGCAGCATGGGTCACAAGTCGGGCTCTGACCAAGTGTCCTCATCCCCAAGCAGGATGGCTCACTGTCGGATGAGCACCACGGATGGCTGGGATCCCCCGGTGCAGCCCAGATGCCCATCGATGGGCGCCCCACAGCCTTCAACAAGAATTACTGGCCATTTGCTTTGCTTCTCAGTACAGACGCAGGCTCCCCCCGTCTGTGTCTGAATGAGCACGCAGTTCAGCCATACCATCCTCAGTTCAGGATGCACTGCACTCCGGGAGCTCCTGGTCCCAGCTCCATGCAGCTCCAGGTCCACAAAGGAGGTGCTGTGGGTCACAAACCCCAGCTGGGCAAGTCTGGAGGTTCATCAAAAGCACCTTGAAACATGACCAGGGTAGAGCATTAAACCCAGCAACCCTTGATGGTGAGGGACCCTTGGTATTGACATCCCAACTCTAGTTGGAACCGTTACCAAATGACAAACCAAGCTAACATTCGCCAGCGCAGCACAGAAGTGGTGACAGATCATCCTTCCCACTTCTGCCACCCGTGTAGGAACACGGAGAGCCCAGTTCTCAGCTTGTCCTCGTATGGGAGGTGCTCCAGCCCTCGGATCATCTCCGTGGCCTCCTCCAGACTCGCTCCAACAGATCCAAGTCCCTCCACGACGGGGCAGAGGACTTGCTCCTACTGCTGGCAGTGGGGCACTGCTCCTGCTGGGTTCCAGCCTTTATGTGGCAGCAGGTTCTGGGATGGAGAACAGCTGGAGCCAGTTCCCAGGGTGTCCTCAGGTCTCTGCCCAGCAGTGCTTTACAGGGATGAACACAGGGTGTCCTCAGGTCTCTGCCCAGCAGTGCTTTACAGGGATGAACACAGGGTGTCCTCAGGTCTCTGCCCAGCAGCGCTTTACAGGGATGAACATAGAGGACACAGCTCCTCCTCTTGAAACACCACGGGGAAAGGGACTGGACACAGAGAAAGCAAATCTTCATCCACTGCCAACGGACAGGAATCTTCTGAAGCTATTCCAAGACCCTGGCGAAGCATCCAAGGACCACTGGGCATTCTCCAAGCGAGATGATCAAACATGAGTGAGCATAACCTCCCACGTTTCACTGATGTTTGCTCTGCAGTCTCGACAAGCAACCTCGATAAATTCTTTTGTCAAAAACGTGGGGAAGTGAAGAAATCAAATGGAAGCAACAAAAACAAAGCCAGCAAGCACCAGACAAAGGAAACATTGATTTACAGGCAGCTGAAAACTGTGAAATGGTAGCAATAGCCCTTACCCAACCACGCACTCGCACACAGCAAACAGTGGTGTTTGCCTAGGTTGAGAAGTCAATAAATAACAACACAAGGGAAAAGCGTGGATTTTAAAGAAACACAGAAAAGGGCACAGGAGAAACCAAATGTAGCACTTCAAAAAACAAGAACAAGTCTGTAGGAAATTCTGGAGTCCTCAGTCCAGGAAGGACATGGAGCTGTTGGAGACGGTACAGAGGAGGCCACGGAGATGATGTGAGGGCTGGAGTACCTCCCATACGAGGACAGGCTGAGAGTTGGTATTGTTCAGCCTGGAGAAGAGAAGGCTGTGGGCAGACCTTAGAGCAGCTTCCAGTACTGAAAGGGGCTCCAGGAAAGCTGGAGAGGGGCTCTGGATCAGCCGCAGGGGAGAACATCAGTGAGCAGCGGACGGCGCTGAAAGGAGACAAGAATCTTTAGGAGGGGGAAATCCAAGCAAATGCACCCAGCAGCATTGTTAATTGTATTTTCCATGGCAGCAGGTCCAGCACAGTTAGCAGCTGGCTATCCTGGAAAAACCCAGGCTCCAAGGATCAAAAAGACAATGAGAAGAGCAAGGTAAGCCAGCACCTCTCCAGGCAGAGGGAAAACAGTCCAACAGGATGAACATCCCAAGGAGGATGGGAAAAGGGATCGCTTTGGTAGAGAGATGGAAACAGCAAGGACTGTTACAGTGAGCAGCGAGCTGGTGTCGAGGGCACAGGGACAACAACGGTGGGGATTGTCCAGTCCTGTCCCATCCAGAGCAGAAGCATGAGCCAAGGCCACCTGGCCAGGAGCCGGCTGCGAGGAACAGGGGGGAGCACAACAGGCTGATTCAGAGCGGGGCAGGGAAGGTCGCAGATGCCTTGCGCCATCCCATTCTCAAGTCAAAATGCCTTTCGCAAACAAACCCCTTAGAGGGGAAAGGAAAAACAACAGCCAAAATGCATCACGTAACAACCTTCCTTTTCTCTCTCCTTAGCGATTCCCAGCTTTCCTGCAGCACTGACAGTTGAGTTCCAGCTCAGCACAGCAGCGGTTCCTCTGGGGAGGCTGGCAGGCAAACTGGTCCTGGCACCAATGAGAGTACCAACCCATCCAGTTAACTCATGCTTTTTCAGGGCCAGAAACACTAAAAAACACCATCAACCAGCCTGAAACTGCACTGGCTCAGGCGATAACCTGGATCAAGGAGTGGATTTCTGCCTCTCCTTCCAGGAATCCCCAAGCAAAAAGCTTCGTCAAAAGCAGCTCCCAGCTCCCTCACACCTCTCATCCATTAGCAAGCAGCTCAAGCTCATTCAGGGGAATTTTCCAACACAACACCAGTGTTCAAACCACCAGGAACAGATTCCTACCCCCTCCTTGCAGGCTTTCCCACAGACTCCCCCAAACCCATAGCCAAGAAAATCATTCTGATGCATTCGCCACACACATAATGAATTCCTGTATCTCATGATGCTGCCCTAAAAAGAAAAGATATTTTTACTACCACAAAATACATACATTAACCACAGTCAAATACTTTGAAGTTTAGAGCCTCCAAGTCACGACTGCAGAGAGAAGACCAAGCACAAGGAGCAGAGGCTCTTGATCAGGGAGTGCAGGGATAGGATGAGGGGAACGGTTTTCAGCTGAAAAAAGGGGAGGTTGGGATGAGATCATAGGAAGAAATGTTTTGCTGTGAGGGTGGGGAGGCCCTGGAACAGGTTGCCCAGAGCAGTGGTGGCTGCCCCATCCCTGGAGGGGTTCAAGGCCAGGTTGGATGGGGCTTGGAGCTCCTGATCCCGTGGGAGGTATCCCTGCCCATGGTAGGGGGTTGGAACTGGATGGTTCCTTCTGACCCAAACCATTCTGTGATTCTGTAATAAGACCATTTCCCTGCTGCCTCTCTGCAAAGTGAAAGCTGTCCAGAGGCCAATGCAGGAGCTGATAAAAAACCCATGGGGATGTGGATACGACAGGGTAAGCGGAGAAAGCTGGAATTACTCAAGAGCTATTCGAGCAGAGGGCGATTGCCCAAATCTGATTTTCAGGACAGACAAACAGCACAGGGCCACACTGAGCACACAGCTGCTCTTTGCACGGAGGGACAGAGGTGGGCTGCACGTGGGCAATGTTTACAATGACTTCATCATCAACGCTTTATAACCTCAATCAGAAACGGCAATGCCAGGTTTGGATGAGCAGAGGCCAGGCAGAGGCAGCTGGGGCTGGGACCCTGCTGCTACATGATACATTTATTTAGAGGAATTCAGCACCATGTAGTGACTGAGGGAAGAGCCAAAACAGCAGCTCTGCTCTCACTTTCTGCCCCTGATCCATTCAGCATCACTCAGCAGGTTTCCCAGAGGATGAGGAGCATGAGCCTCCTCACCCGACACCCACCAGCACTCAACTCCTGTTCCAGCTCATGGCTCAGCACCAAAACAGTCCTAAGCGGAGGGGAAACCAAAGCTCCTGCAGTTACGCAGAGGGAACAGCAAAGTCTCCATCTCGTACTTGGTTCAGGGATGGATTTTGCTACTTCTTAAAAATAGAAATGAAGATCAGTCTTGTGGAGAGCACAGCTCAATGCCCAGCTTGAGCCAGACTCACATCAAACTGCTCTCCTGGCTGTTTATTCTAGAGAAATCCACAGGGGAAAGACTCTCCACCAAACCAACCTTCCAGCAGTGCAGACATCTGCAGGGTTACCCCAGTCTGCCAGTCCTCCACCTCACCAAATCTCCAGGGCCAGGGAAGCTGGGAGGAATCACTGTTTTCATAGAATCCTGGAACAGGTTCAGCTGGAAGGGACCTCAAACCCATCCAGTTCCAACCCCCTGCCATGGGCAGGGACACCTCCTGTCCTTCCCCATTCCTGCTTCTCTGCAGCAGAGAGAAGCAGGAGAAGCAGAGAGAAGCTGCTTCTCC
Source organism: Cuculus canorus (assembly GCF_017976375.1). Lineage (NCBI taxonomy): Eukaryota > Metazoa > Chordata > Aves > Cuculiformes > Cuculidae > Cuculus > Cuculus canorus. The sequence goes on from NC_071417.1 coordinate 11,873,162, forward strand.
CAGCGTCAGCATTGCTCCCTCCTTGTCAACACAAACCCATCAGGCTGCTCGCCACCCTTCGTGCCCACCGGCCAAGACGGCCCCAGGGCATTGACCCTGGGAACACCTGGGCTCTGGGGATCCCTTGGCATAAAGGATTCAACTCAAACCTCTCTGGCAAATCCAGAACCTCCTCCCTCCACTTGAAACATCCATCCTAGGCCTCTGCACAACACCCAGCACCTGTACAGACACAACACTAGGAATTTTATTTTGATTCAAGCAAAATATTCAAATTCAACATAAATTCATTCTTTATCTTCATTAAAAGATCTCTAATAGGGTCAAAACCACCACCAGCCAGGTGAACACTAAAGTGTAAAGTCATTCCCCCACATCCTCAGCTCCACCTCCACAGGATAAGGGTTCAGCACCCATTTACAGTGTCTTATTCCCAGAAAAGCCTGGAAAAACAAGCATTTGGGTTTTACCTCCATCAGCTCCTGGCCGGGCTCACAGCAGTGCCCCATAAAGAGCTGAGTCAGCACAACAGCGAGCATCCCTGCGCTGCTGCCGCACCGTCCCTACCCTGGAAGCACAGCGCGAGCAGCTGATGCCAGAAAGTCAGCACATCCAGAGCCTTCAGAGAGGAAAGCTCGGTGTGTGTTATTTTTACGTAGACATACAAAACAAAATGAGCACAGTGACTCCAGAGGCAGCGTCACCAACACCCTCCTGCCACCCTGGCTGCCTGCGCCACTCCACACCCACGGCTCAGCCTTCAGAAAGGGAAAGGCAATGGCAGGCACCAACCTCTCCCGCATCCAAGATCCTTTTCCAAACAACTACCCAGCCAGAGGACTCACTTCCCACTACAGAGTGAGTGATATCTGCAGGACCGAGAGCCATCGCACCCGGCGTGAGCTCCCCACAGCCGTGACCCAGCACAATGCCACGCTCTGCCAGATGGAACATGCCTAGAGAAGCTTCCACCTTCTCCTCAGCTGCTGTGCTCCCCATTAACATTCATACACCCCAGAGCAGCAGCATTAAGGGACAGAGGGTTCACAATGCTAAATGTAATTAAATCCACAAACGCCAGTGTCCTGGAACAAAGCGTACTTTAACAGTTATGGGAATTGAACTAATCAACTTCTGTATGACCTTGGAGGATGGCGAATTGCACAAAGTCAGACCGCATCAGTCCAGGACTCAGGGTTTATTCTCCTGCAAGCCAAACCGTTGGCAGTCTGGCATTCCGCTGCTCTCCAGAAAACATTCCGCAAAGCACACACTGCTGCGCAATGCCGCGGGCAGCCAGGATCCCAAACAACCGCCCTGCTGATACACAGGTGAAAACATTAACGTTATCACCTTCCAAAACTGTGGTTCAACTAATTCCACGTTGACTGTGTGTGTTCATAAGCTAGAGGTGTTAGAGAGTGTTCTGGACGGAGAGCTGCACTCCGCAGTCCAGCCACGGCGCAGTCTGGTTTTCGTGTGCGTGCAGCCACACTCCCTACAGAAAGAGAGGTTTCCCTGGATGCAATGAACCAACCACAACCTTAGGGATCTGGTTTAGTAGTGGACAGGTACGGTTGGACTCAATGATCTCAAACATCTTTTCCAAGCAAGCAATTCTATGATTCTGAGCCTCGCTGGCGGTGATTCTGCAAGCCAAGCTTCCCATTTTCCCCACAGACGCATGTTTTCCACAGCCAAAAGCACAGAGCAGCATCCACAGGTGTCCCAACACCCAGACCCGCACTGGGACAGCGGGGTTCTGCCACAACTGATCAAAGCAACACCAGGCTGTGCAGCAAACACCTCTGCACGTGCTCTCCCTGCCTCACCTTCACACTTCCCTCTGTAAAACAGATCCAGAGCAGTTTATGAAGCTGGGTTTGCATTTTAAGCAGAGCGTTACAAAACCAAGCGTTCACTACATCTCATCTCTCATGCAAGGTCGGATTTCCAGCATTCCAGATAAGATCTGAGAAAGGTTTTATTTTAGGACAGAGGAGACCACAGTGTTTTAATACATTCATGGCTTTTGTTTCCTGCAAATTGAGACCCTGCTTGTTTGTTTGAGAAACCCAATAATAATAAGCCCACAAGAGTTACAAGCACTGAAATATTTCTGTTTGTTAAGCCACGAACCAACCCATCACACACCAAGCAGTGAAATGACTTTTGGGAGGAGCCACAAACCAGCAACGGGCTCTGACAGCTCCACACAACCCGATCGCCCCAGACATACACCAGCAAATACCAGACCACAGTGTCATGTTTGTATGGGGAAGAAGGGGAAACGCACAGAGACAGCCCAACGATGTCTGGCTCTTATCCACCTACCAAACCATCCTGAACGACAGGCAGGTAAGGAAGGCACAGCTCTACACTATATTCCCTGCAGTGACTCCCTGCAGCGCTCAGTGCCTCTTACAGCATTTCCCGTCCACACAGACCAACTCAAAGCCTCCAGCAGAAAGGAACATCCATGCTGCCTTCCAGAAGAAGCTTTATAAGATCACTGTTAGCAGCTCTCTACAATTTACCACCATCACAAGGGGCTTTAAAGACCTGCTCAGCACTGCATGACCAAGTGAGATGACAGCTGGCATGCACAGCGTTGTTTAAAACCCTTTGTCTCTCTCTCTCTCTCTGGAACCATCAGCTATCACTAATCACATATGAAATCCTATCTGTCAGGGTTTCTGCACAGTTTAGCAAGCACAGAAGAGCAGGTTTACACACGGAGGCTTTATAAAGGATCCAGTTGCACGCTCACATGCTGAGATGCGCTCTACCTGACTGGTTGTTCCTCATGCGGATGGCTTTCGCCTTCGCCAGCTCCAGGGCTGTGACCCAGCGCTGCCTCTCCACTTCCGAGTTGGCCTTTAGGTGATATGTCCTTCCCCCATTGGAAAGCACGATGTTACATGAGTCCTCTGTATCAATATGGGCCGTGGACAGGTTGATGGTCCCGCGACACGTGTGGGCCATTTCTGCCTGCGTCCTGCATGGGAACAGAGGGAAAAGGAAGCATCAGACCCACCCTGTTCCCAAATAATGCCAATGCATGCTCCCATGCAGCAGAAACCTGGGGAGACATCCCGAGCAGGCAGCAAGCCTGTCAAAGACAAAGCTGGATGAGCTCCTTGAACAGAAGAATGAGGACAGGGCTGCAGCATTTGGGTCGAGCTCATTGCCAGGTATGAACACCACCCCCAGCGTTTAGGCTGCTGGTTTTGCATCCTGCTGCGCCGACCGCTTCCAGTTGCCCTAAAAATAACATTACCAACTGCACAGCACTGACCTTTCTCATCTCGCTTGCACCGCTGCTTCTCTCCCTTCTCCCTACCATCCACCTCCTGCATCCCAGATTTTGTGGCTCTTGATATCCTCTCCCTTCAATCACTGTCTTTTCCCTTGCTGTGATGAGACCCTGGACACAAAGGTCTCCAAAGGAAAGCAGCACAGCTTCCCTTCAGCTGTTAAAACACCTTTACACCCAGCAAACTGCTTCCCGCTGCCCTCCCAAAGAGCTCACCCTCCTTCCACCCTAGTTTAAGAACTCACTTCCACCAGCAGAACCCACCCTGCAGCTGCTGGAACCCACCACCATCACACTGCTGAAAGCCGTGTCGACGGGCTCCGTGTCCCAGTGCCACATCCCTCCAAGCCGGGATGAGAACACAGCCTCTGCCCCACACCCAGTTTCGCTGGCACAGCCAGGACATGGCACAGTGGGCTGCTCCAAAGCCACGGAATCCAGCATCCACGGTGCCTGCTGTGCTCTCCAGCATGGAAGTTTCCACATCTTCATAGCCTTCCCTGTCCCCATCCTGCTGGATGGGCTCAAAAAGCGTGTGGCCGTGGCACTTGGGGACATGGCTCAGTAGGCACAGTAGGGTTGATCTGGCAGTTGCACTGAGTGAGCTGAGAGGACTTTTCCAACCTCAATGATGCTATCGTTCTATGAATTTGGCTCCAAAGGGAATCACACACTCATTTTCATCTCCAAAGTCACCTTCCTGATGACGCAGCACACGCTGACGTGTTCCCAGCAGGGATCACTGCCCACATTGAGAGAAAACTAAAATGACTTTCTCCTCTGCACGCAAAAAAGGTCCCCAAGGTGACTCCACCGGAACAGTTTTAAGTCACACTGAACAGCCCTGCTCTCCCACCCAGGAGAACTGTTTTGGTAGGGGTCTGAGCTCTTTAAGCTGCCTTCCCATGCCAATCCACGTGGGAAATCAATCTCCATCAGTCAGACCCCACCCCAGGCAGGCATCTGAGCCAGCCCGGAGCCAAGCACCCTCCTCTGTCCACATACAGGGAAGGAAGAGGTGTCCTTCAACAGCTCTCGTGGTCAGATGGATCTGCTTATTCACTGCCAGCAGCTCAGCCATTGCATAACGTGATCCAGGCAGATTTCCTGATTCTCGACTTTCCACACTAATCTGAGCGCTGTGCATATGGAAGAGCACGTGGGCAGGCTGCAAAAAGCTGGAGGAAGGGGAAATGTGGACAGAGGCCACGCAGAGGCGGGTGCTGCTCAGCATGTGGGGGTTCTGTGCTGCCCCCTCAAAGCTCAACTATGGGATCCACCTGCAGAGATCCAGAATTAGAGCTGTGCATGGGATGGGCAGAAGCCAGCGAGGGGCTCGTGATCAAGGAGTGCGGGGACAGGATGAGGGAGAACGGTTTTGAGCTGAAAGAGGGAAGATTAAGATGAGACCTTAGGAAGGAATGTTTTCTTGTGAGGGTAGGGAGGCCCTGGCCCAGGTTGTCCAGAGAATTGGTGGATGGCCCATCCCTGGAGGTGTTCAAGGCCAGGTTGGATGGGGCTTGGAGCAACCTGGTCCAGTGGGAGGTCCCTCTTCCAGCTGCCAAACCAACCCTGGGTGCTCAGGTCCCAAGCAGACTCTGTCCAAGCTCTCCAAAGATGCTGCTTTGAACACAGCTGCATTCCCTCATTCCATTTGGACAGCCCATGGGACACAGAAATGGAAATCTCAGATTGGCACCATGACTCAGGTACCCGACCCACGAGCACAGCACAGCTCTCCTGTCACAGCGATCTGCAGAGTGCCCGATTTTGCAAAACCCTTCAAAATCTGCTTTGTAAAATGCTATTTGCAGCATTTCTCTCGCTCTTTTTTTGGACTGGAAAAGCTGCTTCAGCTACTTTGATACCACAAATCCAAACACAGAGCTTGATGGCCCCACCTTGAGCACTGAGGGCAGTTTTGGGCGCCACAGGATAAAAATGATCTAAAGCTGCTGGAACACATCCAGAGGAGGGCACAGAGTGGAAGGGTTTAGAGAGAAAGCGTGTGAGGAGCAGCTGAAGTCACTTGGTCCGTTCAGCCTGGAGAACAGGAGACAGACAGGAGACCTCATCACACTCTGCAGCTTCCTCACATGGGGAGGAGGAGCAGCAGGTGTGGAGCTCTTCTCTCTGGACCCAAGAGAATGGCAGGAAGATGCCAGGGGAGGGTTAGGTTGGTCATTAGGAGCAGGTTCTTCCCCCAGAGGGTGGTGGAGCACTGGAACAGCTCCCAGGGAAGCAGTCACGATGCTGAGCCTGACAATATTCCAGAAGCCTTTGGCCAACGCCCTCAGCCCCACGATGTGAATGTTGGGGTTGTCCTGTGCAGAGACAGGAGTTGGACTCCATGATCCTTGTGGGTGCCTTCCAACCCAAGACACTATGACTCTATGAACTCTTCAGCATCAGTTACTTCAAAAGACCTTCAGTATTGAACTCCAAGTCTAAATTCTGCAGCTCGCATTCTACAGCTGTAGTGCAATAAAAGAACAGCAAAACATGGCATAAAGAACCGCTTCCCAGCCCTGAAGGAGCACTGGCGCTGCAGGAGGCTGCTGAGCACGCCAGCGCTGTGCGAAGGAAGGATCTTACTATATATAAAACACAAACTCCTCTGCAAGAGCTCAGCAGACAGATTTGTCAACAGAGCAGGGAGAAGATGGTGGAAAAACTAGACAATATTGTTGTTCATCTGATGGCTCCACAGCTCTGGTTCTGGTGACACCACAACAGCCAAAGGTTTCACTTCGTATTAAGATGTTGCTGACATGGGTTTTGTGGCTGTCACTGCAGCTCTGCTGAAGTTCACAGGACACAGTAAGTGATGCAGAACCCCAGCTTACGCCCTGCTGCCCAGCACTGTTCATGTAAAGAAAGGATGCACAACGGATGCCCAAGGAATCCCTCTGCTCAGCTCTCCTTTCCACCAGCGAGGCCGAACACCATTCCTGGGCAGCCTCATCTCTACTAAATCATCTCCCCGAGCACCTCATCTGCCTGTCTTTTAAACACCTTGAAGGATGGGGACTCCACCATCTCCCTAGGCAGCCTTTGCCAGTGCCCGAGAACCCCTTCCATGAAGAAATTGTTCCTACTTTCCAATCAATCTGCTCCAGGACCTCAATAAATGTTGGCCTGGAGATGTCAGGACACCTCTGGTATCAGTCCAGCTCAAGGACCCCAATCACAGCCCAAGGACCCAAGGGTGCTGTGGTGAGATGACCACCACCATCCGTGGAAACCCCCCTCCCAGGCTGCTCTGGCCATCCCACCAAACTCATCAGCCCAGCCTCATCTCACAGCGCTCACACAGCACCTGTAAACACCACCAGGCTTTGTATCCATTCCTATTTCCTCAGCATGATGAGGATAAACATTTCCATCCTGATTTACTAAGGAGAGAGCAAGGCAAGAGGAACCCATAGCACAGCAGATGGGCTGCAAAGCAACACATCCCGCGGGCACTTCCCAGCTACAGACAGGGAATCCTGCTCCGGCATATGCTCAGGGCTCCCCAGCAGCCCGTTCCCTCCCACAGGGAAGGCACGTCGTCAGCACTGGCAACGCAGGAGCCATCCCGGTCCTGCACATCCCACTCCTTGGAAGACCAGAGGGTGTCTCTGCAGAGAGATGTGGGAGAGCATCACCCCCACAGAGCACAGCGGGCACAGATGCTCTGCTCCTACCTTGCATACTGAGCTCCCACTTCCATATCCATATACCTTGATCATGGTGGTACGAGTGAAAAAGGGCAGTTATTGCTGTAACTACCAGAAAAACACAAATCCACACTGAAAGATAGTTAGATGTGGGGTTTTTTCTGATGGAGAAGTGATGCGTCACCAGAAACAGGTAGGAAAACCAACTGGAAACAGCTGCAAAGCATCCCCAGCTGTTTCTGGTCTAACTAACTGCTAACTGTCTGCTAACTGTGACTATTCCTAACGATATATGGAAACAACGCAGGCATTCAGTACAGAAATCACACAGACCTCTCGTGCTCATGGTTGCACAAGATTATTTCATTTTGAAGATTATTTCATTCCCGTTAACTTTGCACACAATACAGAGATCACTCCCTGGCAGCCAAAGTACTTCTGCCTGACCCCTCTCATCCCTTCATACCCGATCACAAGGGACCAGCCCCAGCTCTGCCTTTGCTTTCTCCACTCCATGGCAAGCTGGAAACACTCAGAAGTTCAGACCAAACCCACTTTAACTCCCATACCCAAGCAGGAGACAGATCTGGGAAGCTTAACAGAGAGCAGCCTTGCTGCTCCTCACACCACTGACCTCTCCTGCCCTGGAAAACAAGACCCACTTTTCCTACTGCATCTTTTACTGATTGAGTTTAAACCAGATTATTAACTTAATTTTCTCATTATACTGGAAAATATCCTTTCATTAACTGAGTTAAGGGTTCGGCAGCCACAAGGAAATATCTAGAGAAGGTGCATAACCGGGAGCTGCCCTTCTGAGCGAGCTGCAAAGGAAAGAACCAAAACCAAGGAGAGGGAAACAAAATAAGTGGAACCAGGCAATCCAACAGACAGGAACAGTAAAAGAGGAGATTCCTAACAGATTCACTCTCTGCCTGGCCCACAACAGGGGCAATGCACTGGCATACTTTCATCAGACCATTCTGTTACTGTGATGTAGAAGAATCACCTCGTTTCAGGGTAATTAGGAGGACTCTTTTCTTAATTAATTGAGGATGGAAATTTTTCCCAGGGCATTTTGTGGCACTAGCAGGAGTGGGACAGCACAAGAGACAACACTGTCACCAGTCCCTGTAGTGCAGGACAGGCCCTTTGTGCCCATAGAGAGAGTGCTGAGAGAGTTGGGGTTGTTCAGCCTGGAGAAGAGAAGGCTCCGAGGAGATCTTATAGCGACCTTCCAGTACCTGAAGGGGCTGCAGGAAAGCTGGAGAGGGGCTATTCATAAAGGCTTGTGGGGATAGGATGAGGGGGAATGCTTACAAACTGGAGAGGGGCAGATTTAGACTGGACATTAGGAAGAATTTGTTCACTATCAGAGCTGGGAGACACTGGCCCAGGTTGCCCAGGGAAATTGTGGCTGCCCCATCCCCGGAGATGTTCAAGGGCAGGTTGGATGGGCCTTGGGCAGCCTGAGCCAGTGGGATGTCCCTGCTCATGGCAGGGGGTTGGAAGTAGATGATCTTTAAGGTCCCTTCCAACCCTAACTATTTTATGACTCTATATGCACAAGGCTTGCTCACATGCCTGAACTCAGGTGATGCAAGCATGCACACCAAACCCCTCAGGATCGTTGCTCTCCCTTGGTTCAAAGAAAAGGAATTTTTATGATGACTCAATTCCAGAATCCAAACGCCCTGGAGAAACCCAGCGCCTGGCTTGGGAGGCGTTCGCAACGAGCAGTGCTCACGTCCAGCACACCACGAGCTGGCTCAGCACAGCTCTTGCCAACCGCAACCTCCACGTGACAGACAGCTCAGGGTTTTTCTGCTTCCTCCTTTTCCCTTCACCAAACCTACGGAATCACAAACCGACCCAAACAATCACACAGTGAGTGGACTGAGATTTCTGCAGAGAGACACGATTTACTTCTATTTAAAGGGCGATTAATCTGCAGCTCGGGATGGGCATGGATTAGTAACCACCAGATTTAAGGGGAAAAGCCTGCAATCCAGGCTGCAATCCTTGCTGGCCGCAGGGATGTCAGGCCCCCGACACCTCTGCAGGTCCCACACAACCCATCCAGCAGCTTACCAAGCTGGGACCAGCCACTACCTGGGAACCAGCACCAACAGAGCCACAACCAACGCTGCACAGCATCCTGCAAGGGGTGAATCATATGCTCAAGGAATGGCTTGGCTTGGAAGGGACCCCCAAACCCATCTAGTTCCAACATCCTGCCACAAGCAGGGACACCTCCCACTGGATCAGGGTGCTCAAAATCCAACCTGACCTTGAACACCTCCAGTGACAGTGCAGCCACCTCTGCTCTGGGCAATCTGGGCCAGGGTCTCCCCACCCTCACAGCAAAACATTTCTTCCTAAAATTTCATCTCAACCTCCCCTCCTTCAGCTCAAAACCATCCCCCCTCATCCTGACCCTGCACTCTCTGATCCAGAGCCCCTTCCCAGCTTTCCTCAAACCCCTTTCAGTACTGGAAGCTGCTCTAAGGTCTCCCCACTGCCTTCTCTTCTCCAGGCTGAACAACCCCAAGTCTCTCAGCCTGTCCCCACAGGGTAAAGAGTGACATTCCTGCCAGCCACCCCTGCCAACAGACAGATGCAGCAAGAGCAGCAGTGTGGATTTCCTGCTCCTCTCTCCAGTGCTTTGCCACTTCAGTGTGGCTGCAACACCGACCCCGATGCAGGGTCAGCCTCTGCAAGGAGAAACCTAGAAGACTCTTTTGGTTCCCCTCATTTCCAAATTGATCTTGGGTCTCCATGCTTCACAGAGAGAAAAGATAACCTTCAAGGGAGCTCAGGGAAGCTAATTTGTCAGGAAGACATTCCCAGCCACGTGCTGCAGCACAAGACACAGCACCGCACTCATCCCTGACACCATGAACCAGAGAGGTTCCACACAAAACCTTGTGAGCACATCTTGCCAACATCAGCGCTGTCAGGTCAGAGCATCTCCAGTGTAACAGCGAGTCTGGAAACCCACTGCTGGCAAAGTGCACGGGTTTAATAGGTGATCAGGTCAAGAAAACCAACAACGCTGCCAAGCTGAAACATTTCAGAAGCCACCAAGGCTTCTCCCCTGCTGCTTTTCTTTAATAAAAATGCAGTGGAGCTGCTGGCCAGAACACAACAACTCGCTTGGCAACAGGCATCTCCTCCCAATACACAACATATTCGAGCAGAGGGCCTCTTGTTCCTTGAGAAAACAGTGTGTAACGCATATAGAAATGCACACAGAGCTAGGAATACCTTTACTGCCAATATCAGAACCACACCAAAACACATAGAGGTGACCTGGTTCCCTTCCCCCAAAGAGGACAGGGAGGTTCTGCTCCACTGGGCTCCCCCAACACCACTTCCACCCCAAATCCTCCATGAGTGATCCGTTCAGAGGCATATTGCTTGAGATCAGCTTCAGAATACATTCCAGGCTCTCCCATGCGCCTAGTGCAGGTTTTCTGCCAGGAAACCTCAGCAGGATAAAATCTGTAAGCCAACACGCAGCTATCGGCAAGAGTGAGACCGGCTCTGGGAAAGGGATGGGTGCTGGGGTTAATGGAAAAACAAACCCAGTTTACAAACAAGCTGCCCCACTCCTCCCATCACGCAGTGCTATCTCCTCCCCACCATGGAGAGGCTGCTGGTGGCCTCAGCTGATAAGAAGATCAGCACTGTAAACAGAGGCATTCAGGAAGAGCTCTTGGAGCTGGGGTTTCATTGAGCGGTTTCACTGCTCCTCAGGGTGATCCATCACCTCTTCTGTAGGGAAGGAGACACTCTCCACACTGGTGGGACACCTACAATTGCAGCTTTTCTCCAAGATCTCAAAAAGGGGCTTTCACTCCTCTTCCAAGAGGAGCAGAATTAAAGGAGTTCAGTGCAGGGGCAGCAAAGCAAAGTATGCCTGCTTGGGAAAACATCCTAGTGAGGCCAGAAGGATCCCCATGGGAGCACCCCAGAGCACCAAGAGTCCCATTTACAGCAGACAGCCCGTAGCCAATCCAGCAGACATCACACACCATTGTCTACCTTATCCGAAAAATCCCAAACACTAGGTTGGCAGCTTTAGCAAAGCTGTGGCTGCACAGCCGGACACAGAAAGGCTGCGCCAAGCTGGGCTCTACAGTGGAGCTGCAGCTGACACCGGTGACACCACTGGACAACACAATGAAAGCTCGCAGAAAACAGTTTTCCCCAATACTGGGCACACCAGTATCACCCTCAGCACTCCCTACCTGCACTCTGAAAGCACTGCATTCCCTCCCATGTAGGCTCCTCTCTGACTCGCTGCCTGATGTTGTTCCCAAGGATAAAACCTTGGCTCAGCGTACGTGCAGGTAACCACAAACATGTACAAGAAAGGGACGAATCCCCAAAGTTCAAGCAACCTACCATGGGCAGGGACACCTCCCACAGCATTGGGTTGCTCCAATCCCCATCCAACCTGGCCTTGAACTACAGGGATGGGACAGCCACAACTGCTCTGGGCAACCTGGGACAGGGTCTCGCAACCCTCACAGCAAAACATTTCTCCCTAAGATCTCATCTCGATCTCCCCTCTTTCAGCTCAAAACCATTCCTCCTCCTTCTACCCCTGCACTCTCTCATGAAGAGCTGCTTCTCAGCTTTCCTGCAGCCCCTTTCAGTACCGGAAGCTGCTCTAAGGTCTCCCTGCAGCCTTTTCTTCGCCAGGCTGAACAACCCCAACGGTCCTTCAAGGACACACTCCTGAGGAGGGTAGCGGTCACAGCTACCCCGCCAAGAGCAGTTTTTTTCCATAAGAACTGATGCAATAGCGGGGAAAATGCAGGCAGGAACTTAAAGCACGGCTGCAATGTGTCTGAGGCAGTGTGACAGTGCAAGACCTTTCCCATTCCTTTCGACACTCCCCCAAAAATAAAATACTTGGCAGCTGGCCTTTCAGTGCAGGAGACACCAAGAGCATTTTTTAAAATAGAAATTGCAAGTTAACTGCTTATTGGCCAATGATTCAGGCTGGTGGATCTCTTGGATGAAGTCCTGCAGATGCCTCAGTGACCTCGGCCAACCCCTGCTGGGCAGGGCTGACATCTCACCTGCTTCACCTGCAAAACCAAGAGCTCACAGCCCCTCAGCATCAGTGCACCAAGAGCTCTGCTCATCATTTTTTGCACATCAGAACATTGTCATTGCCATCAGCCTGCTCAGATGAAGGCTGCTTGTCAGGGTCAGTCAGGCCAATCAAGGATGAGACACAGATAAAAGTTACAATGCTCAGATCGAAGTATTGAATTTAGGGGGTTTGTGTATATAAGGTCCGACACAAAAAAAGCAAGACCAATCCTATAGCTCGGGAATGAAGAGTGGGAGGGAAAAGACAAGAGATGAGTATGGAACATGTTCTGACCTGTCATAGTGAGACACAGCTCAGCTCATTAGAGTGGATGTGGGTTCATATAGAGACATTTTCTTACCCTCGATTGGAAATATCACTGTGCAAGAATGAACAAGTGAACATCCAGTTTCTTGTAAAACAGAAAAAATCCACAACAGAAACTTTTCCATCATTGAGTCTGACGGTGAAGAGATCCCAAAGATCCAGGTGGTGCTCACAGGAACCCAGTTTTTGTGGATGTGAAAGCAAACACTGATGGGGAACCTCAACAGCCTTTCAGAAAACGGACTGCAGAATGGCTCGGAGCGTTGGCAACACCCTGTGCAGCCGTGTGTCAGCTCAGAAGGGAGCTGTTGTGAAGGTAGCAGAAGTAGGTTTACTTAATTCATTAAAGAAAAAGATTTACAGGCACAATCTCAGGGTTTTTTTTGTGGCAGAACTCCGATATACTCTATCATATATGCTGTTTTATCACTAATATATTGCATTAATATCTATAGTTTATACCGTATACTATGATTTGTCACAAAACTCCCAAACAACAAGCCAGCACGGGCAAGACTGTTCCTGCATTGACCTTCACAGAGTAAATCCCAGCATAGCAGACGGACTGAGGACACCATGGAATACACCACCATACAGCACACAGACAGGTGCTCCCAGAAATCTGCCTTGGGGATGCAAGTCCTTCCAACGTTCTCCATCCGGATCAGCGTTCAGGGCTCTATGTTTCCTGCCAAAATCCTATGGATATTGACCACGGGTTGCCAGGAATGGAAGAGTTAAAGGCATGGCCAAGCGGGAAGGTGAAGGCAGGGCCATCCCCAAGGGCTGCTCACGCCTGGACAAGGAGCAGTCACAGCTTTAAGCGAGTTTCCCAACGTCTCAAACCAGACTCTCAGGGTTATTTTAGTGTGCTGTGTTGCAAGAAAACTGCCGTGGCGCAATAAGACGCTTGGAGTTTTTGAATGCAGAAATACTGGAGGTGCTTCAGCACAGTCCAAAGGCCTCTCTCCCCTCCCCCTGGCTCCCAGCTCCGCTGGCGGCTGCGCAGCCTCCCCACAGCCACCCAGAACATCTTCCCAAGGAGAAGCAGCTGCCAGCCCATGCCTCTCCACGCGGGCAGGGTTCACATCTACTAAAGCAGAAGCAGCATTCCAAGCCACTGCCCTTCATTCACACCTCAAATCTTGTGTTCAAGTCTGCGGCCCCTCACTCCAAGAAGGATATTGAGGCAGTGGAGCACGTCTGGAGAAGGGAATGGAGCTGGGAAAGGGCTGGAGAACAAGCTTTATGAGAGGTGGCTGAGAGACCAGGTGCTGTTTAGCCTGGAGAAGAGGAGGCTGAGGGGAGACCTCATCGCTCTCTGCAGCTCCTGGAAAGAAGGGTGCGGTGAGGAGGGTGCTGGTATCTGCTCCAAAGTGACAGACGATAGGATGAGAGCAAACGGCCTCAAGTTGCAGCATGAAAGGGTTAGATTGGATACTAGGAAAAATTTCTTCACCAAAAGGGTTCTAAGGCACTGGCAGAGGCACTGGCAGACCACCCAGGAAGGTGGTCTGGTCCCCATCTCTGGAGGTGTTTAAAAGACAGGTAGATGAAGTGCTCATCTGGTTTAGCAGTGGACACTTACGGTAGGATTCAATGATCTCAAAGGTCTTTTCCAATCAAGCGATTCTATGATTTCAGCAGCCACTTGGGAAGCCAAGGCACTTCCGAAGAAGTCTGCAGCACGCGTATCATAAAGGCAAAGGAGCATCAAACTCTGCACCCCAAGTGCCTAAGACGTTATGCCTAGCAGCTCCCCTCAACACGACAGGGCTGGGATAGTTTATTTTAGACGTCAGGCTCAGCAACATTCATCTCCAGGAGACGCATTGATTGCTTCTCTCCTCTGAACGTCTGATGCCTCTGCCTCTCTAATGATTTCAGAATCAGACTGCTTGAGACAGAACAAAAGAGGCTTCTGTTTGCTGATCAGGAGAATTCAACTGAACAAAGAGAGCAGAGAGCCAACATAGATAGCGGCAGGAGACGGGTACTGGACCAGAGCAGGAAAAACAGAGTGAAAACAGGAAAAGGAGAACGATGTTCTATCGAATCATGGAATGGTTTGGGTTGGAAGGGACCTCAAAGCCCATCCAGTTCCAACCCCCTACCATGGGCAGGGCCACCTCCCACTGGATCAGGGGCTCCAAGCCCCATCCAACCCGGCCTTGAACACCTCCAGGGATGGGGCAGCCACCACTTCTCTGGGCAACCTGGGCCAGGGCCTCCCCACCCTCACAGCAAAACATTTCTTCCCAAGATCTCATCTCAATCTCTCCTCTTTCTGCTGAAAACCATGGCACAGCAGGAACCCCATTTGAGGTCATATTAAAGAGATGAAAGTTGCCTTCACTCATTTCAATGACTGAATCTGGCAGTGATTTTAAGCATTTCTGCCAGGTTTCCATCCCCAGGTTACAAACTGACCTTCAAGACACCACACAACACTGCCATGCTGCTTTGTCCAGTGCAAATCCTCTCTACGTTTTCTCTGATCAGCACTCAAAGCAAGAACCTTTAGGGTGAAAGGCAGGTTTGCAAGGCCAAGCAAAGCCCACCACTCTGAAAACCCATCACATCTCAACTGGCTGGTCCCACAGCAAGTCTAGGTCCTGCTTTCCTACTGTTCCCTTCCACCTGATGAAAATAAGCTCAGCAGGAGGGGAAAAGGCACACAGTGCAAGCTGAGCATCAATAATTCACCTGTGACTCTTGCCTGCTCCTCCAGTTTCACCTTGGAAAGCCAAGAGGGTATTTTGATGCAAGACCTGATGCAGTGTGGCTCATTTACTCAAAGCAATTCCTACCAGAGAACCTTGACCAATGCAGCAGCAGGAGGAGGCACGAGCTCACCTAACAACCTTTCTCCATCTAGTCTTCCACACAGCATCAGCTCCAGCTCCCAGGATGACGTGGGACCTGGAGCCACGTCCACCCTCTGGCAACCAAAGCAATCAATCCCAGGTCTGAGCAGCACAACACTGATCAATAAAACCTTATCCCTTAGTCCTGTCGGAGGAGGGAATATCTCTAAAGGCATTCCTGCTGGCAAACACACACTCCTCATGGGCTACCAGCACTTAGTTAACTGTATGTTATGTTTATGGTTGAACTCAATCTCAGAGCTCTTTTCCAACCCCGTGATTCTGTGACTCTATGATTCTATGTAAAGTCAGCAGCACAGGTAAACCAGCAGGTCCATAAATAAACCATAACTTGTAAATTAAAGACACACCCAATGGTGAGAGCGGAGTTTACTTCAGGACACAGGGAGACAAAGGACTTTGCCTTTACAAGGCAAATGAAAAAACAGCAAAACATATCAAGAACGGTGTGTTAAACGCAAGACAAAAACACAACTCCTTCCGTACCTGTGGCGATGCCCTGCTCCAGGGTACGGTAACGCCTGCTGTGGTCAGAAGCCAGCTTGCTATCGGCATTTAAGCCAGTTACTCTAAAAATCCTCATTCCTAAAACTACAGGAATTGCAAACCTTCCTCATGGAAACCCCTCAGTCCAAGTTCACAACATCATCAAAGCCAAACTACATGAACAGTTACACAGCTCCCATTCCAACCATCGCACCTTACCCCGAGACCCCCAGGGAGCAGCACAGTTGCCGCGCCGCACAAGAAAGCTTTGGTGCTGCGCTCCCAGCACCGTGCTACAAACACGTCACTGCCTCCCTGCAGCATCAACTGGGTTTTTTCCCCCTAAAGCTCCCACGGCCCCATCCACACTGAGGGCAGAATTTGACCCTCACAGCCATTAAGCCTCTTACAGGCTCGGTGCACTGAGAATCAAATTTGAAAGCCCTGATGGAATCAGCCTCATTCCCAGGGCATGTGCTCCGTGCTGTCTCTGCGGCAGGGATGACAGGTAATACATTAACCTGCAACGTCCCCAGAATGGGGAATATTAGATACAGGCAGCCAGAGAGATGTTTCATTGCTGTGCTGTAAAGGGAGCCTAGGGCTTCAGATGTGGAGCAGAATTCACTCCAACCCTGTAATTACAGCCCTGATCTGAGCCGTGACACAGTGCTGCATCCTCTAAAGGCACTCAGTGACAACTCAGGGCTGCAGGGAGGAAAAAACTGGCTGAACAACCTGCTAGACCTCTGCGAGTCAACCTCCAGACTTAAAACTCTGGTATCCATAGGTTTTCCACTCCAAACAGAAGTCTTTACTGCTTTTCCCATAGAGTGAAACAAAGGGACCAGAGAGGCTGAAGTAGACCTCTTTCCCAGTGGATGGTGACCTACACAAAAGCAGGCTCTGGGGAAAACAGTTTGAGGGCAGCACCACAGTTGGGAAGACTTGGAAAAGGTTTGGTTCATCTCTTCATTTCACAGAGAAAGAAACACTCAGAAAGTTGTGAAGGCTCACAGCACCAGCAAATTAGCTGGGATGGGTCTTTTCTGCTGGAACAAACATGAATTCCATGTGCAGATGAGCAACAGACACAGAGCACCAAGGCAGCGGGGAAGCACACATCACTGCAGCCCTGAGAACACGGCTGCTCTCACAGCCCGTCGGCTCCGAACGCTGCAGGGAGCATCCCTGAAGGTTGAAGGAAGTCATGGGAACGCATTCCCCAGCAGCAGGAGGCCAAGCGCCTTCCCAAAGCAGCTTTGCTGCCCATCTGGGGTTACAACAAGCCCGTTATCATGTCTGACAGCAATGCCAAGGAAAGAAACACTTTGCTGCTCTCTGAATGACCCTGTAGCCACAGTGTTCAGGTATCCACACCGATCAGCAAGGCTCAAGTAAGATGATCTTACGCACCAAGCAGTGATATGGGGCCAAGGACAACGTTTCCCTGCTCCATCTCTCATACAGTGCTTTGCAGGAACCTGCTCTGGCAACAAACAGCAGCATAATAATCCCTGCTTTGTGTTAAAGGAGGAGAGAACAGCACAGACTCCCACCTCACCGTATCCACCTCCACATGTGCTGCAGAAGCGGCTTTGAACGGCCGCGTGTGCCCAGAAAGCGCTTGTCACACAGAAAGACTGGGGGAATTAGAACTATTTTTAGGGATTGAAAGCCCTCCCCCATGAGTCACAGCAGGGATGCGCGTCCCAAAGCAGAAAGAGCTAAATGACTGAAAAAGAAATCAAACCAGAGAGATGATGAGAGATGAGTTCAGCGAGAGAGATGCAGTTCAGCGCAAGCAGGTGAGGAGGGAAGGGTGCTGGATGCAGGCGAACATGCACAACAACTCCTTGCCAACACGTGAAAACCGGTCAGCGGCGCTGCCCCTGCCAAGGGTTCTTCGCTGCCCATGTGAGCACTGCAAACAGGACAAACCCAGAGCTCAGCAGCGCTGTACGGCTCCGAACAACATCACCCAGCACAGCAGGAGAGCAGCAGCCACATCCCAACCCTGTGCTCAGAGGTGCAGTGAATTGCAGGAGCGCCTGGGACATGACCAGGGAGCAGACATGTCCTGCTTTTCCCCCAGGGCTGCCGCTGCCAATGGAATCGCACCACAGTGCCAGGCTTTCAACTGGCACCTCTAATTCCGAAAGCTGACTGTCCCTGGCCCGAAGGCTCCGCGCTGGCACCCGGCACAGCATCTGAGTCAGCAATCACTGACCCGACAGCAGCAGCGCATCCAGCACATCCAGCCTCCTTGTCCTCCGGCTTTTAACTCTCCCTGCCTGCCTGCCCTTGTCAGACATAGAAATATTAAGTAATTAATTATTAAATAAGCTTTTTGATTGAAACCAAACAAAGGCTGATATAAAATACAGCACGATCGCCGCCAAAGTGCCATAGGAACAATTAAAATAATTGAACGGCATAATAAGGCCCTGAAGGGAAATTTAACCCCTCTGGCCGGATCAGGTTTTGGAGCACTATCCTGTTCAGGGGATAGCCTGGAGAAGAGAAGAGAAGGCTCCAAGGAGATCTTATAGTGACCTTCCAGTATCTGAAAGGGGCTACAAGAAAGCTGTGGAGGGATTGTTCACAAAGGCTTGGAGTGACAGGACATGGGGCAATGAGTATAAACTGGAGAGGGGCAGATTTAGACTGGACATTAGGAAGAATTTCTTCCCCACGAGAGTGGTGAGGCACTGGAACAGGTTGCCCAGGGAAGCTGTGGCTGCCCCATCCCTGGAGGTGTTCCAGGCCAGGTTGGATGGGCCTTGGGCAGCCTGAGCCAGTGGGAGGTGTCCCTGCCCATGGCAGAGGGGGTTGGAACTAGGAGATCTTTAAGGTCCCTTCCAACCCAAACTATTCTATGATTCTATGACAAGGATCCAGGATCCACAGCCCAGCGAGCTGCTGCGCACCAGACAGCGGTTTGAAACCGTTTGAAACTCAAGTTTCAGGGTGATGACCTGGGTTGTTGGCCATCAGCACAAGATCCAAAGGGACCTGCAAGAAGCAGAGGGCTCTGATATCACTGCATACTTCAGTCATCTAAAATGACCCAAACAAGTTCCCCAGGTACAACGCAGTTTTTATGTGAGCACAAAACAATACAGAACAGTGTAACCCAACAGCCCGGCCTGCTGCAACATGAAAACCAACTGAGATAATGAAAGTCCATCTCATTCGGAAAGGAGATACAGTGCTCTGAACATCACAGGTCGTGCTGATTGGGAACTCTTCTTGGGAAAGGAGGCAGGCAGGCCAGAAGGGATATTGCAAGGAAAACCACAGCATGTTCCTCACATCGCGTCTGACAAGAGAGATCAGCTCCACCTCCACTGACTCAGCACAGGCATCGTAGACCACAAAGCACAAACTTAAACCTGTGCTGGAGCCGAATAGATCAGGACTGAATACGTTACCCTGGGAAATGACAGGGACAGGAGCTGCGGCCACAAGGCAGGTGATGCCTGTCACCTCTGCACACCTGGGCCAGAGGAGATGGCCCTCTGCTCCTCCAGCCTGCCTGGCAGCACCGCCAAAGGACCACCCCAACAAACCACCCTCCTGAAGGATCACAGCTCCTCAGAGGCAAGCAAAGCTACCACCGTCACAAAGCAGCCGCCAGCCCACACAAGCCCTCCGCTGCAAAAGGCAGAGCTGAGCAGCAGCTACCAGCAACGCATGGGAGCCGCGCAGGACCCAAGCAGCGCAGGACTGGAGCAGTGACCCAGGAAGGCTACAGCAAAGGCACAACTGCACCCTCGTGTTCTTCAGCAAGACAAGCTGGAAAAAGAGACCAGAAATGGGTGATCGGCATTTACTCTCTCATAAGCATCCCAGCAGCTGAGCCCACAAATGTGCTTCATATCCACAAATAGCTCCAGGGACTAAAACTGCAGTGCAAGTGACATCACCTCAACGTTCATGGTGCAATCAATCTCGAGAGAGCAATACCAGCTGTAATCAAGACAGCTCATAGCTCTTGTTGGCAGTTTGCAACCAGCAAACAGAGCCTGGCGCGATGCTACAACCGAAGGCACAGACGTAAAGTCTTTACACAGCGCCAACGATCAGGCTGTGATGACAACAGCCTCAAGGACCACGGTCTGCATCTCCTGCTCTCCTACAGCATCGGTGGAAGTCGATGTGTGAAGTCACGCAAGCCCAACTCCCTCACAGCAGTGCTGAGCCAGGAGCAGAGCAATCAAGCCTGGCACAAGCAGCCTGGCAACCAGCATCGCTCGTCTCGCACCACAGGAGCGCCAAGTGCTGCTCTGACATGCTGAGCCCTGCACAAGCACCGTCCCCAGCCACAAAGCACAGAGGAGCTTCCTCTAAACCAGACAAACGCTAAGCGGTGATCAACAGCAAAGCACCATATAGATACATGTGAAAACAAGATGACTAGGAACAGGAATTATTAAAGCATTGTTTAAAAACAAGCGGCATAAAGCCTCCGTGCAGCTGCAGGGCTGTCCTTGGAGCCCACACACTCCTGCACTCCAGGAACGACAGGCAGGGTTTTTCAAGTACTCCTGCCATTACACAAACCGTTCCAGGAGTCTCCCTCTCCTCATTTCACAATGTACCAGCTAAACACAAGGAACCATTTCTCCCGTGGATGGCCCAGAGGGGCTATGTAATCTCAGACCTCAGAGACTTTCAACCCTAGCAGCTCAAAGTCCTCAGCAAAGTCACAGGATGGCCCCACATCCAGCAGATACTGGATGCAAGAATCCCAAGGTCCCTCCTGGAAGCCCTCAGCTCTGGTACCAGCAGCAGTTCCGAGCTCCCGCCTGCACTCACCCTCTGTGGTTTCAGCCACAGTCTCAGTACACAATGCAGGATAAACCCCTCTGGGTTGCACTCCAGACCTTGCAAGGCTAACCAAGAGTTAACCAGTGGATAAACAAAGCTGGTGAGGAATGCTGCTCTGGGAGACACAGCTTTTGTAGGGAATGAAGCTGCAGGATAACACAGACAAGGCAGCTGAACTAACCTCATCGCTCCTCCAGGAGCAGATGCAGCAAGGGGAGCTAAAGCTGCTTTCTGGCAAGAAGATTTCAACTTCACAATGACCAAATCTCACACAGCGTGAAGTGTTTTCTCCTTCTCCCTCTGGCACTGCCGGAGCCATGATGTCCTGTGACCACAGAAAGGGCTGCTGAAGGAACCTGACCCACAAGGAACAGGCTACGGACCAAATCTCCAGAGGAGACAACTCCAAACTCCAGCTCTTCCAAAGAGGAGAAGGCTGCTTGGAGAAGGCATCACTCATCTGGAGCGCTGATCACAAGATCCAATGCCAGTCTTTGATTAATACTCACCTAACGATCCTCTCTAATCTCCTTGAAAACACTTATCCGCTCAAGGTGATCGGATTCTCACATAGAGGCACACTAATTACAGATAATGAGAAATCTGTAGGTGGCAGCTGGCCAGAGCAGTTTAGGAGGAGAATTGTGATCTTAGTGAGTCAAGCAGACCAGTTGTGACCCCCCTGAACTGCACTCTGACCCCTGCATCACCTCGGTGCTGCAGATTCTCAAGTCAGCCACAAAACTTAGCCAAAAAAAATAACCTGAAAAGAAGAACTGAGGGCAACCAAATTGGCCCAACTACTTTGCTGTGGGGCTTCTGGAGTTCCCAAACCCACCCACCTCACTCCAGAGGGCACCACAGAAGTCACCAAGAATTACTAGATACCATTATCCACAGGTTCAGAGTAGGGAATGGAAAGCAAAAGCACACGACATAGAGGGAAGCTTTGCTGGCAGGAAGGTTTGATGTCTTCACAGGTTTCACAACAATACTGGAGACCTCAAATACTCCATTTGGAAAGAAAACTCTGCATTCAGTTCTGGAATCCTCAGTACAGGAAGGACACGGAGCTGTTGGAGCGAGTCCAGAGGAGGCCACAGAGATGATGAGAGGGCTGGAGAACCTCCTGTATGAGGACAGGCTGAGAGAGTTGGGGTTGTTCAGCCTGGAGAAGAGAAGGCTGTGGGGAGACCTTAGAGCAGCTTCCAGTGCTGAAAGGGGCTCCAGGAGAGCTGGGGAGGGGCTCTGGATCAGAGAGGGCAGGGACAGGATGAAGGGGAATGGCTTTAAATTGCAAAGCGCAAGATTTACACTAGACCTTAGGAAGAAATTCTTCACAATGAGGGTGGGGAGGCCCTGGCCCAGGTTGCCCAGAGCAGTGGTGGCAACCTCCCATCCCTGGAGGTGTTCAAGGCCAGGTTGGATGGGGCTTGGAGCAACCTGATTCAGTGAGAAGTGTCCCTGCCCATGGCAGGAGGTGAAACTGGATGGGCTTTGAGTTCCCTTCCAACCCAAACCATTCCACAATTCTACGATTTGCAAAGCCTTTAGCAGCAAAGGCAGAACAGGAAAATTCTGCCGTGCATCTTGGAGCTGGGATGATCTCACAGAGCCAGCAGAAAGCGAGACACGTGGCTCACAACAGCATGACACCTTTGTACAAGTTATCTCCCAAATCCTCTGCCTGAAGCTGAAGAAGCAGAAGTCCCCTTGTTACTCAGCTGCATCCTCACTCAGAGGAGGTCACTGAAAACGCACAGCTTAGTCGCTGGAGCTCCCTTGCCCTCAGTGAGAAGCCGTACCACAACAAAACGCTCATCTACCTGAGAAGACTGCCCTGCAACCAGCAGCTCGAGCTGGCACCTCACGAGTCAGCACTGGTTGAAGACACCATGGAGGCTTTTCGCCATTTAAGAAAAGCTTTCCCACATGCTCTGTGCCATATTTTCGTCCTCTTAACTCCCAAACAAACTAATTTCATTCTCATCAAGCCAAGCGATGAAAAGACAACACAAGAACCTCCAGCATCGCTTTTCCAAGCCGCTGCTGGAGGTCTGCGCTGGCAAGAGCCCCATCAAGTAACTCCACCTCAGCTCCTTCCCATGCTACTCCGAATCATTTCCTTGGGTGTTTCTGTTTATTGTTTCAGCCTAAACCAGATTAAATACTCCTAAAGTAAAGCTCCTTGTTCCAATCTAAAAGAAGTGAAGAAAACCACTTGTTTGCCCACGACAGACTTGGTACCGACGCAGAACAAATACTCTGACATGGCTACAAGCATTAAACTCCAACAGCCTTTTCACAGCCCTGCTGGTCCCGCTCCAGACAGGAGCCAGAAAGGATTAGAAGGCAATGAGCTGGGTCACAGCGAGGTAACTGCGTTTTCCTGGCTGGAGTTTGGGGTTAAACAACTCCAAGTAGACAACAGCACCACCGAGCATCTGACCCGCTACTGTGCCAGGTGGAAAACCAGCTTTCACCTGGGCTTCCCTGTGAATTCCTTCTCCTAGGGCTCGGAACACCGAGGATGGATCCTCTCATGAAGCCCTAAGCACCTTCAACACCCCAGATCGCTTCCACATCCTAAAATACAGTCAACACATGCTCCAAAATGCTGAAGGTGACAGAGCACTTGTCTTCCAAGTGGCTGGAATAACCATGATCCTTCCTGAAGGATGGAAACACCTAAACCCTCCAACACCTGGGTGTTGATGTTTTACCAACTGCCTGACACAAGGAACACAAAAGGATCCATGGAGACAATGTTGCTTTGGATCAACCCCCTGGTCTGTGGACCCACACACTCCTCACCGAGCCTGCATCCCGCCAGGGTGCCAGCCCTGTGCCAGGCAGCACCGGGAGCTCCCAGCACGGCCAGGAACGGGAATGCTCCCTTCCCAGGGTGCCAGCCCTGTGCCAGGCGGCACCGGGAGCTCCCAGCACGGCCAAGGAACGGGAACGCTCCCTTCCCAGGGTGACAGCCCTGTGCCAGGCGGCACCGGGAGCTCCCAGCACGGCCAAGGAACGGGAATGCTCCCTTCCCAGGGTAACAGCCCTGTGCCAGGCGGCACCGGGAGCTCCCAGCACAGCCAAGGAACGGGAACGCTCCCTTCCCAGGGTAACAGCCCTGTGCCAGGCAGCACCGGGAGCAGGGAAGCTCCAGCCAGGGCCAAAGAACGGGAATGCCCCCGCTCCTCCCTTCTGCCCCGGTCCCATTCGCCTCTCCCCGCTCCCAGGAATGCCGCCAGCCTCGGCTTCCAGACGGGACCGAGCAGCCCGGGAGGGGAACACCGGCACGGATCCCGCCGGCACCGGGCAGCTCGGGGGGGAGAACACCGGCACGGACCCCGCCGGCACCGGGCAGCCCGGGGACACCGCTCCCGCCCCGCCGGTACCTGTAGTAGCTGAGGAGCCCGTTGCTGAGCACGAACCACCGGCGCTGGTAGCCCTTCAGGTAGTTGGTCCACTTGAAGAGCCAGCCCTTGTAGGTGTCAGAGCCCGGCGCGGCGGGCAACGTCCCCGACGGTGTCCCCCCGCCACCGCCGCCGCCACCGCGTCCCCCCGGCTCCGCGCTCATGGTCGGCAGCTCCTGGCAGCCTAAGCAGGGGACGGCGCTGAGGAGGGAAACCAGCCCGCGGGTGGTGGTGCTGCTGCTGCCGCCGCCGCACAGCGCGGCCGCCTTCCCCATAGACGCCGCAGCTTCGCGCGCACCGGCGGCTCCGCTCCCGCCCCGCGGCGCCGCGACCACGTGACACACCGGGGGGAGCGCGGGGGGGGGGAAGGAGGGGGGGAAATGCGGTGTCACGTGAGGATGGGCCACGTGACACGGCGGAGCGTGGGTGGGGCCTCGGTCACGTGACACGCGGCCGGAGGGGTGGGGCGCACGTACTGCGGTGCCGCGATCACGTGACACGCGACTGGCGCGATGAGGCCCCAATACTGGGGGTGCCGCGATCACGTGACACGGAGCTACAGTGGCAGTGCCACGGTCATGTGGCAAAGGGAGGCCCGCGGGTGCGTGGGTGTCTGTCTCCGTCATGTGACACAAGGATACGCGTGTAGCCCCGGCGATCAAGTGACACGAAGAGCGGGGGCTGTTCCCGCCCCGCCGCCAGAGGGGGCTCCCGCGCCGGGGAGTCACGTGCCTGCCTCGTCACGTGATCGCGGAGCCAAGACCTGTTGACACGGTGCATTAGGGGAGGCCGTGGGGCGATCACGTGACGCGGGGAGGCACGCCGCGATCACGTGACATGGGCTGGCTAGTCACGTGGCGCCCCCTGGCGGCGGGATGGGAGTAGCGGCGGTCCCCGTTCCTCCTCTCCCCCATCCATTTTGGCCCCCGACACCACTTCGTAACCCCCACAGGGATCGTGGCTTCACTGGGCACACCCCTGCTTTCCAGGCAGGCCGTGGTGGTGGCCAAGAAGCCGGTTGCATGGCTGGGCATTGGAAGAGAGCATAGGGGACCACACAGCCTGCAGTGGTTGTGCTGTTAGAGTCGTGGACTCATGGGATCATTTGGTTGGAAAAGACTTTTGAGATCATTGAGTCCAATCACACCTGTCCACTACTAAAGCAGATCCTTGAGCACGTCGTCTGCCCATCTTTTAAACCTCTCCAGGGATGGAGACTCCCCCACTGCCCTGGGCAGCCTCTGCCAGAGCTTCACCACTCTGACAGTGAAAGAATTTTTCCCAATATCCAAGCTAAGCCTCCCTTGCAGCAACTTGAGGCCTTTTCCTCTCATCCCATCCCTTGTTCCTTGGGAGCAGAGCCCAGCACCCACCTCACCACACCCTCCTTTCCAGGAGCTGTGGAGAGCAATGAGGTCTCCCTTCAGCCTCCTCCAGGCTAAACAGCCCCAGCTCCCTCAACTGCTCCCAGAACCCTTTCCCAGCTCCATTCCCTTCTCTGGACACACTCCAGCCCCTCAATGCCCTTCTTGGGGCCCAAACTGAACCCAAGATTCGAGGTGTGGCCTCACCACACTGAGTGCCGGGAGACGAACCACCGCCCATGGTTCTGGGTTTATGAGGGGGGATCCCCTCTCAAAGTGAGCCCAGCGCCATGCAAAAGGGACCCGCAGGACGCCAGGCATCCCTGCATCCCCACGGCCCCTTCCCTTCATGCTCTAGGGAATCACTGCTCTCTGATCACCCTGATCCGCTCTGATCCCCCCTGATCGCATTACTGCCCACCCATCACCACATCTCCTCCTGCTTGCTCATGGCAGCCACACTGGGAGCTCCTGCCAGCCACGCCGGGCTCTCATGGGGGTCGGCCAGCTGTGGCGCAGACCCTGAACGCGTCCCTGGCCATCTCTGCCCTATGTGACAGGCAGGGGAGATGCAGGGTTGGGCTGATCACACCAGGGTCAAGTGGGTGAAGTGGCTGAAGTGTGGATGAAGGTGCTCCCCCAGCCCTTGATATCATAGCAGAGGTGCTCCAGCCCTTCATCACCCATTTCAGATAGCTCTGCCTAAAACTGCCAATTGCTGGGGCTGATGTCCAGTCAGGACTTGTTCCCCTCACTCACCAGCAGCAATAGTGCTGCAGCTTCCTTCTGTAGAAAGAGACATGGTCTCTCAAAGCCACACAAGGAGAAACTGTCAGATGGAGGCTTCATTCTGCCCCCAGGAATTATTTTATTGCCACTCTGTAAGAACAGAGTGGGGCTCTGGCATACGCGCAAGGTACGGGCCAGGTAACGAAAGACAAGGAGACAAGGCTGGAACTTGTGCTCTTCGCCCCATCCCTTCATCCGGAGACATCCTTCTCCTTGCAGAGGTAGCAGAGCCTGACCCAGAATGATGAGACATGTCTCCACAATGCTGCTTGATTGTACTCCAATGATGAGAGGTAGCCCCAGACTGAAGATCTTAATACAAATGCTCTCTCACATCTAATGCTTTTATCTGGAGGAGCTCAGTCCCAGCAGAGCCAGCAGCTTTGCCAGGAGGAGAGCGAGCACATTTTATCCTTTATTTCTTAGCCTTCTTGCCCCTGGCCTTCTTGCCTTTGCCCTTCTTCTTCCTCTTTGACTTGAAAAGGGACCGGACCACGTAGCCTCTCCACAAGGCCTGGATACGGGTGGCAGCACGGTTCTTGGTGGCCAGCTCCTTCATAGCCTGTTCCTTCTTCTCCTGACATATCCTGCGCTCCTCCTCAATCTGAGAATACTCCTGGAGGAGCAAAGCATGTTTCTCCATCATCAGGGACAGCTGGGCCTTCTCCTCATTGTAGGCAGCATTAACCTCTTCATACTCAGCCTAGAAAGGCAGCAGATACCAGGTACAGCGATTTTGAGGGCATTCAGCATCTCCTCCCTGTACATCCCTAGGTGAGGGTCCTTAAACCCATCCCAAATCCAGGCAAGACCATGACTGGGAGCTGAGTCTTTCCAAAAGGACTCAAAAGGAGATGTGTGCCCAGTACCTAGGGGATTTCACCAGATGCCAGATCCTAGTATCTTCATGCTCCTCTGAAAAATACTCTCCTAATTATCCCTGTGCTGCAAACAGCTCAGAGTGCTGCGAGCACTGACCAGGGAACACAGAGGCTGGTTAAAAGCCCGTCTGCATCTGCCCTGTGCAGAAGGATGGATCCCTGAGCCTGAGCCAACAGCTCTGCTAAGAAGCCCTTCCAGATGAGCAGCACTGAAACTCGGCTAATATGCCAAACACCACTGAGAGCATGGAAAGAGCCAAACCCTGTTATTCCAGAAAAGGTCCAGGACAGGGAGTTTCCGTTGTGCTCCTGCACTTCCAAGCTCAGCAGCAGTTTGTGCCTTTCCTAACACCTTTGAGGAAGCCATGTGGAGGCAGAAGGTTAGGAGAACCAGCAGTGATGTGTCTCTGCCTTAGCAAGTTCTGCCCCAAACCAAGGGCAGATAGAACCAAGAAGATTGGGGATTGAAGCAAACTGGAAAACTTGTTCCCCAGCATCAAATGGACCTGTCTGACAGCATGAGTCAATCCAAATATTGCAGGATTTAGCAATGGGTGTAACTTTTCGTGAAGACAAAGCAACAGAGAACTGCTGAACACAGAGATACCTTTCCTTCCAAAGCTGATGCTTCTACTGGATGGAGAGCTACTCCTCACTCCCACAGTCTCCTGTGTGAGAGCCACGTGTCTGTTTGGACAGAAATCTACCTGAATATTATGGGAGAGCGAAGCACTTTAAATTGGATACCTGTTTTTCTTCCATGTCTGCATCATATTTCTGCATCCAGTTCACAATTTCCATCTCCAGTCTGCACTTCCTCTGAAACACAAAATGGGACAGGTTCCTTGCAGGTGCAAGAAGTCACCTGAGTTAGAACACAGCTTAGCTTTGAGCCCCATTACTTGTATTTGAGTGTAACACCTCCTCCTCGTGGCAAGCTTCCTTCAGCAGCCAAGTATTTTGTTTGCCCTGGTTTGGGGATTCTCATGGAACATTCCCGGAGGCCAGAAGGGCCTTATTTGGTTTACAGGATGGATTTGGGGGATTGGAACGCGTCTGAAAGGTGCATTAGGATATGAACATGTCTGATGGAATGTGGCAACTCATCGACAAACTGGGGCAAATTAAATGTGGAGCAACAGGGAGCTGTTAAACATGAGAGTGGGACAGAAAGTACTCAAAACGTGGTGCCTTTTCAAACAAACAGTATAAGGGTCACTACACAGGCAGTTCACCCCAAGCTGTTGCATTTGTGCTCCATGAAATCATAAGCTGGAGCCCATCACAAGTGCCACGTTATTTCCTGTGTGACACTGACCCAGGACATCCCAAGGTCTCTCAGGCCATCTCAAGGTCACCCCTCAGCTATTTTGACCCACAAGTAGGGTCTTGGGCGACTCGGGGCTGGAGGATGTGCTAAGGAGGGGGAAGTAGACCTCTGTGGGCAATAAATCCACCTGAGCATTAGAATGAGCTGAGCAGCTCACCAACAAATACTGCAGGGGCCTTGGATGAAACTGCCCGATCAAGCCACTCCATTGAGGGAGGTGTAAATGGGTAGATTTGGGATATTGTATTGTAGATCCAACCTGCGTTTGATGCTTTGTCAGTGCCCAGCCCCACTGCCCCTCTGCTCTACAGCATCCAATGCAAGAGTGAGAGGCACCTCATGACCCGTGTGTGCTGTGCTGCCCATGAAGCCCACTGCTTGCTTGGATTAAACACCCAGTAGGAGCAAAATGGGGAGCGGGGGAGTGCTCTTTTTCAAACTCTAGATTCCCCGTGCCCCGTGTCACCAGCACGTTCTGCACGGGGCAGAGCTGTTGATACAGAGGTCTGGGCTGCTCCTTATTTCCTTTCTGTGTCTGCTCAGCACTATGATAATCCCACATTTCCACTTCATTCAGCACAACCCGATTCCTTGGCTTGAGTCTTCAGCAAAGTGCCAGACAGAGTGGGAACTGCTTAGCTCCCAAGATTGGCTGCGTTCAGCCTTGAATACTACAATCAACTCTAAACTATAGCTCTATATAAAGCCAATATTAAGTTTGCTCTGCTTTGCCTACACCAAATCCCTTGTTTCTTACCGTACACCTTTCTTGTTTTACTGTAGCCTTGCTGCTCTGCTCCCTGACCAGACCACAGCCTCTCTAGCATGTGGCATTGCAGCGCTGTGTGTTTCCAGAGCTAGGTCAGCACACAGGAGGAGACCCTGTGAACAGACCACTTCCCTGCTGTCGCTGCAGGGTTCCTTTCCACTGGAACCAGCAGAGCATGAGGACAGAGCAGGTACCTTCCGACAAATAGCATGTGGATCCTGCCAGAGGCTCGCAGGAATTGAGTCGGTACTTGCAGCAGCCAGACCTGACAGCACTACAAAAGGGTTGGAATCTCCTGTTCTAGAGCTCCCGTCCCATTTACCTTTCTGAGCGCCAACTCAGATGCTCGGTGCTCCAGCACGAGTGCCTTGAGTTGTGCTCCTAGCTTCTCAATGTCCTGCTCTCGCATGGCACACCTGGCCTGGGAGGCTTGCAGCTCCGTTTCTTGCTGTCTTTCACCCTCCTGCTTGATCTGCTGGATGTCAGCCTCGTAGTCTTCGGTCAGGTCTTGAATGCTGGTTTTGAGGTCTTTGATCACATTGTCCTTCTTGTGAATCTAGACCCAGAAAATGAGAGAAAGAAATGGCACCAAGAAATAAGGTGGGCAGAAGTAAGGCACCCTTGGAAAGGTGAAGGAGATCTCAAAAGACAGAGCCCTGCCACTGCTGGCTGCAGGAACAGAGCTGGGTTTACACAGGGTGATTTGGAAAGCTTCCCTCTCTGCACCTCCGGGAACCTCTTAATAAAGTTAGGAATTAGCAAACCATACCGAGACCCACAAGCACTGCCATCTGAGGAAAAGCTGAAATCAGAGCCCCTGGAGCGAGCCATGGCTCCCTCGAGCTTTGGATTAGGCTCAGTGACTGCCTGGGGGACGCAACTCAGGTGCTGCCTGCAAGAGAAATCCTCAGCCGGGAGCACTCAGCTGGTGCATTATGACACATAAAAATCCCAGGTGCCTGGATTCATGGATCTCCAGGGAGCAGAGGGGAGGGGGAAAGCAGGCCCTTGTCTCCATTAGCTCTATTCAGCGCAGTAAGAACGGGACAAAAGCTTCCCCTTCAACCCCTCTTGCAGGAAGGAGAAAGAAGAGCATATGCATCAAACAAAGGGTTGCTTGTCAGGAGTTCAGGGGCTTGGATGCTGGCGCAGCCCACAGACTCACAGCAAGGGCTTGGGAAATGCCCATTTATTTGTCTGCACTTCAGTGGCCTCCACAGAAGAGAAGGAAGAGTTCCTATAACCACATACTAATCACAAATGCCCTAAAGCAGCGGGTATTACAGAGCTACGAGTCACAAAAAACATTAGTTTTAAGCAGAAGCGAAGGCAGTGCAGATATTAAAAATGGGTTTTAATCAGAGCAATCTCTCCCTGGGATGACTTTCCATCATTTTATCAACAGTGAACGAAGTCTAGTGCTGACAACTGACACTGCAGCCCTGCCAAAATGCCACTGCAGCAATTTGTGCCTCTCCTGCAGCTCCTTTTTAAACTCAGGGACTTGTGTTGTTCAAGCTGGCTGGTGAGAACAGGTTCAGAAGATGCCAAATTCAAGTGTAAAAAACCCAAGCAAGCATTTTTCATTATAGTAAATCTAGGAGCTGGTTTAGAAATAATTTATGGAACTGCAAGAAACAGATCATTTTTTAGCTTACCAAAGTTTTCCTTCACTAACGCTTTGTTAGGAAACATATTCCCACAATACCATACCTCCTCCTCTCGAGTCTGGATTGCTGCTGCCAGTTCTGCCTGTAATGCTGTGATTGCTTCAGTGTTTTTCTCAATCCGAAGGGAGATGTCATCCATGAACTGAATCTTTTCTACTTCTTCCACAGGACTAGTCAGGAGTCTCTCAAGTATGAAAGTCCTGAACTCCCCAAAGGCATTGATGAACACTTGAGCTGGTTCCCCCCTCTCCAAGGCTCCATATTTCAGAGTCTGGCAAAGCAGAGGGTTGGCCAGCAGGAGCCTCAGGACATTTCGAACAGAACACTTCAGTCGTTTCTCTAGCAGGTGGAGACAGACCTGTTGTTCCTCAGCTCTCACAGTGTCCCCTTCTTCCAAGCTGGAAAGCAGATTCTCCATTTCGTTTGAGAGCTTTTGGTGCTCCATCAGGTTTTCTGTGATCTCAGGTCCCAGCATATCAGCAAACCTGTCCAGTGAGGTGATAATACATGGGATCAAACTGCTTATCTCCAGCTTGGCAATCGTCTCATTCAAGACAGTTATGATCCTTTCCGTCTCCATGCTATCAGGTTTTAACTGACGTGGCTCTAACATCTTCATGGTGTTTAATGTGGTCATTGTTGTCTCTGGAGCTCCCATGCACTTCACTGAGGGCTTTTTTCTTCGCTTCACATCCTGAGATGATGCTTGGTGCCCATCCGGATCCCCTGATGCCGTGGCTCTGGTTAAACACTTGTGAGTTGAGTAGTTTGAGGTCTGGAAAGGACGTGACATCTCCTACACAAGACAAGCTTCAGTCAAAGAACATCTCTGCTGCTGCTGTCACTTACTCTTCCTTGGATTTTATACCTAAAAGGGAAATGTGGTGTCAGCATTAGAGAAACAATGTAATTTGGGAAAATGTGGGAGTTTCAGATTACAGGGGAATTCTTCCTGGGACAGAACATGGGGTCATGCACCAGAACTGGTCTCTATCCCAGGGAGGCTGTCAAACACAGGGAAGGGAGGGCAGGAATGGACTCCGGGCTTTGAAGAGTGCTGGGGAGAATGCTCCCAATGCTTCTCAGCAGGAAGGCACAGACTGCAGCTCTGCCATCCCAGGAGGGGAGCGGAGAGGGGCTTGCAGGACCCTGGGCCACCTTGGAGGTGAGGGCAGGGGTGTGAAACACACATTTCCATCCTTCCAGGCCTGGTACTGTGGAAGGAGAGAGGAGCTGGGTGCCCAGGGGCTGCACCGGGAGGACAAAGCAAGAAGAGGGGACAGTGAGGGAGGACGAGATGAGAGAGGGGAGCTGAGTGCCTGGGGGCTGCACTGAGGGGAAAGGGCAAGACAAGAGGAGGGGACAGTGAGGGGGAGCGAGGTGGGAGAGGGAAGGTGGGTGCCTGGGGGCTGCACTGGGGGAACAAAGCAAGAGGAGGCAGAAGAGGGCGGGGGGGGGGGGGGGGGGGGGGGGGTCAAGGATCCCCTTGGGGGCCTGGGGGAGCGCAGGGATCAGAGGTCCAAGGAGGGGATTCCTAGTGGGGACCCTGTGCGAGGCGCAGGAGACGGGGAGGAGAGGATTCCCGGCGGGAAGGACCCCTGCGAGGGGCAGAACGCCGGGAACGCAGCGCACCCATGCCCTCCCCGCCGCCAGCGTCCACCGTTGCTAAGCAACCGGTGGGCGGGGCCTCTCGCCTCAGCCAATGGCTCCCGTCCCCTGGCTTGATGGGCAGCGGCTTTGGCCAATCAGAGGGGGCTGCGCCGCCATCTTGTGGGCGGGGCGGGACCTCAGGGCCCAGGCGGTTCTCCCCCTGCATTGGCTGCGACATCTCCCGCTCCATCAGGGCTCTCAAACCACGGGTAGAAGCTGGAAAATAAACTTTATCCCCGAAAATCAACTGTCCCAGTCATACAAGAGGTCGTTACCGTTACAAAAAGTGGAATAGTTAAGCTAAGAGTTCAGTTTAATCCAAGTAATTGTGTTCTTTGAGAATCACACACGTTTTTTTCTTTCCAGCGCTGTTTTTCCAGGCACTGATCATTCTTTGGAGATGATATCACATTGTGTTCAGTGTAATCTGTGTTGAAGAGAGCCCAGAAACTGATGCCATTAAAAAAAGGCCAAACTTACTAATCAATGCCAATTTGATTATTAAGCAGATATTGCTTTAATACATAATACGATGCCAGACACACAGGGAATCATTTCACCTAATGTGTGTGTCCGTTGAGGCTGGTTACAGGACTTTATACTGGTTAAATAGAGATTCCAAGAAACACTGGTTATATATTCAGGAAATATTGGTTAAACATACATAGAATTCATTATCATATCTTATCACCCACTCTCAAATGTACGTCACAGTTCCTTTGTGTCTTCAGAATCCTCTGATGCTCTTTATCTTATCTCCTTCTTCATTGTGTCCTCTTGGTGAGCTCAGGTCTGTCCTTTGTTCCTGCTGGGGGACTGTCCTTGTTTCAACTTGTAAACAAGCTAAACTGTTAGAATCACATTCTTTCTTACTGCAAGCTGGCCAAGATTTGTTTCTTATTATTCCTATTATTATTCTTAATGATTTATTCCTTCCTTCAAAACCAGCCGTGTCCTGGACTGTGTCAAAAGAAGCGTGGCCAGCAGGGTGAGGGCAGTGATTCTGCCTTCTGTTCCTCTATTGTGAGACCTCATCTGGAGTACTGTGTCCAGTTCTGGAATCCTCAACATAAGAAGGATATGGAGCCATTGGAATGGGTCCAGAGGAGGGCTAAAAGGATGATCCGTGGTTATGGACAGGACATGAGACCCATCACACTGAGAGGTACTGCTGGGATGAAGCAGCAGAGCTGCTTGTCCAGGAACAGCAGCACAGCAAAACCAGCTGAGCTGGGGAAGAGATGTGTCCAGCCTCCGGGGGGGCATTTAAACCAAAAGCAAATCCCAGGGAGTGGTGCTTTCAGAGCAATGGGATGGGCAGGACCACTGGAGGGCAGTGAGGTCAGCAGGAGCAGGTTGGGAGGCATCGCTGGCCCTGTGGCTGCAGGGTTTGTGCACTGCTCCCCAGAGCCAGGCTGGGAGGAGCTGATCCCACCAGCCCCCACTAGGCAAAGGCCATGGATGTGTATCCTGGTGTCTGCAGACTGCCCCACACCTTCTCACCATACACAAGGGGCTGGTTGCATCAGAGGTCCCAGTGCTTTCCAGCCTTTCAACCCTACCTGCACAGGTGTCTCCTTCCAGAGGGGTGCTCACCTGCTTACACAGCTCCAGCGCTGCCCGCTCCCACACTGGCATCTGCTCCAGGACAAGATCCTGCTGGCTCTGCCTCTCCCCCTACCTCTTTTCAGGAGAAGACAGGAGATCCAGCCCTATGCCGTGCCTGGAGGAGATGCTGGGGAAGAGGCCATGTGCTGCTATGTGCAGAACAGGAAGCTCTGCCCCTTTTGCCTCCTCTGTAGCTTCAGGAAGACAGCTCTGGCGCAGAAGTCATCTCAAAGAAGCAGCAGCGGCTGCTGCTGCTGGAAGCCCATGCAGACGGCAGGCAGCAGCTAATGTTTTGCTTCTCGTGCTGTGTCTACTACCAGCCTCTTGCAGCTGTAGAGGATAGTGATGATGCAGCATGCACATAGAAAAGCCTAGAGATGCTGCAGGGCTGGTCTCAGGAGAGGCGTGCAGGAGCTGCTGTTTGTTTTCAACTGCACATTCATCTCGGGGGTTTACACAGCTCGTTCCAGGTCAGTGCGAGCTCCCGTGATTTATCTTTCAGTGAACATACACTGTTAATGTTGTATTTGTGGTCCAGGCTTGAGCACGCAGGCAGGCAAAAGAGCTCCCTGCTGAGCCAGAGGCAGTACTGACTGCAATGAAGCTGAACCGAGCAGCTCCACACTGTGCTTGGCCATGCCTGCATGGAGCTATGGGCAAGAGTCACCTCCTTTTAATGCTGCCCAAGAGCATCTGTGACCGCTCGGTGCAGTCTACCAACCTGGGATGTAGCAGCTCCTTCTCTCCTTAGAGCACTGGAAGTGAGGAGAGGGCCCAGATCTCTGCCAAGACCCAGTCTGTTTGCTTCTACGCACCAAGATCAGAGCTGCAGGGAGGAGAAACACGGCTTATCTGTCCATGCTGCTGCCCTGAGCTGTTTTGATAATTCATTCAGTCTGGATGGCACCTGCCAGCAGCTCTGGCTTCAGCTGCTCCCTGGGGAAGGTGTGACAGCTCATACTATCCCCCTCTGCCCAAGCGTCGCCTTTTCTGAGTCATGAGCATTGTGCTGACACAGCTCCACATTCCTTCCAGCTCTGGCTGCAGCACAGACACCATCAGTCTGTGCCGAGGCGAACATCCCTCTCCCATTCCAGAGGCAAGAGGTGCCCCTTAGGGCTCCCCACGGAGCTGGGCAGCCTTTCCCGATCAAACCACTGCTCTTTTAGTTCCATTCTACCAAAAGAGAGAAACCAGTGAGCTCTGCAGTGAGGACTTTGCTGAGGAGGCAGCTGCAGGGGGATTACAGCAAACTGGCTTTTAAAAGAGGGAAGACCGGTGGGTGCTGGAGGTGCTGTGCCAAGCCTGAAGCCTGAGAGCATCAGGCTGGAAGCAGGATGGCAGGAGAAGTGAAGCTGAAGAGGGCCTGTAGCTCAGCCAGCAGCACCCTCTGGAGTCAGCTGCAGGCAGCGTGAGACCAGCTCTTGGAGAGGAGAACCCAGGGTGCTGGGGCACAGAGACCAGAGTGTGGGGTTCATCAGCATCTGCCTGCTGAGTCTGCAGTGTTCACAGCCTCTGATCTGTCTGGTGAATCATAGAATCATGGAATGAGTTGGGTTGGAAGGAACCTCCAAGGCCATACAGTTCCAGCTCCCTGCCATGGGCAGGGACACCTCCCACTGGATCAGGGGCTCCGAGCTCCATCCAACCTGGCCTGGAACACCTCCAGGGATGGGGCAGCCACCACTGCTCTGGGCAACCTGGGCCAGGACCTCCCCACTCTCTTTGTGTAGAATTTCTTCCTAATGTCTAGTCTAAATCTTCCCCTTTGCAATTTAAAGCCATTCTCCCTTGCCCTAACCCTGCACTCTCTTATCAGGAGCCCCTCCCCAGCTTTCCTGGAGCTCTTTCAGCACTGGAAGCTGCTCTAAGGTCACCCCACAGCCTTCTCTTCTCCAGGGTGAACAACCTCAACTCTCAGCCTGTCCTTGTACCGGAGGTGCTGCAGCACTTGGATAATCTCTGTGAACTCCTTTGGACTTGCACCAACAGCTCTGTGTCCTTCCTGTGCTGGGGGTTCCAGAACTGAACAGAATATCAGCTGCTTCCTTGCTGTGCCGAGCAGGAACACATGTGTTCCGGCCAGCCTGACCCACACAGAGCTGTCAGTGA
The DNA here is from genome assembly GCF_017976375.1 of Cuculus canorus. NCBI lineage: Eukaryota > Metazoa > Chordata > Aves > Cuculiformes > Cuculidae > Cuculus > Cuculus canorus. The sequence goes on from NC_071417.1 coordinate 11,909,373, forward strand.
AGAGCCAGGGCTGGGAACCAGCTAACGCCAACATGTCCTGTGGCAAATGGTGCAGCCCCAGCAGCTCCACTGGCTTCGAGGCTGTGGGGCTGAGGAGGGAGGTGAGGGCAAGCGAGGACAGACATCACCCCATGCCTAGTGCTCTTCACACCCAGGATGGCTGGCTCATGCCATGGGATGGTGGGATTGAGCACAGCGCAAGCTGGACTGGAGAAACCTTGACTGGTGAGAGGTGCTCAAAGGGGCTGAGCCCTGCCCTGTGACCTGTTAGGAACCCACAGACCCTCTGCTTCCATGGCAGGAGAGGAGGGATGTCCCTGCTCCCCACAGGGTGTCAGGCACCACTCGAACCCTGTGCACCATCTCAGAGATGGATGGATTTAGCTGTTACTGTGGCAACGGGGATGAACGGCCCCTGGGCTGGCAGCAACGGGGAGGACAAAGGACACAAATCACTAAACAGGGAGGCAATGAGTGAGCAGTCATTCACTGCTTCTCATAACACCAGAACTGGGGTGCACAGTGAATTTGCCCTGACAGCAGGTTTTAAACAAACTAAAGGGGCTGTTTTTCCCATTATTAAACACTGAGACTCACTGTCCCAGGATGCTGTGGAGACCAGACATGTCGCAAAGAGTCTGAAGGCCATGGAGGGCATGTCTGCTGCCACCCAGACTGCTGAGAGCTGGAGGGGATTGAGATAGGAGAGCGTGCTTTTGGCCGAGTTTCACAGCTGACAGAGCAGAGGGCTCCAGGCTGCATTCAGACAATAGCTGAATGTTGCGTGGTAACACGCGAATGTCTGGATCAAGTCCCGAAGCTCTCACTTGCTTTTAAAGCAGTGCTGTTCTCACAGCATCTTCCCACAGGGGAAACCCCGGAGGGGGGGAACCTCGAGGAACTGTAGCATCTCCTGTACTGCGAGGTTTTAAAAACAAGTTCGATGAGCGTTTCTCAAGGACAGTTGAAATACACCACATGCTACAGCGACACAGAGGCCAGAGGGGACGATGTCTCTCTCTCCAACTCCGCACACCTGTGAGAAGCTGAATCTCATCCTGCTGGGGACACTCAGTGGTTACTCAGAAGGTCTCTGGTTTGGGAAAGGGGAAGAAGAAAGTTGACCAGTTCTACTTGCCTCCAACCAGCTTCTCTGTCTGCTGCTGACACTTGTCCACTTCTTCAATGCTCAAGGTACTCTCTTCCATACTCCATTCCTTGTTCTTTTCTCCTAAGCTTCTTAAGTCACCAATCCTCCTTCTTTTTCCCCAACAATGGAAATGGTGTGAGGGTCTCCCAGCCCTGCCCCAGGGCCCACCAAGCTGCCAGCTCCAGAGCAGTAGGACAAACATGAGGCGAGGCCACGCACTGCCCCACTCCTCCATGGCCCCATTGCCCCCATGGTTGTGTGCATGTTGCTGGTTGCCATGGAGGGGACCAACCCAGCCCCACCGCTCCCTGACCCCACACAACTCCCAGGGATCTGGCCCCAGCAGGCCAGGACATGGTAGGGGACAGGGCTGGCTGTATTTCTACCTGTATTTCTAGGCACAACCAGTGTGCCCAGTGGTGGCAGCTCTGGAGCCCTCCCGGCACTGCCCTGGCACCTCCTTGTGGATCACCTCCAACCTCTACCTCAGTGATGTGGTGGCCACCAACACTTTCCCCTGCTCTTCACCCACCACATCAGCACAGTCATCGGTCTCTCCCTTGAGGTGGTGAACACTCTCTCAGGTCCCAGCACTGAGTACCTGTGTGTCGTTGTGATGGGCATCCCCACTGCCACCATCCCCAGCTGCTTCAGCTCCATGGCAGCTAAGATCCACAGTATGAGGACATGTGGGGTCAGATGCTGCTGCACTGCCCGGGTACTGGGTACAAGTTTGGGCACCACAGGATAAAAAGGACCTAAAGCTGCTGGAGACCATCCAGGGGAGGGCATGGAATTGGTGAAGAGTTTAGAGGGGAAGCCGTTTGGTCTGAAGTCACTTGGTCTGATCATCCTGGAAAAGAGGAGACTGAGGGGAGACCTCATCACACTCTGCAGCTTCCTCACAAGGAGAGGAGGAGGAGCAGGTACTGAGCTCCTCTCTGGTGACAAATGACAGGACCTGAGGGAATGGCAGGAAGATATGCCAGGGGAGGTTAGGTTGGAGCTTCTGTTTACGGGTCATCCACTATAAGTACAAACTCTTTGGTGCCAACAGGGTCCCAGTGATCAGTTCTCCATCATGGATGATACCAATGTTTATGAAAATGGAGTAGGAGCGATGGTGCTGCTCTGAGTACAAACGAGCTGCTGTGACTTCTTGGCAAGGGAAAGCTGATGGCACTTCTTCCAGATGAAGTTCTTCCAGCTTATTTTCATGCCAGAGCGTTGAAAATAAACTGTTCCCATTTAAGGGGGGTGGAGCATGAAGTCGCCGCTGCTGAAAGCACAGGCGATTCGTGATACAGCCGGCGAGTAGTGGGGTTTACTATAAATAACACCAACACAGCATGAGCCGTGCAGTCAGTTCTCACACATCGTTTGTATCGGGTCCTGACAGTAACTCTGGAATCATCACGTGTTTAGAAAGTGTTGTTTTATTCCAGCACAAACTGTGCTTCTAACCCAGCACAGAACCCAGCTGTGAGTCAGGACGTTTGGAGCATTACCAATGGTTGTTTTTCCTAACTGGGATCTGACTTTGAGTTTTGAGACAGCAGCCTTCAGCCCAGTCATCCGCTGCATTCCAGAGGGGGCAGGAAGAATGCAGACTCCAGCATCCCAGCGGGGACACACTCAAGGATGTCCTGCTTTCCACTCTCTGACCCTTTCTCTTCCCTCACCTGGTTGCCCCAGCTCTTTTTCGGAAGGTTCCTTGACCTTTTCTGGTTATTTGTGTGAGCTGCTCGGTACTTGGAAAGAACATCACTTACTCCTGGTGAGCTGAGAAGTCAAGATGGGAGCAATAAAAGGAATCCTGATGTCAGCTTCGATCATTGCTGTGAGGTCATCGTGTTGTTATAAACTGGAAGCCTGATCTGGGCACACTTTGCCATTGCTCAGCAGCAAAGCATTTATTAATTCAGGTTTATCCCAGCACGGAGTTTTCAGCTCCAGTGGCTCGGTCTGGAGAGGCAATAACAAACAGACCTGTTTCAGGTGGGAGAAAGGGACCCCAGGCTGGTGTGTGTGAGAGGTCCCGCAGCCCCAGCTGGTGTGAGGGCTTGCAGCCAGGCAGGGGTTGGTCTCTTCTCTCAGTTAACAAGTGATGGGATGAGAGGACATAGTATCAAGTTGCGCATGGGGAGATTTAGATTGGATATTAGGAGAAATGTCTTCATGGAAAGGGCTGTTAAGCCCTGGAACAGGCTGCCCAAGGCAGTGGCTGAGTCACCACCCCTGGGTGTGGTTAGAAGATGTGTAGATGAAGTGCTCAGGGATGTGGTTTAGTGGTGGACTTGGCAGTGCGTTAATGGTTGGACTCGATCCCTAGGGTCTTTTCCACCCTAAATGGTTCTGTGAGTCTGTGGATCTGTATCCTACCAATGGCATTTTGGGAGTGCTCCCACACACCCACATAACACAACCTGGCATCCAGCTCTCCGTAGGTCTCCAAGCAGCTGAGGTGACAGCTGTGGTGGGTGACAAAGAGCCTGGCCTTCCTTGAGTGTACTGCTTTTCTCCTGGGGCACTTTCTAGAAGCAAAGACCTCACTCCTCATGGACATGTAAGGCATGTCTTGGAAAACAGAAATATTAAAGGACAGGGACAGAATGAACTGTTTGGGTACATGGGTATCATGGAAAGCATTGGAGACAGCAGACCTCTTGGAGGAGCCCTGTGCACTGTACGCACCTTGGTGCTTCTCAAGCTGGATCTCTGGCAAGACAAGGGTGCAGCTGGTGACTGTAGAGCCATCTCCACCCCTCTCCACTCCAGCTTTGCAGCTGAACACCAGTCTTTCCCTATGGAGAACAGTGGTGCCAGTAGCCCTAGCAGGTCCTGCAGATGTCTGGCTCTTGTGTGCCAGCCATGAAGGACACCAGTGGATATCTGTGACCTCGTTAACCCTGGGCAGTGGCATCTCAGGGGTTCCTGAGCCCTTCACAGGATGCCCCAACACTTGGGTGTTGTTCAAAAAGAGGTGAAACCCAGGGGCCGCTGAGAGATGGATGAGCAAGGAAGGGTCCCACATTTAGGGGCAGAGGTGGATCTGTGGCTCTTAGACCAGGGTGATGATCCTCCTCAAAGCCCTCACCATGCCAGAATCAGACCTGAGGAGCCAGGGCTGGTGAGGGAAACTGGATCCAGCAGAGGTCAGGCAGCCACTGCCTGCCAGAAGACCAGGGCTTGGGGACACACGTGTCCACTCCCCATCCTTCCTGCTCCTGTTGGGGCTGGTCCAAAGGGTCTGCTCTCCAGAGAGGTGTTTCCCGTGGAACAAGGATGTCCCAGTCTGCTCCCCCTCACATAAAGCAACTGGAGCTGGGATGCCTTTCCCTCCTCCAGCTCAGCCAGAGCAGTGCTGGACTCAGCATACAGGCAGCTGCCCATGTCCATGGGGAACCCGATCCTTGGGCTGGAGCACAGGGATGCCACCAGGCTGAGATCACGGCCTGAAATACCCAGAGAGGGAGCCACCACCCCAGGCCAGCCTGCGTGCTGCTGCCAGGCCCTTCAGGGGCAGCATCCAAGCCCCCACTATCACCCCCATCATACATCCCAAGGGTCCCTGTGCCCAGCCCAGCTCCAGTGGAGCACGGGGCCAGCACAGGGCAGACACAGCAAAGCCACGGACGCTGGCAGGATCCGGGCAGCCCCCAGTGCCAGCAGATGAGTCAGGGGGCAGGATGAGTGGGTGCTCCCTAGGGAAGGGCTCCTCAACCCAAGCATGCCACAGGCGGACTGGTTTCTGGTCCCACCCCTCCCTCCCCCTGGCAGGGGACAGTGTGGCTGGGACATCCCAGGAGTGCTTGGGAGGAGAATTTCCTCCAACCCTGGAGCCGTGCTGTGAACTCGCCTTTTGGAAGGAACCAGCAAACCAAAACAACTTTCAACCCTCCCTGTTATGCAAAAGCCTCTGAATTGTGGACCCAGAAAGCAAACAGGGTGGTGGCTGCTACACTCCTGGCCACAGCAGGGACCACTTGCCCATAATTCAGGGCTCTTTGAGCTCTTTGTGGGATGGGCATCGCTCCAGCTGCAGTCCTGGGGCAGCCCGGCAAGGGTGGCACTGGCACTGGCACAGCAGAACCGCGGCAGCCCAGCGAGCTGCCCTTCCTTCACCATGTGCTGGGCAAGGAGCCATACCCGGGACACTCCTGGAAGCGGCTGCAAAACTCATCCCCCTGATGAGTGGAAGAAAATTGCTGTTTGGAAAGGAGGATGGGAGTTCCATGGGGAGCGGGTTGTGCTTGCGGGGTGACATGAGTCACGGAGCCGGACAGTGACACCAGGGAACAGGATGCTCCTTGGCGTCACGCTGCCCCGGGACAGGGCGAAGCTGCACTGCGGTCAGCCGGTGCTGGCTCCCAGCCTTTCTCTGGACACGTGTGGCTGGTGACTCCTCTCCCTGTCACTGCGTCCCTCCATGTCCTAAGAAAGGATCCCGGGGCTGCTAAATGCTTTCCCTGCACCGGGGCATGGAGACACCAGCCATGGTGAGCACAATGGCTTTAGCTTTCCCCAGGGAGCGGAGGCTTTTCAAGATATTTCTGTGCCTCAGTTTCCCTCCTCTACACCAGGTGGTTCCTCCCTTTCTGCCTCGCTGCCAGTGTGTGCTTTGGGTGCGAGATTGCCTCAGGAACCAAGAGTGGAGTACGACAAAAATAGAGTTTTATTTCGGGACAAGTGCAACCAGAGCTGGGTCCTTCGGCTCCGGTGCTGGGATGTTGAGCGCGGCAGCAGCCAACACGGACACCGTGTGCCGATGCGTCCATCAGGGCATGCACTCACACGTGTGCTGGCATCGGTGCCAAGGCATACACACATAGGGTGTCCCTTGGCCAAGGGGAGCACACGCTGTGCTGCAGCCCAGCTGTCCCCTTCGCTGGGCTCTTGCCAGCTCTGCAGCTCCAGCCATGGCAAGGTGGGAAGGATGACAGCGGAGCCAGAGGTGACCAGGAGGGCACAGTGGGGACGATGGCGATGACAGCAGCACCACCGCAGCCCCGTGGGATCAGCACAATACAGTGGGGTTGGGGACAAGAGAGGGGACGCTCACCCACCCTGTCCTTGGGCACCTTGTTTGGCCATGAGAGCCATGTGTGAACGCAGCCCTGGGCTTTCTCCAGCCAGCAGAGCTCAGTAGTGATGCACACACATGTGCACACGCACACACACACACATCCCTGAGTGTGTCCAGCCCGCGTGCACACAGAGACATATGACCAGAGCTGGTGCACGCAGCTGCACGCCTGTGCAGGGACCTCCCCACCTGCAGCGAGCCCGTGTGCACACCAGTAGCTGTCACCTACACACACACACAAACACACACACACACGGAGCTGTGCACGTGTGGCTGTGCACTTGCACATGCAGAACCTGTGCACACATGCAGGGCCGTGCACCGCACCACGCCTGTGGGTGTGCAGTCCCTGTGCACAGCAGCACACCCTGCTCACACGCACAGCTGCTTGCACACGCAGAGCCCGCGCACACCGACACTCGCACGCTCCCTTGCATGGAGGTGCGCACGGGGATGCACACGCAGAGCTTTCACACACCAACACACACGTATGCGCACAGCCACATGCAGAGATCCACTCGCAGGCACAGCCGTGCACACAGACCCACTTGCACACACAGAGCCTGTGCACATCAACACACACGTGTGCACAGAGCCTGTGTACACCAAGACACACGTGTGCACACTGTGCGCGCCAGAAAACAGATGTGCACACAGAGCAGTGCAAACCCGCACATGTGTGCACACAGGGCCATGCACATCAGCTCACATGTGTGCACCCCAAGCCATGCACACCAAAAAAGAGGTGTGCGTACAGGGCTGTGCACATCAGCTCACATGTGCACACACAGGGCCGTATACGCTGGCACACCCAAGCACACTCAGAGCTGTGCACACCAGAAAAGAGATGTGCACCCAGAGCTGTGCACACCAGAAAAGAGATGTGCACCCAGAGCTGTGCCCACTGGCACACACATGTGCACACAAGACCATGCACAACAGCACATCGAAGTGCACACAGAGCTGTGCGCACACACGTGCACACGAGCACAAGTACCCGCAGAGCTGTGCACACCAGAAAAGAGATGCGCACACCAACACACGCGTGTGCACGCAGGGCCATCCACACTGATACATCCATAAGCACACTGAGCCGTGCACACCAGCCCACGCGTGCACCCACAGAGCTGTGTTCACCCACGCCCTGCAGCCTTCCCACCTGCCCCCATTCCTGGCGAGACCCCTACTCCCTCCTGGGGTGCCCCCGGCGCGGCCGTGCCGCCCAGCGTGCCATGATGAGGTCCGGCTGGTGGTACATGAACATCCCAACCAGCATGAGCGCGATGCCCAGGTAGCTGAGCCCACTGAGGTGGCTGCCGAAGAGGAGGCGGGAGAGCAGCAGGTTGCCCACCACGGTGAGGTTGCCCAGGACGTGGACCGTGAGGGCAGAGGTGAGGGAGAGGATGCAGAAGGTGGACAGGTTGTAGAGGACGGAACCCAAGCAGCTGAGAAGGACGCAGGCCCAGAGGGTGCCGTCGTAGCGTAGGACACCTTCCCAGGAGGGGCCCAGCTCCAGCGCCACGGCCGCTCCGAAGAGCAGGCAGAAACTGGGCAGGGAGGTGAGGCAGAGCAGCGCGCGGGCATCCAGCTGAGCCTCCTGCAGCAGCAGACCTGGGGAGAGGGGACAGTCAGGGGGACACGGCCACCCCAGAGGGGACACCCAGTGCCCACACAGCACCCACTGACACGAACCCCCTCTCTGTGCCCAAGAGGGTGAGAAATCCCAGCTGTCACTGGGAAGGGAGAAACGAGAGTCAACCCCTTCTGTGGGGCTGGGGGAGCCCTGGTTCAGGAGCTGCCCTGGTTTGGGGGTACCTTGTTTCAGGGGCTGGCCTGGTTTGGGGGTGCCCTGGTTTGGGGTGTCTGCATTTGGGGGCTGCCCTTCTTCGGGAGTGCCTTATTTCAGATGCTGCTCTGATTTGGGGGTGCGCTGGTATGGGGGCAGTCTCCGTTTGGGGCTGCCCTGATTTGAGGGATGCTTCAGTTTAGAGGTGCTGTTGTTTGCAGAGCGCCTCCGTTCAGGGGTGCCCCATTTCGGGGTGCCCCAAGGCAGGCTGGACGGAGCAGTTTCCCCACTCTGTTTTGGAACAAACATGCCACCCACTTCCCATATCCTCTTTTTTCTGCTGATTTTGCAGCTGGCAGCAACACTTCTGGGTGTGTGGCTGTGTCCCCGTGTCCCCTCTGACCCATCTGGGGACAGCAGGTGCAGCCGGGCTCAGGGGACACCGAGGGTGCCGTGTCCTGAGGGGGCTGGAGCAGCCCCTCCGTGTCCCATGGGTGTGGAGGGGAGAGGGTGGGCGCTGGCAGTGATGTCCCTCAGGTGGCCACAGCAGCTTTGGGACAGCCACCAGCAGTGACCCACGGACCTTGGGGATGGCACCAGTGCCCAACCTGACAGTGCCTGCCTGAGACACCGGCTCTGGAGGAAACATTCCCTTCCCAGCTGAAAAACAACCCAGATGGTTCCTCTCTGCCACCACCAAGGACATCGCGCCCAGGTGGCACCACAGCCACTGGAGTCACCAGGCACGGGGACAATGCCGCTTGGCACAGGGACACACAGGGCACCCGGTAGCCCAGAGCACTAGTAGGGGAGCTCAAGGGGACAGGGCTGCTGCGGTGTCCCTGTGCCAGGCCAAGGCGCTGCCACCCCCAGGACAGGGGACAGTGTCCCTGGGAGCCAGAGGTGCCACAAAAGGGACACCAAGGAGTCTGCTCATCACTGACAAACCAGGGTCATCTTGGGACAAGGAGCACAGCACAGCCTGAGGGGGACAGACAGGGCGTGAGAGTGGCACTGGGGTGACCCCGGGGTGGTATCAGGCACAGGGCAGGGTTTGGGTGGCACTGAGGTGGCACCAGGGACTGAATGGGGTGGCACTGGTATGGCACGAGGGTGGCATCAGAGGCAGGGTGGGCAGCAAGTGATACACCAGGCCCAGAGTGGCAAAGGGGTGGCCTTGGAATTGAGGTGACACTGGGGCTAAAGGGACACAAGGGTGGCACCAGGGCCAAAGGGGGCAGTGGGTGGTGCTGGACTGGGATGGCATGGGGGTGGCACTGGGGGCCAGAGTGCCACCAGGGTTGGGGTTGATTAAATAGAGTGTCACCAGCACCAGGGTGGCACTGGGTGCCACAGGGTCAGGGTGACAGCAGAGTGGCACCTGTGTCGGGATGGGCAGCAGGTGTCACCAGCACAGGGGTGACACTGGGGTGACAGCGGGGCCATGCCAGGGCAGACGGGCGTGCAGGACGCGGACAGGCGGGTGGCACTTACTCTGCTGGATGGACTTGAGCGCGCGTAGGACGGTGGCGGCCAGAAGGAAGGCGCAGCCGGGCTGGTGGCAGCGGAGCCCACCGGCGATGCTACAGGCGGCCCCGGCACACACGGGTCCCATGGCCACGTACTGCAGCGGGCGATGCCGCCGGCCACCCAGCAGCCCCGACAGCACCAGGGTCACCAGCGGCGTGGTGGTGGCCACCGCTTGGGCCACCTCCAGCTGGACATAGCTCAAGCCCAGGTTGCCCAAGGCCACGCTGGCGCAGAAGGTGACGCTGAGCAGGTAGATCCTGGCACGGGGATGGGGACGTTGGGGTGCCCGTGCCCAGCCCAGCGGGTACCCCACGGCCACCGCGCCCAGCATGTGCAGCGCCGACAGCAGCACCGGGTACCGGAACCCGTGCGCCACGAAGATCCATCGGTTGAGGGTAGCCAAGGTGGAACCGGTGCCCAGCCATGCCAGCACGGTGAGGGGCAGCGGGGGTACCGGGGACCCCCCAGCCGGCCCCGGCGATGCTTTACCGGCTCGGGAGGGGCTCTCGGTGCCCGGCATCGCCCCGGCATCGCCCGGCTGTGCCCGCAGGCACATGGGCACCGGGAGCGGCACCGGCACCGGGAGGGGCACCGGGAAGGAGGCACCGGCACCGGGAGGGGCACCGGGAGGGAAGGACCGGCACCGGGAGGGGCACCGGGAGGGAAGGACCGGCACCGGGAGGGAGGGAAGGAGGAAAAGAGGGAGAAAGGGAGCGGCACCGGGAGGGAGGGAGGGAGGGAGGCAGCGGCACCGGGAGCTACGGGTGGAAGGGAGGGAGGCAACGGCGGAAGCCGGGAGCAAGCGGAAAGTTTGGCGATGGAGGGGAGCGGCGGCAGGGAGGGAAGGAGGGAAAGAGGGAGGGAAGGAGAGAGGCTCCGCCCCGCCAGGATCGCGTCATGGGTGCGGGGACCCGAATGGGGATTTGGGGATGCGGAATCCCCCTCCGGGAGTACCGGGTGCACGGTGTCCGCCCGAGGATGCGTGGTCCCCGCCTGGGGATGCGGGAAGCAGGGATGCAGGATGCCCATCCAGGAATACGAGGTCCCCGCCTGGGGATGCAGGGAGCAGGAATGCACGATGCTCACCCAGGCATGTGGGGTGCCCGCCTGGGGGTGCAGGGATGAGGGGATACAGGGTGTCCACACAGAGATGTGGAGTGTGGGTGTGCCAGGTATCCGCCCAGGGATGCGGGATGGAGGGATGTGGGATGCTCAGTGCCCACCCGGGGATGCAGGGTTTGGGGACACGAGGTCCCCTCCCCCAGAGATGCAGGTGTGTGGGTGAGGAATGCCCACCCAGGGATGAGGGATGCAGAGTGTCCATCCAGGGTCAGGAGCCCAGGGGTTCTGGGAGCAGCTGAGGGACGTGGGGTGGTTTAGCCTGGAGGAGGCTGAGGGGAGACCTCATCGCTCTCTGCAGCGCCTAGAAATGAGGTTGTGGTGAGGTGGGGGCTGGTCTCTTTTCCCAAGTAACAAGGGGTAGGATGAGAGGAAATGGCCTCAAGTTGTGCCAGAGGAGGTTTAGATTGGATATTGGGAAAAAAATTCTTCACTGAAAGGGTTCTCAGGCCCTGGCAGAGGCTGCCCAGGGAGGTGGTGGAGTCACCATCCCTGGAGGTGTTTAAAAGACAGGTAGATGAGGTGCTCAGGGATATGGTTTAGCAGTGGACAGTTACAGTAGGACTCAATGATCTCAAAGGTCTTTTCCAACCAAACAATTCTATGATTCTATACTGTGATTGCCGAGCAGGGCTGGGGCTGGAGGAGCTGCTGGTCTGGATGCTTCCATCCCATCATGCCCATAGGACACAGGGCATTGTCTGTTCCCCCTCCTCTTCCCAGGTGTATTTGGGGCACATGTAAAGCAGGAGACAGAGCCAGCAGGTCCTGTGCCCAAGGCAGGCAGTTCATTGCCATCGTTCCCCCACCCTCTACCAGTGGGTCAGGCGCAGGATGAGGGTCTCCCCGTCATGAGGTCTGTACTCGGCAACACCTGCAGAGAGAGGGAAGAGCAGCCCAGGGTGAGAGAGTGGCCATGGGGATTGCTCGTGTCCCCCAGGACCTTCACCCATCACTCACCCATCTGCAGGCTGGTGCTGGGGGCGGTGAGGAGCTGCCAGTAGCTCCGCTTCTGCTGCTGGGCCTCCAGTCCCAGTACCCTGCTCAGAAATGGGCCCTGGGGGGTCTCCTGGGTCTCAAACCTGGTGGATGGGAGAGGAGGTGAGGGGTTGGCAGGGCTGCTGCCGAGGGAGCTGAGTGCTGGGGACCACGAGTGACACTCAGCGACTCCAGATGATCCTCCACCCTGGCCTGGGGGACCACGTAC